>NC_089807.1:19810434-21120434 GCF_029633855.1 Hoplias malabaricus
AACATACTGGAACAGCAACTTTTCCAAAGTGGTTTGGTATGAAATGCATGGAGGAGTTTACACAGTCAGAATCACGTGTGATGTTGCTGATGGTGATGGTGAGCAAGAGGTCCAGAGCATTTAACAATTTTAAACGCTACTTTTCACAATGTTATTCAAATGTTACTCTGCAGCCATCAATGGGTTAACTCCTTGTCTGATTTCTAAGATATTGATTATGACCCCTGGTTTCAGTCACCATCATTGTAAAGAGCTGATAAGTGTCCTAGCAATGCCCATATCTTTGTTAATATTTTAATAATCGTACCAGCCAAAGACTCAGCTAACGTACTTTAGTAATAGTTTGCTGGAATGTATTTTTAGATCAGACACCGATCTTTGTGCGAAGAGGCGTCCTGTTAGTTTTAGATACTTCGAGTCCATTTCTCTCACCCGTGTACATTATGCATGGTACAGAGGCTACAGAAACGTGTAAGTCATCCCGTGAGACTGCCCAAATGGCATGAATTAATGAAGACTGTGATGACAATCCCAGCAGATGAAAGTCCAGTGCAGTAGAATGTGTGGGTATCTCTGTGATGTCTTATGAAGTTTTGAGTCAAGTCTTTGATCGTCTCCTTGATTAATGCCACGCACTGAAGCTGGATCATTATAGTGTGAATGAAGCCCCCAAAAGAGAAACAAATGTGACTCACAATTGAGGTGTCCTGTAACATACACACCAGCACATGTGTTCTGTCTCTAAGGCCCGGTGTAAGGTAATCCACTTAATTTACAGAGGTTGTTCACTTACCTGTATCTAGCCCCCTCTGCGTGTTGCTCCTTCTTCTGTCCGGCTCTGCCTCAGATACTGCAGTCAATGAGTTGTATGTCATTTCGTTTTGTTAATGCTACCTTAAGTGCCATCTGAAATTGTAATGATATTAAATGTATTTATTAAGTGGTAGTACCTTCTAATAATATCAGTGTGTAGCCAACATTTATTGAACATGTCTGTGAGGATTGGATCTTTAGCTTGTCCCAAAGTTATTGGATGGAGTTGCAATGCTCCAAAGAGTGCTGTACCTCTTTAGAACCCACATTATGCTTGGAGCTGATCATAATGATCTTTGACTCAAACGTACTGTTCGCTATTAGCTCAGTCCTCTAACTGTAAAAGTCTGTGTCTCAGCTTAAATGCTCATGTCATTTTCAAGAAGGCCCCTGCTGTTTTGTAAAAACCTTAGCTGTGTCTCTATGACATGGCCTTTTAAAACTGTTGTTCTGTGGGATTCAGTTACTGACCTTTTCTTGTTCCTGTGCTTCTTGGAATGTTAGAACAGTGCCCGTATCTCTGTTTGTTCAGATTACCTTGCGAACACATCCCCTCATTGTGGCCCTGAATGACAGACAAATTAGATTGCAGAATGAACGCATCGAACAAGAGCAATTGCCAGCATTTGATTAGCCGTCCCAACACGTGGCCTGTTTCTCTGATAATTGCGCAAATTCGGCTTGTGCTATGAGCAAATATAATCACAGAGCAGAGCAGGTAAAACTGAATTACTCTCTAAAGCGACATGGTCCTTTAGTGTATTAATTAAAGCCCTGTTCTGAACACTTTGAGCAGTGTCTATGGACTCTGACGACTCTAAATCAATACTATCTCTCCTGTGGAGAAGTGTATAAAAGGTCTGCCCTGATTTAAGTTGGTCTTTAGCATTCAGGCTTATTCACTGTGTTGACGTTTTCTATTATAGCCTTCTGCACTAAAGCAAAATAATGTGATGAGAGCTTTACATAATGTGTTGTTCATTTTATACCACCTCTTGATTACAGTTTATGACCCTGATATAAAACTCTCTCTCTCTCTGTGTGTGTGTATGTTAGCTGAAGACATAGAATGAGCCACTTTTGCTGTTTCAGCTAGAGCCTCAACACATCTCTGACTGAAGTTTGACTGAAATCTCTCACTCCAGAGAAAAGGAGAAAAGTCTCTTTTTATTTGGTTTCTATCCTTTTGTCTGGCTCTCAATCATTCCCTTTTTTATTTGCTCTGATTCCTCTCTCTCTCTCACTCTCTCTCTCTCTCTCTGTGTGTGTGTCTGTCTGTCTCACTATGTATGTGTCCCTTTTTCTGGCATTATATATTTTGTTCTCTTACTCTTACCCTTTGTTTTCCACGGTCTCTTTCCTTCCCACACACACGCACACAAACAGGACTTTATTACGGTGGTTGATGTTGATCTCCAAGCTGATTGTAACTGTGGACCAGTGCCATCTAGTGGCAGGCTGTGAGTGTTTTTATGTTAGTGAGGAGGAAAATTACTTCATTTTTCCTTTCCCAGTATGACTCCTGTTGCAGTCACGTATCAATGTACGGGGCCAGAGATCTTGCTTGTGAAACATTTTTGTATTCAATTATGGAGGATGCAATTATTTGTGGTTTTTAACAGAAACTAGCTATAATTTTAATGTTTTTGTTAAATTTGTATTTGTGGAAAATTAAGCTGATGGTTAGACACGTGAGTTTTTTTTTATCTGAAATGCGTGAATGTACAGTTCAACAAGTGTGTGTGCGACTTGTGTATGTTGATGTTGTTTTTGTTGTTATTGTTATTATTATAAGGCCAGTGTTGGAGTTACAGTTGCTAACAGGTATTACAACTGGGAATTTAGCATAGCAGACAAAACAAAGCGTGAAGTTTTTCTCTCAGCTCTGCCAATAAGAGTTGTTGGGCCAGACTCCTAATGTTACATATAAGTTTACTTAAAACTGCAGTGTAACTGAGCTGTGTTGTGGCTGTGAAAAATTGACCATTGGTCCATTTTTAATCTGGCTGACACTTATTGTACTTTATATGCATTGAAGCCTAAATATATAATAAAATCCACAACATACTGCTGTCTGGTTATTAAGGTCAGTATATTTTGTCCAGAAATTCTATATCAGTGGATCCCTTGTGTATAAGTGTGTTGGGCTTTGCACCAGCAGGGTGTGAAAGAGAACCAGGAGGCAGAGCAGTGTGCAGCTGGCTGCCTGAAGTGTATTCAGGGCCTCTGGGAGAGCTCGTCATCCCTAGACACCTCCATGTCCACCTTAACCCCGCCCCTCTCCTGGGTGAATGTGGACACCACCCTTTGTCTGCTGCCTTCTCCACGGCCTCGCCCCGCTCCACAGCAGGCATCTGTGCTTGAGTGAAACAGATGATTTTGAGATTCCCTGGGGGTCCGGATCTCCGCTTAATGTTACAAACTGTTCTTGAGTCCTCAGTATCCATCACCCCTCATCATCAACAAAGTCTAGCATATCTGTTGTGAGAACACTGCGTCTAAGATAAACATCACATTTTCCTCAAAATAATATATATATATATATATAATGGTCATCTTTGTAAAAAAAAAATATATATATATAAGTAGTAATATATATAAGTAATTTGAAGAAAAAAAATCAATAAAATATTAAAGATACTTAGTCTCTACATATTAAATCAGTGTTTTGAGGAAACAACATAATTTCAGGTTGTCTAAAAAAAATTAGGGTAATAAAAGGAAAAAAAAGGTTTTTCTTTTTTTACTCCTCTACCTGCTAGGATTGGGATTCCACATTACACAGACCTGTGAGAGTGTTATTATTCCCCTCCCACCATAGAGTTTTACGCACTGTTGCACAGCCCGGGTCCCAAGGGTGGGTTTGTTAGGCTGGAAAACCCCTTGTGTAAGTCTGCAGCTTGGTGGGACCATTCACCAGGGGTTTTAGTGGTTCTACGTATAAACACCAGCATACACACACGGTCCTGCTGCTGCAGTATGTTAATGACACTAATACAGGCTAAGTGGATTGTCTCAAGTCAGCTCTGGATTGTACATAAGTTGTCTGGGAGCCTTTTGTTTGGCCTACGGCTGTAGCGCCGCTGGCTCACAGAGGAGATGCATGCACACACACACAACAAATCAAGCAGAATATTAGCCCCAAGTTTCCTGCATACTTTGCTCTCGAGTCCATCTGTTAGTGACATTGAGGACAATGAGTCTAACCTCACTCCAGTAACTAAGTGTGTATTTGTCATGTTTCTGACTTCTTTGTTTAAGCTGGACCACTGCTGCTCGTATGCATCCCAGCAGACATTCTTACACACATTCACATCCCAAAGAAGTCTCTGTGGGAGCATGGCCCCACTGTAGCATTTACCGCTAGTCACCATGGTGATGGTGAAGCAGGGGCCAGTCTGTCTTGTTGTGTCTGGCTGTCTTAACTGGTGACATGACCTTCATCTGGATAAGGGGATCAGCGCTTAAGACTTTGTGGACAATTCAGGCAAAAAAAAAAAAACCTACCACAAATCCCTGGAGCTTTGTGAGGCACTAAGTATTGTCAGTTTTACTTTGCCCCCTCATCTTAGCCAGGCCTTGAAATTGCACTTGACAACTTCACAGCTGCAGCCGCTTTCCAGTAGAGCTGATTAGTGAGTCTGTGTCTGTCCTGGTGTTGGTCACATTTGGCAAAGTACAGTTACGTAAAGCAAGGAGTTGAGTCATGTAAAGAAAGAGGGTGATTATTATTAGCTACTTCTGACAATAAGGAAAAGTTGGAGCGTCTTAGAAGCCATTGTTTTTTTCCCCCTTTCTTTCAATTACAAAACTGTATGGCGACGTAATTAGACAATATTCCTGATGTTTACTCTCAGCTGTCTAATTATTTGTGACAGCGGAGCAAGAGCTTTTCAGAATGCAGTTGTTCTCTCTCTCTTTCCCACACATGCACACGCACCAGTCAGCTTTTTACTGAATTCATCTTGAACATGATTAATCACATTGTACATATATCTACCTGATCCATTTCTTTGCAGGTTTGGTTCTATGATTTACTCTTCAAAACATGTGCAATGTTATCGAATCACAGTACCTGGCAACGACAGATGTCCAGCATCCTAGACAGGAGCATCATGCTCTTTCTTTAATGCGGTAGGTCTGTAGAACTTTGACTAGCAGTAAATATTCTAGCAGCGTGGCTTACAGTGGAATGTGGGCTTTAGCTGCAGTGCCCCGAAATGAACCGCTTGATTTATTCTGTAGATTTCTCAACAGTGTTCACAGGAGTCTCGCCAAGGAGTTGAATGTTATATATGAAAACACCCTAAGCATGCAGAAACTCTGCATTTGGGTGCGGATGAGTCACAGATCGAGAGAGAAAGAGAGTGAAGCCCACACGGCCGGCAGTGCTGCCAGGCTGCTAAAGCAGCTCCAGACGCTCTCCTTCAGCAAGCTGCTGCCGTCCGCGCCCAACCACACGCACCTAGTGCAGGAACAGCTCCGCTCTAATGCTGCCCACGTCCGCGGGCGGCGCTGGAGCGGCTGTGCCCGCCCGTGCCCAGGCGAGCTGGTGCCGCTTTTGGAGTGGCCAGCGTGTGCTGGAACGCGGCAGGCCGCCGCTCCCAGGGCACCCATCACATGCCCATCTTTAAGCCATCTGCAAAGCAGAGCAGTCCCAGCCAAAGCATTAAATTAAATCCTTGTTTGGGCTGATTAACAAATGGCCTTGTTTTTTCCATGTTCCGTGGTCTTTTTCTTTCTCTCTCTCTCTCTCTCTCTCTCTCTCTCCCCTCCCTACATCCTGTACTGCTGAAACTCGACCGTGCCTAAAACATCGCAGAAGGAGCGTCCGAGTTTCCGTTTGCTAGTCTCCGGAGCGGGTGGGGATGTTTTGAGGGAAAGTTTGCTCAAGAACGCGTCTGTCTGGAAGCAGCCCGTCCAACTCCCTGTCCCACAGGCGTCCGGCTGTCACACACCACAGACAAATGAACAATTAATCTGGGCTTGTAATTGAATGGCGCTCAGTATGATATTTTAATTGTGTAAATGGAGCTGTTTAGAACTCAGGACTGAACAGGAGAACAGCAGCAGGAAATTAGAATATATTCACAGACTCCAAACCCAGGTATTATTGGCTTGTGCCTTTAGCAAGGAAATTCATTTCCTATTAACTTAAATCCTACAACTGTGTTCAGTAATTGTAACAAGAAATCTAGCTTCAATTTGTGTGAGCATTCAGAAAACCTGAGCACAAGAGCCTTGCCTCTCTCCATGCCAGACCAACTGTCCTTCCTCTGATTTGGATTTGAGGAACATCAGCTTGTAGAAGCCAGTGAAAATGACTGGGCAGAATTGCATTTGCCTTTAGTTATGTACCCCTTCTGTTGCACCTCTGCCTACTTTAGTGATTTCTTAACTAGCAATAGCACAGCTTCACTTTTTCCTCATTTGAAGAATCAAATGTGATTCAGAAACACTGCATAATATATGCCTTTTTTAAATAAACAAATGGCCATAAAGTTTTTCAACACATTCTTCAGAATTTTATTCACAGAAACCGTTGAGTAGAACTGTTCCCTTCAGTTTGACTGGTTCACTATCAGCCAAAGCATTGATGGCAAATAAGATTCAGCCATTCGACTGGTATTTATTACGTTCATAGGAAGATACGATACAATTCAGATACCGATACGAACAGTATAAAATCCACTGTCAACCTCCAAGAACAAACAAGAAACATAACATCACCATCAAACATAAATATATTGGCCTTGTAAATTTTTATATTTGTAAACTGAATTTAAAATTCAGGAGCTGAACTGATAACAGTGCCCTGTAATGGTCATCAGTCAGTGACAGATGTTGTAAGTAATGTACATTAAAATTGTTTAAAAATCATATCATTGTTATTGAATCATTTTATATTGTGATATATATTGATATTGAATTATTGTCCAGCCCTCAATGTTAATCAAACTTCTTTAATTTTATGTAACATTATAAAACTGCAGATATTTTTGTAGATAGATGTCTAGACTGACATAACTGTACACGGTCCCTTCAGACGTATGCTTATTGGACGTCCTATTCAAAAGTATGGGCACCTGACCCCCCCCCACCCCCAACCCTGCAGGAGACCCATCAAACCATATGTTTATGGACCTTGCTTTGTACACAGAGACATGATCACTGGACAAAAGAGAGAAACTTCCCCAAACTCCACAAATTGTTGAAAACAAACTTTACATTTGTCACCCTACATTGTAGCACTCTCTTGACATCCTTTAAGAGATAAGTGTAGAAATGTGTCAGCAATTAGGGGGAATTTCCACATATTTTTTGACATATAGTTTACTTATCAACATGCATAATGCCTTCTGCAAGAAAACAAATCACCAACGTTGTTTTATATGTCGTTCTACATCTCCAAAAGTACATGGATCCTCCACCATGTTTGATGGTTGTAAAAATAGTATGAAGAGTCTTTTATTGCTTGCTATGTCTATGTCCAGTTTTGTTGAATTTTTTTTCCTCACTAATGGACAGCTACCCTCGTTTTAAAACCTGTCGCTCTATCTTGTTGTCTTACAGTGGAACCCCTGTAGATATTTTCAGATCTGAGGCAAGAGAGGAGCTTATAATATAGTCGTCTCTCTGTGTGGGAATACTCTACATGCTGTATATTTGATGGAGACAATTTTGGTGACCTACCAGGCCAGTGGTTATCAAAACTGAAACAAAATGTCAGATCCAGGAAGCACGTGTCTGGGGATTCTCCAGAGCTTTCTCTCATGCTGCTTCATCACTGTCTGTCTTTAAGATTTTCTTCTTATTTCTCTTTTATTTATCTTTGAATACTTTAATGAACTGAATTATTTCCAACCTTATTGGAAGGTAGAGCACACAAAAAGAAAGAGTGGAAAGGTCAGTACTGTCAGCATCAAGTTAAATGCAGTTAGTATGAAGTTATGTAGTGTCAGTGGATATGATGCTTAGAGTTATAGACTTAAATTAATATTTCACAGTCAGGAATAAAATCACAGGTCTACAATTTCAACAGGAGATTGATTCAGTGGAATTTTGCATTTATGTACAGACAAAGTTGTGAAGCGGTGAACTGTAGTTCTCATTCTCACACACCCACACACAAACACACATTTCAGTTTATCTTGTGGCAAAAATGATTTGCCTTTATTTGCCCTCGGCTCTGGGCCTGAAGACCCTATGATCTCCCCTTTGAATTTCAAGTATTCTTGTACCAACACAACTGATTAAGCTCATTAGGCAGTTATCAAGCCCTCTGTGGCCTTTTCAGTGTGTTGCAGCAGGCAATAACTGAAATGCTATAAGACAACTGCATGTTATGCAGACTCCCTTAGTTCTTCTCAAGTTTGTTCAAATTTTTTCTAGGTAAAAAGTGGTTTGTTGTTCATGACGCATGAAAAGATTTATTTATGATTATTGTTTATTGATAACGTTCCTGTGAGGTGCTGTTAGACAGAAGCACCTTGTTCATCATCATTCTCTCTCTCTCTCTCTCTCTCTCTATTTGTGGGATGGCGGCTGCTTGTGTTCAGCTGCTCCCTCCTACCCATCGACTCCACCGCCTCACCGAGGCATAGCGGCGAAGACCTCCGTCTCCTCAAATTAACATGAGCAGGTGTTTTTCTCTGATGTGTTAATTAAGAGAAGCTGGTGTCATTATGCTTTAAGTGGATGTTACAAATAGAACATGTTGTTTATTTTCTCCTCTGATGGAAAAAAAAAAGTGATCAGAGCTGTCACCAAGGCCCGCGTGTCACTTGCTGGAGATAGCGACTAATTACCAGGAGTTCAGAATCAGAAAGCACACGTCTGGGGATTCTCCGGCTCCTGCGTTCACGCCGCTACCAGATTGTCTGTCTTAATAGATAAGATTTGCAGGGGGAAAAAATATGAACTAAATAGTTGTGAGGTGATGTAGTGCAGATTTGTGGATCAGTCTACATAGTGTTTCACATTCCAGCGAGGACACTAGTGTTGTTTCTCAACGTATAGCAGCACATAGTTGTTAGGAGCTGTTTGAAATGTTTGTGAGCTCTTCAGTTTTGCTCACCACCTCCAGTAGCATTTTTCTCCTATTTCACTCAGTGATTTATTGACTCTAAAAACTAAAATCTCTTCAATTTGTTTCTCAGTGGAGGAGGATAACTTCATCATTTCCATGAGTGGGCAAAACATTCAAGAATCATAAGCTTTATTTTGAGTTTAATTCCACTTGTTGAAGCAATGTTTGCAAATTGATTACCTTTAATAACTTCCTCAACACACAAAGGATTCTTAAACCACTTTTATGTTATTTTATGCACATACATGGGCTAACAATGACCCCTTTTAACATAAATATGTGCATATAAGAGTTATAAACTGTTGAAACTTTAGTTGCCAATGAGCATGTATAGATACTAGATCTGAGAAAAAAACAAAAACAAAATAAAACTCTGTAATGCTTTAAACTAGTCTGCAGTTAGTTCAACTTTGCAAGACAAAGTTAATCTCTTGCTTTTATTTATCTTCCTGCTATATACTTATATATATATATATATATATATATATATATATATATATATATATATATATATTGACTCCAAATGCAAGATCATAATATATATAGAAGATTTGTTTTTTTCACATTTTATATTATTCACAATGTTTTTTAATAAATCATATTATGATTTATTATGACCAAAAGAGGGCTGCATACTGCTGCCACACAAACTGTGGGGCCTTGGGTTCGATCCTGACCTTGGGTCACTTTCTGAAAGGTGTGTTCTGCCCGTGTGTGTGTGTGTGTTTGTGTGTGTGCGTTTGTGTGTGTGCTTGTTTCCTCCAGGTGCTCCAGTTTCCTCACACAGTCCGAAAACTCATGCTGGGCTGTGGATTGGCTGTGTGAAATTGTCCACTAGTGTGAGAGACTAGAAGAGTGTGTGATGCCGTGCACTGGAACAGTGTCCTGTCTAGGGTGTTATTCATGGGGTGACCTGCCACCCCTCTGGTTAGGATGAAACGCTAACAGAAGATGAATTAATGAATTAATTAATTTCCAAAAGAAAAACAATTGAGCCAAGTTTTAATTTCACTGGTGATGGTGATGGTTTAGACATTGTTCTTTATTCATTCATTCATTCATTATCTGTAACCCTTATCCAGTTCAGGGTTGCGGTAGGTCCAGAGCCTACCTGGAATCATTGGGCGCAAGGCGGGAATACACCCTGGAGGGGGCGCCAGTCCTTCACAGGGCAACACACACACTCACGCATTCACTCACACCTACGGACACTTTTAAATCACCAGTCCACCTACCAACGTGTGTGTTTTGGACTGTGGGAGGAAACTGGAGCACCTGGAGGACACAGGGAGAACACACCTAACTCCTCACAGACAGTCAACCGGAGCAGGACTCGAACCCTCAACCTCCAGGTCCCTGGAGCTGTGTGACTGCGACAGCTACCTGCTGCACCACCGTGCTGCCCATTTTAGTCATTTTTCATTGCAAATTAGTTTAATTAGACGGTTAGTTGATTGACTGATCTCAAAGGCCAGAAGATTGTACTTTTCTCTTTTTTTTTCCATCTCTTGACTGTGAGTGTACACATGCTTAATGTTCTTTCTGGTCTGCTGCCCTGTCCATTTATATTCCTGCCTTGTGCCCTATAATTCAGTGCAGGCTCAGGACCCACTGTGACCCTGAACAGAATAAAGCAGTTTCAGAAAATAAAATAAAATTAAAACTCTATTGGGTGCCTGTGCCTTTCAAATAACTGTTTTAGATTTGAAGCACCTCTTTGAACTATTTCACTCCCACATTTACTTAAGTTCTTTAAAATGTGACACTGTTCAGTATTTCAAATCAGTGAAAGAGTGTGTCCTTGTTTAATTAATCCCTACAGTCAAAGTTATGTTAGTTTAAAACAGTGCAAGGTCTGTGTGAGAACCTTTACCATCACTTAACCCCACTGCCTTTCATACTTTCAAGACATAGAGCACTTGGAGTACTTGTTTAACCATGAACTTTTCACATGTTTAAATTTGAGCCTGTGTAGTCAAATTTCTCTCCAGTGTAATTGTGTTTCCACATTTCAACTTTTAATGAACTTTAGAGAATTTGACACAGTCCTCATACTTATGTACGGTTTCTTCCCTCCCCTGTGTGAATAATAGCACACAGTCAGAACTCTAAATGTTCAGTTCAGTCACATGACACAATGTTCAGCAAACAGCTACAGCACAGATAGTTGCATCTATTATTCATTCAATTGATAATATGGTGAGGGTTGTGGTACCCTAAAGAGTAGGGCTGGGCAATTAATTGAAAAATAATCGAAATCAACATTCAGAACATCTACTCGACATAATCTTGTATCGATTATTTTGAATATTTTTATTCTGTGATGTCCCCACTGTGTGTTCATGTACTGCCCTTTAAAACCACGCTACCAAGATGTAGTCACATGATTCTGCCCCTATCTGCAACATGGAAGCCACTTAAACACTGGGGCACACCGAGCAACTAGAGCAGCTCGTACCAAAGGAAAACACAGAGTCTGTGGTTTGGACGTGCTGTGTTTGATTAAAATTAAGACGACAGTGAACAAAAAGAAGTCAGATATATACACGCTGAGAAAAAAACGGTTTCAGTGACCAAAGCACAGTCACACATCAAATATAAACAAGCTCCCAGCGACGTTAGAAAAAAATGTCCCAGCTTTAATACTGAAGCATATTTAAAGTACAAGCCTCGTCACTGAACTATGAGGGTCACAAATACAAAAAATAATCATTCATTTATCGTAAACTAGGTAAAATGTAAGAATATATTGATTTGCGCTTATATCGCCCAGCATTACTAAAGAGAATCTCCTCAGTACTTGTGTTTAAGGAACAAATTGTACCCTACTTTATGGCAGGTATATTTTGTAAGTCATAATGACTTACCCTTTTTTTTTAGGCTTTATGTACAAATATGTTCCTTTCCCCATATTAAAACTCATTTAGGATCCATTATTAGCCCTGAATGTCATTTGTTTTACCTTTTGAGGGTACAGTTATGTTGTTTAAAACTTATTAAACAAAATATGTTCCTGTACTGTAACTTACTTTCTGACATTGTATGGATTGAGTGCTACCTCACTAACTGATTAGCCACTTGTGGAAGTCAGATTAAACCTCAGGGTTTATACACAATCTTTCCTGTCCTGCTGTGCGGGCTTTGTATGCATAATGAGCTGTAAATATACTTAAAGTTAACGGCATCTCAGTGTGATCACATTGCATTGAAATGTAAATGAATCTCGGCTCAGATTGTATATTAACCCTAACACAATCATGAATTCCTACTACATTCTACTCAACAGGCAGATGTGCTGTACATGCAGGGTTTTTGCTGCTGTTGAAGGCTAAGGGCATGTGTTTTTGTGTGAGTGGGGGAGTGTGGGTGGGCACCAGGTCTGGCCCCTAGCATGGTGATGTTGACACCCTTGTAATCCTGCTGTTGATTATTAGATAGCACAGGCTGTTGCACCAGAAGTTTTGCATGGTAATACAGTGACACCAGCTGCTCAGCAGATGTTGTTTTTTGTCGCTTCAGCCCGGAAGGGTTAAAGGTTTTTCAGCTACCCCCCACGGGGCACTCGTTTAGCCCCCTCTGACCACAACCCTTTTTTTCTACTACTCTATCCAGTCCTTTGTCACATGCCTTAGCTCTGTCCACTCCCAACACCTGGCTCTGAATTTGATTAGATGATACTCGTGCTGACATCCGGCTCAAAGGCAGTAAACATGTTGATGCCATGTTAATGATGTAATCCTGGTGTTTGGTCAGTGATATGAAGGCCACCCTAATCAAAATGATGTGGGAATAATCGTAATTCCCCTAAACTCAAATTTAGAAATGGACAAATGTTTCAGTTCCATAGCAAAAAGGCACAGCATAAGCTGTAGATACATCTGTGCATGCATCTGTGCATTTACAGAAGGAGGACTTGAAAGCATTGCTGTAAATATTGTAATTTGTGCACTGCTGTGTGCTCTCTATGGGGATGAGCAACAAATGTGTCCAAATGAATTCTGTCAAATGATGCAAAGTAGAAAATAGCAGTTCAGGATCTGTTTACATTAATGCAGTAAGGAGGGTTTGAAGTTTCTAAAGCAACACTAATTACAATTAAAGCTTGGTACAATATAACAATCTTTTGAAGTCTGACATTTATCAATATAACACATTCTTATAAATAATTCACTAATAATGCGTTCTCTAACTATACGAAAATTCCTTTTTTTTAAACCGCTATAGTTACAATTCAGGTCCTTTCTATCTGTCTGTACCACCAGTATACATTGATACATTTTTGATTGATAATTTCAGAAACATTTTTAAAAATACCATAACCATTTCAAATACATATCAACCTCACTTTTTTATCAGAATGAATGTTTGATCACTTTTATGTCATTTAAATAAATAAAAGCACATTAGCCACATTTATGTTAAAATTACTTTATTTATGGATTAGAAGATACAGTTCCATATGTTCGTCTGCATGGGTACTATTCAGAACCTCAGTCATAAATTAAATTCAGGTTCATCTTACGGTATTGAGTGACTGTATTGTGTCATCATCTCTCAACAGGTGAGTATATCAAAAACTGGAGACCACGCTACTTTCTGCTAAAGACTGATGGATCCTTCATCGGGTACAAGGAGAAGCCACAGGATGCGGACCTACCCTACCCTCTCAATAACTTCTCTGTTGCTAGTAAGTGATTTATGCGGAATTGCAGTTAAGCATTTGATTAGTGAGGGTTGTTTTCAACGTGAGATCCCTGCCTCCGACAGGACTACAAGGAAAATACGGAGATGGAACATCTTGCAGTTAAATTAGAGGACATCTGGGGTTCCACTAACAAATTAAATTTTAAAGTGGGCCTACTTACATTGTGTTAATGTGCTAATGTGAATCTTTTGCTTTGATTGTTTGTCTACCTGCACAGATGAACCTGCACAGGAAAATAAATCAATAATTACTGAAATGTAAAAGTAATTAGTGGTTATGTTTCTAAGATTTTCCAGTAGTAATACTGATACCTCAGCAATATTGATTAAATAACAAATACGTTTATATTTTTACATTTATAGTAAAATATCTATTTTAACAAGAATAAAATAAAATAATCCTAATTTTTTTTGTCAAATGGGCAGTGTCCTAGCTGTTTTTACCAAGACATGAGTCTTATGACACACTGCTTATAGTGTGTGTGAACTAGTGTTTAGCAGACTGCTGATCTTTTTAAAATGTCATTCAAATTAGTTTAATAACTATGTAGCCAATCATAGTCTGAATTGAAAATGCACTAATTTTCAGCTTGAAAAACTGCACTGAATAACAGTTTTTCTTTTTCATGTTTTTCTTTTGGTGCCATTAAAAAGCTAATAAACGTATCTTTTGTAAATAAACCTGCGTGGAGACTGAGACTCATTGTCATGTGTGAATATTTATAAGGGAATAATGAGTATAATATAGTTTATTGTGAGCCAGTGATATTTATAGGTTACAATTGTGTATAATATACAGTTGTCAGTGGGTGGCTGTTGACATAAAACCACTAGCATAGACGACCCCTGCCATGCGCCTAGAAATATTCAGAGCGCCTGCGCACAGACTCCTGCACGGCATGCTGGGTAACCGGTCCTGGAAGCTGGCTCTCAGACACGTGGAGTGAGCCGCCCTCTTTCCAGCCTTCCATCCGTCAGGAGGCCCAGCCAGGTTTTAATCTAAAGCCTGGAAGAGAGAGGGGTGGCCATACATCCGGCCCGGGCTGCTTTGGCAGGGGGAGAGGATTGCCACATCTGTTGCAGAAAGCTGGGAGGCCAGGTGGTTGTGGGAGGCTGATAGTCTAATGTGCTCTCTGAAATGGCATGCCTCTCTCCCCCAGCGGCCTGAGCTGCCTCGAGTCCGCTCACTCGCTCGTCCGCGCGCCCGCCTCCAGACTGCTCCAGACCCCCCCAACACACACACACACACATATGCACGCACACTGACCAGACCTGCACTGCCCACCAGACATCGCAGTCAGAATCCACCAATTAGTCTTTTTAACAATGATCGCAACATATGACAAATTCTCCATTTCAGTCCCAACAGTTTGTTCAATTAGGGAGCTCTACCACAACAGTTTATTGTCAGATTTTATGTATTAATAATTTTTTGAAAAACAGACCAAGACCAAGAACAGTGGTCATCTCACACTCCACTGTTCATTATTTTCACATTAATGTTAACTTATTTATTCCTGAAGCTCATATGCAAGATATTTTCCTGTGAATGTTAAGTTTGTTAGTGGAAAGGTCTTTGATGCTAGTGGGTCCTAATTTGCAGCAAAGCACTTGCCATGTTTGTCTCCTGATGTTTTCTGTGCTTGGCACCCTCTCAGCCTTATTTTGGACTTGAGAACGCCTTAAAAAGCTAAAGCGTGGCATGATCGGTGGAAGTCACAGCTTCTGCGGCTGTTTAATTGGCATGCTTGCTCTCCTCTGTGACTCTTGCTTCGAGCTAAGCTCGTCATCTGTGATCCTGCGTGGCAAAGCAAACAATGCTGTCAGCTCGCTCTGCTCCAACTCCTCCTGAGGTGTCACATTCCGGCTGCTGTGACCTTATTTTTCTGCCTCACAGCAGGCACCTCCAATTTTCTCCTGCTGCCCAGGTAGGAGTTACCATGCAGCGTGCAGCTTTGCGACCTCTGTGCTGACACCATTAACCTTCGGGACCGTATTTAGGCTGTGTTGCTGCATGGAGGTGGCTGGAATTGGCCAGCTGAGGGCCCTCATGACGAACTGACGGCCACTGTTCACCTGACGTCCAGTCATTGTCCCTGCTGCCATTACAATGTGCCAAGCTCAGATCACCTTCACTCCCCACCAGCAGAGATGCATTAGCAGCAGAAACGAGTGTCCACTTGTGGAGAAACAGCTGGCATGGCAGACCTGAGTGCTGTTTATGTGATGGCCCTCTATGTCCAGCTCAGCTCAGCTCTCTCCTCCTCTTGTTCTGCCTCATTCATCTCTCTGTGGTGTTGTGCAGATCTCTCCTCACCCCCCAGCCTCCCCTCAGCTAATGACCATTTGTTTTACCACGTGCTCCCCATGACACTGTTTATCACACAGAGTTCACTACAGTTGCCTGCAGCTGGCCACGCTGACCTCACTAAAAACACCAAACTATGCTCTAGTTTATAGGTCAGCTTTCCCGTTTTAGATCTTCTAGTAACTGCACAGTATGGTCTTTAACCTTAACCCTTCACATCTCTTTCCTCACTCCACACTTCATTCTATTTTTCAGAATGCCAGCTGATGAAAACAGAACGACCAAAGCCCAACACTTTCATTATTAGGTGTCTTCAGTGGACCACTGTCATCGAGAGGACCTTCCATGTGGACACTCCAGAGGAAAGGTGAGTACAATCTCTAAATCCCCAAAAATATTGGGACAGTATTTGAAATAATCATAAAATTAGTTTTAAATTGGAGTCTGCAGCTGATTTTCTTTCTGTTCAACAACACTAAATAATCAAGGTTAGGTTTGTAGCAATGCTGTTGTAACATATGCAGAATATTGAACAAGAGCGTACATCCCTCTAAGAAATGATTTAGAAGGAAACATATGCTTTAAAATGATTTATATTTTTTTTTATCTTTGTAGGTGTGAAAGCTATTCATACATTGGATACTCACACTATGACAGAACCAGGCTTATAAACTGTAACATCTATTATTTCCATAAACAATCTATAATAGTTTAGTACAGTTTTAACTTGCATGTGTGGATCCAGCCAAAAGAGTGTTAACTGAACACAGGATTTCAAGCCCATCCTTGCTCATGAAAAACTCAGCCTTTCCTTGAGTTGCCTTTTAAACCCTTGTTTGTTTGCAAGCTTAAGATGTTTTTAATATTCCTAGTCCTAAATTGGCCTTTCCTAATATTTGCATCAACAAAGTTGCTAAGCTACAAATCTTTTATCAGATAATTAATTAGCTTCTCAGTGTTGTTTGTTAAAATACAGGTCAACGGATTTCCAAATCACTGCTTTCGGTATCAATATGTATTTCACATGCTGTCACACCTTCTTTGGAACTGAGGTTTGTAGTTTTTGTAGCAATTACAACAAATGTCCTCAATTCGAATATACACAGATTGTCGTTTCACGGAGAGAAGCTTTGTGCAGAAAACAAACTTAAACAGGATGATTATTCTATCATCATTTGAAAAGCAAGCGTTAAAGACGCACTGGCCTGCATCCTCCAGCTGTTCCTTCTTTTCTCAGCAGGAGTCATGAGTACTCCGAAATACAAACAAAAAGGAAAAGCAGCGTGTGCTTTTCTGCCTCTCAGTCAGCTAGCACATGCTGACTACTGGCTATTCACTACAAGAAGTGAATCACTGCAGAGATCATTTTGCTGTGAATATATTTATTTGAGGGCGGCACGGTGGCGCAGCAGGTAGTGTCGCAGTCACACAGCTCCAGGAACCTGGAGGTTGTGGGTTCGATTCCCGCTCCGGGTGACTGTCTGTGAGGAGTTGGTGTGTTCTCCCCGTGTCCGCGTGGGTTTCCTCCGGGTGCTCTGGTTTCCTCCCACAGTCCAAAAACACACGTTGCAGGTGGATTGGCGACTCGAAAGTGTCCGTAGGTGTGAATGTGTGTGTCTGTGTTGCCCTGTGAAGGACTGGCGTCCCCTCCAGGGTGTATTCCCGCCTTGCGCCCGATGATTCCAGGTAGGCTCTGGACCCCCCGCGACCCTAAATTGGATAAGCGGTTACAGATAATGGATGGATGGATGGATATATTTATTTGACATCTGACCTTTGCAAAGTAAACACAGCAGTAGTGACTAGACCATACAGAGTGTTTTGCTCAAATAGTATATGAAACTTTGTAATTCACTTAAAATTACATTAGGAATATTATAAACACTATAAACACCTAATACTGTACGGTTTATTTTCTTTTTTTTAAAAAAACTGATACTAACACAGTACCACAGGACAGATCAGGGTGCTTGGACGAGACCACTTGCTGCCCAATTCTGTTAAGTTAACTCATGCTTGCATTGGCTAGCATGATGCTGAGTAATGAGGAGTCTGAGAGCCATCCAGAGAGAATGAGGCCAATTATCTCTTGAATTCATGGCCTCCGATGGACTTCTTTGTATGCTAATGTCTCATTCACTATGCAGTTGCATATTTCTGTAGATCAGAACTTAAACACATTCCAGCACAAACCTCTTAAATTGAATGAGTCCCCAAACTCTGGCAGAGGCCCAGTACCGGTAGGCCTACACATGAGGAGGAACAGAGGTGGCCGCTATTGGAATCATGCCAGACTTTAGATAGAGACTTTATCTCTAGTTAAAACAGAAAGAAACGAAACCCATGCTTGTTCTATGTTCTGCTCCCATTTATCCACAAAAACTTGAGAGAGCACATGTGGCTCCGGAGCTTCCCACAGTATTGTCTAAATGAGACTCACTGAGAGGTTCCCAATTTCTTATAAGCATTTGGCTCTTTTTCCGTTCACTGCATTGGAGCTTTCTTGTGAGTATCCACAACTGTATAAGAGTGACCACATACTGTGTACACTCTCTTTGTGCTGTTAACCTTGAGAACATTCCTCACATATAGATTGTAATTCTCAGATGAATGCAGGCAGTGGAGTTGTTTGGTTTGATCATAATGCTGAACCTCCAGGGGAAGCACTCTGTCTGCCTCGGGCTGCCTCTGTGGTTTTAAAGGTCTTACTGGAGGTTTTTCATACAGAGAAGTCCTTTCTTCCTGCCAAGAGTGGGGTGCAGTTGTTCTTCTCCCTATTGAGTTTTATCTTGTTTTCTTTTGTCTAATTCTCTCTATGCGCTGCAAACTGGACAGCCATTGCCTCTACATGTGTGGTCTTCTCAGCTGCTGGAGTCAGGACAGTGCATTTTTTTGTTATTTGGAGACAGAACTGAAGAATAATGCTGAGAAAGCTGGATAAAACTTGATAGGCCTTGTGCTGCCTGCAGGTTATTGCAGAAGTTGAATAATGCAGTAGTGGAATAAAGTCTGCTTGCATAATAAATAACAAATAACAAATACATACCAAAACCAAATATATGCAGCTTAAAAATAAAACCGTGCTAAATTCATATAGTTAAGTCATATTAGAAAAACCTCTAGTTAAGTCTTTTTTTTTTCATGAAAGAAATTTGTTTTGAACTAAGCTCATTGTGTTTGGGGTCTAAGGACATTTTCTCAATTTTCTGAAATTCACCTTTAAAGTACTTGTATTATAATATATTGCTCACATGTTTTATATCAAAATGTTCAGAACAATCTCAGTTCTCTCATTAAGAGAGGCCATGTGACCTAGAGCATTTTATGATGACATAATCTGTCTCTAACCCTGAAAAAAATTAAATCAGATTTTAGAAAATCTTTATATTTCTTGTGAAAACATCCCTCAAGTGGATGAATTGTTTTGGTGATTGAAATAGTTTTATCAGAGTCTTAAAACAAGTGAATCTCAAGCTTAGTGTCTCAAGCTTATACATAGGTTCGTAACTCGGGATGTACAGTATCACGTACAGTCACGATAACATGCGATCAAAAGAGCAGTTTCTGCACATTCAGAGAGTGTTTGACCATTCACATCATGAATGGTCGTATTTGATGCGCCGGTGCGTTCTTTGACCCTAAAGGATTAAAGCAACTTTAAAATGTTTTAAAAGCAGGGTTCATTTAGTAGGGTTCAAGCACTCAGTGCGTAGAACCCTATTGTTTTTGTTACGGTTTTTCTTATTATTCTTTTTCTCCTGTAAAAGTCATTGTGCGGAAGAGACCGTAGGTTGTACAGACTCCCCACTTGGAGGGTAGATGTAATTTGTGTGCATCTCAGAGGACAACAAAAATGACACTGATTGGCCTAATGGTGGCGCTATAGCGAAGTGAAACGCGTTTAGGTTCATATCTCCTACACCGTGAGGCGTAGAGACAAAATCTTTTTTTCCACTGATTCTTTGGGTCCTGACAAATCAAAAACGGGTTAGTCAAAATTTAATTTTTCCAAGGTTATTATCACGCTAATTTGCATAATTTGCATAACCTACTTTTGCGAACTAGTCCGGGGATTTTTGTCCAATTCTCTTGAGCTTGGTGCCAAAATGTTCGCAGGAGTCTGAAGGTTAATAATTATTAAAAAAAAGTTTACATTTCGATTCAATATGGCCGCCATATGCAAATGAACCTCTTTGGCTTATCGTATGTTTTACTTACAAATTTATAACAATTTAATACTTTACTCCAATGTGTTCAAATTTCATATTCTACTTCCAGATATGATTCTGAGGTAGCATGTCAAAGGAGGAGCCAATATTCATATAGGGGGCGCTGTAAATGCTACAAGTTTATATCTCAGCATCCGCAAGGCGGATCAAACCGCTGTTTGGCATGCTGCTTCTGTGGGCAAGGCTATAAGTGGAAAATTAAGGACAATTAGATTCGGGCAAAATTGTGATCGTCATCGGCCAATCAGATGTCAGCACCTGTTTCACTGCCTTAACAAGGTCCAATCATCATGGGATTTGACTGGTATGTTCCTGGGAGCACTCCCTAAGTGCATAAAAATGTTTGTAACGATAGCCACTAGGGGGCGCTATATCAAGAAAATATGATATTTCTCAGCGAAAATTAAGCGTATCGACACGCAGTTTACTTCTCTGTATACTCTGCAGAGGGCCTCACAACTTTATAGTTGCAAGTGTTGTCAAAAAATGCATTGTATTTTCTCAATCGCCAGTTGTTTAAAATTAAACCTTTTCGAACTAGTCCATGGAATTTTGCTCTGTTCCCAAATAATTGACCTTGTTAGAATCTGCAGAGCCTGTAGGTCAATAATTATCAAAAAAAGTTCAACATTTGGACAAACTTTTGTTGTAATAATAATAAATCAATAAATCGAAGTGTGTGGAGCTTTAAACATTCTTTCAGCTGTAACTCAAATAAATTAAGCCCAATCAAGACTAAATTTGACATACGTATGTAGGGCCTTACTATGAAGAAGCATATACAATATGACTCCAATCCACCAAAAGGGGGCGCTACAATTAGACAATAACTGATTAAATTAGCTTTTTTGTGTTATAGCGCCATCTAGGATTGCAGTGGCACCACAATTTAATCATATCATCTGATCCTCATACTGATCAAGCATGTGCAGTTTTGAAATTTGTGGGGAAAGCGTTTTTGAGTTCTAGGTGCATTTGTGATTTCTAGAATTCATGCTGGATCTCTATTATTTGGAGGGGCCTGTAAGCCACATATTGATGAAAGTTCAACATTTTATTGATAATTATTATAGGCCAGGTCTTTAAGACTCCACTGATAACACATATGTCCATGTTAGGAAAATATCCATAGAGTAGTACTCCCTTAAACAGTTCTAACATGAAAGACTGTAACTGCTTAGCAACACTATGTTACAGTAGTAAATTCTTTCACCACCAGATAGAACTACAAAACTAAATATTGTTTTGTTAATCTATATGGAGGTTAAGATCCTATTCACCTTCAAAGGTTAATGGTCATACCATATGAATATGAATATTTATCATAATTAAAAATTATAAAGTCTCCTATACCTCTTCAAATGACCATTTACCCTCACCAGTCAGAAAATACCCTTTGTTATTGTGATTTATCTTATTATATTGTTATTGTTTTATTCTGATGTACTGAGTTTCTGATGTTTACACTTGTTTCTCACAGAGTACGGTGTCCCATTTAATGCCTGACATGTTAAAAGGCAAGAGCTGCACTCTGATTGGCTGTAGTGCGAGGCAACCTCCTCCCCCACACCGCCTCCTGCATTTAAATGCCCACCTGCATTTAAATATTTTATTTATATTTATATATAACTACTCTATAGTGGCCTGTCCAGAGCACAGGTTGCTCTGATAGTGGCCTTCAGCTCTTCTGCATTGTTGGGTCTGGCGTATTGCATCTTACTCTTCAAAATACCCTGTAGATTTTCATTGGGGTTAAGGTCAGGCGTGTTTGTTGGCCAGTTAAGAACAGTGAGACCATGGTCCTTAAACCAGGTACTGGTAGCTTTGGCACTGTGTGCAAGTCCCAAGTCCTGTTGGAAAATGAAACCTGCATCTCCATAAAGTTGGTCAGAGCAGGAAGCATGAAATGCCCTAAAACATCCTGGTAGACGGCTGCATTGATCTTGGCCCTCAGAAAACACAGTGGACCAGCTCGAGCAGATGACATGGCAACCCAAACCATCACTAACTGTGGAAACTTTGCACTGGCCCAAGCCACACGCTTCTGATGCTGTCTCTTGTTCAAGAGTGGGTTCACACAAGGAATGCGACGCTGAAACCCATGTCTTGCATACATCTGGGCGTGGTGGTTCTTGAAGCGCTGACTCCAGCTGCAGTCCAGTCATTTTTGAATGGGTTTTATTTAACAATCCACTACCACATCTTTTCCTTCCCTTCTCCTCTCTATTAAAGTGCTTGGACACAGAGCTCTGTGAACAGCCAGCATTTTTAGCAATGACCATTTGTGTCTTGCTCTGCTGGTGTAAGGTGTCAATGGTCGTCTTTTGGACAACTGTCAAGTCAGCAGTCTTCCCCATGATTGTGGAGCCTACAGAACTAGACTGAGAGACAATTTAAAGGCCTTTGCAGGTGTTTTGAGTTAATTCACTGATTAGAGTGTCGCACCAGTTGTCTTCAATATTAAACCTTTTCACAAAATTCAAATTATAAATTGTCAAATTAAAAGAAATAAACACTTGACATATATCAGTCTGTGTGTAATGAATGAGTATAATATACAAGTGTAACTCTTTGAATAGAATTACGGAAATAAATCAACTTTTTCATGATATTCTAATTTTATGACCAACACCTGTAATATTCAAGTTTATAATAAGCACTGCTCACACATTATATACCTCACACAAAGACCCTCTTACATCACACACATCACTCAGAAACAAACACACCTCAGAGACTGTAGAACACAAGTCACAAACACAAGCACCTATTACAAAAATAATCTGACACTGCACATACCTACTTGGCTCAATTTCTAACAATTTTGCCATAGTCACAAATGTCAATACATCCTCTCCCGATCAATTCATACTACAGGAGTTGTCAGATTTGACTTGACTGCCATATTAAGCCAGTTAGTGCTTGAACCCGCAGATAGCCGCTAGCGGCTCTAGTTTATTGTTTGTAACTGCTTATCAAGTTCAGGGTCACGGTTGGTCTGGAGTCACTGGGAGCAAGACGGGAACACACCCTGGAGGGGGCGCCAGTACTTTGCACGGCAACACACACTCGCACATTCAAGGACACTTTCTAGAAGTAAATCCACTTACCAGTGTGTGTTTTTGGACTGTGGAAGGAAACACACACAGTTTCTACTAAATTCCTCACAGTCACCCAAAGCAGGGCTCAAACCCACAAACCCAGGACCCTGAAGCTGTGTGACAGCGACACTACCTGTTGCACCACTGCGCTGCTATTAAGCAGGGTTTTGTTTCTTCTGACTGCCGTACCTTGTAGTATAGACTTGAAAGTCTGACACATGAGTACGGGAGGACTTTTGATCATTTTGGAATTGGAACACCAGTGTACTTGATGATTCACCATCTCAGTGGAGGGAAAACAAAGCCATTGCACTGAGGTTGGATTTCTGACTCTCTTAAGTCTACAAAAGATACGTCCCAATGCATCCTCATAAATACAGGTGAAACAAGAACTCACCCGGGTGTTTGGAAGGTACTTTAAATGGAACAGTACTTGGGGTACGACTGATGACATTTCCTAAATCCACAGAAACATAAATACAGACAAGAACATTAATTGACATACAGCCATTGAGCAAACTGGTGATTGATTTCAGCCTACAGTTTTATTGAATTATGTCGGAATCCTGATATTGATTTACCATTTTCCTAAGGTGAAGTGGTACTGGCATACTCTTATTATTTATCTTCATAGTGTGCTGATGCCTTGCACAGCATTGTCTTCCAAAGAAGGACCAATAAAATTCTCTGGTAAAACAACGACACACAACAAGCCTCCTTGAGAGGAATTCATCATTATTAAACACACACATGGTTAGCAGTCTGAATGCACCGCTGATTCTGCACAACAGATGTGCTACACAACAAATGAAAACTCAATGGAGGGAGACAATGTTTGCAGAGAGGGGGTGGCTTTCCTAGTCAATTTGCATTATCCTGGTAAAGTGTCTGTGCTTCTGCACTGTTTGACATCGTAAATTACTGGGCTAATCTGTTTAGACCTTTATGGGAAAGCCTGATCTATTGTTTCTTCATTTAAAAGTAGTTTTCATTTCAAAACCTAGTTTCTTTCAACCATTCTTGCTTTTCAAGATTGTGGGAATGCATTTTCAGGCTTTTTACAAACCTGAAATAATTTTTTACAACATCTTGTATGTTGTAGTTCTTGGTTGTGAATCTGTATGTGCATGTGTGTGTGTGTGTGTGTGTGTGTCTGTGTGTGTGTGTGTGTGTCTGTTCTTTAAGGGATGAGTGGACAGAAGCGATCCAGATGGTGGCAGATAAACTCCAAAGACAGGAAGAAGAGAGGATCCAGTGCAGTCCCACGTCCCAGATAGACAACATTGGAGAGGAGGAGATGGACATCTCCATCAGTCACCACAAACGCAAGGTACCACCACACCATCTGTTCACACTCGGTGACCCGAATGGGTGTCGGAAGATGTGAGGCTGGAGCTTTGCTGTGTATGATATTAAAGGTTTATATGAAGTACTCGTGTTATACTGGTGTGATGATGTAATTAAAAACAACACCGAGGAAGTGTAAAACCAGTAAGTAGATTTACTTTACAAATACACTGTTTGGCAAAATGGCGAACACCTGCTCATCCAACATGACCTGCCCAGTCACATTTGCTTCATTTATATCATCTACATTTTTAGAAAGGCTTTTCACTTGCTGTGAATTGATTGTATTCATCCACAAGGACATCATTAGAGAGGTGAAGTAATTATACTGGATGATCCTGAATCACAAATACATCTCCATCTTATCCCAAGGATATAGAATAGTGCTCCATCATGTATAGAATGTATGCTGGGGAGTTTTATAAGGCTTAAGCCACCACTGGGTATTGGGTAGGATGGATCTTAGGCTCATATGATAATGATCAATTTGGTTACAGGCATTTCTATTAAAATGACAGGATGCATGTGCACAACTCAATGGCTGTGCTCACATTGTTGACACCTTAAAGTTGTTGAATTAACTAAAAGGAATCCACAAAACTTCATACATATAGTCTAGGGAATCCTAGAGACGTTTCTAATAAACTCACAGTAATGTATTATGTAATTCACGCATATTCATTCTTCTTACAGACAATGAATGATTTTGACTATTTAAAACTACTGGGAAAAGGCACTTTTGGAAAAGTCATTCTTGTAAGGGAGAAGGCTAGTGGCAAATACTACGCAATGAAGATTTTGAAAAAAGAAGTAATTATAGCAAAGGTAAGATGCTTGAGATTATTTCAGTTATTAATATGGGTGTTATAATGCATTGTGACACTGTGATATGGCAATGCATTGTGCATTCTTGAGATGTGATAGTGTATTATTTGTGTCTAATATCTACTTATTACCATTGAATACAGCTGCACTGTTTGATCAACACAGTTTGCAAACAATAAGAACCAACCAACTCACAATCTATTCACCAATTACAGCTATCTATCCATCCATCCATTATCTGTAACCGCTTATCCAATTTTAGGGTCGCGGGGGGTCCAGAGCCTACCTGGAATCATTGGGGCGCAAGGCGGGAATACACCCTGGAGGGGACGCCAGTCCTTCACAGGGCAACACACACACACACACATTCACACCTACGGACACTTTCGAGTCACCAATCCACCTGCAACGTGTGTTTTTGGACTGTGGGAGGAAACCGGAGCACCCGGAGGAAACCCACGCGGACACGGGGAGAACACACCAACTCCTCACAGACAGTCACCCGGATCGGTAATCGAATCCACAACCTCCAGGTCCCTGGAGCTGTGTGACTGCGACACTACCTGCTGCGCCACCGTGCCGCCCCAATTACAGCTAGTGAGTCAATAATGAAAATATGCTAATTACCACTTATTTGTTTTAAAGGAACACTTGGTGGTATTTTAACCTTAAAATTACAGCTTCAAAATGATGCTGTAATGATGCAAGGTGTTCCACTTCCCTGTGACAGAGAGAATGGAGCCTCTGATCAGATTTTTTAAAAGCCTCTTTTCAAATAAATAAATAAATGATAGGTGTACTACTGTAATAGTATGTCACTGACCATACAGACCAGTTGTGTGGTTCATTAAGAAAATATAGCAGAATTATTAGACAAGAAATATACATTGTCCTTTTGTTTGTCTTTCTGCCACTGTAGGATGAAGTGGCTCACACACTCACAGAGAGCCGAGTGCTGAAAAACACTAGACATCCTTTTCTAACTGTGAGTACACTTGCTTTCTAATGATTTGGCATACTGCACCCAAACATACAGTAGTTGTCTGCACCTTAAAGCCTCACAATGCTCTTCTAATATATGATTGTGTTCTCCCAAGAGTCTAATTATAATGCATAGAATAAACTGTTATAAATTAGCAGCCCAAATGTAGCTGTACATCTGTTGAGAAGTCGCCAGCGAGAGGTAATTTCTCTGACACTCCAGATGCTGTTGTGTGCCACATTTGATACACAGCAGGTTCAGAGGAAAAAAAAAACCCAAAACAATTTACCCAGCACAAGATGCTGCTAACTCTCCACCTTCACCTCTTTTCAAAGTTAGCATCAAGGCATGCGATAAAGAGCAGAGCTTATGCTCTTGAGTGTTTCATTTTAATTTGCTCTTGGGAGAAGAATGTCGCCTTTAGCGTATGGTTTGAAAAGATTTTTTTTCTTTCTCAACATACGTTTTCAATGTTTGCGAATGCAAAGACATATGCTAAGTTGTTGGGTTCTTCTTCTAATGGTGTGTCTCTGCCTGCTGTTTTAGTCTTTGAAGTACTCGTTCCAAACAAAAGACCGCCTCTGTTTTGTGATGGAGTACGTCAATGGAGGAGAGGTATGTGTGAAGTGATGTTTGTGCGTGTGTCCGTTAGGGGCTCAGATCTCTTTGTTTAAAGCTGAGGTGGCTTGTGTTTCCTGTCTGTTGCTCTGTTGTAAGGGATATTTGGAGTGGCCTAACTGCTCCAGGGAGCTGTGTTAGGTGTATTGAGAGGGTGAGTGTAGTTAGAAAGGAGTACAGCTAGAGATCCTGTGTCCTTTGTCTTTATGTTGAGCTTTATCCAAAAAGTCAGAATAATGTGTGTCAGAAATGGCATGCACCATTGTACTTTAAAGGAACAGTGGGTAAGATTTAGTGTCTTGGACTCCTCCTACAGTTGAAAGGTGTAGTGTAGGAGCGGAGGTGGTTTCCTACCCTCTTCCTGAAGTTACATAGTGCTGTTTCTGCAGTGCTGAGCCCAGAGTAGCAATGGCAGAGGCTCTGTTCTCTCTATTACAGGTCTGTGAAGCATCACAATGATTTCAAAGCTGTAATTTTAAGGTAAAAATTCTACGTAGTGTTCCTTTAATTAGTAACCAATATAGTTTTCGAATCACTGGTTTTATGAACTTTACTTATGTTAGCGATGCACAAACAGAATTGACCAAGATTAGAATTGGAAGACTTCTGCTGCTGCAAATAAGTAAAGAGTAGTTAGACAGTAAATTGTATTATCTTTTAACATATCTTTATTTAGAATAATCCTGTCAGTTTTAAGATGTAAAAAATCATGAGCTGCTTTGAAGCACTCCAGACAGGTCCTATTTGTTATAAATGACTTTATCTAAATAGTTTTACCTAAATAGGCAAGCATTTATTTCAGACTTTAAAAGGGAAGTGTGTCCTTTTAAAACCCCAGTCTTTGTCAGATATTCTCTCAGTCATTGGTCGTCTCCAAGTCCTCTGAATATGTTGATCTTCCTTTACTAAACACAATGCTACCAAGGGTGACAGGGCGAGGACAAACTCAAGTTTCTCAGATACACATGATACCACGGTCTCTTTTCACTCTGATGCTAATGCAACATGACTGGGTAGCCCAACACACCGGAGGAGAGCACAGACTGCTGTCACATCAGCTGATGAAAACTGACGATCTCCCAGTGATGAGGTCAGACACTTTAGACCTTAGCTTAGATTGCTGGGCCACTTGGGATCCCTGTTAAATGCACCTTTTTTATGTCATTGCATTGCACTTAACTTATAAATAGTTTAGCTGTAAATAAAGTCAGACATTCATAGAACTCATAATGAGTTTAGAAGTCTAGTGTTCTTTTGTTTTGCTGTATTATTCAATCATAATTGCACAATTAAACGCCTTCTGATTTCCCCCATATTTTGCTGTGACATAATGACAAATTTAAAAATTTTCAGGAATGATAATAATCGTACTTATGCTGCCTTCTTTCAGAAAGTTTCAGGTCCCTGACTTCTTTGGCACAAGTCAGAGAGCAGGGCGAGCATGTTCTGGGGCTTGGGTTTTGATAAATGAAATTCCACCATTAGTGGTGGTGTTTAATCAGGGAGGTGGTAATCTCGCACTCATTCCCTCAGCTTGTAGTGTCACCTGCTCCCCCAGCCTGGTCCAGCCAGAGCTCCTCACCTCCACGCCACCAGCCCAGTGCAGTCTGTCCTCCTTTCAGCACTGCCACATTCACAGCTGCCAGTGCACTGATGAAGGCACACCTGTCCTCGTCCACACTGCTCCACTCCACTCGCACCGCTCTGCTCCCTCCTTCCCCAGCTGATCAGCGGCCCGTTAGCGTTCCCTGGACAGTCGTATTCAACCCCGTCCCATAGCAATTAAATAGCAAAGATCCCAGCCAGGCTCCTGGGTAATTTGTAGAAGACGATTTTGAGCGAGAACGAGGGCCAGGCAGTTTGACAGGAACCCTTGACATCTGACTGGGGGAAGAGACAGGAGAACGGGGAATACTCCCTAAAAAAAAAAAAAAAAAACGAGGGAGATGATTGTGAGGGAAGGGGCGCTCCTGCCACTTTGATGGGACGTTAGCCTGTGAGCGCACTAGCGCTGCCTTTAACAAGATTGGTGTATTGATTAAAATGCTGATTTAACAGGCCGTGCCGGCCTCTCTCTGGAAAGCCGGGGATGATGCGCCAGCTGCTGTCTGGGTTCGCTGGGCGTCCTCCGAGGGCCCCGCCATCTATCATCTCAATATGGCGATGGGAGGCAGTTTGTGTTGTGTTAATTTCCTCCAATAAATCAGTAATTATTGCAATCCTGTCCCTGCTGTTTATCCTGCAGCTGTTTTTCCATTTGTCGAGAGAACGTGTGTTCTCGGAGGACCGCACACGCTTCTATGGTGCTGAGATTGTCTCCGCCCTCGACTACCTGCACTCCGCCAAGATAGTGTACCGGGATCTCAAGGTAAACAAAAAAGAAATAATAAATAAAGTTAAAAAAAGGTGGAAAAAAAAGAAAAAAAGGGAAGTAATCACACATTCTGGAAAGCCAGTTCAGTTCCTGTGCACTGCTTTTATTCCGGCATGTGGCACGGGACATGGAAAATGTAATTAAAAGCTCTAGAGTTTGAAGCTCCTTTTTTGGGCGATATCAAACTCTGCCGGTTGTGGAAGATGACACAGTGTTTTGCTCGCAGCCTTGGACTCAGTCGGTGGTAGAGACGCCAAGAAACTTGAAAAAAGGCTTCGCCATTAAAATTAAAAGGTTGAATAGCTGGAAGTTCCTTTTCCCTGCCATGCCATATGAAATGTAGATGGAGTAAATTGTTTATTCATGCAGACATCAACATGATCTCTAGTCTGTCTGAACAAGCAGTGATTCTGAGTTTAACAAAGGAATTTCCCATATTCTACGAGAGGCAATACTCACTCGTTTTTTTTCCCCTCCTCTCTCCTCAGTTGGAGAATCTCATGCTTGATAAAGATGGCCACATTAAAATCACAGACTTTGGGCTCTGTAAAGAAGGAATCACTGATGCTGCTACTATGAAGACCTTTTGTGGAACACCAGAGTACCTGGCCCCTGAGGTAACCAGCTCTCTCCTCCACCTCACTGCCTTACAGCAAAATACAGCATACACTGCAGAATTGATCCTTGACTTTATACAGTGATGTGAAGAATTTTCATGCATCTCCTTTTCACATCCCCAATACTATCCTGCACACTCACTCTAGAGGGTATATGTGACCATATCAGTGTTGAAGGTGATGCCCTTTAGTAAAGTTTCCAAAAACCTTTGCACTGTTTTTTTTTTCTTTTTACCTTTTTTGCTATATTTATAATGATGCGGCTGTGACTGTGCCCTTTTTTGATTTTTTTAGCATCTGCCTCAGGTATCAGCTCTGTCAGTTTGGTCCAGCTTCTGCTCCAGGGACTCAGAGTGTTAACACCCCACCAATTTAATCTACACTGTTTGTTTACACATTAATAACTAAGTTTATTAAATCTGTGAAAAGTTGACTCAGATGTAGTCTGATCGGGTGATCACTGATGATTGTGCTACGAAAACTCAAGTATTCATAAATTGATTACTGATTTGTATCTGGTATTTGGAGGCTTTAATTTTTTATGATGACTATAAACCGTTATTGTTTTTAACAGGTGGTTTTACGAGCAAGTGTTTGAGTGCCAACTTAGAAATAGAAACGAGCATTCACTACTTTTGAACTGCAGTTTGGTTCAGCCTTAATTCTTCCCGATAGCATCAAGGTTGCTTGTTTTAAGTGAGTGAATAAGGTCGTGTAAATAGCTCGGTAAATAATTACTGTTATGGATGTTTGCTTTTATGGTAGAGTGGGGAGGTGTGCAATTTGACAACAACGATGCCTCGTTTTCACAACAAATCGTCTCCTTCCGCAGCAGTGCTGTGAGTCAGCATGCATACACAGTCCAGGACTGTCCACTCACACCTCAGGAGCCTGCTCAAACACACAGTCACATGGGGGTATGGATTAAAAAAAAAAAAAAACATAAACCAACACAAAACAAAGCATTTCACTTGATTAGCAAGACAGAAACCGAGTAAAACATATGGACCATAGACATATTGTAAGGATCTGACAGATTATGCACAGTACCCAAACTATTCAGAATGGCATGTTGTGCTCGCTGAATTGTGATGAGACATTCGTTTTGAGTTAAAGGCATTTGATGTTGTTGCAAATTATGGCTTAAAGATTGCACCCAATTGTTTGTGAGTTTGTCTTTGAACTAATGAGAGAAATGCAGTGTTCTCGGTTCGGTGCAGCCCCCGTGCTGTGTTTTCACGGTGTGCGTTTGTGCTGTGTCTCTGGAACAATAGTCTGAACTCTCAGGTCTTTCTCCTCACCCAGCCGAGCGCAGGTTGCCCAGAATGCGGCATCTAAATCCATATTTATGGAGACGAGAGGCAGAATGGGCAGGGGGCGACAGTGGGAGAGAAGGTGGAGGTGTGAGGGGGGGTATAGATTCCACTCGAAAAAGTACAGAAGACAATTTGGCGCAGCATTTTGTTTTGCTCAGCCTGGCCGCTGTGCCAGGAGATGATTTGAGTGTTGGTTATTTTTCACAAGAGTATGTGATTGCACAAAAAAGTAGACGCTAAACAGAGGCAGATGGTGGCAGATGGGGGAGGTTGGAAGAAGGTGGCTGGGAAACCTGGAAATCTATACTGCCGTACTGGTGTAAAAATAACAGAGCACAGCCTGAGCCAGTGAGCCAAGTTCCAGAGATGCAAAGTAGAGGGGGATTAAAGAGAGAGGAAGAGAAAAAGAGAGAGAAAGTGGAAGATGAGTAGAAGAAGAATTTATTTTTCTTTCAGGGTTACAAATGTGAAAGTGGAGTAGTTTTTCTAACTAAAATATTTTGGCCTCCACCAAATCTTTTCAAGTATGAGAATGAGAGTGAAATAATCTTTAGCGTTGTGCTTTATTATGCTGCCTTTATTAATGCGCCAGCATGGAAAACCCTTGAAATACTTTGAAATTTGAAAAGTTGACTTTATGTGCTGTATAGAGGCCAAGCAATATATTGTTTTGTCAGTAATATCAGGCAATATTGGAAACCAGCGGTATCAGCTGATAATACGGTAAGTGTTATTATTTAAATGCAGCACTTCCAATATCTGAGAATAACATTATTTTACATTGAAACACTATAAAAATAATTTAATTAAAAATAAACCCTAATTCTAAATTATTTAATTATAAAAAAGGTCAGTCAGGAACCCAGGGTAATGGAACCACCTCTCACAGTGGCTTAAGTTAATGCTCATTGCCTTCAAAAAATGTGATCCTGTGAACAAACCAGAACGCCATTGGAATGTATAAGACCTAAATAGAACTCTCTGAACTTGTTTAACTGAGACGTGTTAGGCCTGGAGAAAGAAAAGCACTGCAGTCCATGATCAGAAAATGATCCCATCTGTGAAACATGGTGGTGGTACAATCATGGTTTGAGCCTGTTGTGTTGCATCCGGCCCAGGACGGTTCGCCATTATTGATGGAACAATGAGGTCTGAAATATACCAGCAAACGCTAAAGGAAAATGTCAGGACATCTATGAGCTGAATCTCAAGAATGTGGATCATGCAGCAGGACACTAGTCCTTCTAAGAAAGGTTGAAGATGAATTAATATAATGATTCAGAACGGCCACCTCCTGATCTGAGCCAAAGATAAATGTTGTAGAAGGACCTGAAGCAAGCAGTTCACAGGAGGTGCTAAGTAGACATTTGGTATATGAATATGGGTTCTATGTAGTTTGGTGTTGTTTCTTATATTGTGTGTGTGTGTGTGTGCGTGTGTGTGCGCGAGATCGTTGGCCGGCCAAGATGGGATAAGCTGATGGAGGCTGTGTTCCACTGCCCTGCTGGGGAGCTGTGCTGGTGGAGCCGCAGGCTCTCTGTCCGCTCCCTCTGCAGCCGTTCTTGCCAAGGGCTCGGTCCTGAGCGCAGCAGCCGTGCCACATGGCCGTCAGAGTGGGGGCCTGTTCCACCTCCTCCCCGCCTGCGGCTCTGGAACAGGGGGGACCCCAACTGCCTCTGTGTGTATTAATCGCATCCCTGCCTGCAGCCGAGCTGCTCACACACGCTCCCAGGACAAACAGCCCGTCCCTCCCTGCTCAAACACATACACGCACACACACACACACAGCAGTCTTCATGTTTCAACACACATATATACCAATAAGTAGGCACTGATATGTCATTTCTTTGACAGCACTGATATCAGTAAATTATATGTTTTGCCTTTTAGAATAAAGGTTCTCTAATCCAAGACAAGTTTAAAAATGGAGCATGTCATGAGAGGAATTTACAGCTCCTAAGCATGTTAAACATTAGGAGTTATGCTCAAATTCTAGGTATATTATTGGTAATGATTGGTAGCCACGGATGAGTGTGAAGCAGTGATGTTATCCACTGTGCTGTTAATTTAAATAAGTTTGAAAACATTTGAAATAACCTCCTTTGTAATGACTAAATGTGTATCAGTCCATGTGCTGACAACGGACTGCTACACTCTCAGATCATTTTCAAATGTGACACTCCTTATTTTTCAAAGAACTACTATCAAAGAAGTGGAATGAGTTGCCTATCTTTCGATGTGGTTTTAGCAACATCATGAATGCACAAATAGTCAGTGAAGGACCTTCAAACCCAATTTTCCAAAAAACCCATAAAAACAGAAATCTGTGATTTGTTAATACTCTTTTAGCTGTGTTTAACTGACAAAAGACAAAGAGATTTCCAGTGTTTGAACAACCTGATTGTATTTTGTAAATATATTTTGAACTGGACTCCTGCGACACACTTCAAAAAGGTGGTGGCATGGTTAATCACTGTTCAAATTGAAGAAACCGGTTTTGCAAGTGGACATTTTGGCCATTCACCCAGGTCCCTGCAGCCTGATTCTCTTCTTCATGATGTGTGATAGGAGACAGATGGCCGAACACATGCATTGTGTGTCTATGAAAACACGTTATACTAGCATGTACAAAATGAGGTCTCACATTGTCCTGTCGTGGTCAGTGAGGCACCCCCTACCGTAAGACAAGTTGACTTCTTTCAGTGTGTTTGATATTCATTCATTCATTCATTCTTTATCTGTAACCGCTTATCCTGGAGGAGGCGCCAGTCCTTCACAGGGCAACACAGACACACACATTCACTCACACACTCACACCTACGGACACTTTGGAGTCACCAATCCACCTACCAACGTGTGTTTTTGGACTGTGGGAGGAAACCGGAGTACCCGGAGGAAACACACGCAGACACGGGGAGAACACACCACACTCCTCACAGACAGTCACCCGGAGCGGGAATCGAACCCACAACCTCCAGGCCCCTGGAGCTGTGTGACTGCGACACTACCTGCTGCGCCTCCGTGCCGCCCTAGATTTGATATATAATTTTAAATTTACATTTAAAAAACCCAAGTTGATCAGTGAATACATTGGATACATTTCTTTGTCCTTTTGTCAGTTAAATGAAGGTTACGTAAGGAGACGTAACCAACCCATAGTATAATTTTGTAAGAGTCCTGTTCCTTTTTTTACGCTGCTTGTAAAGGCAGGAACTAATATCATATGGCACCTCTTTGTCAATTATCAGCTCTTTGTCTAACACTGAATTTAATGCATCAGTAATGTTGTTAAGTTTTATTTATTTGCAGAGAAATACAGTACTCTGCAAATGTAACCCTTCACACAATTAATCACCAGAGCATGGGCCTTTAAATACAATTGATTTACACTTTTGGCACCAGGAAAAAACATGCATTTGACTGATTTTGTATTTTAAATAATGAGTTAATTATTTGAAACACAACTAGCATTCTGAAGTCTGAAGTGATGTTTTTCAGCACATCCAAAGTTCAGTCTTAAAAGTTATGTTGAGGGCTGGACTCCAGCAGGACACCAGAAGCTTATATCTCCTTACATTGTGTGTTTCTTTCACGATGAATAGTCGAACAAAATAGTCAGGTCTTCCCTTAATGTCCATTCAAAGTTAAATTTTATTTATTTATTCTGGAAAGTCACTAACTTGGAGACTGTTTGTTTACTTCACTGAGAATACTTCACGTTGCATTTCTATGTTTATGGAAAACTGCCATTTTTTGCCATTTTTTATGTAGTTTTTTTTTTGTGCATAATTCCAGTTTGGGTATTGAGGTGTGATGTGTCAGCTGTTACCCTGGACTGGCAGATCCCATGAGTGTGCTGCTCAGGCTGCTAGACATGGACCGATGTTGACTTGCATGGGTCTACCTGCTCTTAAAGATCAGAGAAGAGGCATCATTATCACTCGACTCGCAGCATATGCTTAACTGGCTGGCGGCCAGCCGGGCTTGTCATTAGTCAGACATAATAATCAGGAAGCTCCCTCAGAAGACCAGCCCCACTGTCCTACGCCTGCATCTCCCACCCCATCCCAGTGAGTGGGGGCCTAGGAACTGAACACAGCTTTGATCCAGTGGTGTGGAGATTTGGGCTCCTGCATCTGGGTTCCAAGTGGAGTGACCACTGACCCAAGTCACTGGCACAGTGGATGCTTCCGCAGCTTTTATCACTGAGGAGCTGTTGGGCACGTTCATGGGTTTACGAGTCATCCATAAATCTGTGAAGTGCTGCCACCTTTCTTACACTGTACAGTCATTACCAGTAATCCTCAACTGTGTATGTATGAGTGTGTGTGTGTGTGTGTATGGTGGACTGGATTTGCTTTAATTACCCACCGATGGGCCCTGTCAGTGCAAGTTTTTATTGTGGTGTAAATTACGGAGGAGCAGTGTATTTTGTCGTCTTCATTCTGCGTCTTGCTGTGTGATATTTGTGTGTGAGGTAGAATGTGTGAATATTCACCCTGATGTGTGTTTGTGATGAATACACTATAGGCATCCTCTTTATTAGAAACATCTACCTTGTAGTTACTGAGCTTACAACTACCGTAACAGCTCATTTTATAGGAGTACTCACAGTCTCTCACAGTCCTTCAAACACAGGTTTGTCAGCAACTATTTGACTCCTTCAACAATGGTCAGCACCAGCATTCCCATCTTTGAAGGAGCACTATTCCAGCTTTAAAATGATAGTGATCAACCACTGACCTGTAATAGGGAGAACAGGGTCTCTGTCGTTGCTTCTCCAAGCACGGTACTGCAGAAACTGCACTATGTAATTTCTGGAGGGGGGCAGGAAACCACCTTTTCTTTGTGTGTGTTGTAAGAAGCACAGGTGAAATGTATCTAATGTCACTTAATTGAAGACTAGAACTGATCAATGATAAGGAACTGTTCAGCCTCACATGGGCTTCAGTCTCTAACAGCAGCACACAGCAGAAGAGGGCAGTGGAAGGACATTTTCAAGCTCGAATGTTTTAACATGTGTAATAGTTAAGCTGTGGATCAGAAGTGACTGATAAGGATGTGTGTCTTTGTGTGTCTCGACAGGTGTTGGAAGATAATGATTATGGCCGGGCAGTGGACTGGTGGGGTCTGGGAGTGGTGATGTATGAGATGATGTGTGGCAGGTTGCCCTTCTACAATCAGGATCATGAGAAGCTGTTTGAGCTGATCCTCATGGAGGACATAAAGTTCCCCAGGACGCTCTCAGCTGATGCCAAGTCTCTGCTGTCAGGACTGCTTATCAAAGATCCCAACAAAAGGTACCGTTTCTGCCCAACACACTAAGCTAGGGATGTAAACTTTAGCTGATGTTCTTCAGAATAATAAGCAATTATCATTCGTCAGAAATTAATCATGAAAAATTCAGGTATTTGATTACGTGAGAAATGTACAGAAACATTGTAAAATGGTGACATAAATCTTTCTGGAAGTTCATTTCTTTATTAATCGGACACTTACATGTAAACGTTCCATGTACAAACATACTACGCTTAGGGAGGGCCATACATGTTACATCATAGTAAATACATACAGTGTAAGAACCTATATTTTTTTTAAACTGGGGGGCTGGTTACACTGATTTGGCCATGGTTGTGTGACCAAAAATTAAGAAGTTGATGATATGTCTATGTCCTAAATTTCTAGATTCTGCACAATAAAAGACATTATTATTCATTCATTATCTGTAACCGCTTATCCAATTCAGGGTCGCGGTGGGTCCAGAGCCTACCTGGAATCATTGGGCACAAGACGGGAATACACCCTGGAGGGGGCGGCAGTCCTTCACAGGGCAACACAGACACACACACATTCACTCACACACTCACACCTACGGACACTTTTGAGTCGCCAATCCACCTACCAACGTGTGTTTTTGGACTGTGGGAGGAAACCGGAGCACCCGGAGGAAACCCACGCAGACAAGGGGAGAACACACCAACTCCTGACAGACAGTCACCTGGAGCGGGAATTGAACCCACAACCTCCAGGTCCCTGGAGCTGTGTGACTGCGACACTACCTGCTGCGCCACCATGCCGCCTACACATTATTATATTTAATCTAAATACAACTTACTATACTTAGAGTCCATGGGAATGAGTTGTATTAAGAAGGCCAGCAGGCCTTTTTTGGTTTTAAAGTCTGTTTTCTCTCTCTTTTTTTAAAAATTTTTTTGTGGAACAGACTTGGCGGAGGTCCAGATGACGCTAAAGAAATAATGCGACACAGTTTCTTTGCTGCAGTCGACTGGCAAGATGTTTATGATAAAAAGGTAACTAAGGAAGGGGAAATATTTTATAGTATTTTCCAATGTCATTTTTGTCCACTCCTATTGGTCCTCCTCCTCCTATTCTGTGTTAAACGTTCACACTCTGTCAAAGAGGGTTGCTGTTTTTAAATAGTGTAAAATAAAACTGAAATTGAAAAAAAAAAAAGATTATGAAATGACTGCAAACTGTTTTATACTGAATCTCCCTCCCAGTAAACCCTTTAGTGCATGATGTTCCCTCCAGTTATTTAATTTGTCTTAGTTAAAGTAGTAGTGTTAATCCCGGTCTGCTTCTTGCAAAAAAAAATAAAAATAAAAAATAAAAATAAAAAAAAATCTCCTAAAGGCACAATGAACACAATGCCTGGCAGAGGAGCGGGTGCTGCGCAAAAGTCAAAGGTGTGAGATTGGGCCCTCCAGCTTACCATACTGCATGCAGTGTTACACCTGCACAAAACAGGTGTTCTCCGTTTTTCATCACTCTCCTGCTCTCATGCTTCCTTCCTCAGCTGATACCTCCCTTCAAGCCTCAGGTGTCGTCAGAGACGGATACCAGATATTTTGACGAGGAGTTCACGGCACAGACGATTACAATAACCCCCCCTGAAAAATGTGAGCGCCTCTGGCATTGTATCCTCTCTCTCACAGACTACTCTCACATGCAGGCCATCAGGGTATGACTTAGGCTAGAGACTAGAGAATGAAGTTTTAATGAAGTCACTAGTGTGGCTGATTTTTTTGTGGTTTTTCACACGTTTGCTGCTATATGGCCATGTGATGCTATGTGGGTGGTGCTATACTCCTGCATTCACACTGTATGGCAGCATGTGTAACATCGCTGATCATACATGACCTCCTCACTTACACTGAGCTTTTTATTAAACATTTACTCCCATCGCAGCCTTTGATTTTGATTTCTTGGTGTCCACCACATGTTTCTGTTGAGGCTTTTGAATTTTTCTAATAAATAAGATCCTGGAGAGTTTAAGAAACTCAAACAAACGTTTATTAAAAGAGAGATGGCCATATTTATCATTCATTCATTCACTCATTTTCTGTAACCGCTTATCCAATTCAGGGTCGCAGTGGGTCCAGAGCCTACCTGAAATACACCCTGGAGGGGGCGCCAGTCCTTCACAGGGCAACACACACAGACACACATTCACTCACATACTCACACCTACGGACACTTTGGAGTCGCCAATCCACCTACCAACGTGTGTTTTTGGACTGTGGGAGGAAACCGGAGCACCCGGAGGAAACCCACGCGGACACGGGGAGAACACACCAACTCCTTACAGACATATTTATCAGTACTTCATTTTATTGATTAAACCTGTTGATGAGTAATGTGATATATTTATGATATTATGATGAGTTGCTAAACGTCTCGGCATGGATTGATTATGGAAACATGGCACATGTGGCAGTGTACTGTGTGTGCTTCATGAACACTTTGTTGAAGGTTTGTATGTCTCTCTTCTGTGCAGTTGATGAAGATGGAATGGACTGTATGGATAACGAGCGACGGCCACACTTCCCTCAGTTTTCGTACTCGGCCAGCGGGAGAGAGTGAAGCCCCTCACAGCCAGCACTGCCTCATCCTCATCACGCTTTAACCACTGGAACGGACCTCTATGTCTTCAGCTTCTACCCAGTCAGACTTAGCCTAAACAAAGCGCCCTCCTCCGCGAGGATTCCTCCACCGCTCTCCAGCCAGGCCGAGGGCGCCAGGGACATGCTTGAGTTTTAGGGTAAATGGGAATTTTTTGCACGTCGGGCTGGCCCAAGATCCAGCCGCTTACACAGTGTCCCGGGCAGCTCCAGCCCCTTGGGTCTGCTGCCAGGGAAAGAAGAACTGTGCTCTTTGTTTACTTTGGTTCCTTCTTTTGTGTGTGCGTGTTTTTGTTTGTTTGTTTCTAGTTTGGGTTTCTTGCATTGAGATATTTAAATGCCTCATCAGTGGGAGCAAAAAAAAAAGAAAAAAAAAAAGCATTGAAGCTGCATCACACTTTTTCATTTCCGTTCTGAGAACGAGCATGGCTTGAGATTCACACGAGCATTAATATTTCTATTCAGATTGCATCTACTATAAAGTACAACAGAATGTCCCTGCTCCATCTTTGTGTCTGGTCCAAAACTGCCATAAACGGTACACTCAGGCAACACAGGGTCACGTCTGTGTTCAACTCCGTAAACAGGATTAGCTTTATTCCAGCTCCTCGTTCACCCACTGATGCCATTACAACTCACTACAGTTTCTCTCAGTCTCGAATTCTCCCTGTTTTTCTGACTCCTTCTTTCTCCGTCATAGGCACCAGTCTAAATCAGGATTTGTTGTAATGTTTCACTGTGGCTTTTGGGGAGCATTTTTCTTCATTCTTAGCTGAGATAGTCCTGTGAATCTGAGCCATACAGCACTGTATCTCTAGACAGGAATAGAGTATACATTCAGCTTTAGGTACGCTTACAAATCAAATCAGAATATCCTCGAGTTGGAAATATGGTCCATTTGCCTGCATTTGGAAGAGTTTCTGTTGCGCAGGGCATTCCCTCAAATTCATTTTCCTTCATTCCATATGATGGTTAAATCATAGCAATTCCTGGTAACTGACCTAGGGGGTTGTGACGCTGATGATTAGCACTGACACTTAACACACTTGCTTCACAATTTGCAAGTAACTCGGAAGATCTTTTCCTAAATTGGGATTTATGGTCAGTGACCTGTTTAGCCAATATTCCTAATGCAACCACTGGGGCTCAGTAAAGCCAGCGTTAGCTGACGGAGTGCAGATGCACTGTCCTGTTGTCTTACAATAGGGAACATGCTTAAATAAAAGTGTTCTATTTATTTTTTTATGTTGTTTGTTTGTCCTTGTCGTAAAGAGTGTTGTCCAGATCTTCGTTTGACTAAAATGCAACTACAAATGGCTTAAGAATGTAAATTGGCCAATGCAAAGGCCTTTGCTTTATTTTGTTTCCTATTTTGATAAAGTTGTCTTTTTTGTGAACACGTTTTGTTGTTAAACAGCTTGTAAGGGTCCCACCATCGTAGCATCGCTTCTGCCTCTTTTTTTTCCATGGTCCTTTTCTGCATAGCGAGCTGTTTTGACATATAAAGGGCTGCACAACCTGGTCCTCTCAGCAGCAGACACAAAGCCACTGCTATGCTCTGGCAGTGGGGAAAGTGTGGCTTTCACTAGCGTCTGTAAATACAAGAGCATGGCACTGAGCAGCTCTGTCTAGTGAGATTTAACAATGTGTTTTCTTCTGGCAATTTCCCACGGCTGGCCAAGGCACTGCTCATTCCGGCCTTTTCCATCGCTTCCTCTAATGGGCAGTTTACTTAAAGCGGGCTGGACAGTATTATCTAAGGTGAAGAGCTTGGATTTGGAATAGTGTTAGAACATGTTGAACTTGTGCAGTTCCATGTGTTTCTTTTGGCTGTGATAAAAGCCTTCTCCCAACATGAGCTTTGTTTTTGCTGTGTTCAGTCTTGTAGCAGCTGATTTCATGCTCGGATTCCTTTAGATTTTGCATGGTCCAGCCTGGCCTAGTTAATGCTGTGAAGCTACAGTCTGAAGCAGATCAGGAAACCAAACAAGCAGCCAGTTTACAGGTGGGAAAATGCCCCCCATGGAATGTTAATTGAAACGACGAGCAGCAGTCATGGACCAGAATGTGAATGCACAAAATATGAGATATGTGATACAGGAGATAACGTCGGTACAAGGTCCACAGTGAAGTGCGCTGCTCGGCAGATTGTTCGGTCTGACTGCTTGGTAAATTCCTTCATATGTAAAGGAATACTCCAGTGTTTTCTTACTTCCTATTTTGGTATTTTCAAATGAAAATGAAGGGAGCAGTGTGACTGAGACTTTTCACCCCTAAATATGAATTACACAATTCCACCTTAAATAATTCCTTAAGAAATGTACAGGCTATTACTGAATATTATGGAAACATTTGGCTTCTACGTCTCACAACTGATATAATTTTAGCATGTTTCCCTTTGGTTCTTCTCACAAATCCACTCGTATTATATAGATATCAAAAATATAAACCATTTACTACATCGGTAAGCATTAACATAAATTTATTTTCTACTTATTTGCAAAATAGGATTTCAATATTCTTCTACAAATATAAGCTGCTGAACTGACAGAAAGCTGTTAACTGTTGTTGTTAAACAAGAAAGCCATGGTTGCATTTGCAAATTTGGAAGAACTACTGATAAAATGTGCTTGCCACTGGCTGCTGTTGTGCATTTTGAGTGGCTGTTTTCTCAGTGCAGGGGCATGGTCTGGGGATAGAAGTGTACACCACAGACACAGAAGGGATTTGATGGAAAATGCTGGATTATCCTTTTAGAGGGAAATCAAGAGAAATCTTTTTATATTTTTCTTTTAACTCCAGAGACGGCTCTTGAGCACATGGTCCAGCTTATTGTAGTCATGTTTCTTTCCAAAGACAGTGGCCAGTGAGGTGGATAGCAGATCTTCCAGTGTATTTATGGGATATAATGTGTGGTGTATAGCGGGTGGACGTCTTTACCTGTTTCACTGTTGCTGTTTGAAAGAAGAATAATGCTTTTGGCTTCCCATGTAAAAAAATGTCTTGGAAGAACAGCAATTGTTTGCGCTTTGCTCTGGGTTTAGAATGAATGGGTTTGTGAGGGGAACAGAGGGGCGGCTTGGTCTGTGTTGTCGTATCGTGATGTGAATGATGATAGAAACGTGTTGTTTACGAGAGGAAGGGGAAGTTGGTGTGTTCTGGACTCTGTAGTGTCTCAGTGTGTGTACTGTAGAGTAGGACGTGTTGAAGCAGGGTATACTGTACGTTTGTGGATTCTAGCAGCAGGACTGTTATAGCTGGGATGAATGGCAGAGAGATGAGTAGAATAAATGCCGTCTGCGTTACTTTGATGGCTGGAAAACGAGTGTCGGAAAGAATGCTTGGATTAGAGTCAGTAAAAATATTCTGCATTGATTGTGAGCTTAAGAGACGCCAGCTCATTGTTGTCTGTGATGAGAAGTTCATAGGACTGTGGTTCTGCAATCACAACGCTTCTGTCTTCCAACCCATTCCAGTACATTCTTAGTTTTCTTTTGACTGATTTGTTTTGGTTTTCCTGCTGAAACTACTATGTGGTGAATAAAGCTGTTCAAAATGTCAAGGGGGGATTTTTTTTCCCAGTTTGCTATATTTTCTTTAAGTTAATATCAAAAGTCAGGACTAAAGTTAATATTTCTTTATTTCTACCCCCTCTGTGAATGGCTGTGGTTGATTTGGACGGTCTGAGCTCTAAATGGGTTTGTTGTTGCATTGCCTCATTGGGACTGACTCTTACTGTGACACTGTTCCTCTGTATGAATATGCACATGTGTGGAGTCTGGTGATACAGACCACTTTTGAAAAGAAATGAGGAGCAGAAAGAGGGGTGACGCTGTGTGTGTGTGTGAGTGAGTGAGAGGGAGAGAGAGAGTGTGTGTTCCTTGCATGTAAAGGATGTAACTGATAATTACAGTGCACTCTTCTTTAAAATGAGAAAGGGCCTTTGGCACTGCAGGCCAAAAAAATCCATCACTCACTTTTTTAAAAATCCATAGTCGCAAAACTTTGAATTATGTACAGCTGCACTTTCATGCCCATTGCCCTTTTTCTATAGTTCAGAAATGAAATGAGGTCCCTGCTTTAAAAGGAAAAAAATAAGTACTTGAAAGCACACATTCCCTGCCCACGCTATGTTTCTTTTTTGTAATAATGTAATTTTGCTTTGTAAAGTGTAATGGTGTGAATGTGGTGAGACGCTGCCAGGAGACACACACACACACACAAAAAAAAAAAAAAAAAAAAAAAAAAAAAAAAGTTTGCTTTGGTGACATTCAGACGGGCCGACTTTTCCCTCCACTCTCCTCCCGAGCGCCGTCTGGGAAAAGTCGGACTGGAACAATGACACCGTCTCAATAGATACCGTCAAATCTCTTCAAAAGCCGTGCTCAAACATGGACCCAACACCAAGGTTACAGCGTGGGTCTGTGGCTTATGGTTAAGGTGGGCTTCCCCTTCTCTCTGTGCGTGAGCAGACATTGATGTGAAACAGAGAGAGTGAGGAAGCATACGGGCTCCATTCTTACTTACTGCAGGGTCTATAATAAAGATTTTACACCTCAACGTACTCTTTGCTGCTACTGTTTGTACTGTCTACAACAGACTTTCTCCTGGTAGTGTATTATGATCAAGCATGAATTGTAAAGTATTTATTTAAAAACAAAACAGACAAAATCTTGAAAAAAGAACAAAATAAACAAATAAAGAAATAAAAACTCAGTAATTAGTAATTAATTTTTTCGTCCATGTAGCTTTAGAGTTTGTGACACTTCTTGACCTTGCTAGCTCTGTCATTAGATCCATGTTAAGATCTAGTCATGTGGTTAAGAATTTTATGCAGAAGGGACTTGACCCAAAAAAAAAAAAACCAGACGGACGGACTGTATCACTGCTCGTCAAGTTTAATGACTAAAAGAGAGGTTTATTTCCTTGAACCTATGGCTGACAGGGATGTGAAAAAATGCTGATCTGCGAGAACTTGTTTTTGTACACTGAACATCCTTAGTATTTTTACATGTAAATGTATATGATAGGGATGCACATTATTTTCCTTCTTACAGACTGCTTAAATAAAGCACTACGTCAATCTGCTTTCCTTGTCTCTGCTTCTTTGTTCTGACTCCACGGCCAGGGTCCCAGCTTTTTTTTTTTTCTCATTCAGAGTTATACAGAGAGATTTAGTTAAAAGAGTCATTTATTGAAGGCTAGAAAACACAACAAACCTTTACAAAACAGTACAAAACTCAGAGTGTAAATCTCATCATCTGTTGACGGAAGAAACAGCACATGGCCATGAAAACAAGACCGAATCCACGTCCAAATCTGTGTCCAGGGAGTGCAGAAGGTGTGTGCATGCGTGCGTTTGACAATGACGAGGAGCCAGCATTGCTGCTGTGCTCTCAGCATGAACCGTGATGTCACTGGGACCCCTGCGGCCATCACACGCACAAACTCACACCACTCTCACTCGTTCACCCGCTTCTTACTTGTAACAATATTTTGACATGATTTCTCAGATCAAACGGGCAGCAACGGTGTCCTGAACTGTCGGCCATGAGACGGAACCCAAGGATGGCCACGCTCACCGAGAGAGAGAAAAAGAGACAGAGAGCTGCCCTCACACTGTTGGAAGATCTTCTCTCCTCTCGGATGGTAACTGAAGAGACAGGAAGAAGACAAACAGTTCAGTTGAGTTCTGACAGAGGGACAGAATGAGCTGCTCACGATAGGGAGGGTGCATTCACACCTAAGCCTGTAAACTTTACTCTGCTGGGTGATGCACGTATTAAAAGCAAGGCGCTTTAAACAAAGACGAGACATCCAGCCAGTCTTCAGCATTTGTAGTGTATCAATCACAAAGATTTACATTAGATAGTGAATAATAAAACAACAGAAAAGTCACTGACTTCTCCTCAGGAATGATTAACCCCGGAAAATGAAGTGTCAAAAACTTTTAAGTGTTAAGAGGAGGTACAACACACAAGAAGCCTACGCACCAATCACTTTCTCTGAGATCCTTCAATGTAAAGCATTTGTATCTTTCTCCAGTTTCAGTTTTTGCCCCGGTGTGCTCCTTTCACCAAGAATTCACATTGTATCTAATGCTCCCCCTTTCTCAGCACCTGCCTCTGGACTCCGCTCACGTGTTTCATGAGTGCAGGGCTTTCTGTTGATGGTAGTAATCACATACTTCACTTGTGTGAGTCAGGGATTAGGATTAGAAAGGCTGGAGTCCTATCACCGCACGGATGTGTGAAGTTGAGACAAATAGAACAACTTTGGCTCCTGCTTCGCTCATCTGTTGTATGAACTGTTTCTGCTGCTAAACCACTCAGAAAACGCCACAAAGCGTCTCGTTCTGTTCTGTGCGGCAGCAGTTTGAACTCTTCCAAGGACTCATTCCGTGGAGCATGTGGATGTTCTTAAAGAAAAGCTCGTCCGGAGAGCTGGAGACTCTGAGACTCTCCTCCTCTCGGCTCCTAACAAAACAACAGCATGGCAGTATTAAGGGAGCCGTGAGTGCGGCTCTTTGTGGAGAGGCTCCGTTTGCCATAATCTCCTACGGATGTCAGCGTGCGGCTAGTCACTGTCTGCTGCTGACGCGCCTCTAGCAGCAATCTGGATGAGCATCTGTGGGCGCCTAGTCTTGCGTGATGTGCAGCCATGGCTACCAGCTGCTGTGCCGCTTGCGCTCTCTCTCTCTCTCTCTCTCTTTCTTTCAGCTGACATGGAAGTAGTTTAAACCTGCTATCAGCACAGTTGGATTTAAACACCATTTGCAATCAAAACTTGCTTCGGCTGCCATCGTTTTCAGGCTCAAGCCTGCCTCGAATAATCCTATTCCTTTCTGAGCCACAACAGTAAAAAGAAAATAAGGAGATGGCGAAAAGAAAAGGTGTGTGTGTGTGTGTGGTGGTAGCAGTAGAAATGTTATCCATCCACCATCCAATATCTTTGGGATGAGATGGAGTGGGGTTTGGAATCCAGAACTAATCATTCAGCATCCGCAGCTGACCTCAGTCATGTTTATGTGCCTGAAATTAATCAAATCCTCATCAAATCTATGGAAAAGTCTGAAGGATCTTCTCAGAAGAGTAGAAGTTGTTACTCTATATTAATAATCTTCATTCCAGAAGAACGCTAGGTGAATATGTGGTCTATACTGGTATTATTCATTCATTCATTCATTCATTATCTGTAAGCGCTTATCCAGTTCAGGGTCGCGGTGGGTCTGGAGCCTACCTGGAATCATTGGGTGCAAGGTGGGAACACACCCTGGAGAGGGCACCAGTCCTTCACAGGGCAACGCACACTCACACACCCACACCTACGGACACGGCCAATCCACCTACCAACGTGTTATTGGATCATGGGAGGAAACCCACGAGGACACGGGGAGAACACACCTCACAGACAGTCACCCGGAGCGGGACATGAACCCACAACCCCTGGATCCTGGAGCTGTGTGACTGTGACACAACCTGCCACTTATATTAGTATTACTGTTACACAATATCAGATTTGTATTAACAGAAAAGTAAGGTTGTTAAATGCAATGTAAGAGATACAGAAAAACTTAATACATTTTCAGTCTTGTTTCTGGATGTGGCTGTTTGCAGTACTGTGTAACCTTAAAGAACAAATCAGTTCAACCAAATAGAGCATTTTCAGGGCTTCAACCACTCTTTCAATACAGAATCAGTACACATGAAGCGTTGGGTTCACAGAGTGTATTAAATGTAACTATCTCATACTGCAGTAATATATTTCAAAAGATTGTGCTATTGAGTTGCAGTAATACCACCCAGCACTCAGCCGCCATATGACATTCAGCACCATGGAGAGTTCTACAGCAGGCCTGTGAGTGGGAAGTTACAGTTTCTCTGAGATCCAACTGCTGCTAAACTGTTCCTGGAGATCTGAACATGGGTTCTTCAAATTATAAAAAAAACCTAAACTCCCACGTATCAGTGTGGTCCAGAATGTGCTGCAAAATTCCACCAGTGAAGACGCTTGGTTCCTTCATGAATTTTCAGAATGTATGAGCTGAACTGTAGAGAGTAAAACTCTAAACTTTTTGTCATCATCAGTAAGACTAGATCACCTTCCGATGGCAAACTGACTAAAGCAGCATTTATCACAGCTGACACTTTCTGGAATGAGCTTTTACAGATGTTTGTGTACGTTTGTGTTAGAGCTAACGCAGGTGCCATATCGCGTTATATCGTGTCATAACTCCTGCGTCATTGTGTCCATGGTTTACCAGATAAGCCTTTATTGGAGAAAATGCCCAAACATCCGGAGAAAAGGTCACTAAACGTCACAATAAAAAAAAAAAAAAAAAAGATGTGGTCATCCCACTTTAGTTTTGATTAATATGACTAGGTATTTGTATTTCTTCAATCATTCATTGTCTGTATCTGATTATCCAGTTCAGGACCATGGTGAGTCCAGAGCATACCCGGAATCACTGGGCGCAAGGCCGGAGGAATACACCCTGGAGGTGGCACAATCTTTCAGAGGGCAACACACACCAATACATTCATTCACACCTATGGACACATTTTGAGTCGCCAATTCACCTACGAACCTGCTCAAAGTCTGAAATATGACAAAGCCTCAAATACTAATTCAAAATGTGTATATACAGTTATTTTAAACCATAACACATATATTTCTTGTATTTGTCAGCGCTGAGAAGCACAAAAATCACTACCATGAAATATTCTGCCCATATCTATAGGATTATTTAGATTTATTGTTCATCATGTAAAGTTGTATTCATATTTATTAATTTGTAATAAGCTAATAATACAATTTATTATTTATTTATTATTATAATATTATAATTATTATTACTTAATTAACTGGTGGGCAGCACGGTGGTGCAGCAGGTAGTGTCACAGTTACACAGCTCCAGGACCTGGAGGTTTTGGGTTCGATTGCCGCTCCGGGTGACTGTCTGTGAGGAGTGTGGTGTGTTCTCCCTGTGTCTGCATGGGTTTCCACCGGGTGCTCCGGTTTCCTCCCACAGTCCAAAGACACACGTTGGTAGGTGGATTGGCGACTCAAAAGTGTCCGTAGGTGTGAGTGTGTGAGTGAATGTGTGGAGCTGGATAAGCGGTTAAAGATAATGAATGAATTAATGAATTAACTGGTGATAAAAATCATAGCATCAGGAAACAACAGAAATTTTATTAAGAGAGCCATCAGTGAAAGCTGCAATTAAAAGTTCAGAGAAGATGGTTAGAGACGGTTGATCACTGGTTCAACCCCCACAGCCGGGGGAAACTGGGGGCGAGGGGAATGAAGAAACAATACTCTCTTCCTTCAACATCCACAGCTGAAGTGCCCTTGAGCAAGGCACTTAACCCAAACAATTGTTGTACAATGAGAAAAGAAAAAAAGAAATGTAAGCGCACTTCAGCCTGGAACTATGGACAATAGATTACCTTATTTTGCAAGGTGTTAACATTGTGTTATTAACTTATTCGTTTGAATTGATCTATTATGAAATCGGATTTTATCATTTCACTTTTATATGGATGTATTCTATGGACCATTTCTGGTGGCACAAAGAGACTACTCTACTGGTGGTAAAGGTGACGTGAAGCAAGTCTCCATAGTGCAAAAGCACTGAATGCAGTTATTAAAAGCCTCGCCACACTGAGAGTGAGAGAGTGTAATGCTGGGAGAGAAGTTCTGACCTGAATGCGGAGGTTCTGCATTTCTTCACTAAGGAGCTGCCTCTCCTGTATCAGCTGCTTCTGTCTGCTGAGCAGATCGAGCACCTGCTGAGCACTGCACTGGCAATGCTGGTCCAGCTGCTGCAGTCTGTGTGCACACAAACACACACACACACACACACACACACACACACACACACACACAAACAATACGCACTCACTGCATCACACACACAATGCAGCGTTCACTTATCAACAATTAATTAACATGGATACTCTCTGAGACACTAATGCACTGCGGCACTGTTTACATTCAGTGTGTTTTACCTGTAATCACATCACTCAGTGCTTTACTTTACACTCTGTGCACACACGGCTCACTTATGAATGTAAATCTGTGTAAATGTTTATAGAAATGGATGTCCCTGACAGTGCTTGTGGAGATTGAAATTAAGAAGCTCTTCCTTGTGCATGTCATAATACAGTACTCAGCAAAAGTCAGAGACCACCCATCTCTCATGTATTTCATTTCTATCACAATTCCCTGAATCAAAAAAAGGATTCACTAGAGTCAAAAGGACTTAAGAAATGACAAAAACACTGTCACAGTCATAGCTAAAAAGTCAATCCAGCTAAGATATATAAGATATCCGAGCACTGCTCCTTAGAACTTTGCGAAGAAGCTAGACACTGTCAAGAAGGACAGAAGGGTAAACACGTGAAAATCTTCAAACTCTTACCTCTGAACCGAGTTGTTGACTATGCTCAAACATACTCGTTCTGTCCTTACTGATGTTGTATGGCGCTCTGTATTGTGGAGACATGACATACTTGCATTGATTTTTAAATTTAACTGTATGGTATACCGTCCAATAAAAAAAAGAAAACAACTTGGATGTCTGGCTGAGTTTGGAGGAGGGAAATTTGCGTAGAATTGATTTTTGGCCAAGCCGTCCCTTTAAAGGACAATGATGTGTCCAAACTGTTGGACTCCTGCAGCTACTACTCTTTGCTTCCACTGTGGGCCTGCCCTCAGAGCCCACTTCCCAGCCTGTCCCAGATCCCTCTCCATAGCACTGTGCCAGAGAGAGAGAGAGAGAAGGAGAGGGAGAGGGAAGGCCTCTAGCTGTTGCTGAGGGGGGGAAGACAGATGCCCTGCTCCTGCTGGCTGGGGCCACTGCCGTCTGTGCAGACCCTGTTTTCTCCTCTCTTCTCTCCTATCTCTCTTTCTTTCTCCCTATCCTCTCCCCCACCCTTCCACTTATCCCTCGCTTGCTCCTGTGGGAACTGGAGCAGGCTGCTTAGGCCGGCTGCAATGGGCGGGCGCTCCAAGTTTGGGTCCCTCTCTCTCGACAATGATCTGCCTTTCACTGGAGTTCTTCTCCCTCTTTCTTTTTCTACCCCCCCTCTCTCTTATCCCTGCTTTGTGCTGAAGCTGAAACAGGCTGCTTAGTCTAGCTTCTGTGGGCAACGTAGGCCTCTCTCTCTCTCACTCACTCACTTTCTCTAAACCCTGTTGTCCTCTATTTGTATACTTCTCTATTTATTTCTCACCTGCATTCTTTTCTTTATTTTAATCCTTTCTTTATTTTACTACAACCTCTCTCTTTTTTATTTGTCCTCTTTTCCTCTCTGTTTTTTTTTCATCTGCATTATTTTTCACCGCTCACTCTCACTCTCTCTCTCTCACACACACACACCGTCTCCTGCTGTGAGCTGGACAGAGCTGTTAACAGGACAGTGGTGGGCAGCTTGTCCCAGGCTATGGCCCTGCTGGGTGGGGGGCTGACGCCACTGCTGCTTCCCACCTCTAGAGCCCGGTGCCGGGTAAACTCAGCCTCATGCCTCCATCCCTCCACCCCTCCACCTCCAAACCCACCGTGCACTCTCACTCACCCCTCCACGACTGTCAATTCAGATTCTCCAGCATCAGTAAATGAATCCTACTCTGTCCACATTTAACTTCAACCTTTCCCAAGAAATGTTGAAACTAAAATTCTGTTACATCTACACTCTATTATTTATAACAACACAACATGCTGATTATAAATGTAAATAAAACTTGACCTGGCCTGCTATTTTCTACATAACTCTCTACAACTTTATATATTGAACAGTATTCACTTCTGTGGATGTGTCTCGTTTCTCAAAAAAAAAAAAATAAATAAAAAAAAAATAAAGATTTAAAAAAAAATTGTATTTTGTTTACCAAGACAGGTGGCATGAATGCAAAAAAAATATAGAGGTTTTGAGATAATGGCCATTATTTATTTATTTAGAAAAATGCTACAGCCACGGTTTTATAAGTACACCACCTGGTTTTCCAAAATAGAAAAGAACAAATTCTTGACCCAAGAAGACAATGCAACCATCGTCGTGCTGCATATGGATAAACTGTGGAAATATAAATGTGTGCTCTAGTGTTTGGAACAACAGGTGGCATCTTCACTGTTAATTTCATATATGAAACCTCTAGTACGTCCACAGTTGGTGTTTGGAAACTCAAAGACAAACCTTGAGTTTTGAGATGACGACATTATGTGGTAATAGAAGTTTCCACACTAATCAGGACTGTCATATCTGCACATATCTGGTGTATATATGTATGTTATATCAAACATATATAGCACACATCAAGGCTGTTCAAGGTGCCAAACGCATACTCTGGTTGGGAGGAGGGTAAACACAGTGCACTAACATCCATTAATTGTTAATTGTAATATTTTTGTGAGATGAAAGATTAATATAAACTAGAGCATTTCTTTTTTTTTTTGTAAATTGACAGAAAATGTATTGTCTTCAAAGTTAATACATAGGCAGGCCTTTGGGTGGAATAGGTTGAAAATCACTGTCTTGAATAACTGGATTTATTTACATTTTAGTTCACTGTTTCATAAATGGTTAATTTATGCTTGATTTTTGTTTCTCAGTTGTATTGTAATAACTTGCATATCTACGCTGGGCCACACTTACTGCAGTGAAACCCCTACGGCACATATGCAGTCAGGAACAGCAGCCAAATGCATAGCCTGAGGTCAAGTGAACTAAAACAGTTAAGCAGGTTGTGTAATTCAGCAGCTAATTCCCTCACTCTCTCACACACGGAGGGGAGCAGCACCTTTACATGTCCACCTCTGGAGGCACAAGTAGCCTATTAACCTATTACACAACCACACTGCCCTTAATCTGTAACATCAAACGCTGTACAGGCATCACATGTGCAGTTCAAACTCTTACATACCTCACACAGACAGACAGAGAGATAGAAAGGCACACACACACACACACACACACACACGCTTGGAGAACTGGCATAAAAGCGAACACTGGATGCTGATTCCAGAGAAAGACTCGGAAAAAAAGGGGGCAAACACTTTTTGCTCTGTCTGAAGCTGGACGAGCGACAGGGGTCTGATTAAATTAGAAGGCCATCCAGCAGCTAAGGCAGCAAATCCAATAACCTCCCCCTATTTACTGGCACGCAACTTAATTAGGTTTTTAATACAGCTTAGCGCATGGGGCCGAGTTGAGCTGGACCTGCCTGGCCACTGCTGCCTCTGCCCATTGCTGGTACGAGTGCGAGAGAGAAAGAGAGAGAGAGAGAGAGAGAGAGAGAGTTGGTTTGAGGGGGAAGCTGTGGGGCAGACGCTTCCCCCTCTTACTGCTTCCCCGCTGACCCTGGTGAAAGGACACCATCTGCTGGCTCCCAGGCTAACTGAAGCCAGCACAGCTTCAGCCTCTGTAAAGCCCTTTTCTCTCTCTCTCTCTTTCTCTGAGGGGCCGCATCCCTTCTATAGAATCTTCAGAAGATACAAATTAGTGACAAAAAACCCTAAAATTATACATTTAGAAAATCTCATATACTATTGCATGCAAAGGTTAGAAGAACCCTAATCAATTGACCTTTGATCATTTCTAAGAATAAATAGATCAAGTTAAATCATCCCCTAAAGATTATAATACGGGAATAAAATAAAGCATAATATGTGCCAACAGATCTGCACAGGCCACTATTAGGGTACTTTCTTAAAATCAACTTAAGAATGAAGTATGCAATGTATTTGTTCAATCAATATTTAACAGTCAAATGGACAAGAAAAATATTTTCTGTGATTTCAATGAAGAAAATAAAAAGCTAATTCAATTAAAATGGAACACTCAAACCCCTTTTTTTTTTTTTGTACTGCTTACTGCTCAACAGTGTGTGGTGGCCAGTGTTTGATGCTCCTCTTTGTTATGCCCTACACATCTTCAGTATGAGACACAACCACTATGTGTATGAAGCCACACAGTTGTAACTCTTGTAGAATGAGGCCTGGCACTCTCCTGCTGGAGTAGACATGGAGTTCCTGGGAAAAGATGTCATCTTGATGGCTGTACGTATCCCTCAAGAATCCCAGCATAAGCCTGGGCACAAACAATACCTTCATATATCCGCAGATCACCATCACTGTGAGCACTGAAACACACACTATGTGAGATGTACTGCTAAGAGTGTGGATGATCCTTTTAATCTTTAGCACATAAAATCAGACAATAAAAACAAGTTGAAGTCTGGACTCGTCTGACCACAGCACTGGTTTCCACTGTCTCAGATGTGTCTGAGACGTTTTGGGCAGGCTTTTCTGCCCAAAAATATGGTTTCCTCTTTGCATTAATGCATGCTTTCCCATGACTCCCTGATCTTTTCATGATATTACAAACTGTACATGGTTAGGGCTTAAAGTCTTTGCATTACTGAATTGAAACATTTTTATAAAATCCTCTCACAAATTTGAGCAGTTTTAGAGTGTGTTACTGCCATCAGATTCTAAATTTGTTTACAAACCACAATCAATACGTTTAGTGAAAACATAAAAAATCTTTATTTGTATATAAAATTTCAAGATATATTTTTTTAAATCATATACTTAAGATTCTTTTCTTTTTTTGCATTTTACAAAATGTCCCAGATTTTTTAGATATGTAACTTTAGAATTGTTCCAGTATGTTAAGACCAGCAAATAAACAGTAAATGTCCATTAAAATGTGCAGAATGTTGTTGTCTGTAGAGGACATGTACAGTTCTATTGAGAAAAATCAACTAAATATAAATATAATGAACGAATAATTACACCAATTTTGCACTTGATGTGTTTGCACAACTTCGGAAAATATTTCCCATAAATTAACATTTTTTCAGTATGTACTGTGCCTACACTGTTTCAAATGCAGCTTTTCTTTTGAGGAAGCTTGCTTTTGGATTTGAGAATAATTTGCTGGGATAGTTAACATTCCACTGCATTCCTTTCCTTACTCCGCAAATTCAGATGTCAGATGTTTAAATGTTTTTGATCCACAGAGAAAAATCAGTTATTGTGTTGAAAGTATGGCTTCTTGATAGCAACATATCCTTCAGACTCATAGCTTTAAGCTGTTTGCTACAACTTAAATAATTTATACTGGACAGATGGAAACATTCAAAGAGCTCCATCTAATCTTATCCCTGTCCTCAGGTGGAACTTGTGACATAAAATGTGTATTTACTGTAACAATATGGCCACCAGAAGGACAGCAATTATAAAAAAATGTTTAGTTAAGTGATTAAGGTGTCCCCTTCTTTTTCAAGAGGATATAAAGCTGAGATGTTTAAGTCCTCTGTCATTTTCACAGAGACTTAGGAATAGACTTTAGGAATATTTCAGAGCACCGTGGAGCACAAGCCTTCTAAAATGGGTCTGGAAACTAATATTTTAACAGTTAGACTCCCTACTGTGAGTGGTTATATTTGGAATTATTATTTAGGTAAGAACAAGAATTAAACCTATGTATGATCAAGCTGATTTTTAAAAAACGATGTCATTGGTGTAGTTTCTGACTGTATTTGAAGATTTCACCTGCTCATCCCACAGACAGACAGACAGCCAGAGAGAGAGAGAGAGAGAGAGAGAGAGAGCGAGAGACAGACAGAGAGACAGAGATTTCACAGTGGAGAGCCCTAGCCCAAAGCCTAAGCGTACTTTTCCAGCTGATGTGGGTTGTATACAGGTGGCGAGGGAGACTGTGGGGTTCTCTTGGTTTGTATAGTAAAATGCTGAGTGCTGCTGCTCTCTGAGTATGTGTGTTTGTGTGTGTGCGTGCGTGCGTGCATGTGGTTGTGTGTGTGTGTGCGTGTGTGTGTGTATGGCCTGCAGCTATGCTGGCCTGTCGCTGTGCAGGGAAGCTGGAGCTGCAGAAGCAGGAGCACGCTGGGCCTGTGCACACTTTGCTGTGGCTCCAGGATGTGTGGTTTTGTTCGGTGATGTTTTGGTGCTAAGCATCTGTTTACCCTTGCCCATGTGAAATAGGAAGCAGCAGAGAGGCTCTGAATTACACTGCCTGCATGCATGAGTGAATCAAACATACAGCATTATGCATCTCAGCTTGTACCACTTAGACCATGGAGACTCATACAGGGAGCAAACACATCACAAACAGCAACAGGAGCCCATTCACAGTGACAAACCAGAGGTGGCTCATAACTACTCCCATTTACATCTCGTCTGTGTAGATGCAGAGCTTGTGTTTATTTTTGTTTATCTTGCGGTCTAATAACTACAGACAGGCTTGTATATTTTATGTTGCCAAATATTAATCTGCTGCATTCATTTGGAATGGAACAGACTGTATTTTTACTATTATTTTGCAAATTTTGCGAGTGAGTGAGATCCTCAGTAAAGAATGCTTAAGATTATCATAATTACTAATCTTAAAAACAGTATGTGTTTTAATATTCACAGGAAGGCACTTTGCACAATTCATTACATTAATTAAATATGAAAATGTACAATCGTATATGGGAACACTTGCCTGCTGCATCTGGACTCACTGGCATTTTTATGCATTATCATCAATATTATTAAGTGTACACATGTGGCAAAACCTCATTCTGCACTGTAACATGTACTGCTAAATTCATTCATTCGTTCATTGTCTGTAACCGCCTATCAAATTCAGGCTCAAGGTGGGTACGGAGCCTACCCGGAATCACTGGGCACAAGGCAGGAACACACTCTGGAGGGGATGCCAGTCCTTCAAAATGCGAAACACACACACACACACACACACATTCACTCACACCTATGGACACTTTTGAGTCGCCAATCCACCTACCAACGTGTGTTTTTGGACTGTGGGAAGAAAATGGAGCACTCTGAGGAAACCCACGCGGACACGGGGAGAACACACCAAACTCCTTACGGACAGTCACCCGGAGCGGGATTGAACCCACAACTTCTAGGTCCCTGGAGCTATGTGACTGCGACACTATCTGCTGCACCAATGTGTCGTCCTTGTTCTAAATGTAATGATAAAATATAATTCATAAAATTGTTGGACTTCTCTATGTGAGATTTCTAGGTGTTGATATGTCAATATGATGGATCACTTTCAGCTAATCCACCAATAACCCAGTAAATATACAATACTGTGCAAAGGTTTTAGGCACAAGTGATTATGAGATTTAAAAAGCTATTTATCTGAGTGGCAAATGTTTATTTGCTAAAAAACAAACAAACAACAAATAATGCACAACATTAAAATAAAACCAATTAACATTGTTCCAATAAGTGTGATATTCTCTGTGTTAATGTGTGGGATTAACATTTTCCTCCTCGTGGCATATTCGCCTCATCCATATTATTTGAGGTTATCATCCAATACCAAGATTTACCGGTTAATAAATAATGATTTTAAATAATGTTGATTTAACAAATTCATGCAAATCAAGGAGAATCTGAACAAAACTGTTCTTCAAACTCACTCACACCTACTACTGTATAGAAAATATAATTATCTTATATTTCTTGTTTTACATCATTTTTTTTTTGCATATACTATGATTGTATATCTTTATACAAGCACCACACTTACAGAGAAGGCATTAGTTTAAATATATATTATTATCTTTGATGCCTAAGAGTTGCACGGTACTGTATATTCTTAAAAAAGTATATTTAGCAACCAGTGATCATCTGTGCACATTACAGTTGGCCCACTGCACTAACTACTGTTAACAATTAGTAGTTTAAAAATATGTAATACACCCACAGTCATTCTAGTGACAGCAGTACTGTCAGTTTCGGGTGGGGGTTGCTGTAAGAGAGGCTTGGAGGCAGGATCATTTCTATAGAATGTGTGCAGGATATCTTGGCTTGCCAGAGGCCGACCGGCTGCAGCTGCTCGGCCCAATCCCTCTAAGCCCCACAATGCCCCCTCCTAGTGCGGCTGGGCCAGAAATGGCACTGCCACACACATTAAAGTGGACACAACAGGGTCTACAGCTCACGCCCCCAACCTGTTACAGGGGACAGTACAGTGTGCACTGCTGCATGGGGCCTTCCGAGTCTCTATCCAGCCGGTGTTTTCAATCATCTCAAAAGATGGACTTGGCAAGTAGAGTGAATTTGATAATCTTGTTGTAGATGTAGAATTTTCATAAAAACAATACTGTCACTGTGAATGTATAGCTGAGCTGAGACATCCTAGCAATTTTGCATTTCAACGCAGAGCTCCAGAATATGCCATTTACATAAATCTAAAGATATCCTTGAGTGTACAGCTCCATCTGTGTTTATGAAAATTGGCTTCTTTTCCACCCGAGCGGGTAAGAGCCAGGGTTGGAGAATGCAGGAAAACAGGAATGCAGAGGCAGCTCAGAGAGGGAGCTGAGGAGATATCAGGGCCAGTGGCTGTTTGCATAAGCACATTTTGGCCTTAAGTTTTAATTCACACATCCCTTTAAGCTCACGATGAGCTTACGACTCAGCTGTGAATACACCTTCATAAGAGCAAAGTTTCCTTAAAAAGGTACAGCATACATTTTTCAGGACCTCTAAGGAGTTCTTGGTCATTCAGAATGATCTCATGTTGAAAAAAAAGGCGCACTATAGGAAAACTTGCTGAGATTTTCTTTACAATGGTACAGAAAGGAACAAGAGATTAAAATATGGACTGGGTGTGATTTTGCCACACAACCCTCTGATGGATTTAAAACATGTTAGAAGCCAAATTCTTATGTCAAAATTCACAATTTTTGTAATCCCCTCAAATTTATATTGAGATAAATATTTAACCAGCTTTACATAGGTGCCCACTGATGAATCTCTACATGGCCATCAGTTCGCCTCCCATGGGAACCAGGCTGATAGGTATGAGTCAGACTGACCAAAGCCAGATGGATTGACCCACAATGGTCATGCTTTTTCCCAAAAGAATACTGCCTCATCAGACAGCCATCCACAAGCCTGGATTTACACTGTCAAATAATGTACATTAATGATGAAAGCAAGAAAGTTGGCAAACTTGAACAAAATCTGGCAACTGCTCCAACTTAGAGATCAACCTTTTCTTTTCAGATGTATATCCTTGGGCAATGTACAGAACACATATTCACATCTGCCAAAAACAAACAGTAAACATCAGACTCACAACTAATATATGTGCCAATTGGTTATAAGTATCAGCCCAGTTTAAACATTAGAAAACTGTTATATATTCTTAATATATATTTGAATGCTTTGAACAGGAAAACATTCATTCATTATTTACTTCTTTACACAACACAACTTTCAACATCTTCTTGAACTAATTAACTAATTCTCTTTCAGTAACAGACTGCTGTGTGTAGGTGCGTAACTATATATTCAATACCATCTGCCCAACAGCAAACCCACGTTAAACCATTTTACCATGATCAGCTGTTATTTTCGTGAAAGCTTGCACAAAGGAACTTTTAAAGGAGCATGGTGAGCACTTTTTGGCCTCATAAACAAGGGCCTAGTGCTGGTGTAAGAGCGTGTGGATGCGCTGCGTAACATTTTACAGCTTGCCTTGGGATGTGGCGAGTGCACAAGCAGAAGCAGGACAGCCAGCGCTGCACAGCGCTTGTCCAGCCGGCCACAGAGACGCACCCCCTGGCAGCATGGGACAGCTGCTCCACATGGGGTTGCAGAGAGTGAGAGAGAGAGAGAGTGAGAGAGGCGCTGTGGACAGGCCCAATGCTGCCCCCTAGCTCTACACAGGTTATTTACAAAACTGAAGCCATATCGCAAATAAGTTTGACACCTTCAGTCCTTTGGAGTCTGCAGGTCAGGAAAACAGAAGAGGCCTCAGAGGTTAGAGAGTGCAGGAGGGTTAGGTCACTAAATCAAAAACACTGACACAGTCAAATGGGCAGGAAGGATGCAGGACAATTTGCCTAAAGTTTGCTAAGAAAAAAGATTCAGCACTAAATATCATTAGAAATTTTAAAACATTGTAAAGTTTTCTAGGTTTAAACTTACACTTAAAAATAGTTCATAGTCCATAATTAAGCTTTAGTTAATGGTCTGAACACAATATTTTGCTTTAAAAAACAGGGATGCACTGCCTTTTTTTTAAACCAGAATTCTGATCTTTTTTGAAGATGTATGTGTGTGCGGATAAATAAATATTTACATAGGAAAAAAGAGATGATTTGCTATTGTGCACCCCTATGCCAACAAATGATCTTAGATGCTATGAGACAACAGAAAATTTCATGAGTACTCATTTAAAAATAAACATTTAATGTATTAGATATACTACTGTGTGCAAAAGTTTGGGTAAAATTACATGTTTTTCTGGTTTGTTCACATGATTGTTTTATATTCTAAATCAAAATAAAATATAATAATACATTTGTCTCATTTTCAAATTTGTCTCTTTAAAGAACGTACGCTGACATATTCGTTAAATACACAAAATGATTCTTCTATGGCATCAATATAGAGAGGTCTTTATGACAGCCCTCAATTTAATAGTTTACATTTAAATTGTAAACTAATTTACATTTAACAGTATCTGTTGACGTGAGGTGCAGGTATCTACTGATTATAGGATTGGAAGATGTAAAAGTTTGTTACTTAGAAAGTAATACTGTGAAATCAGGCTAAAACCAGGAAAGACTTAAAAGGTATAGACTGAATGATGTACAGGTCTGAGTTGTCTGTCTCACAAAAAATTGCTACTTCAAAGTTTTTGAAGCCAAATGTAATTTTTCCACAGCACACTTCAGTGAAAATATATAGTACAGAGATCTCCTGCAGATAGCAGCACGATCGTCATACAGAGGGATGCAAAACAACCGCTGACGAGTATAAGCCACATCACACATGCTGCATCTTATCCTCTCCTTGCCAACTTAATTTGCAAGTGAAAAGTTTACTGAGCCTTCTTGCTCTTGGCGGAATGGTAGGAAAGGCTGTGTGTGTGTGTGTATGTGTGTGAGTGTGTGTGTTTGTGCCTGTATTCTCTTTTTCCCTCTTAACTGTGCGCACACACACGCGCTGTAAGGGGCTAAGGGGGGCGGGGTTGGGGGGGGGGGGTGGCAGGGAACCAGATGAAGCAGCTTTCGCCTGGGGCCCTGCCGTCTCCCCGGCAGTGGCACGCCTGTTCCCTGCACCAACGCAGCCGCACATTTGTTCCATTACACCATCTCTATCTCCTCCAGTAGAGCTGCATGATACAGACATAAAGGGCCATGTCCGATAAAGCTGTTGGATCTCACCTGATTTGAGAAGCTATAAATTTTGGTTCAAAAGTGTCTCTCAGGGTATGTTAACTACAGACCCAATTTAGGCAAATAAGCATATAACAACAAACATAACATTTACAAAAGCAAAATTAACTGCTGTTCAACAAAAGTTCAATAATCCAAAGCTAGTAAGGTGAAAAAAGCAAAAATATTTTCAGTTCTAAGACAATGCTTCTAAGGCAAAGACATAGCTGCAATTCTTCATTTTTATACCTAAACCAATAAAAATATAATCACAGCTAGACATTTGTTGCATTTTCAGTTTTTGAACTAACTTAAAAATATCAGTTTCATGAATGTTTTATCAGTAGTGTAACCAGTAGTTACGGTCAAAACTACTTTTCCCATTCTTTGAACTTCCTTTTAAAGTTTAAAAGTTTAGAGTGTTTTTCTTTCTTCTTCTATTTTAGATCTATGCATTTTTGCTACCAACAGTAACAAAAATATACCTCCTTAAAAACAGTAGATTTTCTGACTGCAGTTCCATTCAAGTGAGAATAATCATCTTGAAGTAATTTAGAGATTAGTATCTAATGAGTAGTTTTGGAGCTCTGAGTGTTTTAAAACTGTCCATTTAGCTGAATGTTATTCGCTATTCACACCAGACAGCAGGGTTCAAACCCCACTCAGGAAAGCACTTGTTGAGCTTTTAATGCTGTGTTTCACCCACACAATTACATAACCCTGGTTCTCTGGTGTTGTGCTTGTTGCTTGTTCCATTGCAGACTGTAACCTTACGTTTAGTGCAGGAACTCATGTGGAAATAACACTACAAATATGATTTATCATGTCATATTCTCCAATCTATTCAGCAATGCTCCAGCTACAGCAGCACATGGCCCCCCATCCTGGCTCTCCACAACACACTCATCCAGACGCCACGACCATCTTTCTTGATGCCACCATATGGCTCGTGGAAGCCTGTAGATTTAACCACACATCTGCGTATACATTACCACACTCCTTTAAGGGACGGGAGTGTGTTTGCGTCTGTTAGCGTGTGTGTGTATATGGTACGCTGATGAGACAGGGTGATAATTGGTAAAGGAGCATGTTGGCAGATGTGGTGTGTGTGTGTGTGTGTGTGTGTGTGTGTGTGTGTGTGTGTGGTTGGTTGGTTGTGTGCTACTTGTGTGCACAGGGACTGAAAGCTACGTGGGTGAGATATGTAAAAGAGTGAATTGCCAAAAATCCATTAATTTCCATCTTCCCCAACTTTATCACTCATAGGCAGAAAATTAGAGAGACTCTTTAGGAAGCCAATTCTTAAACGTGTAAGGATATGTTCCTTTTGCATTTCTAAGTATATTCACAATAGAAAATATCACTGCACTCTACCAGAGGTAAAAATAAAATAGACTGACATATGTACTTGCCATGAAAACGAGAGGCGTACCAAACAATTCCACTATATTTAAAAAAATAAATACTCTGACTGAGCAGAACCAAGATCAAACACATCTCACTTCTTTAAAAATCTGCAGGTGTGAACATTAAGTACATCATATAACATTGTCAGAATAAGTCAGAGATTCTCCCTTCATTCAACAAATTTATTGACAGCAAAGGACACCGAAGCCTCAGTATTTTTTGCAGGGATTTTCTCCATGCCTTCTCCAAGTCCTAGATGTTGTTTGCATTTCCTGTTTGTCACAACCAAAATAATGCCAAGCATGTTGAATGAGGCTGAGGTCTGGGCCCTAGGGTGGCAGGTCCACTGTTCTAACAACACCAGCAACACTGTTCCCTGTAAAGGCTTCTTGGCCGCATGATCTCTTTTTAGACCCATAGTGTTCACTGTTGAAGTGTAAGGAGGGAAAATAATCTGAAGCAAGGGTGGAGCTTGTTTTTTTTTTACTTCTCAAAGATGGACGTTTGTAGATGATCGTGCGTGTTTGTGAGGATTCCCGTTATCTGAATATATCTTTCTATATTTGCTCAACTCCAGTTTTGGAAACTCTCAGTTATTTTTATCTAAGCTTTCTTAGAATTATATCTTTAAAAAAATTACTTGAGCAACAGGAGTAGCATCTGACATTTTTACAGACCAGTACTGTATGACGAATGGCTGAATGCTCACATTTATTTACCTGGATACTGCAAAATATATGGCAAAGATTAATAGATGAAAAAATGTGCTCCCATGAGCTGACAGCTGGAGAATAAGAAGTCAGAAAATAGCTTACCATGGTGCTCAGAGGAAAGTTAAAATTATTTAAAACATTTTGCAAAATGTTATACATCATTAATTTATAACACTTTTAATCATTTATTATTACTGATGCAATGCAGTATGATATTCTAGTGTCACTGCATACCAGATTAGAAAAGACATGTTACTGATAGACTTAAAAAAATAATAATATCACTGAAACATTATTTCTACTAAAAACAGGTGAATGGTGCTTGTGGTGAGACGGCTGTTCTATTTTGATTATTGTGGTTGATAGATTTCTGTATCCACTTGTACCCAGAAAATGCCAACTGTCATAGAATAAAGTGAGCTGGTGCCCAGAATGTGTTTCTGAAATAAATATAGAATGATACGCATATGTGTTATTGATGTCCTCTATAAAGGCTTTGCTATTACACACACACAAGAAGAACCATTGGCCAACACGCAGAGCCTTTCATATTTCACAGGCTTGGGTTTCTATGCTATCCCAACCCAATCTCCGGGCAAAAAAAAAAAAAAAAAAGAAAACGTAAATACCACGAGGGAAATAAATAAATAACATGCAGGAGTGAAACATTGTGTGCCGAAAACCCCTGTGTTGCTTGGCGTTGGCTCTCGAATGGTAAAAATAAATCAAGCTGATTTTCCAAATGTTGCATGTGTGCCATGCTGTTGCGGCTCTTCGCAGCACAGATTGTGTGCCCGTTCAAGAATATCTGAGGTGGGGCCCTGACTATTTGCATGTATGCCGGAGCCATTTGCACCAGCTTATTAACACGAACACCTTAACCCACGGGCAGCAGGGAGAAGTACCCTACAGAGCACCAGACCCCCACCACGCTGAGCAAGCAGGAGGCACCAGACCTCTCACTCAACACGGCCTCCAGATCCACTTCTACACATCTCTGCAATCATGTATCCCAACATTCCAAACATGGAGACAAGCACTCGCTTACATTCAAAGGCATGAAGAAGGCTAAGTTACACTAAGAGAAAAGAAGTTACAGCTACTAAGATAAAGTACTTGCTACAAGACAGTTGTGAAATACTTTGGTGCATCATCAGCTGGTCTAAAAGTGTATTTGTAAAAATAAACTTTATAACGTTACTTATGTTATTTACATAAGTATTTTAAATTACTCCATGACTAAGTTAATTAATATTAACATTAATATAAAAAATATGTAGTTTTTCATTTACTTTGATCATTCATTGGATCAGTAATCGGTTCTGCTTTGCTCTTTCGTTTAGGTTTCATTTAGGTCATTAAGCTTTTAAACAAATCTTGCATTTTGTTGAATCTAAGGATTTATAGAATTTTTTAAGTGTTCTCCAGACAAAGTACATAATTCAAAAGAAATATCATGTTTTAATACCATTTTAATACCTATAATAAAAACATGATTAGATTTCTGATGAAACCTCAGCTATAAAGCCTGTATAACAGGTCATTAACATCAGTAAAACCAGTAATCCAGTTTACAGCATATCCATAAATATCCTATTGTTGATGCAGAGTGCAGGTAAATTCCACCTGGAACTGGTGGCACAGAGCATGAGTTAATTGTGACAGTGGGGATAAATAAGACTTTAGTCACCAGGGAGCACAAAGTGTTACTGATATAATCAGGTGTTTAGTGTGTATGTTGTAGAGCATAAAATCCTCACAGAACTGAGCAGACATTAAACATGGCAGTAGGGTTAGATTATGCCTCAGTCACCACGTAGGCATTATGTGGATTTTACAAAAATTTGTAAATGTGTAAACCCAATGATTAAATACAAGTTATTAGTCCATTTATCGTGAATAATTTAATCTGTTCTTTGTGTTTTTTTGGCTCTTGTGTTGACCAGAAAAACATGAGCCCACATTTGAAGTCTTTTCTCTCAAGCTTTTTCCTGCCACACGTTGCCTTGGCTAGGACTTGGAATTACAACAAAAGAGGTAAAACCAATTTTGAGTACCAGCTCCATAATTATCACCTCCATTCAAAAACATGATATTTTCTTCAGGCTTTTATCATAGCAGTCCTTTTTTAACATTAGTTAATTAATGTTAAGGTTGCCTTGTTTTTTCATTTTACATCATACAGATACAGCACCCACTGAAAACCAGAGTGGATGGTCATAATGTCGTTCTGAAATGTGTTGTGATGTCAATAATGTGTATATACAGAGACTGTTTTGTATCAAATATGAATGTTGAAGCAGCCTATTGGCTGTTTAGTCAGTTCTGTCACTGGCATCAAACTCATTCTTGTTAACCTCTTCTGATCTATGTGACATGCTGTGACTAAAAATGGCTGGGATTTCAGACCCTCCCCCCCCAAAAAAAACAAAAACTAGACACTCTAAATATTGACCCTGCCCTCTTGTGGTCACATCCAGGGACTATTACAATAGCTTAATATGCCCCGCAATAAACCAAATGTATCTTTAACACCACTCAAAATTAATAACCTCTACAGCCCCCACACCCTCCAGTTCTTCAAGACTGATCACATCATTTTATTCTTTAGAGAATTAAGACTGAAACTTTGAACTTCATGGAAATCTATACTTATCGGTTGTACTGACTGCTGACACTCAGTTTGAACTGATAGATTATTTCACTCCATATGCCAACAGGTGACCTAGGATTGTTGAAGAGACTGAGGTAGCTGTATCTTGTTAAATTTCGTTGCTAATGCATGTGCACATGAAATTATATAAAAAGTAAACTGAAAAATTAAATAACCTCCAAAATGTCATGCTTTTCAAATAAAGCATGGTACAGTTTAAATTAATGAATTTTCAATTAATATTTAGCATTAAAAAATCTAAAATATGCAATAAGGTTTACAAAAGCCATATTTAGGGGTTTTTCCCCATAGGCTCAATTGGGTAGATGCATTATGATATTCTGGTGTGTATTTTCTCTAGAGGACATGACATTTTTTTTTATTTGACCCACAAACATGTACTTTTACCAAGAGTGCCTAAAATCTGCCTGAGGTATCTGTTTCTATCCTTGTATAAAATGAATGTATGTGTGTGTTATCTGCAACAGCTGATTACATGAATTAACATATGTTAATATGGGTTGTGGGCAACGACGTACAAACGCCAATCAGTCTTTCCAAGATTCTGATCATGCTTATATAAAACTCATCGAGGAGAGAGACACAACCTAATATGAAACCAGACATTCTCGAAACAGCTATGAAAATTATGCAATTTATTCATACAGACACTATTTTTAGGAACAGTAATTTTTAATCGTGCCAAGACTGTTGATAGTTGCTAAGTTTTCAAAGAGGATTAGGTGTTCATAGTTCTGTTCAGTATGTATGACATTGCCTTATTCTGAGTAACATGTATTTTAAAGTCCTCCTCTGGTCATTCATTAAACCCCTAAGAACTCAATGACAGATTTAGAAGTTATTCCCAATACAAAAAATTCCCTAATGCTTTAAAAATGCCTTAGATGTAACACACCCTGTTACCACCCTTCACCTGCAGCTTTTAAACCCTGCCCCTCAAGCTGAGAGGATTGATTCCTTAGATTTGTAACACAAAAAATCCTGGCCAACTTCTAGCATATAATCAACAGTACACTGACATATTAACAAGGTTAAACACTTGATTTTCACTGGAGGGGGCTTTTAAATGATGTTTACTCTGACTGACAACTTCATTCTAAATAAAAATCAACTAAAGACTTGCTGGGTTTCTAAGTACTTAAATAAAATCAGGCATTTTATCCTACCACTGTAATCCATCAGTTAATCAAGTCATTGATAAAAGAGTAAACATGTCTATTACAAGACAAATTTGCTAAACTGAAGTGAAACAAACTACACAAACCGTCAGTTACGAATACCCCAAAAAGCAATGCAGTTGTATGATACAAACATTATAATTTATTATAGTATTTTATAGGTAAGAGGTGAAGCACTACTGTAAGGGACTGCCTGCCTGCCTTTAAAGCCAAGCAAACACTGCAAATCTAAATTCTTTATGATGTAAGCCAGAATGCTTAAGTAAAACATGTGTGAATGTCTTTAAACTATTTTTTTTCCCACTTACACTCACTCACTCCCTCTCTCTCGTTTTTTTTATTTTAGTATTTATTTATTCATCCATGTTTTGCTGAGTGCTGGGTTAAGGCAGTGGGTGTTGAACAATATGTAGGGTTATGCTGAAAGCAGACGGATGTTGTGCTCCCAGCAGAAGCTGAGCTCGGGCTGGAGTTGCCGTGGATACACCCACGCTCCTTCACTCGCCCACGTGCTGACTCGGACCGTGTGCCAGACGCCCCTGTTGCCCCGCATTACGAGGCCACGTGTGCCCCAGTGTCCAGACCCACTGCATCACATTCACACTGCTGCATGCCACTCTCTTAGAAAACACTTCATATGCTTCACTTTCATCATTAAGGACAAGAAATTTTGTACACACAGGTATGAAACTGAGAAATATTCAGCCATGTCATACTACTCAGTGTTGATTTGAATATTATTGACTTCTTAAGAAAAGGTTTTACCGGCACCATTATTTTGGTTGAAAAAAAATGTTTTCATATATGTTATATATCTTCTTTATATGTTGTAATATACGATATAAGATAAGCCCATATGGTTTGAACCTGTGGTACTTAAATACATCATTCTCAGTTTAATCACAAACATTTTTTATAAAATTCTAAGGATGATTCCTCACCATTTGCTGTTTGTATGCATGCTCAAGAGCAATCTAACGTGTCAGTAAATGGGGTTCCGGTATGCTAGGCTTTCACTCTGTCTCTCCGCTCATGGCAGAGAAAATGCATCTGGAGTCTGGGGACAACAGAGAGGACTACAAACATTTAAAAACACAAACAGAGATAAGGATATTGGTCTATTGCTGTTCCATATGTGGATAATGTTGACTTATAATTGCTGATTTGGATTACTTAGGCTGGAATGCTACAAAACTAAACAATTCGAATTACAAATAAGTTTCTGTGGTAATTCAAAGAGTGAACAAATCTAAGTTAAATATCAGCTGCGTAAAAAGAAATCAACTGTGTAAAAAGAAAAACAACAGTGTTTTTTCTCATCAAACATACCATTCCACCATAAAGAGACAGAGCTTCTCAACATAAACAAACCAGAGTGCAGTATTTCCCCACAATCGTAGATGTCCCCTTTAAACCTAGCTATATTTTTAAAATTTTGAAATCTTCTATCCCTTTATAAAAGATGAGCACTGGACAATAACTGTAAGCACTGTGCATCATTGAGGAGACATTTTGAAATGGGTAAACTAACACTGACACACATAGAACATCAATGTAAATGGGGTATCACTTATGTTTATTAATAGTTATTAATTATATTGTTAATACATTAATAGTCTTTAACAGTCAATTGTAACACACAGATCGAAAGGGCAACAGTGACCTATTGTTTGCCAAAGAGTGAACCCACATCCATTTACATGTTAAAACTCTTGCTTACTTTGTCTTCTCAATCAGTCAGCATTAAGCCTGTTGGCTTCATCACATATTTGTTAATAGGTTTAAGCATTTAATGAATTAACTTCCAACAGAGTGTCTTTTCATACAGTAATTATAATGTGGTTTACCTTGACTAAATTCACATTTTCAGGACTTAGTTTATTCTTTGCCTTGGTAAGTTATCTTACACTTTACCTATTACACACACACACACACACACACGCACACAAAAAAAAAAAAAAAAGTCAATGTCACACTTTCTATCTCTGTGTTACAAATTGTTATTAATGACTTTTAAGGTGTTTACACCCTAATTAATAGCCATGTAACAAACAGGTTTTAAATATTTTATAAACCTTTTTAAGTGTAGTCTTATTTTAAACTGGTACTGTAATTGGTTATGTGTATATTTCTGAGGTTAATGCTCTTTTTCAAATAGTAGATTTATGTTTCATTTTCTAAGATGGATCAGAATAATTTGCGCACTACTGAACATCCAAAAATATAGAACTATAAAATCAAATTATGAAAGTTGAACAGGAGATTAAAATAGCCGCATTTGACTCTGAATTAAAAAAAATAAATCCTATAATAGAAGCTAAGAGTATAACTCAGACCACACCACAGCAGGCAAATTTTGATACAGGTCCAATCTTATTAATATCACATCAGATAAAGAACTGCTTACTAGGCCTAAAATTCATTTCAGACACATATAAATGTATGATGCATTCTGATATTGTGTCTGCATTTGAATGCCAGGTTGAAATTGATTTTCTCCACATGTAACTATCGACTGACGCTGTTCTATATGGAACTGACCCTCTCTTTCTGAGACAAATTTTTTTAAAAGAGGTAAGTTTGTTTGTGTGTGTGTGTGTGTGTGTGTGTGTGTGTGTGTGTGTGTGTGTACCTATGTTTCATGCGCTGGTGCATTCTCCCATGCTGTATGCACTGCTCCTCCATTTCTTGACAGCGACCTCGAAGCTTCTCCACACTGTCCTGCAGGTGCTCATTCTCCAGAGACAGCTGTTCCAACTCTGCCCTGCACAAGCATGCGCACACATACACAAACACCGCACATTACTTCAAACACTGCAGGTTATTTTGAGATTACTTCATTCAGCATCAGGACCCCACTAACTGGTGTCAGCAAACTATAAAACTGCTGTTTTAATTTTATTCCTGAAACCCTTCAAATATCTATGTAAAGACAAACTCAAAGCATAATGACAAAACCAAAAACAGACATACACTGCTTCTAAAATAAACAAATTAACAATAGACCTATGCTAATTCTGAAGTACGTTCTTGTTCATTGTACCAATCATTTTAATATAATTTGTGACTCTGTGAGCAGGTGTGTTCGCACTGTGTCTGTGTGGGTTTCCTTTATGTGCTCCGGACTCCCCTCACTGTCCAAAAACACATGTTAGTAGATGAACTGGCTGTGTAAAACTGTCCACAGGTTTGAGTGGGTGAGTGAATGAGGAGTGTGTGATGCCCTGTGATGGAGTGGTACCATCTACATGGTGTATTCCTGCCTTGTGTCCAATGAATCAATTGTATGTGTCTGAAGTTTAGTTTGTCTGTAAATGTTTATTCACAGTTTGAATTACCATAGAAACTCTTTTGGTACATGAGTTGTTTAGTTTTGTAACATTTTTTGTGTCTGTGTTTGCTTTAACGTGGTTAGTGCCCTCCCAAATTTATCCTCATCTCAGTTCATTCTTTTCAATGTTTCAATGTTCTTTCTGTTGTTTAAAAAAACCTCCAGATGCTATTTTGTCTGCCATGAACAGAGAGAGAGAGGAGAGAGAGAGAGAGAGAGAGAGAGAGAGAGAGAGAGAGAGAGAGAAAGCCTAGCGTACTGGACCTAGATAATTTTTTTATTACCCTTTTACCGACACTGGGGCTTCGTAAACACATTAGACAAGTTTTGAGCATGCAAACAGATGAGAGAGCTAGCAAATGGTGAGAAAACATAGCCAGAATTTTATTAAAAGGGTTTTTTTTTAATATATCATGAACATTGACTTTAATGAGAACTAAGGTACACCCATTTAGATGCATAAACATCTACTGCAAATTTGTCAGAATGGTTAGAAATGTGGATGCAAACACAGATGACTCTTGAAGATTCTACAGTTTATGTTAATAGGCTTAGGAGGTGGGACCTCAAAGAGTCAGTCCTGAATGAGATAAATGCCAGTTAGAACTGAATTATCTATTAGAAATATCTACAATTAAGAAACCAATGCTGTGTGATTGGGGTGGAAACATGAAAATCTGTAGTGCTGGGCCAGTTTATAACTTCTGATGCAGCAGAGTGATATCAGTGAGTGATTTCCTGAATGTTCTCAGTAATAGAGGGCTGCAAGCAGAGCAGACTGGACTTTTGTATACTGTTGGGAAAGTAAGCAAGATGTCCTACGATATGTGATTTGAGAGTCCTCTATGTATTGGGTGATTTAAATAACAATAACATAGGGTCCACTTTTGATTCCTTAAAGAACTTTTTCGTAAATGTCTGTTTTCATTGAGGCCTTAACCGAAACCAGTCAACAGCTTCTTAGTAAATCAACAGATGTCTTGGCAGGTGTCAAATTGTAATGCTTGCAATTACAAATTGTAATTTAAATACAAAACTGTTCACAAATAAAAAAAAATAAACAAGTATCAAATTTTAAAAGAAAGTAAGGACTATTTAGTTGTATACAGTATGATTATGGTTATTTTCTCCCTGGGGGGGGGGTTAAGATAACTTTATTGTAGGCCAAAAAAAACAATCTTAGGCTGCAGAATTTGCAGAGTTTTGCAGGAACTCTACCTGTGACTTTGGTGACTGTGGACATTTGTGCAGACTAAATTATTCTTCATGTTTGCTATGACAAAGAGTGAGGTCAATAAGGCAATATTATCTCTAGCTCAGTGTCATAAAATACAACCTTCTGAGGGTGTCATCTTGCTATCTGCCACCATGAAAAGCTCAATGATGAAGGAAGAAGAGTGTATTCATCATATTGTTTCATCTCAAAGTTTTTTGTTTTGATGTAGAACACTTGCTAGATTATGCCTATTATCAAAGAAATAAATATAGGAATATAGAAGATATACCTGAGAGTCTTCCTCACTGTTTTCGTGAGTTGTCAGTAGAAAAAGGGGGATGGGGAAGAGGACAGGGGAACAGCAGTGGTCTGTACCTTCCCAAAGCTGGGCCGGCTGAATGTGGCAGATTGCAGGCTGCGATGTGAGTAATGCGCTTTATGCTGTTTTAACAGCTGACTACCCCAGAGGCCTGAGGTGAGAGGCGCATGTGATGGGCACAGAGCAGCGCCAGGACACAGGACAGGCTGCCATGTGCCAGTGTACAGTGACAGATCCCTGACTGGGGCGAGGGCTGGAGCAGGAGGGCATGGACAGGATGCCACGCTCTGGATAACAAACTGCACAAGGCTCTGCTGTGCTATATATTATCCACACATTCTGCTATGCCATATGAAGCCTCTAAGGATGGCACGAGTCAACATGAGCATTAAATAGGGTAGGAAAAAATCACCTAGGTGGCCAACTTTGAGCTAGTACTGGGTAAAAGATTATCTATAATAGTAAACTAATGTAGTTGTAAAAAACAGTAGTGGTTTCAGCAGTACTGACAGAGTTTTGTATGTTTTGCTGTATAAACACCCATATAAAATATCCACAAACTCCAAACAATACACTGATTTGGAGCACTTAAGGGGAACCTAAGCTTACTACACCCAATGCCAAGTGTCACCTAGATGTGTATTAAAGTCCAGTGGACTGTGCTATGGAGCAGTAAAACTGTTCTATGCAGTGATGCAGCGCTAACACTGACCTCAGTAATGCTGACTTTCATAAGGCTGTAGTGGTTGAACGCAATTGTTTTAACCCTAAGTGGTTGAATGCAATGTTCTAGCCCTAAAATCTAAAGTACAGAACAGCAGAAGCTTTTAGAAGGGAGACAAAGGTCCAATTAATAACCTTAAATTCAGAATTTAAGAAATGTGATGAGCATGTGTCTACCAAATTTTGGATATATAATGTATGACAGACTTTCTTAATGAATACAAATGTTTTTTATATGTCTTGCTACTGCCATTTTAATACAGTTCAACTGGAAACAGAAAAAGAAACAGACTGAAAGCAATAACTCCAGAAAAATGTACTTTTCTCTGTACCCATCATGGACATACACACATCTCAACTGCACTGGGGAAATTCTTTGAATGTAACACTCTCAACCTGTGAGGTTAAATATTCTTAGGGGACATGACAAGCCCAAAAGATTTGGCTCATTTTTAACGGTTTGATCAGTACTTTGATTTCTCCACACTTATTGTGTGAGTTTTGCTCCGTTTAACCTCAGCTTTGCCCACTCACATATTTGTGATTGAAGACTCGGATGAAGAGGCGGGGAAATTATATAGTCTCTGCACTCTATGTAAGAAGCAGCATAAAATCAGAAAAGCTCTTTTTATCCCATGTTTTCTGACCTAGGATGCCCACAGAAAACAGACTGGGTGGCACAGTCTCTCAGTCTGTGGATAGGTAGGCACTTTAGACAGTAAGTTCAAGAAGATTTCAGACAGTGTTTTCTCTTTAATAAGAACACAACTGTGCCTAGAATTGCCCAAATATCACTATTGGTACAACACTACTCACCGGCTAGTCTGGGTAAGCTCCTCCAGCTTTGCACCCAAAGTACAACACTCGTCTTTTAACTTCACTATGAGACCATTCTGCGAGGCCAGCAAGGCATCCATTTCTGCAACTGCAATACAATAAAACACAGTATGAACAACAGAGAAAAATGTATGCCTAAAATCACACAATACATGGTTTCTTAGGTTTTTCTTTTTTTTGCTGTCAAAGCTACAAAGTAACTGATGTTTGCAAGTGTCCTTTCTGCACCTGTAATCACTGCTAAGAATGCTACTCATTGTGTCTGGAGAAAACAAAACACATCTTGCAAGTTCAGAGCAAGCTCCATGTTTGAGCTCCATGCAGTGTTGAGATTGTTGTCCTTGATTGTTTTCTGCTTAAGGACTGACTTTGCCTTTTGAAAGCCTAAGGATGGTAAGCTTTGATAAGTCTTTGAAACCTCGCATGCTGTTGTTCCAAGCATATGTCCATTTCAGTGGTGTGTTTTTGGAGTCACGGTAATTCTACACACTCTAGTGTTCTGTCCCCATGCAAATCATGAAGGATTTCTGCTTTTGATGATGCCTCAGTGGATTCATAACACATTCCAGCAGCTCAGTCTTCTCTGAATCACTACTTAGTGTTACTCAGGATATCCAAGTAATATCTTGTGCTTCAGGAGGAATTACATCCTTTATTGTTGATGATTTTGTTCTCTAAAAGTAATCTACCATCAAAATGTATATAATGTTAGCTGTCTTTAAAACAATTTCAGTCTTTGTACAGCAGAAAGCAAAGAAAAAATGGATATGGAACTAAAAATATATGTCCAATTACCTTCGACTATACAGAATAATTACACCAGTAAATGCTGAAATATATGTGACTTCAATTTAGTTCTTAGTAATTTTAGTATCTAAAATGACAGAATTGTCTTGGTCATATGCGGCTAATATCTTCCAGCCAGGATAGTATTTTCTTAGTATTACATTAGCACCAGGCTAACAACAGTGAATGTTCACTTTCTACTGTTTCACTGCTGTTTAAATAATCTATCCCTGTCAAAATATCCAAATCAGAGCCAGTTAAAAAGAGCACATACATGCAAAATTTTGGTGAACATTTTGATATTTATTTTGTTCTACTTATAAAATTATCAGGTTGCAATATACTAGGCTGCTCCCTAAATGCAGAGTTGCTTTGTATTATGTAGAACCAGGGCTAGGACACACAGCTATACCTTTCTTATTCTAAGAAATATGAGTATTTCTTGCAATAGGAGAAAACTAACAGACGTGAAGAGGACAAGCAATAGGAGAATATGATTATGCTCCATCATTAATGGCCATAGTACACGCATAGATCTATAAGTTACACTTGAAATTGAATACTGGGTACTCCTTTTTTATTACAATTTGAGAGTACATAAAGTATATCAGCATAGAGCATGGATAGAATTGTTTAATTGGATTTATTATGTATAATTATTTAGTATGTAAAGTATGCACTCGAGTGTATAAAATGTTTTAAATAATTTATTGTAGTCATAGTTCTTACAAATATCCTTAACTCTGGTTTGTCTGGAGCAGTCTATTTATTTCAACTTATTAAACCAAATTAATATTAAATACATGCAGACACACTATGTTTAAATAAATAAATAAATAAATAAATAAATAAATAAATAATCTTTTCATTTTTGCCATTTTGCCCATCCCTACTGGAAAGGGACTCAACAGCTTTTGTGTATAATTTGCATCTATGATCAAGAATTCATATGGGTAACCACATTCCCATGTTGAGTTCAATATTTATGAATGGCCATTTTATAAATAAGGGGACAGGTTTTTGAATCAGATTACGCAGAGTGGAAGCCCTGACAGATGAAACTGCTATCTTTGATTCAAGTGAGGAGATCTGGCACACTGTATTTGGGTTTGAGCTTAATTTTTACTTCAAGCTGATTTTTTATTTTTTTCCTGACTTCAGTATATTTATAGATGTAATTATGCGTACCTGCAAAATGCACAACACACAATGTGGTTATTACTTAAATTACTTTTAAACAATTTTTCTGATGCCCTCAACCCAGGCGCTTTAACATACATGAAGAACAGTCCTTATTTTTAAACCCTTATTTTTGTCCCCAGGTCAGTCATTGCCAATTCCATTCTCTGTGTTTCATCTACTACTATGGGATTAACATCAGGCTTGGAATATAGAAATATCTATCCAACCATATCAGACACATCTGTATATAAAGATGTATAAAGGTTTTTGCATTACTGATGTTTAGATTTGCAATATTTAATGGTAAAGCAGAGGGACAGAGGAAGAGTGCGCTGAGAGGGATTAAAAAAGATGGGCTACAGTTTCACATCAACTCAAAAAGTTGAGGCTGATGAAAAAGTTCACCAAAGGAATCTTAATGAGTTGCTGGGCTTTGAAAACGGCTGGGCCTGCGTAGGCCACAGAGGAAAGGAAAGAAAAAACACACACGCACACACAAAAAGATAAAAAGACAAACAAACTGGAGTCAAAACAAACAGGGGACCGAGTTTAAAAAAAAAAAAAAAGCATCATCTAGCGAAAATTCTGTCTTAAATAACTACTAAAAACCAGTGCCGTTTTTGGAGAGATAGATGGGGCAAATAGGGGAGGGAGCAGGGAGGGAAAAAATAATTAGCTTGTGAGAGTGGCCATTATATGCTTAGAGAGGGAAGTGGTCTGTGGTATTAAAGGACTAATTCCATAAGCCCAGAGAGCTTCCTGCTGAGCCTCTGATGCCATTTCTCTTTAGACAACATGTGTGCTGCGCAGCCGCGCCAAAAAGGAGCCCTTTGTTTTCCCTGCGCTTTGTTCTGGCAATCAGCATGCCTCAAGTTTCTCGAAACACAGGTAAATAAACTCACTGATCCAGATGGTGCAACAGATGTGAGAGCAGCACTCTGAAATCAACAGACAGTGGGCAGCGCTGCCCACTTCCCCCCCTACCCCCCTCCTCACAAATTTTTAAACGCTAACTAATACGTAGTGCCGACGCTCCGGAGTGCTGAGCATCTGCTCCCTTCGGCCAGCCAAAGGTTACAGGTGTTCCTGATGCCGTCCCTCTCAGCGTGGTGAGGGCCGCCAGTGGGGCACAGGAGAGGGGAGAGAGTGGGTTAGAGACGGGGGGAGAGGTTGTTTTGGCAAGGGGCAGAGAACCGGCCGACACCCACCACTACGCTCGTGCTGTGCCTCCATTTGCTTGAGAGTGTATGTCAGCTCACTCTCGCGCTGCTGCGCCTGGAAGGTCAGAGCAGCCATGTCCTCCGCACAACAGCGCTCCACTGCCTCCTTCTCCTGCCTGCAGAGACACACATAAGCAGAGGCATCACAAACTAATGCTAATAAACACATACATAATATATTAGTATCATTGATCATACTGAAAAAAAAAAGCCTCACGAGTAATAACAGAATAATAAACCTGCAGTTTAGCCCTTAAACCCTAAGGGCATGTACGTAGGTGTATACTTCAATCCCTTACTTTCATAAAAACACATGCAATATTAGTGTCATCATAGTTGCTGCATAAATTATACTGGATGATAATCTTTAAAAGTAATAACTGAATGATAATACTGCAGTTCAAGTTCAACCCATTGAACCCTAAAGCCCTGTATGCAGGTGGTCACTTAAATTCTTCAATCTCATAAATATATTACATGTATACTCCATAGAAACAGAATTCATATTAAGGAGTATTCAGATTTGTTAAAATGGTTGCATAACTATGGAAAGTGTATGATTTCAAAGTAAAATCAAAACATGACCTGACATTACAAATCTGTGTGGAAAACCTTTCTTTAATGATAGTTCTGTGATTAAATTTGAGCTTAAAATTTATTTAAATCCATTTATTGTAACCCATTTACAGTGTAAATGAACATACAAAACCTTCAATGGAATATAGTCTTGAAGAATTTTTTTTTATTATCCCAGTATCAGCATCACATAGGAAAACACAAGCTTAGATTTGCGGTTGATTTTTAATTGAAATGTCTACATTTGTACTGCAGACACAGAGTTTCTTTTTCTACAATCAACATAACTGTAAATAAATCTATGTCTCTTAAATCAACATTCCATCTCACATTTCAAAAATGACTGTTTACCTCTCAACGACAAGAAATGTTAAAAATCCATCTGCAGATTTAGAACGGAATAACAGGTCCAAGTTGTAAATGTTTAAGGTGATTTAAGGTGAACTCAACCACTACACAATATGCAACACATGTGGAAACATCTGGAAGTATCTGTATTGAGTTACTAATACAAGCCCATCAAGTTCTTGCTCAAACAATGCCAACTTTTATTTGTAAGACAAAGTCATGCTACATGTCATTGTTATCTGCGGATCTGTCGTCAAACCTCTCGAAAGAGATGCTTCTGAGCTTCTCATTTTAAGATATAACTGCGGCCAAAGAAGGACAGACGCTGAAAGGCGGGAAAAAAAGAAAAAGGGAAAATAAAAACAAGAAACAAACCGCACAAAGTCAAAGTGCATTAATTAACAGCGAAGCCCAAAACTTTTCTCGCACACTGGGTTTGGAACGTAGCTGGAGAAGTGACCGTCTCTGCAGGCCTGCTGTCGTCTGGAGTGTGAAGGCGCTCCGCCCGCGAGAGCTGTGAGAGAGCGAGAGCAGGGGAAAGCGGTGGGCCCCCGCTGTGCTTGAACAGCGGCCTAAAACACCATCCACACCAGCGCTCAGCAGGGGCTCACAAAGGCCTCGCAGCCAGCCATTTGTTACCGCGGCTTTCCAGGGGGCCCAGCCACTCGCCGGGGTGCGGGGGCGGAGGGAGGGAAGGAGGGGGGGTGTTTGTCGACCAATTAGCATGAGACAGACCGCCAGAAAGTTCCGACAAACACTTCGGGGGGAGAAAAAGTTGTCTGGCAAGCCTTACACCGCGACTGTCTGGACAACAGAGCACGAAAGGTGGACCATTGTTAGGCTAATAGCTTTGAACGCAGGACTAGAACAGGTGAGCTGGACATGAGTGCATGATTTAGGGAGCTGCTCACTTTCACAGAGAATGAATGAATCTCATATATAGCTCACACTGCTTATTTACATGAATTATCACCTGTTAATATGTTTTACATGAAGGACTCCAGCAATGTGGCAAGAAAGACAATTGAAAGAATATCTAACACACCAGGAAGATTTATGTATTGCTGAGGAAGAAATTCAGCAGTACACAAAGCTGCTTTAGGTTCATGTGCTCACCATCTCTCAGTTGGCCTCCCCTAAGTATGACATGAAAAACGTTCTGAAAATGCACACAGCCGCCATCTTCTCTCATACAAGACAATTCAAGACATGAGCATTCCTGTTTCTCCTAAAAGCTAATTTTATAGTCATTCAATCTAGCTCAACAATTCTGAAGCACATTACATGAAATGAAGTAGGCAGAGCAGCAAGGAAATGAGCCACAGGCCCATAGGGCTTAACTATTCTGTAACAAGGACACTTCAAACAACAGTAAATATTAAGCTAATCTGAAATTACCAGTATACTCATAATAACATCTTCAGCTATCTCTGAAATGCCAGAGAAAAGAGCTTTAATGATGAACATAATTTTAGGTTCCATCCCAATATCAATTTATATTTAATACATGATATTTTGGGTTTGAAAAGTTTTGATTCTGCAAGCAGACATTCTATACTAAATGTCCTCTACTACATCAGCTCTCAAAACCAAATACTGCAGTGGACAAAACTGGAAAAAAAAAAAAAAAAAAAAAACAGACCTTACCCTTCATTACATTAATTTCCAGAAACAATGACCAGTAAATAATACATAACACACATTTCCAGTATTTAATGTGTCTACCCTTTTGAACTGTTATAACTTCCATTAATTTATTCCCGCCTTGCGCCCAATGATTCCAGGTAGGCTCTGGACCCCCCGCGACCCTAAAATTGGATAAGCAGTTACAGATAATGGATGGATGGATGGATGGATGGATGAAATTTCTGATGGGGCATTTTTCTACACTTACAATGTTCAGTCTAATAATTTGTCATCCCTTCTTGCTGGTCACAATCCCAGTATCCTGAAAACACACTAATAATATCTATTGTCCTGAGAAAACCAGCAGCATACATGATTGATTGGACATTCCAAGAAACAGCACCTTCACAGCTACATATCCTTTAAGACCCTTAGCAAGAATAGTATAAAGATGGACAGATTTTTCAGATTTGTACTTAAAAATAAACATCTACTATAATCCCAGAGCCCTGAAAAGACAGGACTTAGTAAAAGACACTATAAACAATAATCTGTGATTGGTTAAGTCTCCTAAATATTTATTGCACTGATAAAAGCTCCAAGAAATGATTTGTGTTTTCACAGAACAACTTAATTGTATTCTGTAAATATAAATAAACTTAGAATTTGATGCCTGCAACCCAATGTTGACACATTTACATTGTGTTACATCACCTTTCCTTGTAATTACACTCTTATCATTCAGGAACTGAGAATACTAATGTTGATGTTTTGCAAGTAAAAATTTTGCTATTCTTGTTTGATTCAAGACTTCAGTTGCTGAACAGTCCATCATAGCTAGCTTTTGTTTGGTCCTCCTCTTCATGATGTACCTTAGGAGACAGGGCATCAATCACACACTCTCTATAGCATAAGCAGAATGAGAGCTGGTATTTTGTGATTAACCAGCTATTGATTTCCTGGGAAAAGACATTGCCTTGATGGCGGTATATGTCTCTCTTAAACCCCAGTTTTCACCTCCATGTTGTCTTCTCACATATGCAAGTCACCCTGAAAATGTAACGCACTGATGTAGGCCATACCATGAGAGCCCTGGCTTTTGTAGCTTTCACTGATAACAGTGGTCTTTATCATTTTTGGCCCAGAGAACTCAAACTCCCAGAAACACTCACTTTTCCCAGAAACAACCTGAAACATGGAATCAGCACACCGTGGTCAGATGCACACTGGAAATCCTTTCTTTGTACTATTATCAGTTACATAAATGTTTAAGAAAATGAACAATTACAGATTCTCTTTTTTTTTGTTTCCATGAAAAAAGGTTTGCAGGCATTGATGGATTGTTTGATATGTTTAAAAATTTGGATGCAATTCTAAAAACTCATACAGCTATGAACAAATAAAAATATTATTTAAATTTACAAATTTAAGGAAAAAAATAGTTTTCTCTGATTTTGCACAGTGCAGTAGCCTGTCCTCATCTTTTATGTAACACCTTATAAAGCAAATCTCCATTTTCAGTACCTCAAATCAAAAAGGCTGTTTGTACAGATTTAGATTATATATACTATTTATAGCATTCATATCTATTTGTTCCATCTATTTATATATTTTGGTTGTATGTTTGGTAAGGAGTGATACTGTATGGAAACTTACTGGACCCTTACTGAAGAGTAAGAAATTCTGGCAAACATTTAAAATGAATGAATAACCGTTTCATTAAAAAAAAAATCATAAACCTCTTGTATATAAATAAAATATTAGAACACACTAATTACCTTCACTCATATTTTATTAATCTTGTTTACCAAATATTGTGTTGAAATTAAATAAATATTAATGTAATTAGTCATACATACATGGTTTACCAAATAATTAAAACACAAACCAAAAAAAAAGGAGTAAAGACATATAGGATATTTCTTTGCTTTTCTCAGGAAAATACCTGTTGTAGCTAATAATGTAAAAATAATTAGTAACATATTACACACTAACACCAAATGTGGACAGATAAGAGATATCCGTGGGACTTACTGTTAAATCTGAATGAAGATTCTATGTGATGTTCTTAGAAATAATCTCACAGAATTGTGCTGGGGGTCACTGAAGAACCCAAACATAGGTCAAACAGACAGAGTGTAGGCCTATTGAAACCTCAGTGGTTTAGAGCTTTGGTTGTTCTGCGTCAGGAGGTGCAGCGTAGTGCGGTGACCCAGGCCAGGCCGAGACCACGTCTCACACCCTGTGGTGCTAGTGGGTCGGTGTGTATTTCTGCGTGTGTTTGCTCACTGGCCGTAATGATGTGAGCGAGGCCTAATGTCCTGTGTTGGGGAGGCGGGTTTGGGTCAGGCGGACGTGCCTGGTCAGGAGCAGTGTGGAGCGGCCCGAACCGGCTCTGTGGCTGGGTGCTGCTGACGGGAGAGGGCCGGGGGCTGCCTAAGTGGGCACTATTCAAGCTGTTGCCCATTTGATTTGGAATACCACAGACCGCTCGAGCGCAGAGTTTGCAGCACCCTGCGGTGCACCGTGATCCCACGCCAGAAATGACCAAATGCTACCGTTCCTAAAATGTGCACAAATTGGAGTCAGCCGGTTGGCTTCATCAGCGCTCAACAGTACACGAGCAGACTTGCCACCGTTGTATGGTAATACATGTGCAAGGGAAAAACTTTACAAAGTACAGCTTGCAACGTGTGGCAGGAGAAAAACTTAATAGATGCAATGGCACTGTATTAAATATTCATAATTCACTGAAGGTCTTCAATCTGAGTATTGTGAACTATGATGTAACATCTTCAAATTCCTTAGGTCTGTAAATATAAGCAGTGAAGCAGGACAAAGTGTAGTGTGTGTGACATGTTGGTAAATTTAATGAATTTAAGCTAAATGATAATTAGTATCCAGAAGGAAGCACTCATTCCAAAACCAACAACATACTGCAGATATTCATTAGAGATGCATTAACAAATGGGTATGTGCTGTAATTATTTGACACCTACTAAGTGATTAAATTTGTATACCATAAAATTAAAAGCCAAATGGAAATCAGATCATTAATTTTATACAGAGTTGATAAATTTAGCACACTGTCCTAATGCCAAGCATGTTTAAAATTTTTGTAATATACAAAAATCAATATGATTTTCGTATATAAATGCAATAAGATCCATTATTATACTAATTTTTGGGTGGCAAAATAAATCATCTATCCCAGTGAAACTACACGCATGTCCTAGTAACACACTTGTCTCTGCCCAAAGTAATATGTGATAAACAATCAACACACACAGACACACACACACACACACAGACACACACATTATCACACACCCCAAAACCTCAGATGTTTTACAGCATTTATTGAACGGCATTTAGCGTCAATCACGCTTCTCTTCCATTTCCCACTGATACGCACACCCCCTTTCCCTCTGAAAAACACAGAGATGAAAGAGTCCAACCTGCCCCCCCCCCAGTCTGCTTCACACTCACACAAGCACACACACATACACACACAAACACATACACACTATTTACTCTACATCCTAACTGCTCCTAATGCTGCTCCTATCAGCCCTACTATCCCCCTCCTTCATCCACTCTTTCCCTCTCTCTTTCTCTCTCTTTGCTCTGTCTTTTCCTCTCTCTCTCTCTCTCTGCATGCTCCCCCCTCCATTGCTGCTCCCTCCCACCCTTTTTCCTTTAACTAAACTGGCTCTGGCTTCCTCCATCTGGTCCCCTTTCCTTCAGCAGCCCCGCACCTGTTCACACCTCCTCTCCTGTTGGACCGCATTGAACATTTCCTCCGCTGCCAGGGCTATTCTGGCACCCGCAACCTCTCTGTCATTCAATCCATCTGTCAGAAGTGAACTTTGTTTACCACCAGCTTCTGCTTTCTTCTTCAAGAAACGCAAAGCCCCCTCAAGGTCAGCGGCAAAACGAATTGCAGTTGCCACCGATTTACAAACAACTCCCTCCCTTGCTCAAAGAACCCCTCTGTCAGCGAACCGAATACACTACTAGCGGGAAACATTCTCTAAACTAACTTTCCTTTTTTTTTTTTTTTTTTTAAATGTGTTCGTGTGTGTGTGTGTGTGTTAAAAAAAAGTCACAAGGACTCCAGGGTGTCAGCTGGGCTACATAAGATGTTGAAGCTAGTGTTATTAACATTTATGTGAGTAGCATCAATCCATGGTTAAGAGAATTGAATTCCTGATGTTGCAATATTAGCTTATGAACAAATTTCCATTTCCTAACTGTTAAAAACATACAAACTCTAATTACAACTAGAATACCTATGTTTGTAAAGTAGCCAACTGGAAACATAAATAAATAAATAAATATAATCACATAAGTCTCTGATAACTAAAGTGGAGTAAAATATGTCCAAATAATGTGCGCAGTGAACTTCAACACATCGAAAGTGAACAAGCCTTGGAAGCTCTGTGTCTTCAGAAGTGCAGTGAAAGCAGGTGGCCAGCATGGGACTAAAGGTGCAAAGAGAGGGATGAAGGAGTGAGAGAATGAGAAAGAGAGCGTTCTGTCCCTTGATGAAAACAGCCTGTGCCAGAGACAGCGCTGATGCTTGTGCTCTGGGTGTGTGACACATGGCCGGAGCCTTGGGCCGACCTGTGAGGATCTGTGCCAGACCCCCCACCTGATCTACCTCTCCGCTCTGTCCCTTCATCACCGAAATGCATCCACCCTAAAGCCCCACGCACCCATGGTACAGAATCAAACCCAGGCAGAAAAAAGCGGCGCAGCCACTGAGGAGCATAACAAACGCTGCTTTTAACCCAACAGGGTGTCGGGCTGGCGGGGCTGGAGGTTGCGCCCAGCCCTTCCGCTCCCTTGTGATGGGCTTTTGTGAGGGGACGCCTGCTTTGTGATGGACTCCTTCTGCCATCTGGAGAGTGGTGGAGAGGAAAGAGAGGAAGACCAGGAAAGAGGGAGTGAGAAAAAGAGCTGTCCCACATGATGAGAGCCACTGGCCACTGGGCCTTTGATGTACTGCACGTATGTGCGTGAGACGACAGAGCTCAGTAATGGCTCACAAAGAGCCGGACTGTAAGAAGAATTCAAACCGTCAGGACAACATGGCAAACGACAATGGATTCAACAGCATCAAATACCGTAATTTTGTGTGGCTGCACACACAAATAGCTAAATTGGTTTTCTCTAAAAACTACTCAGGTTTCCGTAACAGAAACCGTTCCTCAGAATCATATAACATTTAGTATTTTCATTAAGATACTTAGAAGTATTTGTACATTTGTATATTTGTAACCACTGCTAATCCGATATCAAAGAGTAAACTATAAGACAATACAATGGAACCTCTACTAACTATTCTAACGAACTTTCCAAGATACGAACTGGGCATTTGAATATTTTTTGCCTCCACCAACGAACCATGACTCTAGAAATGAACCTGAGCCTCCGCTAAGCCGACGGCTGGAAATGGCCACTGACCCCAATAGGCAAGTCTCTCAGCGCGCCCAGACTTGAGTGAACTTTTAAGATTAGCAAATTGTAGTTTTAGCAATTTAGTATTAGTGTAAATAGCAGACATCGAAATTCGTGCTAAGTTAAGCCGTATCTACGCTTCGTCTCCCCACATTCACCCGCCTACTCTCCGTTATTCCACCCACCCCCCACCTCCCGTCATACAGCCAGTGCCTGTGTTACTCCTCCAGCCAGTCGTCACGTCTTCAAGGTAGCGATGTGTAACCACTTAAAGCATATTTCTTTTTTATTTCTGTTACCACTGTATTTCTTTTTTATTTTTAGTAATGCTACATGTATTTTTTTTTACTAATTTGAGAGTTTTGTAAACATATATCAGTGCAAAAAGGGTGACTTTCGGCGTGGGCTGGAATGCATTAATTGCTTTTGCATTATATTAAATGGGGAAAATTGACTCGAGAAACTAACTTTTATACTTACAAACTGGGTCACGGAACGGATCAAGTTCGTAGGTAGAGGTTCCACTGTACATTCAATAACATCAGCATTGAGATTTACACTTCTCATTTAGCATAATTTATCAAGATTGGTAAGCAACAGAAAATACATTCACATGAAATGTAGCTACTTTAACACTAGTTCACCAGTGTTAGGCTCAATATCCTGAACGATCTATTTTCCTTATTGCCTGGTCCCCTTTTCACATTTTTCCCTAGCAAGGGAGTCTATGACCTCAGTGGCTTGAAGATATATATTCTTTGTGTGTATTTTTATTTTTAATTTTTTTTCTTCAATATTTTGACTCATCGAGACAAGGTGATTTGAAATTTTCACAAACATTTACCATTAAAAATAACTGCTGGTTCAGGTTATTAAGCCTTAAGGGGTGGAATTTGAGAGCCAAGCTACAAAAAAAACGAGGTTCACTTTGAAGCTGAAGTGGAGACTCAAGTTGATATAAAACTGGCTGGAGTTGAATTTCGAGAAGGTTACGATGTTCTCTCAAACATGCTGTCAGTCTCCAGGCAAACACAACTAGTTCAGGCTTTACTTGGAATATCTTGTTTTAAAAGCCACAGCACCAGCACAAGCACCATTAGATAACTTTCCTGAATTTCAGAGATGTCAGTAACAACCACGAAAAGCCAAAAGAACATGGGAATAGGTGACTAATGCCTGATTATGTTATTAATAAAGATAATATTAAATGTAACGTAGAAAAACATCCATCAGGATTTTGCAGCGAAGATACTCATTAGCTTAAGAATGCTAAGACTAACAACTTGGATTTAAAACTTGTTCTTAAATCCCATGAAGTACTGTCTACAATTCAAAGCCAAGGTGTAAAATGATGTATTAATACAGCAAACTAATATCCACAAGATAACAACGATTCTGAGGAGAGTAACAATTGAAATACCACAGTAAAATATCCTAAGCTCCATTTTCTTTCCTCCAGCTTAATTTCAGCACACTACACTTTTCAGCAAGGTTTTTTCTCATGTGCCTTGAGTAAAACCTAACACAATTTTAAAACAGTTGAAAACAAATGGCGCTTATCCAGTCAGACAAATCTAAAATCAATACCATTCCTTTGGATTGTAATTTATAGTCTGTACTGAAACAAAACTTACGGAGACCAAGAAAAGGGTGTCACGGACAGCAAAACGGGAAGGAGAGCAAACCAGCTTCCAGAAACAGTAAGTAGGCCACTTTCTCTGGGCAGAGCTGGCCCAAGTGAGAACAGTTGCACCCGACAGATTTGCCTTCACTTTGCCTGGGGACTCGCAACATACTGCCCTATACCAGCGTGCCTCACGGAGAGATGGGCCACGGCACTCCAGCACTTCTCTACAGAGCTCCTATCACATCAAACAAACCATTGACAAGCATACGTACTCCTATGTCTTTTATCAGTATGAGTAGCTGTAGAAACACAGTCATGCATGTATTAGAAAGAATGAACCGCCATAATCAGCCAAATCATACCTACTCTGTGGGCATCTGACCACTGAAGGACAGGGTGAAAGTGGGCAAACAATGTCTGCAGAGCAACAGATGGACTGCAGTCTGTAGTTGCAGAACTACAAAGTGCTCCTCTATGGTCATAGGAGTTGAGGCAATGAACAGTGAATGTAGAAGCAAGGAAGTTGCCATAATGATATGGCTAAGCGGTGTAGGTGCACTTTGCAATGTTATAATATCTGACAGTAAATCTGGTGCTCTGCGATCAGCTAACCAAATCGCACATGCTCTGTGGTGGTCTTGACCACTCAGAAATGCATGGTTGGACTACTGTATTTCTCTCATACAAAAATTAGTTATAGTTGGAAATGCCAACACATTAAGCACTTATTGACAGTACTCACAGTAATTAAGATTATAATAATACCTCCAAAACTCTACCAGCCACAAATAAAATTTGTTCATGACAACATATGTGCCCTGAAGCAATTGTAACATGATGCATTCTGTTATTGACAGATTAAGGGAATACTGGCACTGCGAAAGCAAAATCAGATTCAGGCCCACGTCCTCCTGTGTATATAACAAGCTCCCGATACACAACCACAAATGAACGACACACATGTAATTGCCTTGAACTTGGTTGAGGCATTAAATAATGGAGTAAATGGCTGGCAAATGAGTTGAGGTCTTGCTCAGTTGAGGGGCATAGCCTCTGGCATTGCATCTGGTCTTATAGGCCAGCAGAGAAACAAGATGCATGGGAGAGAAAAATAGGAAATTACCACTAATATATGAAGGCACTGGACATTGTGTAATAGGAAGTTTGTTATGACCTCTGTGGATTAGATGTATAACTAAATGCAGAGTTTGATTCCAAAATGCTGTATTCTTTTTTAATTAATGAAAAATGGCTCTATTTCTCTAACAAAGGTGGCTGTAGTCTTAATATAGCATTGATATTTTATGTATGTTTAAAACCACTCCCATTTATGAACACAGTGTAAATAATAAATTTTATAGCAAATAATTATTGCATATAAAAGCATGATGATTTTGACACAATTGCTTCTTGAGGATTAAACAATGTCACCTTAACTACATTCAACAAATTATCCTGTTAGTTTAAAATAATTAGATTCAACCCCAATTCCTGACAAGCATTTTGTCAAATGCAATGAAAAAAGGATCTATGATTTGCTAATTTTCTTGAACATTTATTTTACTGACATATGTACAGAAAAAAAAAAATAGCAGCACTTTCACTGACCAACTTGGTTGTATATTTAAACATAAACAACTTCAGCATTAGACACACTCCAAAAGCTGGAACAGAGGCATTTTTACGATGTTTGTACATTGTTACATCACTTTTCCTTTTAATTTACACTCTTTAATCATTTAGGAACTGAGGACAGAAGTTGTTGATGATTTGAAAGGGGAATTATTACCATTTCTGGCTCGATACAAAATTGCTGTTGTCTGATTCTCCTCTTCATGAGGCTCCATAGGAAGAACAGGCCGGTTAAGCACACATAGTCCATGTCTAAGAAGCCAGGCATGTGCAGAACGAGATCTGGCAAAGGAAAAGACTTTGACAGCAGCATATGTCTCTCTAAAATCCCAGTATACACCTCCACTTAAGTAGTATATTCATACATATGCAAGTCACCCTTGCTGTGGACACTGATGCACAACCAAACCATGAGGATGTTGGCTTTTGCACCTTTCAGTGATAAAAGTGTGGATGGAAGAAAAGTAAATGTCTGTTTTTCCTGAAAACAAACTGAAACTCATCTGACAACAGCATATCATCACTGTCCAATTAAAAACATATATCTCCATTTTTGTCGATTTTTAATTTACTACATGATTTGAAGACAGCAGTTGCCATTCGAATTGTGGTAAAACTTCATGATAAATTAACCAACAGAAATGCTTGGAAATTACTAGGAAAAAATATTTTTTACATTAACATCTATTGAAAGTTAAGAAGGTTTTTCCAGTCTCATGTAAAGTTGCTATGTTGGGAGATGTTTTCATATGAACAGTAACGATATTTTTCCACTGTTTTTCATATCATCAGAGATGAGCTTGGCTCCAGAGAACTCAGCAGCCTTACTGCATAGAATTTGATGGTTTTCTCTGTATGCACTGTCACTGTGGTGATAAGGGTACATAGCCAGTACCTTTAGTTAGGGAACATAACTGTATATTATTCTATAATAATTGTAGCTTTTAAAATTGTACTGACTTCATACACTCAATTTCATCTCCAGAACTTGTATTATGTTCTTTTACACATTATATCTTTAGTTTACACATTTTTTCATTAATCTTTTAATGAAAGATTTCAAATATTCACCTCTCCCTCTGGAGAAGAGAATGAAACGTTCCCTTCCAGGGAACAAAACTGGACTTTAAAACTACTGTCGTTCATTTAAAGGTACATTTACACTGAAATTTTGGTGACAATAATGTACTTCTACTGTACTGCAGTTTTAATTTGCATTTCTTCATGCAGCATGTTTAACAGCGGTTTAACAGTTTCCGGCCTTGCCTTACACAAATATTTTGACAGAAGTTGTGACTCATTTTGCTTTTAAAGAATGAGCCTTTAGTGGACATTTCTATTATAATGTTTATATTTACTAGCTTACAGTGTCCAATTAAATTGTTTGGTTCTCAAAACTTAATTTCTCGGTTATGGATTCTGCTTTTTGATTCTCAAAATGTTGGCCCTATTTTGATGCCATTGAAAACATTCTATAAACTCCTCATCTTTTTTTGTCAAATGTTTTGGTATATGTTGCAGGAATCAAATTTAAGATATGATTAAATTTACAATATACATTAAAGTTGACCAGTTAAAACACTGGAAAGGTTTTCTTTGTACAAGTGTCAGTTAAATGAAGCTTCAGGAAAGTTAACAAAGCAGTTTCTTTTTTATAGCATTTTACAAAAAAAACAAACAAACAAAAAAAAAACATTTCTAGAAATGGGACAATCAAAAGGACAATCTTAAATTTCTTAAAATGTTTATTCTATGTTGAAAATACTGTTTAGAATAATATATTGCTCTGCACATACAGGTAAAAGTAACTGTATACCATATATAATATGCAGAATAAAATATGTTGGAAGAAAGGATACTGGGTCTTTTTTAGGCCACTGTTGGCTGTGTATAATTTCTAGAGAAGTTAGTAAATCGAGTGGCAACATATGTTATTTTATTTATCAGGCAGTTTCAATGTATTAGTTATTTTAGAGTATTTAAGTAACATAGTGTTCATTTTGAAAGTGGCCGTTACAGCATAAACTATTTCAGCATTTGGTGAGTGCATCTTTTGTCTTTATTACACTTTTTTCCTTCTAAAGATACTTGAATAATATTGAATATTTTTATATTATCGCTGTCCAATACTTTAAATAGAAGTGAATGTAAAAATATTTTATTCCAAGTAATTTTGGTGCATTTCTATTGGTCCATTCATCATGAAATCTTCACACAATGTGAAGGAGAGCTGCTGTGTTCAAATGTTGAGGTAAACTAAAAATCGACAAACACTGAGATACATGTTTTTAATTGGACAGTGACGATATGCTTGTTGCAAAACCCTCAGTAACCAGTTCAATTCAGAAATTAGTTGGTTTAGGCTTAATAGAGGCTAGTCTTCTAATTTCTTGTTGTACAGTGTCTTATTTACAGTTTTACAGCTTTAAATATTCTTTACAGAGCTTTTTGCAAAATGTAAATAACGTGTTTATGGTTATTATCAACACCTTTTTATTAGCAAAAAAAGTATCAAATATATAAATAAACGGTATAAATAAAAACAACAACAACAACAACAACTCCAGATGTTGTTACATTTGCAAACTGCACTGATGCTCCACCCTGTTTGACTAAAGGTTGGAAACATGGTTTGCAAAATATTTCATTATGTTTTTGGAATGCAACATTCTTTGGGTCAACTTCAGTGAAGTCAAAGGTCATTCGCCCTCGTGTTCTAAGAGGCTGAGAATGATGAAAGACAAAAGCTGCCGTCTTGCCCTATGTCACAGGAGCAGGAGAAAAAGAAAAAAGGCGGAGGTAGAGAAGCAGGGGGCTAGCTCTGCCGGCGAGGCGCGAAGACGTGGCAAGGTCTCATCCCAGGCCAATGGGCACACCACTGTCAACATCATGGCACTCGGTGGGCGGCTCGCCGGCACTCTCCCGCCTGGCCGGCAGCGGTCCCAGCTGCCCCATCCGTTACTGTCTGATTAGTTCTGCTAAGCAGCCCCTCCTCTCCCAGCCCTACCGCCATCTGCTCCCCCAACAAGATGGCTGCCTCCCAGAACCGTGCGCAACCGCCCTCCTACCTGCCAGTGCCCGCGCCCACGCTCACCCCAAAGCACTAACACGGTTCCTTGCGGCTGCTGGCCCCTCTCTCCCCAACTAACCTTTTATTATTCGCCACCTATAACTACTAATAACACTGTTCTTCAGAGCACACAGGGATTATTTCTGTTCTTTCCTGTTGGATAGAACACACACCTCCCGCCATCTCTGTTCCCCAGCAGTTTAGTGGTATGGCAGAACCCTGCACATTGCGGCAGACCTTGCTCACGTCGGCAGCATCCCTCTGGCGTGGAGCTGCATCTGCTCGCTCTTTTATTCATTTTCTGATTCTCGCCCTTTCTGGGGATCGTGGTCTGCACCTCCCTCCATCTCCACCTCCTCCTTCCCCCTGTGCTTGTGTCAGGCTGAGGAAAGGCAGAGAGGCATGCAAAAGTTTAATGGAATTCTGGGGTGACTTGAGCGACTTTTTAACGCCAACCCGGCAGTGGGTCTTTATGGCCTCTAGGAACAACAACTTTGTCAGAGGACGAGTCAATATCACTGGAAGTAAAGTATGAGGTAAAGCATAAGTCTTCTTCATTACTGAGGTTCAATTTTTAAAATGCAGTTGAATCACCGGGAAACTTGGAACTGGCCCTTTTCAGATTCTGGGCCTAATGTAAACCTAAACAAAATGCTTTTAATGAAGTCCATGCCTTCTGCCTGTTGCCGAAGCATGAAGAACCGCACGTTTATTCAATTTGAATATCATATTTTAAACAGAACTTGAAATGAGAGGATTCCTAACAAAAAATTGTTTTACAAAACCCTTATGAAGAAGAGACACAACTTTGCTCCAAAGCTTCAAGCAGACACAAAAGCTTCGCTCTGATAGAAGGCCACTAGTGTAGCATGATGAACTCTTCAACCAGTCTGCATATTCATTCTGAACTCCTGAGCTTCAGGGCAGAGGTTGGCCTGAACCAGGCCATAGACAGCCAGTAATGAGTTATCAAATGCTGCCTTTGTGACACAGCCATTCAGTTTTTCTACTGTTATGTCCTTCCATGCAGGGTAGGTGAGCCAGAGACTGATAAAACAGATTGTCCTCACAAACCTCTTATTGCTTGTGAAAAACAACCTTTTAGTTCCTGTAATTTCACTTTCCAGAGTGTCTGGCTGACTGGTATGTTTCAAGCTCCAGTCAGCACTTGGGGTGCAGTATATTGCTTTGCTGTGCAGAGAGGAACAGGTTTGCTCTAGTTCTGATAGTGGTCATTAATATTTCCTAGTTTGATATGCGTGTTTACCCCTGAAGGTTCTTCTTTTCAGACCGTGACGCTGTTATCGTTGGATCAGAACACTGGACCTGGCTGCCAGTGTTGGTTTCTTGGCCGTTTGGTCTTTAAAATGGATGCTACAGTTTGTGTGGACGGTGTGGGAGGGAGGCACGCATGGCCTCTGTCCCTGTCCAAACCTTGGCAAACTCCAGCAAACACAGCGCCGCAGCAGCACGGGGAATTTGTCGAGGTGGGGAATCAGATGGCTTGAGCTGCAGCAAAAGTACACAGCTTTCTGTCGTGCACTGTTTTGCGGTTTAATTTATTTATTTTTGCTTTATGCCCTATGGGGTGTGCAGAATGTTGGTAGAGCAGGGAGTGTGTGTAAGTAATAAGGGGTGGTGGTGGGGGTGGGGAGCAAAAATGCACGAGCAAACAAAAAACAAACAAACAAATGGAATAAAGTCTGGGCTGAAAGCCGTCAGAAGGCGGGGAACAGAGCGGGGGGATTAGGACGGATCCTGGGCTGCCCACCGCACAGCTGGCTGATGATCCGATGCTGGAGCCGCCGGCCCTGCCGGTCTCCCCAAACATGCGCTGGGTGGGGGGGGCTGGGTAGTGGGCCCAAAAAAAAAGAGAGAGCGAGAGAGAGAGTGAGAGAAAGAGAAAACAAACAAAAGGCAACTGCTTCATGTGCATCCATTTGAGGGAGCTGTGATCATTCAGGCTGTGAGATGAGAATGAAGAGAGAGGAGAATCAAAGGGCAGCTTCAGAGGCCCGGCTCGCACGCCCGCCCACCGGTCACTTCCGCTGGATGACAAACAGAGAGGCCGTCGTCGCCACAAAGCCACCGCTGCTCCTGGGGCTACCAGCAGGGCGGCCAATGTACAGAAGCTCACAAGGGCTACGGCTGATGTGTGTGTGTGTGTGTATGAGAGAGAGAGTGAGAGTGCGTGTATGCATGTGGAGTTGGTACAAGGCAAGCAAAAGCTGGGAAAGGCACAGCTTAGCCCCAAGGAAGAGCGAGAGAATGGACAGATGTCTACTGCATCTGTGCACTGTGGCTGGCTCAGAAAACCTGCCTCACACACACACACATACACACAGTTCAGGCAGTTAAAAAGCTCCACGCTGCCAACAGCCAGGCCGGTCATCGGCTTAACCTCTGTGATCTTCAGCAGGACATTTTGTCGCCTGAGCAAAAGTGAGTAAAGAGCTTTTAAAAGACACACTACTTCAACACACTCACACAAAGCTCATGCACCACCTACCTGCTGGTTACACAAACTTCAATTCAGCACTCATCAGTAATTCACACTGTAGAGCTACTCACACCAATCAATGGCATATTAAGCAATTCACTGCATATCTTTGAAATTCAGTGATTTGTCCACTTACTTGTTGACAGTTTCTCACTTCTCTAAATCTCTGCCAGAGAATAGAATGTTTCGTTTCAAATGAGTTCAGTCTGTTTTGCACATTACACATGTTATACTAATAACCTGAATCACTGATCTATGAGAAAATGCCAAACACGGTCTGTAAAACTGATGTATATTCAGTCATTCATTCATTACTTTTCCGTGAGCACATTATCCTGTTGAGGGTCATGGTTGATCTGGAGCCTACCCAGAATCATTGGGCACAAGGCGGCAACACACCCTGGACAGGGTGGCAGTCCATCACAAGACTGATGCATATACACTACTTGTCAAATAATTTGAGAACACTGAATTAAGTGTGAACAAAATAACTAATGTTAATAAGAATGTTTAAAAGTGGTTGTAACTTTCCTTTGCTTTATCTGTTCCATCATCAATTATTATAATTATTATAATTATACACACACACACACACACACACACACACACACACACACAGTGCTACACATCTGTACTACAATGGACTTTTCCACTGAATAAAAAGCTCCATCCTGATGACTGATACAACATTTACAATGCAGCATACGTGCTTATCCGTCAGGACACGAAAACGATGCCAAGTCTAGATGAAGCATGTAGTCTTCAAGTACATGGCAACTTTACCAAATGTAAACAAATAGCCTGAATTATTCCCCAATTCCTGAACAGCATGGTTCTTCATAATGCCTCATAAACAATATATGACTGCTCTGTAATACTCTGCCTCCTCTCTCTAGTGAACAGATGCTGTCCCTCCTCTGCAGCTGTGCAGCTCTGTCTCAGATGCTGCAAGAAGCATGTTCCCTCCACAGGGACAGGACCCAGCGTGCCATCCAAACCCAGTGAGGCTGCCACATCGCCTTGCATTACCACTGCAGAATGGAACACTCACAGAGAGAACGCCCCATTATGAGTCATCTTAAGACAGGTGTTGCCTGTGGAAATGCCAGGTCAAGGAAAGACAAATACAAGCTATATGGCCAAAGGTTTGCTGAGACCTACTCCTCCAACATTTATTTAGAAATTCAGGGCGTTTTTCGGTAACTTGTCCCACTTTGCTGCACTTCTCTTCTATAAACGCTTTTGAAATTTAGTTGTTGGATGTTAGGATCTGCTGGTAAACACGCCCACTCAGTAATATGTGCTTTGCCATTCACACATTGTTAGAAAACAAATCAAAAAGCAATCATACTGATACGTTCTACTATGCCCAACTTGGAAATGTCATGCATGTAACCCAACCACTCTGAGAGCAGATTTTAAGGGTTAAAGAGGAGTTACCCAAATAAGTGTCTGAATGTCAGCGGTAAAGCTGCAAGATGTGAGAGGTAGGATTATTAGGTGGAAAAAAAAAGTTTAAATAATGTGTGTGCTGTTGGAAATCAACTTGTAAAACTAGGGTTAGGTGTCAGATACAGCTCTCTAGCCTCTGCTACCTCTGCCGAAAGTAGAGAAAGGAATGAGGAGATACCTGCCAGCTAGAGTCTCACACAGCCTGTCCACAAGCATACTCATCTGCCCACATTATGACTTCAGCATGACTAACAGCAGACTGATGCTGCTTTCTGATGAGCCAAGTCCATCAGAGCTATATGAGGTTATTCGTTTCAACATTAAAAAGTGACCCATCATGACTGAGAGAATAAAATTTCAAAAGCAGAATGAATTTGTTTTGAAGCAGCACTACCCTAGCAGAATGTGTGTCTCAGAATATGTTACACCTACTGTAAACTATATTAGCTGACAAGATACATCCAGTATATTGTGTAAATATTTTTGCACACTCCTTCTGATCATTAATAGATTTAGAAGAATTCCTATACTATTAGTAACCCCAGCTGCAAATAAATGTCTAACAGAAGCTCCAGACAAAAACACTGATCAATAGAGTGGGATACTCGAAAACGGGGCTAATGCTGTAAAATAATGGAACTACTCTGTAGTGACAAAAGTCCATCCAATAACTTTGAGTTGAAATCAGTTTGTTAAACAGTGAATCAGCAGTTTGTCTTCCTGATCATCCACCATTAGTATAGCCATTTTCACATATGAACTCAGGCATGGAGATTTCCCGAAGTAGTCCTTTGACACATGTTGTGCACAGCTTGTAGTGCGCATGCTTTAGGCATGGGGTGACACATGAAAAGCATGTGCAGGAAAAACAGCAAGGTTCTCCAGAACATTAGCGGTTCTATTCACACTATTCACAGAGTCCACTCTGACATTACCCAGAGGGGCTAGGAGGATAAAGTCCACGACAAATGTTATGGGTGTTTATGTTAATACATAGAGCTCCTCCAGGTAAACAGAACATTTCTGGGTTCCTGTACTACTGTGTGGAAGGGGCTTAACTGACGTGACTAATATTTATTTGTCTGATTACAACTAAATACTTACAGCAATGTCCAATGCTTTGTGGCAATTTTCTAAAAGGTTCCGGTTCCTTTTAATGAAACACAGATCTTTACCCAAGTGAGAAATACTGAATCATTGTGGTAGACAGCAAAGGTCACCAATGGTCAGTCAAGGGCAATTACAATTCCATGCACATATATTTCATACAAAAGGTATTTAGCAATAAAATGATAGTGAGCATTAATTCACCAAATATAGAATGTTTTAAAGGATTTGAATATTTGTTGGTCTTCATAAACAACCTGAATACTTATCCCCATAATAGCCACACTGAAAAATGGTCTCTGAAAGCAAGTTAATGTCAATGCCTGGTATGAGTTTATGATATATTCAACTAATAACTGTTTTCAAAGCCATGATTAAATATATTAGGCTATAACTTTTGCACCTTTAAAAACTTTCCGAATGCTAAAAATGGAAAACTAACATAAGAAGAACCTTTAAATATTCTAATACAAAGTATACAGACTTCATCTAAAAGTATCTGCATACTTTTCACAGAAGATGTCATAGTTTTAGCTTCATCAGGAATGAGCCCAAAATAAGAGTGGCAAGATGTCAGAAATACTTACGACCTTACAATATGTTGGTATCTTTATTAAAAAAACAAAAACAAAAAAGAAACACTGTTTATTAGTGAGACACAAAGATAGAAGCCACTGCTTTAAGCTATGAGAACTCTTTTGCAGCCTAAATGAGTAAAAGTGTAAATAGATGCTGTGTTTGATGCAATCACCAGAGTGTGAAAATGTGTGTGTGTGTGTGTGTGTAAAATTTGAATCTTAAATGAGGAAGTTTGTCAGATCAATTTAGACATTGATATGTACTGCACAAGCTTCCTCTATTGAATATCAGACGGCAGGCTACTAATAACCAATGCTTCTTCAAACACCACTGTTCTCTTGCACACTTTGCACAAATCCTTCCAACTCCTCATAGAATTACAGGGATTTTGTCGAAATCTGAGGCGGATTCAGGAATGGCACGAAAAACATTTCTCTCATATTAAATAATTTGCTGCGCACGGCTGAAAAAAAAAAACACTACAAAAGACCACAGTGTGGCTGCTGAACTAGGAGAGCAGAAGTGGATTCAGGGTGGTGAAGTTGTAGAGTGAGATGGTGTGTGTGCCCCCTTCATTCCAGCCCTGTCCCCCTGGTGCATGGAGGACTGTGGCGGTGGCAGCCGGTGACTGGCAGAGTTTTAATAAAGTGCCTGGGACATCCCGCCAGGCTGCTGGCAGTGACCAGGGGCCAGCGGACGGGCGCGGTGTTGTGGCATGTAATAGGATTAAAGGGGTTACCTGGTGAGGTGCAGTTGGCGCTGGGCGCGGCTCAGCCCCTCGGCCAGGCCGGCTGCCTCCGCCCGGGCTCGGCCCTCCGCCCTCTGGGCCTCCTCCAAACGCTGCCTGCTGCCGCTCAATTCCACACCCAGCTTCTGTACTTCCTGAACCCGGAGAGAGAGAGAGAGAGTTATTAGCAATCAAAACTAATAAACAAACACACTGGAGAAAGTGTTATATGTTATTTACATTTGTTTTTTGCAGTAGTTACTTCATATTTTGTCTTGGCCAATTCCATAAATGTACATACTTCTCTGAAAAAGTTTAAAAACCCATAGTCAAATGACATGCTTAGTTGTTTTTGTTGATCCAGCTGGAAATTAATATATATGATGTACTGGGAACAAATTTAAATATTATTTTTTCTGTAAAATCTAGTGTAAATTTCAAACACCTAATTAGTTTAATATGTTGGAAACAAAATCATAATATTAAAAATGTTAAGGCCATTTTATATTATATTTTTAGCATCAACTGCATATTAACATTAACAGAGCATTGTTCTTTGTGGAGGACAGGTACTTCCCTTAAAAAACGGAGGTACCTACAGTATTTCCTCATGAAAGAGCTACTCCAATTTCATAGATTATGATGGATAGATTAGGATTTTAATCTTGTATATATCATCTACCTTAAGTATATCACTGAACACAAAGTTCTCTCAGTAATACCAATCACGTGATTATGTAATGACTACATTGTCTAACAGACATGGCCTACATGGTTATTGATGCTTATTATATATGTGTATCTTGACACAGACCACATTCTCACATTCTAATCTGCACTGCGTCATTCACATTAGATAACAAGTCATGCAGAACCCATGTGGCCTCTCTCACCTGTGCTGCCAGCTCGAGCTGCCGGCCCAGTTTGGAGCTGGTGTCCCTTAGCTCCCTCTCTGTCTCTTCTCTCTTAAGCTGGGCCTGGCTCAGCTGATAGCGTAGTTCCCCACAAGCCTAGCAAACATACAGGCCTACAAACCTCAGTACACACACTCACATGCATCATCTCTCACTTTGCATCAAGCTTGTCAGTTTTCCAACATGCACTTCTACACATCAAGTTCAAGTATGAAATGATTAAGCGGATTCTCTCATCAGCTTTACACACTCCTGCGTGACAAGTCCAGAAATGAAGCTTTGTTATCTGTACAGCTCTACTGCCATCTAGTGTCCACGGAAATCCTGTGCAAATCGCTGTTAGTCATGCCTTCAACACAACAAGGAGTGGAACAATTCAGTTCAATAATTTAAGATGTCTCAAGTCTAAACTACTTTCAATGAAGAACATATTAAGTGCCCAAATATTTGCCTTATGTTAACGTGCTCATCTTTGCATTTCAATATTATAAAACTAAAATATTATATGATAATGCACAAGCAAACAATGGCTAACACAATAGAGCCCAAACATTTGGCCAAATAACCTTAAAGGGATTTATGAATGTTCTGAAACTCCAAGCCTCCAAAATATCATTATTCCAAAGGGCACTTGCATTAGGTGAGTTTTGGACATATTTTCCAATTACTTTACCATTTTCCAATTACGGGGTCCTGTGCCAGTGTGTTAGCAACAAGGGCATTTAAGCATTCCAAAATTGTGTGCTTTTCTCTCTTGAGTTTTAGGTAAAAACAGAAGAGGTAGCACTTGCCTTCACATGTTGTTGCTTGTATATTTTAACATTTATATTAAATTTATTTATATTTAATATTAATTTTTTTTTATTCCAGCTTGTTGACAGTATCATTCACTACCACAACCGACTGAATTGGGTAGGACTGCACTCAACACTTCAGCAAGACAGTCAGCAGCAAAAACATTCATTTAAAGTTTCTCCATCTTGAGTACATGCTAGTATCAGACAGACAGCACAGTCTGCAGAGGAGTCTATCATTCAGATAAAAGACATCACTGCTCTCTTCAGAGATTAACTAAGGTAAACTAAGCTTACTATAAAAATATCATTAAGTAAAATATGCATTAGACAGATAACCTTGCTGCTCTCAGCTTCCTGTGCAGTGAGCTTCTTAAAGGCATCATCCAGCTGAGTGTTGAGGGAGTTCCTTTCTCTTTCTCCTCTGTCCAGAAGTCCCTCTAGCTCAGCCACTCTCCGGGTCAAAGAAGTCACCTAGACCAGGCAGACAACAAACACGAATAGTAGAGCAGTGATTTCCAGTGACTTGGCTAATTTTTCCAGGGTATATTCAATTATTCTATGGTGAATTTGTGGTGAAAGTCTGAAGATTAAATTGAGCTTAAATACACCTTATTCTACTTCTGTGTTTAATCTTGCTGAACAGGTAAGAGATGTTTTTATAATGTCTGTTTCTGACAAGAAGAATGACTTATGTCTACAGCAGGGTTGGGTGATATGGCCCTAAAATAGTATCACAATATTTCACGGTATTTTGATATGACAAAACACTATAAAATACGTTTATTCATTTAAAAAACATTGCAACAAAATAAATGTTATATTAATATTAACTGAAATATATGTAATATACATAAATATTATTAAAGGGTTTTATTTATTAAAAATTTTATTTTACCACAAATGTAATCGGTTCAAACATGTAAATATTTGCTTATTTTGTAAACAACACTAAGTTACCAAAATTCTTATTTTGTATTAAATAAATAATGTAGCATAGAAATCTATCACACAGAAAACAGCAAATATAAACAATTATACAGGAAGTAACCTTAAATCTTCAAAGTAAATAACAAAACAAATACAGAATAGTTGCTGCATCAGATTAGTTTATCTGCTTAGGTTAGAGCTCATTGGCAGTTGAACTATTCTAACTGAATTTTTACATCAATTAAAAAATGGCGCCGACGACAGTGGCAGCATCTCGAGGTAGCTCCGTCTCCGCTTGTTTTTTCTAAGTCTTTGTTTACTTTTTTATCTTGAAACTTTTTGGTTACACACCTTGAGGAGTGTTTTGTTTTATTATATCCTATGGATATGGACCGATCACAACGACCCAGCGACAGCAAACTTGTGTACACAAGGAATCAGCTGATTGCACTACGGAAGAACGCTGGCAGAGTTAACGTAAACATCCCGGAGGAGCTATGGCGCTTTAGAGGGTGCCGTGCGGGGATTAAAGTGAAGACGAGGCGGCGGGAGAAGAAGTGGAGATACAAGCCCGCAGTTCCTTCGATGGTTATGGGAAACGTGAACTCTCTGGCTAACAAGTCTGACGAACTGGCTGCCTTGGTAAGAAACCAAAAGTTATACAGAGAGTGTAGCCTGCTATGCTTTACGGAGACATGGCTAACTAGCCAAATCCCCACTGTTAACGTTGAGCTGCCCGGCTTCAGTGTGGCTCGCTTGGACAGAGACTGTAAACTTTCTGGCAAAAAGAAGGGAGGTGGACTGGTGATGTACATTAACAACAGATGGTGCAATCCCAGACACGTTACAGTGAAGGAGACTGTATGCTGTGAGGATGTGGAGTTACTGGCGGTCAGTCTTCGACCGTACTACATGCCGAGGGAATTCTCGCACGCCATTGTGGTGTGTGTTTATGTTCCGCCGCGTGCTCTTCCGGACAGAGCGTGTGACGTCATCCACTCAATAATCGCTAGGCTGCAAACTCAACACACTGATGCATTTTTTGCAATCTCGGGCGACTTCAATCACATAACACTGGACTCCACTCTCACGAATTTCTACCAGTTTGTTAACTGCCCTACTCGAAAAAACAGAACAATAGACCTCATGTACGCAAATTTGAGGGATGCATACAGTGCCACGCCACTCCCCCCGCTGGGGAAGTCAGACCACAACCTCATTCATCTACAGCCAATGTACAAGCCCAAAGTACAGAGGCTACCAGCCACCACACGCACCTTCAGGAAATGGACACCTGAAGCAGGTGAGGTTCTGAGAGACTGCTTCGGATCCACAGACTGGAGTGTGTTGCAGAGTGGGGAGGACTTAGAGGAGGTCACACATTGCACTACTGACTACCTGAACTTCTGTATGGACATTGTTGTTCCCACGAGAACTGTACGCTGCTTTCCCAACAACAAGCCTTGGATTACCAGCAATGTCAAGGCCCTTCTCAATAGGAAGAAAAAGGCGTTTAGAGAGGGAGACATGGCAGAGCTGAGGCGCGTACAAGGGGAACTCAAAGTTAAGCTGAAAGAGGCTAAGGAGGACTACAGAAAGAAGGTGGAACAGAAGCTGCAGGAGAACAACATGAGGGAGGTTTGGGATGGTATGAAGACCATCACTGGCCTCAAAAAGAGCAGCAGTTCTGTGGAGGGGGATCTGGACATGGCGAATCAGCTGAACCAGTTCTACTGCAGGTTTGACCGCCCTGATCCGGATCCAGCTCCGATGGCAGTGGTATGCCAGCCACCCCTTACTGACTCGGACACTGCTCTTGTGTGCTTGCCCAACCAACCAACACCTCCTTCACACTCTAGGCGACCCCCATCACATGCTATCACACCTCTCCCCCACACGGTGTCAACGGCTGCAGTCAACAGCCATCAGTCTCCAGCCATCCAACTACCCCCCGAGGCAATCACCTCCCCTGCCCCCATCCCCCTTCCCCCCATCGTCACGGCTGATCAGGTCAGAGGACAGCTGAGGAGACTACAACCTGGTAAGGCTGCCGGGCCAGACAGACTGTGTCCAAGGCTGCTCAAGGCCTGTGCTGCTGAACTGGGTGAGCCACTGAAGCACATCTTCAACCTGAGTCTCCGTCTTGGTCGAGTTCCAACACTGTGGAAGACATCATGTCTCACCCCTGTCCCTAAGAAGCCACACCCGAGTGAATTTAACGACTACAGGCCTGTGGCTCTAACATCACATGTGATGAAGACAATGGAGAGACTGGTCTTATGCATACTGAGACCCCAGGTACGCCATGCACTGGACCCACTACAGTTTGCATACCAGGAGAAAGTGGGCGTGGAGGATGCCATCACTTATCTCCTACACAGGACACATTCACACCTGGACAAGGGGAACAGTGCTGTGAGAATCATGTTCTTTGACTTCTCAAGCGCTTTCAACACCATCCAACCTCTCAGACTGGGAGACAAGCTCCAACAGATGGGTGTGGACGCTCACCTGGTAACCTGGATTACAGATTATCTGTTAGAGCGGCCACAGTACGTGAGATTGAAGAACTGTCTCTCCGACACCATGATCTGCAGCACAGGAGCTCCACAAGGTACTGTGCTCTCACCAGTCCTGTTCACCCTGTACACATCTGACTTCTGCTACAACACTGAGTCGTGCCACATGCAGAAGTTCTCTGATGATACTGCAATTGTGGGGTGTATCAGGAACGAGCAGGAGGAGGAGTACAGGAGCCTGGTGGAGGTCTTTGTGCAATGGTGCAAACTGAACCACCTCCAACTGAACACTTCAAAGACCAAGGAGATGGTGGTGGACTTCCGCAGGTCAAAGCCTGTCCTGCTACCAGTCACCATTGATGGGGTCGACGTGGAGGTGGTGGACACCTATAAGTATCTGGGCTTACACCTAAACAATAAACTGGACTGGTCAGCCAACACTGAAGCACTCTACAAGAAAGGGCAGAGCAGGCTGTACTTCCTGAGGAGGTTGGGGTCCTTCAATGTCTGCAGTAAGCTCCTCAGGATGTTTTACCAGACTGTTGTTGCCAGTGTCCTCTTTTATGCTGTGGTATGCTGGGGAGGAAGCATAAAGAAGAGGGATGCTGGGCGACTAGACAGGCTGGTTAAGAAAGCTGGCTCTGTGGTGGGGGCTGAACTGGAGTGCATCACTTCCATATCAAACAAGAGGACCCTGAACAAACTGATTAGCATCTTGGACAATGAGTGCCATCCACTCCACAGTATCATAACCAAGCAGAAGAGCTTGATCAGCTGGAGACTTCGCTCACTGCCAGGCTCAACTGACAGACTGAGGAAGTCATTTGTCCCCAGGGCTATTGAGCTGTTCAATGCTTCACTAAAGGGGAGAGGAGAGTTGGACTTCTCTGCATAGTCTGTCTGTCCATCCAACACCACCACCACCTCCACCTCCTCCATATTGCACATGTGTACCTAACTGGACAATAGACAGGTCAACCACTGGACAAGTCAACCAACTCATCTACCTCATGTGTACCTTAATCTGACAGCTACAATAGTAGGTGTATACTTAATACAGGTACATTGCACTAAATTGCCTTGCACTATTTTATTTAATATATTTATTTCTAATTCTGAAACTGCACTGTTATTGCACTGTACTTATATTGCACATTCCATACCCATTGCATTATCCACACCTTTTCAAATTTTAAATCATATGCTGCACAAAAGAGATCATCCCCAGCTGCTCACAGTATCACAGATTCTTGCCAGGCTATGTTTGATTACTCTGACGATTGATTGATTGATTGATTATTCTTAAGCACACTGTCAGCTTCTTGGGTATTTGATTTTTTTTTTTTTTTTTTTTTTTTTTTTTTTTTTTTTTTTTTTTAAACTCTATTAGTCCATTGCTGTTTAGTGATTCGTGTACGTGATGTCTAAGTCTGTAAGCTACTGAGACCTTTAATTTCCCCTGGGGATCAATAAAGTATCTATCTATCTATCTATCTATCTATCTATCTATCTATCAATATTGTATATATATGTATTCATCAATACAATATGGCTCAGCACTAGTCTACAAAGCATTCCATTATCATTTATCAGTTCTGTGATCAAAGTCAATATCAGATATTCCTTCCTCCTTGTGGCAAGGTTAAATGATCAATAGAGGATCAAAACAATTGACTAAAAGAAATAACGTAAGATGCATCTTTTAATTAACCTTCCAAGATTAAGGGCAACTTCAAGATTTTAATTAAAGGGAACATATTATGCCCTTTTCCCCCAAGTTAGTTCCCTAGAGTCTTTCTGAAAGGCATGGCATGCTTTAGTCATGCCTTTGGTCAAACACCACAGCACCAATTTATCCCTAGTGCAGCAAAAACTCATTTTATCCCATGTTTTCTGACTTGGGCAGACCACAGTAACTGACTGTGTTGTTTTATTTCACAGTTTGTGTGTGGGTTGGAGTTCAAAAGAGTTCAAGGTGGCAAAAGGGAAACAAAAAAATTCAGAAAAATTATTATTCATTAGAATTTGCTGTGGATTATTCGCATAGTATTTAACTGTATTATGTTTACATTTCAATAAGCAGTAAAAAATTCATACTGGGAATGTCAAGTCATTAAAAAAATATATTAGAAATTAGAAATCTATTAGAAACAGTGGTTTATTGTAAATAAAGATTAATGTGAATTAGTATGAGAAATTCATATGGCACTGTCTTTTCTCTGCCACTAGAGGGCTGCAAATGTTGCTTAATATCAGAAGCTTCTCCTTAGTAGCAGCTGTCTATGTTTACATAGGATAGCAAAAAAAATCTATCCCTCTAACTATGAAGGGCTTTCAAATATATTTTACTAGAGTAACAGACATAAGGTGAAAACTGACCGTCTGAGCAAGCTCTTCTTTCTCTCGTTTGCTCTCAGACCGTGCTGACTCCCTGGCCTGTGAGATCTTCTCCTGCTCTGAGGCAAGTTCCTTCTCCAGTCTCTCCCTCTGCCTGGTCAGCTCAGCATACACACGCTCACACTGCACTAGTGCCTGGTAGAATCCACAACAAAGACAGGCAGTATAGTGGATATTTAAACCCATTATTAGAAACCAACCTTTAATCTCATAAAAAAATGTATAAATAAAAATCCAACAAACTGTTAAGCAGTACATGCAGAGTAATACCAGTTCTGTAATAAGTTCTGTAAACTTATTTCTTGTTTCAGTCTCAGATTTAGATTCAGCTTACCCTTTAATTGCAATGCATTTTTCAAGCTCTAAATCACTTCAAGTCAAAGTCACTTGAAAGCAAATATTAATGTGAAACATGTAGAACATTGTCATGATGCTCAGTGTGAAAAACCTTTTCTACCATTCAGAGTCATCCTTGTATTAAAGTGCTTTTGGAAAATTTGACCCTGAACAGTTAAACTTTTATAGTTAAACTTTTTTTTTTGTTTTTAAAGGAAGAATTTGTGTAACACATTAATATCATGGGTGTGTGGGTGAAGTTCTCATGCTATAATAGAGCCAACACTTAAGACAGTTGCTCCACGTTTTACAGCCTTTATAGACTCGTTTTTAACCTGACAGTCAAACTTCTGAATGTAAGCTTGTATGTTTATTTCCTCTGTTGGACTTTAGGGTGGAGATGGAGTATGGCTTTGTGGTTGCTCAGACTTCAACTCTATACATCATTTGCTGCTGAAAATGTGACTCCTGCAATAGATGCTGAAACGTAGCTGCGTGTTCTTACCTTGGTCTTCTCCAAATTGGCCTCCTCTGCCATCTCCACAGCCTGTTTCACCTGCTGATAGGCAGCCCACTCCCTTTGCTGAGCCTCACTCTGATTTGCCCTCAGAGAGCACAGCGCTGTCATCAGCTCATCACGCTCTCTATAGAAAACATCATTAATAGATCATAAAATAATTATAAATTCATATTGAGATAAATAACAAAATATTGTAATTTACGTGTATAATTTTATTCTTATCATAAATATTTAAAGCAAAGTTTGAAAGAGACCGTGTTTGGCACCCATTTATTTTGACTGCTTCGCTGTGACATGCAATCCAAAGATCAATTGGTCTGCCCTGTGATTAAAATCAATTTCACACATCCCTTCAATCTCACTGCAAGGTTGAATAATCAATAAGAAGAACCAAAAACAATGAAGCGATAGAGGCAATGTAACATACTGCTAGTAGTGAACCTTCCAGTGTAGTTTCAAGGCAATCATTAAATCAATAGATCTTGTAGATGTTACTCTTTCCATTTAGGAAGGGGATGTATCTCATTAGGGATGTATAATGAGTAATACTTGATTAACTATTAAAGTGACAGCACTTGAATAATGAAGAATACAGTTGTTGAAAAATTTAGCATTATACAGATGAATTATTCAGTGAAAGGCTAATATTATTCCTTATTACTTAAATAGCTTAAATTAAACTCCAACTGTTTTGGTAAATACAGCAAAAACACAACATCGAGATACTTGAAGAAACTTTCATAATACATTATACGTCACAATATACATTTTTTAACATTTGATAAATGTAACAGCAAAAACAATCTATCAAAACAATCAAAAATGATGAATATAATGATTATTATTCAACATGTTATATACATGCACAGCAGTAAAACCACATCTTTATTTCCACATTCATAGTCCATTTTATCTGCTCCACTAACCACCCAGGTGCTGCTGGAGTTTTTAACCACTGTGACCACTCAGGGGTCACTGCATTAGACATACCTACATTGTTGGTCCACCTTGTATATGCAAAGTCAAAGACAGTAGCTGATCTGTTGCTGCACAGTTTGTGTTAACCATCACTAGTGCAGGACACTGTTGGCGGAATAATTTCAACAGTCACACTGAGGTGTTTAAAAGCTCCAGTAGCACTGCTGTGTCTGATCGGTGTCTCTCTGATAACAGGTGGCTAAGAAGGTATGTGGAACAGTCTGTAAATGTGAAAATACAAGTGTACTTTGTAGGGAATTTAAAGTTTTTTTGGAAGAATCATGCAGTTGATCAGTGTTTCTTCTAATACTGACAATATCCATGATATACTCAGAAAAGAACACTGTGACACATTTTGGTGTAATTTGTCAGAAAGTGCATATTAAATTAGAGACAATCCACTCACTTGGTGAGTCTTTCAATGGCCTGGACATGAACGTTGGAGTGTGTTTCTGCCAGGACAGCTTCATGCTGAGCACACTTCACACACAGCCCCCCAACACGCTGCCCAGTGCCTGCCACAGCTGCTATTGCTTCCTTATGCCTCAGACGTTCCTTGACATCCTCACACTCTTTTTGACAGCTCACCAAGTCCTTCCTAATAATGCACAGGAGCAACAGGTTTTCTGATTTGGGAACTCTCATTTGGACTGAGTGAACAAAATGTACTGTTTATAATAAAGTCTTCAAGTCAGCATTTGGAGGACACTTACTTTAGTGAAACAACCTGGGCTTCTAATGTTTCAGTCTGGGATTGGTAGAGGCACTTCAGCTGCTCCTGAAATTAAAGAAAAAAATGTAAAATAAGTCTGAATTCTGAATTTCTCAGTTTTTAATCAGCCAAAAGATTCAAGGATACTCACATTATGATTTACAATAGTCTCAAAGCTTCAGTAACCCAAAATTATCATGATCAAGTGACTAGAGCCTGAGCATCAAACATCCTAATCATCTCAATTAGATGCACATAGTTACCAGCTCTTTTTTCCACTTGTTGTCCTCTATTTGTTGAACAGTAGACTGTCTTGGCTTTGCTACTGGTGTTGAGATGAAGTTATCTGCTGTGTTTTCTCCATTAACCTTAAACATTTCACAAAAAAAGAATTAACTAAACCCTGTGACTCCAGTGCCAATATCTGTCAGGTAAATATAATGTAATTACCGTGCCATCCAACAGAGTGTATTCTTTTAAAGTGTCTTCCACTATCTTTGCCTTAAGCTCCTCATGAAGTTTCTCATTCTCCACAACCACAACTCTGACTCGTTGCTTCACTGCAAGAAGTTCTTCCTTTGGTAAAAAAAAAAAATAATAATAATGTTAATAAACATTATATATAAAATATGGTTAATTAACTGTTTAACCGTTAGTTCAGAGAGAATTTGATTGCTTGCTAAGTGTGGTACCTTTACATGTATTGGTATATTTTAACACCCTCATGTTTGTTTCAGCAGCACTATTGTTTTTTTTTTAAATGCAGTTAACACATTTTGGTAGTTTGTCCCTGTGAACAATCTATAATTGTATTGCTCAAATAAAAAAAATGGTTGATAAGTAACATCTTATTTTATTCTGCAGCAAACTATTACAAATTTACCACATAGAACAACAGTGTATGAATACTTTGGATAACTATGAGATAATATTCTACCTGCTGCCCATTTGATAGGATTCTGGGTGTAAAACAAATCAAGCATTTTATCCAATGTTGTTTTCTTTTCGCATTCAATTTACATTTTTCTTTATTGTGCAGAATTGTTGTATTAAAGCAATAAAGGGCTTGAAGTTGCCTGTTGTTCCAAATAACAGTACAGCTTTGATTTTCTACAACACTTGTAAGCTTTTGCATATGTATTAAGGGGTGGTTACAGTGCAAGTGATGTATGTCAGTCCAGAATAAGTGCCAGGCAGTTTGATAACCCCACATCAGACAAACCAATATCAAAATCCTAAATTCATTGACTGAACTGACCTTGCAGAACTTGACTTCTGCCTCAAGGTGCTGGATGTACTCTGACTGATTGTGAATAATGGGCACCAGGTCTTGAACAGCAGGCAAATTTTCGCCACCCTCAGCTGAATGTTTCTCCTGGACATTTAGCAAAGGATCAGCATTAATTTATTTGTAACAAAAGCATTGGGAATATTTTGATTTCAGTTGTGTGAACCTGAAACAAGGTATGGCATGCTATCTATATTGTGTTGAAAATAACACATCATCATGCCATCTTGCGCCTGCTAATCATTTCCAATTACCACCAGTTACTAAAGTCATGACTTCATAAATAAATAACTGTAACAGCTCTGCAAGAAGTTGCATTAACTAAACAATGACCTGTACTTAAGGACTACAGAGCATCTCAGATATCTGAAACCACCATGGAGCATGGTACTGCAGAGATCATAAATTACAATGATCCACTTTTGAGGCAGTGAATTTGCTAATATTACAGGTGAAGAAATAGAAATAATGTGACACATACAGGGTACAGGGTAATATCAATGTCAAATCTAACAAAAATAAATTGTGGCAAATGTTCTTTTTGAAGGAATTAATGTTTCCCTAAATGAATTTCTCCAAATAAAAATGCATTAAAACAAGTTAGTTTTAGCAACAGTATAACATCTATATTAACATTAATTACATATTTTTACTTTTTTTAAAACTCTTTTAACTAAAATGATAGATGTAAAATAAGATTTGCAAATGAGAATCATCTTAAAGTTTAAAGACCCCACACAACATGCAAAAGTTCTAAACCAGGTAAGTCCAAGCCTTTTGTCTTGGGGCCACAGCACTATATTTAAAGCCGGCCAGAGGCAAAAAGGCAAATCCCAGTAATAAAGCAGGTTTTATTCTCCAGGCTGAGTTTTAACATTATGTAATGAAATTTAGCATTAAAACTGAAGTCTCAATTGAAGAGGTGGAGATTAAGGTGACTAAAGCTTCCAAGGCAGACCAAGTACTTTGCAATGGCTCAATGTCTATATGCCTACTAACAGAGACAGTTCCCTGTTTTTCTTAATGGAAAGCAAAATATTTCAGAACAAATGGGATACTTTCATACCCTTCCTAAAAAAACAAACAAAGTTAAAGGGCAACTCTTTAATGTCAGGTGTTTAACTGTAATATATTCTTTACATAATTTATCCCACAAAACTGTCAATAGCAATAATTTTTATTTATTTTAAGTATTTTTTGTGTATGTATGTGTCTCCTTGGGTCTGCTGTCTATGTGCTGTATTTGGTTTAGAGATTGTCGCATATGTGCATTTGAAAACCAGTAAAATATATTGTTAAAAAATCTAAGACTAATTCACGCACAAAAGGATACAGGTTGACATAAAATGATCTAACTGCTGATAGACTGATAGCTAGTCTTTTTCATTCATTTAACATACCTTAGGAACAGATTTCCTTTTTGAAGTGGAAGGAGACTGGGTTTGTTCTTCTCTAGGCTGTTTCTGCAGTAAAGTCTGTAGCTGATTGGCTAAAACATAGTCACAGAATACAATTTAAAACTCCTCTGTCCTCCTCAATACGGTGATGTGTAACAGAATGTGAACCAAGAATATGTGGAGTTGTACCTGCTTCACTCTGCTGTACGTGTTGCCATGAGCTTTCTGGCAGAATGTTCTGACTGCTCCCTGGTTCAAAAAATTCAGCATCAGAGCTCTGGTTGGCCAACATGCTGCTCAGCTGCTGAATACTGAGGTTGGCTCTCTCTGTAACAACCAAATTGAAAATCAAATTGCAGCATGTGAGTAATACTGTTATAATGATTTGTAGTGAGTTATACTGCTGCCCCTTCACTTGACAAGATAGGGTTCAGGTCCCCTTCTGGGCAAACACATCACACTACAGCAATGTAAACATGTGGGAAAGATTTCTACAAAAATACTATGAGTATAAATAAATTCATGCTGGCCTGTACAACCTAGTTTATAATGTAACTTGCACACTTCAGCTTGTGTTTCCGTTTAGAAACTACAGGACTCCTTATCTTCTAAATAACCTGAATATAAACATATTTAATTCTGCATGAATCAAAACTCAGTGGAATGTTGAACAGACAGAAACATTTTTGTGTCAGTTTATTATAACTTTCTTTTTGTCTTTTTGAACATGTGTGTAAGGTTACAAAGCACCTTTATGTTATACAGAATGTACCTCTCCAGTAACCCCCTAAAAATGTATCTGTTCACCAAATGGCTTGTGAAGACGTTTCCAAGAAGAAAAAATCCCATAATGCCTAAAACGTGTCTGAATTGTAATTATACACATTTGCCTTCACTTAGACTACTCGTAAGTATGCAATTAGTCTCTGAAAAAAAACAACAACAACAACAACAGTTCCATGCTATTTGATGTGATTGATTCTTTGGATTTATGATGTAAGAAACCACTTACATCTGATCTGAAACCATTACTATCTGAATCCACCCGTTGACACTGCCGTTTCAAAGCAGATATTCTCAGCCATGATTATATTTTGGTAAATGTCTTCTAGCATATATACAACACGGACATGATATTAAAAAAATGGTGTTCAGTTGATCAGTGGATGGGGTCTTTAATTACACATGCCAATACCGGTTTGGTTTCACAAAAGATTCAATAAATACTTTTATATCAACTCCAGAAGCACGGTACCATAAGCTATTAGGAGTTATCAGAAACAGCAGAAAACAATTTTAATGGCATGTGCAGTTTTGCATCTCCAAAAGCTCAATTGCTAGCTAGCTAACTATAGTGGAACACCCTGCAGCTGCATTAAACTGCTTCCTAAATATTTGCTGCACACAAAAAAGGACGCAGGACGGAGTTAAATGACCCGTTGCCGAGCATCACCTCTCAGTTTCTTTTGATAAACTCCTAATTCCTCCTCTTCGTCCGAGTCCAGTGAAGGCTTCATTTTCTCCTTGACCTGTGAAAGCTCACCGAAGCGTTTGTGTTTGATTAGCAGAACTCTATTTCAGTTTGCGAGTGTGTTTTAAACGAATCAAATAGGTGCCACACTACAACCTGTGACAGAGGTAATAACCGTCAACAGTCAAATCTAATGCCGTATTTCCGTAAACGTCGCAAAGGACGTTGGGAAATGCAGTCTTCTGTATCCCGCATCCCCCAATCTCAGAAAAGGGGCTGGGTGGATTGAAAAACTACAAATTGCAAGCTTCAGCAAACAATTACACATGTACAACAGTTATATATAATTGTATATTTATTTCTCGCTTTGCACATATTTGTCTAATAAACGTTTCTTTGTAATATTACGGGTGAAAAACTGTATTTGTTTTCTTGTCTGTTTGTGGGCAGTACCGACCCCCGATAAACACGCCCCCTGACTCTGCTGGAGCTGTAGACGCTGGCATTCCTGTCCTTGATTTCCGTGTCTATGTTTTATCAACCAATTTATATCCTGAACATGTATTACTGTCCCGATTAACTTAATAGTTGACTGAAAATCGTTTGCGCATAAAAACTATATTGAATAAGATTTTGGTTTTTCATTAAGTAAGAAAAAAAACGCTGCTAAAAATGTTAATGGAAGGGCGTGTTTTTAGCGTTTTCTGTTTTTCTTTTTAATAAAAAAGAGGTGAGAAATTACAAAATGAGATTTAACTCCATGAGATAAAACAAAGGAATATGTGTTCACATGTTAATGGGAACTGTAGTCCTGTGTAGCTTGCGTCCCCCAGACTCGGAAAGGGGGTGTTCAGATTTAAAACTACAAAGTGCAAGATTTTAACATTTCGCTAGGAGGGCGGGACAAACTGTGACAAATCACAAAAAATAAACAATTATATTTTCCTTTAACACTATAGATTTGCAGTTTACAGTTATAGCTTTCTGTATCTCAATACCAGTGAAATGTTTTTGAGTCAGGGTCTTTGAGTTTGGACCGTAGACACGGTTGGACAGTTTTGGTGAACACGCCCCCGGACTGTGCTGTGGACGCTGGCGCTCTGAGATGGGTGAGTGCTCGCTGCTGCCGGAGGTCGCCGCTATTTGTTGGGAAAAACGTTATTGCTGAGCAACTGAGACACGGAGGAGCTCTCTCTCTCTCTCACTCGCTCTCTGTCTCTCTCGCATACACACATATATATACACACACACAAGCATTGGGCAGGGCGCTGGAAACCGTTTATCTTCTGCATTGGAGCTCTGCAGAAAATTACAGGAGGAGAGCTGAAAGGGTGAGTATATTCTAGTAGTATTAATATGCGTTTCTTTTCTGGGATAATGTGAGTCGATTATGTTACATCGCCAGATGTCCGTTAACGTTAACATTAATCGCAGAAGCCGAAGCTAGCTCATTGTTGGTGTCTGAAAGGTTAGTGTTTCAATGTTACCGTTAACGTTAATTGCTTGAGGACATTCCTGTATATTCGTAAAGGGTTTTTTATGTTGATTTGGAAGCCTGCTTCTTGAATGAAATAGTCTTTGTAAATAAAAAACCTGTATGACTTCAAGTAGCATCACACCGTGTGCACACAGCTAGCCACGTATTTATTCTCGATGGTATCAATAGCGGTGCCAGCATCACGAATCCTGTCTTGACTGTGTGCGTTTTGAAAATGTCTACGACTCGCCGTTGGAAACTTTGAAGGCGTCAGGAATGGGCTTTCAGCATTGTAAGCCTTACAAATGCATACCAGCTTAATTTGGCCTTATTTCTTACGAAAGGGACGTAATTATAAACGTAGTCTGTCAGTGTCACTCGGGACATGGACGAATGTTATTCAGGCCAATTCTCATTAGATGGCGGTGGAGCGGAATATAGAGTATATATCAATAATAACCAATTTCTCTGTACCCCATGGTTTTTATCCCAGTTTAGCTGTGGGATATAGATAAAGAGATACCGGAGCACCAGTGCTAGAGGACAATACAGTTAACTAAAGCACCGGCTTAGACCCCATTGTGTTATTTTTTTCTCCCACTCTACGTTACATCTGGCCTCAAAATATCTATTCAGGTTCAGCACTCTTCACAATGCATCGTCAGCAAGATTTCCATGTTACTAGCATGGTAATAAATTGTAACCACATATGTAATAAACCTAATCTGTCTGTCATGTTATAACATTGTAACAATGCAACCCTCGGCTCGGCCGGTACTGAATGAATTTACAAAACAAATTTCTGATGGATTATTTTCCCTCAGTTTTTCTTCTCCCTAACACTAACCTTAGCTCTTTGTAAATAAGACAGACTGCAGTTTGATTGTTTAAAGTATATGCAGGTGTATATCTGCATTGTCTCTCCAGTCTTCACGAAACAAACCAGAGATGAGCAGGATGTTAAAACAAAGAGAAATGGGACCAGATAAAAGAGACATCAGTGTATGTATGTCGGCTATTCTGGGACAATCAAAGCAATAGACCCAGCAATGTGATAAACGACCTTCTTATTTTCCCCTCCTCCTGCTCAGGTTGGAGCTCTGGCCCTGAGCCATGGATTCTCATGGCCAGATGCTCTAGTCTCCTAAACTGAAACTGTCCTTTACTGGGCCACAACTTCAGCTGCTGCAATAGACTTGAGATGAGGGTAGACAATATTATAATTCTCTTTATATTTACAGGAGCACGGTTTGTTGTCTTTAGGTTTGCATGAGCAAAGTTTGTTGTCTTGTCTGGGTCATTTGTCTGGTTTAGGAGGGTTGTCTTTAGCTTAAGCTGGTAGACCAGCCTGAAAATAAACATTATTATTTTTATTTTCCAAAAATGCCTGCATAATTAAGTTGTAACTGTGTGAGTTGTTCAGTGTGGTCTTAAATGAATTGTCTGTTCCAGAGAGACAAATTGTTTACAGTGGTGGTGACAGAAACCAGGCGTCTTCATGGTTTAGAAGCGCTGCATAATATATTGTTTTAGCAGCGTCATAGCCATGTCTGCATTTGCAGTAGTCACACTGCAGGAAGTGCAAAGGCAAAAAAAAAAAGGCAAATTAAATCAAACACATCATGCTACAAATTTTTGCTTCTTGAAAGCATTCATTGACCTCTTAGATGAAGTCTCAGTAGTTCTGAGACAGGGTTTTGGCTCTAAAACTTTTTCACCATTCAGTGAGGAGAGGTATATGCAGGACATTGCAAGAAAAAATACCATTCCAGGAAAACCTTTTTCAATGTACCACTTCGCTCTTAAAAAAAGAGATGATTCTTCATGGGATTAAAGGCAGTGGTTGTATTAAATCCATCATTTTCGGTGCTTAAATGATCATTTGCATATACTCTTAAAAATGGTCCTAAGTGTTTTTGATTTATTTAGAGCCTTATGTTCTGTATAGAATCTTTTTCATGCTTAAATTATTCTTGGCAGGGTGAAATGGTATTTCACAGTAATGCAGTATATGTTTTATATAGCTCCTCATTGAATCTTTTTGAACATTTTTCTGTGTAGAACTGCAAAATAGTTTTTGTGTGGTTTAAATCTGGACATTGAAACAATACAGAGCCCTTAGAACTAACACTTATTTTTCATCCATTTGAAGTATAATTTCACCATTCAAAGAACCATATAAACATAAAAGCAGTTCTATTTGGAACTCACTAGGACTGTGATTATAATCAAGAACCGTTGATCAACCAACATTTTTAGATTTTGGTAAAACACTTTTTCCAACTGATGGAGACTGAGTTGTATATGATTCAGTATAGAACTAGGTTTTTTAATGGTTCTATATAAATCAAAATTGACATCGTTACTATTCACTTAAAAATTATAGTTCTTCAAGGGTTCTTTAGTAAAAAAAATGGTTCTATATAGAATCTGGAACCCTTAAAGATCCTTTTGCATGATTAAATAATTCTCTATAATATGCTCTATAAAGAACCATTTCCTTTACTAAAGAACGCTTGAAGAACCATTATTTTTAGGTGTGTAACAGTAGAAACATTCCTAAATAGAAACATTGTTTTTAATCAAGAACACTCAAAGACATATCATTTCCAAGAGTGTATTTTATTATTATCAACATTATAACACCTCAGGAGACATGTACCTTGACTGGTCATTCTGGGTAAAAAAACCATAATGGCTACTGCTGTACCCATCACCCCTGGATTCTACTGGACCTCAATTCCCCCCATAAATCTTAAGTGGGTAGGTTTATTTACAGTGAACCATTTCACATTAAAATACTGTGAATGACCTTGAAAAAAAGTGGAATTATCCGTACAGGCCTGTTGGCATTAATTAGCTATGAATTTAAATTAAATGAAATAGTTAATACAGGAGGTTAAGTCATTAATTCAAATGAGATAACGTAGAAATGCTCTGCTGGTGCCTGCCTTAAGCACTGTGTCCTTAGCACATTAGCATGGGTTCCTCATCTTCCTAATGCATCCATGAGGAAGAAACTCTTCCAAAGCATCTTTATAGTCACTATTTGACAGTACTTTGGAAAAACATGTAACAGCGCTTTCTAACAATGACCAGTGCAATTGTTGCCTCAATCAAGGCAAAGATTAAATTAAATCAAGTGTATTAAATTAATTTCAATACTCATCAAATTAGACAATCTTTTATTGGTTTAACCTCCAGGGTTTTATCCAAGTGTTATCCACATGCTGTCAGACAGCCACATACACAAAAACAAACCAAACAGTAGACCATGGGTGCGTCCACTGCGCCTGGGTGTTGCTGTGATGTTAGCTGAGAGGTTTCCTCTGCCCTGTTGTGACTGTACTGAACTTTTTCCTCTGCTGTTTTACAATCCAAGCAGCAACAACAAAGCTTTTTAGTATAGCGCTATCTTCACTTGTCACTAAACTAATAACTTAATAATAATAATAATAATAATAATAATAATAATAATAACATTATAACTTCAATGAGCAGCGCTGTGTTATTATCAAGTGATGGTCAGTGTTTCTATCTTTCTCTATGTTTAATTAGTAGTGCAGACAGGAACATGGTCATGAATGTGACATGTAAATATATATATAGCCCCCTCCAGGGTGTATTCCCGCCTTGCGCCCAATGAATCCAGGTAGGCTCTGGACCCACCGCGACCCTGAAATGGATAACCGGTTACAGATAATGAATGAATGAATGAATGATATATATATATATATATATATATATATATATATATATATATATATATATATATTAGGATTCACTTATTTTGGGTTGATGCTAATGTATGTCAATTTAAAATGTAAGTCAGGGGTGCCCAATGCGTCGATTGTGGTTGACCAGTTAATCTCACCATGCACTTCCCTATCAATCAATTAAATAATGTAAATCAGGTTTTCCCCACATGAAAATAAGTCCAAATATCAGTCTACATTCACTGATGATTATTTGGAAGCTTGCTAGAGGATTGCTCTAGTAAAACAAAACAATTAGCAATTAGAAGTAGTCAGGGCGGCACGTTGGCGCAGCAGGTAGTGTCGCAGTCACACAGCTCCAGGGGCTGGAGCTCCAGGGGCCTGGAGGTTGTGGGTTCGATTCCCGCTCCGGGTGACTGTCTGTGAGGAGTTGGGTGTGTTCTCCCCGTGTCCGTGTGGGTTTCCTCTGGGTGCTCCATTTCCTCCCACAGTCCAAAAACACACGTTGGTAGGTGGATTGGCGACTCAAAAGTGTGTGAATGTGTGTCTGTGTTGCCCTGTGAAGGACTGGCGCCCCCTCCAGGGTGTATTCCCGCCTTGCGCCCAATAATTCCAGGTAGGCTCTTGACCCCCCGCGACCCTGAACTGGATAACCGGTTACAGATAATGAATGAATGAATTAGAAGTAGTCAGTACAAAAAAACAAAAAACTAAGTGCAACTGAGGATTTGGAACTAGCATCATTTAGAAACACATTATTATTCCATATGGTTACTAATGCTGAAAAATGTAGATATTTGAGAATAGTGGTCCAGCTACTTCATAGTAAAGTATAATAGCAGTGAAATATAAACTTCTGCATATTTCACACTGCAAAGCTTATTGTGATAAAATGTGATGTATTTTATCACAGTAATAAAAAAATAAATAAAAAAATATCACTGTAGCGTCCAGCCCTATATATTTAATATAACATAATCCTATCTACGGTGAATGGAAGGCAGAGAGAAAGTGGAAGGAAACTCAGCCACATTTTCCTTCTTCTCAGAGATCATTGATTCATGAGGCAGCACATGTTCTCTTGGGCTACTGACTAAGTTATGAAGCAGTTTAACATCCTGTGAAGAGTCATGTGCTGAGTGTAAATCCATGAATTTCCTGTTGTTATAGAGGGATTTCAAATGAATGGGGAGGTAACTAGAAGAGTATTACAAAGATGAGCTGCAAGTGAATCAGGGGCTTCTGAACGGTTTAAGCTTTGGTCCTGTCATAAACAGATCAAGAGCTTGATCCCCAGTGATACAACCATTTGAAGCCAGGAGTCAAAAAGAGAGGATAATGGCCTCCCACACAACCCCTCACCCTCTCACCCCCTCACTCAGCACAATGCCAGAGGGTGTCTGAGCAGTTAGTGTGTCCCTCCAAGCGTGTCGAGATGTCCAGTGACGTTGTGTTAGCCACAGTTTTGAAAAAAAAAATCTGGGTGGGTTCCACATGTCTCAGAGGAACTTGTGCTAGCTTTCACCCTCCCAGCTTGGTAGCTCTGTGTGATTTGAGTCCTAGCTACAGTTTGGAATTGGAAATGAGTACAGTTTGTTTCATCGTATAGTATAAGAGTATACCCAGAAAATGCAAACAATAAAGACAGCAGTTACATTCTTTAGGTCAAAGGGGACACGTTCAGTGTTGTCCTCCAGGAAAGTATTTTTTGAGCAGTAAGATTTGGTCTGTTTGGATTAATGATGATGTCTCTATGCAGTGCTTTTCCCACAGCCATATGGTATTTTTGCATCAGCTCCAAATTTGCTTTCTCAGCTTGTTTTGCTGGATTGGTACCATTGTGATTTAATCACAGCTGAGACATAAATATGCCTTTTGTTTTACACCCTACTACAAGAAACATTGAAATATTGTCTGCCTCAGTGCATTTCTATTTTAACACTCAATAATTCCAGAAAGATCAGGTTTTGGTGTTAAATGGGTTTGTCATTAATTCTCATTGTTTGATAGAAATGCAGAAAGTGCAGAACCCAAAATTTCTTGTTCGTAAACACTTTAAAGACTAATTTTGGATCTCAAAAGCCACTCCAGTTTATCCCAATGTCCAGTTTATTCCAATTTATTGGACATAGCTCCACCATCAAATTATAAAATGCATTTTTACTGTCCAATAGGCATTGGCTTTATACCCTTCTATTGGGGCAGAATTACCATGTACTAAGTGTACTATGCTGATCCACAGCATGTTTTTAAATTGTATGCATTTTATGGAGTTTATAAGGGATACACACACAAATGAACATCTGTGTCCAGCTTCTCTGTACACTGTCATGATTTGTCCATGTCCTGTGCTTAGTGTACTGATCTAGTCCTCCCTAGTTTTGATTACTTAGCCATGTGCTCATTTGTAATACTATGTGTTCTTGTTCCCTCATGTGATCCCTAGCCACTCCCCCTTGTTTGTGTCACATGACTGTTGTTCACAGGTGCCTGTTGTCTTTGTTTTTGTATTGTATCATTACATATAGTGTATATTTGCATTTTTCTTTCAAGTAACAGAGACTGCCATTATAATTTTAGAGTTATAAAGGCTTAATTATGGGGTACTGTAAAAATTATGCCTTGACACAGATTTTAGTCAGATAAGTAAATAAAAACAATCAGAAACCATGTGAGCTTATATATATATATATATATATTTTTTTTTTCAGATATATATTGGTAACCTTGTTTAATATTAGTATATGTGTTGATCATCAATTCTGACCACTTTTATTAGCCAACTGATTTATCATTCAGTGTCCAGCATTGAAATGATGTAAGAATTATCACTTAAAATCACAAAATCATTTATTTACTTGAGAGTCCTCTTAGATGCTGGTCTGAAGAACAGCCTCTCATTTATGACAGAAGTATATTGTGGGCATTGTGCATGAAGTGAGGTGAGTGACACATCACTATATTTTTCATACTCTGTGTCCCAGAATCTAGGCCATGCTAGTGCATATGTCAGTTTTGAATTGTCTACATGCTCAAGCTAAAAGAAGGAGTCAATTCTTCTATCCAACGTACAAGTTTTAGTTAGAACCCTTATCGATTGGATCAACCTCTCCTCCAGCATCAGGATATAAAGATGCATCTAAAATAGAATAATGATCATGTGTTGGCGAGCCAGGGCAGTAATCATATTCAGAGCTGAGCAATGCTGCTGGAAGCAGAAGGTTCCTGAGGCTCTCTTTCTTTCAGCTTGTTTTTGGAAGAGTGCTAATAAAGGGTCATGGAGCCTTACAGTGCAAAAATATAGACATCTGGTAATGACTATGTGCTTAGTCAGTCCTGAAGAGTGCGATTTGGGTGGTATTACTGCTGAAGAGCGTGACAAGTTTGACAAAGCAAGAGACCAAAAACAGCTGTTTAGCACTTTCCGATGCCTCTGACATTTTAAGTGTTGATCAATCGTGAATAGAAAAAAACACATCAAAAAGGAGCACTATTTTCAAGTTACAAGATTTAAGTAAAGATTTATTGAATTCAAGCCACAAAATATGGTGCCCTTTATGACCCAGATATCTTAAATATCTAGGTGTAGAAAATAATCTAACTTTATATTAAAGTAAATATATTCATCAGAAAAATCTCACAGCAATGCAGAGATATTGCCATCTTCTCTGACTTTGGCATTGAGTTGGTCGCCTAACTGGTGTTGTCAACAAAGGGGTGGAATGAGTGTAACCCGATATCTCTAACTGTTGATTTGTTTGTTTTCTAATCTTTGTTACAAAGACACAACATAGATAAGGGATGCGTGTTTCCCCCAGCTATCGTCTGTGTATAAATTGTAATCATACAGTTTGACTTAAGGAGTGTTTCCATTTTTGAAAAGACGGCACACTTAACAGCTGATTTGAATCAAAGGAGTAAAATACAGAAGAGTGCACTGCTCTGGGTGGATTTAAGTTCTAAAATATTATTATTTACAACTTATACATTTATCAGGAAAATAGAGAAAATATATATTAAACAGAAAATACCCCATGCTGTTGCATTATCTTGAAGCTAAAACGGCAGCTTGTGTATTTGGGTAGGTGTATTTGGGTAGTTAATTATGTAAATGTTAGCTTTGCATTAATGATAATACAATACCAGTGACACCTTTGGTTTTCAATCTCGCTCAACTCTTTTATAGAACATACTGTTAAGCTTAAGCAGGGTAAGCTGGGAGTAACCCATTAAGATTGACATGCTGAATGTTTTGCCTTTGATATCTTGATCTCTCGAGTCTTTATTTCTGTTTTCTACTTGTGAGTACTACAATTAAATATTTTTTTATCAGTATTTTCAGAAATGTGCTAATGTCCCTGTTTATTTCCCTTTCTGTAAACAAGCTTAGCTGAAGTACATATAATGGAGGAACTGGAACTGGCCAAACTTCCCTCTAATGTCTGATCTGTTGGGTAGTGTGTTTGTTGATAGAGACTCGTACGTTGGGGGAGTTAACTGGTTTGGCTGAGGCATATTGTGAGGTCATGGGGGAGAGCAGTGAATGCTTCAAAGTGTTACATCATCTTGCATTTATTCTCCGCCTTCACATATGAGGAGTTTTGCTGACATTTCATGTAGGAGTTGTATTTCCATAGATTATGTGGAAGTACAGGAAGAGTTCCATCAAGAATGCACAGATATTGAATTTTTGGTGCTGATACGATAAGCAATAATTAGCATCTTGGCAGTATTGATATTAATAACTTCGCATTCATTGATATTTGCATTATTAATTGATATTAATATCTTTGCACTTCACTTTGGACTAATACAAAACAAATTATTTTTTATCATTTCTTTACTATTTGCACATTTAAATGTTATGTTTAAGTTTATTAGGTGTAGTTCATTTATACTTTATCAAAGATTTACTGACAGTTCCACATGAATGGTTTCTATATGGGACTGATAACAATAACTAAAAAAATCCATGTATTAGCAAATAATATATTGGTCAAAGATATATCATTCATCACTAGCTAATCTATGGGACAATTAATCCAGAATTATTAATAAGCCTCAGAAATAGCTTCTGCTCTTTTGGAATGGCATTATATTAGGTGTCAAAAAATTTCTGTAATGATTCGATGACATTCAGCTTTAAGAATATTAGGCACTCCAGAGAAGGCAGTTCGTCAACCTAATGCCTGGGGGTTTTATACCACTGTAGCCAAAGCTTTGAGCATTGTTGCCTTAGGCTAGTGTAAATCTGCTTCACAGATTCCTATTTAATTATATTTTAATGCTTTTCAATGGAAGTTTGTGAGTCTGTGTACCAAGTGCTGTTTAATTGCACTGGGGTAGCTCGGAGAATGGGCTGAGCAAATTTCAATCACCCCAAGGTAGCTTGTGGAGCAGGCATAGCAAAGTTTAACTGCACTGGGGTTGTGTGTAGAGGGGTCAAGTGAGGTTTAATAGCACCAGGGTATCTCATGGAGTGGGCATAGTGATGTTTATTCAATTAGGGTTTGCCTGCAGTGCAGGCCGAGGGTGTTTTGGTCACACCTACTATGTAATAATATAATTATTTATAAAAATAAATACATAAGCTAATGGCTGATATTCAACTTAATATGTTGTTTAAAACTGGTTGATTACCATTCAAACTCAGTGGACTGAGATCCAGTCGTGTCTTTTCATTAATAAGGCAAGTCAGCCACCGGTCCCTGTGAAGAGTGGACAGAGATGGAGAGATGAGCCATGGCAGATGGGAGGAAGTCTTAGGCACACTTCCTGTTCCCCACAAAGTGCAGGCAGTCATCCTGAAACAATCCAACTTTTCAGGCCCAGCGAGGGGGAGGATGCACGCAGAGCCAGCCTGGAAAGATCGCCCTTTCACCCACTGAAAAAGCATGTTCCTCCACTGGCATCTGGCAGGGAAATCAGCAGTCTGTAGATGATACAGCCAGCAGAAAAATACGTTCTAGCATTCTGTGTTTTTTGGCATCTCCCGTGTAGCTATACCAAGGATAAGTCTCTGTAGTTAAAGCCTTAGGGATAAGGTCTCCATGTTCAAATCATTTCCTTAAGGCTTCTAAATGAAGTCTTTAATACATCCTTCCCCATCATGCACTCTCATGCACTCTCAGCCACTAAGCACAATGGCACTGAGTTTGTGGTTATATACAGGAACATACACAAACTTCTCTTTAAGTGTGTAGATACTTCTTATATGTAGCCTATTCAGCTACTTTAAGGTGCACCCTTTGTGAACACAGGTGTTTGGTTGTGCACTTGCAGCTTGTACATCTCCATAGAAATCTGGACAAGATTTGAGATGCTCTGGAGCAGCTGAACATGAACATAAGGTCAGAATACTTTCTGTCAAGCGTAGGCTAGAGAGATATAAATCTCCACTAGAGTTAAAGTGGCATTTCCCATTAAAACCATTACCTGACATTGCTAATGTTACTTTGGCTGAATGCCGTCATATCCTCAGAGAAATTTTCCACAATCGAGTTTGATACTTTCCCAGGATAAAAGAAGCTGCTACTGGGGCACAGGGGCCTATTAAATGACCAATTAAGTCCCCTGATTTCAAAAGAAATGTTGAGCCCTATAGGGGTCTCACCAAAGGGTAAGCTCAGTGATTTTCTTTGCCATTGGGATCAGCTGGACTATGGCTGGAAAAAGAAACATATAGAAAAAAGCTATTTACTATGTCATAAAGTCATAATTAATCCTGAAATTAAAGTCATAGTATTTCAAGAAAGTGTAATCAATGTTAGTGTCAATTTGGACAACCAGACTGTATCTCATTCCTCTTGTGCCTCTAGTTTGAAGATGTATCTCTGCTGTAGTTAAAAGGGCCAGTCAAATAAAAGCAGCAGGCCATAGTGCATGTAATGTATGTGTCAGAGAAGAGGTACCACACTCCACAGTTTCCCTCTTTCATATAAGCATTAGGAGAAGCACCAGCTTGGGCAAAGCAATGGGGCTGCTCTGCCACGTTGTGTTTATTCCTGGGTTGTACGGGCGCTTGCAGCTCTAATGACTTTTTGTGCTTAGGGATCTGAAGCCTAGGCTCAAGAGTGAAGAAAATCTAGCCACCATTATGCAGCAATTCCTTGCTTGCTCTTCTTAAGATAAAATGAGAAGCATCTCAGCAGCGACATGCTGCCAAACCTCAATCCCCCAAGCCCACAGCCATCATCAGATTACCGCTTTTGAATAAAAGTGAATTTCTGGGCCTTCTTAATACATTCTTGTAAGGTCATTGGGTTTAGTTTGCAATATACTTTGGAATTTTAAAAAACGGGTAATTACTCATAAGTAAATGCAGTGTCATGATGTGAGCACGTAGTGTAAATTTCATGTTGTATTGCTGCTTAAATGAAGAGTCTGGCACATAATCACATTCATTCAACTTTCCCCTTATCTCCAGTGTAGCTGATTAGCTGAGACATGTTTGTGCCTGAACTAATATAAGCTGTGTAAAATACAGTGCATCTAAATCACTACACATTTTCCTTGCATTGCGGTGGATGTCAGAGAGTCTGTGCCTCTGCTATTTGTACCATAGCAAGTAATATTAGCGTTAATATATTTGAATAAGACATATAATATATTGTGACTCAGATGTTAAAAGGGAAATAGTACAAATTTATATTTTGCCACATGCTTATTTATATGTATTCAGTGTCATTTACCCGTTCACTGTATTTATATGAATTGTATTGCTAAGAAGAGCAGCAAGTCGATGCACTATCAGGCTCAGTTTTTGAACGTGAGGCCCATAAATCTAAAAGGATACTCAGCATGGGGGCAGATGTTGTCATAGAAATGCCCCATTAAAATCCGTGTGTATAATATCACCAAATGTTAATGGCTCATGTCTGTGTCTGTGTGAGTGGTGCATTGTATTCCGTGTGAAAAGAAGGTTTTTGGGCAGTGTGTTTGGGTGTGTATGGGGGAGGGGTGGAAGCGGGCTGCTGCTAGCCAAGATCTCAAATGGTTAGTAAATAGGTTTTCACATATGCACTCCAGAAAAACAGCAGAGAATGAATTCCGGAAATTTTTCATGTGTCATACGAATTCTCGTAGCTGGAAGAATTCATCATGTTTTAGGCATGGTATGTGCCTGTAGTGTGCAGGAGATACAGCACAATTCTTTGGAACATTCCCAGCTCTAGTAACACATGTGCTCATTCTGACATTTGTATTAGGGTGTGAAGATCACAAATTAGAAACTGTTTATAGCAGGGATTCATGATGATATTGTTATTATAACGGTATTGGCAGAAAATTGCCGGACCACCTGTCTGGCCTAGAAGAGGCATACGTGCTGACTGACTGACTGACACCTAATGTTGAAACCCGTATGTGTGAGTAGGAACTGTTAATTCAGCCATATTTCACAGAGAGAACTTAAGGTGGCGCCACTACACCACCTGTTGTTAGTTCAGCCATATTTCACATTCCAGTTCGTGAACTAAATTTGGAACCGTTCGGCGGTGACCAGAGGTTCTGGATAAGAACTCTTTTTGGGACCTAAAAATCTGTGTTCAAGTGTTCACGAGGTCAGAGTTGAGAGCTGAATTGGGACAAGATTGCACCGCTTCAGCGCTGTAGGTCCACCATCTACCATGGTGCAGCTCAGTGTTTTACTTGAGCCTCGAACAGAAATGCGTTGAACGTTGTTGAGGTAATATTTATCACAGTCTCTTCTTTATGTTTGGAGAATGTTTCTGTGACCCAGCCTTTTGTTTTCTACTATATATTTAACAAACAGAAAGTCATCTTGTCTGTCCCTATAACGACACAAATACACAGACACACCATTACTGACTTTCTGACGAGTAAATTACATCTGCACAGCTTTTTGTTTTTCTTTACACGAAAACAAAATCTCCGGATTATTAAAGCCATAACACCAGAGCGAGGTGTTACTCAAAATAAACGAGGCTGTGATTATGTTACAGCCCTGTTTTATCAGTCAGACCCTTATAGAAATGTAAGCCAGTAATAAATCTCTAGTTCCAGCGATGCCAATCCACCTACCATTGGGTATTTTTGGACCGTGGGAGGAAACCAGAACACACCAAACACACCAAACTCCTCACGCATAGTCACCCGGAGCAGAGCTCGATCCCAGAACTTTGGAGCTGTTTGAGAACAATGCTACATATTGCACCACCATGCAACCCCATCGTCATATATATATATATATATATATATATATATATATATATATATATATATATATATATATATATATATAGAATACAAGATATTGTCAATAGCCAAGAGTTCCCATATCGGGCAGCCATGACCTGGGGGTTAGGGAAATGTGCTTGTACCCGGAATGTTTCAATCCCCAGAGTTGGCAGGTCATGACTGAAGTGCCCTTGCGGACGGAGAACAAATTCATCTGTGTGCAAGCACATTAGCCAATAAAGTGATATACGATTGACATACGATTTTCTTAAACAAAATAGATATGAAAATATTACAGATCTGTAAGTAAGTACAGTGTGTAAGAGGTAATTGTTGTAGAAATGAACTGTCTCTTAGCCCTTAACAAAAGTGCACTGGTGGCTCGATACTTGATTGCAGTGCTATGTGCTTACACTACAAAACTACAGTTATACTGACAGTTCTTTACTGATAGCTGATATGCCTGTAAGGGTATTGTAAATACTATAGGATTCTTACAGTGTGCTGGCCTCAACTCATGGTAAAAATATCTTAGATTGGTAGAGGTCATCTAGCTGGACAACTTTCAACATTTGGGTAAAGAAGCTGTGTTTAATTATGTTCGCTTTCACAGCTGTAGGTTACAGCAGCTGAGTGAGGCTGCATGAGAGAGAGAGAGAGAGAGAGAGAGAGAGAGAGAGAGAGAGCAGAAAAACAGCAGAGCCTATAGTGTAGTTACAAAGTCTACATCACTTCCTGTAGCATCTGGCAGTGATCAGAGTGGGAGAGGAGGAGGAGGAAGGAGCTCTGCTGCTGCTCCACAGAACACTGGAATGTTACAAATCTGAGCTGTGTCTAACGGTCCAGCCTGTCAGCCCGCCCACTCTACTGCTCTGAAATTTCAAACTCAAACAAGATCCCCTGATACGACAGCACTCAACCCTTACCAGAGCCTGTTCTTATCAGTTATATATTCAAAACTAAATTGAATATATAGACATATATAGAGGGCCTCAGATTTAAACATAGATATACTTTCCTTTTTGCAAAACTTTTCTGAAGCACAAAACTTTGGAAATTTTAATAATGACTTGGAATACAGTGTCTTTACATTAATTTAAATTAGTAATTTCCTGTTGCTATATTTTGTTTGTTTATTTGCTTTTTTTTACAGCAATGATATGAAAGTTTGTATTTACAGTGTAACATGAAAGGAACTTAGGCCACTTTTGTTTGTTTCTTTGTTAATTAAAGTTCTGTGCCAAAACTAGGCAGGTTTTAACTTTTTATTCTTCAATATGCACAACAGTACACAAAGCAATAACTTTTCATTAAAAAATCAAATCATAATGGAATGTCTCCCCTTCTATTTACAAACAAAATGTTGAAAATGTTAAGAGTGCAAACTTTCAGCAGAATTTCAAATCCGCTTGATTTTATGAACTGAAGCAAGGGGATGAATCTCAAAGGGGGCTAGGAAGGGTAAATTAAGTTTTAAACTATTATTTTTTTAAATTATTATTAACCAACTGTCTCTTTCACCCCCCCGCAGGATGATGTGACCAGAGACCGGAGTAAGAGAGAGCAGAGATGAGCCTGACGTCCTGGTTTCTGGTGAGCAGCGGTGGCACTCGTCACCGTCTGCCTCGTGAGATGATCTTTGTTGGTCGTGATGACTGCGAGCTCATGCTGCAGGTCCGTTTATGAATGCTGTCACTCTCTCTGCATATACTCCTACACTTTCAGATCCCACAGTTTCAACACAGGTTAATCCCCCAACAGCTGTAGCTTCTGCTAGGAACCTGATACTGTTGTCTTGTGACCTTCCTGACAAGATCCCTGAGCCTTTTGACTTTTCATCATACCTAGTTCACTCACTCATTTTTGTCCATATTTCCAACCCTCTTTAATTATAAGCATTGGCTTGTAGCGTACTCACATATGCCTGTTTAGAATCTGCTCTACAAGGAGGGCTATTTAGTGCTTTGCATAAGTGACACTGTTTTTTTATTTATTTATTTATTTTTTTTATTTTTTTTTTTTCTTTATGAAAGTTTATGCTTCTATCAAATCTTTTTTCTATCAAAGCTTTTCATCAAATCTGCACAGTAAGATTATTACGGTGATAAAATGGTTTTATATTTTTTTACATTTCATTTGCCGTGTACAGTTTTGGGACAGTTAAGTAAATGATACCAGTAAATTAAGATTGTGTAATGATTTAACACGAGAAACATGAAAACATTGAAAATGTTGGGTCTGAGCATGCACAGAGCTTCAAAGTAGCACATTTCGGCAAAGAACAACTTGTCAGAAGGATCAGAAGTATATAAATACTGTGTAGCTACAATAACACACACACTGTAGCCTTACATACACCTCCCCAGAAATATTGTGGCAACTTAGACCACGACATCTGTGATTGTTCCAAAGTTGGATGAAAATAGATCAAGCTGAGGCGAGATAACTGCAAATTATCTCGCCTTTGCTAAATTATAGCAAAATTCATGGCGAGAGATTTCCTCAAACATCAGTTTGAACATCATGTAATTTATGATAAGTTGGAAGAACTTCAGGTTCAAAATATATTAATTCATACATTCATTCATTGCTTATCAAGTGTAGGGTCGTGGTGGGTCCGGAGCCTACCTGGAATCACTGGGTGCAAGGTGGGAACATACCATCTAGGGGGCGCCAGTTCTTGGCAGGGCGACACACACTCACACACTCACACCTACAGACACTTTTGAGTCGCCAGTCCACATACCCACATGTGTTTTTGAACCGTGAAAGAAAACCAGAGCACCCGGAGGAAACCTATGCAGACTCAGGGAGAACACACCACACTCCTCCCAGACAGTCACCCGGAGGAAACCTACACAGACACAGAGAGAACACACCACACTCCTCACAGACAGTCACCCGGAGAAAACCCACGCATACACAGGGAGAACACACCACCCTCCTCACAGACAGTCACCCGGAGGGAACCTACACAGACACAGTGAGAACACACCACACTCCTCACAGACAGTCACCCAGAGAAAACACACGCAGACACAGGGAGAACACACCACCCTCCTCACAGACAGTCACCCGGAGGGAACCCACACAGACACAGGGATAACACAGCACACTGCTCACAGACAGTCACCCGGAGGAAACCTACACAGACACAAAGAGAACACACCACACTCCTCACAGACAGTCACCCGGAGAAAACACATGCAGACACAGGGAGAACACACCACCCTCCTCACAGACAGTCACCCGGAGAAAACACACGCAGACACAGGGAGAACACAGCACCCTCCTCACAGACAGTCACCCGGAGGAAACCCACGCAGACACAGGGAGAACACACCACACTTCTCACAGACAGTCGCCCGTGTGGGGCTCGAACTCACAACCCCAGGACCCTGGAGCAGTGTGACAACGACAATACGTGTTGCACCACTGTGTTGCCGCTACAAATATATTCGCCTCCAAAAAGAATTGTAGCTATGAGGGGTGGGGACCCAGGCAGGCAAGTGCCAATTGTATTTGTTCCTTTCCTGGCTGTAATTGCAGAGAAATGCAGAACACCAACACGCAAGTCTCAATGGTGTAGGCCACCTCAGTAAGCTCTAGCCATGTGCTAGGACTCCCACCACAGGATGAAGACTAATGCTAAGATTGGGCAATAACTGGCTGTATTCACAAATTATTCATAAAGAATTACTTCTTTGCTCCACAAAATCTAATGCTTAAATGGAAATAAAAATGACTTTACAACTAATATTACTAGCAGTTTAATTCAAACCACACCTATGTCGCCAACAAGGCCAAACGATAGTTGTATAACTTAAGGAGTGCCGATAGCTTAGGCAATGGATGTTTTGAAGTCACAGCTGTCAAGTTCAGTCCCCTAGACTGATTTTCTCTGCAATTACAGCCAGGAAAGGAACAAATACAACTGGCACTTGCCTGCCTGGGTCCCCACCCCTCATAGCTACATATCTTTTTAGAGGCGAATATATTTGTAGCGGCAGCACAGTGGTGCAACAGGAATTGTCGTTGTCACACTGCTCCAGGGTCCTGGGGTTGTGAGTTTGAGCCCCACACGGGTGACTGTCTGTGAGGAGTGTGGTGTGTTCTCCCTGTGTCTGCGTGGGTTTCCTCCGGGTGACTGTCTGTGAGGAGTGTGGTGTGTTCTCTCTGTGTCTGCATGGGTTTCCTCCGGGTGACTGTCTGTGAGGAGGGTGGTGTGTTCTCCCTGTGTCTGTGTGTGTTTTCTCCGGGTGACTGTCTGTGAGGAGTGTGGTGTGTTCTCTCTGTGTCTGTGTAGGTTTCCTCCAGGTGACTGTCTGTGAGGGGTGTGCTGTGTTATCCCTGTGTCTGCGTGTGTTTTCTCCGGGTGACTGTCTGTGAGGAGTGTGGTGTGTTCTCCCTGTGTCTGCGTGTGTTTTCTCCGGGTGACTGTCTGTGAGGAGTGTGGTGTGTTCTCCCTGTGTCTGCGTGTGTTTTCTCCGGGTGACTGTCTGTGAGGAGTGTGGTGTGTTCTCTCTGTGTCTGTGTAGGTTTCCTCCGGGTGACTGTCTGTGAGGAGGGTGGTGTGTTCTCCCTGTGTCTGTATGGGTTTTCTCCGGGTGACTGTCTGTGAGGAGTGTGGTGTGTTCTCTCTGTGTCTGTGTAGGTTTCCTCCACCTCAGTAAGCTCTAGCCATGTGCTAGGACTCCCACCACAGGATGAAGACTAATGCTAAGTTTGGGCAATAATTGGCTGTATTCATAAATTATTCATAAAGAATTACTTCTTTGCTCCACAAAATCTAATGCTTAAATGGAAATAAAAATGACTTTACAACTAATATTACTAGCAGTTTAATTCAAACCACACCTATGCCGCCAACAAGGCCAAACGATAGTTGTATAACTTAAGGAGTCCCGATAGCTTAGGTAATGGATGTTTTGAAGTCACAGCTGTCAAGTTCAGTCCCCTAGATCAAAAGAGTCTGCCCCGCCAGCTACATTGAGGTGGAGCTCACATTAGAACTAGCATACTATATTTTATGCTATATCATCACTTTTTTAAATGAAAATGATATTGAATAACATCATATATTGTCTCCAGTCTTGCTAGCACATGCCATCTGTGAGGCATGGGATTCATGACACAACTTCTTTTCAAGCTGTTATTAAAAACAGTACACCCAGATACCATAATGTTGAGTGACAGGAAAGTAGAAGGGTCATCCTACCCACCCATAGAAAGGTTGGCCAGTTGTGCTTTCTGGGACTCCTAGCTTTAGATGGCTAGAGATCACATTCACAATCTTCTAATGATAGGACCAGTGCTTAGACAGTAGCAGCACTCACAAACCCTCTAAATATTGCATATAAATATTATAGTTCAAAATAACTTTTTTAAAAGTATGTTCTAAGTTCTGCGTCTGTCTCCAGCACTGCATGATACTCTTTCACTTCATCTAAGCCATTAGGCTCAATGCCACTTTACTGTTATCTTTATTTTTGAGCTTTGATCAGTTAACACTCAGGTTCATGGTTGGGACAAAAAGAGAAAGGTCCCATGGATTATTCTAGCTTAATAACCTGGGATCTTCAAGCTGATGCTATCATAGTGTGTGTTAGTCATGGTGCTGTATTAATAGAAAGTGGGACAGATAGCAGGCGGGTTACTTTTAGAAACTCTAGAGAGTCTGTAGTATGAGTGGGCAAACTCTTCCACTGCCAGACACTGCAGAGAAGAGTGCCAACAATGTCATGCAAGTCTAAAGAATGAAATATATAAATATATAGATAAAATATATATCTCTATATATAAAGATATATGCATCACGGCCATGAAATGCTTCAAAATCAAGATGGTTCATTAAAACCAACCATTAAAAAAATAAACAACATTTAAAATTTTATATACAAAATTGCAGAGTGCTTAACATGATGCACTAACTGACTATGGAAATATGCCTTAATTTTAACACTTGTATGGAAAGTGTGGCGACCGACACCACTGCCATAGTAACATCTGATTGACAATGGAAGAAATAATAGAAATTGAAAAAAAAAACACCTATGTATACTTTTGAGTAGCCAGTCCACCTACCAGTGTGTGGCGGAAACCCATGCAGACACCAGGAGAATACTATCAAACTCCTCACAGACAGTCACCCAGAGCCAGACTTGAACCCACAGTGAATAATGATCAATTAATAGTGATTTTGTATAGGCATTGAGCCATTTGGATGTTAATGTAATGATAACTTTCTTGAATAACATTGTTCTACAGCTTTATGTAATTTTAAAATGATCTACAGCTCCTTTCATTTTTAATTCCTTCATTTTTACTTCAGTCTACTTCAGTTTCTTGCTTTCTACATGGTAGGCTAATTCACCCCAAAACTTTGTGAGAACGACCATCATATTTCAATATTAAACATGTAAAAACAATATTTTGAACCTTTTTTGAACCTTTGAATTATAAGTATTCATTTTAAATCAGAAATATAACTCCAGCTCTTGAGTTTCAGGCGTGGTTCGATGGGAGACATAAACAAGGTTTGTTTTGTAGGAGAAGTTCTCCTGTTCCTCCCACTCTTTAATGGCCTAGGGACATTTGGAGAAACAGAGATTGTGTTTTTGGTTGTCGGACTGATGGCTTTAAATACCAGTTGCTCATCATGTGATGATGGGTTTTTACAAAACCCTTAATATCATTATCACATGGTTTTAAAAGAATAGGCTGGTTATGTGTCTGAATGCTGAAGTTAAACATATTCTGTCAAATGCAAGCAGTGTCTGGAAAAGTGTAATAAAGATTCTGATAGACTTCAACTCAATATCCTTCAGACATCCAAAGCTTTGTTGTGTCTGCTATCCATTAGTCCATCAATATGTTTTTATTATGCACTTACTAAATGCGTTAACCATTTGAAGCATTAATTCACGATGGTTGCTATGAATTCTGATTGATTATACAGTGATGCAGTTATAGTTTTTTAATGGCAAATATAATTTTTTTTGTGTAATGTAATGATTTGTGTAATGATGTATGTATTTGAAACAAATTCATGTTCACATTTTCTGTACTGAGTAGTAGACAACTTAAGCAACATTATATGTCCTTTAATTAGCCAGCTGTTATTTTACTTTCAGAAATTTTACAATCAGTTACTTTAAATTTAAATTACATAAATTAAATTAAATAAGACATGGCTAGCTATTGAGCTTAACAAGACATTCCTAACAACGCTACTTCATTTTGGTCTCAGCAATAAAACACATTCAGTAGTTTTGTGTTTTGTTTTGTTTTTTCTTTTTGTATTTTGCGTAATTATCTGATGGACTTTAGAATGCTCTAGCTGCAGTTGTACAGGTCCTCTCTCTTCCTGAATGGTTTTCCAGTCTGTGAGGGTGCCTTCTGCCTGACAGGGGGTTATCTTGTTTGACTTTCCTAAATCACTAACTTAATCAGCAGGGGAAAGTCAGCAGGGTTCTCAGAAAGAATGCATGCTGTTGCAAAGTAGTACAGAAGTGACATTAGGGTGCTGCTCTAGCTTAATTGGTGCATTAGTTACATTTTTTAGAACAGTGATTGACTGACATTAAGGTCTTTAGCCAAAACATCTCCAACTGAAAACCCTTATTTTGTAGACATTTTAGACAAGGACATAGCCTTTCAGATTTTTCCTATAATCATACAAAACATGCACTGAATGTAAGTAATCTCGCCTTCAAGCAGCACAAGGCTGAGTGGTGAATACTTTTGTCTAATGTCAAGAATAGCATTATAACCCTTATAACTGAAAATGTGTGAAAATAACAGTCTCCCTGCACTAAATCTAGATGTGTTTGTGTTTGTAGTCTCGCAGTGTAGACAAGCAGCATGCCGTGATCAACTACGAATCTACCAGCGATGAGCACAAAGTAAAGGATCTAGGGAGTCTTAATGGGGTGAGTAAAGCTGTTTTCACACCTAGCTCATTAGCTTCAATTGCTGAGTTTGGGTTTGGAAACATTGTACCTTTTCATTTGGTTTGGTGTATTCTACAATTAATGCAGGTAAAATTCACTGGAATAAACCTTTTGTATGTTTGTTGACAGGTCAGATATTTTTGCACAGTTGAAAGCACTCTGTAACGTTCACTGTTTTCAACTTTTCTTGAAAGTACAGATGCTTCATGTCTATGTATTACAAGAGAAATTATCAAAACCTCACACCTTACTTACATAATAAATTTCTTCTGACTTGAACCTGTTTGCTGATGCTTGACCAAATGAGTTTTTGTTTAACTGTATGCCATAACCAGCTTCCATTTATAGCCCATTGTTAGCAGCAAAAGAAGCGAGAACATACTCACTCTGATGGTGAAATTCATTGTTTTGTGCATAACAGTACATTCCTTTCCACTGTGAAATGAGCCAGATTTTGTTTGTAAGGGGACTGAGACCCGGGATTATTAGCAGTTTGGTGCGGGTCAGGTACATTTGGAGCATTCACATCTGTCAAGAGTTTATATTGATTTGATTTGTAATATATTTTTGTTCTGGCAGCTACTGTTACAATAGGATTTAATTCACACATTTATTGCACATGGTAAACACATGTTTAAACCATGGAAAAGTTCCTAAATTAAAACTTCACTTTCCTTACAGTGTATCAACCTTTTTTCTTTGTTCCAGACTGTTCAACAGGTGTAAATGCTACACTTTTACCTGACCTGCATCAAGCTGTGATATCACGTTATTATTTGGAATGAAGTGTACTGTATTAGTTTAGTCATTATTATGACAAAACAAAAAGCAAATCAGAAGAAATGTTTTTATTATACTAAATTTGCTTGAAGCTGTGTTGAGTTTACAGTTGTAGCTAAAGCAGCTTCCTTCAGTTGACATGTGAACTCTGGTTTAAGTGTCCTTGCTGTGGTCAGTACTGCTTGGTTGTGAGTCATGTGTTATTGTTAGTCCAGCTCGTCCTGATTGAGGTTAGTAGAAGCAGTTTGACACAGAGCTGCTTCTAAAACAGGAAGTTCGATTCAGAGCTCTTCCTGCTGAGTCATGCTTTGGTATTCCTCTTCCTGCCTAATCGCGGCAGGAAAATCTCAACTGCTGGACAAATTAAATCCTGACTCTATGACCACAGTCTTCCTACTCTCTGTTCTCTGCTTTTTATTCTCTCTCATCTTTAAGTTTGTTCACAATTAATCCCTAAGGTATCTGGTGATATGATTTATTCGATGCATAAAAATATTTAAACAGTTAATAACATTGTTAAATAATATATTACATACACCATTTACCCTTTTAAAATTTGAATACTGAACCTGAACAGGGGCACCATAATAAATTTTCTTCAAATTAAGACCTTAAGAGATTATATACTCTCCAACAGACAAACATAAATGTGCTAATATTGGAAAGATTATAACAAAATTTCTTGCTTGTTACAGTGAGATAAGATTGATAGGCAAATAAATAAAAATATGCAATTAAAAAGAGCAATTTTATAATAATATGCAATTAAGTACAGTTTGTTTAAATGATCCATTAGTGAAAAAAAAATGTCAGGTTACAGAATTTTAATAACTGACAGATTTAGGCAGGACAGATATCCCTTCTTCCTCAGGGCTCTGGGTTGGAGGCGTTTTACTAAGATCGAGTGTATTGCAAAAGGCTGTTTTTTTTTCATGAATCAGCAGGAATAAAAACCTCCACACACCCTGAGTGTGGTCATCAATTAGAACCTTCACACTCCCTGACTGTGGTCATCCATTACAGCACTGAGTTTTTGTCCTCAAATCCATAATAAAAAAATTTGAGGCAAAACTTCAACTGCATGGTTGTTGTGAAAGTGCTTTGTCAGTGAGGTCAGCTCCTTGTTCTTTCTCCAGCGCTGCAGGAAAAGTATGATATTTGAGAAGGAGCAGACGGCCAACACACACACACATACACACACACACACACACTCTGTCCCTCTTTCTCTTGCTCTCTCTCTTTACATTGTATGAAGCTTGGGCTCAAATATACATCCCATATATATAATACTATTTAGTGCTGTGTAAAAGTCTGAGACGACACATTTAGTATATGTCCAATCAAAACAGCCAGTAAGCACAAATTCATTTTTTAGATTCAGTTAAAAATAGATATACATCTGACAGAGAAATAACACAGAAAAAAAAACGTGATTTGTCTGTTTAGTGTTTTAGCACTTTGTCTTTAGTGAAGCATTTATTGTTTTTGGAGACAGTTTTCAAATTTTCAAAAGAAATTTGCAGGGATTTTCACACTTCCAAAGTTCAGTTACAGAGGTTGGCAACATATTCTCCTTATCACAGTCTAATTAATCTCAGATAATTAAATGATGTTGAGGTCTGGGTTCTGGGTTGTGTTTTCTTGATAGCAGGTCTTAGGTCCCATTTTCTTTTCTAAATACTCTATTTCTTATACTTGCATTTTTTGTGTCTCTAATATTCTCTGAAACAGAATATATTCTGGATATTAGAATGTTCTGTATATGTGTTTGTCTATAAAATAAGAGTTTTTAATCTTAACCTTAACTCTGACATTCTTGCGAACATTTGTGTTCTTCGTATGCACAATTACAAATGCACCAACCCACACTCAAAGCAAAAGGCCTGAAGATTTTGAGATCAAGCTTGTTCTGACAGTATGTTCAGTTTTAATGCCGTGTTAAAACACTAGTCTCTTGACATGGACATTAACAAGAGAATGTTTTTTTCAGCTGTACAGAAGAGCTGAAGAGACTAGGCTGTGTCTGTGACTAGTCAGTGATGTAATTCAGGGTTTTCACAGGGTATTTGGAGATTAAAGTCAAACACCAAGCACACATGATTATTTCTTAACTTGTGATGTTCTTTAGTGGATTTGGTTTTTAACTGAGATTAAGGAAGCCAGGATCTAATGATATTAACTTAATTTAGTAAACATTTGCAGTGTAATCCTTTTGAGATTTTTTATTTTTTTGCTGCATCTCCTGAGACCAGGCTTCATGTGACCTCTATGAAATATTCTTTCATTACCATCTAGTTAAAATCCTGTAGACATGTGCCTTTTAGTAAAAGGGATTCCAATATTTCTGAGCAGAAAATGGAAATCCCAGAGCAAAACTGTTTCCTTCTGCTTTTAGACGTTTGTGAACGATGTTCGAATCCAAGAGCAAATGTATATCACTTTGAAGATTGATGACAAACTGAGGTTTGGATACGATATCCTTTTAAACATGCCAGCTCTTACTCCCGTACAGTCTGTAATATGTGTTATAGTTTTCTTTAGTTGTCTTTCAGCAAATGTGCATACATGTGTATAGGAGCATGTGTGTGTATGTTTAAGTGTATACATAAGTCTCTATTAAGGCTGCACAATTGAAGTTATGTAATAATATAATTTTGGGAGTAGGACCACGCCCGAACTCCTCTCAACCCTATATATACCCATCATTCACGTCATTTCTGCATCGGACAAACTCACTTAATTTAGTTCAGAAGACGGATCTCGACTCAACTGCTTCACTACGTCAGCTCGCTCCTCCGTGCTGAGTCATTCCTGCTGATCCCCATATTCGGAGCCGTGTCCGACTATTATCAAGCCCACCGAGCCTCCTGTTTAAAAAAAACTTGCTCCCACCTCCACCCCGTCTCCACCCTTTTTCTCATATTCATTTATTCAACGGGGGGATAACTGAACTCTCCCTGAAAGACTTCTTAAAGGGGTTCACCTCCCCATTTCAGCTTCTATGGGCATGGTCCGTACTAGCAAATCTTTGTTAAGTATTATTTTGATACCAATATGGCCTCAATATCCAAATATGTCAATAATCTGAGTCAAAATATACAATTTTGGATTTATCACTGCACTTTTAACCTTATTATTATTTACTTGCGTCAATACATTTACATTCATTGCAGTGGCACTAGCATATTAAGAAGGGAATTCAGATACTTATCACTGATTAGTTCAATGTGTTAACCGTTTAAAGCTAAGGTTTTAGAGAAATGTGAATGTGAATTGTAAGGAATGTGATCAAACATCTTTAAAATTTTTATAGACTTTGGTGTTTTTAGATATCATTTAAATGCTACTAATTTGAGACGTCACATTATTATTAACAATTTTAAAAAACATTCTAAGCATAATGCAAGTGTATTCTAATTAGGATACGTAAAATACTTATCACAGTAGTAGTGCTTTCCCTTATTGTGAAGCCTTAGTCAGTTATGTTTGCACTGTGTCTATAAACTGTACTAAATGATCCGTCCTATGAACATTTTTCTTCCTTAACTTGTCTCACATACCAACTTGTTCACTGTGGTTCGGGGAGAGCTTCATGTTCCAGAGGAAGCTCTAAAGGTAATGTACACCAACTCTGTTCATAGCTAAATATAACTATGTTTATCTGTAAATAAAACATGGTATCCCTCTCAAAACAACTCCTCATATCTCCAAAATTAAAAATGGATACTTGAAATTTTTAATTTAACTCAGTTGAGCTATTTCTCATGAAATTTAAACATAACACATATGACACAAATGTGTTTTTTCAAATCATGTAAGAACAAAAAAAAACAATTCATATGGAGATGTGAGGTTTGGTTTCCACATCACAATGATTTTAGCATAGTTTTAAAATAACAGTCAACTGTTATGTTTTAATGTGACAGTAGCCCTTATATTTGCACATTAACTACTGATGACATGTGATTTTTGCTGTCTCTGATTGTGTCTTTCTTTTGGTCTGTAATTCAGCATGAGAAGTTCACCAGCCAGCTCCAGCTAGGAAAGAAGCCCAACTGTGCAGAGCCCCCTAAAACACCCAAATCTCCACCAGCCAAAGCCCCAGTGAGCAAGGCTGCAGAACCTGTCACCGAATCTTCAACTAAACCTGCAGAAACCAGCAAGAATGACGAGAAATTGCCTGGTAAAAATTGTTTTGAAAACAAGTTGAACTGAGTCTGAAAGGTGCATTGTACACCATTAGTTTGTGGACACCTGCACAAGCCAGTGTTCTTTTGAAAAATAAGGTAATATTTGCTTCAGTAAAAACATCTACTCTTCTGGAAATTCTTTACTTCACTATACACTCAAATACTAGTGTGAGGATTTGATTGCATTCAAGTACAAGATCCTAAATGAGTCCAGGTACTGATGCTGCATGATTAATTCTGGATCATATAATGCCACACCAACCCATACAGCATGTATTGGGAAGCACAAGTTGCTTGGGATATTTTGGGGCATGATCCCCACTTAAAGGCTTAAAACATAATTTCGGAAAAATGTACACCGTGGGTCTGAAACATGTCTATACCCCTTACAATATTTGACTTCATTTAACATAAGGTGCATTTAAATTCCCAATTTTTGCACAAATACGCAGTTGTTCACATAGCATTTATTTAATCTTTATAGACAAGTGGATAAAATGGGATGTGCTATTGTTAGCTAGAGGGGAAAAAAAATCTCTCAGCACCACAGAGGAAGTCTGCAATGAGAGGGAGTGGCGTTTTTTAATCCAAAATCAGTACTTGGCCACGCAACTTTCTCCTGGCAGAATAACAACAGATCCTCCAAAAGGGTTTGATGCTTCAGAAAATGGGGACAGCCTGATTTTATTCTCCTACATCTGCCCCTGCCTGACTTATCTTACATACTGCCTTGACTCATGGATTACGTTTGAAACCCATTATAAAAAGAAACTGAAACAGAATTAGAATGACTCCATCCTGTCCTTCCAGATGCCTGTGGTCTAACCAGCAGTTTTCCTCTCTGTCAGCACAGCCTGGGAGTAATTATTATGATCTATATTCGGCCAAGACACTGACCAGTGGTAATGCTAAGTGTCCCTCTTCCATCCCATATTAGATATGATTAAAATTTGTACTTTGTGCGTTTCATCATATGATATATAGAGACTACAGCTTTTTAGAGTTGAATTAAAACCTGAAGTGCTCAGTTATGTTCAAATAACAGAGAAAGAGTTCATTTTATATTTTAAAATAGAATCCAGCTTAGTAAGACTATAATTGACATTGTAAAATTGAATCCAACCACCTATGAGTTATTTCGGCATCTGGGATTGTGCTGTAAAGGAAAATCTCACTATACATTAGCCCAGGGTTTAAAGGTGCAGTGTGTAAAAAGCCTTTAGTATCTACATATGCAGTGGGTCCGCATTCAACAGAGGTTACTGTGCTGCACCACCATATTTTTATAGTAGTTGGAATGTCCCAATTAAACACTAGCAGTAGATAGTGCCTTTTGCATTTTTGTGCTGAAGATGCAGCTTTAAATGTAAGGGCTGAGGAAAGGGTATTTATTTGGTTGCAGTCTGCTGGATGCCACTAAATCTTACCCATTGTACCTTTAATTTACATCGCCAATAATTATACTGCATAAGTTATACTGCAACATTTCTAGACAGTGCTACATATATATGTATACTGTGATGATATATGAAGCTCATTAGACACAGGTGTTGTTGATGTCACTTCAGATGAATAATCAGTTAAGCATCAACTAGGTATGCCATGATTATTACATAATAGCCCGACTGCAGAATTTTACATTGACCATGATTATACATTCATCTCATAAATTGAGAGAAACAAAAAACTCCCAGAACCTCCAAAATTTTGGAAGTACGGTCCATAAACTGTTCTTTTCATTTTTCCCTTTATTTTAAGTGTAGTCCACTTGTATAAATAATGTCTGAAGTTTGCTGCTATTTCATTGACACTGTTTTGCTTTTGACCACAGTACTATAGGCTTTGAGTGTATAGAAATGTAAAAGAATGTATCAGAAAATGAACATATAGGTGCCATTACAAGGAAACGTATTTGAATCTGTGAGATGACTAATTGTGAAGTTCTGCTATTGGAACAAGCCCAGCATTATTATTGAATGTAGAATATATTCATTTCATTCTCATATGCTTCAAATGCAAATGAGCAGAAAATCTAGTGTGTAACAGTAGCCTACATAATCTCAGGCAGCTGTAACTAAGCTACATTTCATCATGTCCTGCTCGTCTGGTTTCATTAACTGGCACTTTAAATTTAAGCCTGTGTAATTAAGAGGGCGGGATGGGTCTGCAGTGAAATGCTGGGTGTGTAATAATATGCCAGTGACAGACCCCACACTGCTTTTCTGCTCATCAGAAAGGAAAAAGCATGCTGCAGTTTTCTATGCATTCTTATCTCATTGCCACCTGCTTATTTTATCTAGATAATATCAGCTTTGCGTTAGAAGGCTCTGAGTGCTCCTGGTGCTCCTGTGGCATCCTCTGTTTTTGCAGTTCGCTAAATACATCCTTAAATAAAGCTTAAAAGCTCACTAGATTAATGGCCTGTAGACATTTAGCAGTGTTCAAATAATCCACTGAATCCACAGTAGCATAGAATATCTGTTTTGTTTACACATTACCTTGTGTGTGAGATATGATATGCATCACTGAAACTTAGAAATCCTGTAGACTGAATGACGTGTGATATACGCACACGGGCATGGGTTACGTTTGTATCTAAAGAAAATATATTCCCACAACCCATCAGTGTTCATAAGTGAAATGTTAAATCTCCTTTGTTTCTTATATTCTTGGATCTTGCCTGTCCACAAATCTGAAGAAAGATTTAAATATACTTTTATATATAAAATATATATAAAAAATATATAAAATATATATATATAAACTTAAAAGTTTAAATATACTTTTATTCACAGTCCAATTTGGATTGATCATTTATTGTTAAAATCAACTCTAATCAAAAGATTTTGAGTAAAACTTTATATAGCATATTATAATTTATAATTTATAATTATAACATTTTAATTAAATCTCATCTCAATCATCTCTTAAGAGCCAGTCAGAAGAATCCTCAGCGATTTTCAGTAATAAAGTTGGTAGTGAATATAAATTAGTGAGGGAAAATTTGTGCTTTGGAACATAGTTTTTTCTGTATTTTGTTTTGCTTTGTTTCTTTTATTTAAGGCAGTGTATTTTGGTCTCCTTATAAACTAAACTATGAACAGTAAAATCCACAGAAGTCAGCAAGCAATATAAAGGAAAGGAATATGTTGTGCAGCTTGGTGTAGACTTTAGCAGTAGTCAGTTACAGTCCAGTGATTTAAAGCTTAGTCCACATGTTGTCTTAGATGAAATGTTATAGAGTTCAGATTTTCAAGATCAGAATGTCAAGAATGGTTAGAAGGAAGAACTACTAATTTCTCTACACATTCTTTGAAGTGATAATCACCAACAGCTACAGGCATGAGTCCACATCCCAGTGGGTCAGAAATAGACAGTAAGGGGAACTGGGGTAACCTTGTTAGTTGGCTTATTTACTTAAGATTCCTGTTGCTTTCTTTTCCCTGCCTGGTACAGAATACAAACCAATAAAAACCAAAAGAAGAGATTGGTTAGAATATGGTAAATCTGGTAAATAGTTTAAAAACACTAGTTTCATTTTGAGTTTTAACCTTTTACAGAGAGCAGTGTGAGGTGAATAAATGTTGAAATTATCCTTTTTTCTGTTGAAGGAGATGTAGCAGCACTACACAGAGGAACACCTCTGTATGGACAGCCGTCCTGGTGGGGTGATGGAGATGCTGATGATGAGAATTCATTCAAGCAGGAGAATAAAGCAACTGGGAAGAAACAGGAGTCATCTGCAACAGGTATATATATCATTTTCTTACAGTTCAGTTTGATTTTTTTATGAGAAATCCTGATTATTGTTTGCATTATAACCTCATCTTACAAAAGCAGTAGTGCTTATTATACATGTTAAAGTTTGAAATATATTTTTGTCTCTTTTCAAGAAATAACCCAATACAATTTATTTTTTATTTATTTGGATATTTTTTATGTAAACTAAAATGTTCAGATTAACAACTAGCTGTTTAGAGTTGTGGAGCTTGAAGTGTAAATAAATCTTGTTAGTGCAGCATAATTTGCCAAAAAAAGGGAACAAATTGCAGTTATATATGTAGACAATTAAAAATCCACACTATATGTTTTAAATAAAAAAGTAAATTACCAGCCTACCGTAAAATCTTAAGCTGATAGAACATTTAATAGTAACATGACATCATTTTATTTTTCATTTTATGTAAATTGTGAGCTATTTTAAAGCACAAACATTTAAAAATATAAATTATATTAAAAAAGAAAAATTAAAAACCTTTTTAAATCTGCTTTCTAATCTAGGAAGTGCTGGCAGTAAACCAGACAGACTTGCTGCTAGTATGGTGTGTTTTGGTCTAAGGGTCTGCAATCGCATTAACTTGTGCCATGCAGGATTAACAGGATAGAGATTACTGAGCCCTTACTACAGCAGGATGCTCCACTGTCTGTGAACCCAGACTAGTTGACACTCTAAAAGAGAAAAAGAGCACTGAATCTATGGTTAACATCATATTATATACATATTTATATTTGTTTCCCTTATGTTTATATTAATATATTCATTTTACATTTATTAAAGTGTTAATAAATTGTTTAATGAACCTAATGCAGATTCGTACTGTATAATCATTGTGATCATCAAAAGTATACCATTATTGCAGTTTACAATATAACACTTTGTAAAAACCCACAAGGTTTTTCTTTTTTAATGAAGCATGGCATCAGGTTTTACAGTGCAACTTTATGCAAAATATTCATTCATATCGTTTATTCATTCTCTGTAACCGCAGTTCAGGGTCATGGTGGGTCCGACGCCTACCTGGAATCACTGGGCGCAAGGCACCTGGACACCCTGGAGAGGGCACCAGTCCTTCACAGGGCGACACACACACACACACACACACTTTTTGAGTGACCGATCTACCTATCAACATGTGTTTTTGAACTGTGGGGGGAAACCGGAGCACCCGGAGGAAACCCACACGGACACGGGGAGAACACACCAAACTCCTCACAGACAGTCACTTGGAGTGGGACTACAACCCACAACCCTCAGGTCCTTGCATTGTGTGGCTGCGTCTTAATTTTTACTGTCTCGTGCACTTTAACTGCCATGTTGTTTACTTATGAATAAATAGTGTTCACAATCAATGAGGGATCCCTAGAGCTTTTTACTCCTCATTCATACAATGATAACATTCATAATATCTGCACAGCAGTTGGCTTCGACATTGTGTGTTTGTGGATGAGGATAAGCAGTTCCTCTTTCAATAAGGACTAAAAGAGTCTATGCTCTTTGCAGTATGCTGAGAAATTGACCCAGATATCTGTTACATAGACCAGAGGTGAGCATGTTTTGAGCTAACAGTGTTCAGTGGCAGGTGTGCCTAAATCTGGGTGCATTTTGAAGAATGTTTTTAGGGATGCATTTCCAAGAATGCAAAGTTAAGTAATTGACAGAGAAGGCAGAGACAGAGATGGCTCTGGTTTGGCCATATTGCTTTGATAAATAAGCTACTCTAGCTGGTGCTAGTTAGGTTCAGAAGTAAGGAAAGTATATTTTACAGATGAACATGTTTCTGCTTTGTCCAAATATGACAAAAAAGAGCTAGTAAAAAGACGATTTCTCATCATCTTTCAGTGATATATTGGATTAGATTTAGATCATTGGCTCTGAGACCTTTCCATTATTCATCCAACAAGAAATTAATTTCTAAATGTGCTACTCTGTGTGTTGCAAATTGTGCAGCAGTACTGTCACTTCAGTACATAACTATTATAGTTATATATAAATATATATATATATAGTTTGTCATAACAAAACTATTTTGTTTTTCTTTCCCTGTGCTTAACCTATGAACTGCTCATTAACAAAGTTCAGATAGCTCGGGATGTTCTTTCTTTCTAAGAATCTGCAATGTGACTGCATCCTTGACTTCTGGTGTCTGTTAATTCAATTCCCTCAGACTACAGTAAGCCACAGTCAATGGCCCTAAACATTTCTGTCCTAATACTGGGTAAACAGATTCTTGGGACATTGTTAAGAGACATTCTACATTATTTTACCATTTAAAACAGTGTGTGGCAGAATTCAGGTGACATCTTAAGTAGCCCTTTATGAATCAGCTTTTTTTCTCACGTTTGTACCAGAGAGAGAAAAAAATAAAAACAGGCAAACCTTCACTAAACTTCTCGCCACATCAAAGCATGCTGTGTTATTTTTAGTCTGTTGTTCTTCAGTGAAAGGTAGCGGCGCTAGAGTAGCTGGGAGAGGAAGAGGGCGAGAATGAAACTGAGCTGTGCATAGACTCATTTAAGCCTGGCCCAGCCCCCTCCCTGTGTATTGTCACTGAAGGGTTTCTACATTTGACTTTGTGTCATCAAACTGCCGCACCTTCTACAGATGAAACTCCAGCTTTTGTGAGTATTCTTGCTCTGTATTTATCATTTTAAGAGGACTTGGAATGTAGACAGTGTTGGATATCTAAGTTTTCTACACTGTTTAAAAATTAAAAATCTTTTCCTATTACATTTGTGGACAACATTAGTTGCTCAAAAGTTGCTTGTTAGTGCCTGGTTCATAGTGTTGGATGAGAGGTGGCCAAGTTCTTGTCTGTAGTTCAGTCTCAGACAAACAAGAGTTTTATTATGTCAGCAAATCTAAGTCCAGTGTGAGACTTGACTGAAGTTTCCACTAAAACTCATGAGACGACACAGCCGAGATTCCTGGGCTCCATTTTTCAGGAGAAATATCTGAGTAACAGGAGACTTTAGCTAAATTCTTATTTGTTTTTCCATCCGATCTCATTAATGTCTATAGAAATATTAAGTAAATGTCTTTGGGAGACATGGGACATGGTCTAAAAGAAAATGCCCCTGGCTTTGTTAACACAGCCACAAAATGTTATGTGCTTCTACCATAAAGTACACTGTTACAAATTTATATCACATCTTGACTTTCCAGATTAATTTACAGGATGTTGCCATATAATGCCACGTTTAATCATGCTAATCATGTTGTTTGTGAATGTGATGTTGATTCTATTCTTAAATTTGGGGAGGGTTTTTTTCAGTGTGATAAACTAGGAGACGTGCATTTGGAAATTGAGGAAGTACAAAAATATTTTTTGAAAAAGGAAGTTTGATCATTCTTCTGAGTTGATGTTAATTATAGGAACCCTAAAACTTTTAAAGCATCTTTCTACAGCAAGATGAAAATCACACAGTGTCACACACTTGTAACAGCAGGTTGAAGCATGTTTAAACTATCAGGACATGATATGTAATTCCATTTTCCATTTTGTAATTCCATAAAACAGCATGCACAGTATATCTGAAATGTAGGAAATAAAATTTGATCCTATAGTTTTGACCATATAACTCACAATTCTAGGTTTAAAGGGTAATTTGTCCCTTTTTGTATAATATAACTGTTGTTTCATAGGTTAAATGAAGTCTGACACTGATTGTGAAACAAAAACTGACTCTGTAAAGCTAAGAATTAAAATGCTATTGCTTTCAGATACACACTTCTCTTTTTTACATGAAGTTAGATCTTTTAATTCTGTAAAAAAGCCTCTCTGTTTTCAAATGGGAAAAATTAAGAGCCATGCACAAATGCTGATGTCCTATATTTTTCATGCACATAACTGATACATGAGCATTAATAAAACATACATATAAGGACTAAATTCCTAGATAATAACATTTATTTCCTGAAGGTTAAGAGTTAAAAGAAGACATCCAGTGATTGGTGTGGTAGAGTGCTAACAACATTGGCTTCCATGTGAGAGACCTGGGTTTGATTCCAAGTCTGGGCAACCAGTCTGTGCCACACCAATAAGAGTCCTTGCGCAAGACTCCTCACACTGCGTTGGCCTAGCTGTAATACCAGTAACTTTGTAAGTCGCTCTGGGTTACGGCGTATGCCATAAATGTAAACACTTTGCACTTACAAAGAACAATAAATGTGTCATCTAATATTGGTTTGAATGATCAAATCTAAAATCTAGTCCTTCAAATTCACGATTTTAAGCAAATTTAAACTGTGGGATATCAGCATCTGGCCAGTGTTTTAAACCAGTGTATTTGTTGTATTTGAGAGGAGCAAACAATGCATGCGATACTGAGTTACAGTGTTTTACTTCACTTTGCTGCCAGTTGGAGTGTCTGGATGGTGAATTAGTGGAAAGCCGTATGTCTCACCACCTGTGCTCAATTTGCCACCAGGCAGCAACAATGGCGCTCAACTCCTCAGGCATCTGTTATCAGTAAATTGAGTTACTTAATCATTAATAACAGAGAATCCTAACTGGCTGTCATTAGCTGTCTTACTAATTCATGTCAGATCCAACAAATCAAGTTACGACGGCACACTTAGCAGACTGTTCCATTTATTTTAAATTGCCTGCTGCAGATGGAATTGTCAGATGCTGAAAGCCTGGCGTGTTGATTCTCCTGCATGGGTTCATGACCCCTGACTCATGACATGCTAATTTTTAGTATTCTTGTTTTCTGTGACCATACAGACAGCAAAGAGGCCAAGAGGACGGAGAAATCCAAGGAGAATGGTATAGGTTCTATAGGCCCAGAGCCTAGCTACTTTGAGATCCCCAGTAAAGACGGACAAATGACAGAGAACAGCATCCATGAGGTTCCTACCAAGGACACAGAGGGAAATGCAGCCACAAAGTCCACCGCAGGCAGCACCACTGCACAAGCCAACACCTCCTTCACCATAGAGTTTGACAACACCTCTCCGGGGAAGGTTACTATTAAAGACCATGTATCCCGCCCAAGGCCTAAGAAGTCTCAGCCCGGAGGCAAAGAGCTGAGCACCCTGCAGGCTGCCATCATAGCCTCAGAGAGCAAGGTGGCTGACTGGCTTGCACAGAATGACCCACCTCTGGTCAGAAGGGAGTCCACTGAAGAGGATAGCAAGAGCATTAAGAGTGACGTCCCTGTCCACCTGAAGAGGTTGAAAGGTAAGTTTCTACATTCTACAACACTTGTCTACACAGAGTTTTGGCGTAGACTTTGACCTTACTTATGTTACAGTCCAATGGAAAATGCGGAAACCTGTGGTCAAATGTTTTGGTACATTTTTTATTGATTTTCTAAATGACAAGTAAACAAACCACAAACAGATCTAACTTAAATATGGCATTTTTAAGCAAACTGTAACTCATTTTTTTTAAGCTCCTGGGTCTAAGAGTATCTTTTTAAATGACTATTGAATGCATTTTATACCCAAGCAGTCTCAGCTGTCTCTGTAATAAGGTCACATTAGACTTGGCTTGCTGTTGAAGCAGATCCTGTATCTCTAAAGCAGAAAAGTCCAGTTGATTGTGAAATCATACTTTTAATCATGAGTGTACATTGGTCAATTTAACAAGTGTAGACAGAATGGAAAGGGAGACAAATTCAGGCCATTTTAACCATATTTCTAAAGTTATATTATTGAAAAGATATAAATAAATACATAAATTACATACATATTACATACATTTAAAGTGCAAGCACATTTTTTAAACACCAGAACATTAATTATAATTTTCATTCATTTATATAGAATTGGTTGTGACATTTATCACATTGCTTGATATCACATTTTCAGTGCTGCCGGATTTCAAACTATAATATAGTATAATACAGGCTAACGAGAGTGTTCATGTTTGACAATAATATCAATATGTGCAAGACTGGACTTAAATTGTGTTTCACTTAAATTTGAATATGTTCCTCAGTTTATTAATTGTTGAAGTTTTAGTCATTTAAAGCATTTTATTCCCCTTATGGACTAGATAATTAGCAATGTTTGTCACCCTACTAAGGACCCTTAGTAATACACCCTTGAAATCTGTGCATCTGATAGTCTGCAGGTAACCTGAGATTTAACACTGGTGAATATGCTGTGTGGTAACATTATAGAAGAAGGAGAAAATTGTCCGTGGAATTTAATGCAAGATTGTATTCCAGGTCATGTTGGAGCATTTCTATTGGTCTATTTCACACACTGTGAAGGACAGCTGCTGTGCTCAAATGATTTAGTAAACTAAAAATGGACAAAATCAGATACATGGGTTTATTTGGACAACAATGATATATACAACATACAATTTATTTTTTGTTGATAATATCTTCTGAGCAAGTTATTGGAACATTTCTCCTCAATGTTCCAAGTCATCCCATTGATTTGGTGGAATCCTTCACTAGCATGTTCGATTTTATTTAATGAAAAAATATACCCTAAACGGATATTGGATTATAATCACCTAATTAATACTGGGCTTCATGAAGGAGAGATGTTTATGAAACAAACTCACTAATTGTTTTGTTAATATTATTTGTATTAATTAATGCTTTCATCTTATCAAATTGAACCTAAGTGACTTAATAATACAGCTTTTAAAATATTATTTTCTTTAACTTTTGCACAGTACTAAATGCAGTTCATGCACGTCCTCACTTTCCCCGGCCGGAATGTTTGATAAGTTGTTTGGAATGTGTGTTTGGAGTGTGTTTGGAGCTCTTGTCTCATTTTCAACAAAAGTGAGAAATGTTACCAGCAGAGGAGAGGAGCCATTGTGAGTAGGTCTTATTTTAGCAGCCTTCAAAACAAACCCAGAAAGACAGACCTTCAGGGGCTAAGACTCTTTTTTCAGAGCCACAACATTTTTACGTGAGAGAGTTTTGTGTTTAATTGAATATGTAACACACTTAAAGAATTGGTTTTGCAAATGTATACTGCTAGCTATTTTGTGTGAAATTTCAGCTGTGTGTCGCTTTCTAAGGGATTAGCTGCTATCTAGCACTTTTTAAATCCTCCTCTCATAACACACATTGACAGAGCGGAGCACTGAAGCTCGGGTTAGCACTCTCCATTATTTACTTTCTGCATTTTCCTCACCAGGAGCAGTCATTTTATACTACCCTTCCTGTAGTTGAGGTAAACCCACTGCATTATTAGAGATCTCCCCTTAGTTTATAGGATGTGTATGTGCAGAGGAGGAGAGGTTATCACATGTCTCTGACCGCTGGATTGTTTGGGATGCTTCTCTCTGGTAGGATAATTCCTTTCATCTTTATTCTGTTCTACCACTGCAGCTTGATGCTTTGCAACAGGAGGACCATCTCATTTCTGTTGACTTTTGTAATGAAATGGGTGCTAATTTACGATGACCGTGTGCCTTTGAGGCCAGCGGAAAGCTGACAGAGCTGATGTGAGCAGAGATGCATGAGCTGTGTGTGTGTGGGGTGGAGTGGGGGGCAGGTGAATAATGAGAGATGGTGGCCTCTGCAGTATATCCATTGCAAGGCGTGGCTCAGTGTTCTCGTGTTGGACCAGTGTCAGTTCATTTAGATGTGTTTTGTTATCCAAAAAGCAGTGGGTTGAAATTGTTTTACCTTGCTAAATAGGACCAGAGATTTAGCCTTTTGTTTGGGATTGTTTGGAAACCCACATTCGTGTTAGAAGAGCAGAGCTGGGAGCTAAATACACTGCAGGGAACTCAGGACCGGTGTTAATATTGATGATCTCAGGTGAGTGCTTAGCCAGAAGGGAAGTAAAAATATTCATTTTAAATTTATGTGAAGAATTAGGGATGTAAAGATAAGGAATTTCTGGGTCCATAATAATACATGCTAATTAGCTCCTTGTTATGACTAATTGACCAATATAAATAACTGAGCAATTTGCATTCTTGCATTTGCATTCAAAACAAGATCAGATTTCATATTTGACATGGAATCCATATATGGAGTGTAGTGAATGTGAAACTTGTAATAAGATGGCTTATTAAATTTGCATATTATAATCAGGCATTACAGTGTGTTAACATCTGCATATTTGACAGATGTTCTTCAGGGTATAATAATTGGTAAGTGAAACACTAGGGATTTTCACTATGGGGCTCTGTGTTATGACTGTGGGTCTTTGTTGTTATCCTCAATGGTGTTCATTAAGTAAGTGATTCATTTGTGAACCTTTGAAGGCTGAAGGTTATTTGGAAAATTTGCATTGGTGCATATGCAAGCAAAACAGGGTTAGGAGTTGTAATGAATGACTGTACTTTATGTATTACATTGTTTGGCCTTTCATTTAGAAAGTTTTGAGAAAATGAATCAAGCTCCATTCTTGTTTCAGATCTGAAAAGAAGTCTACATGTGCTTCTCACTTTTGTTACACTGTAAGACCACAGCTCAGTAAATTAATTTAGGAATTAATTTTGGAAGTGTGGAGAAATATCTCACAGAATTTTTACATGTTTTCAGTTACTGATGCTTCATTGTTGTTTTCTTTTTGTTGAAATGCTAATAACCTAATGACCATTTTGACTGGAAAATGAAAAAAAAATATTATAAACATAGTCCTTGTTGTTATAAATAATTAGTTGGTGTTTGTTTGTTTATGTGTGATCCCTCTAGTCAGTGTAGATGACTCATATGGCCGATGAGAGCAGCTCTGATGGCTGAAAGAGCGTGCTGTGTGGTATAGAAGAGCTCCATTGTGTGCAGGCTGATGCATGCAAGGCTAGTGTCTAGTGTGGGGTGGCTCTCCCTGCCTCTTAGAGCTGGGCTGTCAGCTCTGGCTGCATGCTATTTCCTGAGCTGCCCCAGCTGAAGAATAGGCACCCCCTTCTTTACCAGCAGCTCCTCTTCCTCCTCCTCTCCTATTTGCTTTTCTTCCCCTTTAGCTGTAAGGCTTGCTTGGATTTGTACTAAGTCACTGGTGTGCAGCCCCCTGCAACTTGAGATGCCAGTCCACACAATGAGGCTCTTATGGGGGATTTTGTTGTAGCTGTGCTCAGGTGCGTCTCGGAAGCTGCCCGTTTGTTGGCAGCCACTGCGCTCTTCTCCTGCAGGACATGCACTAACGGGCAAAGTTTTCTAGGTGCGTTTGAGCGGAGAAATCAACAAAACTGCACTGGAATCCAGCGTTTGAGGACTCACAATTGGCAAGCCTTGTCTATAAGACTTCAGCACTGTAACAGATTAACTCTTAGAAGTTTAGCACTTTAATGATTGCTTTGCTATAACATTTATATATAATTATGTACTTTACATAGTCAGTAAGATATTCATTAACATAATAAATTATGTTTAAAATGATAGGGTCTGCATTGTAATTTTTCTGTTGTTTGAAGGACAAGAAAGGAACATCATGTGACAGGAGTGTAAATGCCAATTTAATATTTCTCACTCATATGTTTTGTAATTTTTCAGGTGGATCCACAAGTTCTACGATTAAGAAATTCAAGTTTACAACTTGCCATTTCCTCTTTAACTGCATTTTTATGTGACTTTTTTCCCACCTATTTCACCTACGAGAAAGCTCTTCAAAATTATGAAGTTGCAATAGCTACACTTGTGTTGTGCTACATAGTTGGAACTCACTTTGTTGTCTTTCTCCACAGGTAGCAAGCATGAGGATGGCACTCAGAGTGACTCAGAGAATGGTTTGGGTCTGCGTTTTGGCAGCAGACGGCACGCAGCTCTAGAAGAACGTCTGAAGGCTGCAGGACTTGCCCGAGCTAAAGGCAACGGAGCAGAGGGTGGGCCTGTTAGCCGCACTGCCTTCATGATTGAGTTCTATGATGAGGACAACCCGCGTAAACGGCGCTCTTACTCCTTCTCCCAGACGGCACCCCTGCTGGGGGGCGTGGCGGGGGAAGGTCTTTGTCCAGCTCCTCCCTCCCGCCCTAAGGTCATGTCTGTGGATGGTAGCAGGAGTGTAGCATCAGCGCTGGCGGCTGTGGCACCCACGGCAGCACGACTGCTTCAGAAGCAGAGATCAGAGGACCCCGGCCTGGAACGTAGCTCGATCAGCACAGGACAACCCAGCCCTGCAGATGAGCCACTGAAACAGGATGATGACCAGAGCGATAAAGGAACCTACACCATCGAGCTGGAAAACCGTAACCCTGAGGAAGAAGAGGCACGCCGCATGATTGATAAGGTATGACACAGGCTTGTAGCCACAAGTTTAAACCAACTGCCAACAATTAACCAGTGTACAAAAACATAAATATACATTTAGTTGTGTACTGTTTTACAATTTTACAAGTTTATTGTGGTTAATGGCCCGCATTTTGAAAGATGCTTATCAGCTTGTGTTTTAGGCACAGTAGCCTTGTAGCTCCAGTACAAAATTAAAAAGACAACAGCTTTGTCCTGGCTGATTGACTACACAGGAGTAAATAAGAAGTGTGTGCAATCAAAATTTTATTTAAAATATTATGTTAAAATGTCTAATTGAAATGCTTTAGAAATACAGAGTCGTTTTCTCCAGAAATAATTTTTGATATACAGGGTGAGTCAAAATTCACAGGACAAATTCCCTTTTATATGAATACTCCAGCAAAATAATGGCAATAGGCTATGTCCAGAATGTGACCGCCATCTTGAAAGCCGCCATATTGGATCAAGTGCAAGTTTTTCCAATGGGAAGGCGGTCATGTAGCATATCAAAGAAATAAGAATGTCCTGCAACTTTTGACTCACCTTGTATAACATTTCCTCTTCAAATTTTAGTGATTGTAATTCAAAATGTTAGCTAGGAAGCCCCAGTGCTACCAAGCTGGAAAGTTGAAAATAACACATACTTCCCTTGAGACGTTTATAACTGGGCATTTATTTATTTTTTTCAAAGTGCTACTAATACAATGTCACTAAACAGCTCACTGTTCACACTCACACTTGGAGGAGAGCACTAAATGCCCAGTTGTGTAATGTGACCAACCAGAACCCTGTACGGGCTAGCACTGTGCTGAATGACATCTAGTATTTGATTATACCTCTTGGTTTTATGTATTCTGCTCTTAATAAAACATCAAACCTGCTACATTCATATGTGTGTTCTTAATCACACACGAACACGATCAGGTATTGTGATAAACGCTGGCACTCAATTAGACTGGACAAAATGACTCTTGAATAAAATCTGCTTTATATTTTGAGTCCTCTGATTTTCTCATGTTGCCGTTCTTGTCACTCCTGACACATTTGAATAACAATGCCTGGAAGACAGGGTTTAACAGGCAATGATTTCTACTCACTGAGTTATGACTCCTGACAGCACTGATAAACAGCACGGGCAGTGTGTCCTGTTTTTTGTGACAGCATCTTTCTGAAGTGCTGTGTTTTGCCTGGAGATCTGTTTGAATGCTGTGCTTTTGGAGTGCTCCCTGCTGTGAATCTATATCTAATGATTTTGTAATGTCCTCATTGACTAACTATGCAGCACTGCTGATATCTTGTGTACCCTCTGGGAGCTGTTAAATTTGTGTTTAATAAAACATTGGTGTCCTGGAGTGTAGACATATTTAAAGTCACATTTTCATTATAATAACCCCATTAAAAACAACCAAAATAACATGCTCAAAATAACAGATTAAACGAGAGAGTATATGAGAGAATTTTTGGGGTACTTGGCTGAAAGTTGAGATTTGTCACTGTCCAGAAAAAGCATAAATAAGCACCTCAAATATGGTGACTTCACAGGAGAAGGCAAGAACAAAAACTTTAATTCCGGGGCATTTGGAATGGTTTTTGTTGATTTATAGATTTTAGAATTTAAAAGAAGCTAATGATTTTAAGTGATGGCAAAAAAAATTAAATAAAAAAGAAATTTTGATGCATGGTTTTCTTTGGAGATAATATACTGACTACTGCCAGTCAAAGCTTAGGGTTTTGTCTAGTTTTTTGAGGTGTGTGTTAACCAGCCTCACTAATTAACACACTCTTTTCATGCCTCGGTGCTGTTGAGCCTCATTTTCTTGCATTGTTGCCATGGAGCCAAGGTTTCTGCACAAGTGCTCAGCAGTCTCTTAACTTTGAAGTCGTGTGTACCACTCAGGTGTCGGTGTCTCTTGGCTCTCAGTCCCTGATTTTCATTGTTTTGTATTCTGCATTGTGCAGGTGTTTGGGGTGGGGAGCTCTCAGGATCTCGGTTGCCCTGGACAACAGCAAGGTGTTGGAAAAGCTAAGGAAATTAAGAAGCCTACCGCAACTACAGCTGAGGTAAAATAAATGCATTGAAGCTGTACTGTTTATTGTATGACTGTGGATCATATCAGTAGGTAGGTATTTAGTAGTAATGCAACTATTGCGATATTTAGCGTTGGGAGTGTAATATATTTAGTCTGAGTTAATATATGCATATCACATGTAGGAGCATGAATGAAATGAATAGATCATAGTAGATATAGCACTCTGCAAATGTTCATTACCATGCTGGTGGTATCAAGGAGAAATCTGGAACTTGTATTTTAATGCTTAGCACATCTCAGGATATGGAATTTTTTTACAAGCCATAAAACAGTAAATACAGAGAAAAGTTATTTTATACCATTTTCATTGATGTTTTGACGGTTCATAGACTTTTTAGGAAATTGAATGTATACAGCTTAAACCAGCAATTCAGAAATCAGCAATCAGTAAATATACCCCATACTGACATAGTACTATGATAATATTTGCTCCAGAGGAAATTCTGTGGGTTCAGACATGGATGTAATGTTGCATGAGAATGTTGCAGTTTTTAAAGGCATACTGTAGTAGCCCTTAATCTGTGTCAAGCATTCCCTTATTTGACCACTCCTTGTTACACAGAGAGTAGGCCACTCATAGACTGACCCAGTTAAGGGCGAAAAGGAGTAATGCTCTCTCCCCTCAAGGCTCACACAGAGAGACAGAGCGAGAGAGAGAGAGAGAGAGAGAGAGAGAGAAACACCATTGTAGATTTGTGGATACATATTTAAGCATTTAGTGCATTTATTATTCAAAATCTCCAGGCTCTAAAATACGCTTTCATGTTGAGCATTGGAAAAGGTCTAGTTTTAGCAGGTTTCCTTGAAAGAGAATGCATTGGACATCACAATTATGCTATGAGGAAAGGAAAAATTAGGTTACATAAAATTTTAATGAATCCAACAAGTTTTTGGTCATTAGTTCCAGACTAATTCATAAGTCAGTTAAATAATATATCCATCCTAAACCTCAATGAGGGTCTTGTCATCACACTAGGATAAGAATTAGAATTGAATCTAACACATGACCTTCATTTGTAGGGTCTCGTGGATGAGTCTGTTGCTGTGGGCAGTCAGCGATGGGTTTCCCAGTGGGCCAGTTTAGCAGCTAATCAAACTAGAACTGATCCCGAGGGTTCCGGGGCAGAACCCGCAGTCTTTGTCCATCAAGAGCGAGGTATTTGTCTTCATGTGTTTTCTATGATGTTATTATACACTTTATAATTTCTAGTGAGAAGAGAATGGCATGCAACACTGTTAAATGTTCTGACTGCAGAGCATGAAACAGATTTTTAATTATGTGGTTTCAATCATGTGATTTTGGCCTTTACTAGATATCTATTTTAAATAAATAATCACTTTGTTTGCAGCGTGACTATGCTAAGTTTGTTACGACATCCTTTACTCTAAGACTTTTTTCTTTTAGATGCTGATGCCTTGGATCCATCACTGTCTATAAAGAGTACTGGGTCTGCTACATCCAGTCAGTGTGAACGGAAGAGGAGGACGTTACCTCAGCTGCCCACTGAGGAGAAGAGCAAGCCAGGCAAGCCCTCATCTATTCTTGGCTTGCGATCTGAGATCGGCGAGAAGCAGGACACAGAGCCCCAGGAAAAGGAGAGTCACAGCGAGCACAAAGGAGACGGCGAATGTGCCCCCCCAACACAGGTCACTCCCAGCAGAAAGACCTCCCATCAGGGTGGGACAAGCGGGATGCAGACATCCTCTACCAAGCCTCCCACGCGTCCTGCCGAGAAGCAGAGTGAGGAGAGCCGCAGGAGGCGCACAGAGGACAAGAGCAAGGGAAGTGATGGGGAAAGAAGTGGGAAGGCCCTGGTGCGACAGGGCAGTTTCACCATTGAGAAGCCCAGCGGGAACGTTCCTATTGAACTGATCCCTCGCATAAACCGGCAGGTAGGAAGTAGAGAGCGTAGTGATTCGGCCGGCAGCATGGACACAGCTACTCTGCTAAAGGACACAGAGGCCGTCATGGCCTTTCTGGAGGCCAAACTCCGTGACGAGAAGAAGCTGGATTCCACAGTCCCATCCAGCCAACCTCCAGGACGGTCCATTTCCCCTGAATCAGACGTGGACACAACCAGCGCAGTTAGTGAAGCGGAGCGGAAGGGTGCCCAGAAGCGGCGTTCTTTCAGCAGCCTTCACAAAGAGAAGAGCAACCTGAGCTCTGCTGGGAAGAGTGCTGCTAGTGCACGGGAACGTCTGGAGAGGAAGGCCAAGACCAAGATTCCAGACGGCCGTCCAGACTCCCGCCGTCCAACTCAGATGACCACACGAGCCCGTCAGCCTTCACTGGACCTGACAGACGATGAGCAGACATCTTCGCTCCCCATTTCCGATGTGCTTTCCTCAGACCAGGAGACTTACTCCAGCCGCTCCCATGGCCGTGGAAACTTCACCTCCACTGACGACCTGCTGCAGTCCAAATTGGACTCTTCCAAAGCCGCCAAAGCCAGCAAAACCAGCAGGACAGCCCTGCCCAGCAGCACTGCTGTGGGCAAACAGGTGTGTCAAAGAGGGGTTAGCCTTGTTTGCTTTATATGACCTTGTCTGTGGTCAAATATTACAAGATTTATCAAACAATGATAGGCACATTTTTGGGTGCCCCTGGTTATAATATTACTTTTATAGATATTCTAAATATCAAAAAATGTGGACATATCCCTACAGTGGATTATGAACACAAGCTAATGCACATTACACTGTGATACATTTTGAAAAATGTGTTATCTTTGATTTAACAGTTTGTTAGCCATTTTAGGATCTTTAGGATCTCCAGGATTTAATATCCATTTGTTATTGTTATTATATTTACAAGATACTAATATCTTACTAATATTTGAAACCTTGCACAGCACTATTAGAATGACTTGATACATTACAGTTTTACATTTTAAAACACATTTGTTAATTTAGTTGAAAATGCTATTTGTTGACAGCAGCCAGCAGGTCTTCCTCAGCCTCGGCCCACCAGAGCATCCCTGCTGCGGCGAGCTCGTCTGGGGGACACATCTGACACTGACCTCGCAGACGCAGACAGAGTTTCAGTGGCTTCTGAAGTGTCCACCACAAGCTCCACTTCCAAGCCTCCATCAGGCAGGAAGAACCTGTCGCGCATCGACATGCTAGCCCAGCCCAGACGCACCAGACTGGGCTCCATCTCTGCACGCAGCGACTCAGAGGCCACTGTCAGCCGCAGCACTACCTCACGAGTGTCCACTGAGACAGCCCTGCGTCTAGGTCTGCGCGCCACCAACCCTGCAGACAGCAAACTTAACCCCCGTCTCCGAGCCAACAGTGTCTCAAAATTAACCGACACCAAGACCAAAGTCACACCTCCGATCTCCGGATCTCCAGCGGGTGAGCAGTTCAGCACAGTTTGGCCACTTATTTTTTTTACACACACTCGATGTGTCACTGAATGTTGGTAACATTGCATGTCAAAAATTTGGGAACACCAAGGACTACAAACACAACATGATTATTTATTAAAAGATTGAAGCTCTTGGTATCCCCAAATGTTTGATTTAAATTTAAAAATCAGTTTAGCTCTGGGCAGCTCAACCAATAGGCTGTGGACCACAAGTGGGCTAAACAGCACCCTCTGGTGGTCCTTGGGACGTAGTAAGCTTTTCAAAGAGTAATATGAACGTATCCTTGCAGTAGTAGTACACGATTCATCTTGTGCCATTTATTCTGCTTAATCAGTTTTTTTTTCTGACTGATGTCTGCTGTAAACAAGGTCATGTTAGACTTATCTGTTGATATTTAATGTTCAGTTGCATATTTCTCAGACCTTAAACATCTGAACATTCTTGGAGGAAAACACTTAAGTGCTATATGTTATACCTTAAATTAACCAAAAGATGCTTGCATTGGCTAGTATCATTCTGAGTAAGTTAAGGAGAGGTTGGATTACCTAATCCACCAAAATACTTTCTCTTCACTACTGATGGCTGTGGCATCGCATAGAACTCACCATCCCCCAACAGCAAAGCCAGCATTTAAAACAGTGACTTAAATCCTTGTCTCAAACCCTTGACAGGCTGTATATAGTTGTGACTCCACACCACTGTTTTTGTTTGTAATTGTAGTGTAAAAAGTATTACTATTTATATTATTATTAGATGTATTCAGTGTAGATTCAGAATATGTTTATTCAGTGCATTAATCAAAAATGCAGCCGGACAGCATACATCTGAATAACTGTCATTTTTATATCGCTTATGCAGATTTTAATTGAATCTTAATGTGCTATCTGGTGTTTCTGTGTTTTGTCTCACTGTGCCTTATTTTCACATTGTCTGTCATCTGTAATTGTGGTCTGACTGTTCGTGTCTTGGTGTCCCTGCATGCATGTGTTGTTTAAAAAGAGAACTTTTATGCAGAGATGACTCAAGCAGAACCTGAAGATGGCCTAGCAGACGAGGAGCCCATGGGTACTGTACCAACTCTGGGCTGTGTGTGCCTTCCATTTTGTGTGTGTATGTGTGTCTGTGTTTCTATGTGCATGTCAGACCATGGTCAAATATGCAGTTGAATTCCTAAACATATGATCATGCAAACATGCAAATATTTTAGAATAGTCTTGAGCAGGCCCTTAAGAAGAGCTCAGAATTGTTTTGTGTTATTTGACTTGGCTTTTTTTTTGTTTTGTTATGTTTTTAACCTCTCATCCAGTTCTCATCCTAAACAGTAAACATTAAGCTCTCTGTCAGTAGATGTTAAGTAGGCTCCTAACTGGTATTAATAGGTAGTTTGTCTCTCTTACTCTTCTGAGAAGGCTTTAGATTAGCTGTTTGAACATTGCTTTGAGGGTTGAATTCCACTACCAGAGCATTAATAATATCAGGCACTGATGTTGAATGATTTGTTCTTAATCAGAAGTGCCACTTGGCCAGTTCAAGGTAGTGGATGGTGCTCTATTTCTCCAGAGAAAACAGTTCCATTGCTTCGTTCAGCGGTGCTTTGGAAGCTTTAAACCCCTCTGGCCTATGCTTGATATTGAGCATGCTGTACATCGGCCCATGTACTACATCCCATTCAATTTGAAATGCATCGCTAAGGTTTATGCAAGCATGCAATTACAACAATGGATGGAATGTTAAATTAAAAGGGGTGTCTTGTCTACAAACATTTTGACTTTTAGATTTTTATACCTTTTTATGGTAATGTATCTTAAATATCCATTTTCGATTGCCCCTTTTTCGCACCAAAACAAAACCATGCAGTATCTGCCAAAAACGATTTGCAATTATGCTGATGCAAGCACAAGGCAATTTGAATCAAAACTTTTAAGTAAAGTTCATCGAGCACATGTTGAAACGGCTTCCCCTGATGGCAATAACTAATAAAATCATTTTGATTCGACTCGTGTGCAAATTTTCCCTCTGCCTGATTCATCATGGTTACCCGTTACTTTAGAATGATTAGAGCTTCTCTTTGCTTGGCATTGACGTGTAGTGTAGATTTCGTCTTGTATGTTCTTACCAGGTTTGGATTTTAAGGTTACAGTGCCTTGTGTGTGGGTATTATTTGTTTGCGCTCTTAAAGCTGTATATGATGTTGTATAATTTTCTGCCACTGAAACAAGATCTTGCTAGTAATAGATTTTAATGTTCAGACCTGATGAGTAACAATGGCTTTTATTCATTATAGTTGTGTATGGTCATATCTTATCCTTAAAAATCTGGGGCATGGTATTTTACCAACCTGGAAGTGAATGTTTGGATAAATTATTATTTATCAGTAACATTAAAATAGCAGTGGTAATACTAAAAATTGTAATACCAATATTACACACAACATGGCAATCAGCGATACCTGTACTAAATCTGTTTACTTATTTTTTGCACACACAATATTTATTCCTCTTTAATAATAAATGGCATCAGTGTTAATTTCACATTTCATTTTTTTACTCATTGTAATTTTAACAGTATAAAGCGGTGTGAGTTCAGGACAGTAGACGATCAGTACAGTCACGGCTGGACCTCAGACACTGCCCACAATGTAACTGGCTCTGGAGCTCTTGATTGCTTTTCTATTATTGGCTTAGTGTCTAAATATCTACATGAATTACTGTGCTTCATTTCAGCTGACTACAAACAGCAGGGTGTCTTGTGGAAAAAACAGTAGTCATCAGTGGGTGTTTGTTTCCATGCATTGATGCCAATTTGTATATTAAGCTCAAATCACAGCTTGTGTCATATGACAGTTCCCTAACTGTGGAATTATATTCCATTCAGGTCACTCAAATCTGTGTTCATTGTTAAACAAATTTGATGAATAAGGGCCATGGCAAATAAGGTAATGATAGGAGTATAATTAATTAATGTGTCTCTACAAAATCCCTGGGAATGACATAGTTCAAACCTTGTATCAGTGGTGGAAAAGGGGCTGTGTTTGAACCTTGGTGTGTGGGAGTGTTTTTCTCATCCTCTAACAAGACCTTACTGTGTCTGTGTCTAATACTGACAAAAGCCTGGAATCAAAACTTGCCAAATATTGACAAGTCCCTAAAGATTTTGACCCCATTTTCTCAAAACTTACCTCCCCCACATTTTTATTTTCTAGCACACATATCCCATAAGCTCATGCAGCTGCTTGCAGGGGGGGGGATCTCAAGGGGAAAAATGGTCATAATATATGTGCTCTCATTTGGATCCTAAGTATTACACACTAATCTCAGCCCCCTGTGTCCCTGCAGCGGCTAACAGGTGGAGACGCCTGCCTCCAGAATATGCCTCCACCTCTGAGGACGAGTTTGGCTCCAACCGGAACTCCCCTAAACATGGACGCTTGCGTCCAGGCACTACTCTCCGCACCAGTAGACTGAGCGGCACGCTCACAACCTCATCCACACCAAGCCCTGGAGGCATTGGCCTCAAACATAGGACGAGAGAGCAGGAGGACTACATCCGAGACTGGACAGCACACAGTGAGGAAATCGCCAGGTACTCATCAACTCTGTGGTTCTAAAACTCTCTGCATATTTGTGCTCTTCTGCTGTAGTTCTGGTTACCCACTGCCCTGCACAGTTTCAGTTATTTCCTGTCTCAAAACACCTTATCCTGTTGTATTGCACTCATTGTATTGTACATACAATACAACCTGTTGGGACCCTGTCCTGGACAAGGCTCATAACATTAGCCTATGGCTTGGAGGAGATGGGAAGGGAAAAAAAGGGTAAATATAACCCTGTGTGGAAATAGTGAGTTAATTCAGCTACTTTAGGAGCACATGTGCCTAAGGTCACCATGCTTAGTGCCAAGCTCGGGTTAAAGGGATACAAAGCTCCTCATTCTGGCTTGGAGCTGTGAAACTTTTCTGGAATGATAAATCTCCATGCATTTTCTTTGGCATGAGTTGGAGTGGTGTGTGTGATCCGGAACTAATCTTCCAACACCAGGACCTCACTAGTAGTTATGTGGGAGAAAGCTATCATATCCTCAAATCCTTACACCTGGGGTAAAGCCTTACCAAATGAGTTGAAGCAAACTGGGATATGTACTTTATTTATGCCTATTTAAAGGGGACATCTACGATTGTGAGGAAACACTGTTCTCTCTGATTTGTTTATGTTCAGAAGCACATCGTCTTTTAATGTGGAATGTTGGGTTTGAGGGGAAAAAAACAACTGTTAGAAAGTGGCTGAAGTTTAAATTGTCTGTAAGTTTTTATTCACTGTTTGAATTACCACAGAAACTTGTTTGTGACTTGAGTTTTGTAGCACTTTGATTAATGCAGTTAGCTGTCTCCTGAATTTGGAGACATTTCCACCATAAGAGATCCGAAACACAAAATTAAGTCAATATTACTCACCTATGGAGCAGAAATAGAGCAATAGGATCATCTTGGTTTGTGATTTTCAACACTGGGAGTTCTCACCATTGTCTAAAAAAAACTTCAAATTACTTTTCTCTGCTATTGGCAGAGAGAGCGAGAAAGAGAGAGAGAGAGAGAGAGAGAGAGAGAGAGAGAGAGAGAGAGAGAGAGAGAGAGAGAACGAGAGAGAGAGAGAGAGAAAGAGAGAGAGAGAGAGAGAGAGAGAGAGAGAGAGAGAGAGAGAGAGAGAGAGAGAGAGAGAGAGACTAGCACACTGGACTGAGACAGTTTATTTTTGTCATTTACATATACTGGGGCCTTATAAAGACTTTATACCAGGTTCAAGCAGGCAAAAAGACTGGAGAATTAGCAAATGGTAGGGAAACATCCCCAGAATTTTTTTTTTAACTCGTGATCATCACCTTTAAGAGGAAACTTTTACATGCTATTTACGAATACTTGGCTGTATAGTGTATTCAGCTTCTTTTGTTACTATAGGAATTAAAACACTGGAGTGTAGTCCATGACGTGACCACTACTGAGTGTGGAAACACAGTGTAAGGCCTGTTTGAGGTTGTTGTCAGTTTGAGTTTGGAGCTCAGCTGCAGTAACCCAGAGAGACAGTGACCTGCTCTCCTGCTACGAGAAATGACCCAACAGCAGTTTGGCAGCTTGTTTGCTGCCCCCCTTCACTCTGTCTCTCACATGCACGCACACACCATTTCTCCCTTCTTGCTGTTTTTGGCAGATTTTATACCTGCAGATGTCCGCTGTCCCTTGCTCTTTATCTTTGTACAGCTCTTCCACTCGACCTAGTAATCACATTTAAACTCAACGGACAGCAGAGCACTTTTGATTCAACACAACACAAACACATTATTTTTTATCTCTGAGTGACACTTTTAAGTGAATGTAAAATCAGTAGCATTGCTCACCATTTTCCTCAGAGCAGCACATACTATATTACAGCAGGCGCATTTCACAGTGTTCATACAAAGAGAAACACTTCTCATGGTTATTATGGTTAATCTGATGTGAAGTTTTTTGTGAGAGCAGAATGGAGTGTGAGACATCAGCTTTGTACACAGCAAAAGAGGATATGCTTGACTAACACATAGTTTGGGAATGTAATATACAGTGCTCTCCAGAATTACTGGCCCTCTTGGTAAAGCTGAGCAAAAAATGCAATAAAATAATATGTTACATCCATTAGATTTATTCCTAAATATAAATTCTAAAATATGAGCAAAACCAGAGCTAGCAGGGAGCTGAAATGCAGAGACATCATGAACAGAGCAGGGCAGTATAGGTAATGTGAAAGATACTGCAACTAGGAAAATAAATAGAAAAGTATCTATGGGTATTTAGTATGGACAAATGGCCTCATATTCATTATGATACATTAACCTTAAGCTGTTCATCACTCTCACTGTTGTCAAACTTCTCCAAAATCGTAACATTGCAATACAATGTTCCCAATTTCTAATGGAAGGTAATGCAGAAATTATTCTAGACCATCTCTTATTAGTTCATTCATTATTAATATCTAACACAAACTAAAGAGCATCTAACTTTTGAAATTAAACCAATATGTAAAAAAGGCACATACAAGGTTTTGATCAGAGTGAAACAGCATCTTTTAAAAAATTATTTATTTTTGCATTTTATTAAAGTGCATTTTCGGTTTTTAGGGGAAAAAAATCATATGGGCTTAAGAAAAAGCTCATAAATCCTTTCATTCATTCATTATCTGTAACCGCTTATCCAGTTCAGAGTCGCGGTTGGTCCAGAGCCTACCTGGAATCATTGGGCGCAAGGCAGGAATACACCCTGGAGGGGGCGCCAGTCCTTCACAGGGCGACACACATTCACTCACACACAGACACTTTTGAGTCACCAATCCACGTGTGTTTTTGGACTGTGGGAAGAAACCACGCGGACACGGGGAGAACACACCAACTCTTCATAGACAGTCACCCGGAATGGGAATCGAACCCACAACCTCCAGGCCCCTGGAGCTGTGTGACTGCGACACTACCTGCTGAGCCACCCCGCCGCCAGCACTATATTTAGTGCTTTTATTTTTCAGTATCAGTAATTCTGGTTGACACTATGTGCCATGCATTTTCCTGCTGTTACAATTCCCCAAGTCATTCCAGTTTTCCAGGCAAAGATTTTGTGTAGTACTGGACTGAACTGGAGTGGTAATGAACCACATTCACATTCATGGCATTTAGCAGAAATTCATTTCCAGAGCGACAATAAGACAGCATTAAGAGTACTGACCACAGTTTCTTATCAACAGAGTTTGGTGCCCTTGCCCAAGCTGGGACTAGAATCTCAGTCTGTCACATTGAAGGCACTGCTGTTACTCAATGCATTAAACAACATGTGACTCTTGGTTGATCTAAGAGCAGGCTGAACTGGTGCCTAGGAAATGCTTTTGTTGCCTTTATTGTTCTATTGTATAATGTCACTGTGTTAATCACTGTGTTTGTGTGCATGTAATTGAGCATGTACAGAGCAGTAAGGCCCACATAATGATTTTATTGTTGTTTTGCATGTCTGTGAACTCCCCTAGTTTCCAGGCACCCGTCTGATGGTTAATAGGTTATTCCCCTGTGTGCGCAGGATCAGTCAGGACCTGGCCAAGGACCTAGCCATCCTGGCACGGGAGATCCATGACGTGGCAGGCGAGATTGACTCTGTCAGCTCCTCGGGCACGGCGCCCAGCACCACAGTCAGCACAGCAGCCACCACACCCGGCTCTGCCATCGACACCAGAGAGGAGGTACAGTGTATTTTATTTCAAATCTCACACCACACTGCCACCAAAGACATTACTGTATGAAGGAGGATTGGATTGGTTTATGAGGAAAGTCACACATTGCTATTAAAAAAGACACTCCGTGTTGATACGTACATGTGAAGTAGCAAAATTTTATTTGCCTTATTAGAGTTGAAAATGACAAACCTTTATGCAATTTTTATATGATGTTATTGTTTTGAAATGTAACTGTGCCTTTTATTTTTTGGGTTATATCCCTCTCCCCATTCAGAGCTAAGAGTCTCGACTTTGAGACTAAAAACCTCAGTGTCAGGCAGTAACAAAATACTGATTTGTATGTGATTTCACTTCTTTGTGTATCTTCACGATTAGCAACGACCCAGGTGACTGTGTATTTTTTATCCTCACACTGTTCTGTATGTTTTTTTCCCTTTCATTTCATGGTTTGTTACTGTTACCTGTAGCTGGTTGATCGAGTATTTGATGAAAGTTTGAACTTCCGGAAGATCCCCCCTGTGGTTCAGACGAAGGCTCCAGAGATAAACGGCCGGTCAGTGGAGCTGCGACCTCGAGCCCCCGACAGTCTGGATCCCCATGCAGCACTGCGCAGACGCACATGGAACAGAGATGAGGTCAGGCCGGTACGAACATTATCACCTGCACTATTCAGATATACACACTGATATCACAGTCATATACAGTGTCAATGTACAGTGTGTGGACAAAAGTACTGAGTCATTTACACATTCTGCCTATGGGATTTTATGATATCCCATTCTAAATCCATAGCCATTAATCTGGAGTTGGTCCCCCCTTATAACAGCTTCCACTTTTCTAGAAAGGTCTTCTACAAGATTTTAGACCACACATCCAGAAGAACATTACTGAGGACTCTGATGTTGGAACTAGCTCACATTCTTCATTCTAGTACATCCAAAAACTGTTTGATGGGTTTGAGGTCAGGGCTCTGTGCAGGCCAGTGAGTTTCTTCCACACCAAACTTACCCAAACATGCCTTTATGGACCTTGCTTTGTGCACTGGTGCACAGTCATGCCGGAACAGAAAAGTGCTTTCCCCGAACTTCCTCAAAATGTTTTGGTGTCCTGAAGCATAAAAATGATTTTCTTCACTGGAACTTAGGGGCTCAGGCCAACCCCTGAAAAAAAACCCACAGCTTTATCCCTCCTCCACCAAACTTTATAATCGGCACTCTGCAGTCAGACACACTCATCCATCAGACAGCCTGATAGAGAACCTGGATTGATCACTCCAGAGAACACGTTTCCACTGCTGCCGTTTCCAGTGTGAGCGTGCTTTACACCACTCTTTTCAATGCTTAGCATTTTGCTTAGTAATATAATGCTCGTGTTTAGCTGCTCGGCCATGAAGTTGTTGGTGCATGTTTTTTTCTCTCTGTGCACCTGCACTCTGCAACTTTACATAATCTTCGTGGCTGAGTTGCTGTGGTTCCTAAATGCTTCCAATTTAGGAATTTTGGAGGAAGTAAATGTCATGAAAAGTCTTGTTGCAACGGTGGCACCCTATAAATTTACCACATCCAAATTCCATCCCATTCTTTCACAAATGTTTTAAAGGCAGGATGCATGGCTATTTGTTTAACTTTATACACCTATGGCAATGGGACTGAATGGAACATCTGAATTCAATGATTAGGTGTGTCCCAATACCTTTGTCCTTACAGTGTAGGTACAGTTCACCAAAAGCCTACTGCAATGGTCCATATGTGGACCTATGCTTCACGTCTTCAAAAAATCATTTATATATTAGAGGTTGAATATAAATGCAATGGTAAGACTTATAATTGCATTTAAATCCACATTTTTGACAGCAGTTGTCCACCCGTGTCAGTGAGCTACTGGTGAGAAATAATTCATATTACATTATATCAAGCTTTTGTTTTTGCCTGCAATGAATGCAACACCTAATGAGCCATAAAAGCTTTCTGGCCTACAGTAACATTCTAATGTGCTTCATAATCTACTTTCGTGAGTTGTTGGTTTCTATAAATTCCTTGCTCTTTATGTTTTTTCCCTAATTATTAAAATTCTGTGTGTCCTGTAGGCGGTGTTAGACAGTTTGCTGTTGACTTCCGTCTCTCAGCTGTCTTCCAAAATCCGCCAATCTGTGGATAAAACAGCGGGCAAAATCAGGTAAGTCACACAAAACCGCCAGTCATTGTTTCTAAACTGCAAAATAGAGAGTAATGTGAATCATGTGAGCAATTTGTGTTCTTATGATTATCTTCTGTATTCAAGGATATTGTTCAAAGACAAGGACAGGAACTGGGATGACATCGAGAATAAGCTCAGTTCAGAGACTGATGTACCACTTCTCAAAACCACTAACAAGGTCTGTTCTCTTCAATCCCAGATTTTGTTACAGTCATTTGCTGACAGAATATTAGACAGAATATTAGAAGGTTATTCTAATCTTGCCTTACTTTTATGATACTTAGGAAATATCATCAATTCTAACCGAACTGAAAAGGGTGGAGAAACAGATTCAAGGTAAGGATGTCTGGAGGTGTGGAGAGTGCTGCTTTCAGAAAGCTGTATTACTTATACACACACCATATATGGCTCCCGAGTGGCCCAGATGTCTAAGCGTTGGCTCTTTCATTGGGAGATACTTGGTTTGATTCGAGGTGATGATTCAGAGGCCTGGGGTTCTAAGACAGTTGACATTGCTCAACCTGAGTGGGTAGGAAGGTCCCTGCTCTCCCCTCTTTGATATCATGTGTATCGGAGGAAACCTGTATTTGTCCTCACCCATTCAGTATTGAAATCGTGTGTGATAGGGGGTGCTTAGCTAACAGGGTGGGAATGGAGTACTGGGTGAAAATTCTACAACCCAGGGTATAAACATTCATTCATTCATTATCTGTAACCACTTATCCAGTTCAGGGTCGTGGTGGGTCCTGAGCCTACCCAGCATCATTGGGCGCAAGGCACGCAACACACACACTCACACACACTCAGACCTATGGATACTTTGGAGTCACCAATCCACCTACCAGCGTGTGTTTTTGAACCGTGCGAGGAAACCGGAGCACCCGGAGACACACGCAGACCCAGGGAGAACACACCACACTCCTCACAGACAGTCACCCAGAGGAAACCCACACAGACACAGGGAGAACACACCACGCTCCTCACAGACAGTCACCCGGAGGAAACTCACACAGACACAGGGAGAACACACCACGCTCCTCACAGACAGTCACCCGGAGGAAACCCACACAGACACAGGGAGAACACACCACACTCCTCACCCGGAGTGTGGAATTGAACCCACAACACGGATATAAAAAAAAATAAATACATAAAAATAAAAAACAACACATGATTCTATCTGTAACCAACAAAAATATTATTAGTAGAAACGAGTGGTTTCAATTATCTAAAGTTTAATCACTATGACATTCTATGATTCAATCATGATTAATCACAAATTAAAATACTAGTTTTTCCTTGTTATGTTTTAGAAGGGAGATAAAACAATGTGGTATGAAAAACTCAGAGGAAACCATTCTTTTTACTTTAAAATATTTACACCATAGCTTTTTATGATATTTCAATTAGAATCTCTCAATCTGCTTAACATCAAACACAACAAAAACTAAGACTTTAATTTAAAACAATGTGGCACGCAGCTCAAAGCTCAGACAATAAAATGCCTCCAAAATCCAGTTTCAACAATTAAATCACTGTAAAATAAGTGAATTACGGGAGGAAGTTGTGGCCAAAGTTGGTAAAATTATTAACTTGTGTTAAATGAACACATTAAAGTTTCCTGATTAATCACGTCTTAACTCATTAACGCTGAGAGCACTAGTAGAACCCTATATCAATATGTTATATAATCTCCCAATATAAGCAAAAAAGTTGAATGACGCACTTTGGAGAAGCTGCACATGAGCAAAAGCTCACTCTAAAGCCAGCGCTCAAGAGGTCCCACCCAGCATTCGTGTCTGTATAATGTGGACTGATAGAGCTCCATCCACGACAGTGTTCCCCTCAACACAGATATTTGAAATAATCCTCTTCATCCCTGTCCTGCAGTCATAAATATCATGGTGGATCCTGATGGAACCTTAGACGCTCTAACCAGCCTGGGCTTGACTAGTCCGACGTCCACCAAGCCCAAAAGTGGGCCCTGGGGGCCTCAGCCTGGCAATGGATCTTCAAAACCCACCACCATCTCACCCAGCCTCGGACAGGACCTCAGCTGCCCCCAGCCCAGCGCAGAGGCAAGCACCGTAACCAACAAATGAACTGAGAGGAACATCTAATAGCTAATACATGACTGTCCAGGAACAGATAAAGCTCTTGTACATATTGTATGTATTCCTCCCTCTATGCCCTTCAAGATTGCTATATGGGAAAATTCCGTTTTCCTCTTCAAGTGCAGCAGTGAAGGTCACTCCTGTGGATCTGGACCTTGACGTGCAGTAGATGAACAGAGGCAGCTGCTGGTGGCAGGAGGTGAGAGGTCAGTGAGTTGCCACTACACATGATTAATGGTGTCAGAGCCAGCTGTGGGCTGCAAGTGTGAACGCTTCCATTCAGGAGTGACCCAGGTAGACTTTGTTTGAACTCTTTCAGCTTCTACAGAATGCAACTCCAGTGCCTGTCTGCTCTCCCCTAAGCAAACCCTCCTACTAATCACAACGTATTCTATTAATGATCATGTCTATTTCTGCCTCACAGATGAGATTTGTTGATGACGGGGAACGTGCCCAGTGTACTGTACTTACTGAGTCTGGTGTCTTCATAAGCATGGTCTTGTCCATTTCAAAGTCCCTGAGGCCAAAGGCCAAGATCCAGGAACATGACAAGCAGTTGTCTGGGAGAAGTGATTGAAAACTTGCCGACCAGGCAAACTGTGCAAAAAAAAGACCAGTCAACATTGATATTAAGTACAATTTTTTTTCAGAGAGAATATTCAGTTAAGAGATAAACAGCCAATAAATATGTCAGTTTTCTCATTATTAAAGAGTATACCTTTTTTTTTTTTCAAAGAAGTCGACAGGACTATATCCACACCTCCAGTGTTCAGTCTTTTAAGTTACTTGCTTTTTTTTTTGTCAAAGTAATCTTAAACATATTCAAGGATATGTGTACAGATATTTATGTACATTTCCCTCTTTTTGTCTGTTTTTTTCTGAATTACAGCTGCACATCATTTTAGATCTTTTAATCATTTTGGAATCTTGTTTATTCAAAGGTAAAACCATCTTTTTTACCTTCCTGTTTATACAAGTGAATTATCTCATTTAATTTCCTCCAAGAAATTTGTCCTGAAAAATAAATAACCTGTAATTTGTGCTTCATGGCGTAGAAATGACTAGAGATTAACCGTGATCTCTGATATTTACATTGCTTTAAAAGATTCAAAAAGCAGTGTCAACTTTAGATGTCATGAATTTAAATGTGAATCAGCTAACCAAAGGAAATACCATGTACACATTGTGCAATTTAATTCTATCCATGCACTCAGAAGACGATAATGGAGGCCATTTTCTTGATTACACAAAGTGCATTTATGCTTTTAAAATCAGTATAGTTTGGCTGTAGTAAAAAAAAAAAAGAATCAGTGACAATATGCTGATTCAATGCATATTTATTACATTTTGGGCTAAAGGACAGATACAGTTCTTCAGTTTAAAGCTGTCCAAACATTCTAGGGTCAGTTTAAATTTGCAAGTGACACATGCATAACAAAATGTAGTTTTACTCTCGTAACAGAAGACAGTATTTAGAGGAAGACAGTATTAGACAGTGCATTAGTGAAAAGTTCTATGGCATTGTTGCTGAACATCACTCATTCACTAACAATGTTCTCTGGATTGTGTGGTGAGATTTTACCTGAGCCTTATAATGAGCAGGCTTTAATGAGTATGCTTGCTTTAAATAAGTTGCAGTCAAATAAAAGTGAATCTTATTAACAGCAGAAACTCAGTACACTAACATTCTGTGTAACCCCAGTCATTATTATGTGCAATTAAAGGTAGTCCACATTTGTCAATATTTTCACAGCTGGTGAGCTAGTGTAATATTCATGAGAGAAGGCTCCACCTGACGATGCACCGAAATAAAAAAACCTTGGCCAAAAACAATCAAAATCAATAAACATTTAAAAAGCTCTCAGTGAATAACTGACACAAGGCAGTGGTCATCCAAACATTTTGTACATAGCTAGAGATTCTTATTGGAATTTTAAACTGCACTGCAGCTATATTCAGGCACCATAAGAGCTTGAATGCTCCAGGTGTTAAAATCTGGCATTATTCCACCTTAAATAGCTCAGCAGTTACATTCTGGTGCCAGAAAACTTGAATAAAAATATGGCAAAAAAGACATAGTATTTAATTAATTATAACCCTTACACACGTAATGTTCCTCAGAAACAGTGAATTTCACAAAGAGAAACGGCTCTGCTCTTGCTCCACTAGAGGGCGCCAGAAATAGCGACTTAATGCCTATTCAAATCCGTTCTATTCATGTTTTCTGTTTTTCAGTGAAACACAACCGAGGTCAATTTTTCGGTGCATCCCCAGTTCCTGCATAAGTCAGTGCGTACTGTATTATCTGAATCCCGTTTCCTCTTGCTGCTTGGCTGTATTTACGTTAATGGGGAGGGTGGGGGAGGGGGGTGCCTGGCCTTTCTTTGTGAACTTGTGTGTCGTAGAGAGTATGAGCTCAACTTAGTACAACTGTACTTAGGAACTGAACCAGTAGTGGACATAGGTACAGGACTAAACCCTTAGCTTTTTCTAGTTTTGATTCTTTGGTTCATGTCTGGTAAATGTATGATGTCACTAAGTGCCCGGTAATGGAAAATGTAGTTTTTGGGCCTTTTAGGAAGGAAATCATAATGTAGCGTGCTGAAGGGTCATTTTGCACATCTTGGACTGATGTAGGGTAAAAAGCATTACATGTGTTAAACCCATAGCGGGTACAAAAACACATAATACCAAAATGACACCAGTATATTCTACTGTTCTCTCATTACAGGACACATTGAGGCAATGCCCTCCAGACACTAAGAGAGACTCATAGTTTATGTTCTGATTACCATTTTACTTGATGAGAAAGAGCAAACATGTTTGGTACAGTTTTTATGTTTTGTTTTGTTGTTGATTCTGTTTCATACCATTTTATTTTATCATCATTTTTTATAAATACTTTTATTTATTTTTTTGATTTATTATTGTCTAATGCTTCAAATTGTTGCGTCACATTTTTGTCTTTTTTAATGGAATTTTTGCGTACTCTCAATAAAGGACGAAATATTTCTGGATCTGTATTACAGTTTACTTTCTGTGTGTTTACATTTTAATTTTAAATAAAGACACTTGCATAAAACATCAGTGTAGTGCAGGATGAGTACAGCCCCAGAGCAGGGACTTGTGTCCTGTAGCTCTTTCAGTGGATTAAACAGTGTATGATCCCATTTACAGTATTAGAGAACGTGATTTCAGGGTATAAAAGTTGAAAAAATTAAAGACTAATAGAGAAACCATTCATGCATTCATTATCTGTAACCACTTATCCAGTTCACCCACAACCTCCAGGCCCCTGGAGCTGTGTGACTGCGACACTACCTGCTGCGCCACCGTGCCACCCATAGAGAAACCAGCATCCATTTATTTTTTTTAAATAATAAGCAAATATTTAATAAGAACAATACATAAATATACAAGTAAAATACAGTGACACTGGCTAGTGAATGTACTCATTAATCTACTATTTGATTTATTTATTTTTTTTAATATGTTAACTCATTATCAAAATCCTCACTTAAAGCCTGTGTCTTGCAAACCGTGAATAAAGTTTAAAAAATATATAATAGAAATGTATTTGATATATTTGTCCAAATATATTCATACCCTGCTTCTAAATAGAACATGCACCTAGTTTCTGGACACTGGTGTTTAAATTCTACAGTACTGGTTTTGTTATGTTCTCTGACACTGGCACATTAATCATTTAATCTGAGTGCAATCAAATTCTCACAGCCATGTTCCAAAATTTACAAATGCTTTCCCAGGAGAACAGAGGTTGTTATTGCAGCAAAGCTAGCCACATTTTCAAAATCTTTCATTTCAGATGAAACGTAGGATGAGCAAATGTCCACAATCGTTTTTGGAGTGTTTTCCACCACTGAGGATTCCATTTTACGTGTCCAGAGACAAGCCTTTCCAGGACTTCGTCTGCTCTCGCTTGTACAGTTCCAGCTCCTTCAGAGACAAACAAAAGAAGAATTGGACTGCCATCTCAACACACACACCATTCTCTGGAAAGATGGACTTTATTACATCAAGTTTAAAAAAGTAAATTATGTGAAAGCAGTCCATAAACAGAAGCTAAATAAATGTAAGGTGGGACTGGTATTCATTGTGAGCTGATATGACTCCCCGAGTACTTCATACACAGATGGACTACAGCTACATTTGCACTGAGCACAAAATGTCAGTCCTGCTCGCTGATCACTGCAGTCATGTGACAGTCAGCCAGTAGAAACAGAGTGGACTGGATCAGGTGAGGGGGAATGTTGTGAGAGGTTATTGTAGGTTAGTTATGAAGAGAGGTTATTGATGTCTCAGAATATCAGTCTGGATCATCAGTCAGTGTTTAAATCAGAGATAACCCAAAGTGCTGAGATCTCTGCTTTGTTCCCAGACGTCTGGGGGAAAAGTGAATAGATGTTGGAACAAAGATGCCTTTCACTAGACTCTGTTTTTGTTTCTGAAACAGGGACCGTTTTTAAATGAGCCTAGTTTTCTCTTTCTGGAACGGTTGTGTGCAAGCACTGTTAAATATTTATATGGACACTGGAAATTAAAACCCAAAAAAACATAGTTTTAAATTCATTGTTTTTGCAATGTCATGAAAGCCAGTGTTGTTTAATACATCAACCTATTCATTCATTCATTCATTATCTGTAACCGCTTATCCAGTTCAGGGTCGCGGTGGGTCCAGAGCCTACCTGGAATCATTGGGCGCAAGGCAGGAATACACCCTGGAGGGGGCGCCAGTCCTTCACAGGGCAACACAGACACACACATTCACTCACACCTACGGACACTTTTGAGTCGCCAATCCACCTACCAACATGTGTTTTTGGACTGTGGGAGGAAACCGGAGCACCCGGAGGAACACGGACACGGGGAGAACACACCAACTCCTCACAGACAGTCACCCGGAGCGGGAATCGAACCCACAACCTCCAGGTCCCTGGAGCTGTGTGACTGCGACCGTGCCGCCCTCAACCTATTCATCAACCTAAAAAATAAGCTATAAGGACTGTGCCAGAGAAGAAGAAAAAGTTTATAAAGATGAACTATGTTATTTGGGACGTACAATAAAAATATCAGAACTGGAGTTCAGGGGGAAAAACATGAGAAGAACATTAAATATTAAGCAAACACTAATTGCAGGTGCTAAATTATTGTAAATATTTCATCCAACTAATTCATCCAGTGTCTTGGAATACTAAAATGTTGTGAGGGTGTGATGCGTAAGAAGGAATTCCTGCTGTGGTACCTGATCTTTCTGAGCTCTCATAGAGTCTATAAGAGGCTCGCTGTACTGAGGGTCTTTGGCAGGATCCTTCAGTTCTCTATGCTCCTTAGTGCTCTGAGGAAAGACAGATGAGTGCTAGAGCATTACACACAGCTCTGAGGCAGCTGTCTCCATGTATTTTTATTAATGCGAGTGTGAGCTTGATTTGGTGATGTGTTACCTCTGCAGGAAAAACCCGTTCAAAAACTTTCTTCCACAGGTCCAGTGGGTTCCTGGCATGCAGTGTTCCAATGTCAACATCAATGGCTGGAGGAGATCCTGAATTTAAACTTTACATTAATGACACTATATTTGGCAGCACCGGGGTAAATATTGCTGCTGTGGCTGCCCTCCGCACTAACACTGACAACAGTTCATTCAACAAAGTGACTTTAGCATAAGTTTACTAATATGTAAAACCATACAGAAATGTAGAAAACATCATAATATAAACATGCTGGGGAACATGCACTGCCTTTAATAACCAACAGGAGGTGCTATAATGCCTCACCAATCTGACTGAGAGAGTCCATGCCAGCTGGAATTACAAGAGGTTTGCTTGTGTCTGTAGATATGGACTTCCTTTAAAACAATTAAAAGAAATTATTGAAAAGCTATGGATATATTGATGATTTTTCAAACAGTGAAGATTTTTTGTTTGTACTTTTTGATCATAATTTTTTGTTTTGTTTTGTATGCATATTCATAGCAAAATACCATGTTTATTTGAGAGACGTCTTACCCTCTCTCAGTTCCAAATGCTAGATAGCTCACAAAACTCTTTGCTTTAGACATCATGGTCTCAGATTTACTGCTAGTGAACTAGTGGTACATGCAAACAGAAAGACAATTTAAACACAAAAATAGGAGTTTTAACTACAAGTTCATTTCATCTTTTCAAATTTAAAACAGAAATAGAATTTGACTTACAATCAGTGATGCACCATAATAATGTGCCAAAAAACGCAAGGTCTTACAAATCACCTTCCTCTTCTCTGACTCAAAGTCCTGCACAGAGACAAGTGAGAGTACAGACCAACGATCTGTTCAGTGGAAACAGATTTCCACTGACCTTCTACAGAGGCACAATAAGGTGTTTACCTGAAAGATGTCAAACTTAGTACCAATCAGAAGAAGAGGCACAGGGAAGGGACTGATGAGCTCTCTGTCCTTTTGTAAACACACAGCTTTTTGTCAGAGCAGGGGAAATGAAAATGAAGCATGTCTAATTAATAACAGTATACTGATTCTCACCGGGTGATCTTTGGGGAGACTCCGCAGCACTCTGTTTTGTTGTTGATGTTTGCTGGCCCTGGACTCTCCAGGCCTCTGGGGCAAGGCACAAACCTTTTCCACCTGGATCAAGGCCGCCTGAAGGAGTTTCTCCATAGTATCCCACAGAGCACTGGGCTTAGATAAATCCAGAACCAGCACCACAGAAACAGTCCTGCATGAAGGAATGTAAAAAGTACATTAATTCCTTACTGCTTTCCTTATTGTTTTCCACATCCTTCCAATAGTTCCCACAGGGTAAAGGTACTTTAACCTGCTTTCATTAAATCTGACAGGTGACTCATGTCATCTATAGTATAGAAACACACACACACACACACACAGATGTTAGCCCAGATTTTCTTTGGTCTGCTTTTTTGTCATGAAATTAACCCTTACCTGACATTGACTGGAGTGATGGGTATCTGGACTAGATCTGATAAAGATGTGCCCCCTCCTAGTTCCCACAGGTGAGCTATGTCTTTAGGCTGGACACAAAGTGAAAAATGCAAACATAAAAGTAATATCCTAATTAAACAAACCAATCGTTCAAATTTATTTGAGAGTGTAATGGTATAAATACCGTATTATGCCCTTTTGCTCGCCTGCCAAACGTATACTCCAAAGCAAGGGTTGGTTTGGGTGCTTCATCTCTAAAAACATTAGAAAAAAATAAGATATGTCTAAAAGACAGAACCATTTTTTTTTCAACTTAAATGTGATAAATGGTTCTCACCTGTCAAGGCACCGGAGTAATATTGTAGTTTTCCCCTAAAAATGGACATATGATAATAGCTTAGTCACTCAGAATTTGTGTGTAGAGTTTGTGAAAAAGAACTGAAGAGGAAGTGCACAAATTTCCCACCAAAGTGCTTTAAAACACACCACATGTTAACATTCCTAATCTGAGTTACATATAATGTTTATTCATTCGTTCATCTTGTGTGACTGCTTCATCCTGGTTAGGGTTGCAGTGTGTCCATCACAGGTCATCACACACTCAGTCACACATTCACACACACATACGCATAGCCAATCCACCTAACACTGCTCCACATCCCTGTGCTGGGGGGCTTTATATGCTTCTAGCCGACGGTTTGTATTGGACACGGTGATCTTAGGCCAGTGCAATACAAATAGTTGACAAGAAGTATTTAAAGCCCCTCATAACTAGGCATTACAGGGGGTGTCTGGACACTTTGGGACATGGAGAATAAGATGTTCATAACTGTGTGAGGTTACCCCTGCTTTACTGCCCAGAAACAACACAGTCCTCTCGCTCACAACGGCTGCGTCTTCCTCAGCACCGTCATCATTATCATTGTCCTCTCGGGTCCGGAGCTCCGCTGCGGCAGCTGCCAAGTCCCAAAGCGTGTCTGTACTAAACACCACAACAACCACATTCACCACTGCAGCCTTATACAACTATCCTCTACTAGGCGCTAATATGTAAGTAACACAACTACTGCGCCATTTAAGGTGGAACGAACAAAAAGCAAAATAATCCTCAGAGCTTCCTATCTAAACATGTAATGTTAACAGGTTTCTTGAATAAGACTTACCTAATTTTAGGCATGAGTATCCCTTTAGTACTTAACTCTACCGATTAAAGTGTTCATGTAATCTTACTTTACTGGAGTTACCCGTTATTCCTTTACGCCTGCTATTGTGCTAACACCACAGGCTTGCTTTCGGTTGCGAGGGGTTACGGCTGATGATGTACTGACCCGATGCATTGTGGGACATTGAGTTTTTAAGAAATGCAAAAAAAAAAAACATATATATATATATACATGTACACCGCGCCCCTGAAATGGAGAAGCGGAAAAGAAGACGATGATATATATATATATAACTTGTTATTTATATATATACACTGTAGTATGCATATTGACACACCTTTTAGCTGAGTACCAAGGGTTGCTCGGGAGGAACATGAATACTGTCTCTAGACCAGTCAGACCAGTAGCAGAGCCAGTACAAAAAAAAAAAATACACGGAAGCGTGTATATGTGGGTGTACAGAGAGCCAACCTGGCCTATGGGAATTTTTGGATTTTTAACATTTGTTGCTTTGATTATCATGCTATATAGCTATTTTTGTGATTTAATATTAGAATAATTCATAATAAATGGTAATATTTACCTCTCATATAACACAATAAATCAAGCTTTATATAGTTTATTTACATGTTGGATGCTGGGCAAATAGTATATAAAATCAGACTGCTATTATATGAATGTAATTTAATAGTTAAATGGAAATAGTTCAAAGACAACCAATCAAATTATTATCATTTAAATGTTTTTAATATTTGTTATTTACTTATATTTTTTTGTTATTTACTTATGTTATGAATTTGATGCCATCAACATGTTTCCAAAGGTGGGCACAGGGTAAACAAAGAGTAAAGTTCTGGACAGATATATAGATGGATGGATGGATGGATGTACCTACCACTCTGTGAAAGGCTTCTCAGTCAAATAGGGCAATTATTCCAAAATAATGTTTCTCAATTTAAAATAGTAAAATACTCAACACCATTTTGGGCTAGTTTGTTTTTTTAAGATGAACTGAGGTGAAGTGAAAAAGTGCCCTGTGGTCTGATAAATCAAAAAGTGAAATTTCTTTGTGGAAATCAAGGGTGCTGCATCCTTCAGGCTAAAGAGGAGTGGGACCATTAGACTATTTATCAGTGCACATTTCAAAAGCCAGCATCCATGATTGTATGGGTGTGCATAGGAGTACATTGCATGTGTCTTTCATATCTATGAAGGCAACATTAATTCTGAGAAATATATTAAGTTATTGAAGCAACATGCTTCTTTCCAGTGTCTTTGCTTATTTCAGCAGGAGAACAACATTCGGCATATGTATTCCAACCGCATGGCTCTTCATTAAGAATAAAGCACCTGGCCTGCCTGCAGTACAAACCTGCCATCCACTGAAAACATCTGAGGCATAATGAAATCAGAAACACAACAGAGTAGACCCCCAAAGGTTGAGTCGCAGGAATTATATAGCAAGCAGCACAACTTTTATGTCAACAAGGTTTTATTTAATATTATTGATTATAACAGAATGAATTCTGAGAATTAATTGTTGAAAGCAAAATTCTCAGCATTTTACTAACAATTTCAATATATAATGTATATAATGCACATAAAATAATGAGAGGCATTGTAATATCTTTTCAAAAACATACATATTCTTAGGCATTCAAGAGGCAATGTTTGTTTCTATTTTCAGTTATGATGATATTGCATAGAGATATTAAGTTCTATCAGCAAAATTAACTTTCTTTAATGCACTGACTGACTAGCTTCACTAACTTGCACTGCCACAGCCTCGGACAGGGTGCCAGTCCACCACAGGACATCACTCACTTGAACTTTCACTCACATATGGAAAGGGTTTGAAAAGCCAATCCAACTACCAAGATGTGTATTTGGATTGTGGGAAAAACTGGAATACCTGGAGGAAACACACTGGGAAAGAAACTGGGAAAACACACAAAACTCCTCACTGACCTGTGGCAGAGAATGAACCCTGGACTTTATGGACTGCATTGACTTTTGTGCCGATTTAAATATAACGCTTGTTTAAAGTATTTTAGGTATTTTTTGACAACTAATATATTTTAGACCAAAATCTTATCACATAATTACTGTAATAAATGCACCAACGTGTGTATTCGGACCGGGAGGTAACCCACACAGACACTGGGAGAACAAATTCCTCGTAATCAGTCACCCAAGGCAGGGTTTGATCCCACAACCCTAGAACCCTTGACCTGTGTGACAGTGACATTACATGTGTCCCCATGTCGCCTACAAAATATATTTTTTCAAATGTATTATTAAAATATTTGCTATGGAATTACAATATTATAAAACAAATCATCATCATTTAATGAATTAACTACTGAAGCTGGAGTAAGTAATTTTGTAGAAACCTGAAGTAAGTAAGAGTAAAGTTTCTTCAAATGACACCAGAACACACACTGCTTGACTACAGCTGGAGAAGTTCATGAAAAAGCAGTGTGCACTTCTTTCTTTTCTTTTTTTTTTTGTTCAGAATTGTACACACTTGTTGGTATCAATTCCAACTTTAACAGCAATAACCGATAAACTTTATCTGATAAGACACCTTAAGAACAGTGGAACCTGAACCTCAAAGGCATTGTGAAGTATAATAGAGGATTTAATGACTCAATTTTTACAGAACATCAACATGTGACAAAAGCACTATATTTACAAATAAGATGACACATGAAATATATTTCACACACTCAAACACACTCTCACATGGGCTCAGCGTCTGATGAGGTGATCTCGTATCTTGAAGCTGATGACCCCTAGGATTACGAGAGCAGGCAGGAAGGCATAGAGCAGGAGAAAGTCCTGAGTGTAACGGGAGGTGGCTCCTGGGTAACCCTGATCTATAATAAGATCACCATTTTTTATCAAACATGCTCCTGGGAAACCGACAGCTGGACCTGAATTAGAGAATAAATCACAACGCAGCAAATAAATACATTTACAACTCAGCAAATGATTAATGCAGTAATTTGCAGGTAAAAAAATAATTCCCATTGAGGGGCAAAATGCAAATTGTTCAGGTGAAGTTCTTACTGCAGGTGAAGTTCTTTCCATAGAATTCAGTGACAATGAGGAGCTCACAACCGTACTTCTGGAAGGTGAGGTAACTGAGCCACTGGAACACCACTGGCATCTGCTGAGTACCTCTGTTCTCACAAGTAAAGAAGCATGTGTGCATATCACATTCATCTAAATCAAAGATGTCTTTTTACACGTACAGTATTTGGCACATACTCTTTTTCAGTAATCTAAAATTATTTTTAAGGTGTAGATAAAAGTAGTGTCAGGAGTCTTGCCCAAGAACTCTTATCAGTATAGCAGGGTCTGCTTACCTGAGAAGGATACTAATCCCGAGGTTTTTGGATAAAAGGCAACAGTGATACCCAATATGTAACACTAACCACAAGATATATGTTCTAGCCTTTGACATAGTTTAAGTTTTCTAGCAGCACGATTTTCCTATTGTTCCAGGGTCATTCTATCAATCTTTGATATTGTAGGAAACATCAAGACTTTGAATAAAAAAAACAAACAACAAAAAAATGTTTCTACCTAGAAGAGTCCTTTCAGCCCAGGAGTAGTTGCTTTTAACTACACATATTTTGGCTATGTAAGCAGCAGTTTTCATATACTCACATAGTTATTGTCTGTTTGGAGGATTAAAATTCTTAACGTACTGTGGTCATTTAAGGTCTGGCATCTGCCACTGCACGTTTCGTCAGATGTGCATGCAGATGTGTATGACCAAATCAGCAGCAAACATGGCAAAATTTCTTCCAATATCTATTCCTTTGGTATAAATTGAAACAGCTTTTTATGAACAAGGACTATATACTTAACATCTGTATCTATCTACAATAATGCTCTTGTAACTTAAGCAATAATTTAGAGTAAAAGCTTCCAAGAACAGTAGAGTAGAAACACTGGAAATATATCATGTAAAGTATATTTCTTACTTAATAAGAAGGCATAACTGCAGCATAAAGCTGTTACCTGAGGAAGCCTGAGCCCACCATGATCCCAGCTATGTTGAGTAAGGCCATCCCACTGTTGACCATGTTGGGGTCCTGAACAACCCCTAGTAGTACCAGTGTCAGGAGCTCACCAGTGATATGGGGCACCATGATTACAGCTGTAAAACACATGAATCTCCAGGGATCTGGGTTCATGCCCACTGTCCTGAAATATGATCAGATATTAGATATAGACATAGCATGTAAGCAAGCAACTAAAACGCACACATTTATGGGCCATATTCTGTCTTGCCCAATAGTTATCCATTCCATCACCTTTCCCTATCCCAATCTTTCTTATTTTTCTTCAAGAAAAAGCTTATCAGGAAAAAGTTCAACCCAACGTGAGTTGATCAATAATCAAATCCATACATGACACAAACCAAAACACAGACTCACCAGTAGAGGAAAGAGGTGAAGATAAAAACACTGATGATACTGAAAGGCAGGATGTGAATGATGTAAGCCAGAAACATCTGCCATTTTTGATACAAGCCATCTTTACTCTCTTGATCAGCTATCGCTCGAAGAGCAGGGACTGTAAAAATCACAGTAAATAATTTATAAATAAGCAGTAAAGAATTACAGTTACACCTACAAAGTGTACTAACACTGTGGAAAGTAATTAGGCTGTCTTGTTTGATGTACTGATTTTTTTTTTTTTTTTTGTTACAGTACAGCCCTTGACACTATTACAAGGCTCAAATATCAGCATGAACATTGTTAGAATAAAAATGATGGACTTTGGGATCTCATTCAGAAGTGAAAGGTTAAAATACAGTAGCACAAGAATTTTATGATAGCACTGAATGCTATCTTAGGACCTCAAGGACAGTCCACAATAGCTTTGGGAACTGCTGTGGATTTTCTTTCTCTCACCTTAGTGGCAAGCTCTTATCCTTAGTCTGTAAGTTTTCCCTTATCAGTAAATGTAGATATGAGAAAAGAAATATAGAGAACAAAGATAGACAAGTTAATGGTCCATGGGCCATTACATCAATTTTAAGAAACTGAGCGCAACATTTTTATTCAGTTTTCTGCTATAATGTACATGAAGGAATGTTCATTCATTATCTGTAACTGTTTATCCAATTCAGGGTCGCGGTGGGTCCAGAGCCTACCTGGAATCATTGGGCGCAAGGCAGGAATACACCCTGGAGGGGGCGCCAGTCCTTCACAGGGCAACACAGACACACACATTCACTCACACCTACGGACACTTTTGAGTCGCCAATCCACCTGCAACGTGTGTTTTTGGACTGTGGGAGGAAACCGGAGCACCCGGAGGAAACCCACGCGGACACGGGGAGAACACACCAACTCCTCACAGACAGTCACACGGAGCAGGAATCGAACCCACAACCTCCAGGTAACTGGAACTGTGTGAGTGCGACACCTACCTGCTGTGCCACCGTGCTGCCATGAAGGAATGTTGGGTAGTTTATCAACAATTGTGTGTAGTATTAATATAGCACTGCGCTAAATTTCCTTTTATTGTAAAAGGACAAATCTGAGTTTTCTCAATCAACTTACATTGCTTTGCTTGGGTTTATGTAATCAAGAATTATTAAAAGGTATGTGAATACACCTCCAAGGTTCTGAGTTAATTTCTACAAGCTAATATATTGACTGAAGTTGTAACTTACACAAAGCCACAGCATTCAGCATGCCAGTATAGGGTGAAGCACCCATGGACTGGTAGATTATACCAATCCGGTCCTGCACTGCACCCTTGGAGACATCATTATCTAGTTTCATGACAAAGAAGGCCACAAATAGACCATAAATAAGATTTTGAGAGAGGCGCATGAGAACACCCATCCTGTCACGAGACAAGTTCCTTACAGTCCTCCTAGAGAGAGAGAGATAGAAAGAGAAAGAGAAAGAGAGAGAGAGAGAGTTAGTAGCCTTGGGGAGTTGCCTAAACAAAGTCACAGATGCAATAAGGACAGTAAAATATTAGTTACAAGTTTAGAACCCAGCCTTTCTTTCCAGCTTTGATACAAGGTCTGAATGATATTAGTGCACAGGAGGAATTATGTTCCTTGTGGGTAAATAAACCATCATGACCACTTGCACATTCTATTTTGCTGATGCCCTCTCATGAGGTTTTGGTGGGTTCATGTATCAAAAACCAGTAATATTACATTTTAACTTAACAATTTTATAAACACTTTTTGACTCTTTCCAAAAGGTTGAAACATACCATATAACTTTAATATAAAGGGCCCAGCAAAATGCTAAAATGAATAGCTGTATTCATGGAAATGTGCTGTATTCTTTCTTTATATAGGCCATATGGACTGGGAGTGTCACCTTTAGAAATATCAAGTGTATCTCTTTTAATTTAAAATCTGAAAAGCATTTTTTGTAAATTTAATGAAAATTCCTTGCTGTAAAATAAATCAGAGATATTATTTGTGCACACATGTTCCCAGAGGGAAAAAGACTTATCAAAAAAAACAAACAAAAAAAAAAACAATATGTTGGCAAAAGGGCCAGAGTTGATACACCCACCTGAGGAGGACGCCCAGTTTGGACAGGCAGTTGGGTGACTCTTTGCTCTTAAAAGGGATCATCGGTCTATTGGGATGCTGACAGCTCTCCCTGGTCTTCCACAGCATTTTCTGATAGATTTCTGAGCTCTGATACGCTGAAGTAATATCATGCATTCGCCTGTAGGTGTCAGCCTCTCTCTCACTGCTGCGTGTGTCCACTGATGTCAGATCCACTGTTAGTCAGAAGGAGCAGCTCTGTCATAACACGAACAGATTATCTGTGCCATCTGAGCAAATATCATAAAACCTTCCTGACAAGTTCACTTTAGTTTAAACAAGCAGGAAACTTGCACTTACTTGGCTAGTCATAATACTGTCCCTACAATGTTCCCCTCTATAACTTGATGCACTTAAAATAACAATAAGTCACTTTGGTAAAGATATTAATATATATAGATGTTGTTAAAAGAATATAAATCATGTAATACAACAAAACTGCGAGACCGTAGATTTGAGATGTGGGTCCACATTACAATATATATAATCAACTATTTTGTAATTTGAGGACTATATGGTCATTGTATAGCATTTCAATACAGTAGGAATCCTGGAAATAGACAGTAAATCAAAGCTGATTAAGAAAGTGTTTTGGTGTATGCAAGGCCTTCAGTAGAATTACTGTACCAAAGATATCAAAAGGGTTGCAGTACTCTGGACATTCGTAGCCACATCTACTGAAGAAGTCCACCATCTCTTCAGACTGGCCACAGAACACTAACTCTCCACAACTCATGATGGCTATCCTGCTGAAAACCTATAAACAGAGCAGGACATATTCATCAGCTAAATTAGTGCATCGTGACCTTGTGAGTTCATTATAATCATTATATGTATTATGGCCTCATAAACCCCATACATTTATGGCTAGGCCACATGATTATGACAGTAATTTGATATGAGTGACAGATATCCAGGTTAATCACCTTGTGTGTTTAAGAAATTTAGGTGTTATTCCAGTGCATTTTGGATAGCTACAATTTTATGTTTCTTCATACTTACTCTGAAGAGTTCTGAGCGGGGCTGGTGGATGGTCACTATGACGATACGGTCCCTCTTGGCCAGCTCTGCCAACAAGACTACAATCTGGTTGGCCGTCATACTGTCTAGGCCTGTGGTTGGCTCATCTAGGAGGATTACCTCTGGGATGACAGCAAACACAAAGTCAAAGAACTATTAAAAAAAAAAAAACTTTTAATAATTCAACTTTGTGTCCTCCTTTAGAAAACTTTAAGAGCATCACCTGACTCATTAATTTGTCCAATTAATAGAACAATTAATATAATAGTCTTTGTCAAAAGTTGGAGCCAAATTAATTGTGCGATTAATTCATTTCCTGCTTGACTGAAGAAGGCAGCCTATGTGAAGCTGTTATAATTGGCCGTACGTATGTTTAGTTAAGAAGGGGACTAATCCTTGGTCTGTAGTCCCAGGATGCCACTCAGGTCCAAAAAGCTAGATAAAACACCCCTGTGGGACACTCATGTACCTCAGCTTAATTCCATATACATGATAACCCTTCTTTTCACTCTTTTAATATTCTCCTTCACTCGCTCCCTCTTGGATGCTCTGGGGATTGGACTTGAGTCAGTACTTACTTACTTTACTTTTTCGTGCAAAACTCCATAAAGAGTCTCCTTTAATAATGGCTGGTGTAGGAACAGCATTGTTACTAATACATGAGCAAATATATGTGCATGATTAATTAAAAAAATGTGCATAATTTTTGTATAATTTAACTTGACTGAAAAGGCTATATTTGTAGCTAATCAGAAAATGGCAGATAAGTTAAATTTTAAATGTCTTCTGAGTTTGAAAAACTCTGGATTGTTCTTTAAAGATTTTTCAGATTTGACAACTGAAATGGCAGCTCTTAGTACTCACTGGGGTCCTGAAGTAGCTGGCTAGCAATGGACACTCTCCTTCTCTCCCCTCCAGAGATACCAGGAAAGATCCGGCCTCCGATCACACTATGAGCCACATGACTTAGACTCAGCTCTGCCATTACTGCAGCAACCTAAAAAGAAACAAGGAGAGATGTTCATTTATTTCATTTTTGTTGAAACAGCCTTTTTTGTTCAGTTCCATTTTTAGGGAGATTTGTTCAGTCCATAGTTCTGAGAACACCAGCAGTTTGCTGCCGTTTTTTTTTTTTTTCCTTATTTTTTCAAATTGTATAATTTTTTTTACATATCATTTTCACAGTAACAACATCCTTTGTGGGTCTGAAAGGATGTCCACCAGTAGTGTTCAGCTATCTTTCCTCAGTTGAAGAATGGACAGAAGCACCTGTCAAATGTTCAGATCTTAAGCAAGGAGAGTGGAGCATTTTTTATATCAGCTTACACTCCAAGTATACTGGTGACAGTGAAGAGCTCACCTTCTTGCGGATTGCTGTAGCAGAGTGCTGCCTCAGAGCCAGCTGAGCCGTGAATGTCAGAGTTTCCTCTACTGTCAGATAACTGAGGAGATTGTCACTCTGAGAAGCAGAGAGAAAGGGATAGTGCCCATTACAGAAGAATGGCAGGGGAAATGCCTTCAAACAAAGCACTCTAAGAATGCAGTAGCATATACCACCTTCATTTAAAGCTACAATCCAGCGGTTTGTAAAGCTATTTCCATTTTCATCAATTGTATAGTATACACCCATCATTTATTGAAGATAAAACTATTTTGATAGTTTATTTACCTTGAAGGCTGCAATCATACCACATTGTAAGACACAAAGGAAGGCATTTGATGCTTACAAACAGAAACGTAAACATGTAATTTAGAGTTTCGAAGTGTTCTTCATACTACTGGGTATTGGTTCTTCTATTTCAAGCTCATTCTATGAGTTACCACAAAATTAGTTACAGTTAGAAAACAACAGAGAGTTAATTAAATAAAATTGTAATCAATTATGATCACGGTACACTGTGACATCTAGTTGGAGTGCATTTTCCACTGTCCATTCCACTGGCTATCTACAGGCTGAAGAAAACCGTTTTTACCTTTTGGGTTATTGTACATATGGTGCTGTAGATTCTACTCCTCTAAAGCTTAGTGCACTTGTCCAGAATGCTGAAGAATTAGTTAGAAACTATTTTAGCATTAATAATTAACATTTAAATATCTCATTTTTAAACATGAGTGTTCCAATCTTGAGGAAGGTCACTAACTAAATAAATAAAATACAATTTAAAGGAATATATAATAATAATAATAATAATAATAATAATAAAAATAATAGAAATAGTTACAATATACATAAGTTAATGCAAAATTAAACTAAAGATCTTAAAATACTTTCTGTTTTCTAGCTTTAAAATATGTATGTGATTGATCATGCACAGTGCGATTCTGCTACACAAAGACGGTTAAAGTGAGTACTTGTTATTTATGGATTGCTTGAGAAGCCATTTCCCTTCCTCTGTGTTATTAATGTCTCCATGCCCTAACATCATCACCTCAGGTTTAGCTCATGAGAATTAAATTAATGACTGGCTTAGTTTACAACCCTCTTGAGTCTTGAAGAGTTTATCAGTAATAATATAAGAGATTACCCCAAATGACTGTGCTCTCTTCATGATTATTCAATTTCGCAGAGGATACACATGAATAGCTCAGAAGAAGATTAGAGGACCAATGTGTCTTATTTCAGCAGTACTGTCTTTCAGCAGCCTCTTAGTTTCAACTTCACCAAGTGTATGAAAGTTCATAAAGCTGCTTTGCCGACTTGACCTAGAGTAACCCTGACTATAACCTCTCACTTACTTTCCTCAGTTGTTGTAAGTTCACAGACTAAAGGTCAGCCTAGCATCAGTCAGCAACAACAAACTCAAATGTGTCTGTGAACATACTGACCTGAAGCACATAAGAAAAACAGTCTTGAAAATGTTCTTGCTTGATTTTTGTTCCATTTACAAATACCTCCCCAGTGAGAGTCCCACTATTGCCAATGCGGCCAGCAATAGCATCCAGCAGAGTGGTTTTCCCAGAACCTGAAAAGAAACATTAGCAATCTGCAACTGTAGATGAAATGTAGATGAAATGTATACATTTCAACAAATTTTATGTGAAGTGTGAAGCTGACAAAGGCTCTAATAAAACAAATTTATTATTAAATCACATCAAAAATATTGTCTTACAGTTTACTTAGTTTTGATAATTAATATTTTAATGGAAATGAATATAATTTCTTCATTCATTATCTGTAACCGCTTATCCATTTCAGGGTCACGGTGGGTCCAGAGCCTACCTGGAATCATTGGGCACAAGGCAGGAATACACCCTGGAGGGGGCACCAGTCCTTCACAGGGCAACACAGTCACACATTCACTCACACACTCACGGACACTTTTGAGTTGCCAATCCACCTACCAACATGTGTTTTTGGACTGTGGGAGGAAACCGGAGGAAACCCACACGGGGAGAACACACCACACTCCTCACAGACAGACACCCGGAGCAGGAATCGAACCCACAACCTCCAGGTCCCTGGAGCTGTGTGACTGCGACACTACCTGCTGCGCCACTACTGCCCTAACTAGTGCAATATGCATTGAATAGTAATTAGGGAACATTTGTTACTTCTTAATACATGCTTGGAGCAAAACGATGATACATCGTTCTTCTCAGAAAATAATATATAGAATAGAACAGCTAAAAGAGCCATGAATCTTTTCACATATATTTTTAATAAAACCCTTACCTGAATTCCCCAGGATCCCCATTATTTGACCACTGTCCACATGAAATGACACCTCATTGAGGATCTGCCGGGTCCATTTCTTCCCATAGGATGGCAAGTCCCACCAGGGCCCCATACGCTCACTGACAGAAATGAGTAAATATTGTACATGCATACAAAAGGAGTAACTGACACTTCAGATTGAGATTCACCTTAAGCTGTTAAGATTTCATTTTAATGGCATTTATTGTCTTTGCTGAGAAAACCCACTGTAGCACAAAATTGCCAAATAAAAAAACAAGAAATTATTCTCTGTAATTCCTTAGTGATGCATGAAATGTACTTAATGACAATATAATTTTTGAAATGTTGTAAGTAAAAAAAAATCAAGCTTTATAATACTGTGCAAATTACTGTTTTATAAATATTACCTTGTGTTTATTATTTAATAATCCCATGTAATACCATTTAGTTTTGTACAGTTATGCTACTAAATGGTATTTAAAATCCAAACAAAGTAGTACACACATAGCTGACTAAATTTCACAATAAATCATGCTACGATTAAAAATTTTTAAAATTGGTTACATAAAATGGCAAATTCCTTGGTTAAGTTTTGTTAAGAATTTATTTGCACTGTAAAATAATTTATTGATTTTGGATTCAGTTTCAAAAAGTCAGGGCATTGAACTTCTGCAACCAATTGAATCTGTCATGTTAATCACAAAATTATTATTTAGTACTCTGAGTTAATCTTCATTTTTGGAACAACCCATTCTTACCTGACAGTGTAGGACACTCTGCTCACACTGAGGCTGCAGGACGCCTCGGTTTTGTCAGCACTTGCACGGCTCTGTGTGGCTGTCCCTTCTGTACCCTTTTCAGGTACAAATCTGAATGATTCACCAGACCCATTTTTCTGCTCAATAGCTTTCATGGAGTACGACTTACTCATTCTGTCTACTCTCAGTGCATTCGCCACAGTTCACTCAATTTCTCTCAGACCATCTGTCAGCCGTCCTGAACTGCTGCGAATTTCTGGCCATTGAAGTGCACATTGTACCAGGGAAGCTGGCATAATAAACAGAAGAGCTTATCAGTAGACCTTTGGTCAGTTAGGTATATAGAGCAGGGTTAGTGAGTGTCCACACTCTTCTGCAGTTCAACTCAGCACAGAGAGCAGCAGGTGCTCCTTCAGGCTTTCAACCCGGACTAAGGGGTCTCTAAACCCCATTCATCAAATATACTGCTACTGCTACTTACACACCATGTCCAACGACACTGTTTTCACTTCGGACAACGACATCAGCCTCCCAAGCACGGTGAGTGAGAACCAGCATGGGAAACCGGGGTAAAAAAAAAAAACAAAACAAAAAAAACACCACTGGAAGAAAAGGAGATAAAGAGTATGTGTCATTCAAGTGAATTCAGATCCTTTTAATTTTCCCATTTGGCATCCTTAATTGTTTTGTCTGGGCAATTGATTTCACCTGCCAGAATAATTTACAGAGTAAATTCCCATCAAAAAGTTTAGTATTACATAATAAAAATGTGTGCCACTATTTGAATGGACCCTGAACCAGGTGAAGATTCAACACTATCCACTTATCTATTGGCATCTGATGAAATGAAAAAATCTTTAATCAGTTTATAAGTGGACGATCTGCTGAATCTCACCATGTTCTCAACACGTGCCTCAGTAACAAATTCCTCATGTCCTCTCTGGTGTTTCAGTCAAAGTAAACAGCTATAGTTTGAAAAATGATCAGTGATGACATACATGCCTTAAAATGCTGTTTTTGACAAGACCGTAGTATTCGGAACACAGTGTTGTGCAAAGGCCTCAGGCATCTAAGAAAAGTGTTTAAAACTAATAAACACTTAATAACATATATAAGATAAGATAAACACAAATAATAATAAATAATATAAAACATACAGACGTTATTGTCTCAAAAAGATTTACTGAAGTACAGTTTCTAAAACTGAAAATTTGGTTTCTGACTTCTTAGTGCACTCTCCGGTCCTTGCACAGAATTTTATAGGGTCATCAGGAGAACCTGACTGAACAAAATAAAGGAATATTAGTTCTTTTTAACAAAAAGCTTATATTCACATGCATAGATAAAGGCTAGGTTCTTTACATGAAATACTCTTGAATAAATCATTCCGAAATCAATACCGATCAGCCAAATCAGGTATGGCATAATAACTAAAATTGGGTAACATTGGGTATCCCTAAAGAAGAGTTTAAAATGGTTAAACAAATTAAAAATATATATAATTTATAAAAAACTTTAATTATTTTTTGTTATATTACCATATGGGTTATGATAAAATAATTCACATTAAATTAAATATAAATTTGAATGTAACTCAGGTGCCTAAAACGTTTTCCATAGTCATGCCTTTATTTTCTCAGATGCCTAAGAGTTTTAACACCTCTATCTCACAAACAGCCCAGAGATGTCAGGCTGTTTTCCTCAGGAGAAGAAGACAGCAGCCTTTATTTTACATACAGTGGGGGCTGCAATGAACTGGAAGTCAGGAATCTGCACTATGAGGTAAATGCTTTGTTAATTTAATAATATCAACAAATAAAGCATAATTTGAAACCCTCAAACTACAAGCTTATTAGTTATTAATAATATATATTATTAGTCACTCACTATTATTCAGAATATAATATAATTCTAATATATGTAAAGCATTTATGTAAAAGTGTGGAACCATGTACAGAAACCTATAGTTAAAAGAATAGCTTCCTGCAAATTCCAAATTAGGTTATTCCTAAATTAAATCTATTAAAAGTAGTGTTTTTTTGATGGATGGAATGACACCATAAAGTGTGATTTAGTGCTTTTCTTGACATTAGAGACCACAGCAGTAACAATGATTTGTGTGCGTTGTAGGTGGACACAGCAGCACAGATCCCTTGGTACGAGAGATTGTCTGAGTTTAAAATGCCATGGGAGGTGCAGGGTAACAAGCAGACTGCTATCAAGGATCTGAACCTGCGAGTACACAGTGGTCAAATGCTGGCTCTTATTGGAAGCTCAGGTAGGATCCTTAGAGGTGAACAGCAAGAGGACTTCAATGATATTAACTCAATGGTAACACCTTAAGTGGTGACTGAAGCAAAGTAAATTAATTATTAGCAGTGGTGGACTTAAGTACTTTTTTCATGTATCTGTACTTCACTGAAGTATTTACATTTTGGGCAACTTTTTACTCCACTACATTTCAAAGTGTAATGTCTTACTTTTTACTCCACTGTACTATAAAAATCTGCCGTTCCTTTTAGTTTATGCGAAACCGTAACATGTCTGAACAAATTTCCCTGCTCCGCACAGCTCTCCGCGCAACACACTGCGGCACCGTTGCTAGGAGATGATTGAACACAATCGCTGCACCAAAACAGGTGAAAATGTTTCTCCGCCTAAAACCAGTTCAACGTTTTTTATCAACTGTTGTATGAATGTAAGTCACTGTCAGTTCTTAGAACTGTTATGAATTGACAAAATGATTTGTACTGCTTAGTAGTTGGCTGTACTTGGGTAAACAGTAACTACTATTCATTCATATACATGGATCTGTAGATGTCACAGATCAGATTTATTAAACACAATATATGAAGTGAGGTCAAAACCAGACGAAATATTCCAAACCCAAAATCAGTACAGAGAGATAAACATGTCAAAAAGATAAAAACAAATATCAGTCAAGAAGTCAGAAAAAGACAGAAAAAAGAAACAGGTGTCTCATAATTGCAGAAATAGCACAAATAATACTCTGTAAATATGTAGACAAATCAGACAGCTTAAAGGAACACTGTAATATTTTTACTTTAAAATTACAGCTTCAAAATCATTGTGATGCTTCTCGGACATGTAGTAGGGAGTTTAGCGTCTCTACGTAACATTTGGAGGAGGGTAGGAAACCACCCTACCAATTTCAGTACAGTGCTGTAAAAGTTAATTGCACTAGGGGGAGCCCCATGAGCAGAGAAAAAACTCAAATCTTACCTAATAAAAAACCTGAGTAAAAAACAAAAAACATGGTGCAGAGAATATACTAAAGGCCAATTCCTTCTTCTTTGTTGATTCAGTGCAGAGCCTATGCCATAGCCTGCACAACTGTCCTATGCCATTGTAAAAGTTTATTCTTGTACATTGGTGTCTTCGTCGCTCTGAAATTACACCAACAAATCACTAGGGCTAAATTTCAAACATCTTCTTCAACCCTATGTAGTCCACCAGTGGTGTAGTGGGATTAGTTTTATGAATCTTTAAAGTGGACAATTTAGGGAGTGTAGAGGAGTTAATATTTCTGGACTTCTTGAATTGAGCAACTTGAACCATGTACATCTGACTGCGGACCAATTACTGTTGTTGTGGTCTGCGTAGACATGACGAGTTATATTTCTGGAGAGGTGTGCTGCCTATGGTATAGATTCAACACAGAAGCATAAATTGGCCTTAATATCCAGGAGACAGCAACCTCTGTTGGTTTGGAGGGGAAGTATATATATATAGTTGGGTGTATGTAATAGTTGATATAATTTCATTCATTGTATTTAATCTTTGGCCATTTCTGCTGTTCATTCATGTCAGACTAATTAATGACATTATATTAAAAGACTGAGGAACCAAGAGTGACACTAGAATCTTTTCACCTACATTGTGTTAAGAATGAGTTTTGTTACAATAATTATAATCTGACATTAGAGCCATAATACATCATGGTACTTTTTTATTTATGGTACTTAATACATTTGAGGGTAAATACTTTTTTACTTTTATTCAAGTGGAGATCTAAATCAAGTAATTTTACTGGAGTAATATTTTACTGTGCTTTAACTTAAGTACATGGTTTGTGTAGTTTGTCCACCACTGATTATTAGGAAGGGGAATAGAGTTGAGAAGCAGATGTGGAAATGCATGAAAGTAAGCGATATCAGTCTGATATAATTAGGCTGGGGGGTTAATCAGCCTTTACTCCTTCCCGCTTTCAGGCTGTGGAAAGACTTCCCTCTTAGACATTATAACATGTCGGGATGAAGGGGGCACAAAGAAATCTGGAGAAATATTGATTAACGGTAAACCCTCCACACCTTCACTAGTGAAGAAAAACATTGCTCACGTCCGACAGGATGACCGCTTGTTACCCCATTTGACCGTGCGGGAGACTCTTGTCTTTGTTGCCAAGCTACGCCTGCCAACACATTTCTCACAGGCACAACGAGATCAAAGGGTAAGCCATTTAACAACAGAATTATTCTCAGTCTTCTTGTGAAGTGTAACACAATCCTGTCATGGTACAAGGAAAGTAATAGTCATAGACATCAATGCTCAGTTGCCATGCTTGGCTTTTTTTTTTTTTTTTTAAACACAGTGCACTACTTCCAACACAATGTGCCATACACTCACATACCGAAGCAACACTAGTACACAGTAACATGTACTACCTTGTCAGTGTTACAGTTATACTGATAAAAAAATGAAAACTTTTCTCAACTGTCCTTGTGGTCTGAAATTGACTTATGATAAGACAGATTTTAAAATGTGGGAGACAACTGATGGGCCACAGTCTGAAAACGTACTTTTGAAGTAGGTAGAATTCTAAGTAGGTGAACTGCTAAGGTATCTGCAGTGATATGGATGGTGTTTGTCATACCTGAAATTACAGTAAGACTTGTGAAATCAATTATTAATGAAAAATCTATATTTTGGAACAAGTTTGGAATAACTGCCCATCTCTCTTAAACAACAGGTCATGTTCGGGAAAGAAAAAAAAACATTTCTATAAAAACTATTTGGGAAAAATATATATATTCAAGCTTTTAGTGTCCTTAAAACTGTGCTCTGTGCAGGTGGATGATGTCATTGCTGAACTACGGCTGAGACAGTGTGCTAACACACGAGTAGGTAATGACTACATTCGTGGCGTGTCTGGTGGGGAGAGGAGAAGGGTTAGCATTGCTGTTCAGCTTCTCTGGAACCCAGGTGAGTCTACATACACTACAGTAAAGACCATGTTTAGTCAATAAGAAAAGCCATGTTATTTTTACCCATTTGCACCTAGTTTAAAAAAAATGATGATGATTTAGAGTAGACTAATGATAATGATAGTGCCTAATGATAGCAAAATAATGCATTAGGAGTCTTGACAGAGGACTATTTATTTTTATGAGTTTATAATGAAATGGGTAATAATGCCTTCATAATTGCATCAATTTGGTTTCAGGCATTCTTATTCTCGATGAGCCTACTTCAGGACTAGATAGTTTCACTGCCCACAACTTAGTCATTACATTGTACCGCCTGGCCCGAGGAAACCGCCTGGTCCTGTTGTCAGTCCACCAACCCCGTTCAGACATTTTCCAGCTCTTCGACCTGGTGGTGCTCCTTTCCTCTGGTTCAGCCGTGTACTTTGGCCCAGCCAAAGACATGGTATCCTACTTCTCATCTCTGGGGTATCCATGCCCACGCTACTGCAATCCTTCTGATTACTATGGTAAGTATACACAACTGTCATTAAACTTTTGTCTAGTTCAGTTTGACTTCATTTAGTTGAGATGTCTGAACTGTGTTTTAGTGGACTTGATCAGTATTGACCGACGCAGCTTGGAAAAAGAGGCTGCTTGTTTGGAACTATCAAGAATACTGGCAACACATTTTCAAGAGAAGGTGAAGAACACTCCTGAGTCCATGTGGAAGTCAGAGGAGAACAGCAAAAAGTAAAACCTAGATACTGTGTCTACAGTCCTCTCAAAAATATTATATATTTAAAATGCAGACTGTCCTAGGGGGATGAAAACAAGAGCTTACATTGGGTTTCTTTCACTGTGTTTTTGACAGTAACATCCATCCCATAGCAAAAGATGAAAGCAGCATTACAGTTTCCCAGCAGAAGGACCGCCTACCTGGTCGACTGCATCAGTTCACAGTCTTGATTAGGTATGAATGCTTAGTATGAATGTTAAACTAAAGTATACAGGGGTTAGACAATGAAACTGAAACACCTGTCATTTTAGTGTGGGAGGTTTCATGGCTAAATTGGACCAGCCTGGTGGCCAATCTTCATTAATTGCACATTGCACCAGTATCCAATGGTTCAAACATTGTATCCTGAAGGTGGTGCCGTGTATCAGGATGACGATGCACCAATACACACAGCAAGACTGGTGAAAGATTGGTTTGATGAACATGAAAGTGAAGTTGAACATCTCCCATGGCCTGCACAGTCACCAGATCATTGAACAGAACAGATTATTGAGCCACTTTGGGGAGTTTTGAGGGGCGAGTCAGGAAACGTTTTCCTCCACCAGCATCACATAGTGACCTGGCCACTATCCTGCAAGAAGAATGGCTTAAAATCCCTCTCACCACTGTGCAGGACTTGCATATGTCATTCCCAAGACGAACTGACGCTGTATTGGCCGCAAAAGGTGGCCCTACACCATACAAATAAATCATTGTGGTCTAAGACCAGGTGTTTCACTTTCATTGTCCATCCCCATATCCTCAACGTACTTTATAGCTCAGCAAACATTGATATATAAATTTGCTCCCCTGTTTTGCACTGAAGCCACAAGGCTTGTTTAACTAATATGACAAAATAAGACTTAGTGACTGCTATGACTTATGAAAATATTCTTTTGTGCATTTGTTTACAAATGTCATAAGGCATCAGAAAACAAAAAAAGTCTATTAAATCTTATTTAATTATTTCATGAAATTTGAGGCAAATGTAGGTTGATGTTTTTATGGAAATGGTTTCGATTATGCTAATTTGTGAAGTATACTGTTATTATTTTTTTGACAAGTGCAAAATTACTGAAGCAAATAAGGGACAGTAAAACTAAAATTTTTCAGTTGGTGTGATAGTTGGGTTTTGTGAAATATATTTTTTCATTAAGGTTTCATATCAAATACTCTCCTCTCTATGGCAACACAGCCACAAAATAACTATGCCAATTTAGTGCACTAATTGTTGCTCTTGTGTAATTGCAGACGACAGGTGTTTAATGACTACCGTGACCTGGTGACAGTGCTGGTGCATGGACTGGAAGCCTTACTGATGTCACTTCTTGTTGGCTTCCTTTACTTTGGGGCGGGTGAGGAGCAGCTGTCCATACAGGACACTGTGGCCTTGCTCTATATGATAGGAGCTCTAACACCATTTGCTGTAGTGCTGGATGTCATAGCTAAGTGTGAGTTAGCAGACACCCAGGCCCAGACAATCACGCTGCTACAGATTCCTCTGTAAACGAATCAGAGGTTATCATTTTATATATCCAGCACTGATTTTTATTGTGCTATCTGCAGGTCACTCTGAGAGAGCCATGTTATACCATGAACTGGAAGATGGCCTGTACTCAGTAACTTCATACTTCTTTGCCAAGGTAAACTTTCCTACAGCATCAAAACATTCAAGCATACCTAGGTAAGATATTTGCCACAAGAAGGCAACAAATTTCCACAGAAATTCTGCTGCAGACTTTGTGAAATCTGTAATATCTTTGTTGAATATGACATGTGTATTCCCTTTAAACGGTTACACTCTTGTGATTATAAATATGGTGTAAAACTCTGCTTATCTCAGGTCCTAGGGGAGTTACCAGAGCACTGTGTCTTCACTCTTGTGTATGGACTTCCCATTTACTGGTTGGCTGGCCTAAATGCAGCACCTGACCGCTTCCTTCTCAACTTTTTGCTGGTGTGGCTCACAGTGTACTGCAGCCGTTCTATGGCTCTGTTTGTAGCAGCAGCTCTGCCTACCCTACAGACCTCAGCCTTCATGGGAAATGCACTCTTCACAGTCTTCTACCTAACAGGGGGCTTTGTCATGAACCTGGACAACATGTGGCTGGGTAAAATCCTATAACCACAAAAATTAACAAACATTAATAGCTCCTCATCTTAAGAAGGATGCTGAGGAAGAGCTAAATTATATGTGTAGTTTGTCTACCTTTATTTTTTTCATAGAAAATACCAATAATAATCTGATATCCTTACAGACAATGAATGAATTTGATATCCATGTGCATCCCTAGATTTAACAAGGATTACAAAGATTAACAAGGATAGCTAAAATTATTTTAAAACACGACTCTCTCATGAATTTTTTAAACATAGCTAGTAAATCTAGCAATGTTCTTTCCTTGCTAGTCATTCTTTCGTCAGAATGTCACAATGAGTAGTTGGTACGAGATACAATGTCATGACTATGAGACTGATTATTAAATCCCAATAAGCCTATGATTGCTGTGTCATGAGTTGCTGCTTAGCTGAATTAGACCTGAAGAAACAGAGTTGTATCTCGTCCCACAGTGGCCTCCTGGTTCTCCCATATCTCCTTCATGCGCTGGGGATTTGAAGGCATGCTCCAAGTCCAGTTCCGCGGGCTCTCGTACTCATTCAGCCTGGGCAACTACACAATCAACGTAGATGGCATTACAGTAAGAAACTATATAATAATCATAAACGCACCTACATTAGCACTTCCTGCACTTGAGAACTTTTCTACTTATTGCAAATTAAATGTTTAAGAGACATATGAAGATGCATTCAAAACAATACATATCTAGCGATCTACATCTTTCAGACAACAAAAACACGAATAAAACCTGCAAAGTACCTCCAACATGTAGCTAGCTAGCATAGCTACAAGGTTGTAATTTACATATTCTTAGTACAACTTCCCTTATATTAGCATATATCATTATCCTTATTAACGCTTAAGATTTTTGGAGAATCAATTACAATATATTTTCAGTCACAACACGTTACTAAAATATCGACTAAAATTATGATTAGCGTACTTTAAAGCTTTATACTTTATAATGGAAGTATTTAATGACCTTGCGCCATTAGCATGGTTGCTAACGCGACATGTTTCCTCTATGAAGGAGGAAATGAGTCCTAATTAATTATGTTACTGATCCCAAGACGGGTTGAGACACGTTACAATTTCTTTTTTAATGCTCAGTGTTGAAAATTATATGATTTAAATAACACGAGGCGTCATGTATGTTCTCAGCGATCTATTTTTCGCATTATTGTTGTTGTGTGTGTGTGTCTCTGTCAGGTGGTGGAGGCGATGCATATGAACCAGTTCCCGCTCTTTTCCTGTTATCTTGTGCTGGTGGCTGTGGTGCTGGTCTTTATGCTGCTGTACTACCTGTCCCTCAAGTTCATTAAACAAAAGTCCTCTCAGGATTGGTGAAGAAAAAAAAAATACCCTCAAGTAAACTTCACACTTCCCCATAAGACTTTTTAGAAAATCCTTGGGGTTTTATTGGACTAAATATGACTGCCGCTGGATGGCAGCAAAGCACCAGGTTCACACTACATCCACTTCAGTAACTTGTTCTCACCCTTCCTTTACTTTATTTGGCAAGCCAACATTGACATTGGAGCATTACTTTGGCAAATATCCATCAATAGGTTTTACTTATTTTTGTCTTTCTTTTTTGTACAGAATATTAAGCTTAATGTGTGCACAAGTAAAGGTATATTAAATGGCTTTGAAATATTTAACAAGGCACACTAGGAATATGTTTATAATTTTGATAAAACTGACAATGCATGTTTTGCACTGGTGCAAAACCTTGTAAACATGGTATGAGTATGGTATGTTTGAGAGGGTAAAACAAAAATCCTCAAGCAACACATTTCACTAGTCACATTCATCAAACCTGTAATAAAGGATTAAATAACAATCACTTACCAAACATGAGTGCTTCAAGATTACATTGGGGGAAATATATTGCATTAACTATAATTAAAACAAGGACATAAGCTGCAGTAAGCAACCCCTTGTGGAGCAGTCCCTGAATATGTGAAGAAAATGTGTCCCTAGTCATGCCAACCCTACATATTTTTAAAGGAGTCACTGGGGTGGTACCCCAAAATGTAAAAATTGGGTAAATTTAGCCAGGGAATTATGGGCCATATACCATCCCCACTGCTTTTATTTTTAAACTCATTCACCATTTTCTCAGCTCTACTGACAAACCCAGGGGAACTACATTTATAGTTAATCTGTTGCTCTACCTCCTTTTCACATTGTCCTTAAGTGGTCAAAACCACTGAAAATTACAACACGGGCCTGTTATTATTATTATTATTAGGGTGTGGATCATTCTCAGCACTGTAGTGATGCTGAGGTTGATGTGTTATTGTGCGTTGTAAAGTCAAATAATTTGTACACTACACTTACAGAATATAGTCCATCTGTTGCTCCAAAACAGGGCAGGTATTAGGGTGGTGGATCATTCACAGCACCGCAGTAAAAAGACCCAAAAATACTGCTTTATTCTATTTCACAACCATTTTTATGGCTAATGTCTACCCATGTCAGTTTTTGATAAATACATATTCTTAAGAAAACTTGGAAAAACACGCAATTCTACTTGCTCAGAATTGAACAGGCATCTCAGGTCCTTTAAGAAGAGGTCAAGAGAGCTTGACAACTCCTTGTTCTTCAAGTTTATATATACTCTAGAGTGGGCAACATTGCAGATGATGCAGAACCAAGCTAGAAAATGAATTTGATGTGAACAGGGCAGCTTGGCTACATCATTTAGATCTCAGTAGTTTGGTAATTTTCCACTCTAAATGTACATTTTATGGCCCAAATAATTGATGTTGCACAATATGGTGAGCAAGATATTATACTTAATTTTTAAATAACTTGTATAATTAAAGTTCACATTTTTATTTGCCCTTTCTTCAGGGGAGGGGGGCATACTGGAAAGAAGACGTGTAATATGATATAATCCAAGTATGAATTATTAAAAAAAAAAAATCTACAAAACAAGAAATACAGAAATGCTTCAAACATAAAACATTTTTAACAAATTTAATAACATAAATACTTCTGTACACGTGATAGCTTCATGTTATCTTCCATATAATTATTACCAGGAGTTAAATGGGCTTTAATGAATTTGAAAGCATTACATAAGGTCTGAGCATACAGTGTGTAATAAAAAAAATTGGAGGGAAAACTTAGTTATCTTCAGAATTGTGTGTCTTGGAGGCCTTTAGTTTCTGTGCATAGAACCTGAATGTCTCCTGTAGGAGAGAAAAGAGGGCCACAGATTAGACAATAAAAGCAACAAATCCTCACACATCAACACTGCAGCTACAGAAAGTTTACTATGAAATTCTATTTATTTACAGACATTTGACAAATCTGCATTGTGCCACTTTTAAACAGAGTCTGATGTGTGTTGTGTGTGTTAATAAAGACTCTGCATGTTACTATGTTTACCATTCAAATCGACAGCCTCCTCTCTGGAGCAAATTATTAACAGTCCCACAGCCCAATCAATCAGTTTCTCGGGTTTCATCTCAGCCCAGATTAAATGCACAAACACATTTACACTCTACCCTCCCTCAAGTCCTTCTAATTAAGCACCGCCTGCCTCCAAAAGCCAGGCTCCTGTTTTTCTGGGGGTTTTTTTTTGTTTGCTTTTTGTTTTTTTGGAAGGTGAGCACTTTCAGAAGATTACTGTTGCTCTGACATTGTATATTCCCCTATTAACAGTGTAATTAAAGTCGATAAATAGCGGTAGCCGTGTCGGGGAAACAGGGCCAGATGCAAACAGCACATCAAATCTGCCCTTATCAGAGCTCTCAGGAGATGCTTTGTTCTCTGGTATTAACAGACGCCTCAAGATCAAGAAAAAAAAAATAGGGGGAAAAGAGAGGAGAGGGGGAGAGTGAGAGAGGGAAGGAGGAGAGGCAGGGGAGCACTACCTGAGATTGCATTGTCCAAACTTAAAAGGTGAAGTGAGAGCATAGTGGTGGGTGGAGTGGAGAGAGCTTGACAGGCTCTTGCTTTAGCACTGTTCTAAAAACATGGCAATAGCGTTCTGACAGGCTGTAAATAATACAAAAGGAGAGTGAACTATTTACAGTAGTGCACGGGCTAACCAGACGACAGGGTGAGTTGTAGGTTATGATGCTCAAGTGAGACCTTGGGCAGAAAGAACTGACGATGATTTCAGTTGATAAAATCCGTTCCATCTGACAAGGATAAAGTTTTCTCTTTTTTTGCTGACAGTTTGTGGCATGGTTTAAATTGAGATTTCTTTTTGATTACAATGTCAGTATATTATACAACCGAATCGGACAAGTTCTGTCACTGGGCAATCATCAAGCAGGCGAGAAACTAACCAAGACAAATAAGCAACAGTAAGAGTATCACAAAACTGAATGTTATTCAATATTAAATTCTGGTAAATAAGAGGTTGGGGTTATCAGTAACCAAAGGCCAGTACACAGGCACAGTTTTTCTTAAGCTTGTGGCAATGCAGACAAACTGTTAAGGCAAGTAATAAAACAACTGTGTGCATATGGACAAAGTATAAGCACACAAACATAGTGAATGCTAATTGCTTTATGATTTTTTTTTCTTTTGGCATAGAGAGAATTTGTGATTATTTACCGGGGGCTCTTCAAAGGGGACATTTTCTCCAACCTCTCTGTATAGTGATGCCAATCTCTTAAGGGACAACTCATCTACCTGAATTCCATCAGCCAGCATTTGCTGATAGAGGGCCTTTGCTGAGGGCAAGTCTTTATCCATAGCTGAGTGAGAGAGAGAGAGAGACCACACATTAAGTCAGAAAATCCAGCATCAGCATGGACATGGTGCTATCTACAATAAAGGTGAATATCCAAACATATTGAGAGAAACTAACATTTGGAATAGTTGGTGGGGTACATAGAAGAAGAAGAAAAAAAAAAAAAGAGGCCAAAACAGTATGACCAACACAAAAGATTGTCCAGTGAAGAGAAAGCAGTGTTAAATATCTCATCATTCATTCTGCTCTGCTCTTGACCAGTGGGCAGGTGCCAGGGGCCTCATTAAATAGTCATGTGCAACAGCGGTGCGAATTGGCCAGGGAAGACTTCTGTAAGTACTTTAACATGTCAAAGCTCTCACGCCAGGTTGGCTAAAGAAGGCCTTCATTAGGGAACACATGTTTTTATTAGCAAACGCACCTCCTGGGTGCCAGCAAGCACGCCCTGCTTGTTGCATTTTTAATTGGCTGGGTAATAACTGTTTAGCCTCAGGCCAGTGAGCCGAATGGAGAGCTCAAATAAACGGTCATCAAGGACAGGTTGACTAGATGAGCAATACAACTCTGAACCATAGACACTGATCTGAATTTATTAGTTTAGTTCAATGACATGCAGGACCCCAAACAACAACAGCAGCAACAACAAAAACTTTAGAATAGCCTACTGTATTGGTAGAAAAGTTTAAAATCTTTGGACCATTTCACTGTTTCCACAAAAAAAAAAAAATAATAATAATAATTAATAAAAAAATCCTAAAAAATGAGGTATTCTTACCATAACACTTCATCAAGTAGCCACAGAAAGTCTCCTTCTCAGCAAAATCTGGAATGAACTCTAACAGAGTCTTTACCTTGGCAGCCTATTAAACAGATCATACACAAAGGGAGGTTAAGAAGTTAATATGACTGATGCTGGAAGAGTCAATACTTAAATATTTGTTTACCCTTATTAACGACTGAACCCACAACCCTACACACAATATCATAATGGTGGACACTGAAATATTGAACCTTTATTTGAGTTAGCAGGATTTTTATGCAACACAGCTAGGTTTTACTAGAATCCTTTACACTGTCATTTTGTCACATGATTTGAGGTTTGTACAGGTGTTTAATTGTTTTATTAGTTTTGGGCACCTTCACAGCTCACAGTGCTATCATTTTAATCACCAAGTGTATCCAGATACCTAAGGTACCAACAAAACTGACAAAATCTAGGAGTAAACGTATAATGAAGAGACCAAGAAACTTCAGTTGGGACTGAATCGTGTAGAGCTGTTACATTTTATCATATTGATATGATCACAATGTCAGAAAAACTGGTTAAAACAAAACACTGGCTTTGCATGAGGATGCATGGTTGAGGCTACATGGTCTTATGAAATATAACCTGATACAGTGGAGTGCTGAACACAGAAGGGTTATGCAAGGATCCCATATTTATGGTTCACTTCAGACAAGTAGCTGCTACAATTTGACAGAGGACAGCTCAACAATGCTTGGAGGATAATGCTAAATGTCTATATTTGATGGTGTCAGCCGGCTGTGATGACTAGCACTATGCTGAAAGATGGGGAAGAAGTTGCCAAATCAAACTGGAGAGCTAAGCCAACTGTGCTCTCCAAGACTCCCAACCTAGGATGGTATCATCCTTGATTGAAGCGGGGAACTTCCAAAAAATGTCAGCTGGAGTGCCAATTGAAAGCCAAAGAAGTGTTTACTTTTTAATCTGTCTGCATAACTGAAAACAACTGATAACCACATTGATTGAAAAGGATTTAGGCTGACAAATTAAATTTACATTCCAAGATATGTCTTTAAATGTAATTAAGATTTGCTTCCAAAAGGTGAATTATGAAGATTATATATTTAAAATAATAAAATGGACTAAATATCTCTTTCACTCCAGGATACCAGAAATATAGCTTTTAAGTTTATAAACACCAGTACATCCCTGCTATCAGATATGACATCCAGTACATGTACTGATTTTCACTTACCGTATTTTCCGCACTATAAGGCGCACCTAAAAAACTCAAATTATCTCAAAAGCCGACAGTGCGCCTTATAATCCGGTGCGCCTTATATATGGACCAATATTGAGCCACAACAGGTCTCGCAACTACGGTAAGCAGCCACCTACTTCATTTTCTTCCGCGCGCGGTGCATGCTGGATATATACCGGTATATATATTTCATTTCCATTTATTTATGTAAAGACCCCAAAATGGCTCCTATTAAGAGACACGCATATGACGCAGAGTTTAAACTCAAGGCGATCAGTCACGCAGAAGAACACGGGAATAGAGCAGCAGCAAGAGAATTTAACATTAACGAATCACTAACGAACGGGATTCGTGGATGAGGAATAACTTAGTAAAGTGAGCTTTATGTGTTTATTTTGTGTGTTGTGTGATTTTAACGTTTGAGCAACGTTGAGTTATTGATATATTGTTATCGCTTTGCACTATTTCGAGTGTTACTATATTGTGATTATTATTATTATTGAATCGAGGAAAAGTCCCCCCCCCCCACTATGTGGGGTATATTAACATTGCACTACATGTTTTACCTTAAACTACGCTGGGTTGTAATCTATTAATAAAGTTGAACTGACCTATCTGACTGTTTTGTTGACATTCCCTTTAGCGCAGCTCCATCTAATTGATGCATAACGTAACCCCCAGCCTCTACTGTAGCGTCTATTGTATGCGCCTTATAATCCGGTGCGCCTTATATATGGACAAAGTTTTAGAATAGGTCATTCAATGAAGGTGCGCCTTATAATCCGGTGCGACTTATAGTGCGGAAAATACGGTAATACAATATTATTAATATCCTAACCATATGATATTTACTATGATTAATTATGTGGGCATATGCCTCATCACATGAAATGTTTGTTTGTCATACATGTAAACGGTCATCATTTATGAAGTTGTGATTCTAGTAAATAGTATTAATATTCTGTCAATATACATTGTGTTATGTGACCTGAACGATTTGCCTTCAAGTAAAGTTAGAGGAAAAAAACAAAAAAAAAAAAACAGGGTAAGGGTGCTCTGTACCTGTCCTGGCTTCTGGGAGATCTTGGTCATGTAGGACATCATTGCATCCTTCTGTTCAGCTACTGCTGCACAACGCTAAACACAAAAAAATAAATCTTTTACTATGCTTACATATGGAGACTGAGCAAGCAAACAGCACCAGGTGAGTGTGTGCATGCTTGTAAAAATGTATGGCCATGTATATGCAGTATGTGGTTGTGTGTGTGTACTCTAAGTGCTGTTGAACTGTATCCTTCCTCTTCTGTATCTCTTGGCACTCAATCCTGTACCTCCACAGTTGAAGGTTAATTACACAGGTAATAGGGAGTCAGGGGGATAACCACTTATTTCTTTATGAAAATTAAAATGTACAGCACCAGCCCAATTGGAAGTATAATTATCTACACTTAGTCATATAAAGGCTTTGATTTGAATCTGAAAGCCCGCAATGCTTTCAGGCACCAGTGTATAATTTCCTCACACTTTCATTAGTTTAATACCACACAGGTGAATAGAGCTGCTTTCCCTTCTGCCTTAAGTATAAAGATTGCGTATAAGGGATGACAGAAGACAGATTAGCGTTCAAGGCCCCTAAACTTTGTGATGCACACAAGTATGCAACATCTCCAATTGCAAGAGGTATCTACACACTTTTGACTATGTAGGATACACCAAGATGCACGAAATAAATTACATTGGGGTAGAAATTGTATGGCTTTCAACACTGGACAAGATAAATCAATGCCTCTTTTTTTTCCAAAATATCATGCAATATAATGTGTGTGTATGATATTTTTTGCAGTATTATAGTGCTGATGTAAGAAACACTGAAAAATAAATTTTAATAATAAACAGGTATTATCTTATTCAGTGTTTCAAGAAACAAAGTTCTTTGCCTTCATCTTTAACTTGAATTCTATCCAGCAGCTAGAAATATACCACATTAGCCATTAATCTTAATGTAGTGGTGCTTGAAGCAAGGTTTTGTCATTCAGCTTGTATACTAAGAAAACCTGATCAAATCTGATCTTTTTTTTTTTGATTGAACAAGCATCTGTTGGAAGTTTTTTTCAGTTTAGGAGAGGCAGTCAGCCATACGTCTAATGCTAAGAATCTGCATATAAACAATGCAGAAAAACTACAGGTGTTATCATACTAAATGCACTCAAGTTTATTTAGTAAATGCACTGATGAAAATATACAACCAGGAACAAGCAGCAATGACATATGGAAAAAAATGAAAACATTCCATGTTTGTGTTGCTAAGTTAAAGAGAAAGAAGTGTGGGTGATGGTGTGATGCTTTTTTTTTTAGAACTGCTGTGCTGCCCCAAGCTCTGTCTGGGTTCAGTGGCAATGAGGTCACGTTACAAGCCAGTCGTGAAGGATGTGTGTTTTGCCGGCTGCCGTTGAATTAAAAAGCCAAGAGGCCTGGGAGGCTTTTAACAGGCTGGTGTATTAAAATGGACGAGAGTCAACGCAGCGCCTGAATGCCTTTAGTACAATCAGAGCAATTAAAATACTAGCCAAGCGCTATGCTGCTCCCAGGAGGAAGAAATCCACTTCAGGGCTGATTTAAGGTCGACCCGTGGTTCATACATACTAGAGATATGACCTCTGCAGGCTTAGGTGACTGATCCTAGGCCTGCTGTAAAATTACGTTTTAAGGGACATTTAGAACTCCCTCTGTGGGACGTTCTCAGAATCCTAACTTGCCATGTTTTAAGTTATCCTGGTGTGCACTCAACTCCAAAACTTGCTCTCATAACATGGTTTGAGGTGCTACTTAATTCAGCTGTTTCACAAGACTTTTTACTCAACTTGTTATGGAGCTTTGTGGTAAAGGACAGGTTTCCTTTAAAAATAGAATATATAATGTGCATAGCAAAGAGCAGTGAAAGGACAGAAGATCATTGGAGCAGAAGTGAAAGCAAAACCAGCCTGAGCCAAATGTACAACTCAATATTTTCAGCAAGCTGCACTCAACATTAAAGGCGCAAAAATACCAATAATTAATAGATGGTTTTTAAAGAACCGTTTTTTAAGTGAACTTGTGTGAGCAACTTTTACAAGGTCTAAAAGCACCTTTACATTTTTCTGCGGAATGGTTCTTTTATTTTTTTATCTTTAATTTAACCAGGCAAGTCATTAAGAACGTATTCTTATTTGCAACGGCAGCCTGGCAAGCAGCAAGGGCTACTTGAGGAAAGAATTTAATATTCCAATAGCAGAAAAGCAGGTACATGTATCAGTAATAACAATTCTGGTGTAATTTTTGAAAGCTGAGCTTGACATAAAGGTCTTTAATTTTAATGTTTGCTGAAGTACATTTCAGTCTTTTGGGGCAGATGACTGGAACGATGAGAAGCCAAAGGTGGAATTTGTCATAGGGACTTTCAGTTGGATGTACCTGGAGGACCTGGTGTTATGTGTAGCAGACAGTGGGTGTATCAAATTTTGTAGATAGGGTTGTGACTGACCGATGAGGTTTTTGTAAATGATTTAAAGGGATTCCTATGAGTTTTCAGTTATTGGCCTTTTGTACTTTGTTATCTAAACAGCTGATATGATCTTTGAAGAAGCAATGCATCTTCTAAAATTGAATTCCAAAGTCCCTTGTTGGCACCTTTGTTTTTAAGAGTGTATTCAGGTCAGAGAATATGTTGTAGCTGTGATGGAAGAAGCTACCTGCAGCAGGAACTTGGCCTCTTCTGTTCTGCCTGTGTCCAGGTACTGCAAAAACAAGTCAGTGGCAGCCCTATATGAGGCAAAATGATTACACAGCCGCTCCGCCATGGCACTCACTGAAAGAAAAAGAGTGATGTACAAGGTTAGAGATGTGTATGCTTAGTGCAAAAACAACGGATCAAATTATCATTCATTCATTATGATCAAACATACTATTAATGCTGCAAATGTATTTATTGGTCAGCGCCTGGGACTAGGGTGGCCAAATGCACTTTGCCCATGACTTTGATTCATAATACTGGGTTACAAATTTGTTATGCTCAATGTATTTTGAACAAAATATGAGTGAAGCAATTATGAGTTATCACTGTGGACTAAACAACAATTACTAACACTAGAGCTGGGAGACAGGGGTATAAGCTAGAACATAACCAGCAGATTTGTTTAGTTCATGCAGAATCTACACATTTTATAATATTTATATAGTCCAAATTAAGCTAAACTGCATAAAAGCATGCCAATTTTTTATTTATTTATTTTTCTTTAAAATCAGAATGTTTACATGACTGAAAACCTAGCATAGGGAAATGCAACCTAATAATGAGAAGACCTGGGAAATTATGTGCTGCAACTTAAATTGTATGCCAACTTAAACTTTAGATTGGTGCACAGTCTAAAAATGCCCAAGTAGATGTTTCAGTTGCTGCTTTGAAATTTCATAAATTAAAGGGTGCATCGTGAAGCATTGCAGGGACTGAGAAAGGCTTTAGGTCTTACATTTATCAAGTGCATCCTCATTGTTTGTTTCTAGAACTTTACGAAAGACATATGAAATATTTTTATGTGAAGTGTCTGAGCTCCCAGTGCACACAGACTCCAGTCCCTCCACCGCATTGTCAATGTCACCACTGTGAGAAAGACAGAGACAAAGTGAAGGCAAAGACAGACAGAATAGTGTTAGTGTACTTCATAAACAAAACGTATACATATATATGTACATGAGTGGAAATGACATGTCACAGCAATAAAAAGCAATCAGCAGTCCACTTCTGAGTGCGACAAAGAGAGGCTAACCTCACTTTCTGAATAATAAGAGCATAAAACTTTTATTGGGCACATTAATATTCACAGTCGAGCGTGGACCAGTTCCAGATTGTCAGTGTGTTGTGTTGTGGTTTGTGAGGAGCAGGACAGCGAAGGACAGCGGAAGAGCAACGAGCTAGCTCATGGCTCACTGGGCACATTCCGCTGCTCCCCAACCCTCTCTGTTCCTGTCAGGGTGAACTCTGACCCCCGCCTGGGCCTAAACCACAATGACACGTGCAGCCAGTGCGTCTGAGCCAAACTGACTGGTTAAGAGGCGAGATGGAAGTTCCGGAAGCTGGGCACAGCATTAGTGCTGGCCACACTAAATTATTCAGACCGGGCCAGTCGCAGCCATCATAGCCGATTGGGGGCTGTAATAATAATGGGGCAAAATAGAGAGAGAAAAAAATGGAAGTGAGATAGTGAAAAGGGAGGGGAGGGAAACACAGATGGCTGGAATTTAGCGAGTGCGGCCAGAAGTGGACACTGTATTGGAGAGGTAAGAGTTAGTACATTATTATTTCAGCAGAACTTTAGAATTATACCTTTGCAGCTAACATTTGCATTAATAATTAATCCATCACTACTATAAGACAAACCATAATGCCCCAAATAATTTCATAAAACTTTGTATTGGCTCTGTGTGTGACAAACAATTTAATAAACCAAACTAAAGAAGCCCTATTGCCTCAGCACTTTGTGGGGTATTACAATTGAACAGATTTGTATCCACTGAACATGGTAAAGCCTTAGAGGGGACTGTTCAACCCATAATTAATGGTGGTATCTTAGCTTTCAACACCTGATTTACAAAATAAATAAATAAATAATTTAACTAGCAAATGAAGCTCACTTTTTGATGTGGGCCAAAGCAACGTTGTTTGCAAACAGCATGCTGGACAGGTTGATGGAAGGGCCTAATGTTTTCACCATGTTCTCTACTTCTTGAATACTCTGTACATCTCCAAGGTTACCCAGGCCTTGGACTAATCGGGTGATGGCCAACTGAGTGGGAACCTGGTCGGCCTGAAGCATGCCTTTGAGACCATCCATAGCACCTTGAGAGGAAAAGATAAAGTTTATAGCAGTTTGATTAGTAATTACAGTGATTATTATGGAGATCTATGTTATTACTTAGACAATGGTTAAATAAACAAGTAAAAATATATGTATAAATAAAAATGTACTAGCCTTTGAGGTTTCCACGCTTGACGAGTGTTATAATATGGAGGTTGTTGGCTAGATCACTGAGTTTGAATCCTGAAATATGTTTGGCAGCACTGTGCAAAACAGAAGATTTTATGTTAGCAACAAAGCCACATCAACAAAATAATACAGCAATACAGCACCTACAACAAAAGCATAGCATAAGTGGGTTGTACAATTAGAAAGAGCTAAAGCTAGAACTATAATTTTGATTGAAACACACAATCTGTAAATATCATCATTTTCATCATGGCCAGCTTGTGTTGCATTTCTGTGACAGACATTTTGAGCCAGGTAAGAGCACTCGAGAATTTGAATGCTACTTCAATATTTATCAAAAAAAATAAAATAAATAAATAAAAATAAAAAACAGAATAAATATATCCTAACTTATCTGATGGTGCTAAATATCCAGCTACTTACAACCTATCACTTTGATTTGATGGTATTTGACAACTGTGGAATAAAAATCACACATGATAATTTACATATCAGTCAGCAAAGGGGTGTTCAACAAATTCACACTTTTGCAGACCAATTTCAGAGGCCTAGATCCCCTCTTCCAGGTTTTGCTAACCCCCTCCCAAAACCTTACTCACTAAGACCTCAATCAGACTGTCTCTTCCCAGTCTCTCCCTCTGTCCTGTTTTTATTACGCCTGCTGGTCAGATTAGTCCTGCTGCCCAATTGAGCAACCGCCGCCGCTCCTTATCGCTACGGCGACGGGCCTAGTGCGGACTGCTCAGTAGATTGCCACTGTAGCTGGGGTCAGACTTTTTCTTATCGAGCCTCGGAAAATCCTTCTATCCCTATCCTCCCCTCCTCATCTGGCCTTCCAAGAGGCATGCAATCCTTCTCTCTGCTGCTCTATTCCCAATCCTCTTAATCTGTCCGCTAAGTCTCCCACTGCTCAGCCCCCAACATCTGCCAAAAGGCCATCAAAGTCATTTGCTCTACCTCCCACACACACACACACACAAATAGTTATGAGCACAATGGTGCATTATGATTTAGCTGAATGCTAGCAGGGTCTCGTGAATGACTCGATGGCTCTGTTTGAAGAGACTTCCGACATTCAATTATTGCTAGAACAATGGCTGGGATTTAAGTCTCCTCTTTTTTCCTTTGTCTTTAGGGTGAGTGTTCAATATTTAGTCATCTAGGAGACAAAAGAATTAATTGATAATTGTGAATGCTACTGCCTGCCGCTTATATACAAGGTGAGTCAAAAGTCACGAGACCCTTTTATTTATTTGATATGCTACATGACCACATTCCCATTGAAAATACTTGCCCTAAATCCAATATGGCAGCCATGTTCCAGACATAGCCTAAAAGATATGCCCCTTCACCCATTACTTGCAGGGCTATTCAGATAATGGTGTCTCCTGTGACTTTTGACTCACCCTGTACATTAATGCATACAAATCATGAATGCTTAGAATCAGGGTTTAAAAAAAAAAACACTGCACAGAGCTTCACATACCTAACACCCTATATCCTGGTGGCATCATATTCTGAGGTAAGGGGAATGCATGTACCAGACTGTCCAAGTGATGCAAACTAGACCCATCTGACAAATGTCAACATGGTCACTGACTGGTCTGCAGCTAAGTTGTCACATGCAAGCACTGCATTGGGACATATCATTTCCTGTTCCTGATTTTGGTGGAAAAAGGCTCTCGGTGGATTAAGTTCAAGCAGCAGTAATAGCCCATTTTTCTACATCAGATCTACATCACTAAACCCTTCTATGCAGGAAGCATGCTGCATAAAGACTAGAACAAAGTAGTCCATTTATACTAATACAACACTAAAGATCTCTTACTAATCAGAAGAAGACTGTCATTTCTATGTCTAGCCAAGCTTTTCTGAGAACAAAGAGATTATCTGGCTCTATGCATGAGAGACATTGAAGAGTGAGATTAGGGGCAGCTATTAATTTCAATCATGGAAGATTCCCTGTGAAGGAACACGGTGTACAATAACTGAGACAATGACCTTTAAACTTCTGTGTGACAGTGAGAGGCAGAATGATGTGCTTTAAAAATAGGAAGAAAGGAGAGGGGGAGACAAAGCATGATGGTAAGGAAGAAAAAAAAAAAAAAAAAAAAAAAAAGAGCTGAAGCTCAAATTATCTGTTATGCGTGCTAGCTCTCTACATGGGCCAAAAACGTGCAAAATTGTGCAAGCAGCAGCATGGCTGTGTAAAAAAATAAATAAATAAATAAAAAAAACTGAAGACTGACAAGTAGACTCACGTGTCTTTGACTGCCATGGCATCCTCCAGGTTGCTCGAAGCCAGCAGGGCCTTGATGAGCGTATCGTAACAAGCAGGTCCAAGAGCCATGCCCTTTCTGTCCGTCTCCATCAGAATATTCAAGGCCTCTGTAAGGAGCAGATCAAATCGTTAATAGCTGTATTCAAAAACTAAAAATGCTGAAGGCCCCTTGGCAGTTTTTGAAAACTTGGAGGTCATCCTCAAAAATAAATAAATAAATAAAAACTATTCTTTTTTTTCAACATCTTAAAAAAAATATTTTTTCTTATTAATTTTGTGGAAATGATGCAGTTCACTTTGGAAATTATAACCTGTCTGCTGATGCTAAATACTCCTGTGACACTAACTTGATTAATTTGAATTGTGAAAAGAATATGAAATATATATATATATATATATATAAAAACTTGATTATGAATTCAATTATCTATCATCTCTCACCAACCCCCCCTTGCAATAGACCCTCTGACTTAACTGCTAAAAGGACATACCTTGGGCTTTTCCTTTCTTAGTGAGAGCTATCACTTTGAGTTGGTAGTCAGCAACAGAAGCCTCCTTCAGAAGGGAAGCTCGTGGAGGTGGTTGTGGTTCCACTTTTAAACCCTCTCCACTGACCTCATCAGAATAATCATTGGTTTCTGGCTGTTCATACCATACCTGCAAATACAGGATAAATAAAATACACTTGACTACGCTGTTCTCAACAGCAGGGCTGAATATGCTTTAGTTTCTTTACTTGCACATTCTTAAACCTTTAAGACAAGAGCAGCCAGTCTTATCCACAAAGTAAAGTGTGGCTGAAAGGTTTCTCTCCATCGATGTAGAAACAAATCTGACCTTTGGAACATTTTTAAATTTATGAATTTCACAAAATAAATTCTGAATAAATTCATAAAATGTTGCTTTATCTGCAGTCACATCAGACATTTGTGAAGAAGACTGAACAACTATCACTTAATTCTTAACCAACACCTTTTCTGCAAAAAAGTCCAGTGCACTCGAAATAAATAAATATGATAGATTTATTGCACCACTGCTGAGTATAAAAAGGAAGTTTGGCCACAAGTCCCTCTGGTTAATTGCACTTCATCACTGGACACACAGAGGAAATAAGAACAATCCCATTCAAAGAGCCATGTCCTTATACACCCATCATATAGGGTCATTTAGAAACCGTCTGACTGAATACATTGTCACAGAGGTGTTTCTGGCATTTTAAAAACAAGAAAGCCCAAAATACATACACTTGTCATTGGAAGGTCCGGAGAAGCTTTGGTGCTTCATATCAATGTCTTTGTTTACAATAACAAACAATAAAAATAGTTTATCTTGTCAGTTCCTGACAGTGTGTGTATGATCATGGAAAGCCTGTTATTTTCTGTTCATACCAACTGAAGCACTGTGTTGAGATGACATTAAAACAACTCGTTTACCAGAAAGCAACAAGATAACATGTTAACATAAGTTTTTGAACATTTCTAAAACCAAGCACCTTAACATTTTATCAACCAAGTAATCTACACTTGATAAAGGAACAGGGCTCTCGCCGGAACTAAATATTTATCACTGACTTACATTTCTATAAGAGTCCGACATTAACAAAGGCTGTGTCACAGAAACATTCTCCAAACATAAAGAAAAGACTATGATAACTATTACCTAAACAATGTTCAACACATTTCTGTTTGAGGCCCCAGTAAAACACTGAGCTGCTCACCATGGTGGAAGGTGGACCTACAGCGATGAAGCGGTGCAAGTGTCTCTTAATTCAGCTCTTAACTCTGTCCCCTTGAACACTTCTCACACCTTCTGCTCACACCTTTCTATGTCGTCATCAAAGCAAACATTTTAATTAGGGCTTATGGCAAGAAATGGGACAAACAAAAGCCCACAGCCAGCAAAATCCCGGATTTTGGAGTAAAAGAAAAGCTGACCGCACACAGAATGTGTATAGCACAGTCCTGCTTAAAATATTTAAGCAATTCAGACTGATCCTAACTGTTCTTTTAATTGGATTTGAATTTTGTGTTTCCCATAGCACTCCTCATAACTCATAAGGGATTTTGATTTACATATTACGCTTCTTAGGTTTTTGCTCTTCTGTACCACAATCAACATTCTTATTAATCGAACAAGCTGGAGTGACTGGCACTGCCGGCATGATCCTTTGAGATTCATGATGCAACCAATGCATTTATTTCTGACTACAAACTTTAAAGGCATGGTTTGACTACATGAACAGAAAAATGAAAAAAAGGAAATCTAATACAACTGAGATTTGAACTGTAGTATTTTTTCTCTCCCAACTGCCACAATTAAAAACATTAGGTTAGGTTAGAGCCAGACTGTAAACTTGATCCTGATGATCAGGTCAGGTCAGTATATTCTCAAGTTGTATTCAGGACACAAAAACTAGTTGCCTGATTAAAGATGTTTGTGGGGGAATGTGTGATAGTGTACAAAGGTTTATTTTACCTCAGGCACCTCAAAGGGCACTTCTTGATTGTTGCTCTTGAGAATATCAGCAAGCAGCCGCAGGGTCCTTTCTCTGGGGATAACATTCTCCTCCTGCATCTTTGTCCACACTGCCTCTGCCTTATGCCAGTCATTAGTTTCCTCTGGAGAATGAATGGTTAGAGTGTTTGAAGTCACATTTAAAATAATCATATACATGTACTTCTCCACTTTTTTTAAAATGCATACTAGCCCTTTTAAAAGCCCAATCTCCATTCTCATGCCTGCTCACTTCCCATACTCTCCACTGAGGGACATAATCTACACCTGACATGATGTCTATATAATAAATGAGGGGTATGTTGAGAGGACACTCGGGCAGGAGAAAAGACAGTCAGGAACTGAATGACCATGTCTGATTTCACCTGAAACACTTGAACAGACAGTAAAAAAAGTTGCAGATAGGTCATTAGGGACACTACATAAGTCAGACAGCAGAACTGGGGATAAGCATCCCCATTTTTTTGCAGATACAAAGTTTCTATATTAACTATACACTAATCAGCTAAACTATTAGAAAAGTGAGATCAGCAGTTTGGAGTGGGCCTGCATCAAGTAACAGTTCCTCTTACAGCTAAAACAAACAAAACACACACACAAAAATGCTCGCTGCTGGAAGCCATTGCAGACACTCAGCTCCACGCTGTGAGAATAATCAACTGCTGAGAGGCTAGATGTGTGTCTGTGAGCCTCTGAGACTACACTTCTGTCAGGCTCACACATACATACACCACATGTACAATGCTATTCCACTGCCAGGAAAAAGTATTCTTGTCCTACACAAAAAATGATATACATTTATCAAATTTATCACCTCAGCTGCATGCAATCATACACATACACTCCTATACACAAAGCATCAAAGGATAAAATGTGCAACGTTAATGAATGTGCTCATAACTAATAAGGTACTTATGTCCCTCATATACATATTCTTATACATAGATGTAACTATTTGATAAATAATGATCCATGCTCCATCAATGAATGCCCTTCACAATAAAAGGAACATGTGTGATGCTTCACTAAGCCATAACAGGGAGAAGAGAGTCTCTGTCATTAATACTCCAGTCTCAGCACTGCAGAAATTGCATTATGTAATATTTGGAGGGGACAGTGCTGTACATGTTAATCACACCCAGTAACCTTAGGTGGAGCCCAGGAGCAAAAACACCTAGTCTTATCAAGAGTTACTTTAACTTACTTTAAATAGGATTTTATATTAAAAAAAAAAAAAAAAAAAAAAAAAGATCTTACTTATTCATATTGATCTGGAACACAGTATTTTTTGTGGTTTTCCCAATTTAGGGGTTAAAAAAGGGATTCTGACTTGCTATTTATGCAGAAATACAAGGTTAAACCAATGCAACAAGCAGAGTAATAAAGTACTGTATGAAGCAAAAAGAAGGGTAAACAAATCAATCAAAAACTGCTAAAAACCAGAGCTCATGCTCAACTTGCTCCTCACAGGTGCCCTTTGACTGGAGTAAACAGTAGTTCATTCTCATTTAACAGAACAAATGCCGAAACAGGTTCTTCTCATAAGGGCTGTTCAGGCAGGCATTCCACAAACATTTATGACCCTAAAGAACTGTTAACTTGTGTAAAAGGTGTAAAACATTTCCCTTTTAAAAATTACAAATATTTTTGTCAACTTCTGTAGGGTTATTTTCTGTAGAGTCATTTTGGAGATGCATTACATTGTATAGCAACATTATATAAGTAACCCATACGTAATAAACGCTTTAACCAAAGACACAGACAAACTTACTGCAAAGACGGAGCATGTAATGGTACATCTCATCTCTGTCACACTCAAATAGCTTCCCTGTCATATCCACCATATTTTCCAGGGCTTCCATCTGAAAACCAAGACAATGCGTTAAGATCTATAAAGTGTACATAGAGATTATGTGGTAGTATCTAACTCTGTGTGCTTGCATATCTCACTTGCTGGCCTGCGATGCATTTCTCTGCATACCAGTGTAGTCTTCCAGGTCTAGCCCTTAAACCAGGGGTCTGTAAAGAAAACAATTTGGATTAATTTTAACTAATGCATATTACAGTAAAGGGGATTCTACAAATATCTGTTTTTTATGTACCACATATACATTTAGCACAGTAAAGAGAATGGAAAAAAGAAATACAGTGATCCCTGTGTATAGTGATACAGTGCGTTCTAAGACCACCCGCGAAGTAGAGGAAAGCTTTTTTCATGTATTTAACAAGCATTTGGACTTTTAAACCCTCCCTGTTCTGTTAACAACCTACCCGTCGCATTAAACAGTCATTCTATAATGTTTTTCAGCTGGAACTACATGCGATATCCTACCAGTTTCTTTAATAGAGTAATTCCTAAGCTGTGATTTAGCGTAAATAAATTTCACTCGGATGTGGACATGAACAATGAACAATGTACTGTACATAAGAAATACTTGTAAATGATGTATTAGACTAGGCCTGTAGGTGACACAATATGTGTAAATAATAAAAAAGCCCCCTTGAAAAAACCACAAAGTAGCGAATCTGCGAAAGAGGAACCGCAAACTAGTGAGGGATTACTGTAATATTAATTTTAAAAATGTAAATGGTGTCCACCCAGGTCTTGAGGGGCAGCCACTGTGACTTCATTGCATTTACAAAACACTTCACGATTATCTCTGGATCAGAATAAAAACATCCAACCTCAATCTAGTCACACTGTCTTTTAAAAGTGTACACTGTTAACATTCAGATATGATCAATTAATGACAAGGGTAAACTGGGCATGTATGAGAGGTGCACCTGATAAAATAAAGAACAGGTACAGGGTAAGTATATTCAATGCCCTGACAACTCTTTAAAGAAGTGAAAAAAATATTTAAAATGCTAGGCATACAAAACAAATGGCTTCCATCCATGATTCAGTCACTGAAGCTAAGATGCCCTTCTTAAACTCTTTCTCTCAATCTGTTGTACAAGATCCTCATCCGTCAAGCCGGCTGTATTCACACTATCATACTAGTGGCACAAATCAGCACCAAAGTCGGGGAATTATATTCTTACACAACCCCCCCCCCCCCCCCCCAGGACAAATTAAATTTGTTCTTCCCTCTCTCACCCATAATCTTCTTTAGTGGAATTCAAGTGCTATGAAGACTTTTTTTGACTTCTTGCTAAAAATGTTCCAATAGCCTCCAGGCCTTCTGTCTGCCCTAGGCCAAATCTCTTAGAATAAATCCACACTGATGAGAACTCCCCATCAAGACAAAAGCAACACACCAAAACAACACACAGTCTCTCTATACATTTCACTTGCATGGCTCCACCAATCTTCAAAAAAGCATTTAGGTCAGCTAGATCATTAAATCTGGAGTTTGCTGCATTAACCCAAAACATATCTGGGGAAGAATCTGAAGTGCACAAGCACGCGCACACACAATCACAAGGCTATCAGAGACAGTAATTTGTGTCTCCATTGTTGTATATGGTGTAATTATTTATGTAACACTGTTACAGAACGTTCACTAATGTCTCTTTTAGGGCCATGAGTGCATTAGTAACTATAATCAACTAAAGTATTTGGACTGTTATGAATCAGAGAGAAAGAAAACCCACCTTTAAATCTGAATTGAACAAAAACACACCATGTAAAAGAAAAAAAGTAAACCATTCAAAATTCAATATTGGACTAAATTATTTTGAATTATGTTGTAATTTAAAATGATAGCAAATACTGCATATAATGATATATCAACACCAACAGCATTTTTTTCAACAACATGTCGTCATAAATACTACACTGTAATTATTTAGTTATTGTCATGTCTAGGTAGGTCATCTGTCACAATTTGTACAAGTCTTTTCCAGTCAAATTCAAAGTCATAAACATTTAAACCTGACAGTTTTCAACATAACAAACAAACAAATACATCACACTTGCATCTGTCTCAACACCAGTCACACACACTCTTAAACAGTTGCACACTACCCTTTAGAGCTGCCACATAACCATCTTAATTTCATAAAATGGTTAACATTTGTTTCACTTAATTACCCACTATTATTAATAATCTTACAATTACAGACAACAAAATCATCGGCAGAGCATTCAGCAGCTGCACTCTCAGCCCCTATCTGGACTACAATGGCTGTATCAGCCGATTCTACTTAGATATCACTGTTTTTAATTAGCCAGTGGAGGATTGAGGAGTGGCTCTATATTAAATGACATAGCCTGGTCAAACAAAAGGGGCTTTTGACCCTGCGGTCGGCCAGAAGGTGCCCACTCCTATTTCTGCTAAATGAGCCTCCATTAACGCAAATGTTGAGAGCATTTATGTTTTAAAGGGGCGGGAAAATTTCAGTGATGGAACCAGTAAAAGGGGTGCACCCCCACCCTCGTGCAACAAGACATTTGCAATGTAGAAAGGGAACATTTTTCAAAGGCGGAGGGTGTGCATGTGTGAGAGACGGGGGAGTTAAAGTTCAGAGCGGTCTAAATAGTTTGACAACATCACACTTCCCTGCTGTCTAAAACGATCGAAAATATCAGGTAAACGACAGCTCTTGCTATGGATTTTAGGAAAAAAGATTCTACTGACTGTTTACTGAAAGACCACTTCACATTAGGTAATCATGGGAAAACATATTCAATTGTAGTCATAAATCTTATACGTGTCTTTATTTTACATGACTTACAATCCATCAGACTTGTTGGTAAGTCAATGAAACCAGGCACACTAATAGATGCTCATTTATCACTTGGATTTATCATTGATCCTTTACTCCAAAATGGACCAAGTCTAATCTAAACATACATAAATGCATATAACCTAAGGAACACAATCTTCCTCCATCAACTACACTTAAGCCCCCAGTGCCATACGCATTTTCATGGAAAAACTAAAATGCCAAGGCTCTAAGAGAGATCAACACTTGAATCCTACACCATTAAAGAGACAAAGCTGCTGGAGAATGCAGCATTTTTAAGTGACCATCGATAGCTTACGGGGTGGAGTAATACCCAGGAGTCAAGCAGGAGGCATTATCATGATCTGGTATATACTGAAACAAAAGGCATGGTCTAGATCCCTTCCAAACTGTGTGTTGCATCATCTAAGCTTGCATATGCAAAGAGCCTGACTGATGGCGCTTTTAATACCCAAGGCTCAGGCCTACTTTAAGATCAGAAGGCGAATAATTCAGAACAAAGGATAAAAGGACTTGGTGAGGTACACCAGTTTAAATATCAGGACATATGATAAAATGTGGGGAAAAAAAAATAAATACAAAAAAATAAAAAACAAAGAAAGAACCTCTTGCAACATATTACCCTAGATAATACTAGTGATTTCTTGATTCAACAAAGCTGAAAACTGGCCAGTGCTTATAGCAACTATTTTTGAAGATGCTCTGGCATGCTATATTTAAGCAAGTGAGCAAGTTAGACTGAATACTGTCTTGCCAGGTCCATGAGGCACATTGAATAAAAAAAAAAAAAAAAGAAAAAAGAAAGAAAATGGCTTTTATAAGAATATACACACAAACTCACAATACATGCTTTTGAATCAGAAGAGGTCAGTAAGTGAACAGAATCCCACATGGTACCAATGGAGCAGCTAGCGGTGTTCCATTAGAATGCTTGGCTAATTGAACATCTAAATGGCTTTGTTTGGGCCGTTTCACATTAGACAGAAGGGCTCATGAGACCTCTGAGCCTGCAGAAAGACAAGGCTTCAGAACTCTTCACAAATGAGGCGCTCAAAACACATCAGGCATCTCAAAATCAGTCGTGTACTGGAAAGAGCACTGTGAAGTTGAAGGACATTACACAGGACTGGAGGGAAGCAATGCCCACTGGACAATTACATCCCATCACTATATGCAAGAAAAGTCCATTTACAATGCTCTTGTCTGCAAGTAACAAACAGAAGCATGGATGAGACCATGCGTGTATGTTTGTTGTGTTTAAATGAATGGCTGTAAGAGTGAATGTGTCTCATTCAAGCACACAAGACACAAAGCTTAACACTTAAAATTCAGTAACATTTGAGCTCAGTAAGATAGAGCTATGCTTTTCATAACCAGTACATATACTTCTCTCCACCTGCTTTGCTTTCTGTGTGGTATGAATGGTTTAGTTTAGCTTTGGGCCCAATCTAATTTAAAAGTGGAAATGGCTGTGTGGCCGTAATTAAGCCTCTTAAATAGCTGTGTGCTTTAGACACAATGAAGGAAAGTCCCACCTCAATGATTTTGCGCGCCTCCCTGTAGCGGCCGGTCTGCATGAAAGCGAAGAAAAGGTCGTACAGCATCGTCATCTCACCACGCTCCTGACTCACAAAGTCCATGGCTACCCCAAGAAACATGGAGAGAAAAAACACCACACACATATGAGTACATAAACTCTTGGAGCTCTTTCCTCCTGTGGTTATTGTTACAGTTCTCTTTCTGCAAGGCTTAGCCAACAGGCTCAGGCCATGCAAACTTATTCAAAAGAGCAGCCTCAGCAGTGCTGCACTCAATGCAATCACACTCCATCAGGTTTCAGCCAGGTGTGCTGGTGTGTATGATAGGTGTGTGAATATATGAGATAGAGATGGAGAAAGATAGAAATAGACAAAGACATAAATAAACAGAGAGAGAGATTAAAAGAAACCCCTTCACATATTGAGCAGCAAGTGTACAGGCATCCATTTATGTCCAGTTGGCTAAGGAGGTATTTCAAACGGCTCCACATTCATTCATACTGTTCACTGTTTCACTTAATATTTGAAAAGTATGTCCTGGATCTGTGTTACTCTCCATGGGATGTAACAGGCCATATGGAAAGGAGTTGTTGCCTCACATCTTCAATAACTTTACAAAAGCCTTACATTAAACATTTCCAAACAATGTAACATAAGTGGATGCTTAGGTAGCATACCTAATAAACTTAATGAAACCAAGGCATTATAATAATAAGAATTAGTATTAATTATCATTATTATTATTATTATTAAAGCATTTTAAGAAATTCCCTCTATCCCTCACTGTCTGAAACAAATGTGCGACCAGAGAAAGTGACATGTGCTCACATGAAGCTTAATATTTGTCAAACATAATATGGGGCACCTCCTGCTTCATAGAGAAGAAAATTTAGTTCCAGGACACACTGAGACCCTTCTATTACTGGACAGCTTGCACTGTACATCACTCTCATGCCGTGAGAGTCAGACAGTGATTGCTCTAAACACAATAAATAGGGCACAGAGATAATTCTACAAGGCTGAACTGATCCCTTAGACTTTCTAAGGCCTGCCACACACACATTCTGGCTGGGTCACTTTAAACTGAACTCTCATTTGTGTGTGTGTGTGTGTGTGTCTGAGTGACCATGGGCTGTTGTGTGTCTAGTCAAAAGTGGATAAGGTTATGTGAAGGGGGGCTGATGGGTAGAGTGCTCCTCCACCCCAGTCTGGGGTCTTACTCCCTTCACACTCCAAACACGCCCTGCACCAAATAAAAATATGAAGCCCTCTCCATGCCCCCCTACAAGGACACAGACTATTAAAAACATGATCAAACAGCTTCTTCAACTTGACCCACAGCAGACCTGCAATGTCTCTCTACCTCTCTCTTTCACACTTCATAGGGGCAGATTCATGTCTCTTCACATGTTCTTTTAATTGATTTGGACCCATGTACATGTTTTTGTATGAGTGTGTTTGAGTGCCTCACCTTTCTGCAGTAACTCAGTATCTCCTTTTTCTACCAGGCCACAGATAATATCATGAATTCGGGGCAGTTGGTTGTACAATTTGTGGCACTCCATAGCAGCTTCTAGTGCTCCAGCCAAGTCCCCACTGATAAACACAATATACATTAAGAAGGTTAAATCCACATACTTTAGCATTATTATTATTTTTATTATTATTATTATTATTATTATTATTATATACTAGCACTGACAAAAATTTTTTTTAAAAACTTGGAAAAGCTCATTACAACAATTTATTCAAATTAAATGTGATCTGTGGATGTATGAAAGATTTTTCTGGCCCTACACTCACCACATTTGTATATCAAATACTTCAATACTTCTGACAGTTGTGAAACCCAAAGCACAAATTTGATTGGTAATAATGAGCCTGACAGAACTAATTTGTTATTCATAACGCAGAACATGTAAAAACATTCTCTCTGTAAGGACATGGCCATAAGGTCAGTAGCCTCTCAGCTCTCCTGGACCCCACCTTCCTCTTGCAGTCACCCACCTCTCGTGCTCACCCCCGACTGGGCTGTTTGACAGAATAAGCCAACAAAATTAGATCTACTCCATGCGCTCTGTTCCCCTTTCTCCCTCTCCATACCTAACAAAGAGCTCAGTACTTGCCTGACAGAGGGCTGACGGAGGAATAAAGTGAGGGAGCAGACGAGAAAAACACCACTCCAATCGCTCTATTGTGACTGCAGTGGCAGCCATCAAGTGATTGGGTAATTACCGTGCCAATCACACAGAGGTCAAAGCAGATAGGGTGCTGGCAGGGAGGGGGCAGCCAGGGTGGGAAAGTGAACCAGTGAGGATTTAACAGGTATAATTTCTGTGCTGTTTGTGACCCTTGAGATTATACAGCAGGGGCCAAGGGAATGCAGTTCGGACAGGGGTGACCTTGCTTAAGGGTGCTGAATGGAAGGAGAGGTGGGGTTCATTTGTGGGGGGGGCAAACAAGAGCATTGATTGAGACTGGTCTGTGACGACACTTCTTAGGCAATTGCACTTAATTGAAATGAAGAGCGCCAATATTATTCATCAAGCAGGAGTCAAGAGGCAATTCAAAAACACACACAAGCTGGCTGACTGAGCAAACAATATATGAGAGAGAGAGAGAGAGAGAGAGAGAGAGAGAGAGAGATGTAAACAAAGTAAAGTGTGTTTTTTGAAACAGTGAAAATATAATATTTTATATATATATATACAAAAAATAAGACAACAAAAAAAAACCTGAAATTACATAGCTAATAAATCCACACCCAATTCATCCCTAAAGTAATCCCTTGCTTTTCAAACTAAAATGGGAAGAGCAACTTTTACGAGATATCTTCAGAACCATCAATATGATATGAAGCCCCTCACACCGCAATTATCCCCACCCCTTTCAGAGCTCAATGCTAACCACCCTTGCTAGTGACTAAGCACCCCCAGGAAAAAAAATAAAAAAAAAAAATAAAAAAAAAAAAAATAAAAAAAAAAGACTTAACCATGTTGAAGGCTTTATAATTTCCCCCTGATACAATTTAGCTGTCACTGGTGTTCAGCCTCACTGCAACATGAACCCGTTAATGTCACCAACTTTGCATGTCAAGCACTTTCCAGCCAATTAAGTCGCAGGAGAATAAGAAAAAAAAAAGCATGAGTGAGTGCTTTGCGCAAAGAACCTGAAGAATTAGACAAGAAAGCTTGTTTCATCCCCCTCTATCCGCCTCTCTGTCTCTCCAACTCGCCCACCTCCTCTTTTGTTCAGCAGACTGGCATCCATGTTATCATCCATTCTACCCATTCTCAAAGAGGGAGACCACTAAAGGGGCGGGGTGCTTTTAAAAAAATAAAAGAGGAAGGGAGAGTGTGTGAATATGTAATACAGAGGCATGACACCAAGAATTGTGACCCATGGTTAAGTTCTGATATTCACAGGACACAGTCACAAATGTCTGGTTGCTTGACACAACTGTCATGCCAACCTCTATCCTCGCTTTTTTAGCTTTCTTCTCCACCACATTTCAGTCCAAAGTGTGTAAATGTCTGACAAAAAAAATGTAAATTTTAATAAAAAGGCACACACTTCCTGCTTGGATGACAGCAGTGTTCTCCTCCTCTCTTGTTGTTACCATTAATATGTCTTTCCCAGCCCCCTTCTACAAAAGAAAAGTTCCTGCCACATCCCTTTGTTCGGCTCATTAGGAGGAGGGTGGGAGGAGGAGGACGGGGATCAGGAGCGCCGGCCGTGGTCGTCGTGGTGACGTGCTGACGGCTGTCAGAGTTAATCCCATAGAGAAGTGTTCATTAAGTCATTATAGCTGACACACTGACGAGATACTGACACGCGAGGCTTTGTCCCCCATCCATACAGCTTTCCAAACCGGGGAAAAGAGAGGGATGACGGAGAGAGAACGGAAGAGGGTTGATAGGAAATGAGAGAAAAATGGAGCGGGAGTTAGGAAGCATGGAAAAGTTTTGGGTTGAGGCAGGACAGAGTATAAGAGAAGGACAAAGAAAGAATCAAAAGACAAAACTGGGCAGTTCATTTATCACTCTGTCAGTCCTATGGGCTAATACTAATGACACACTGCGGAAATAACAGGTTATCTAGGTCTGAGGATGTCGTCACCTCTGGCTTAGTTATTCCCTCCTAAACTCGTAGATGGGGAATGCTGCCAGTCACCATCTGTTTGTGTGTGTGTGTGTGTGTGTTTGGGCACACGCTTATCTGCCTCTCTGCGGAGAGGTGCCCCGTTCTCCCCTCGTTTTTTCTCACTAATGAACCTGACTTAAATTAGAAAGCTTATCGCGAACGAGGCAGCAATTAAAGCCGGTGTGTTTGCTCCACTCAAGTGACAGGAAACCAAACAGTCTTAGAAGGGGCACCAAGTGAGCCTGTGTGTGTGTTTGTGTGCGTTTATGCATGCATGTGTACACACACACACAACCATTGACTAACACACCATGTACACCACGTATTCCCCAGCAGGGAGGGGTGCGGTGGGGGGAGGCACTTACACACTGCTCTGCATGTCCCCAGCAAATCCAGCAATTAGCACAGGGTGCATAATTAACATGCAAATGAGCTGATCTACTTAAAAGCGGCTCTTGCAAATAGACCTCAATGGAGGCTGCGGGGCGGAGCTGGGGGGCTAAGCTCAGAGAAGCAGCATTCTGGTTCAATATGCATAGAGCATTTTAACCAGTAGGCAATGGTGGGCATCCGCACCTAGGTGAGCACACAAGTGAGGACAAACCACTGTGCATTAGATTCATTGCAAATAAAGAATTTATCTAAAGGCAAATCTGTGAGCATGGTCAAAGCCTGATATTCCAGTGACGTGAACAGATGAATAGTGATAAATTTCACTCACTTTTCCAGGTATACAGTGACCAGGGGTGAGCAGAGGTTGCCGGAGGGATTGACCAGGCCAAGGGTAAAGATGGTGTCCTGCAGACGGCGAATGGTAGTGCTGTCTCCCTTAAACGCAGCAGAGTTGAGTGTGTGAAACAACAGAGTGATAGTTGTGTCCTTCACTGGCACATCTTTCTCCTTCATCTCTTTCAGTATGTCCACTGCCTCTGAATTTGAGAGCGAGAATAAGATACATGTCAGGTGTAACATTCTTGATCATTTTCATATCTAATTAAATATTCTCTCACAAAACATTTACATAAGAACAACCTTGGCATTGATTAATGTAACCTTAAAATCTTCAAAAGGCTTATTTAATGTCACATTAACCATTTATACCAGTGGTTCTCAAACTTTTTAGACCAAGTACCATCCATTATCAAACAAAAACATCCAAGTACCACCTATGATTTTTACCACAGAAACGTGCACCCCTGGTTCTTCCTCTGTTCCAGGGGCATAAGGCAAAACCTTGCTTGAATTTTTGCATATTTTTGTTGTTTATTTACTTTTTTATTTAATTTGCATGCTTAACACAAAATTATCTAAAATAATAATTAAAATTTTGAGAGAGAATACAAATAACTACAGGCCTAAACTGAATGTTTTAAACACAATTATACAAATTTATGTGTAATAAGCATTTTGAAAGAAATAATAAATGAGAAGAAATCAATTTATCAGTTATGTGCTTTAATAGGCTACAGGTGAAAAAAGCACGGCAGGGGCTTGGGGCAGGCGCTCAGAGTGGCTCTGTGCTTATAAACCTTATTTTAGGGCTGTAATGATGTGAAGAACGGCCACGATTTCCTTCAGCTGAATGCATTCTTCTATTTTGTTTCCACATGTACAGAATTCCTGCTTAGTTTCTCTCTATTTTTGCCTCTGGATTTAGTCTTTCTGGGTTCCAGGAGTATTTCTCGGGTTTGGTCTCAGCTCGTTTTTCTAATTTTTGCTTTGATTTTATAATAAAATTCAAATTGCTCGCATCTGACCATAGCCTTTGCTTACATCCAACAATGGGAGGAACGCTCATACACAAGGATTGATCAATGACTTTTCAATGATTTTTTTCCTGTTCCTTTAAATGAGAATGAGCCACAGCCTAGTTCAGTATGAGAGCTTAGGAGTGAATGGAAGAAGCTCTGGATTTTGGCAATTTTTCTCTTTCTCTCTGCTCTGTTCTATTTGCCATATTTATTCACTTGTTAAACAGTTGTGTTTATTTTGCTCTAGTCAACCTCATCTTTATGCTGTCACCAAAACAGACGTTCAGCACTGTGACCAGAGAAACTTAAAGGTTTTTGAAAAACGATTTCCAAGTCGAGATTTTTTCAGTGATCTCGTGTGCACCGGGTACAGGCAGCTTTTCAAAAACGCTGAAATCACACAGCATGTCTGTAACAGGCAGAAATTCAAATAGCTCTTGATTTCCTATATAGTGAATTACAAAAGTCTTAAAACTAGATTCCAGATTTCCACATATGAATGTAGTGCATAGTGCACTACATAAGGCGTATGGAGTAATCTGGGATTACTTTACATTGTTTTAATGTCTCCCATCTACAACAGTCAGAATATTGACAATAGCTCAGATTTGGCCTTACACACCTGCTTCATATACAATCACAACCTCTAATTTAATAAAGAAAGAAGCTTTAAGGAAGGCACCTTAGGAGACAAGAACCTGCTCTCACATGCATGAACACTTTCTACTTCCTGTGCCTCAGTGGGATTAAATCTGATGTCTGAAGCAGGGCTGTCCCCTGATGTGCCTGCTGCTGCATGCTGAAGCCAGTGTGAGAGGGAAGGAGGTGATAAAAGGCCCCTTAGATAATTTCATGTGGGGAAAACAAACCGCTATTAAAACAACATTTTACACCCAGCGGGAATGCAAATGCTGGCGTATAATGCCAATTCGTCGCTAATTGCTACTTGCATTTCTAAACAAGACTACAATTACCAGGCCCCCACAATGGCGGGCAGCTTTTTTTTTTGCAGCTCCCTGCAAAAGCATCCCGGTAAATTATAGGTGTGCGACGAGTGCCCGGCGTGAACCTGGTGGGCCACGGTCGCAGGCATGCTGTCGATCGCCCGCCGTAATGGAAGCTTTTTACCGGGCAATGCTCCCATCTGGCAAGGGCTGGGGGTCCATCATTCTACAGCACCTCAGCACACCACCAACTCCCCCACCCCCCCCCCCCCCCCCCCCAAACTCTACAGCTGCTTTGTCACTAAGCCAGATAATTAAGATGTGTTTACGCAGTGTTTAGAGGCTCGCTAATGGCCTGATACCGATAGGGCTTGTTTGCACCGGCGATACTAATCATCCGAAAGCCAGAACGGGGAGATAAAAGTGGTCAAACCAGGAAAAATTCCCTCCAACCAAACATGAACATAGACTTAGTTTGATATAAATATGGGCCATATAAAGGGGAAACAGTTTAAACTACCTGGAGGAGTCTATGTAGGCAGACCCTTTTAAACATGTTTTGCAGTATTCCCACAAGGAATAATGACAACAAAGGATACTCATGCGGTATAAGCATTTTGGAGAGGGATTCATCACAGTGGTGCATTACAATGAAAGAGCAACTACAAACAAATTAGAAAATAACAGAAACTGGACAGTCCTACTGTATACAACTATGACTTGACAACTTTCTGCAAATATATTTTCTCTTATTGATTATGTTGATTTTTTCCCCTACTTGTTAAATGACATAAAAAGATCAAAACATTGAAATATTTGTGGAACTGGCTCTAGACATGATGTGACAAATTATAAAGATTTTCCAAACACCCATCTTGTATATGTCTCAATCATTCATTATGCATAACTGCTTATCCAGTTCAGGGTCGCGGTGGGTCCAGAGCCTACCTGGAATTTGGGCGCACGGCGTGAATACACCCTGGAGGGGGCGCCAGTCCTTCACAGGGCAACACACGCATTCACTCACAAACTCAGTGTTCTTGGACTGTGGGAGGAAACCCATGCGGACACAGGGAGAACACGCCACACTGCTCACAGACAGTCACCCGGAGGAAACCCACACAGACACAGGGAGGACACAACAAATTCCTCGCAGACAGTCACCCGGAGGAAACCCACGCAGACACAGGGAGAACACACCACACTCCTCACAGACAGTCACCCGGAGGAAACCCACGCAGACACAGGGAGAACACACCACACTCCTCACAGACAGTCACCCGGAGTGGGAATCGAACCCACAACCTCCAGGTCCCTGGAGCTGTGTGTACCAGCTACGCCACCGTGCCTCCCTATATGTCTCAATCATTTTGTAGAAAATCTAAATAGCATGGTTTATACCATGCACCATAAAAAGTTGCTACATCAGTCACTCTGACACCAGTGCTCATGGAATTAAGCAGTGGTGGTGAGGGCCTGGGCAATTACAATATGGTATATTTGAATAATCAATATTCTAATCAGTTTTAAGGGACTGGTTGTGCACACACTAATACACCATGCCAGTTCCAAAATACAGAACATCATTCCCCCTTTGCTCCACACGCACACAAGCCTACTTTGCTGTCCAAATTGTAGTATGTCATTTCACTTCCCTCTAATTTTTTCCTGTTGTTATGCAAATCTATCCCAGCTCTCTGGGCTAAAGGAAAATTGACAGGACATAAGGTGGGGGGACCGAAGGCAGTAGATGGGTTTAACACAGAGGTCATGCTGAGTGTTCGAGAGGCTGCTTTAGTAAGATTACACTCCGCTCACTCAACACCAGCTTTTCTGCCATCAAGGATCGGCAGGAGCGGGGTGTGTTGTATCAGGATCTCAGCAGTCGGCCCAGAGCAGACAAGGCATCAGTTTGATTTGGAGCTCTTGTTTAAAGAAAGTGGCATGGCGTGGGTTAACAGCTGGATATGAAGTTGAGCAATTGAGGTTAAGTGGCTCACAGGAGGGCACAGCAACAGTGATACCCATCAGGAACAACTAGAAACCATTTTATAACAGGTCATCACTGCAGTATAACCAGAGAGCCACATGGCATTCCTAGTAACTTGGGGCTTTCAAGAACACTTGGTTAGAGACCAGGAAGTGACACTGCAGCATAATGACCCCACTGTGGCATAAGTTAAATCTTCAGTTTTGAGAACATTTGAATTTAGACATGCTTTTTTCATTGTGTCAAAGCATGCACAAAAATAACTAAATCCATTAATCTGAAGTAACATTTCAAGGCTTGTTTAAACTAGTCATGAGAACAGGTCAATAACAAGCAGTAGTTAGTTAGTTAGCATTTAACGCCATGTCTGCCCATAGGGTCACGTTCATGGCAAGAAAGGTAGCAAGATGGATTTACTAATACAGTATTATTTTAGATGCAGGGGTTGGACAATTAAAGTGAAACACCTGGTTTTAGACCACAATGATTTATTAGTATGGTGTAGGGCCTCCTTTTGCGGCCAATACAGCATCAATTTGTCTTGGGAATGACATATACAAGTCCTACACAGTGGTGAGAGGGATTTTAAGCCATTCTTCTTGCAGGATAGTGGCCAGGTCACTACGTGATGCTGGTGGAGGAAAACGTTTCCTGACTCGCTCCTCCAAAACACCCCAAAGTGGCTCAATAATATTTAGATCTGGTGACTGTGCAGACCATGGGAGATGTTCAACTTCACTTTCATGTTCATCAAACCAATCTTTCACCAGTCTTGCTGTGTGTATTGGTGCATTGTCATCCTGATACACGGCACCACCTTCAGGATACAATGTTTGAACCATTGGATGCACATTACTGGTGCAATGTGCAATTAATGAAGATTGGCCACCAGGCTGGTCCAATTTAGCCATGAAACCTCCCACACTAAAATGACCAACCCCTGTATGTTGAAGCTGTCATCAATTTTAATTCTTCAATTGATGCTTAAGTTTCGTTACTGACAGGAATTTTAGGAGCACTGATGCTTTCGTATTGCACTACATAATTCTAATATGGACTTTAAGAAGCAGTGGAATCATTATGTTAAACATCATTAAACGTAATGTATATGCAACTCAATCTGAAACCAACCACAGATTCATGGAAACAGTATTGCTAGAAACTAATAACTCATCATAAATTAAATAAACTACAAGCTTGATGTACAGTTATTAATCTTGAGACATTAATTAGTATCTTCTATGTAACTAAATGTGAATGTAGGAATAGGGACACAAACTACAAAGATTAATGTGTTCCTTTTCCTACATTGCACATAGTAATTAATAAGTCTAAAGATTAATAACTGTACATAGTTTAGTTCAAGGGGTGTTGCAAAGGTCACACAACACGCACTGCACGAATGTGACTCTACCAACCCTTTCTTGACCATCCAGCATGGCCACATCACACCTGACTGTGAGAACCTGAATGGTAAAAGGACCCAGACAAAGACAGCTCAGACGACTTCTGCTCAGGCAAAAAACACTAATCATGGCCAATCTGCCTTTGCTGCTAAATGGGGCTGAATAGCGTTGGCTGCACATGGTCCTTGCCCACCAGAAGATATCACATACACACAAAAAGAAGTAAACAAACATCACACACTTCATTTCTTCCCTCTGCTCACTTCAGAACTTGAGGCCACAAAAGCTTCTTATGAACTTGCATCACAAACATTTCGACCTGAGCAGTAAAGGGTGGGGGCTAGCGGGGAGGACAAGGAGCTAAAAACAAAGATGTTAAAAGCTGAAGCGGCCGGTGTGCATGGGCGCCATGATTCATGATCTTTTAGCAAGGCCAGTAGCTGCAGCGATGTGGGCAGCGGCTGGGCACTGAGGTGTGTTAATTCAGGAGACAAGCTGCCGCCGCGCACTGGTGGGCTAATGGCCGCTCGCTCAAGCTGACGGACATCTATGCGAACACACACGCCTGCGCGCATGCACTTCCCCTCATTACACACCCTCGCCTGAATTCACATGCAAATGTGTGTGTGTGTGTGTATGTGTGTGTGACGCTCAAGCACTTTCCCTGACATGATATGCCATTAGTATCAGGACGGATTTCGGTAATTCCGTTAAAGTGGAGCAGGTCCTGTAATTTTCCCCCGCTCCGTGACAGGAGCAGAACGTTAGAAGGGGGGCCCAGAGAGTGACACACATGGTGAAAAAGGAGCGCCAGTGTATATTTTCGCGATCACTGTGTGCACAAAAGCAAAGAGGAAACACTCTTATTGTAATTGTGTCTTACATGAGCGTGGAGAAATCCACCGTGGAATTCAGATAATGGCTGATTAATGTGGCTGTCCAGAAAGATGGACGTCTAGGGCTTCACACATTCTAGCGCTTATGCAAGCACACATGCTCACACATACAGAAAAGCACATGTTTGATTTAGATTTTTGTCAAAGGAATTAAGAGGACCCTCAACAATAATATAAAAATGTTCAGCAATATTTGCCTCGAGGAGTTGGTGTGTTCTCCCCGTGTCCGCGTGGGTTTCCTCCGGGTGCTCCGGTTTCCTCCCACAGTCCAAAAACACACGTTGCAGGTGGATTGGCGACTCGAAAGTGTCCGTAGGTGTGAGTGTGTGAGTGAATGTGTGTGTGTCTGTGTTGCCCTGTGAAGGACTGGCGTCCCCTCCAGGGTGTATTCCCGCCTTGCGCCCGATGATTCCAGGTAGGCTCTGGACCCCCCGCGACCCTAAATTGGATAAGCGGTTACAGATAATGGATGGATGGAATATTTGCCTCTCAGAATGGCTGGATCCTGAACCACTTCATACACAATCCCACTGAAAGTAAAAAGGCACCTTTAATATAAACCAAAAGGCCTGCAGTTTTTCCTTCACAGCTCATCCTCAAGAAAGCTTTTTTATGTTTTCGACATGGTCTATGACCTATAAGCGAAAAACACTGTAGAATGACAAAGTGGAAAATCTGAGGATTTTAGAAAGTTTTTGGGTAGACATATGCATCTGGGTAGATATATGCATCTTGCTCCTACTTGGGAGACTTTATTGTATTTGGACTGACCTTCCAGCTTGCCATGTTTGGACAACACTCTGACTAAGCTCATGTACTTGCTGGCATCCAGGGCAACCTCAGAGTCCTTACGAGCTCTACAAAGAGAAATCAGCAATGAAAAATCAGCAGTGAAAAACAAGAACATTCTTACAGTCTACAAGAGAGAACGTTTGTAATTTCCTTTATAATTACTTGGATAAATAAGTTATGTTTATTCCTTTTAAATGTTTCCTACTCATGAAAAATGGATTTGCAGAGAGTGAAAGAAGTCAAGAGGTCTGACCTGTATTAGTCTGACCTGCTCTGCCATTTAAACACCATCATAACTTCATTACTTGTTCTTGACTAGTACTACCAAAAGAACTTTCAGAGGACCTCGGACACAAAGTTGATGAAGCCCAACACCAGCCTTCTTCAGTTTACAGTAAGGCAGTTTACCAAAAAACTCTCATTTACTCAGTATCTGTACTATCTAGGAGTGAGTGTTTTATTAGACTACCACAATTCACAGCACGCAATCCTTTAACAACAGAAAAATATCCTTCAACAACAGAATAATAAACACTGTATTAAAGAAAAGCTATTATTGTACACACTTTACTTGAAACTGCTCTTATAAATTCTTAAAAATCATGGAAAATTCATGGAAACAGGAATGTTCGTCATTCCTAAAGACATTCCGCAAAACACTAACGAAGTAATGCCCTAATGACAAATGAATAATAGGCCAAATTCAGAATGGACTGATATATTAGTTGTAAAAAAGGTCCATCTCTCCTTAGTGACATAATCATGCATCTGCCCTGCGGCCCACCAGACTAAACTGCCAGCACCTCTCCGGCATTCTTACCTCCACTAGTGGCATAAAGCCTTTCCACAGTCCCCTGACTGGCTTGTTTTGGCTGGCAACAATACTTGTTTCTGCCCAATGTTTAGCATACTGGCACAGTGTTAATAAACAAGGGACTCAAATAGTATTTCAAAAACCAAGATTTCATAAACTTTATACATGTTAAAAACCCTTTTATCTTGAAAAACCTTTTTATGCTAATACTTTCTCATTTTCACCTTCATTATTCAACAAAAATTCAATCAAGATTTTTAATTCGTTTTAAGTCGTTACCCCTAAACGCTTTGTTTTCCTTGTTATATTGCTGTGCTTTATTATTTGTATGTTTTTGATACTATGCAAAGCCACACTGATGATGATACTACTTATTATTAACAGTAGGTGTCATAGTAACAATAGTATTCAAAGTGTTTGCAAACTAAACATAATTGAACAAATTTTGGGACATGTGAAAAATTATCCAGTGATGTAGGTCCACAAACCTGAAGCCACAGCAAGCTTTGTTTTGTTCAAGATTAGCTTACATTTCATTTGCTTTCGCTAGGGATAATTTATTTAAAAAAAAAAAAAAAAGTTCAACTGTTACATTCAAAGAAGATACATAGCATGGATTTACGGATTGTCGGGTTCACATTAAACTCACAATTCTCTCTTTATGTTCAGTGCCTCTTCAGCATTGTCATGACGACAGCACAAGTTGATAAGCAAGGCATAACAACTTGGAGTCATCTCCTCCTCATACTGTGTTTTCAACTCCAGAGCACGAGTCAAGTTCTGGAAATACACACTGTGGTTAGGGCTAAATAATAGAGAGTTAGAGATATAGATGGATAATGCTCAGAATGCCTACCTCCTCGGCACACAGGGCATTGATGAGCTGTTTGAACACTGCTCCAGGTGGCTTTCCCTGGGATTTCAATTCTTCCAACTTCTTCTCTAGAATCTCGACTCTCCACTCCAAACCCTGCAAAGCACAAAAAGTCAATTAAATGTAAACTTTTTTTGTGTCATTTTACAACAAAATGTGCTTTCCACATTTAACACAGCCATGGCAATGAACACAAAACACACAATTTGACGCAGTGAGCACATACACAACTGGAGCAGCAGGCAGCCATTCAAGCACTAAGTGACCTTGTGGTTCCAAGCCTGCTTCTCCAAACTTGAGGCCACGGCTGCCCTCACAGTTAATTATGGTGCTTTTCCAATACATAGTACTTACACTACTCTGTCTCTTTTGCTTTTATATTAGGCAAATTAGGTAAATTAGGTACTTTTTAAGTACCTGCTCACTTGTGTTTCCAAGTGAACAGAGAAGGGACTAAAACAGAATGTGTATACCTTGCAGAGTACTGATTGGCCAGAGAGAACTATCACACTACACAACGAAATACAGACATCAAGCACACATTAGCAATTTGTAAAATCTCCAAGCTAAAGTAGTGATCACATTTTTTTTTTCAGTTTTTTAATCTGTCTCACAATGGCATCTTATTTTTTTTTTAAAATAAATAAATGAATAAATCACACTATGGTGTTCTAAAGGGCCATACATTCCTTGGATTAGTGGACAACGAAAGAATCCAGCGAGAGTTGAAAGATACAACAAGGAAAAAAACATACTGATCTATCTGAATTGATGCGTGGCTTGGTTGTATTCTGGGACAAAAAACAATATTCGTATACACAATGAATAAAGAACACCTCATATTTCCTCCACCACTGCTGTTGTTTCTAAATCCTACAGTTTCTGTTAGAGACCGTATGTTACAAAATCAAAAGGTGCATTTCATCGGGGGACATTTGGTACTGGAAAACAAACCAAATACAAAAAAGCATTGAATAGTTTAGGTACCTTGCAGTGGAAAAGCACCTTTACACTCTCCCCCTCATAACTCGTATTTATACACTTAATACAAGTCATTAAAGCATTAAATGAACACAACTTGCTTAGATAATAACAAAATAACTTACTTTAGGAGTAGGTGTGTCAGATGCTCTAAGATTTTCTTTTTTATCCACTAGAATAAGAACATCCTGCAGAAAGAGAAACACCACCAGCATTCCTTAAGAGTGTTCATCATTCCCACCTTCAGATTTAACATTGTTCAATCTATTCAGTACAACCACTGTAAAGCTGTACCTTAATAAGCTCAGGCATGTGGTAAGAGTCCAGAATGTTCCTAATTCCTCTGTAGATATTCACAGGAATGGTGACCTTCTGCAATCAAGGAATGCATTTAAACAACAAATTTTCTTCCTACTGAACACACAAATAGCTGCAGCTACTTATACACTAATACTGCAGCAGCTATACACTAATAAGCAATAATGTGAATATTACTTGCTTAATTGTACATTAATATTTGATCAGTTTCATTTACCATTGAAATACACTAATTATTTGTACAATTACAAAGTGTAATACATTTGTTGCTTTGCACATAACCCGTTTTTACCATTCTTCAGATGGTCAGGACCACCACAGAGCAAGTGTTACCTAGGTGGTGGATCATTCTCTGCACTAGAGCAACTCTACTGTGGTGGAGTGGAGACATATTGCAGTTTTTGTTGCGTTGGTACGAGTGGACCAGACAGCTCACTGTCCACTCTATTTTGCTCCTTTACCACATGCACGGTAAACCAGAAATGTTCCGGACTTTACTCTAAGGTGCTGTATGTGTGCACACAACCACCTGAAATATTTGTCCAAGACATTATACTCAGAGTTATAATCAGAGTATAATATAATCATTATAATCAGAGTCAGAATATGTGAGAATGGAGTGGGAAATGTTCTGGAGTTCCTCCACTAAAACATCACCACAATGTCAGTGTCACAGCCGTGCTGAGAATGACCCAAAAGCCAAATATCTGCTCTGTGATGGCCCTTTAACCATGTTTCACAATTATTTTTTTCAGCAAATTTTAATATATTGGAACATTTATTATAATATATTCCACTATGTATTATTATGGTTACATTGCAGGCATTTTTGTCCATGTAGTACATACCTTATCCTTGAGCTGATTGAGGTACTCTCTGAGATTCTCCTCTTTGGCCTGCACTTCAGTCTCTGTCATGCCATCAAACAGATTATAGAGAAAGTAGGCTACGTTTTCTGGGAAGAGGACAAAAGGGAAACAATGACTTTCTTACCATTTAACTCATGCAGTCAAATCCAAAGTGTAAGCATACAAACCTCAAAACACATTTAAGAAAATCATTAAACATTTTTAAACAAAAGAGGAACAAACTGTAAACCTCAAAAATAGTACTTAATAGATGCAGTAACGGTACATATTTCTGTGTATTGCTGACAGAGTCATCTTTGCTGAAGTGTTTGTTAACGTGTTACAGGCAGCCGACAGCCTCACACACACTCGTGTGGCAGGGGCCGATGGGATGAGACAGAGAGACCGGCCCCATCTCTCCCACCTGCTAACAAACAGTGCTGAGACCAGCCTAGATCCAATGACCACACACACAATTCAGTGCAGAGTCAGCAGCCAGACAGTCCATACACAAAAGCAGCTTCGTAATAGCACACAAACACAGCGAAGGCTCAGGATGCATCAACCAAACACACTTAACACAAAGTGAGGCTGTCAGGACAAACTCCATCACAGAGCCTGGACATACACACCAATGTAAATTCTGTCCTTTGCATGCTCTTAAACAAACCTACAACTCAATCACTACTAGAAAAGAAAAAAGGCCATAGGCTTGATGAATGCTGACAAATGAGTAGCAAGGAGAGAGGATAACTCTAAAAGATTATACATAGGCTACAATAACTCCTTAAGCTAGTAGATATATTGTATCAAGAAGTGATGTAAAAATGCAATTTTCCAACCATTATACGAGTTACTGGAATGTAAGATTAGCAAATTTTTGAGCAGGCTTTTTTTTTTTTTTAGCCGCATTACTCATCTGGGGGGAAACTGTTCATTGGAGTAAAGTGCTCCCTCATCTGCATATATGAGGCTATTTTTGCTCCTTTGATGTCATGTGATCGCTAGTGATTAGGGTTGGGCAGTATATTGGTAATAAATCATCTGCTGTGGTGAGGTAAACCACTAGTGCCTGTTAGCTGTGTCTCTAAAAAGTGTGGACCCCGTCTTATTTTTGCTTACTTTCTAACATTTTTGCTCCCGCAGCACCAGTCACTGAAATCTACTCTCTGAAAAGTTTGTGCTTTTTTAAAATCATCAACTTGTGTGTCACAGTGTGCACTGTCGGGCTGTGATGAGTGGAAGTTGCGCAGAGCCAAAAACCTTCACTCGTGAGGCTCACGCAGCCCATCCCCACCTCCAGTTACATCGTATGCTCTGTTAATATTCTGAGATGGCATGAAAAATGTGGATATCGCCCATGCCTAATAGTGATGGTAGAAGAGCCAGTTGGATAATTGTCCAGCCTAAACACCCAAATGCAACCAATTTAATCCTCAGGAATAAACAAATGCTATAAATGTATGCTGCTGGAAAGTTCTTAATAAAAGAGAAAAACAAGTTCATGAAACTAAAACTCATGTCTTGTACATACTATACACACTGGATGCCACAGGTCTGTTTTGGAGAAGGCAAAAAAAAGGTAACTGAAAGACTACCTGCAAGGTTCTGCAAGACTAAGAAATCAGTACCTGCGCTGTCTGAACTTGTCTGAGTGAACCGGCTGTCTTTAAAGAGAAGCTCTGTGATCTGAAAGAGAAAAAAAAATGTTCTGACTATTGAGGACATCAGTAATCATATGTTTTATGCTCAGTAATGTCCCACTGCTGGAAACACACAGACACACTGTCAATGTGTGTATTGTTTAGCTGATTTAATATTTGTAAAAAAAATATTAAAGCACAACAATATAAGAGAATCATAACGCACAGGGCACGGATTCCCAACAGTGCAGAATCACTGTTCAAGAGTAAATGTGAACACTTACCTTGGCCATGCTTTCCACATCATTGGACCTGCAGGGGGCAGCAAAGGATCGGAGAGGCATACAATAAGAGCACACAAAAATTAACAGTACTGCACAAGTCACAAGACATGTAACTGGGCAATAACTGGGTGATTGTCTGCCTGAAAGATCATATAATTAAAAATAAAAAAATAAATAAAAAAAATCATATGAATGCAGTCAAAATTTAAGTGATAAAATGTCCTATGAGATATGAAATCACTTTAAACCGCTCACAGGCAGCTTGTGTGGGTCATCCCACTTTGTTTTTCTTTACAACCAATTATTACTCTGTAGACTGCATTTAGACAATTTGCCCAGCAGAAATTAAGTACTTAAATGACTGGAAGGATTGATTTCACTTTAACGTATATTCTTGAAGCATCTGCATCAATTCAAACTGAATATATTAAGGTCACTTCAAATGTAATTTAGGACCAAATATACTGTGATCATTCTGCAGATATAGAAGTACTCTAAAATAACCCACACTCACATCAATGAGATGCCTTCATGTTGGCTGAACACACAAGGCCACACATTGAAAATCATGACACCGTGCACAACTAAACTTGACTTAATTTGCAAATTTTTAAATAAAATCCAAGGACCCCTTGCATGTGCGCACACACCGAAACTAAAAAAATTAAAAAGCTTTTGCTTTATCTTGAGGTCTCCAGTATGAGGAAGGGTATGTGTTGATGAGCACACAAGCAGGGAGAAGAATTCAGTGTCATTTAATGATTAAATTATCCCCTGACCTTGACTATGACAGGAGCAGGTCGCCAGAGACAGGCCCCGACATCCCCCTCTACCCTCCTGACAACCCCAATTACCAACCTGACAACTGTCGCCAACGACAACCACCCCACGCCATCCTCCCCTCATCTCATGCAGGGCAGCACCAGCCACTGCTCAGTAAAGCGAAAAGAAACACTCAACTTATGGACGTTCTTTTATCTCATTCTGCTCAAGTACCATGCAATTCATCAAAAGCTATCACATTGCTAGAAGTAACAACTTAAACATATGTTAATGAGGCATCAAGACAGACAAGACGAGGGGCTTGGATTATGAAAGATGGATGTGTGTGAGAGAGAGAGATCTATGTGTTTCTCTGCATATTGCAGATGGGCTATTGCCCCAGGATGACTGTATCCATATGCATGAAATAAATAAAGGGTGAATGGATGCTTGGCTGTGGGCAGAAATACAAACGTACACACATGAACGCTCGAACACACCCACGCACACTTACCCTTTGAACCCAGCGATCAAGCTTCCTCTAAAAGCACCAAGGTCAATGACAGGGAAGGAGGGTGAAGACACTGCAGAAATAGACACAAGATAAACCAGTCAAGATCTTATCCTTAGAGAGGTCTACCTGTGAATGAGTGCATAACTCGTTCTATTACACACCAGCGATCTATGATATACCGATATAAATTTCTCAAAATACACTGGCATATACACTCAGAATAATAACAGTATTACAATAACAATAAACTCAGAATAAATAAAACACTCAGTAACTCCACTATAAATAGGTTTAGCAGAGATATCAGTATCTTATCCATATCAGCTAATCGCTAATTTAAAGAAATAAACAGACATAGAATGTTTATAGAAAGATAAATTTATTTTCTGTATTTATTTTATATAAACAGACTAAATGTTTATACATGTCTTGCTAAAATGTCAGTAGTTAATATTTACTGCATTTGGAAACCTAATTAAAAAAGGAAAAAATTAATTGTCAAAGTTGGGGTATACTATATTGTTAAAACTTTGAGGAGGGTTTTAATAGGCAGTTTGTAAACCTTTGCTGCAGTAAGAGTGCTATTTTGCGAAGGCAAAATAAGAGCATAAGTATAGACGGACAATTACAGATATTGGATTATTAGCTCTGGATCACAAAAGCCTCTGCAACTTATCCTGATATTTTTGAAAAGTGCTCCATCACTGCAGAGGATATATGCGTTACTACTCCATAGCTCAATGCTTAGAAGCTTTATTATTTAAAAAAATATAAAAGATCAGCCATTCCCGATTATTCCCCATTCCCAAATGGTTGCAGCAATTATAAAACATTTTTCAAGCACTACCCCAAATATGATCTTATTTAATGAGAGTGAGAGTGACTCTGAAATCATAGAGCTCATGGGGGAAATCATGAAGGGGTGTAGGGCTAGAAATATATTGTGATTTAAATTTTGGCCATAACATCCAACTCTAGGGGGGCCTCCTTAATATCAGTGTCTTTCACAATGAGATGGTTTTAACAGAAAACCAAAACACCCTTAATCTGAGGACATCCAGAGGGTGTGAACACTGTCTGTTGTCACATCACCTTACATCTGAGCGCCCTGCGTAAATTTTTTTTTTTTTTTAAATGGGAGTGGATGAGACACTTCTCAGTGTGACAAACAGACAGGGAGGATAAACGGATGGAAGGAGAGAAGTAGAGAGAGCAAGTCTGTGAAAAGTAAGGAGGCCATCCATAATTTAGCAGCATTCGTCCCCTTTCACCTCTGCCAGATAAGGCACTTCGCTGGCAATCACTTACTAATCACTTAAAAGACCTGATGAGCACACAGAGGATGTGTGGGCGTCTGTGTCACACATATGAGGGCAATTAGCCTCCAGGCCAAATGTTGGCTAGATTCTGGTGTGTGTGCATGCAAGTATGCTTTGTGCTCCCATGTCCCAGGTGAAGGGGCATCTTAGTCAAGCCACATAACCGAATATATCTGGTATCTGAATAACCTGTTAGTGTTGAGCAGTCTTCATGAAGCATACAACGCCAGATTGCATTTATTATATAGCCTTTTGAATATTATATATTTATTATTTCAACAGGCATAATTTATCTATTGCCAACATTGCGGTCAGATGATATTTCAGGTGACACCAATTTAGTTTTAAATGCAGAGTGTGACTCATTCTGCTAAGAAATGATGAATGTTGCTGATTTGGTAGAGGGACAAAATGTTAATATTCATTACCCTTGTGGCACACACACTAACAAATTAAGCTGCTGCAAAGGACTCTGCAACAGAGGAGTAATTTCATGCCAAAACCTCTCTCAGCAAAAAAACGCTGTCAATTTGAAAAAGTATACAAATGCAATCAACGTGGAAAAAAGGGAGATGTTTCAGCAGGCATATGACATATGTTTTCAGGACCAATTTACGTTTTCATGAGCCCTGACACTGTCCTAAATGAATGAGAATTAATGAATGCAAAGGAGCAAGAGAGAAGATAAAAGACTGTAAAAGTTCACAATACTCACTTAAAGAGAACAATGCTGAAAGATTTCCACTTGCTGCCTCATTTCTCACCTCTGCTGAGATGAAACCATTAGCGTCCACTGCACAGCCAGCATCCTGCACCATAGATGAGATGATATTCTCTATTCCTTATAGAGAATTCCTTATATTGTGCAAAAAACACAAAGCACACGCACATATGATTTTTGCCATTACCTTGAGAGCGGCCCGTGCACTCTCCACTGATGGGAAGGTAGGTAATACATAGCCAGAGTAAGTGTCAACATCAGGAAGAACGTCCAGCTCCTGCATAGCCTTCAACACCTCCAGGGTACCTGGGAAAGAACACCCCACAACAGCATTAGTGCCATCACACACAAGGTTTGGACTGAACCTGATGGAGCAATTTTACATCCAGTTATCTTATAATTTCAATATACCATTTTGTGGTCAATAAATTAATAACATTAATAAAATAATAATAATAATAATAAAAACATTAATTACATTAATAAACCAAAACACTAATTTACAAATATAAAGGAAATATAAAAAAGTTAATCAATTCTGTCATTTCATTTAATTTTACCATAAAATGTAATACACAGCTTAATTTGTAGTGTTTAACTTCATTCTCAATGTGCTGAAATTAAACACCATTTTGGATGTAGCATTTCTGGTGTTTACTACTGATAAACATCAGAAGCACTCACTCATCATACACCTGTCACAAAGAGAAAAATATTTAATCATGATACATGTGAGACATTAAAAAGGTACACTGCCCACTCTAGTGTGAATCATTAAGTTTGCTTGGTGAAACTGCACATCCAAGCAATGAACATGGCCAAGACCAGTGCTCATTATCTTTCTTGGAGAGAGCATGCAATGCCAAAGTGGCCCAAAGACATTTTCATTTTCAACACCTTCACCCATAATTTTCAACCCAAAATAATTTACCACACATCAAGCCAAGACTTACGCTGCTAAAAAAACACACACACTAATTAGAATATTACGACAAACCCTTCAGCAACCCTAACCCCACATTCAGCTCTACAGCAGTGCCTTGAGATCTGGCCCCAAGCTTTACCCGAGTGAAGCCACATGAATATGGAATACTCCCAATGTGCACATGACTGTGATAACAGGGTATAAGTGTGTTGAACATGTGAAGTGGCAGTTTCTGTTTTGTGTACTTTCTACCTTGGTTCTTAGCACTGTGTAAGCCCAAGGGAGCCCCCATTCACTTGGCTATACTGCCTCCCTCTCTCCCCACACAGCTGAATAAAAGATAAGAGCAGCTTTTATCTGCCATTAAAACCTGCATCTGGAGCTATGGGCCACTAGCAAACAGTGGGCAAGAGCATTAGCCAGGTAAGGCACCTGGGGTACATATCCATCCACCCCATCTATCCATTTCACTCGCTCATGTCCATCTCCCTCCATTCATGCTCTTTCACCAGCAAGCCGCCTCTCCACTTTCATCAGAAAGCAAAATAGACGATCAGACACTCCCTCCTCAATGGACACTGAGAGCAATTCATCCTTTTCTTTTTTTTATGAAAGGAACACACCTGCTTTCCTCTTTAATAATCCATAGATCCATTTCCCAGGCCCAAACACCACTGTCTGATCAGGAAAAAGTGAATGAGGCTGGAAAAAGGACAGCCGTTTGATTTCACGTGTACAGCCAAGCTAGTGGAATCAGCAGATTTGCTTTTTTTTGTCTCAGCAGTGTGTGCAAGGGGGCTTTTGCAGCACCAGAGTGGTTGCGTAGAACTCTCCGATGACTCTCAGATTCCTGCTTGCTACATCTGGCAAGTTTCATTACCAAGCTGCAAATGGAGAAAAGGATCAAGGCAATATAGAGCCTCTGTCACTGGAGACTAGCTGAAGGGCAGGGACTCACCCAGTAAACAGCAAACTTAGTCCTGCAACACTTTGCTCTGTTTCAAACACAGTAGAGAAGTAACCTCAAATGCAACAATGACACCACGTTAAAAGGATATATTCACATGAACCCTACTCACCCTAACCATGCATTTTAGCTTTAGCTGCAAATTTACATTCAGCTAAAACAGAATCCTCTTTTCATGGGATCAAAGAGGGCAAGCAAATCAAAATTATTCAGAGGCCCACATAATATTGGAAGCTAAAAGAAAAATCACAGATAAATGAAAGTGTAAATGAAGTGTTCCTTAGACATTTTGTCTTACATGGGCCATATTGTCTTCATTTCTGACTTGGCATGTGAATCCGAACCTTATATACTGTTTTTCTGACTCTGCTGACACTTGGAATGTTTTTTCTCATTCTCATCCATTTTATGCATGGCTAGCCGAAGACCCTTGTGTGGAAACCAACTAACTTGTAGATGCTCCTCTTAGATTTATAGATATATAAATAGAGCATCTGGTCCATTTCTTTATTTTTGAAAGAACAGTATAAGGAATCAATTTCGCATCTCTAGCCTGCTGAAGAGTTTAAAAGCTACAGATTTAAATGATCTAAATATCTGACAAAACCTGTTTAATACAATCAAACACAAAATCATCTCAGAACCCCAGCTACTTTTTGGTGACCCATAGAGGGTCAGGCCCCCCTCCAGTTTAAGAACTGCTGGTTTAAAAACTGGATTGAATATAGGATTAACTACAACCTAGGAATAAATAAATGTTATCAGTTTTATAGTTATGTAATAAATGATCACACATTATGTCCTGTTAATCGTTACTTACACACACAACAAAAACTGAAAAAATATCAGATTGCCATAAAATTTCACTGAGGAAAAAATCCTGTACTGTATTTTCAAATGACAATGTAGGGATAAAAAAATATTACCATATTTTTAGTTATTGTGATATTGTTGAAAACACCATTACTTCACCAAAAAAAAACTGCCATACAATTTAATTGAAGAGAAAATCCTATATTGGTCCATCCCCAACTCTGGTTAATGGTCATATACATCAGTGGATAAAATATCTTTAAGATCCAAAGGCAATCTAGATGGAGTTCTGAGCAAAAAAGTAATAATAATAATAACAACAAGACAGTAAAAGATTATAAAATCTTCCCTGCTTGTCCTTGAGATGTCCCTCATCATTCCTACACTAGGAGAGATATAAACTGAAATCAGTGCTGAGGCTACGAAAGATGAACACGGCAGCATATAAAAGATGAATAGAAATGAATGTGGACATGGGCAAATCAGACATATGACAAAAGAGGGGGGAAGATACAGGTTTCTCTCCATCTGCCTGGTGAGCATGTTTCTAATGCAGAGCTAAAAGCTGGGTGTGAGTGGAAAGGAGGGCCAGGGCGTTCTTTATGTCATAAGCAATAAGCCGTCTCCTCCACTTTGGAGTGACAAGCGCCGTTTGCTTGCGGCTGGTAACACAGTGCAAGCATATGCTTCCTCAAACTCGCCTGCCCAAATCCACACCTCATCAAAATGCAAACTTTTTCCCTCTTCTCCTCTCCTCACTCACTTGGGCTCATTCTCGGGTTGAGAGAGAGGAGGGGGTCTGGCGGGCGCTTGCCCGCCAGTGACACCTGTGGACAGAAAGTGACATGGCGCTTAATATTTCATGGCCATGCACAGCGGTGCGCGTAATCCAAAGTGAATTCCCTCTGAGCGCTCGCATTTACATGAGACCCAGTCACTCTACATTCCGTCACAAGCTTCACCATGGCGCCCACTCTCTCTCACACACATATATACACACATACACTCAAGAAATCTGGCGGAAGTTACATCTTTCATGAGGGTTTCCGCCAACACCCAGGGAAATCGGTGTGAAATGAAAAGTTTGCCTTTGCTAAATGACCCAACAAGTAAATGGCATCCAGAAGCCTGCGTTTTGTTTGCGTTTGTGTGTGTGTGTGTGTGGGGGGGGGGGTGGAGAAAATAAAGTAAGGATCTAAATATTACATTTTACCCAGCAATTTCTGTCCTATAGTGTTAATCTAGAAACCATGTTAATACATCTTGCATTGAACTGAATAAAGATTTTTATATGATACAAGAAATAACAGGAAATACATCCAAAATTGTTTGATGTTTGAGAAAAAAAATGTATTCTGTATTTTTTTTAAGTTTTACCAATTAATCATGTTCTACACAAAGAAAACATTTATATGTAGAGAGGTGAAACAAAGCTATTGCTTTATCAGCACCACAAAGTCAACATTGTAGAAGGTTTATCTAAATTGAAAAATGCTTGGAGTGCAGTGGAAAAATTATTGATTGATGAATACATTTATTAAAGTGTGATTTATAAGTTATTTTACAACTGTTTAGTATTTTATTATCATATTTATATTGTCTTACAATCACTGGATTAGGAACACCTACCTTGTATCTACACTCACTGTCAGCTCCACTGACCATACAGAAGCACTCTGTAGTTCTACACTCACAGATTGTAGTCCACCCATTTCTCTGCATACTTTATCCCCATTTCACCCTGCTCTTCAATGGTTTGGACCCCACAGGACTAGAACAGAGCATGGTATGAACTGGATGTTGGATAATTCTCAGCACTGCAGTGACACCGACGGGGTAGTGCTGGTGGTGTTAGTGAGTGCTGCGCTGGTTTGACATCCTAATTAAAAGTGCACAGGACTCACCTTGTGTGTTTTTGTCTTTTTGATGCTGTGTTAGCAGTGGCCAAAAGTAGTGAGCTCTGAGAGGAAGGCCTTCTTCCTTCATTGTCTTCATCAGTTCTACAGCCAAAGCTTTAGAGAGGAAGAAAATTTTATACCATTTAAATCTTTGACATACACGTCTAATGCATTTGTCTGTCAATAAAACAGCTATAAAAGCGTTTCTTCTATTTACACACAAACACACACCTGTTTTCTTGGAATCCAAAGCACAGTAGAGAGTAAACTGCAGAGGTGCAGAGTGCAGCTTGGAGTCCTTCAAATCCTTACAGAAAGCAACTAATTTCTCTGGTGACTGCAAAATTTACCAAATGAACAAAATTTACCAAATGTTTTGCAGATAAATGTGCACAAAAATACATTTTATATAGAAACTATTAAGTGTAATGTAATTGATAACTTCAGCCAGAACAGAAGATATATTACATTTAGCAGTGTATAATATATTATGTCAGAGAATTAACTAAAAGACCAATATTCTAAAACAAGCAAAACTAAATATGAGCTGAGTTGCAGTAAAAGTTAGTGTATTTTCTGTTGTTTCCTTTCAGTATTTGTTATTCTTATGACCATATCTAATTAATTTCTCGCCCTATTTTTTCATAGTTATGGTTTCTTGCATGGACTCTTGCCTACTCCTTCAAGTGAACCTTTTACAACAACTAGACAGCTATGAGGATCCTCACCTTATCCATGTTCACACAGTGACGGAGGAAGAAGTTTCCCAGGTCTGGGCTGTCTCCATTCTCTGACTCGGCCTGGAGACTAGGGAAGGTTTTCAGCACGTCAAACGCTGTATCCTCAAAGCCTTGGGTAATCAGACTCAAACACAGGTTCATCGCATCTACACACACAGACACACACAATTAGAATACATTCATCTAGCTCCAAATTCACCTTACACAACACAGTAATAATGAAAGTGACAGAAAGACAATAGTAATTAATTATATGATGGGTGGCAGTACCTGGCACATAGCCCCTCTCATGCCTCATTCGCTCCACTATCTGAGGAACATGTTGCTGATGGCCTGCTTTTGCCAGGCTGAAAATTATCTGCATCAGGTCTCTATCCATCAGACTGGTGTCTGTGTTCTCCACATTGTCCAGAGTCTGAGTATGGGGTAAATGAGTTCATAAGTCAATTATAATATCACCACTGTCCAAAGAAAAAACAAAAACTCCTTTATTTTCAATGGAAGTCAATGTAAAAATACTGTATTCCAAGTATTTTTGGAGCATTTCTATTGCTCCAAACAGGTAAAGTACAACTGTTGTGTGTACATGGTGTTGTATATTGTTGTATAATTATATATATACACATTTTTTTTTACAGAGATGATATACAAAACATCCAAACAAAATATTACTATACATCTTTAAAAATAGTAGTAGACTGCTTCATCTTGGATTAGGTTTTGACACAGATCATGTAGTTATACTACAATATAGTGCAACTATTCTTTCTCTATTGCCACAACTGCTAGATATCGTAGTCAGTCTTATGCCATTGTGCTCCTCAGGTGTATAAATGGGAACATACTGATTATCTTCTTTTTTCAGGTATTTTCAGACATAACAGCATTAGCACAGTGTCTATGACTATATTAAAAAAAAAGTCTTATCTGATTTTTTCAAAAGGCATTTATTATGTCAGAGATAATCTCCACAGTATATTCACTTTGATCAGATTCCATGAGTGAGGCAACAGAATGCAGTCACACATCTATAATTAACAAATAAATAGAATAAAAAGAGAAATAATTGGACCGCCTATGAAAAAATGCAATAACCTCTAGAAAATGGCACCATAACATTGCACTGTGAATAATTAACAACTAAATATAGAGTACATACTACATATGAACATACCATCACCACTCACCTCTTTGATTTTGGCAATGTCACCTTTCTCAGCATAGGCACAGAGTAGAGCCAGGTAAGTATCTGGTCCTGGCACAATGCCCGCCCCACTCATGACAGACAGGATGTTAGCAGCACTCTCCATGTCTCTATACAAAAAATAACTAGTTAATTAAACAGACAGAAGGCGAATAAAAAAAAAAACAGAGGTCCACTGGTATTACTAAAGAAGCACAACATAAAAATCTAACTGGCATTGGAAGTGATTGCTATAAGATTGACAGTTTCTTTACATAAATATTAACATATCACTGTTAGAAACACATACAATGCCACTTAGTACTGGGTGGTACAACCAAAATTTAATATCACTGCATATTTCAATATTACATAGGTTTCACTATATTTTACTCCCCCCACCTTGCATGACATGTTAACCTCACTGATTACACGAAGAATTTCTGCAGTAGAGTGGTTAAGAGTAACCTATTCCACTGTCATGAGAATTGTACACAAAAAAATAAATAAATAAAATAATAATTTCCACATTAGTATTACATGTAATATAGGAATATATATGGGATGCCAGTTGCAGTGAAAATGTAGAACCTTTTATTTAACACATATTTCAGACAACTTCAAAACTATAGGCTAATTTTCACAACTTATGTAAACCAGCTACAGTCCGTTAATGTTATCAATCTCTCACCAGTATTTATTTTTTTTAATTTAGAAAGCAAATAAGAGGTATTTAGATATAAAGTAGTCAGGGCTGCTGGTCACTGGTTGTATTGCACTGAAGAAGTCCCAAATATCTTCATTAAATAACAAATAAATATTTAAACAAATAAATAATAACAATAATCATAAATATCAACAATGTGCGACTCCCAGCATTGATATTTGCAAGTGTTTGTATGGTCCACGTCCAACATTTTAAACCCGAAGTACCTCCAGACAACAGACACGGCTTCTTTTTTCTGCAAAGTTCTTCTGGGTCATCATCATCTACTTCAATGTCTGGTACAACTTGTTTCAGAACTTCCCCTGTCCATTTTCACTGCGCTCAAAAACTCCACAAATACGTACGCTCTGTTCCTTTTGTGTTTAGTGGCGCAGCAATGAAAAACATCCCCTGTGAAACAATTTACCACCGTGCTGCGTTCCAGACATGGTTAGGCTTTTTAAATGGTGTGGCCGGTATATGAAAAATTAATACAAGAAAAGAATTAAAACCGGTTTTCGGTGTGAACCAGTATACCGCCCAGCACTAATGCCATATTGGTATTACCACTAAGAAAATCTTACCCTGCTCGACTATGACCAGTCACCAGGGAGTTGAAGACAGCCTCTGTTATGGGCAGGTCTTTGCTCTTCATGAAGGCCAGGATTTTACTGCAGACACATCAATGATTTTGTTAATGACATGACTTGAACCATGACCAATTTACCAAATATTAAGTGTAATGAGAGAGACAACTGACTACCAGTGACAAATTATCAAATTGTTACATTTCTTATTTACATAAAACTCTGAAATACTCATAATGAAATTAAACACTTTCTAACCTTGCACCTTCAATGTCTCCATCTTGACAATATGCTGCAATCAGTCTCTGATAAGTCACCTGTAAAGAAAGTTTCATAAAAATTAATCATCTTCAATTCAAAAACCATGATCAAGATGATAAGACTAATTTACAAAAATGCTAGAGGTTTGATATCAATGTTTGTTAATAACTTAACCATTAATCCTACAGATTATTTTTGTTTTCAACTGATTATTATAGTTTTTACTTGAAAGAGCAACAATATTCATTTATTTTAGAGCATTACTCACTCTGTTGGGTTGCACATTGGCCACTTCCATCTTGGCAAGAAAATCAGTGGGGGAAAACTTGAACTCATTCTGTAGGTAGACCTTAAGCAGGGCATTGTAGTGACTGACATCATAGGTGGCACCTGGAACACAAATAATAAAGTATAATATTTAAAAACATGTGTAGAGACTTAATAGCAGAAATAGAACCTAGAGTGTGAGAGCCTACCCAACTCCTGCAGCTTCTCCCAGATGTGGTGTGCTAACTCTGTACGCTCAGCAAATAGCAGCTCAGGCAGCAATGAGCCACAGCTTCTCAGCAGCAGCAGGGCCTGGTTCCCACTGGGGTAACCTAGATTGGCAACATGTTCTCAACTGGTCAGCAAACATAGTAAGTGCAAGGGTCCAGTCATGAAATTTATTAGAGCAGAGTTAAATTTTATTAAATGCTGTAAATACTACAGTAGGTATCTAATACCAGTCCTGGTGACCTCATGAACTGCACATTTGTGTCTGCAGGTGAAGCTATTAAGGAGTAAAATCAGGTTGGTTAGATGACAGTACACGTACATGAGAATAAAATGAGGCTACAAGGAAGAAGACTGAATCTCTGCTCCTAAAACCCTTCAAAATTACCATATTTGCAACTTTTCCCTACCTTAAAATTTCTCACACATTAGTTCAATTTTTGTTACTGAATAATTTGAAGCAGTTTCTAAGAATGAGTGTTAACTGATGTAGAAAGAAATCTAAAATTAACATCAGAATATAGTCAAAAAAATAAAAAGACTACAACTTAAAGAGTACATTTTTCACCTGTTCTACAAATATCATGGAAGATGCGCTGAAGCAATGTTTTGGTGACTCGACCAGTCCTCCTGACTGAGCTGTCTAGTTTAGCGAGAGCCCAGTCAAACTGCTGGGCTTGTTTGGTGCGTACTCCGAGGCTGGGCTCATCTTTGACCACCCCTTTCTGCTCTTGAGCCGTACCATAGCACCGCCATGTTGAACATGCCAAAGCTGAGCTGTATGACGACAGACTGAAAACACAAGAGTTGTATTAGTGCTGTGTAGATTGTTTAAGAGCTGTTACTTTGCTCAGTGTATACGGCCTCCATCTTCATTGGTCTCTGCAATGAACTATGTTGTCTCTGAGTTTTTGTTTTTTTGTGGGTTTCCCCACATCATTCTGGTCTAGTTCATTCATATTAGTTAATTCAGTACTACTGTAGATAGGTAGAAGATATGATGTACAACAGGGCAAAAGTTCCCTATATACCAAACATATGTAAACAGCACTTATAATTAGTCAATTACTTTAGTTATTTAAGGAACAACCATTGAGCAAACACTGTGCTTGTTTGGGCACCCAGAGCTTGTATAATCTTCATTTTAAGTACATAAAATTGAATAGAATACTCTAGAGCAACTCTGCATGAGCCCAAGGATACATGCCCTGTACGAAATAGGTAAGTATTAGTCTACAAATCAGTTCATTTATCTGAAGTTTTCTGCAATGCTGGACAACATTTTAATACATCTGAGAAGAGTGGGGCCTTCTTATCCACAATTATTAATCTTACATCAGCGTCATGACAAATGTTCTCATGTGTATTCCATCAGATTCTTAAAGAAAACCTAACATTTAGCCCAAAATGTAGTTTACCAACAAATATCAACTGTGGTCAAACTGAGGGGCTATCTTTCGCATATGATGAATGATGACCTTGACACATTGACCTGATACATTAAAAATAACCAGAGGACAATATTCCAGCCTCGATATTCTTGTCCCCAAACAAACTTTACCACAGAAATGACAGACACGGTTACAACTGAGAGGTCATGGAGCTGAAGCAGGGCTAAGCTAATGATGCTATTAATGAGCGTGACTAGTGCTGGTCCAGTGATTTTCTGTATTTGGCACAAAGTGTCTTTGCGAAAATATAATTTAACAACTGCTTAGTGACTTTTATTTCCACAGAAATACTAGCTTAAGCCACAAAAGCCTTTCAAGTAAGGCCACGTTTATTCCAAACCAAAAGCAAAATGCACAGAAGTTTTCATAAACACTAAATAACGTTGCCATATCTGAATGTTTTTTAAGAAAGCTTGCCGAATGATATTCCTAAAGGCAAGTGTGTAGGTCACTCTGAATCTAAATGAGAGTGGAGAGTGGAGATACACACAGAGAGAGACCCACGCCGGGGAAAAGCGCCATTAAACCCACCTATCGCCCGCGCCGCCAATACCCGCGGCTCTCCGCCACACCGCCCCGCTGTAGGAGAGCCTGCCGGCCGCGGCGTGCGTATGACTGGACGCCCGCAGCAAAGGACACGCAGATAGACTCAGGAACCGGGCAGACCGTAAGAGCGCCGCCATGTTTCACATGTACCACACAGTGAGGAGAAGGACATCAGCATCGCGTCACAGGGCATAGGGCAGCGGAGCCTACCATTACTCAAAAAGGGGAGGCTACTGTTTAACAGGGATATATTATTAGAACATGGTGTTAAATCTCTTGAAACGTATATATTTACTATACACTTAGGCGAGTTAGACGACTAGAATGGTGTCTTACACCAGCTGAATGTATATATATTTCACACGGACGCGACTGCAGAACAACAATGTTTGGATCCGTCCAGGGACATGTGAAGGGGACCCACGCTACAGCCGGACTTCAGACGGTTTTATTCATGTCGTGGTGTGTTTGAGTGTCTGCTTATGTTAAAAAATACCGCTTTTTTGCGCTGTTGTTGTTGCAAGAATAGACACTAATTGTAGTGTTATCCAATGTGATACATCGTTTTTGTCAGCATTGCTGCTATTTTAGTTGTGCGGTTATGTTAGCTGTTTTATAACGTTTTATGCTGTTCTCGAGTTTATGCGAGCGGTAAAACTAGTGTGCGCAGCTATATTACATAGAGGTAATTTTAAGAACACGGGACACTTTTTTTTGCTAAATGCTATTCATTGTAGTGCAACTTATATGTGTGCTTTTATTACCTCTAAATGTTCACTTTTGAGATTATGCAGATGGCTATATTATATATATATATATATATATATATATATATATATATATATATAATTATATGGAATATATAATATTCTATAATATATAAAGGTGTTTATAAAATCTATAAAGGTCTTTCTTTTATTTGCCGTTAATCAATAGACACCACGCGCAGCCGGTAACAACTGGGAGCACAGTCTGTCTTCTCGTTGCAGTAACATTACAAGTTAAAGCCTGAGGGGGGAAAAAATCTTTGTTTTTCTCAGCTACTTTCTCCATCTAACGGAAATAAATTGGTAACTCCAAACTCTCAATCTTGACTGCATGGAGTGTTAGTTAAAGAATAACAGTGGTGGATCAACTCTACTGCCCCACTTCAGGAATTTGTGGTCAATCGGAACAGCAGCTTCAGTCGACCGCTCCATCCTAGCTGCGATACAGGAGCTCCTCCATCAGACTGTGTAACTCAGTACTGCTCAGGAGAAGGAAGTAATGCAGCTATTATGTACAAAATATCACAAACTTGTCAGGCAGTGAACTGTTCTTTGCAATATTCGTTCATTGTAACTGTTTATCCAGTTCAGGGTCATGGTGGGTCCGAAGCCTACCCAGAATCATTGGGTGCAAGGCAGGAACACACCCTAAAGGGGGTGCCAGTTCTTCACAGCGCGACACTCACACATTCACTCATAGCACTTTTCCACCAAAAGAACCCTGGTTCTTGAGCCGGTTCTGTTCCTGATTCTTGGAACCTTTTTTTTCAGTGAACCGACCCACGTTTCTACACGTTTAGATGGGAACCAGGAATCAGCGGAGGGTGACGCTGTGACTAAAAACAGCACCAGAGCCATAGAATAACTTAGAGTAATGACAGGGTCTTTTTTTATTCTTTGTTTATTAGGGAGTCAGACCAGAGTGAGATAAAATAAGTGTGTAAATGTGGCTGAGTTTAGAGCCATCATGCTGAGATTGTGAACAGCAGAGAAATGTAACCAAGAGCCGCAGTTCTGAGCAGCACGCAGGGTATCCCGCTTAACGGCACCAGAAACACACAAAGCGGATCGTGTTTCAGTTTTATTTCCTATTATTTATTTATATGAAAATTTGTAAATTACCCAGTCCAGCTCTATGGCACTGTGCGATAACGCTGTGTGTTAGCGCTTTCTTGAGTTACTGAACCTTTACACGCCCATGGACGACATCACAGTTCGCGCTGAAAAACCTACTTTTTTTTGGTTCCAGTTGGGAATTGCATTTTCTGATTCGCAAACCAGTTTTTCGGTGGAAATGCACTGAATGTTTCCAAATTTAGTTTGTGAACTCATTGGTGGAAAAGTGCTGTTTTTCGACTGTGGGAGGAAACCCATGTGGACACAGGGAGAACACACCAAACTCCTTACAGACAGCAGGACTTGAACCCATAACCTCCAGGTCCCAGGAGCTGTGTGAATGCGACACTACCTGCTTGCCTACTCTGCCGCCCCTTTTCAATTTATTTTACAGTATGTTGTCATTTTAATTAGTAAATTATTGCCACTTCATCCAGTCTTATTGTGATACAGATATCACAGTTTATGGTTTTTGTTTGTTTTGGTTTTTTAAGCTTTTTTATATATATAAGACATAAAATTTTATCAAATACAAAAACAGCTTTTCCCCTCCCCCAAATAGATTTATTTGCATATCTAAAAGATTTGAATCTGAATTTGGTTTTCAGTGTTCAGTGTGTCATGATACTACAATGTAAAACTACAAAAATAATTTTTAAACTTTGTTCATGCATAGCGCTAGCTCACCCAGATGGTGATGATGCAGTAATATACGCTCTGCAATGCTCACCTGTAATCCTTTAAAAATGAATTTGGTTTACATTGTTTTTTGTTTGTTTTCCAGTGATGCTACAGAAATACTTTTTGAGGTTACATTATCACCCAAGCCTCTTGACATAAAGTCATTAGTGTCTATCTCAAATATGGCTTAATGAAATTTTGTATTAACATGTCACAGTCAAGTAAACAATAATAGAAAAAACACTGTACTCTTCTTGTTTTGCTGAAAATAATGGTCTTATTTTGCTCTTGTTGAACAATGATAAATCATCGGTTGGTTATGTCTGCTTACCCCAAATAAGGAAAATGGTCATTTAATGAAAGCCCCATTTCACCAACAAATAACAATATAATTTATGTATAAAGGAAAGAAATCATCTTCCTTCAGCATATTTTTCTTATATTCTGTTCTATGTATTACTTTGATCTGCGTAAATAGTGCTAAGCACAAGTTGAAATTGTACTATATTCATTCCAAATATGCATAAGGGCTTCAAATTCTTCCAGGGAACAATATGTTCATAAGCCTGTTTGTATTTCTACTGTAAGACCCTTTTAGCTCAGAGGCATGTTGTGCACCATAGCTTGATGCTGTTTATGGTCAAGTTTGGAAAAGGTCAGCCAGGTGGGGTGTTGCCAAGCACAAAGCGATGCCCACTGGGTACAAATGTCTGGGGCTGGTCGTCAGGACCAGGGAGCTCCATCACGTCTGACATGTGGCATGCTGCACTCGTTTGGCATGCTGGACACACCAACACACAGCCACCCACAGCAGCAAACAGCTGACAGGTGACATAGCACAGGCTCTGCCTGCCAGGCACATGTGTCTGACTCCCACTGAGTACACCCTCCATGGTCCCAGACCCAGTCCGTCATCCCTCGTCTATCAAAGCCCCCACTGGTGGGCAACAGTGCTGCTGGGGTGAGGGCATGGTGAGGATGGTCAGGGGCTTTGGCAAGACTTCTATAGAAGCACAAGCATCTATGTTTAAGAAGGTTTTTGTCATTTTATTACAGATAAAACAAGTAATTCCCATAGTTTTGAAATATTCCTTTAATGTGAAATTTCTACTTGCCCTTAAATTGTTTTCAAAGTATTCTCAAGGAAATGGACATTTTAACCTTTACCTTGAGGATGATTTTCTGGATTAAATTTTAAGGTCTAAAACACAATGATGCATCATAATGAGGATCCTAATTCACCTGAAGGTGGAAGTTAATTTCTGTGTAATTTGGATTTTCAGAATCATTCATTCTTTAATATTCTGTAACCACATTCAGTCTTTTCAAGTTTAGGGTGACACTCAGGCTTTTCCAGAACAATGTAGGAATAATCACTGGACAGGGCACCTGTCCACTGTAAGCCATCACACACTCACACCTGAGGACAATTTTACACACGTAGTCACACGCCTGTGGACAGTTTCACACACTCACCTAGTCACTCACACACATACCTGAAGAGAATTTTACACACTCACTCAGTCAATCCATCTACCACCATGTGTTTTTAACTGTGGGAAGAAACTGGAACTCACACAGACACAAAACCTGAGGTCAGGACCCAATATAACATAATTTAAGATAAAGTTATTCTTTGTCTTGTCAAGCCACCATTTTTTTCATTGTTTTGTAAAGATACATATCACAAGCAGAATCTTTATAATCCCTATAGGGATATCCCTATTCCCACAGTATCACATGGAGCTGCCACAATTTCAGATACACATCATTAATATTTTACCAACTGTACACAAGAGAACAAATGAAACTATGCTGCATACAGCCAGCCAGTTACCTATAGTAGGCCTCAATGTTGAAAGGGATGATGGTCCTACAGAGCTCTTAAAGAATTTAAGTTACCACCACTTCATTCTGTGTGAATGGGAGCATGAGGCCTGAGTCCTTCTACACCAGGCTCTGAGGGGATTGGCTGCTCTTTCTGTGGCCATGAGAGCTAAAAGTGTAGAGCTCAAGGGAGGAAACATCTCAAGGTCACTGAATTATAGACAAGAGGAGAGGAGGTGAGCTGAGCACCCCGGCTCCCTCCCTCTTTCTTTTTGCTGAATGAACTGGTAAAACGCCTGGTCTATTTTTCTACAGCATGAATGCATTTGTTAACAATCTTTTATTCATCATGCCAATCTATTATTTACCAAGTATATTCACCTCTTTACTATAGATTTTTGCTAATTCTCACACCAACCTCCACTTCCATCGCCCTAATTGAAAACCATGTCATACGCTGTTGTCATATTCATATTTCAAGCCCTTGGAAAGGAAAATGGTGTATTTAATCTGTCCATTCATCTTTGTTTTCAATACTGACCAGAGTTTGGTCATAGGAGAGTTTGAACATAGGAGAGCTCTGCCTAGGTATTTGCATCTACCTGCATGCCACAGAGAAAAATGAAGTGGATAGTTTTGTGTTAGGAATTTCAAAAACTGAATCCTTTTGTTTGCAACATTTAGCAAGGAAATAATAATACATCAATTCTTTATATATCATCTTCTTTATACTCATCAGGGTTGCAGTGGGTCAGGAGCCTACCTCGAATATGGCACAAGGCAGGAACACACCAGATTAGGTGCAGTCCACCTGCCATTTCAAACTCACACATGTAAAGCAATAATAAATATTAATATGTTAAATACAGACAATGCTAAATACTAAATACAGTGTACTCCCAAATTGTGCAGTGCTCAGATTTGTTGATAGCCAAGACCAGGAGTCCTAATAAGAATAATTTACAGAGAGACAATGCTATCACAAGCCCAGGCTGGTGGCATTGTTTGTGACAGGGGGAGTTTATATTTAACAGGGAAAACTGATGAAGACTAAACATGGGGAAAAAACTGGTTACAATAAAAAATAAAGAATTAAAACATTTAGAGAAAAGAACTGTGCAGCTGTGAAGGATGGTGGATAAAAATGTTTCAGTCTCTCAAGAGAGAAAACGCAGTGTCCGTGTGGATTTGTCTGTGTCTGTGTTTATCAAGGGGAGAGAGTGTGAACATTGTGGCAGGAGCAGAACTCTCCCCAGTGAGAAAAGTGTTGTCTGCCTGAGATTCTTATGAACCAAAATGTCACACACATGAGGATGGAGGGCAGAATGGGGGGCAACAAAACGACACTACAAACATGGCAAAGACGCCCCGGGACTGAGTGTTAGGCCTCAAAACAAGTCAGTGCTCGAGAACCAGATTCACCACTTATTGCACTCTGTAACCTGAAGTACATCCAGCTTTCTCTTCTGTCATTCTGTTGTATACAGAATGCACAACTGTAACTGCTAGGGCAACGTTCATTCATTGCATTTCCATTAAGTACAAGTCATGTTTTAGCAACTACAAATAAAGCAAGACACTGTCCACTGTCCACTCTGTTGCAACAACCTCTTTGGTCCACTTTGAACATGTAAAATCAGAGACAGTAGCTCCTCTCTTCCAACATAGATTCTGTTGGTACTTCTCTAGTCCTTCATCAGTGGTCACTTGACATTCTTCACTGTAAAAAAAATCTGTAAAATTTACAGTAAAAAAAAAAAAGAAAACGCCAGCTGTGGTTGCCAAAATGTCACCATAAAATATAGGGCCAAAATGTATATAACATTACAGTATTATTTTTGACAATTGTAAATTTTACATTCAAGAATTGTTTTGTTTAAAGTACTTTTCTGTTAAAAAGAAAAAAACATATTCACCATAAAAACCCCATAGTACTTACATAAAAATAACAAAGAAACATTGTTTTGCCATAAAATTAACATGTTAATATTGTAACAAATGAGAAAATGAAAGCTGAGATATAGCCAAACTGCAGGTATAGCCTTACTGTATCCTATATTCTGCCATTGAAAGGAGGTATTGCCAAAAGCAAGAGCAAATAAATGTACACTATCTGGGTGTCACCAAAATCAAAATGTCTCAGTGACAGAGAAAAAAAAGAAACTCTGAGAATCACAGAAAATATGGAGCTGCAAGGCATGCTGGGAGCTCCCTAATGAGTCTCAGCTCCTCCCAGTACTTGGACACTTTTACCAACAATTTAATGGTTTGTGCATTTATCAGTGAAATAATGTATTTTTTTACAGTAAAGAGATGTAAAAATTAGTGTTTTGGCTGATAAAAGTATTCTACGGTATTTCACTGTTACTGAAACTGTTTTCAACCTTTTTAGAGTTTACAGTCATTTACTGTAAAGGTTTTACAGTTTTTCACCTTAAGATTTGCAGACATTTTTTACAGTGTTGGCTGGATATTTTTGGTTGGTGAACTATGCTCAGCCCAGCAGTGATATTGAGGGGTTTGTGATACACTCCTACCAGCACAACACACACAAACACACCACCATGTTAACATCACTGCCGCCCCGAGAACGATCCACCACCCAAACCATTAAAGAACAGGGTGAATGGGGCAAACAAAGCATGCAGGACAACAGATGGACTAGTCTGTAACTGTAAAAGTACAAAGTGCTCCTGTATGGTCAGTGGAGCTGAGTGAATAGACATTGTATATACAAAGAGGTGGTCATAATGTTATGGCAGATCTGTGTGTATAAGCCCACAAGCCACTGGTTCTTAATTTTTAATTTTGGTCCTATTTACTTCTATATAAAACTGACTTAACCCAGCTCCTGAAGGGCTTGATAACTTGGGTAGATGAGTAGAATTTTTGGGGTTATTTGTAGTGGATGTTCAACACTGGACATAGGAACATTTGATCTAGGTCAGTGGTTCTCAAACTGTGGTACGTGAAGCAGAAAGTGGTGGTACACCAAATGACCTCGAAAAATGTACTACTTAAATTAAATTCATAACTGAACATCTAATTTTTTCTTGTGTACATTACATAATTTTTCACTTTTGATTATTTTGACCAAATGAAATTCATTTGTATTAAAAAATACAACGTGCTACGCATACACTATAGCTGATTATGTCTGAAAGTGGGAAAGCTGGCCAGTGTTCACCCCATTTTTTAAATTAAATTTTATTTTATTTATTTATTTATTTTTTATTTATATATTTTATTAAATAAAACATAATAATAATAAAAAGACCAGTTTCCGTTGCTTACTGGGTGTAAGCAAAGCTTAGAGACAGACGTAAGCAAATTGGACAAAAGGGCAAAATGGTAACAAGAAAAACAATCCGAGACAAAGCCTGAGAAATACTCTGAAGCCCAGGAGGACTAATTCTAAAGGCAAAAATAGAAACAAAACGTGAATTCTGTTCACGTTAAAACAAAAAGAATAAAATGCTCAGCTGAAGGAAAACAATGCGACTGTCTTCATTGGAATCCTAAAACATTGTTTAAAGGCTCATTTATACTCCCTCTGCATACGGAAATGTACCCGTGCACTTCAAGCGATATAACCATCACTGCCCACATACTTCCTTGCGTCAGCTTCGTTGACATGGTTGTTGAGCAACACTTCCACTAGAGGGCAGTTCAGAGTAAAAATCAAATATGGAAACGGCAAAGGAACATGTAGTTTGTATTTAATTAAAAAACAACAAAAAAGGCAGTGTTTTAGACTGCGGTGGTCTGTGAGGCCAATAAACAACATTAAATAACCTCTCTTCAAAACCTTTTTGTCTTTGTCGTGTCCATATGGAAGTTGTCGCATCTTGCACTGCCCCCATGGTCGCCAGTGGTATTGCTCCATCCCGTCCGTATGAACGGAGTAGTTTCTAGTAAAAAATAAGCAACAAAGACATGCAAAAATTCATGGCCCCGGAACAGAGGAAGAACTAGGGAAGCACATGTTTCTGTGGTAATACTCATAGGTGGTACTTGGAGGTTTTGGTTTGACAATGGGTGGTACTTGGTCTAAAAAGTTTGAGAACCACTGATCTAGGTGACTCTGGACATAGCATTATTCTTGTGTTCAGGCATGTAGTAGCAACAACTGAAATGGCTCTGTGTACAGTGGTCAATATGTACATTCTCAGGGGGGCATTTGTGTGCTTTGTGCCACATGAAGCAATAATAACAATCCAAATGATACAACAGACTAATGTGACATGTGCCACGGTCCATGCGTCATTACCAGCATCATTATATCATTATTATCATCCAAAGGCACTCATGCTCCAGCCCCTCCCAAGACTTCCAGAGCCTGTCCGCTCTCATCAGCTGTTCACACCGAGGTGGCTCCATGGCTAGATCTGTGCTCAGGTTTGGCCAAGCGCAACCACAAAGGACAAATCCTATGTTGCGTATCTGCCCTCTGCATGGGTGACCTTATGACTTTATGTTATGTTAGGAAGAGTCTACAGACTGCAGGACCAACACTACTGTAATGATGCCGGAGGCATCAGGGTAATCACATGAGAATTAGACATGCTCCTGTGATCAGTGACTCAGGACTGCTGTTTGGACCTCAGTTTTCAAGCCCTGACTGGATGGAAGGCTATGAGTAACACACATACAGAGGATGTACCCAAATAAAACAAACTTTTCCTTGGCTGTCTACCTTTTGGCGAAGAGTGAATACACATTAGACACAGTTTGGGGTTCCCGTAAAAAGACTTTCAATTGATAAAACGTGAAATAACTGTAAATGAGTGTAAATAACCATGATAAAGCTGAAAGAACCTCCACATAAGTTATATACAGTTTAAAATAGGTTCCTAGGATAAAGGATCTTCACAGGCATATGTCTGCAGGACCCTAGAGGCCTATTTTTAATTAACACGACCAAATAAAATTAAATTTTCCTCTTGTGTTCTCTGGAGAAGTCATTTCATAAGAACAAATTTATGATGCTGTAGTGAATAATTGGATATTCAGGTCATTCTCTTTGGAAAGCCATGAGCCAATGTATCCTCTTTATTTTAAGTGGATCAAGAACAACACCTGGAAACGTTTGTCTTGAGTAGGGATGTAATTTCTGCAGTGGAAGATGACGTCAGGCGAGGACAGGAGAGAGTAAGAAACAGCTCTACAAATATATGCCATTTACAACACATGATATAATCCTACTTTAACATTCATGAAGCTTTATTCTAAGAATCAAAAAAGCAGCTTTTTAGTCAGTTAGCTTTACCCTAGAAAGCTTATGCTTATTGGAACAAGCCTTTATAGATATTTTGTAGGTTTGAGTCTATGATCATGAAAGGCGTCCTGTAACCTTGTGCATATTGATCTACGTACATTTCACCAAAGTAGAAGTAACTGAAAATGGATTTATGCTTCTCTACCCATCTACTTTGTATTTAAGTGAGATATTTCTGTTTTGTCTGAAGCAAAGACTTACATTTGCTATGTACCATGGTGGCCTTTTTCCGTCAAAAAAGTCCAGTGAAGAACTGTTGGCACCGAGGGCGTATGTCTTGTACTTTCACTGACACATTGAGAGAGAGACACACACTTTTCTGTGATTGTTACTTTGTTGGTTTTGTGGAGATTATGCAGTGCTCCAACTACTTTTATTAATGCTGATGTATGGGATGTATTTCATTTGCACTATGATTGAAGTAAACTGTCTTAACTTCTTTGTCAGTCATTAGTTTAACATTAAATTAACATTATATTATTGATTAATAATTTAAAATCACGTGGAATAGCATGTGTAGTATATTAGGGAGGGTAGGTCCCCACCGATGTCAAAGAGCAAATCTACGCCCTTGGCTGGTACTCGAAGTACAGCAGCTTTCACAGCTTTCCAGTAATACTGACGCACCTAGAAGATTCCACTGCTTTACAGAGATATTGGCTTGTGCAGCCGTGATGCCATTTCAGCCTTCAGTCTTTAATTGGGGCTTTAGTGCTTTGGGCAGCAGACACTAGACTTAGCACCAATGTTTAATGCAGTAGGAGCTGTATAATTAATTGTGTTTTGAGACACATTCCTGTGTGGCAATGTGTATTATATATATTCTCTTTATGTGCTGCCAGGAAGCTTCTCATTATTTTCTCATGTATGTTTTTAATATTCATGAGGTAAACCTTTTTTTTTTTCCTTTTTAGCATTTGGAAACTTGTTTGGAAAGTTTATGCAGACCCAAACACAAGGTTTACTACTGAACTTAAAACGGGCAAAATTTGCAATTGTCCCGATGACGTCTCACACTTATTAATAAGCCATTAGAATTAGAGTCAACTAGGTGGTGGGCCAAGGGGGATGAGACCACTCAGTCATGCATGTGGAACACAATCGGGGGTGCCTAGAGAAAGAGAAAGAGAGAGAGAGAGAGAGAGAGAGAGAGAGAGAGAGAGAGAGAGAGAGAGAGAGAGAGAGATATTCCATGCTTTGGTTGTTTTCTCCTCTTCTGATTCTCCAGAGAAGAGCATTTGATCAGGTATTGTAAAAGACAACCCATTCAGGGAACGCTCATTCAGTCTGTAAATAGTCAGTACATATTTGAATGCTAAGGTTAGCATGCTAGCTGTCTTCCAAACTGTGCATTTAACTTCAAATACTAAAATAGGGTGGATATTCCTAAACACAGAGCCAGTCCTAAGCTTTTATTCTAGACTGAGTTTTGGGGGTTCAGAAGTGGGGTAACATAAAGCTTCCATCCATCCATTATCCACCGCTTATCCGGGTCCGGGTCGCGGAGGAAGCAGTCGGAGCAAAGAAACCCAGGCCTCCCTCTCCCGGATGTCTGAGCTCCTAACCCTGTCTCTAAGGGAGAGTCCAGACATCCTGCGGAGAAAACTCATTTCAGCCGCTTGTACCCGCGATCTCGTTCTTTCGGTCACTACCCAAAGCTCGTGACCATAGGTGAGGGCTGGGACGTAGATTGAACGGTAAATCGAGAGCTTTGCTTTTCTGCTCAGCTCTTTCTTCACCACAACGGACCGGTACAGAGCCCGCATTACTGCTGACGCTGCACCGATCCGCCTGTCAATCTCACGCTCCATCTTTCCCTCACTCGTGAACAAGACCCCGAGGTATTTAAACTCCTCCACTTGAGGCAAGATCTCACTTCCAACCTGGAGAGAGCACTCCACCCTTTTCCGACTGAGTACCATGGACTCGGACTTGGAGGTACTGATCCTCATCCCTACCGCTTCACACTCGGCTGCAAACTGGTCCAGCAAGAGGTCCCGGCTCGATGAAGCCAACAAGACCACATCATCTGCAAAAAGCAGACATGGGAGCCTGATTCACCAAACCGGACACCCTCCGCCACTTGGCTACGCCGAGAAATTCTGTCCATAAAAATTGTGAACAGAACCGGTGACAACGGGCAGCCCTGACCGAGTCCAACTCCGACTGGTTTCCACCGGCTCTGTACTTACTGCCAGCCATACGAACCAGACTCCTGCTCTGTTTGTACAGGGACTGGATAGCTCGTAACAAAGAGCCCAGTACCCCATACTCCCTGAGCACCCCCCACAGAATACCCCGAGGGACACGGTCGAATGCCTTCTCCAAATCCACAAAACACATGTAGACTGGTTGAGCAAACTCCCATGCACCCTCCAGGATCCTAGCGAGGGTAAAGAGCTGGTCCTGTGTTCCACGACCGGGGCGGAATCCGCATTGTTCCTCCTGGATCCGAGGTTCAACTATCGGTCGGACTCTCTTCTCCAGTACCCCCGCATAGACCTTACCGCATAGACCTTACAGGCTGAGGAGTGTGATCCCCCTATAGTTGGAACACACCCTCCGATCCCCCTTTTTAAAAAGGGGAACCACCACCCCAGTCTGCCAGTCCAGAGGCACTGCCCCCGATGTCCACGCGATGTTGCAAAGACGTGTCAACCAGGACAGCCCCACAACATCCAGAGCCTTGAGGAACCCGGGGTGAACCTCATCCACCCCCGGGGCCCTACCGCCAAGGAGTTTCCCTACCACCTTGGCCACTTCAGCCCCAGTGATAGACGAGCCCCCCCCCCCCCGGGGTCCCCAAGCTCTGCTTCCTCTGCGGAAGACGTGCTGGTGGGATTGAGAAGATCCTCGAAGTATTCCTTCCACCGTCTGGTGACGTCCCCAGTCGAGGTCAACAGTTCCCCACCCCCACCATATACAGTGTTGGTGGAAAACTGCTTTCCCCTCCTGAGTCGCCTAACAGTTTGCCAGAAACTTCTCGGTGCCGACCGAAAGTCGATTTCCATGTTCTCACCGAACTCCTCCCACACCCGAGTTTTTGCCTGCGAGCCGCTTGGCTCCTCGGTACCTGTCGGCTGCCTCCGGAGTCCCCTGAGCCAACCAGGCTCGATAGGACTCTTTCTTCAGCTTGACAACCCCCCTCACCCGGGGTGTCCACCACCGAGTGCGGGGATTGCCACCCCGACAGGCACCGACAACCTTGCAGCCACAGCTCCGTTCAGCCGCTTCAACAATGGAAGTCCGGAACATGGCCCACTCGGACTCAATGTCACCAGCCTCCCCCGGGATGCAGTCGAAGCTCTGCCGGATGTGGGAGTTGAAGATCTTTCTGACAGGTTCCTGTGCCAAACGTTCCCAGCAGACCCTCAGCACACGTTTGGGCCTGCCAGGTCTGTCTGGCATCCTCCCCCGCCATCTGATCCAACACACCACAAGGTGGTGATCAGTTGACAGCTCAGCGCCTCTCTTCACCCGAGTGTCCAGAACATATGGCCGCAGGTCAGATGATACAACTATAAAATCGATCATCGAAATGCGGCCTAGGGTGTCCTGATGCCAGGTGTACTTGTGGACACCCTTATGTTCGAACATGGTGTTCGTAATGGACGAACTGTGACGAGCACAGAAATCCAATAACTGAACACCACTCGGGTTCAGATCAGCGGGGCCGTTCCTCCCAATCACGCCCCTCCAGGTCTCACTGTCATTACCCACGTGAGCGTTGAAGTCCCCCAGCAGAACAATGGAGTCCCCAGAATGAGTGTCAGCACTCCCTCTAGGGTACCCAAGAAGGCATGGTACTCTGAACTGCTGTTCGGTGCATAAGCACAAACAACAGTCATAGCCCTTTCCCCAACCCGAAGGTGCAGGGAAATTACCCTCTCGTCCACTGGGGTAAACCCCAACGTACAGGCGCTAAGCCGGGGGGCTATGAGTAAGCCCACACCTGCCTTACGCCTCTCACCCTGGGCAACTCCAGAGTGAAAGAGCATCCAGCCCCTCTCGAGGAGATTGGTTCCAGAGCCTATACCGTGTGTCGAGGTGAGCCCAACTATATCTAGTCGGTACCTCTCAACCCCGCGCACCAGCTCAGGCTCTTTTCCCACCAGAGAGGTTACGTTCCATGTTCCAAAAGCCAGTTTCAGTAACCGAGGATCGGAACGCCAGGGCCCCCGACCCCGACCACCACCCGATCCACAATGCACCAGACCCGGATTACTATCTCCTTCGGGCTAAGCCCGGCCGGACTCCATAGGTGAAAGTCCGGCCACCAGGCGCTCGCCAAGGAGCCCCTCCCCCAGGCCTGGCTCCAGGGTGAGGCCCCGGTAACCCTTTTCCGGGCAAGGGAGGCTGTGTCCTCGTTATTATCTTTTTCATTCGTGTCTTTATGGATCACTCTTTGCCTGGCCCATCACCTAGGACCAATTTGCCTTGGGAGACCCTACCAGGGGCTATTGCCCCCGACAACATAGCTCCTAAGCTCACGCAGGCACGCAAACCCCTCCACCACGTTAAGGTGGTGATCCAAGGAGGAGAACATAAAGCTTATTTCTGTTATTTCCACCATCAGCCATAGCACTTGAAGCTAATAATGGGACAAGTCACATTTCAATTCAATCTGGTTGTTATGAATATGTAACCTGCTTGGCATTGGAAAAAGATACAGAATAAAACACTAATTTTAAAGACATTTTTAAAACAGGTGACTATAAAGTACACTCTCATGCAAAAGAGGTTCAAATAGCAAGGCATTCATCTACAAATTGATAAAGTAACTTCTGCATTTCTGTAAATATTTAATTAATAATAATAATAAACAATTTAATTAATCATTAATACCTTGCCTGTTTGGCTTATTTATTTCCACAGAAGGGTACAACATAATTGGCTGAAACAAGTAGAAATTAGCCATTTATCATCTTAAAATGTGGTAAGAAGGCTAAGCACAACAGCCCAGGACCTGAAGAAGTTAAGAGAACCCAGTCAACTGGATTCTGACCTTGACCTTCATCTTTCAACTGTGTCCTTATCATCATCACCTTTCCTTTACACCCTGTCTCTTCTCTATCTCTCTCACAGACAGACAGACACACACACACACACACACACACACACACACCCACACACACTACAAGAGTGCTTTTGAAAGGTTCAAGTCTTTTCTTCTCCCCTCTGACCCTAAAAGCCTTAAGCTACATGACATTTTTGAAATGTCCTTTTGTATTTTCTTGCGGTGGCCCCCTTTTCTGGTAGACAGGCTTTGTCTTGCCTCCCTCCAAATGCTGACAAAACCACAAGAAGGTGAGGACAGAGCAATCTGACCTGACCTTTTCTTACTCTTTCCTGTGTAGCCTACAGCAGCATGGACCCTGTCCCTAATCATTACAAACCTGGAACTTTCCAGCCTCAGATCTTCAGAATGAAGAGGTCACACTAAGTCCCAATCCCTCTTCGTCAGAGAAGTTTTGATTATTTAAAGTGTTAGCATAGTGTGTGTAAGTGCAAAGATTTACAGCAGACATAGCAGCATACCAGCTTGTGTAAATCTGGTTTTTATGCAGAAATAATATTTTTTACTATGGCAAACAAAACTTGAAACCATTTGTGTAACAGTTCCTACACATTTAGAGCTAAATCCTTGTTCAGTGTCATTGTTATTGTAATTCAGGCTTATTGATTGATGAATCTGAAATCAGACTAAGAGAGTCCTCCTATCCCATGTGTAAAAAAACTACAGCCATTAAACAACAAACAAGAAGATCTGTAAGTAATAGTGTTCCTAAAATAAGCAGCCCAATGCATGTACATTCAATTTCACATTTGAATATGCATGAAAAACAAGCAGGAGCTGTCTAGGTTTAGGCCATGTTTCTGCTCCTTAACCTCCACCTCATCTCTCACTTGATAGAGTCCTTATTTGTCTGTTGTCAGTACAGTGTCCCAACAATAATAGATAGTAGTGTAGCTAATGCACTCAGTCTGTAGTGCTGCTTGTTGGTGCTGGAGCGCGAGGGGCTTGCCAGTGATGGGCGGCCGTGTGTAATGTCAGCCATGTCGTTTCACATTACTGGCCGGGCCCGTGAGAGGTTGCTGCGCTCCAATGAAGACGCCTGCCACTGATTCAGTTCCTCAGCTCCCCAGCACTTATCAGTTAGTGTCTGCGTTTCCCGAGGGAGGAAGATTACTGTCACGTCGCCGCCGCGTTCCTGTGTGCCGTGAAAACAGAGCCCCTGGGCCTGTTCAGCTGGGCGTCGAGGGGGACAGGCTCTTATGAGCTTATTGAGGAGGGGGTGTCTCCTCTTTTTTGGGAGAAATAAGGAGAGAATAGAAAACAATTTAAAATGTGCTTCAGAGACAGAGAGAATTGAAGTGTGTGTCTATTGGAGTGTTTGTCCAATTAAAGTGAGGAAACCTCACCTTTATTCTAGCTGTTTCAAGTGAACTGAATTACTATAATTTTATGTCCCACAACTGTTCACATTACCATTTTTTTCACATTACCATTTTCCAACCTGTTTTTTAAGTATTAGATCCATGATTGATGCAGAATGTTGTAGAATTTAGTTTTTTGAGAGGTTTAGAAATTTTTTAAATTAATTTTCCCCAGCTTTCTTCAGATGAATTTGTGTTGAACCAGATTAAATTTATCTAACATTTTATGAAATCACAGGACAAACCAGTGTTTCTCACCTTTCACTCACCTTACTTCAAATAAGACACTGCCATCCAGAGCATTCAGTCAAATGGCTCCTTCCTCACTGTCCCCTACATTACTCATTATATAGTGCACTGTGAACGGTTTGGGGCATTACGTCATGTGGGTTTTGCCAAACAAAGCATTAATGTGTATCTGCCATCTGCTTGTGTAAATCCAGGTACCCATCTCCGGACCCACCAAGACCCAGAGCAGTTACAGACATTGAATTAATTTATTAAATTATCATGTGGTTTAAATTTGTGCTCCCATATAAGGTACTCCAATGTAGGGGTGGTACAATTTGAATGTCTTCACCCTTGAAGTCAGAAATGGAGCACAGTCAGAACTGCTCATTGAATCCTGTGTTTTCTGATTTCAGCAGACCACAGAAAACTGACTGAATTGTTTTATTTTACATTTAACTGTTTGTGGCTTAGTGAGCTCCAGATCCTCATATTAATATGCTACTACACCAAAAAGTGACGGCTTTCATAATATGCCCCTTTTAATGGATGTGTGTGTTCACATACAATAGTGCTGCCAAATCGCACTGAGCTCCTCAGGTAGATATAGCGATGAAGTGAGTGCCCCAGAGTTAACCTCTCATCTGGAGCACATTCATCCATGTTTTTGTCTCTTCCTCATCCCCTGCTGTCGCCTCTTGTTTATCTCAAACTTCCTACTCATCCGCAGTTCATCCTGTTTACTTTTATGCCTTGTCTTTACCTTCCTCTCTTTTCACCCTCAGAGTCTTATTCGCTCCGTCTCATCTCCCTGTAGCTGTCTCATTAGCTTGCATACAGACCAGGCCGTACACCCTGCTCTGTTGACCCTAGCTGCTTCACTCAGCCGTCAAGGTGAGGGGCTCCCTCCATGTCCTCTGCATCTCCTGAGGGACATCTCAAACCTCATCAGCCCTCCTCTCTTTCATCCACTCCCTTTTGCACTCTTACGTTTGTCACAGCGATCTCCCAAGCCCCTGAGCCGGTTTTCTTTGGCCACGACACCGGACAGCTGTCTGCTGAGCCACCTGCCCTTTGGTGCTCTGTCCATCTCTGTATCTGTCTGGCCTGCAGTTTAAGCGTTCATTCGGGTGGCCCCCGGCTCACTGCGGGGGGCCGAGGCTTTTTGACGTGCGGCTGTCATTCAGGGCTGAGTGGGGGTGAAGGAAGCCGTCACCGTGTTTTAGGATCATATGCTGAGTGTCACCTTCCCTCCATCCCAAAGCAACACCAGCCATGTCCTTACACACTCACCAATTCACACAGTTTTGCTTGGACATAAGGTTACATTTCAAGGTTGCAAGGCATATTGAAACAATGAAATATTCCATATCTGAATAACAATTATAGATAAACCATACCTCTCATCTCATTGGCTCAAATTCATTGATATACATACATTTCACAAATTATCTTGAAATGAAGCACACATCCCAGATCCCAGACATGTGGGCCACTTCTGGTGAATATGTCAGAATGCACATTTGGCTCATATGTCACAAAGCAAATCTGGTCCACTCCTGGCAAATGGCTGTGTTGGCCATGGCAAAAAATGGAGCCAAATTTTGCCCGTGAAGAAAATGTAGCAAGCAGGAGCAGTCTATAATACCATCACCTAAGAGACAGGGCCAGAATAATGTTGCTGTCTCACAAAATAAATATTATTTCCATTAAAAGAGAAATACAATGTCCCTTTTCCACAAGTTAACAACGTTCCCCAGGGTCTTAATGAAATGTATGTGACATGCTTTGGTCAAAGTACCAAAACAGCACAGCACCATACGTCATATTTAATTAGTCTACTTATTCCTCTATGCTTGTTCTGTTTGTCTGGCTCTCACAAACTCCACTCTACAAAAGTAGAGTGTCTCCTCTCTACAAAAGATAATCAAACTGACTCATTTTATCCCAGGTTTTCAGACTTAGGCAGCCCACAATACACTGACTAGATTGTTTTTATTTCACAGTGGAACTCCAGAATAAACCATTTTTTTGTTTATCATATGTCCAGTTTAAAGATATACAATTAGGGTTTTACAGAGCTTAATTCCAATAGGCACTGATTTCAGCAATAAGTTCAACTGGAACTAAGAACAACTGGACTTCTGAAGATATGAATACAGTGATATGTACAAGTGATATGTTCCCCAATTTAAACTATTGTGTGGTGATGGATAGTGTCAGTATTCAGTTTCAGTATTATACACCCTTCAGAATAATAACAGATGCCAAATTTCCTTAGCTTCAATATTCAGATTTGTCCAAAAAATCTAAATATTCACACACACACACACACACACACACACACACACAAGCTCTAGTCTTTAGGTACACATTGTGTTTCACCCACTAAGGCACTTTCTAAGAATAAACCCACTGATACAATTCCATCAACTCCAGTTTAGCCTGATTCAGCTTCTTGTCCCCCATCTCTCTCTCTCTTTCTCTCGATATAGATGTTTAATAATCTGTAATAATTAAAAATAATCAGTAATAAACAGTAATAAGTCAGTAATATTCAGTAATAATTAGTTACACTGTTGATTGACCACACTGGCTGTCCCTCAGGTTGTGGCAGTCTGTCACGTATTTGGCTGTGTGTGTGATCAGCTCCTCCTTCTCTCCCAGTATATACTGGAGCTTCTCGGTATCAGTGAGGAGCAGGAACTCAGGACAGACTCGCCTCGCTCTCTGGTAGAACCTGCTTCTAACGGACTCATATTTGGTGCAGTGGGTTAGGAAGTACAGCTCTGTCTCCACTACCGAGAGCTCACAGTGAGAGCACAGTCTGTTCTCTCTGGGGACCCAGTTCCGTGTGGGTCCAGTGTGTGAGGTAGTTGTGTGGTTGTTGGGTGATGATGTGTTTGGGTCTGATTTTCTGAGCAAGTGTGTGGTGAGGATGTTTGGACTCAGTGATGTCATTGGGTTGTAGGTCACTGAGGGTCAGGACCAGCTGGCTGAGGGGACTCCTATCAATGTGAATCTCCTGACTGGACAGGGCTTTGTAGTGCAGTGACTGGGGGTCACTGTATTGTAGATCCCTCAAGAAGTTCAGAGCTCTTTTCTGAATGGCTATGAGGAGGGGGTACTGCCCTAGTTCGACCCTGCAGCCGTTATTGGGGGCCTTTCTCTGCACATGCAAGATACTTTTTGCAGAATTCGGTGTGTAGGGTTTCAATTGGATGTTTGTCCCTGTTGGTAAAATTGTTTTGTGTTAGGGGTCCCCACACCTCACTGCCGTACAGAGCAATAGGTTCTATAACCAATCTAAACAGTTTCAGCCAGATTGGAATTGGTATTTCAAAATTAATGGATTTTTTGATGGAAAACAGGGCCCTTCTGGCCTTCTCTCTGAGCTCCCTCACACTCGAGTCGAAACCTCCCATGGAGCTGAGGGTTATCCCCAGATATGTGTATGTTTTAGTGTGCTCGATGTTGGTGTTGTTTATTGTAAAGCTGTAGTTCCCCTGATGTTTAGACCACATTTGAAATGTCATTATTTTAGTTTTTCTGTGGTTTACTTTCAGAGCCCAGTTTTGACAGTAGTTCTCCAGGACCTTTAAACTTTCCTGGAGTCCCTCTCTGGTCGGTGACAGTAAAACAAGGTCATCTGCATAGAAGAGGCACTTGATTTTGGTACTGAGTCACTCTGGTCCAGTTTATCTGCCAGTTCATTAATATAGATATTAAAGAGAGTGGGGCTCAGGCTGCAGCCCTGACGTACTCCTTGTGACTTTGGGAAGAACTCTGTCCTTTCTGGGCTGGAGGCCTCTGAGTTGTTCCTCTAACTCTGACTCTGTGATAGGGAGGTCCAGTGGGTTCTGATAGTCTTTGATCACTGTGTGGAGTGTTTCTAATTTACTGGATATTTGCTGCTGTTGTGTATTTAATGACTGACGACTGTACAATGATTCAAAATGATCTCTCCACACGTCTCCATCAGTAATCGCTAAATCATCCTGATTTTTTTCTGTTTAATGACTTCCAGTTGTCCCAGAATGAATTGGAGTTGATTGAATTCTCCAGGTTGTGTATTTGTTGTTGTGTATATTTGTACTTTTTGGTTCTGAGTATGTGTTGGTATTCTCTCAGTACCTCACAGTATTCAATGCGTAATTCATCATTAAGTGGTTCCCTGTGTTTCTGATTGGATAATTTTCTGACTTTGTTTCTCTTTATCTTGCAGTCGTGATCAAACCATTTGTCTGATTGGATTTTTCTTGGTATGTTTTTCTTCATTGTGAGATTGGATAATCTGCATGATCAAAGATATGATTTAAGTTTTCCACAGCCACATCAACATCAAACACTTTTTGAATCGATGGAGATAGTTCTGATTTAAACCAGAGGAGCATCCCCCCTGAGTCTCTTCCCTGAGAAACTCTCTCTCTCTCTCTCTCTCTCTCTCTCTCTCTCTCTCTCTCTCTCTCTTTCTGACTGGAAGCTGCACCTCTATTCCTTTCTGTGCTGGAACACCTGTCAGTTGGAATCCTCCTCAGTATCACATCTATCTGCACCTATTCATTACACTGCCAGATTACATTGCCTTTCTTTCTGGTTTCATCACGTTTTCCATACCCATGTGTCTGTCTGTCTAACTTCTATAACTATCACAGCATAGATGTATGTATATTTTATATTTTTATTGTTGTGCAAATGGAACAGACAACAAGAAGAAATGAGACACAATTAGCAAGACAACCACTATAAAGGAGTGGTTCTGCAGGTGGTGACCACAGACCATTTATCTGTTCTCATACTTTCTGGCTGATGTTTTGGTCACCTTTGTATTTTGTCAGTGATCTCACCCCTAGAGGGAGCATGAAGTGGTGTCTACAACCCACAGAAGATGCTCAGGTAATGCCTGATGCACATCAATGCGAGCTGTGGCAAGAAGGTTTGCTGTGTCTGTCAGAACAGTGTCCAGAGCATGGAGGAGATACCAGGAGACAGATCAGTACACCAGGAGATGTGGAGGGGGCCGTAGGAGGGCAACAACCCAGCAGCAGGACCGCTACCTCCTCCTTTGTGCAAGGAGGAAAAGGAGGAGCAGTGCTAGAGCCCTGCAAAATGCAGGTCACTGATATTCATGTTTCTGTGCAAACTGTCCGAAACAGACTCCATGAGGGTGGTATGAGAGTCCGACGTCCACAAGTGGGGTTTGTGCGTACAGCTCAGCACCGTGCAGGGCGATTGGCATTTGCCAGAGAACACCAAGATTGGCAGATTCACCATTGGCGCCTTCACTGATGAGCACATGTGACAGACATTACACTTTCTGAAGACGCCATGGAGAACATTCTGCTGCCTCCAACATTCTCCAGCATGACCAGTTTGGCAGTGTAAAGTAATAGTGTGGGGAGGTATTTCTTCCTCCATGTGCTAGCCAGAGGTACCCTGACTGCCATTAGGTACCGGGATGAAATTCTCAGACACATTGTGAGAACATATGCTGGTGCAGTGGGCCCTGGGTTCCTTCTGATGCTTGACAATGCTAGGCCTCATGTGGCTGAAGTGTGTTAGCAGTTCCTGCATGATGAAGACATTAATGCTATGGACTGGCCTGCTCGTTCCCCAGACCCAAATCCAATCAAGCACATCTGGGACATCATGTATCGTTCCATCCACCAATGCCACGTTGCACCACAGACTGTCCAGGACATCCCTCAGGAGAAGTTCCACCACCTCATCAGGAGCATGCCCAGGCGTTGTAGGGAGGTACAGGAGTCAGTAGTGTATATATGATTGTGATATAAACTCTTGAAACTAAATGTCATATTTCTTTTAACTCTATTGTAATAAAGGTTCCTATGCTAGTCTCAATATCTTCATAAAACACCACAGTAAATAGTCCAGTGACACCAGGTACCAAAATATCCACCCAAATAAAATCATCCGACCACTAATGAATAAATAGATTATGACTAACACAAACTGTGCAGCAACAGATGGGCTGAAGACATTTCATCTGCAAGGTGGACCAACAAGTGAAAGTGGTGTGGCCAATTTTCAAGAACTTTAGAAGCACTGCTGCACTTCATCCATTCCTACCAGCACAACACACCAACAGTAAATTAATCAAGTGTAGTCTTGAAGGGTATAAACAAACAAAAAATGTTCTGAAATTACCAGTGTAACCTTTTTTAAAATAATAAATAAAAACATAATATAAGTCCTGGAGATGAAATAGGGCATATCAAATGAACACACTTTAAATATCTCCAATTATAATACAGATACAATTATGTATAAAATTTGCACCACCAAAATGACAATTTTTCTGACAGTGGGGCACTGCGGGGCACTAAAGCAGTGTATTCTGTACTGATAAATGCCATTCCATCTGGAGTAAATCTAGTCAATACAGGCATGCACATGAACCCAACACACACACACGTTCAAAGTCTCTGGTGGTCATGTGAAATGCTCATTGTACAGCCCTTCTGAGGATCTCCAGAGACAGTGGACTTTCCCTGTATGAGACGTCCTGGGACAGAGGGTCACTGGTGAATATCTGTCTCACACATCAGCGATCATGGCATCGATCTTTCTCAAACTGGCCCATGACCTTGGCTTCAAAAACACACACTCCTCCTCTCTTACACACTCTGTCTAATCTCCCTCACTCCACTGCTTCTGTCAGAACTCTTTCAACCAGGCCTGGCCTCACCGAGATCCTATTTGTCACGGTTTGCTCATCTGTATTTTTGTACTTTAATATTCAATATGCCTACGTATCAAATAAAATTTTCCTATTGCTTCTGTTCAGGAGTAAGTTAACTTTTTGTTGGGGTAAAGGGGTGTCCAAGTGCAGTGTCTGGCCAAGAACCTAAGAACCCAAAGACATAAAAAGCAAATAAATTCATTAAAAAAACATGAGAGAAGACCACATATTGTGGATTTTTTTAAATGAGTTTTATTAAATTATTATAAATATAGTTTATGTACTGAAGACATTTTTGGTACTTTATTGTTGCCTAAATGTATTTAATGAAAAGCATACCCAAGTAAAATAATAAATGTAAAATTTTATAAGGTAACACTACAATAATTAATGTTAATTAAGACAGCATTGAGTAGCATTACTGAAAGATTAAGTAAAATCACAATCTATCATTAAGTAAAGATAACAAAAACTACTTTATTGTGGGATTTGATAAAATCCTGAAAGAATTCTAGTTCATGCTAATTCTTATGATTATATAATGATTAATTGTGACATTATCTAACCATTTAGTAAGGCCTGTGATTGTCTTCAGTATAGTGAATTAATATACCCTTATTGTGAATAGTTACCAGTTATCCTGTATGTTTATTCATTCATTGTCTGTAAACGTTTATCTATTTCAGGGTCACTGTGGGTCCTGTGCCTACCTGGAATAACTGGGCTCAAGTTAGCAACACACCATGGACGGGCAACCAGTACATTACAGGGCAACGCATAATCTCAGCTATGAACATTTTTTTGCATGGCCAGCCCACCTAGCAATGTGTCTTTGGACTGACGCAGACACAGGGAGAACACACAAAGCTCCTCTGTCACGGCAGGTCAGCGATGATGAGACAGACGTACATGCAAAAAATACTTTATTGACACAAACAAAAGTAAACATAAAGCACAATCAGAAAATTAACACAAGATAGAGAGGTGAAAACACAGACTAGGAAAAACTGAACTATGGCTGGAACAAACAGGTAACAGGCAAGAAATGTTGCAGGCATACGTAAACACTAAAACATAAAAACCTACATCTACACACAAGATCAGACAAGGGAGCATGTAACTAAGGGGATATAAATAAACATGACCACAGACAAGGAAGACCTCGGAAAGATAAGGAGAGGGCAGGGCAACAAAGGAAGCACAGGTAGAGACACTGATTACAAGGTGGGACTAAGGAACAAAACAAAACAGGGCCATGTGCTGAAAGAGCACATGACAGACAAGGGAAACATTGATTAGGGCAGAAAACGTGACATCCTCACCAACAGTCACTTGAGGAAGTCACACAACAGCAAGACCTGTGACAACAACATGACCTGTTGCCACCATGGCATTCCTATTTTTTGTTCTTGGTTAAGGATAGGGATTAGGGTAGGAATATCAAACCAAACATGAATAAACAACCCAGATTCAATTATTTAGTTGTAAATCAGCTCATAAAATATGTTAAAACTCCCTGCCCCAATGATTTCAGGTGGGCCTTGTCTTTGCACTCTGACATAAATGCAGTCCAACAGTACGATTGGAGAGACTTAAGCAAAGAGGCGGGGCAACTCTAAAGCCTCTGCTCTCTATAGCACTTTTAGTACATGCACTTTAACCCAGAAATTTTCTGGACTTTACCTGGAGGAGCTATAAGCATGAATACAAACACCTGTAACATTTGTCCCGGACTTGGATTTTATACCATTAGTGTCCTACGACAAAGTCTGGGTAATGTTGAAATAAATGCATGTGTGATTAGAGCCAGGAATGTTCCGAAGAATCATGCTGTATCTCCTGCAGCTTTATTGTGCGGTATCTCCAGCTGCAAGAATGAGTCTGGGACAGAAAATCCCCTGTTGTGCACTACACATGTGATAGGACAAATGATTCTCTGGACTTTTTCCATATGTGAACATGGATTATGTAAGAAGCAGCACAAAATCAGAACAGCTCATTTTATCCCACGTTTTCTTATCACAGAAAAAAATGGACTGAATTGTTTTATTTCACAGTGCGTGGTTCGGAATTCTGGATTGCCAAATGAATGAGAAGGATGTCCCTCAGAATGGAAGTGTGTTAACGGGTTTTGGTCCCCTCAACTTCATGTATTCCTGTGACACACACACACACACACACACACACACACACACACACATTTAATAAAACAGCACATATGGGATGCTACTTTGTATTTCACGTCCTGTATTCTTGCTTTTGCTAGCCGTATTTAACTATATTTTTAGTGCTGTAAATAATTTTAGGATAATTCAGAGTATGAATAAAACACATCATGTTCTAAACAGTAAGAATATGTTATTGGTTTGTGAGGATCTATTATAATTATTCGTGACACAGAAGATGCACAAATATACTTAAAACTGGCATTTATAGCCCAGACGCTAACCTTAATTTCCCCTAAGTTTAATTTCTTACTTAATCTTGTAGTTCAGACAAATGTAGTTCACACTGTGTATGTGTGTATGTGTGTGTGTGCACATGGAGATTTGAGGGTTGTGGTGGGAATCCTGAGAGAAAGAGTGGGGATAGAGAGGTCTTAACCAGACGCACAGCTGTCGGCTCAGGTTAGCGCTAGCCAGTGGCTAGTGGGATGAATAAGTCAAGATGAGGCAGACTGGCCTCATGTTAAATGTAGAAGGGCTAACAGATCACACTAACAGCACAGCCCACCTAGTGTGTTTCCATCTGAGATATCACAGAATGGTAACAACAAAGTTTCAGAGACTGAGACAGAGACCCCGTTTACACCTGGTCACTTCATGTGACTAGCATCTGGACTATATCTTGATAAGGTTTTAGCCACATGCATTTACACTTGTTAGTGAAATGTTGGACTGAACTCTGATTGCCAGTCACCTGAAGTGACCAAGTGTACCAGTTCAGTCTTCGGTGTTGGTTGAATGCTCTACTTCTCACTATCCCAAACACATTCAGTGTTGAGATGTGGGCTCCGGTGTTGTCTGCCCATTATTTGAGAACATTTTTATGCACAAATAAACAAACACACTTTCCCCCCACAGGAATAGCTTCTGAATAGCTACACATTCTTTCAGACCCACATCACTGTGTTGTTTATACAGTTAAATGATAGACAGAAACACATGTGAATGGAGCTTGATTTCTTCTTGTTTCAAAAACCTGAAAGTATTGCTTAAATGAAGGTGGCAGATTTCGTATTCTACATGTTGATGGTTGTTAGATGTTCAAATTTCTCTTTATCTTTTAATGAATTCTCTAAATCCAGTTTTATAAACACTTTTTTTAACATTTAGTTTCCTCTTCCTTATACAAGTTGATTTTCTTATTTTTAACCCTCAAATGCATAAAAAAAAACAACAACCCTAATATCTTCTTCTCAGCAACTCCTCGTTGTTCCAAAGTCCAGACTTTGTGACAAAGTGCTTTACAAACTTTTATTCACTGGCCTATGAAAGTAGCTGCATTTACAATTACCTTGATATGTTTCTTTTTTTTTTTTTTTTTTTTTAATATATATATATATATATATATAAATTGAATAAGCTTAATGAAACATAGGATGGTATTTGACTTTTGTGCATTAAAAAAGAAAATACACAATAACTTATAATATGATATTAAAAGACATATTTCAATAGAATGTGCATGAACACTGTACAAGCGCAATAAAGCAACTGGACATTAGGCTTAGTATGTACTTAAACACACTCTGGAGTGCAAATGTATGTATTCAGAAACACACATACACACACAGACCAGGCTGCTCTACTGGTGTGTGCTAATTGTTAGCTCAGCGGGACAGGGAACAGTTCTGCCGTAATGTGGTGTAGAGTGCTCCCAGCCACAGGACCCTAGAGAGTGCCCTCCAACCTCCCTGTCAGTTACTGTTAGATCACACAGCTGTGGCCATGGACTGCTTACAAACAGACACACACACACACACACACACACACACACACACACACACACAAACACAGATACTTTCAAAAACACCTTGCACATATTTTATAAATCAAATTCATATAACAGCTCTCTCGCTGCAGCATGAATCCTTACATGAATACCATTATATGAAACTGAAAACTTCTCTGCCATAGAACTGAATGAAATAATTTGCTCATTAATTATTTATTGATAGCATTTTTGAGGTGATGTCATAGCAGTTCACTCAGTGTTCTGAGCGGCACAGCAGCCAGACAGGCTCACTATATCACGCTGGTGATATATTGTGATATATTAAATGATTATAATTAAGCTGCCAAGCCTGTTTTGTCCTTCTGCATATTTAAATGACATCATCAATTATGAAATTATTCTATCAGCAGCAGAAAGAACAAAATGAGAAATGAGTGTAACACACATGTACATACAGCATGTAGACGTGGGAATTATATTGGGAATCAAGGATTCATATTATCTTAGAAGCAAATCCTTGAATAGTACTCCCTTGTGGAGCGGTTCCTGCACATGAGTGAGTAAGCATGTGTATGTGAGTAAGTTACAAGCCAGTCCCATGCAGTGTTTTGCATCTAATAATAATAAACATTCACTGTGGCCTGTCCAAAGGTCTTATTACTTGTTTTGTTAAACTCATGAAATGCATTGAAATTGTGCATTACACTATGGGATTTCCTCCTTGCTGAAGATGTCACTTAGAAGAAAGGGCATTATTTGACAAGGAGAGTTTAAAAGTTTGCAAAAAACTACACCCAGGCACAGCGGAAGAACACAAGCATTCTCTCTTTCTCTCTCCCTTTCACACAGACACACACACCAATCATGTCTCAGAAAGACATATTTTGCAAGTCAGATAGGCCTGTATAACTAATTTAATGGCAAACCTCATTAACCCAGTTTGGTTCGACAGTTAGGCAAACTGACTATGTACTGAATTTAGATTTAAACATCTTCTTTGTGGAGATTAGGCACATATTACTTCCCTGTACATATTTAAAAAATATAGTGTCTGCCATTTACTCCACACACCATCAACTACTTCCATACATGCAGCAGTATACAAAACATTTATTCCTAATTCTGAATGGATTTCTCAGTTATCTTTGGCTCTGTTTATCATTCTGGATATATCACAACACTCAGCATCCTCCTAGCTTCCTAATTATTACTGCAAAAATAAATGAAATAGGTAAAATTCACTTTACAGTATCTTAATTAATAAATGCTTTATATTGAAAGCATTGATTCCAAAGATTTAATCTTTAATGCATTCCTTTATTACAGTGTTAAACCCATTACCTTTATGATCTGCTGCACAAAGAATTACAGATGTTTTTATCCATGCAAACCAAAATTAGGTATACACATCTACAAAGTGCCTGTATATAATTTAGTGGATGACCAGCTAAATTAGCACCAGTCCAGCTTAACCAAGCCCTGCAAGATATTTTATTGATTTTAAGACCACTATCTCAGGGGAGCTACTTATAACAGTGAAATTCAGTGATTTTAAAAGTAGGCCTCTATGTAAAACCTCCATGGCCCCTTCTCTCTGACTTTTCCGACATTCAGGTTTCCCTGTTGCTTTTTTCCTTTGGGCTCACTCTGATAAACAAATCCTGCTTGTTTGCTTGTGGAAATCAATGAGCATCAAATGCCCAGGAAAGGCAGAGGTGGCCTGCTGTATGCTCCAGGGAAAGATGGCATGGCTCTCTTAAACGATTTCTTCCAGCTGAACTACCTCTGAGAGAAACTCAGAAGATTAGAAGACAAGGGCAATGTAAAGATCCTTGTTAGTGAATGATTGGGATCACCTTGGTGTAGTATCACCAAAGTTGAAGCAAGTTTCTGTAAATGTTACCCTTTAAAGACTAGCATGGTAATAGTGAGTTACCTGTCTCTAGTGATTAGCAGCTTACTTTGGGAGATTATGATAGCCTAAAAATGACTAATAATAAACGGAAATGTAACACAGAAATATTTTACAAATTAAGGTTTTAGATTTTTTAAGAGAACGCTACATGTAAAAAACAAACGTAAAAACTTTCAAAAAAGGTAAATGGGAACCATATGCATTTTCCTATGATTAAGGCAATAAGCTACCGCTAGGTGGTGCTGCTATGATTCAAAACACAACTCTATAGTTTTTTGGTGTTCCTACACTGCACTTCCACATTACCTAAAGGAAAAGATCAGTTTTTGATTCCAACACCAGCATATGTATAATTTATTAGGAAAGTACGGGTTTTATCAGAGGGTTTGTCCCACTTTGCTACACTAACTTTACATTTTTAATTAAGTAATTAAATTTTTTTCATTTATTTATAATTTACTTTACTGTAAATTATTGAATGTTGCTCTGAGTATTTGATTGTGTTCAGCTCTTAGCACATCAGTGAGACCTGTACTGATGTTGTATTCTGGACTGTAAACTCAACTTACATCAGTATCACATACTGGGTGACCAATATGACCATAAAGGGTGCACCTTAAAATAGCAGATACAGCACTCATTATAAGCTAACTGTCTAAAAATGAATAGTAATTATTAACTAAAATGTTTACCCCAAACTGTACATTAACTGTTCTACAATACATAAAACTGTTTGCATCTATAGAAAACAGCCCATTTAATTCTAGCATATTTTAGGCTCTCAATGACTTTTTGAGCTGTCATCGTCTGCATTGCATTCACATTTTTTATTTAATGACTTCAATGGAGTCGTAGTCACATAGGTTGTGGGTTCGAGCCCCGCTCCGGGTGACTGTCAGTGAGCAGTGTGGTGTGTTCTCCCTGTGTCTGCGTGGGTTTCCTCTGGGTGACTGTTTGTGAAGAGTGTGGTGTGTTCTCCCTGTGTCTGTGTGAGTTTCCTCCGGGTGACTGTCTGTGAGGAGTGTGGTGTGTTCTCCCTGTGTCAGCATGGGTTTCCTCATGCTGAGTGTCCATAGGTGTGTGTGTGTGTGTGTGTGTTACCCTGTGAAGGACTGGCGCCCCCTCCAGGGTGCATTCCTGCCTTGTGCCCAATGATTCCAGGTAGGCTCCTGACCCTGAACTGGATAAGCAGTTAAAGATAATGAATGAATGACTTAAATGTATATTTAAAAGATTTTTAATAACACACTATTAAGCTGTAATACAGAATGATACAGAAATATCATATTAAATAAAATAAAATAAAATTAAAATTATAGGATAATAAAAATGCACTGAAATGTTGTAATTATATATGATAAAAAGTGGTTATTGCTAAAAAGAAAACAAATGCTGCAGTGTATATTTTCATTTTATATTGATCTTGTCTTTTTAAGATTTCTTTCATCGAAAAACTCTAGAGCATTTTATAGAACATGAAATTTCTGCAATAGACTTTTGTCCTCTTGCCATCTGTCATTTACCAGAAAATATCCAGAGCAGTATTTTCAGATCTTAGTCACAGTTTTTACTGTGGAGACTTTGAGCTGCTGATCCCCACACTCTCTCATTCACACTCTGCAGTGTGTCTGCTTCCTCACTCTTCACAGAACAATTTATTTGAGCTGTGTTCAGTCTGTTCAGATAAATAGATAAATCAAATAAAAAATAGATGCATTTATATTACCTTTGTTGAATATATGTTTTTTTATTAAAAAATTATAATATAATAATAACTCTACACGTCTCTCATAATCGTTTGAAGTGATATCAGTAAGTTTAAACTTTCCATAAATGTGATGGAGACAGATAAACTTCACCCTATAACTACATTATTCCCTCTTGATATCTTGGTTTAGCTGTAAACAAATACTGAAAAGTAATTTATGGATTAGCGGCACGGTGGCGCAGCAGGTAGTGTCGCAGTCACACAGCTCCAGGGGCCTGGAGGTTGTGGGTTCGATCCCAGCTCAGGGTGACTGTCTGTGAGGAGTTGGTGTGTTCTCCCCGTGTCCGCGTGGGTTTCCTCCGGGTGCTCCGGTTTCCTCCCACAGTCCAAAAAAACATGTTGCAGGTGGATTGGCGACTCGAAAGTGTCCGTAGGTGTGAATGTGTGTCTGTGTTGCCCTGTGAAGGACTGGCGTCCCCTCCAGGGTGTATTCCTGCCTTGCGCCCAATGATTCCAGGTAGGCTCTGGACCCCCCGCGACCCTAAATTGGATAAGCGGTTACAGATAATGGATGGAATTTATGGATTAATATACAGATAAAATGAATGTGCCTACCACAAACTGCTTATTCAAACTATGATTTACAGAAAAGGCTCATTTCTATGTCACAGAATATTAGTGCCTCACCCTTCACTAGTACCACACGCATCAGGCTGGATTCCAAATTTCTGGTCATGTATTCACATGCCCCCAGTGTGCCATGACAGTAAAAAAGTAATGGCTAAGGTTTATTTCCAATATAGAAATATCCAGGAAAAATTTAAGTTCAAATGTTTTCATCTTCATTTTACACCAGAATCATTCATCGATTTTGGTCATTTACATGACAGGACTGCAAAGAAATTTTTCTTAATACATTTTTAAATATTTTGACTTTAAGAACTGTGTTTATGGACAGATTGTGGTGTTTGTGTATGCTATTAACAGATATTCATTCATACATTCATTATCTGTAACCGCTTATCCAGTTCAGGGTCGTGGTGGGTCCAGAGCCCACCCGGAATCACAGGGCTCAAGGCAGGAACACACACCGAAGGGGGCGCCAGTCCCCCACAAGCCAACACACACATTCAAACCCACGGACACTCTTCTTTTAAGTCGCCAATCCACCTACCAATGTGTGTTTTTGGACTGTGGGAGGAAACTGGAGCACCTAGAGGAAACCCACATGGACACGGGGAGAACACACCAACTTCTCACAGATAGCCACCTGGAGCGGGAATCAATCCCACAACCTCCAGGTCCCTGGAGCTGTGTGACTGCGACACTACCTGCTGCGCCACCGTGCCACCTATCAACAGAAATATTTTTAATAAATAAAAAATCAGAGGTGCCGGATCCAAAAATGACTGAAAACCAGAGCTTCTGCTCACTCACTCCTCACTGCTGTGCATTCGTGTTAGGGTGAACAGTGCCTCATTATCAGTTAAAGGAACAGGTCCTGAAAGAGGCCATTTTGAACAGGGCTTTTCAGACAGGGAGGGAATGGTACTGTGGTAGTTGTAGCGACCCTTTTTAACATGTCAAAAATGTTTTATTAAGACCCCAGGGAAATGTGTTTATTTTGTAGAAGGTGTATAATATGTCTCCTTAAGGTATGCACTACCTCATTTGTGTTTTTTTTTGTTTGTTTGTTTGTTTTATTATTATTTTTATACATTTTTGAATTAGTATTATTCATTTATTCAGTTATCTTCTAAAACTGTTTCATTTTGATTATGATCTTATAATAATCTATATAATATTATATTTTAAACATCAATGGACGTCCAAAATCCATCTTAATAAGTTAGTTAGTATCCGGACCAATTATTAACATCAATGGACGTCCAAAATACGTCTTTTCAATGTCTGTGTTTGGACGTCTTTTCAACTTTCATTTTCAACCTTAAGAGAACGTTGATTAGACGGCAGTCATTATGTTATTTCAACATTGAATCAATGGCTAAATATTTACTGGGTTAGTAAGGCCACATCACCAGAGAGAAGGCAAATAATGACTAGATTTATTCACAATCAGGAAGAGGAGGCACGGTGCACAACAGCAGCTTCACAGGCAAAACAAGGCCAAAGGATTCGCTGGGAGAATGTAGAGAAGTGGAAGATGACTTGCCAAGGATTGTGGGCGATGGAGGCAAGTCGTATTAAGTTTTTGCTTGGAGCAACTTATGATGTCCTTCCAACTCCACAAAATTTTGGACAGTGGGTGAAGACCCTAGCTGTAGATTATCTACAGGGGTTTGTAGATTATCAGCTTGTAAGGTTAGTTTGTCACAGGGTAAGTATACATGGAGACACAATCAGGTGCTAAGGGTTTTAGCATGTTTGTTGGACAGCAAAAACTTAGAGGTAAATGCATTTATGAGTGGTTGTAATAAGGTGACTTGGTTTGTTCATGAGGGGGAATGTATTCGAGATTGTACACAGGCTTTAAATATTGGTAGATGGAGTGAAGCACGAGATTGGAAATTGCTGGTGGACCTAGGGAAAATACTGCAGGTCCCAGAGTGCATTGCATTAACTACACTAAGGCCAGAGCGGGTGGCAAGCACATGTAAGACCGGTGGAGATGGGTGTTAGAGGATTTGTAGCCAAGTCTGCCACATCCCTGTGTGTGCAGTTCAGCATCAAAGGCCAGCAACTAAGGGCAGCTGTGAAGGAGTTATCAGAAACTGCCGAAAGGTCCAGACAGTGGTTGTGGATAAGGAGAACACAGTTTGGGAAATGCACTGTAGAGGTGCTGTTGTGATGATTGGTGATGTAGCACGTAAAGATCACATGGAACTGATGGCACTGAGCATGCATTAATGGTACCAGTGGGGCTAGGTACAGCCATTGTTTCCAGGGAGGCCAGTGTGTATTTATGGTTGTTGATGCTTAAGGGTAAGGTAGGACTGTAAAGCTGGCTTGGAGGTGGGTGGGTCTGGGATGCCAGACTTCACTGTTAAGCCTTCTGGAGGCGTCGTAGGCTTAATTCAGCAAAACACTAATGAGGGAAGGTGCCTACCTAATGACCCCTGTGAAGAGCTAGCAATGCAGTGGGTGGTTTGGGTACTCGTGATGGGCTCAATGAGTACCCGTAGATATAAAGGGTAGTTTGTAACTGATCTGATCACAGCAACTTTAGAGTGTATGTGTAGGATTGTAACAATAGAAATTGTGTGGCTGCCGGTAGGAAGTGGGTGGTGTGGGCCCTATGTGAAGCTCTAATGGATTGGCATAGGATATTTTACATCTTATTTTTTTTTTATTATAATTGTAATCCATTCCAATGCCCCCAGCTTAATTTTATATTCCTTTAACCAGCACTTCGCATTGAGCATGATGACATTCAGTTCATGTGCAACTACTCCAAAAAATCCCATTTTAGTTAATGCTTTTTGCATGGAATTTGTGTGTGCACTTTTGGACACCTAGGTCTGCAATGGGAGCACCTGTAGCTGGAGTCATTGCTTAGAATCTACAGAAATTTTGACATACAATGGAACTCTTACTGGTCTAATCCCATTTATATGGCTATTCCAAATCTCATTATGGATAATAGGATGAAATTATATGATAAGACCCATGTGTGAGGGCCATTCAGAAAGCTCCATCTTGTGTTTCTGGAAGTAGTTCATAGCCTGTTTTCACCTTTAGTTTCATAATTGATTGTGCGATATATTGTTGCTGTCCAGTTTAATAATGTATCTCCCAAAAAAAAAATTTAAAGGAGAAGTAAAAAACCTTAACTTTCAATGGAAGTGAATATAAAAAGATTTTTTCCAAATAATTTTAGAGCATTTCTATTGGTTCATTCATCATGTACAGCTGATGTGTGTAGTGATGCAGTAAACTAAAAATCTATAGAAATGGAGATATATGTTTTTTGAGCATAAGCATGAGCTTCCTCTGAGAAATGTAAATTTATCCACTGCATATTTTCACACCGTCACTAATGCTCTGTCACCAGACCTTGCGCTGCTGGAAAGCTTATATTCACAAACATACAGTTGGTTTTACAAAATTCTTTAATTCCAAAAACTTAATAAAGAGTATGTGCTGCATATTGTGACACGAGGTAGATCTATTGTTCAACAAGCAGTATGTCCATTTTCTTTTTAATTTAATGTTATTTATATATTACCTCCTCTTACATATGTGCTTGGATGTCTGTGTGCTGGTGTGAGTTAACATTACGAAGCACATTGTGGGGGACATAATCTAATGGACATCTGATCAAACAGATGGTTGCTGTGCAACTGGAAGTGTTCCCATTAGATAATATTGCATATGGCATATCCAGCCATGCTAGTTATGGATGAATAATACAGTTACTGGGACCTCTGTATAGACCTATGTATAGAGCCAGATGAGACAGCTGTTCAGTGGGAGTAATGCTATTACACAGTTGTATATAAGACATCATTTGGAAAAAAACAAAAAACAAAAAAAACAAACACACACACAAACACAAACATTTCATAAAACATTACAGTGTTGTTAGAAACACTGTGTAACATCTTTTTCTCAAGTCAAGTAAAAGATACCTTTTGAAAAGCTTGGCAAACCTTCAACTTTTAATTTAAAGTTTGAAATGTGATGCCACCCCAAGCCGTGATGATGCTGCAGACTTTCAGTTTAATTTAAGAACAATTCATGGATCTGAATGTCTCTCAAGAATATATCTAACCTAACTGGAAATGTTAAGTTAAATCAAGCAAATAAAAAAATGACATAGTTTATTTTCATCATATAACGCATAAGTTCCTCAGAACCTAATACATGTCACTTCAACAACTGAGCAAGGACAATGCTCTCTGATTGTCTTGGCTGGTGTGCAATTAGGAATGGACACAGGTACCAAGGAACTGATAAGTAATCATACTATGTGGTACCACACTGCCTGCTGGAAAAGTGCCATAAAGCTGACTGTATAAAAATAAATATTTGAAACTAAAAGGAAACTAAACTAACTACAAAAACAACAACAACTAATGCAACTAGTTACCAGAAAGATGTAGTGTTGCTTCAAAATGTTGTTTTCCTTAGTATCTGTGTTGGTCAATCTGTACTGGTTTCCTTACACGTATACTGTCAGCAGGCATGGTGGTGCAACAGTTAGCGTGCTGTCAGACAGCTCCAGGGTTCTGGCCTTGTGGGTTGGATTCAGTTCTTGTCTTTGGCCACCCATATTATTATGTTCCATCCTTGACTGTGTGGGTTTCCTCCGGGTGCTCTGGTTTCCTTCTACAGTCAAATCACAAATTGTTGGGTGGATTGGCCTAGTGAAATTGTCCATATTTGTGACTGTATGAACAAATGGATGAATGTGTGATGTTTGTGATTCACTGGCACCCTGTCCAAGGTGTATTTCTGACATGGCCCACTGCATCCTTAAACAGGATAAAGTATTTACAGAAAATGAATGAATGAAGTAAGAGTCAGCTTAAGAGTTCTTTGGCTTTGGTAATATTTTTAACTAACCAAAGAGCATATATCCAATGACGTAGATTTGCTCTTGACATTGGTGGGGAGCTATGAATCTACCCCTACATTGCCTGTTTTTTTTTTTTTTTTAGTTTTTCCCCCTTCATTAGCGAACTTGATTTTAAGTGACTTACACGTTTTTTTGTTGTTGTTTTTTTAAATAGCTCCTAATGTGCATCTTCTTCTGTTTTTGCTGCCATCCTCACTTGCTTTTGACACCCATGTGTCACCCACGATGCAGTCTTGCAGAATAATACTTGCTTATGACGGGAAAGTTTTCCTTCCAGTTTTGGCGCTACTAACAACTAAACGTAGTGACTGAGCAGGCAGGAAAAGGCACAGCCAATCACACTGATTATATGTGTTACGAGGAGATAGGAATCAAGGTTGGGACAATTCAATTAATTGCTGGATATTGGTGGGGACCTTCGTCCATGATAATTCTACACCCTTGCATATATCACAATCTGGTATCCTGCAATATAACAAATGTTAATGAATGGCATAAGTCCAGAAGTAGGTTTAACAGATTAATCTGAATTAATTAATTAATTTGAAATATACAACATAAGCACAGTATACAACATACAACAATATACAACATACAACAATATACAACATACAGCACAGTGGCGCAGCAGGTAGTGTCGCAGTCGCACAGCTCCAGGGGGGACATTGTGGGTTCGATTCCCGCTCCGGGTGACTGTCTGTGAGGAGTTGGTGTGTTCTCCCCGTGTCCGTGTGGGTTTCCTCCGGGTGCTCCAGTTTCCTCCCACAGTCCAAAAATACATGTTGGTAGGTGGATTGGCGACTCGAAATTGTCTGTAGGTGTGAGTGAATGTGTGTCTGTGTTGCCCTGTGAAGGACTGTTGCCCCCTCCAGGGTGTATTCCTGCCTTGCGCCCAATGATTCCTGGTAGGCTCTGGACCCACCCCGACCCTGAACTGGATAAGCGGTTACAGATAATGAGTGAGTGAGAACATAAACGGGAAGAATTATACTTCAGTTTCCACTGCAGGGCCAAATGGTCCTTATGGCAGTTCCATACTGTTCTGCTCTGCTGTTAGCCTAGTTACGGTTTAATTTTCCATTGCTAAAGGAGCAGGAATGCAAGTTATTTCATAATGATTATGTGAGTTAGCATGCTAAATAATAAATAGAGAACTGTGAGTTTTTGGACACCTTAGTTGTGTGCAAATAAGCAGAGAGTACACTCTGCAAATACTTACAGTCAGTGGATCTTTACATCATTTAAGGTACAGGTGTGAACGAGTGACTGGGTGAGAGTGTGCCCTGTTTAACACCCAATGATTCTTAGTAGGCCAACCACATTCCATACCAGGATGAAGCAATAACAGAAGGTGAATGAATGAATGAATGAAAATGTAAAAACCCTGAAACTCATCCCTTGGCATTTAACCTACATCCCCCACACATCACGCATGTTGTAAGCTACTTTAGCTTGACTGACACCTTTCTAACCAAAGCTGACTATGACATAATACTGGATTTATGGGTCCATCATTTCTGAATAAAAAGATCCTGGTGTTCAGACAATACTCTAAAGTTTCCATGGTGATGAAATGGCTCTCTGCAGTATCCATAGCAATATTTCAACAGCACTCCTTAAGCAAAAGCCAGACATTTTTAGTTCTAGTGATGGGGTAGGGAAAAAGCTAACACTTCACAAAGAGCTTGTACAAGCATTGCATGACCTGGTCCCCTGTCATGTCATAAGTCCTCCACAGATGGGGGTTGGGGGTTGTTCATAAAAAAGCATCACATCCTTAAAGAATAAATAATCCACTCCCAACCTTAATGGCAACATTCACCATTTTAATCAGAATTAAAATAAAACCCTTTTTATAAAATTTTGAGGATGTTTTCTCACCATTTGTTGCTCTCCAGTCTGGTTGTGTGCTCTGAAACCGGCTAATGTCTTTACGAACTTCCAGTGTTAGTAAAAAGGCCTTCTCTCTCTCTACTCACAACAGGTCTTTTAGACAACAAAGAGACCTCCAAATGTTGACAAGAATGAACTGAGATGAGGATATTGCTCTATTCCTGCTACATAGGTGGGTAATATTGACTTATTTTTTGCTGATTTGTATTACTTAAGATGGAAATGCTAATGTCGGCCCGATTGTAGCCCGATTTTGTCCAGTGTCGGAAGTCTTGCATGTTAGATTTTTTTTTCATGTTTTTGCCTAGTCTGACATATCCTACAATATATTCCTTGACAATTACCAATAGGAGGACAGAGCTCTGTCTGGCGCTTATGTAAACACAGAAAAGAGACAGATGGAGGCTGCTGCTTGCAGCTGTCAAGTGGAAAAATCAAACTGAGGGAATGCTCTTGACACATTACCTCAAGTTCTCTTTGCAGGACAGACAGTCTATTCTCTCTTCTTTGAAACACACAGGAACGAGGCCACAATCGTGTTTTCTTCTTCTTTTTGGAACACCAAACCACCAGCAGCACACAGCGCTTCTGTAGCCATAATTGACTCTTTCTTGACCCGCCTCCCTGAGAAACTCTGAACTCACGCAATGATGTGAACAAAGAATGGTCCATGTCAAACTTGTAGTATTGCCAGTCTCCCAATCAAGATACGGCACAAATTTATAGCATTAATCAGACACAGGGAACTTTATGAATGACAGACATATTGTGTAGTCTGATCCAGGCATAACTGCATGTAAGTTAACACAGAAAATGCTACAGAAACACGAAAGAAACCATAAAAAATTGTTACAAAACTAAACACTTGTTGCAAATGAGTTTCTATGGTAATTCAAACAGTGAATAAAAATGTACAGACAAGTTACATTTCAGCCACATACAAACAATAATCATTTTTTTCTTCAAACTGTTCCACCTTAAAAGACACTGAGCTTCTGAATGTAAACAAACCAAAGAGAACAGCTTTTCCGCACAATTGTAGACAATAACATTTGTCATGTTTTTTGTTTTTAATCATCAAATGCTGCCTAGACTTTATTTATACATTATTAACACACCAGTGTTTAATAAAAGCCTTCTGTTTGTACATTTTTTAATGGTGCAGATGATTTATGCTCAAACAATGCTACTCAGTAGAACCTAAAGGAAATGGAGGGCTGGAGGCTCCACCCCCAACACATGTAATTCTGTTCCAGTGCAGTGTTGTAGAACTGGAGACTCTGCCCCCCCACATGTGTAATTCTGTTACAGTGTAGCTCTGTAGAGCTGGAGGCTCTGCCCCCCACATGTGTAATTCTGTTACAGTGCAGCTCTGTAGAGCTGGAGGCTCCTCTCTCCACACATATGTAATTATGTTCCAGTGCAATGCTGTAGAGCTGGAGACTCCGCCCCCCACATGTGTAATTCTTTTACTGTGCAGCACTGTGGAGATGGACACTCCACTCAAACACATATGTAATTCTGTTACAGTGCAGCGCTATAGAGCTGGAGACTCCGCCCCCACATATGTGTAATTCTGTTACAGTGCAATTCTATAGAGCTGGAGGCTCTGACCCCCACACGTGTAATTTTGTTACAGTGCAGCGCTGTATAGTTGGAGACTCCGCCCCCACATATGTGCAATTCTGTTACAGTGCAGCGCTATAGAGCTGGAGACTCCGCCCCCACATATGTGTAATTCTGTTACAGTGCAATTCTATAGAGCTGGAGGCTCTGACCCCCACACGTGTAATTTTGTTACAGTGCAGCGCTGTATAGTTGGAGACTCCGCCCCCACATATGTGCAATTCTGTTACAGTGCAGCGCTATAGAGCTGGAGGCTCTGACCCCCACATATGTGTAATTCTGTTCCAGTGCAGCGCTATGGAGCTGAAGGCTCTGACCCCCACACGTGTAATTTTGTTACAGTGCAGCGCTGTATAGCTGGAGACTCCGCCCCCACATATGTGCAATTCTGTTACAGTGCAGCGCTATAGAGCTGGAGGCTCTGACCCCCATACATGTGTAATTCTGTTCCAGTGCACTGCTGTAGACCTGGAGACTCCGCCCCCCATACATGTGTAATTCTGTTCCAGTGCAGTGCTCTGGAGCTGGAGACTCCGCCCCCCACACATGTGTAATTTTGTTCCAGTGCAGCGCTGTAGAGCTCCGCCCCTCGTTCAGAAGTGTTGGTCGTCAGTGATGGAGAGGACGTCATCTGTCCGTTAACATGTAGCTAGCAGAAACGCCACATTATCTTACACAGATTAGTCGGATTTATATCTAATGAAACAGGCGGCACAGGGGCGATAGGGCTGTTAAATATGTTTGTAAAACCTCACAGTGTTAGCCGCTGTGTGTTTAGGGTTCAGTACGAGGTGACCGTGTGAAATCCCCCGTTTTAGCCCAGGACTGCTAGCTAGCAGGCTAACCGCTAGCAGCGCTGCGCTAGCATTAGCCGAGCGTTTTCACCAAAAGCAGCAAAAATAATCGATGTTTAGAGAGTTGGCTTGCGTTCAGAATATCGACGGATCATCTACCTGGTACGTGGCGTCTTGTGGAGGGAAAACTGCTGTCTGAGAGATGTAAGTTATTTGCGTTCTTTTGCCAAGCCGACAAGCTTAGCCAGCGTTAGCTAGTGGTTTAGCTGTGTTTTGTAACACCTGACACTGAGACTAACCCGCTAACCTTAACTCAGCGCCCCAGCTTTACTCACTAACCTTAGCAGTACATGACTCCATCTAAATGTACAATGGCGCACTCTATATCACCACATTTGGAAATATTAAAAAATATTTCTGACTAGTCTTCAGGTGTAGACGGTTTTTTAAAACTGGATAGTCTATCTTGTTTATCACTGAGATAAGGCCAACAAGCGGGAGAGCTGCATTAAAGCCAGCAAGTGTTTGGTGAATTTCTCTAATAGTCTTTGTTTTTCTCTGTCAGTGGTTGAACACTGGCTGAACTTAAACAAACCTACACGTGCTTAGACATACCTAATGTAATATTCCAAGAATAGACCATTGTGCTTCTTAAGAATTGGGTGAAAAAAACTGTTAGGTGTTGGTTGTTATTTTATAGAGTACAGATGTGTAGCCCATACCATAAGTCTCATAATATATTAATAATATGTTTTTAACAGCTGGTAAATAAATAACATACTCTGCTTAAAATGCTGTTGTTGGTGTAAAATTTTATTTTTTATTTTTTTCCCTTCGTCAGCCACTTTCCAGTCTTGTCTTTTCATAAATATAGCAACATTTATAAAAAACAGCTCAAATTACCAGGTATAGTAATCTCAGAATTGTCACGACCTTTAACATTCTTCTGTTTTCCAGAATTTTTGAAGCCGACATATTTTATATTTTAAGACTAAAGTAGTCTGCTTCCCATTTGATTCATTTTTTTGGACAATCCATCCAGCTTTAGACAACATTTTAAAATGGCATATTCCAGATTGTTTATCTTTACATAGCCCAAGCAAAAGAGAGCCAGCTCCACTGGAGTTGGTAAGGGATGTTATTTACTTTTATTTTTCACTACTAGTTTGGTCTCAATGTGGTTGAATTATATTACGGTGGTTAAACCTGGACCAAATTGGCTAAACTATGTTAATTAAAGCAAACTCTTCTTCTAAGTTCACACTATTACTTTATCATGCATTGCAGTGCCCCTATCCTGTAATGTTCAGTAAAGTTATAATATGACTGTCAATGGTTTATATGCTGTTGTTTCTAGTTCTTGTTATTAATGATTTGCTTCATAAGCTTCTGAAGTCGTCTTGTTTCATATTTGGAAAAACATTAAAACAACCGAAGTCCATGCATTTACAAAAAATGGCTACTGAATTATGCAGCATATATTTCTCTGTTCTATGGTAGCATTTACCCAATGTGCATTGAAAAGATGTCTCATTGGGCATTGTAATAAAGTAACATGACTCTGCTAGTTTTTTGATAGGTTTGTTATTTTGCAGTCTTGACATGCATTGACAAAATTGTTGACATATTTGCATAATATGCTGATTTTTATTAAATAAGTTAATTAAGTAATTTGCTGACGAAATTGATTTATAATTTATTTGATGACTGAGGTTCATAGGAGTGCAGCTAGGTTTCAGAAAGGATGATGCCACATCTACAAGGATAAGCTTTCTCCTCCAGTTTTTAATTCTTTCTTAATAAATTTGGGCCCATGCCTACTTAATTTCTAATCCAAGAGTCAGCATTTGCTGTTATGTGGTGCCCTTAGCCATCTTATTTCACATTTTGGCCATTACCATTCAAGCAGTTGAGATATTTATTTATTTATTTAACTTGTTTATACAAATCAGAGTAGCTCAAATTTCATACGTGACAAACATTAATCAATATCCAGCATTTTTCATGTTATTAGAATCAGCACCCAAAATTCGTTTCCATGCTGATCAAAGCATTTAGTTTGCTATCAGTGTGCATATCACACACACAAACTTTTTGTAATCTAGTTGTGTCCCTCAGGCAGTACTTTTTTGATTGGTAGAAATGGTAGAAACCTCCAGAGTTGACCATGTATGAGAGTGGACGCTGGTGTTTTTGACGTTTTTATTTAGTACAGTGTCCAAGCAATGCCATGAGGCCTTCTGAAAATAAGACAACAGTGCAGTGTTTTGCAGTGTCTAGAGCTAAAGAGCAGACTCCTCTGGACACCTGGCTCAGAAACTGGCCTCGCCTGAGCAGCTCAACAGCAGAAAGTACCATCAAATGTGCCATGCTCAAGCATGGTAAGCAAACAGGAGCCCAGGCTAGGCTGAAAGATAACCCTTGCAGACCGGACATATCCTTGCTGTTTTTAGCCAGTGTTCAGTTGCTCAACAAAAATGGACTTGCTCAGGCTTAGAATGCCTGCATACGTGGCTTCAGGACAACATTCCCGAATTGGCAGTGCATCTGGATGTGTTAACATGCTTCAGAGCAGACAGAATCAGACCACCCGTAAGACCAGAAAAGGGTGTCTGTGTGAAGGTTGCTTTATGAATGCTGCATTATATTAATAAAGTGATTTCTAAATATTTAGCTGAGGACTGTACACTATATTCATTTACGTTGCATGAATGCAGTTGTTTAGTAATGACGCAGTCTGCTAACGTCAGATAAAAGCACCCTGAGCACATACATCTGATTTTCTTTTTTCTTTGGTGTCTCAATTATATGCCCGTTATGTTGATTTGTTTGAAAAGTGGTTTTATTTTATGTATGCTTTATTCATTTATGATAGTAATTTTTATGCAATGAATGGGGCATGTTTGAGCACTGCTAGCACTGTCTTGGAGTATGTGGGGTTTGAAAATAGTCTTATCTGCATAAAGGACCCACTGCAGAAAATGTTCGGGAACTACTGCACTTGCCACAAACTTTGTTTTTTTTTAAAGTAGGATGCGTGTAATAGTTGCGTTCTTGTAAATTTGCTGTAAATTAATATTGTCACCAAATACTACTTATTGATTACTAATTATTGGCATCTGTAACAATGGTGTCATGATACCAAAATTATGACCTTCGATACGATACCTGCCTAAATATCTCAACACCGATACTGAAAGCATACCATGACAAAAATCTAAAACATCAGGAAAAGTAATGTACTTCCTCTACAAACCAAGGGCACTTGCTAAAATGACTGATATCTGCTTGTTAAATGTGTCGCCACGTGATGTTTCTCAATTTCTGGGTCCAATCGCGCCTTCGGTCCCATGTCATACATACATAAGACGTGTTTACTGTTTGAATAAAGCCGAGTATCTCAATAAATTATGGGATCTCAGTTCCGGAGTTCAGAAAAAGGAATAAGTTCAACATAAAAGGAAGCAAATGTCTCTCTGGCAGCACTATTTTGCACATTCGGAGCTCATTCTGATCAGCGTGAGTTGCTGTGCGGACCAACTGTGCTGCTTTGTCTCTGGGGCAGACAAGCCGCGTTGAGGGAGCCATGTCTCCTGGAGCGCTGTCTATGGGAGCAGACAATCAGCGGAGAGAGCTGTCTCTTCCGCGCACAGTCAGTCCTGGTGTTCTAACAAGTTTTGCTACCAGCGATTCTCTTCAATTAAGGTGTGTACAGAAAGTCGCTGGTGCTAGTTGGGGTTTTTTGTTTTTTAAATAACTCGCTAACAAGTCGGAAAATATACTAAAACTAGTGGCAAAATCATTAAAGGGACACTATATAGTATTTCTACCTTATAGTTACAGCTTCTAAATTATTGTAATGATCCACAAAGCTGTAATAGGGAGAAGTCTCTGTTACAGCTACGCCGGGTCCTCTTCTGGTTTACTGCACTAAGCAACTTTGGAATCACGGGGCAGAGAACTCTTGTGAGAAATGGGTATCGCTTAATGGGGCACAGTTCACAGGTGGATGGTTGCCTAGCTACAAGAAAAATCTAGCTCCGTATTCCTTGTACAGACATTATATGGCAGAGAGAGCAAGGAGGAGAATAAGAGAGTGAGAGAATGAGCGGCCGTACAAGAGTTAATACTGGACTGAATTTACACAGTAGAGTGAGCTGGAACAGACATGAAGACACACATTGGAGTAGTACGTGTTTGTTGCCCCTTTTTCATGTGTTGTGGTGAGTTTTGTTGACGCAAGTATTATAATGAGTTTTTGAGAGTTACTGAGCAGTGAGCTAGGGTTTGCAGCTTCTAACTTTAGACAGATTAGTTCATTTATTAACGTTAGGCGTCGATTTTGGTAATAAGTGCTTTTTAGCCGGTTAATGTGTGTCTTAGATGACTAAAGTTGGTGGAACCCAAGCTTAGTTGAGGACAGTGTTGTAATCCAATTCTGAGAGTTACTGATGACCGAGAGCGAGTGCTAGCACTTGTTTACTTTAGCCAGATTAGCTCAGGTTTTAGCTTTGGACATTGATTCTGGTAATAAGGGCTTTGCTGTCTGTGGTTTACTGTGGTTATAACTGCTAGTGTACCACGTAAGTTACACTTTATGGTTGGAATAACATGGTCCAGTGTGTATTATGAGCGATATATGGGTTTTATCATGTCGGCAACATTATTTTATTTAGCCGGCTCAAAATCAGCTGTTTGTAGCCGTTTTCTACTTTTGTAAACATCACTCAAGGAGTGAGTGAGTAAAAGAGAGAGAGAGGGAGTTGTGTGTGTTTGTTAGAGAGGGATAGACAGGGAGAGTGTGTGCGAGAGCCAGTCGTGTTTAGGTGAGTAAATGAGCGAGCGAGAGAGAAAAATGTGAGACTTGATTTCACGACACTGTACTGTAAACGTGAAATACACTCAGCAGCAGGTAGGGGGTGCTCAGGAGACAAAAAAGCCAATTCTTACAGTATATTCCTTTAAGGGAGAGAGGAAGCACTGTGCGCACTCATTGGAAATACCGCTCTTATTTTAAAGCGCTGCTTCTTAAAGTACAGGTATCAATTATATGGGGTATTGTACCGCTTTTAATTAAATATTCGAAGTATTGAGGTACTTTACTAGTATTGATATACTGTGCAACACTAGTAACAATTCTTAATGAATCAGGACAACCCTGCTCTGCTGACAATAAAAATGATGATAACCACAAAAAACTAATTAATTTGTTTGGCTTGAGTATGAGTTTTGAGAAGGATGTGGTGTTCTGTTGAGCATGTGGCAGGTTTCAGTGAGAGGCAGGCACTATAAGCTCATTCTTTACTCGGAGGAACTTGTTCATGAAACACAAAGTTAAGAAGAAGCCTTGTACATGGGCAGTGTTACAATGCTATCATTTTCACTATTTAAAACACAAAAATCCAGAGGGCCTGTTTAACAAAGTCTTATGAAAAGGGAGGGAGGTCAATTGGACTAAATGACGATGATCATTAACAATATATTTATATTAGCTGAAAATATATCATTATGCCAAACATATTTAGAAAATTATATATTTATCTTATTGTTCTGAAAACATGTCTAATGCAATGTTTTTATTTTCATGGTAATAGGGAAATTTCTGTTTTATGATATGCAATTTATTTATGGATATAGTGGTTGTTTCTAATCAACGTCAGTATATGTAAATAACCATATTTGTGTGCAGTACAAATAGCGGTGTTGGTGTGATATCCTCCCTGCACTCTAATGCTTTATTAGGTTATATGGTTGAACAATTTATTTTTCCTTTACCTTCTTTTTTGTCATGTCAATAAAATATTACAAAAAGTCAAGTCCTGTTTGTTTTCCCTCCCAACAAGACTGTAAAAATTCTTGCTCTAAGCAAGATGGTGGATTTCACTACCAAAATTTAGGACAACACAACAATGTTCTGCTGAGGGAAAAAAAAAACGTGCTCATCATTAAAACAGCCACTAACACAGAGTAAGAAAAGACAAGAATCAGCACTGAACTGATTTTTCAGATATGGATAACACTAAGTGCTGCTGAAAGGCTTCAACAGGACTCTAGGACTCTAAACTCATGGCTATTCTAGAAATGTTATCCCAGGTCAGTGACTCTTCTCTGCGCTGAGGGGGGGGTGGTGGGAGCCAGGGAAATGGTGCTTTCACTTTGTCAGGAATATTCCAACTTAAAACCTCTGATTAAATTAAATGTCTTTTTTACTGTTACTGTTGCACCGTTGTTGTTTTCATTAATTATGTTTACTTACTTACATTCAGGACTCTCTAATTACTTTTCTCATTGTTATTTACCTTTTGTCAGTGTTACAACACTGTTCATCTGAACCATTTATGGTGGAGTAGAACATTTGAATGAGATGCTGACAAGTGCAAAGAGGGAACCACTTGGTTCATCTCGACTCTCGCAGTCACACTTTTTGAAGCACCTATAGGTCTGGAGCATGTATTTTCTCAAGGAAAGCTAAACATAAGTATGCATTTGACTCTTTTTAATAAACCCCTGGTATGCACTCACCCTGGCTCTTTAACAACCTACCTATCCCTTTATAATGGACAATGCTATGAAATGCAAACAGCCAGTCATCTAAAGCTTCATGTTTCACATTGAATATGTTTACTCGTGTATATGGGTATTGTTTTAATTTTTTGGATTGAACATGGCTCGGTGCCCCAGTTCTCACAGACCAATTTTTCTTGTTGCGCTGAGCTTTCGCTGGAGGTTTTTTTCAACCACCGACCCCAAGAGAGTTTGAACCTCTTTAAAGCTCCTGGGGGAATTGTAAGTCAGATAAAAACAAATGTGAAAGCTGCTTTAACTTCAGAGATTTTAGAGAGTGGCTAGTTTGTGCTGGATTTCATGGTGATTGACAGACCTCTCTGGCCAATCAGAGCTCTGCAGGGTTTACATGGCATGATTCAGTTCATGACCAGGCTTGTTTGGAACTGAAAGCGTCCAGGGACTAAATAGTACCTAGTTCCAGGGACCAGGTGCCAGATTAGGCCAGTGGAAAACCAAAAGAGCAAAGCAGAATCAAGTCATGTAGGTTCAGTGGAATAGGTCTCCCTTTGCATAGGACTAGTGAAGTATTTTTGTGGATTTGAATACTGAATAATGATGATAAAACAATTAATTTTAAAAACATTTGGTGTTTCTAGTCTACAGGGTTTTTTTAAAGATTCTTTTATATCTGTGACAGTGCTAAAAATGTCATGATTTTCAGATCATTTTTAAATTAACACTCACTGTCCATATTTATGAGATTAGATCAGGAGAGTGAATTAGTTTGTATGGACAATTCTGCATGTAATTTCTTGTCATATGGTGGTGTGCTTTTCTAAAGAAAAAGTAATGTTCATTGTCATTTTGTTATTGTTTCCAAATCCCTTGATGTGCAGAAAGCTTCTGGTCAGATGCTAATCAAACACTGCATGTATCTACTAAGTGGATTACAAAATTGTGTTATCTTGTTAACTGCTGTATCTGGAAACCTTTTGAACCTTGTAATGCTTTTGCATTCTGTCCATTTTTTTCCTTTCTGTATCTGACAGGATATTCAAAATGATGTCATGTTCACTCTCTGTTTGTAAATATGACTTTATAACATGTTGCACATGTCCAGTAAATCCTATTAAATTTCCTGTTTCACTTTTCTCATGTTCAGCGTTATATCTAAGCTATAGACCCTGGCTGATCTGATATAACAAAAATGCTGTCTACTGAGGATATATTCTGAGGGAGGGCACTAGCCAGTCATGTCTGAAATCGAGTGTTTGTGTAAAATACTGCCTGATGATGTGCCTCCATTTGGTTGATTTTAAAAGGCAATGTAGATGTATCCTTCGATGTCTCCTCTTATGTGAGCAGCATTTGAAAGGAAGCAATGGCTGATATAAGCAAAAAATCTCGTATGCTAAGCTTGGACCCACATCGAAAAAAGACAACAATTCTAGGTTCATGATCAGTGTATGTTTGGAAGACATCATAATCAGACTTCCTTTAAATAGGCAAAGAGAATAGTTTAATGATCTACTCTTGTCACAGTTTGATAAAATATTCCGTATTGTGGTTCACAATTTGGTTTTCTTAAGATATGCAGGGAAAAAAAATAAATTAAATTAAGAAAAAATATAAAAATCTCTGTCTCACTTGAATTTTTTTAGAAACAACATGTAGTGTATATATTAGAAAATGAAAGGCTCTAATAGTAAAAAAAAAAAACTATGAATGAGGGAAACTGCAGTTCTCTCTGGTTTGTTTACGTTCATAAGTGCCATGTCTTTTAAGGTGGAAAGATATGTTTGAGGAGAAAAACAACTATTTGTAAGTGTCTGAAGTTTAACTTGTTTGTAAAGGCCGATTTATACTTCTGCTTTGACTCAACGCAGAGCATACGCCATTGGCTACGCAAGAGCCCTACTCAGTTGTGAGTGTTTATGCTTTGATATTGGTGTCTGTGTCGCTCTACAAATGCATGGCCACATCACTAGGGCAGAAACTAAAATATCTACCTCTACACTACGTAGTACACAATGTAATGGTGTAGTAGAGTTAGTTTTATAACTATATAAAGTCATTATTTAGGCAGTAGGTCATTGTTTGGGACAGAGCATCGTTTACATGAGGTGCCAGGTAGGAAACAAATACAAAGCAGGCACGTTTTTCCTGTGTGGTCCGGTGTCTTGTTATTTTTCTGTTACTCAGCATTTTTATTCATCCCAGACGCCCACATCATGTCTGAGGAAATCTCTTGCCATAAATGTGCTGCTGTCTGCATCTCTGTGTGTGGAGAATAGGAGTTCATGTTTCTGTATTTCTTCAGTTCCATATGACCAATCACAGTTGTTAATGTCTGCGTCAACGTGACGTTTAGTTTGTGTAGTTAATTTCTGGAGAGGAGCACATCAGGGTATGCTCTAGGCTACAGTGTATGGGTTTGTGTCAATGTATTGCCTATTGCATAGGTTCACGGCACAAATATAATTTGGGCTTAACTAGAGTTGTTTTAGGGCGGCACGGTGGCGCAGCAGGTAGTGTCACAGTTACACATCTCCAGGGATCTGGAGGTTGTGGGTTCGGTTCCCACTCCGGGTGACTGTCTGTGAAAGCCTAGAATGTTTGCCACTTTGTTTTTCATGTGTTTACTGACACTTGCAAACATATTAAACCGGTTTCCAGCACACAGATTGGAGAGCTACTAAATGATGGAAATGTCTGAATTTTACAGAAATTGTTTTTTGATTACAGTCGTGAATGTCACCATATTACTACAGTAAGGCCAGATATTGTGCTGTTCTCTGTATGGATGTTGGAATGTAATGGATAGTTTATTTCATAGAGTTAACAGTTCCATTTGAGGGTGCAGCAGACAAAGCATTTGAAAGGAAGAAGTAGAAATACGCAGACTTGGCAGCTGATGTGAGGGAACGTGGGTGGCAGGCACATGTTAGACCAGTGGAGATGGGCGTTAGGGGATTTGTAGCCAAGTCTGCCACATCCCTGCTTGTGCAGTTCGGCATCAGGTTCTGGAAACTAAGGGCAGCTGTGAAGGAGTTATCAGAAACAGCTGAAAGGTCAAGAAAGTGGTTGTGGATAAGCATGCATTAACGGTGTCAGTGGTACTAGGTGCAACCTTAGTCATCAGGGAGGCCAGTGTGGACTTACGTTTGTTGATACTTAAGTGTAAAATACTTTGGGTATTCATGTGATGGGCTTAATGAGTAACTGTAGATGTTAAGGGTAGCTGGTTGCTGATCTGATCATAAACGGCCACAGCAAACTTGTGTAGCTGTAGGATTGGAACAATAGAAATTATGTGGCTGCCAGTAGGAAGAGACATGGGGTGGGCCTAATGGATTTGGCATAGGATATTTTACAGCTTGTGTATGATTATAATAATAATAATAAAAAAAATAATAATTTAAACAAATGTAAAAATTTGTAAACAAATTTCTGTTGTAGCTGCTTTACCCTATCTGAAATCACCAAGTGAAAACAAGGAACATAGCTGTAAATGTGTCTGTTGTAACAGTCCTTTCACCTGTCACAATAAATATGACACCTGTGGAGGCTAAGCTAAAGGCTAACTCAAACAAGCTGGCAATTCCAGCAGTCACACAATCATCAATCAACAGTGTTTGTTCATTGTATAATAACCAGGGTTATGTTGGTAGTTTGAGAACATTGATGTTTGAGGGTCTTTGCCATGTAGTTGTATTTATTGAGAGATGTATGAATACATATCATAAAATGTGATCTAACTGAGCAAAAGCCCCTGACAAATTTTCATGTAGAAATAACACAAGTAACCATTAATATAAAAAGCTTCACACATAAATCTTCTCTTTATCTACATATTGTGCAGTCTTTGTGAATAGTTATTTCCAGGAATTCAGTATAAATGTCTTCTTAAATAAAGATTTGCCTCAACTATGACTGAGCAATCAACTGTGTTCAATAACAAATGTCTCCTCTCACAAATATTTTGGAGAGACCAGCTTTGTCATTACTCAAATAAAATTCTAGTGATGCACGATATATCGGCAGCTAGAGCTGGCTGGGCAATATGGCCAAAAATGTTATCACAATAAGTTTTTCTGTATTGATCGATCTCGATATATATCAAAATATTAATATTTTGCACACTGTGACAAAGAACATCCTACTTTAAAAAAAAAATTCTTAGGGCATTGCCACCTCAAGAGTTTAAAGAAGCAGAAAGAGTAAAAAGGTCAATTAAGAAGAGCTTAAAATAAATTCATAAACATATTGCACTCAACCCATTAGAAGGCTTAAAACAGTGCTTGTAGCGGTGGGAAAGCCGGAACATTTTAAATTTCGTATGTTCATTCATTCATTGTATATAACCGCTTATCCAGCCTGGTCTATGGCGTCGCATCCAATTAAAATCTGAGAGAAAATAATTTTGTGTAAGGAAAAACCGTGTCAGGCAAAGAACAGTGCTCTCGCAAATGAGAAAACATTTCCCAAACAAAAATACACTTTGATTGAAGAATAACCCACCTTGTGCGAGGACAGTCAAGGTTCTCCCTGCGCACGAGGGAAAGTTTCTGCGCTTGTGACCGGGAGTCACCATACCGGCCAAAATACACTCCAAAACAGATTAAACAGGAAACTATAACAACACTATCGGCAGCTGATATATAATTTGCCGATATGCGTATTTTTTAGTTATTGTTATCGGTCCAATATAGAAATTTTAGCTTATATTGCAGATAAGCGATAACTTGGTGCCCTTTTCGTGCTTGCGCATGTGCAGTGATGCCTGTAAATACACAACTATGTCTGCTGTGTGTCTGTTTTTCACTGTTTCTGCAGTTTCTGGGATTAAATTTCTTCGTCATGAAAACTTATTTAAAATATCAGCAACAATCAGTACATGCAAACAAAGAGAGCGAGTTAAACGAAAGGTACTCCACAACCACCACAGTGAAAATTGATATAGAAACATGAAAATTGATAGTCCTTCAGCGTCTGAATTTATTACCGAAGAACGATGATAAACGATTAAAAACACTTGTTCAAACACTCTCCCAAATACCAGAGGGCAGAAGCCCTTCTTATATAAAACAGTCATTCAGCTTCTGAATTTATTACTGAAACACAATGATGAACAATTACAAACACTCACTCACTTTCTGAAATACCACAGTGCAGGAGCCGTCCTTTTCAAAATACAATCATTAAGCAGCCCTCTAGATACCATTCATGCGGAACCAGCAGTAAATATTTGATAATATATAAATGAACTAAAAACGTAAAAATACAAATACTGAAAAGGCTTGTCCTATTGCCTTTAAACCAATGTGAATTTGCTTTATTTACAAAAATATAGTTATTGCTTATTAATATTGGTGTTGGCTACTACAAGGTGCTATTATCAGTTGTTGTATTGGCCCAAAGTTTGTAAATTGGCCCATAAAAAATTGTGCATTCTATAAATTTTCATTCTTCAGTCTTCAGATAACATTTTATTTTAAGTGCGGGAGATCCAGAATTAAGAATACTGTAAGATTTACGGTAACCATAGTTATCTAAACAGCCTGAAAAAAAAAAAGCTTTAAAGGGAACACCTATGACTGTGTATAAACGCAGTTCACTCTAGTGGTTTCAGAAGCTAAGCGTCTTTTAATGTGGAATGTTGTGTTTGAAGGGAAAAGTTATTTGTTTGTGGCTGGAGTATAACTTGTCTGTGCATTTTTATTCCGTGTTTGAACTTGAATTGTTTAGTTTTATAGCAGTTTTGGTAATGCAGTTAGCTGTTAAGTCATTTACAGACACCAGTAGTTAAACACATTACACCGGTTTCCAAACGGAGTGGAGAGCAGCAAATGGCGAGGAAACATCTGTATTTTATACAAATGTATTTTTGATTACAACCGTGACTGTTGCCTTTAATGGGAGAGTCTTTAAGAATAGTTATGGCAATGTTAAATTTGCCTAAAAAAAAAGAGACAGGACTGTACAGAACAAAACCTAATGCTGACTGGGCTGTGATTCTCAGAGGCAGGACAAACCATCTGTCAGAGGTTGGTTAACACTGTGGTAGAATGAGAGATAAAAGTGTCCCCCCTTTCCTCTTTATGATTTTTAGCTGGTGTCTTATGGCTATAATTCCATTTCACCAAAACCTTAGTGTACAGCTAACTTCAATTCTTAACACTTCAGAAGGATTGGTTTGGTGTCCCGTTCCACTGCAGTTTGAAAAGGTCCAGCTGTCCTGCTGAATGGTGCAAAAAAACTAGTAACATAGCAACACTAGTATGTTTATTTTTAGTGGGGAATCGTGTCAGATTACAGTCTTTCTACATTAGGGCTCGTCTGCTTGGCAAGACAAGTAGAATTAATCTGCCAGGACAATTAATAAATATCTCATCTGTACTGAATGTGGACTTTGGACAATCATTTTGCTCGCAGAAACATTTCACAATAGAATTTTTAATTGAAATAAATTCATTATACACCTTCCAAGTCAATGTGGACAGACACAAAATACAGCAACACAAATTTCTGGAGCAAATGAAATGTACTATTTGTAAAATACTGATTAAATGTTAAAAATTATAAAACAAAAAATAACAGTTCTTCTATGAACATTTTGCTTCCAATTTGCAAAATTGAGAGCAGAGGTAAGACACACTCCTTTTATTAGCTCCAGGCCTGCACATTACTTTATTGTCCAAATCAAAACAGGAATATAAACCCACTTTTGGATACTTGATTTTTAATGAAGAAAAAAATATTTACTAAAAATACTACATAATATAGACATTCTCATCTTTCCAAGCAAATTGGAAAGCTAATTTTAAGATTATTTTTCCATTATTCCCTTTTAGCTGTTCAAAAAAGGATTTTGGTATGTTGAAAAATAATAGTTACAGAATTAGTCTTAATAATACTGAGATTAAACTTTTAATCAAGATTCATGTAGCCCCAGACATGCGCTTAAAAGACAACTGAAAAAGATTCTCAATGTGGGCTTCAGTTTGAAGTTCAGACCTGCACTTGTTGGTCCACTGTGAATTTTTGTTTCTGTTCTCCTGCTGCACTATCCATTCCAGAGAAAGGACTGGTCACAGCAAAGATGCACTGAAGTGCCCTGTTGAAGCTCTCTGTTGCCATAGAAACCACTCCTAGCTGCCACTCCAGGCATGGTAGGCATGGAAACGGAACATATGACAGTGGTCCAGTGGTTACATCATTGCAGTGCCATACATCTTGGGACTATGTAGGCCTCCTCTGTGCGCATCAGTGGAATGTAGGGACCTTGTTAGAGCAGCTGTGTGCCTGTCTGTTGAATGCAGGCCAACATAAGGTCAGGTAAGGGCATCTTTACACATGTAAAGGAGTCTCTGTGTTACAGAACTGAGTTGGTAATGATGAAGAGGCTATTTATAGACTGAGAGGAGTTAGCATATGCTATATAGCATTTTTTTTTGTATGCCCTCGAGGTTGCGTATCAGATTTAAAAACAGATATTTCAATGCTTTCTCTAGTGTTCTACTCTGCAGAATAAAACCTTGTTCAGAAATAATATCAAAACCCACCTTCATGTTAATGAAACTTGGCCTATATGATGAGATGATGTAGCTGAACCTGTGGATTTTTGTGGTTTTGTTGCATTCAGTAAGATGTACTTGGCTGATTAACCTGCATTTAATGAGTAAAAATCTATTAAAGCATTATTCTCTAACAGAATCATAATAAGGTAAATGTGGTAAAAATTTGCCATTTTACCTTTTATTAGGTGCCATTATTAAAATGGCCTTCAAAGGTCTGTCCTACTTCCTGTTCCCATCGAATATATTTTATTTTTGTTTAATAAAAAAAAAAGCCTTCTGTGAAGCCACCCACATCCATAACCATTTGGTTATTGTTGTCTGGCCTTTTCAATGTAGTGTGATGCTAATCGCAGCGTATGATCAAAGTGTGCTAAATGCAAAGTCAGGACACAGGTGTTCAGTATGCTGCACTTTATTTTGATACTAAACATCATACTGGACTTCAGATAATGCCTTCCCCTAAATGGAAGCCCCTTTTAAAAACCAAGCCTAAAACTAAATACATAGACCAACCATAACATTATGACCTCCTTGTTTTTATGCTCACTGTCCATTCTCTCTTAGCTCCACTGACCACACAAGAGCACTTTGTAATTGTACAGTGACAGACCGTAGGCCATCTGCTGCTCTGCATGCATTGTTTGTCTACTTTCACCCTGTTCGTCTATGGGCAGGGCCCCCAAACAACAACCATAGAGCAGGTATGATTTGGCTGGTGAATCCTTCTCAGCGGGACAGTGATATTTGTAGTTGTGGTCTATTAGTGTGTGTTGCGCTGGTCACTACTGGACTGAGAATAGTCCACCAACCAAAATAATTCAGTCAACAGCATCCTTTGGGCAGCATCCAGTGACCAACGATGAAGCTACCGATAAGCTACTGTCTCTGAGTAGACACAGGTGTGTCTAAAACTACAGCAGGGCTGCTGTCTGATCCAGTTAAACCAACGCAACACACACTAACAGCATCCTCACCACATCAGCATAACTGCAATGCTGAGAATGGTCCACCATCCAAATCACTCCTGCTCTGCAGTAGCATTGTGGTGGTTCTGACCATCAAAGGACAGAATGAAAGGGGCAAAGAAAGTACGAAAAACAGCAGTTGGTCTACACTCTAATTGTAGATTTACAAAGTGCTCTTTTTCAGTGAGTAGAGTGAGTGAGCATGCAAAGTCAGTGTAGAAACAAGGTGTTCATAATGTTATGGCTGATCGATGTATGCATTTGAGGTATAAGGGTCTTCTAACTAGGTCTATTAAAGTTCTTTGGATGTTGGAATTGACAGGAAATTATAGTTTCCCATTGATGAAAAGCGAGAGATTGGAAATTGAATACATGGCCAGAGGCCTCAGAACGGAATGTGGGTAGTGTGCAATCCTAGCTAGGGGTTATTTATAGTTCAATGGGTGTGAGACGCAGACGCTCTGACAGGCTGCCTTTTGACATCATTACATGCCAAATGATTGGACTGCAGTAGCTGGCATGAAACTAAGCGTCTGGCATTTTTGGTTTATGATAATGGGATAAGTATGTCAGAAATACGGAGTACACTGTGTATACAGCCCATTTTGGAGCTTTATGTTCCTCAGGCCTTTTTAAAATAGACTTATTTGTTAATCTAGTTAAGTTGAATGACAGCTAGAATTTTTTGATAATATGGTTCTTCTTGAGAGAATGAACACATTTACAAATTAGTGTTTTGCAATCTTTAAAAAAAAGTTATAGTAGTGTACTGTGAACTGACATTGTAGCCATTATGCAAACCAATTAAAGTTCTTTACAGTGTGTTTTCTAGTCCTTACACAAAGGTTTTATAGGAGAATATATTCTTCTCAGACCAAAGTTTACTGGGTAAATATTTTTTCTTCTCCCATTTTTACATATGATGTACAACTATTTACACTATTTTAGTGGTTCTATGTCCTTGTCTTTTGGACCAGTGCCCTGTTCGCATGGTCTAAATAATTAAGTTTATTAAGTGAGAATTATTTTAAAGTATACATAGATACATTTTTGTATTACTGTTTTTAAAAAGATATAATGTAGCTCTACATGTGTTCTGTTCAGTAGTTGCTTGTTTAGAAGCTTGCCCTTGTGAACAATAAGGGCTGTGGTGTGACTGAGCTGGCAATGTGCTTGACCTGCTTTCACTGCTGGCTGACTGTGTGCTCCAAGTTCCAGAACTCTGCTGTTTGCACTATTGGAATTAAAACAGTGATGTTGTAGTCACTGCTAATGCCAACATGACTAATTTTTTTTAAATAACTTTTTTAATAACCTTTTTTAACTTTAGTGTAAACACTTGGTTATATAGGAAAGTGGAATCAGATGTTGCCGGGTGTATTTTTTTTTTTATAAACAGCAGCCCACTTAATATCATATTAATTCTGTAGTCAGTGAACAGTTTGTTCAGCAATGGTAGACTGAGTATTCTTGATGCTAAGAAGTACATTGCTTTCAGACAGACAGAAATACAGTTCTTTCTAGACTTTCTAGAAAAGACCCAGGAGCAGCATTACTGTGAGATTGACCTTATTAAGCAAATTATATATTGGCCAGCTGAGATAAATCCAGAACATGTTTTCACACCTGGAAATGTTCCGCATGGTTTAGGCATGGGCCGGCATCTGTGTAGCATGTGCAGGAGGCATGGCATGAGAGTGAATTCTCCAGATAATTACCTGCTGTAGTTGCACATAGGCTTACTTGGACATTACCGGGATTTGTTCTCGGGCCATCAGGAAAACATTAGTGATATCTGTTACTGGACTATTGCGTTTACATGGACAGCTCATCCGGGTAAAATAACAAAAAGTTCTAGGTTGCTATGCAGGTGAGTGGGGCTTTTTTAAATACACATTTGCTCTAAAATTGTACTTGCTCTTCTGAATTCCAAGATGAACTTTTTATTGCTTGAAACACATTAGGCAATAATATTTTGTAAAAAAAAAATCACTGCTTTGTGTTAAAATTCCCATGTTATAGAGCACATCAAAATAAAAACTTAGTCCAATGGCTTTTTAAAATGTAGTCAAATTAAATGTATTTATTTATTTATTTTTTTTATAGTGATGTGATGGTTGTGAAATGTGATCAGCTGGCTTTTGTAGTCCTAAAATAATACTGAATAATGTGTCTGAATATAAAATATTTAATTACTGTTCAATTGAAATAATGAATATATTGCTTGTAATTCTTTAAAAATATTGTTTCTTATGGTTGGAAATGACTAACAAGTGATAAAGCCAATTAAACATTTTTCTAGAGTATTGGTGTCTTATTTTCTAGTCCTGTTGGGCCACTACTTTGAACATTATAGAGATTTCTCTGCTCCCAACACACCTGAAGCAGCTAATGTTCTAATTAGCAACACCTTCCGAAGTTGATGTGAGTATGATGGAGAAAACTATAACATGTTGGGCAGTGGGCCACCAGTGAATAGCTAGAGGAGCAGGATGCACATAGTCTTGCATTGCCAGAATCTCTAGGAAGAGTCTGGTACCTTCCGCCACTTAACGTAGCCAAGAACCACCTACTACTGAGGGCAAAGAAATTTGACTGACACGCAAAAGTAACAACACAAGTCTGCTATGTTAGCATGACTTGTAGAAGTCTTTATGATTCACATTGGACCAGTACCAGAATGTGCATATATGCGCATGTACAGATGTACAGTCAGTCAGAATGCAACTGGCAGAATCCTGACAGTGAGGCCAGATTAACTCACTGAAAGTATCAGACTCTGTGTGGGTGGAGTGTCTGGCTGAGCCTACAGTGCACAGCACTTAAAAGACAACATATCAAGTAGGAGATATTGTAATGTCATCATGTGGAGAAGAAAAAAAACCCTCCTCTGACGTTGGTATGAAATATAAAAACATAAATTACAATGCCCCTAATGCCCACCACAACCTTATTTATTACTGTAGACGAGGGAGCGTTATTTTTTTTTACAAATTTGGGAGACAGCTGTCTGCATTACCAAAATTGCTGCAAAATGCTACAAATTGCGTTATATATTAGTTTCTGTAGTAATTCAAACAGTGACTAAAAGCTTGCAGACAAGTTAAACTTCAGCCACACAGTCACTTTTCTTCTCAAACATACCATTCCATCTTAAAAAAAAAAGTGGAGCTTTGGAATGTAAACAAACCAGAGAGAACTTGGTTTCCCCACCATCGTAAACATCCCCTTTAAGTCAGAATGTATCCGGTTTTTCTTCTCAAATGCATTTTACCTTGCAAGTGGTACTATGTCTAGACAGTGTGTGTACACCCAAGCTAGGGTGAGAGCTTTAGGAGGAAACAAATCTTGTCATTGAGCTGAGTGACACATTTTATCTCTCACACCATTTTGAACAGTTGCTTCGGTTCCACTTTTAGTTCTGAATGAACAGAACACCATGTCTGAGAGAATTGTGCATACTTGAGATTTGACACTAATGGGTTGATTTAAAAATTGATAGTTTTAAGAGGTCAAGAGCTTTTCCAGTTCCTCAGACAGTTTGCTTCAATAGCTTTCCTTCTCACAAGCAACAAGGAATTTAGGACATTTTTTTAAAGTCTGTAAAATATCTTAGCAAATTTGAGTTTTTACTGTTCAGCTATATATGTAAAATACAAATTTTTTAAAGCTTACGTTTTCAAATATTTCTCCTACTCAAATCTTTTGTCCTTAATAGCTTTATGCCTTAGTTACATAACGTACACAACGTACACCCACACCATGGTTTCAGTGCCAAGAACCTCAACATGTTTATTTCACTCAGAGCTTTTTACTTTGGTGTTAATTCTATTACTGTCTGTTGGAAAGCAAGTCTAGTACTTCTATATTCATATTCATTATTGTTTCCAACTCAGCGTGGGTTGCTCTGGGCCATATGTGGAAGTAATTTTTCACTCTTTGATTCTCTGTACGATTCCTACCTCTGATAATACAATACATCTGATAATAATAATGATGTAATAATACAAACAGTGTTTTTGAAAAATGAATACAAATATTTGTTTTATTAAGGCTCTTCATTTAATGGACAAAATTATAAAGAAAATATTTCCAGTGTATTGTGACCCTAAAATGGGGCAATGTGGCGCAGCAAATAAGATGATATTTTCAATGTTTTGACAGACTGCACTAAATTGTATATTGTGAACAAATGTAAAATATGATGTCTGCTCCACTAAAAAGTGTTGGAACAGAGGCATGTTTACCACTGTTACATCACGTTCCCTTTTAATTGCACTGTTTATTCATTTGGAAACAACGTCAAAAGTAGATAGGTGCAAATGTGATACTTGACAGCACAGAGAAAGGAATTGCTTGTTAACTGATCAAAGTCTCGCTCTCAACTTTTTTTCTCTCCCCAGTCTTGCTTGAATGCTTTTTAGCTTCTTGATTTTAATTTCCCCTCATGTTACAAGTTCTTTTTCCTCTGGCTATTTCTGTGCTCAAATATCAGTGCTCGGGTTTTTCACATTTGTGGCGCTTGCAAGATGGGTATTTACAAATGCGAAATGTTAAAACTTGCAGGTTTATATATTTCATCTGGTGTTATTACATCCTCTACTTTTGACATTGATGTGATGCTATAATAATAATTTGCTCTTTTATCTGAATTTTACATACAAAAGAGATTTCAGATCCTCAATAGTCCATTGTGGCTGTTGTCTGATTCTCCTCTTCATTATGCACCAGTGGAGACCTGGACTGCAAGCAGGATCTCAAGAGCATGCACACATGCACACAACCTACATGTAGCCACACAGTTTTGCCTGGAATTTTCTTACTGAAATACACATGGATTTCCTAGGAACATATATCAATCAGCATAATAGCAGCATTTAAAATCACAGTCTCAGTCTCTTTAAAATCCCAATATACACTTCTACAGCGATTTTATGCTGACACATACAAGTCAATCCTTCGTACCGGGGCTCCAGACTTAATGTCCTGTGGTCCCAGGGCGGATAAAAATAGTAACGGTAAAATATCGTACACTGGAGTCTCATCCCTTGTGCTATGTAGTTTTGGCATTTTGCACAAAGTGCTTTATTTTAAACAATTATATAGATTAAAATACAAATATTAGTACAGTACAGTGCTGTAAAATTATCACTCACATTAATAGTGTTTTTGATATTTGATAGCCTGAAAGCCAAGTATTGCCTAATAATCTGGAAGTTTTGTGTTGAGAAATGTTGTTTTGAACTCTTTGAAAATTCTCTCACAGTGTGACACAATGTGGTGAGCTGCAAACCATTGATGAACACTCATTCTATACCTTCTATATTCACCTGCTTAGAGTGGAACATTTCAAAGATGTAATATTAATGTTCTATAGATATTTTTACTCTAACATTGCCCCAAATGTGCAGTGTCTATATTTACAAACTATAGTTTAGCAATGTTATAACTTCCTTAGTCAAAACATTGGAAATATTGTTACTTGAGATTTGACACTAAAGTTCCCATAGAACTGATAGATTTAAAAAAATCTAGCTTTTCAAGCAGTATACGTCCCTGGATTCACTGCATAAGTAAAAATTCTATAGGTTAAAATAAGTTAATTAAATTAGACCCATAATTTTTTAAAGCTAATATTGTGTGTATGTTTTTTTATGCGACTGGATTACGGATATATTGTTTGAGCCATTTATGAGTACTCTGCAATTTTGTCTAGTTACTTGCTTTTGGATGTACATGATGTTGCTTCTTCAGCTTTTCTAATGAAGTAGTTGGAATGGATGTCAGCACTCTATTTTAAATTCCACTGCTCTGGTTTCAGTTAGTGTGGACATATAAAATTTTTAACACAGCTGTATGAAAACATTAGCAAGATATATGTTGAGTCTACAACCTGTACTTGAAGGTTTCTTGAAAAATTTGTTAGCTGCTGGGCTCTACTGAATTTCAGTGTGAACTTTGTCCCTAACATTTTCAAATTCTGCTCCAGGCAGGCTTCATGAAAAGAAAAGCTTTTAAACATATATCTATTCAATGCTTTTTTTAGGGGGGTCTCAAACCAAAAATGTGTAGATGCTTAGAGGATTAAAAACAATGGCAGTGTAGATTGTATGTTCGGATTAATACTGTACTATGCTAATTTTAACATTTCTATATCCTAGAAAGTGACCTGAGCTATGGGGGCGTTCCTGGACAAGCCCAAGACGGAGAAACACAATGCTCATGGCGAGGGCAATGGCCTGCGCTACGGCCTTAGCAGCATGCAGGGTTGGCGGGTGGAGATGGAGGATGCTCACACTGCCACGGTAGGCTTACCTCATGGTCTGGACGACTGGTCCTTCTTCGCTGTGTACGATGGGCATGCAGGCTCTCGTGTGGCCAATTACTGCTCCAAGCACCTGCTTGAGCACATTGTGGCAGCTGGGTCAGCGGAAGAGCTTCGGCGAGCTGGTGCTCCTTCACCTGACACACCAGTTGTGGAGGCTGTGAAGAGCGGCATCCGTGCAGGCTTCCTGCGCATTGACGAGCATATGCGCAGCTTTACTGACCTGCGCAACGGTATGGATCGCAGTGGCTCTACTGCCGTGGCTGTTCTGCTGTCCCCTGAGCACTTATACTTCATTAACTGTGGCGACTCCCGGGCATTACTGTGCCGTAATGCTCAAGTGTGCTTCTCCACGTTGGACCACAAGCCGTGCAACCCACGTGAGAAAGAGCGCATCCAGAACGCTGGTGGCTCAGTCATGATTCAGCGGGTCAATGGCTCGCTGGCTGTGTCCCGGGCTCTCGGCGACTATGACTATAAGTGCGTGGAAGGCAAAGGCCCCACGGAGCAGTTGGTGTCCCCCGAGCCTGAGGTGTTTGAGATTGTGCGTTCCGAGGCTGAGGACGAGTTTGTGGTGCTGGCCTGTGATGGCATCTGGGACGTGATGAGCAACGAGGAGCTGTGCGCCTTCATACGTGCTAGGCTGGAGGTGTCTGATGACTTGGAAAAAGTGTGCAATGAGGTGGTGGATACGTGTCTACATAAGGTACAGAGGCTTTGGGATTACCTGCTACTTAGTCCTGGGAACTGCCTTTTTGAAGTAGCTCTGTGAATTGTTCTTTAAGAGTGTTCTGTGTGGGATCACAGGAGGATATCTCCCTTTCTTTCTCCCTGCAGGGAAGTCGAGATAACATGAGTGTTGTGTTAGTGTGTTTTCCAAATGCACCCAAAGTGTCAGAGGAGGCAGTAAAGAAAGATGCAGAGGTGGATAAGTTTCTTGAATCACGTGTGGAAGGTGAGATGATATTACGTTTTTATGTATATTTTTTTTTTTTTTTTTTTTTTTTTTTTAATATTACAAAATGTAGTGAGCAGCAAAACCTGTGCTTATGTTTTATCTATAAAATCTTTGACAATAACAGTATTGCAGTCCGAACTGACCACATTCTCGAGTGTTCTGTGTAATGAAAGAAGTTTTGCCAAAAAACTTGTCTGATGATTGTCTTATGTTGCTAAAATGTAATGTGATTCTGTGTGACCCAAATTTTTTTTTGTTTTTTGTCAGTGAAAGTGAAATGTTTTTGAAAATTCAGTGTTCGAGATTTTTGTAAACTCAGTTTTTACTGTTTCTTTGGCTTTTTTTGGAAATGCTGACATTACACCTCTAACTTGTGCTTGCTTTGCTCTGCTCTGCTCTTTTCATTCATAGAGCATACAGAACTCTGAAAAGCTAGACAAAAATATAGACTCTCAGTATTTCATAGAGTGAACTGGCTTTAGAAATATAATTGACTGATCAAAAGCATGTGTAAGATACGAAGACCCTGAAGGGACATACTGTAATTTTTTTTTTTTTTTTACTCCCATATAATTGTGCATCACTGCTAGAAACCGCAAGTGCAGAGCAGAAGATTTATGGCATAAAAAATTATGCCACGTCTCTTCATAGGTTCCATAGTAAGGTTTTAACATTTTGTTTAAATATTTTCTTATTTCATATTCAATTATCAGAGCTTGTATTCTAATGTAGACTGCCTTCAAATCACAGCCTACTGTGGTTTTGACACCAACACATTGTTACATTACTTTTTCAGCTTGGTGCCCTGTGTTCAGTGAACGTACTTTACAGAGTTTAAACATATGATATTTATCAACCTTTTTGTGTATTATTATTATTTTTTTTTTTTCTGTGTAAATGGAAAGAATTTTGAAAACTGCTTGTGTAAACAATATATTTGAAAACAAAAGGGGAGAGATTACTGCCTGAAATTTAGACTGATCAACCTGCATCTAATTTTTGCTGTGGGTATTTATTTTTTCTATTTACTATTTTATGATAGTTTTGGCTGTTTTGATATTGTCTTGTTGAAAGGTCCAGTTTTTCTGCAGGCTGCCTGGTGTTTTCCTTCAGAATCTTTGCATAGTTATCCTTTCTCATGATGCTGTTTGCTTGGACAGAGTTGCTAGAGTTTTCACTTTTTTTTTTTATTTTTTTTTTTACCTTTTAGGTTCATTATCTATATTTCTGAAAAACGCGTGAACGGCTAAGTATTTTGGCAGTCATTTGTGATGGGATCAGACGTGATGTATGTTAATGCCAAGTTTGAACAGTGCCTAAGATTCTGAATACCTGCTTCCGGTTTATAAGAAAACTATGAATAGGATTCATGTTTAGACTGATAGTATTTTCCATGCAAGTCAGTCTTCACTGAGGCTTTTTATATTTAAGTCTGGAAAAATGATTTAATTGTATTAATGCTTTCTTTGACTTTATGTATTGCTTTGAATGGAGAATTTACTTATGTAAGACATCTGTACTGTTTCTTATACTCCAGATCATCTTGACTAACTCACTCTCTTGCACACTGTCTTGTACTCTTTCTCCCTCTCTCCTTATTCCTTGACCACCCCCTCCCCCTTTGCCTCTATTCCCTCTTTGGTCCTCTGTAAGATTTCAATAGCTCGACAGTGTTTCTTTAATTTCTTTTTCCTCCAGCCTTCCCTTTTCTTTTTTTGGATGTTGTACATGCTTTGGTGAGCGGCAGCGGTGGAGTTTAGTAAAGTTTTGCGGGTTATGTAAAATCATGGCCCTGAGTGTTGGGCCAAGGTTGGCGTAACATTGTGGTGATGTTTGGCTGGGTGCTGAGAGGGCCTTAGGGAGTCATCAGCACTGCTGCTCCGGCGAGGAATGTGTTGGCTGAACATCGAGCTGGCAACAGGCCCAGAGCAGTCCAACTAAGCCGCAGGGTTCCCTTCTACAGTCCCTCTGCCCTGCCCTGCTCTCTCATATTTCCCTCTTCTGTCTTTGTCTTCTCTCCCCCTTTTCTCCTTGCCTTATTCTTCCCTAATCTGTTGTTCTTGCATTTCAGTTTTCCTGTTTTCTCCCACACACATTCATTCTCTCTCTCTCTCTCTCTCTCTCTCTCTCTCTCTCTCACTCTCACTCTCACTCTACACTAGTTGCTTCTTTCCATCACTCCCTCCACCTTTATTTTTATTTTTTTATTATTGTTATTATTTTTTCTTCCCCCCTAGTTTCCTGTTGGTTCTGTTGTGAAGTTTCTTTTTTTAATGCCCAACAAGTCATATCAGGCCTCATATAAAATGATTTATGTCTTTATTTATTTATTTATTTATTTATTTATTTATTTATTTATTTATTTTTCTTTAGCTTCTTTGGTTAAAATGTTTTTCTTTTGGTGTTGAAGTGACCAGGGATGCATTTAACCCCCTTTAACCTTTGGTTTATTCTCTCTCAGAGCTCATAGAGAAAGCAGGTGAAGAGGGCATTCCTGATCTGGTACATATCATGAGAAACCTCGCCACAGAGAACATCCCAAACCTCCCACCAGGGGGAGGCCTTGCCAGCAAGTGAGCACTTACACAAACACAACACACACCAAACCAATGTTCTGAAACCCAAATAAAGATAGAGTTTGTGTAAATACAAGAGTTCATCAACCTGATGTGTACACAGATACTGGTGTACACCTACACATTGTCTGTGCATTCCTTTCGTTACTGACTTCATACCCACCCAGTACTCTGATTTTCATTGTCTTTCAAACCTTGTTTTTATTATGATCAGAGCTGTATTAGCTTTATGTTAACTTTGTATTCTTATGGCAATACATAAATAAACAAACTGCTTTTAAGCCACCTTTCAATAGCTTTTAAGGTAGGTCTGCATGTTTCCTGGTTTCATATGAATCACACTTGTGAATGAAATGAGATCATATTATAAAAACAAAAAAACATTGTTTAGACATATTAACTAAACCCTTGTTTAGTACATTATCTCAGACACCAACAGAAACAGCTAACACCTTTACCAACACACACTATATTGCCAAAAATATTCACTCCAATCTCTTCTGTGGCTACAGATGCATAAAGCCAAGCACCTAGGCATGCCGATTGCTTCTACAAACATTTGTGAAAGAATGGATCACTCTCAGGAGCTCAGTGAATTCCAGTGTGGTATCATGATAGGATGCCTCCTGTGCAACAGGTCCAGTCGTGAAGTCTCTGCCACTGGGCTCTGGGCTGACATCATATTAAAACCTATGGATTTTTTGTTAAATGTCCATACAAAACCCAAATGCTTGACCTGCATCAATTTATTTATTCATCCCCCACCACCAAAAATACGATTTCTATTTATTTGTGTCTGTTTTTCTGTGCATGTGTTTTCTTTACAGGCACAGTGTTATTGAGGCTGTGTATAACCGTCTCAATCCACAAAGAGAGGAAGATGGGGTGAGTTTCCCGTTTCGTGTTTTTACATTTTGGTCCCCCAGTAAACTCTGTCATACTGTACATAGCACACACTCCTAAGACTGAATATATATTTTGTACAGATAGGATCTGTACTTGAGGTTGATTTCAGTTATCTCATCATGAGTTCAAAACCCACAGCTGGGGTGAGCTCATCCTGCTGGCCTTCTGCAACAAAACACAAAGACTGAGATCACCACACCAAACCTTCTTGTAAAGGATTTATATTGCCCTTGTAATACAAAGAAAAATACATAACAGGCTTGTTTTTGTTTGGAATGATGTTTGTGGTTTTTAAATGGTTCCTCCTAAAGTGTCTCATGATGATAATGATGCTTTACGTCTGTGGTTATGATCAGGTGCCCTGCATACTGGGGAAACCTCAGTGATGTAGTGGGCTCAAGGCTTAAAAAAAGTCTTATCTGAATGCGTTAAGAATAATAGATTTCTGTGTTTGTGTCAGAGTTGTACTGTCTTAAAAAATCCTCAGGGGACATCCAAGAGATTAGTGTGCGTGTGTGTATATGTATGAGTGTAAGGGAGAAACTGTGCCAGTGTGTTATTGGTCTGGGCTCTTGGATAGTCTGTGTGTCTAGAGGATGGTGTTTTCTTGCCTTGGTCTGGTTTTGTGTGATGTGCCCAGTAGTTGAGGTCTCTGTGCTGAAGTCTGAGTGTTGGTGAGAGTACGCTCTTCCTGTTTGATTTGTTCTGTATGTGTCTCCCCCTTCCTGTATCCATCCACTACCATATCCATTAAAGAAAATATATCTTTAAAAGCATAAATAAACAAATGTTAAATCTGGTTTGCAGACAAACACACCCACAAAACTGGGCTGCACAATTTGCGTTTCTTGTAAGAGACTCTAAAAGTTGACAATTTTATTTTTGTGCCCCATCACTATTCATGATTGCTACTCTTTGACTCAGCTTCGATACAGTAACATGTGCACCGAGCAGTCCAGACACTACTGAAAGTTCTGCAACTCCTGTTTGTGCAGCCTAATTTACCAAATTATTGATTGATTGATTATTATCAAAATTGTGCAGTCCTTAGACCTTACTGTGGGGAAAACTATTTACTATTTATAATTTTCTGGTACACCATACCAGTGTTTCTTTTTGGCTTTATTGGGAGTGGACATGACTTATTTCATTTATGCAATGGAGTACTGACTTGGAATGCATACAGTCAAACACCTTTTAATGTATGCATGAAAACACAGACAGGTCACTGGCGTTGTTTCATGTTAGCTAATACCAACGCACTGTAGTCTTTTCTAATTCTGTGTTCACTTTTTGATTAATGCAGCCCTCCTGTTTCATTTGGTAAGTTTAACAACTAATCATGCTTCCTATAAAAGGACGATGTGTCATTGGTTAATGCTTTAAAATTAGGAGGGTTATTTAACGTTAATCTACTGGCATGTACATCAAGTACTGGAGAAAGGAGGAGCTGAACAAATTTTACAAAAACTGAAATCTCTGTTAGATGTCTTTGGACTGAAAGGGAAAAGATTGTGTAGCCTTGTGGATTTTGTTTGGTGGTTGGAAATTAGAATAGTGGTTGTTAGATGGAACTAATACAGTGATTGTTTGATAATAATAATTGGAAGCAGTTCTGGGCTGGTTTTCTTCACCTTTCTTACTTTCACATATCAGCCATGGTCCATGTGCTACATACATGTTGCTGAATGTGGTTTAAATCGTAGATAATCCTGTGCCCTACTTTTGCTTGACGACAAAATTACTCTTTGGTCCACTCACGTTTCTTTATAATTCAATCTTTAGTAAATCTGCCCTTTGAAATGTTATTTCAAAGGGAACTTATTTTTTACTGGATCGGAAATATTTAATAGCTCTTTTTTTTCTTTCTTTCTTTCTTTCTCCTCTGTATTACTTCTCTGTTTTCTTTCTCTATAGAATGGTGCAGACCTCGAGGACCCCTGGTAGCTGCCCAACCTGAGGGCCTGACCCCTACAAGGATCCCTCGGTTTTGAAGACACCCTTCATAATTTTATTTCCTGTTTTGTATAAAACAAGAGCTTGATTGGGCCACCGGTAATGATTTTGAAGTACAATGGAAAAGCAGTCTGTTCAGAATTGCAGACTTTTTTTTTTTTTTTTTTTTTTTTTTTTTTTCTCTCTCAAAAACCTGAGGGAAAGAAGAGCTTCAGCATTAGAAAACACATCATAAAACAAAATACACATCGAACAATAAAGACAGCTTTTTTTTGCGCTTTTTTTGTGGTTGTTGGTGTTCTTGTTGAAACTGATGTTTGGGGCAATGCATGCCCATAAGCGCTGTGGTGCCTTTTTCTAATTGGCTATGGATGGGGAATTTGGACTGATGGCTGTTCCATGGCCTTTGGCCCAGAGCACAACAGAGCAGCTGGGCAATGTGAGACCACTGCTACCCCTTCATTTATGGGGTTATGGACCATCACTGGCTTTAATCAGGATTTTCTTGTCTGATGTTTGCATGTGGAACATGTTTGGAGGAATTGCTACATTACTACATAACCTGTGTGGAAAGGTTTGGAGCTTGAAGACTTTTTGCACCTTCTACATACACACACACCACACACACACATGCTCTGATAGACGTTTATGGAGAGAGACTGCGTCAATATTGCTTCACCCTGCAGTTTATCACTTATTTGGTTGTTAGAATCTTTTAATCCTGCTGTTTCAGAGTATATAGAATATATATAGATATATATATATAGATATATATATATATAAATTCATATATTTTTTTTTGCCTTGAATATTGTCGTTTATGGCTTACAGTTTGAGAAGCAATAGACGTGACAAAGGGTTGTGTCCGAGTCATTCCATGTCAAATTAGTTGGGCTTTATATCACTTGTGACAATATCCTGCCACTGTTATTTGAGCACTCTTGCAATGAGAAAATAGTGTGAAGGACCTCAGTGATGATTTTCAGCTGTAAGTAGTTTAATGACAAATGATTGATTAAAAATTCAAGAGTTCTTAGTTTCCTCATGATGCCTTTACGTTGATGCTAGTTGTTAGTCATAAGCTGATATTCCCATTATCTGAATGAACTTATTCTTTTTATGGATATTGCAAAACATGTAAATACTCTTTCCACCGTCATTTGATGTGCTTATAGTTCAGATGTTCTCTGTGAAATATTTAAGTTAAAGGGAAGAAATGCAGTATATGCTGTTCAGTAGAATTAATTGTAACGTGATTTTTTTCCCCTCCCACTCTTTGGTTGAAACACATTTTTTTCCATCTAAGTCCCCCTCAAAAGAAAAAGGGGGGTGGGAGGAAAAAGAAAAAGCTTGACCCTTTGTCCTTATAGAGTAACTCTTAGTTCTGCTATGGAGTGCAAAAGCTCCTTTCTTCAGGTGATTTGACATGGAATGTCTGCTGTGTATGTAGGTGTATGTGGCTGGCATCAGAAGAATGAAGTGTGAATTGCTCTGGACATACTGAGATTGTACGAGTAATGTGCTAGTGTGACCTAGTTGCCCAGAAATTGTGGGTATTTTCCGCTAAAAGGGATCATCTTGGTGCCCAAGAAAGTCACACTACTCATCACCTCCACTTCTTTCTGTATCATATCTTGCCTTTTTTCCTCCTCAGTTTTCATTTTCACAATGCACAATGGAACTCTTCAAAAAACCTGCCTTTTTTTGTCCTCGGAATATATTGTAAAATGGTGTGGGTTTTTTTTTTTTTTGTTCGTTTTGGTTAGCTGAACATGGAAATACAAGCTTTACAATGACTTCACACATTATTTTCAGACTCAGCGTACAAGTGTGTTACTGATTTTGCTCAAATGCATTTTCAGGAGTAATAGATGACTGCAGAATTCATTGCTAACATGAGAACTGCAAGGTGAAATTGAGCAGAACAATAAAGATCAAGTAAAAACTATTCTTCATCTTGTTTTCAAGTCTAAAATGCCTTATGTAAAAGTCCAGTTAAGGAACTAGCTTTTGTATAATATATTTTATATATATATATATATATAAATAAATGTTCCTGTGAGATGCTTAGATCAACCTTTACCAGCGTGTTGTGTGTGTGTGTGTATATATATATATGTGTGAGAGAGAGAGAGAGAGAAATGTGTGTGGTCAGTGAAACCTTGACTTACGAGGGAATTTACCATTGTATTTTATAAGATGAGCTGTTGCTCTGCAATTTTTTTATATATTTTTTTGCTTTAAAATGCGAACTTTCAGTTCTTGCCGTGCAAGCATCTCTTATCCTTGCTTTTTTTGTGTGTCATTGTAGCATTAAGTGTTTTTTTACACTTTGTCTTATTTTTTTTTATACATTATTTGTTATTTATAAAGTACATTTTTCTTATTTAGAAATGTAACAAAAAGTGTTTTTTGAGGGGGCTGGATCAGATTAATAGCATTTTAATTCATTTTAATGGGGAAATTTAATATGATATATACGCAACTTGAGGTACAATGAATTAAACTCTTAAGTCAAGGTTTTAATGTGTATTTCATCTTTTCACTCTTGCTTTACTATATATGCATCTGCAGTCTGCCACTTTGGTAACGGTTAATCTAGCAAATGTCTCACAGGAACAGTTAATGGTTTCTGCTGTTTTAAATTTCATGTGAATAATTTTTGGCATGTTATTGCAGTCGTATGACAAACCTAGAGAAGAACAGTGCAACTCTGTGATATGTTGCACATTTAGTCATCAAAAACAGTCACTTGTCTTGAATGTGTAACTACTTGGCTAAAAGTTTGAATACAAGCTAGCTGCTGTTTCTTATTAAATTAAGGTATTAATAAGGATTTTGTCCTGCCCTTGTACAATTAACACCCTGTACAATTCTAGGATGACATCATAACCCTCTTGCCGATGCTTTGCATTGGGTGTGCTCAAGTGTGGCTTCTACAGTGTTGGCAGTACTTTTATATGTAAATTATACCAGCTGTTTGTGTGTGTAGCTGAACACTTTTAAAAATAGTTGTACCTTAAAATAGTAGATACCCCTCATTAAAAGAAACCTCTGTAGTTTTTGAATGTAGAATCAAGTTAAGTTTCAGTACCATGTTTTACCTCTATATGACGATGTGGAAGAAGCCTTTCAACCATTAGGCTTGGGTGGTATTATTTTATGGTGTCCACCATTTAAAATGGGTAGCTAGTTTTTTTTTCAGTCTGCCGTAAATAACAAATGTAAGAATAAATTCCAAATACTTTCCAATGTTCAACAACAATTGCAACAACTTTATAAAATGAAGTATTGTTGGTTGGAGTTAGCCTAAGGCTGTGTGGGGCATCAAGCATACATACAGACAGATGCATCTCAATAAATTAGAATATCATCAAAAAGTTACATTTATTTCAGTAATTCAATTCCAAAATGTTAGTCCCAAATAGATTCTTTACAGTGTGATATATATTCAATGTATATTTCTTTTAAGTTGAGGGTGGCACGGTGGGGCAGCAGGTAGGTGTCACAGTCACACAGCTTCAGGGACCTGGAGGTTGTGGGTTTGAGTCCCGCTCCGGGTGACTGTCTGTGAGGAGTTTGGTGCGTTGTCCGCATGGGTTTCCTCCCACAGTCCATATTATGTTGATGATTATGGCTTGCAGCCAATGAATATTAAAATAATATATGTTTGATCACTCTATTTGTAATGAATCTATATAATGAGTTTCACTTTTTGAATTGAATTAATGAAATAAACTTTTTGATGATATTCTAATTTGAGATGCACCTGTACATATGTACGTACATACATTAAATTGCAAAAGATTATATAAACATAGCAAGATAAATGTTTCATAAATAAATGCATCTCTTTCACAGATGTAAATATATACTATCAATGACAAGATTTTACATTTTTTCAACATTTGACTTCCATTTTTTCGGATCCACTTAAAATATGTGCATTTTGTAGTTCTACAGTTACAGACTAGTTCATCTATTCATCACGGAGTGGGTGTTATTTGAGTGGGGAAGCTAGTTGTGTGTTTGTAGCGCTAGTAGCAGTGAATCAGACACAGCAGTGCTGCTGAAGTTTTTAAACTCCTCAGTATCACTGCTGGCCTCAGAATAGTCCACTAACCAAAAAAAAAAATCCAGGTAACAGTCCTGTGTCCACTGATGAAGAACTACGACCAGCACAGACTGTGCAGCACAATGATCTACTGTCTTTGACTTTACATCTATAAGGTGAAGCAACAGTGTTGGTATGTGTAAGAGTGGATGAGACAGCTGTGCTGAGTTTTAAAAACACTGTGCCGTTCATTGTCCACTCATACCAGTGCAACATACACTAACACACCACCATTGTTATTGTCACTGCAGTGCTGAGATTAATAATACCTGCCCTTTGTTGGTTCTTTTGAGGGGTACTGACCCTTAAACCTAAAGGAATGGAGACTCTCAAAGTATGCAGAGCAACCTAATTGATAACCCAATATCAATAAACTTTAACTCATTCTGTACATTCAAAAGGTATTTGTACTAAGTCAGTGTTAACCTGTTAGAGATTGACAAACAGACTATCTTTAACCTGCTGTTTTAATCAGTTACATGTACAAAAGTAACATTTTGATGGACGTCTACTTGTCTGAGTAAATGATTATACTTTTTTATTCATCCAGGTCACATAATTGTGAAGAAAATAATCAGCATTTTCCTCCATTTGTTTTAAGTTGTGAAGCACTGACTGATTGAACTGGCTTATTACTGGCTAACACACTCACAATTAGAAATAGTTCTGCGAGTGTTGTTTCTCAAATACACACGAATGAAACTGCCCCACGTGGAGGTTCCGTTGTACTTAGCATAAAGACATGCTGGGTCCTTGCTAGTCACTGAGATAAGTGTTTAGTTATTAATATTTGAGGCCCTGTTTGACGTCCATCCACTGCAGTAGTTTGTTAGCAGCTAGCAGAAACTTCAAGATTCAACAATGCAGCTGTGGGTCAGCACCCCCTTGTTTGCAGATTCATGAAGGGGGCTTGCCATGCCCTGCCAGTGACTATGCAGCTCATCCCTAACTGGGACCTCTCATTAGTGCTGGATGCACTCTCCCAGCACCCATTTGAATCCATAGAAAATGTCAGTCTAAAGCTGTTTCCTTACAAGTTAGCCCGGCTCCTGGCTTTAACTTTAGCCAAATGGGTCAACGGTGGCGGTAAAGTTAGGCACTGTTTATTCATCATTTATACGCGTGTTTTAGTTTTTTGGACTAAACATAGCTTCGCACTCCAGTTCTCACAGATCAGTTGTACTAGTTGCACATTTGGCTTTCACTGGAAATTTTTGTCTGCCATTAGCCCAAGGAGCATATAAACCTCTTCAAAACACCTTGAGGTAAAGTTACGAGGTGCTGTTGTGAGTCCGATAAAAAATAAACGTGAAAGCTGCTGTAACTTAAGGAATTTTACAAGAGTAAAATTGAATAAAGAGTCAATTTCAATGAGCTCTGCATTATGTGGTGATTTACATGGCTCCGGCCAATCAGCGCTCTGCAGGGTTTACACATCCCATTACCATTTAGTACCTAGTCGCCATGGTTGGAACCTGGAGCAAGCTGGGACTGAAAACGTACCCGGTTCCAGGGACCAGGTACCAGATTTGGCCAGTGGAAAAGCAAAAGATCGAGATAGAGAGTTCTCAAACATAATTAGATATATTCTGAAAATGAAACATTACAGGCTTTGTTATGAAATCATTACTCATTCAGAAATAATTATTATTACTAAAACCCTCCATGAGAGAGCTCTAAAGCATATTTCTGACTAGTACAAATCAAAATTGTAGATCTCTTAAGCTGTTTTAGTCTAAAATGACACAAACAATACAAGTCCTAACTCCATTTTACTAATAAGAACTCTAATTCAAGATGTGTCTATGGTAGTTTTTACTAGTAACAACTTCCATTTCAGATATCAACTATAACATTTTTACTATTAAAAATACGATCCTACATATCCATAATGAAATTCTGTTTCATTATGATTTCTGATTTATGGTGAAAATTTGTCAAACCATGACAGTAAAGTCTTAAAATGTTGAAAACGATTTCTGTAACAGTGAAATACGCTAAATACTTTTATCAGCCAAAGCACTCATTTTAAAAAATACATTATTTCACTAATAAATGTACAAACTATTAGGGGTGGTACAAGTGTCCAAGGACTGGGAGGAGCTAAGACTCATTAGGGACGTTATTTACTGTAAATTATATGAATTTTTTTTAGTGTAGTCATAATTCTCATATCTGTAATTACAGTAAAAAATCAGATATCTGCAATTATATTTTATATGCAAATGTAATTTCACATATCAACAATGCAATTCTGACTAGTAAAAAGTCCTAGTCCACATATCCATAATTGAATTCTGACTAGTAAAAATGCTGTTTCAAGATCTCTCAAATTAAGCTTTTACAGGTAAACATATGCAATAGACATATGTAATTTGAGTTCTGAAATGTGATTTTAGATATCTACAATCTACAGATTTGACTAATAAGAATTACATTATTTATATCTAAAACTAGAATTCTTACTAGTAAGAATTACATTCTAGATATCTGTATGGCAAGCTGTTTTTAATGTTTAATAGTAAGAATTTAAATCTTACTATTACGATTTTAATTGTAACTAGTGAAAATTGAATTACTGATATCAGGAATTTAATATTTACTAATAAAAATATAATTGTTGATATCAGAAACAAAATTTTCACTAGTAAAAATAAAATTTCTGATATCAACAATTACATTTTTACTAGTGAAAATGTAATTCTTAGTAGTGATAATTCAAGAGTTTCCCAATCCATTTTAGTGGGGGAAACATTTTTACTAGTAAAAAATACATTTTTGATATCCAAAATAAATTTTTCACTAGTAACAATTTAATTCTTGATATCAAAGATTTAATTTTCACATGTAAAAATTTTATTTTTGAGATCAAAGATTGAATTTTAACTACTGAAAATTTATTTTCTGATATCAAGAATTTAATTTTCACTAGTAAATATTAAATTCCTGATATCAGAAATTTAATTTTCATTATTGACAATTGAAATCTTACTAGTAAAAACTGCTTTTTTCTAGTAAAAATTTAATTTTCACATGTGCAAATTGAATTATTGATATCAAGAAATATAAAAAAAAATTATTAAAAGCTAAAACGGTTTGCCATATACATTTTTACTAAATATTACTGGAGCTATCTGTAATTATATTTTTAATAGTAAGTATGTAAATAGAACTAGTAAAAATTTTATTGTGATATTAACAAATACAGTTCTGACTTATCTAATTAGTTTCCAATTGTTTTGGAGCTACACATTTGGGTGCCCTAAGCAAATGCTTACATTCACTTGCAAGAATTCTTCAAAGTTCACGTTAAAAGAGCCGTTTTTTATCGAAGTATCACCTGTAGCGTTACTTTTTTCACTACACATTTACATGCTTGTAGGTTCAAAGTACATGATAAATGCCAAATAAACGTCCTGAAATACAGTATGCTAAGATATACAGGTGCTGGTCAAAAAATTAGAATATCATGAAAAAGTTGATTTTTTTCACTAAGTCCATTCAAAAAGTGAAACTTTTATATTATACTCATTCATTACACACCGACTGATATATTTCAAGTGTTTATTTCTCTTAATTTGATGATTATAACTGACAACTAATGAAAACCCCAAATTCAGTATCTCAGAAAATTAAAATATTAATTAAGATCAATACAAAAATAATTTTTAGGAATGCTGGCCAACTGAAAAGTATGAACATGAAAAGTATGAGCATGTACAGCACTCAGTACTTAGTTGGGGCTCCTTTTGCCTGAATTACTGCAACAATGTGGTGTGGCATGGAGTCGATCAGTCTGTGGCACTGCTCAGGTGTTATATGAGAGCCCAGGTTGCTCTGATAGTGGCCTTCAGCTCTTCTGCATTGTTGGGTCTGGCGTATTGCATCTTCCTCTTCACAATACCCCACAGATTGTCTATGGGGTTAAGGACAGGCGAGTTTGCTGGCCAATGAAGGACAGGGACACCATGGTCCTTAAACCAGGTACTGGCAGCTTTGGCACTGTGTGCAGGTGCCAGGTCCTGTTGAAAAATGAAATCTGCATCTCCATAAAGTTGGCCAGCAGCAGAAAGCATGAAGTGCTCTAAAACTTCCTGGTAGATGGCTGCGTTGACCTTGGACCTCAGAAAACAGTGGACCAACACCAGCAGATGACATGGCACCCCAAACCATCACTGACTATAGAAACTTTACACTGGACCTCAAGCAACATGGATTCTGTTCCTCTCTTCTCTCTTCCTCCAGACTCTGGGACATTGATTTCCAAAGGAAATGCAAAATTTACTTTCATCAGAGAACATAACTTTGGACCACTCAGCAGCAGTCCCGTCCCTTTTGTCTTTAGCGCAGGCGAGACACTTCTGATGCTGTCTCTTGTTCAAGAGTGGCTTGACACAAGGAATGCGACGCTGAAACCCATGTCTTGTATACGTCTGTGTGGTGGTGGTTCTTGAAGCACTGACTCCAGCTGCAGTCCAGTCTTTGTGAATCTCCTCCACATTTTTGAATGGGTTTTGTTTCCCAATCTTCTCCAGGGTGTGGTTTGTGCTTGTACACTTTTTTTCTACCACATATTTTCCTTCCCTTCACCTCTCTATTAATGAGCTTGGACACAGAGCTCTGTGGCTCACAGAGCCAGCCTCTTTAGCAATGACCTTTTGTGTAGTGCTCTGCTTGTGTAAGGTGTCAATGGTCATCTTTTGGACAACTGTCAAGTCAGCAGTCTTCCGCATGATTGTGGAGCCTACAGAACTAGACTGAGAGACCATTTAAAGGCCTTTGCAGGTGTTTTGAGTTACACAATATTCTAATTTTCTAAGAAACTTAATTTGGGGTTTTCATTGGTTGTCAGTTATAATCATCAAATTAAAAGAAATAAACTCCTTCCTTGTGAATATGTGTGTGTGTGAGTGAGAGAGAGAGAGAGAGAAAGAGAGAGAGAGAGAGAGAGAGAGAGAGAGAGAGCGTGTGAGAGAGTGTGTGTGTAAACAACCGTGTACTCTGAACTTGGGCAGGTCGTTATAAATCAAACACCACACAGATTCTCATCACATGCTAAGAAACGGACTCTGTTAAAAGACCAGTATCTCACGGTATTGTTAGCTGAGGAGAATGAGTGTGAGGGAGAGCGAGCAGAGCGGTGTGGTGGAGTTGAAGGAAGGCGTCCTGAACCCGGGCTTCGAGGAGGACGGAAACCCGGTGCAGGACCAAGCCGTGCGTGTGGATCACTGCGCGGCGGAAGAGGAGAACTACACACAGATCCGGCCGTATGCGGGAATGCCCAAAGAAGTCCTGCTGCTGTACTCGAGCCAGGCACGCTACCGGGTGCCGCGGGAGCTGCTCTTCTGGCTGTGCGTGGCGTGCTGCGCAGCGCTCGTGGCGCTCACCGCCACCGTGATCGCCCTCTCCCCGCCCTGCCTCAGCTGGTGGCAGCGCAGCCTCGTGTACCAGGTTTACCCGCGTTCCTTCAGAGACTCGAACGCGGACGGAGTGGGGGACCTTAAAGGTAAACGTCGTGAAAACATTACTTACTACCTTCCCCTTTAGTTATGGGAACAAGTGAATTAAGTCGTGGGGACGAGTTAATTATCAGGTTCCCAAGCCTAGCAGAGCTGTGGACACAAGTTAACTAACTAGCTCAGGATTCTGAACTGATATTGGTCCAGAAATATTCTAGCTCTGGGGACTAGCCGATCTTATTGTGTCTTAGGGGTCTCAGTTTCACTCACATGAAGGTCACTTGTCAGAAGTAGTTCCTCTTAGTAAGACGTGGGAACAGCTTAATTATCAAGTTCCCACCCTTAACTAAGCTGTAGCAACTGCTTAATTAACTAGCTCAGGTGTATCCAGCTAAAAATGGTCTGGAGATGTAGGAGTTGCTATAGGAGCCTCAATCTCAGATGACTTGCAGGCGTAATCAATAGGCGTTGTTGCCGAGGGGTCTCAAATGACCTGGAGGCCACTAGTAAAGATTTGTTGTACCCAGGGGTCACTAATAAGGACTTGTTGTAATCCAATGATCAAGTTCATAATAAATGTTTAGCTGTGATTTATAAGACTAGGTCAGGGGCCTCTTCCTGGAATTCAGGAAGATGTTCTAGGTTTGGGGGTTTCAAATGACCTGGGAGCAACTAATCAGGAGGTGTTGTATCCAAGGTGTCTTAAACTCAGATAACCTGGGGGCCACTAATAAGGGATTGTAGCCAAGGGGGTTTCAAATGATCTGGGTAAATTGGTGCTCCAACTCAGATTTGCTAAAATACAAATCAATTTCCAAACTTAGTGAAGTCGTACTGCCCAAGTTCTGGTACTTTTCTAAACCAGTGTCTTACAGATAAGAGAGAGCCTCATTTGATTGCACTGTGTTGCTCTGTTGGGTTTGTTATTTTATTACAAATAAGATGTCAATTTTACTGTGCGTGCAGGGGGACAGATGTCGTTTTGGGTGGCATGTTGTCATGGAGATGATCTTAAAATTCTTGCTAATTGATTGAGAAAATCCCAGCCCGCTCCAGGGTGTGTTCCTGCCTTGTGCCCAATGATTCCGGGTAGGCTCTGGGCCCACCGTGACCCTGAACTGGATAAGTGCTTACAGACAATGAATGAATGAAAGAATGATTGATAAAAGAAACCTGTACTCAGGGTGAAATCTTTACTTGGTAAAATCTTATTGTCAAAATGTATAACTTGAAAATACAGAGACTTCAAATGTGGACTTGACATATTTGTTTGTAATTCTGTGCTCCCGTGCCTGAGCTGGAGGCCACGTGCACATGGAGCACACCTTGCTCTTCCTGATATAACAGTTTTCATTTTTTTTACCAGTGATGAACTTGTTTACAGTTTTTGACATTAGATAATGGCAAGTATTACGACTGTCCCTACAATAAAATGTTCTTTATGGGATCTGGCAATTTTATGAAGGTGTAAGGTGGCAATAAAGATATGCATTTAAACGGCATGGACACTAAACCAGTATAATAAAGGTCAATGCATCTATAAAAAACCCTCATCATATTTACATAACAGTTGCTTTTGGTCACATGCTCTTCTGCATGTTATTTTAATGGGGTTTGAGAGTGTTTTAGACAAAATGGATCATCATGTAATACATTATACTGAAGTTATTTGATCATGTTGGGGTACGTATAAAGTATGTATAAATCACTGTAACAACAAAACCATTTTAAATTAGAAAAAATGAGTGCTTGCAGAGTATTTCAGAAAGGAGCCAATATGCTAACACAATTTTTTGTCCAGGTATCAAGGAAAAACTGAGCCATTTCCAGTATCTAAATATCAAAGCAATTTGGATCAGCCCTTTCTACAAGTCTCCCATGAAGGACTTTGGCTATGATGTGGAAGACTTCAGGGATGTGGATCCTCTGTTTGGAACAATGGCTGACTTTGATGATCTCCTGGCCAGTATGCATAGCATGGGTGAGTGTACAAAACCAGCATTGAAGTGCATTACTAATATTCATTTATTCATTCATTCATAATATAACCACTTATCCAGTTCAGGGTCGTGGTGGGTCCAGAGTCTACCTGGAATCACTAGGAGCAAGGCGGGAAAACACCCTGAAGGGGGCACCAGTCCTTCACAGGGCAACACACACACACTCACACATTCACTCACACACTCACACACTCACACTCAAACCCTGTGTCTGCGTGGGTTTCCTCCGGGTGCTCCGGTTTCCTCCCACGTTGGTAGGTGGATTGGCGACTCAAATAAAGTGTTCATAGTTATGTGTGTGTGTGTGTCACCGTGTGAAGGACTGGCGCCCCCTCCAGGGTGTGTTCCTGCCTTGCGCCCAGTGATTCTGGGTAGGCTCCGGAACCACCGCTGACCCTGAACTGGATAAGCGGTTACAGATAATGAATAAACGTATTACAGGTGTGTAGGTGCCTAGGGCAAGTTCCCATGCATTTTCAATACTGTATTTATTCTGTGAATGTAACAGGCCTCAAAATGATCATGGACTACATCCCCAATCACACCAGTGACAAACACATCTGGTTCCAGCTCAGCCGTAACCGCACAGAATACTATTCTGACTTCTATATCTGGGTTAACTGTACGGAGGACAAACCCCCTAACAACTGGGTATGATAATGCATACTCCCTATTCAGTCGCAGTGATCTTTGACCATTATGTCCATTTGATATACATCAAATGTTGTTTTTTCATTATTAGCATGCCATATTAAATTTTTTTTTGTTGATTCTGCTTAGTACAATTTGTAACTATATTTGATATACTTGGTGTCAGTGTACTTTAAATTTTGATTTGATACATCAATATATGTAACTATCATCATATTGTGCAAACTTGTTATGAGCATTTAGCCGATGTTTTTTGTTGCTGACACTGCTTCACAGAGCAGTTTCAGTGATTTTTAAATGCTTGGTCCTTTGTTAGGTGAGTGTGTTTGGGAACTCCACATGGGAATATGACCCAGTGAGAGGGCAGTGCTACTTCCATCAGTTCCTCAAAGAGCAGCCAGATCTCAACTTCCGTAACCCCAGTGTTGTGAAGGAGATGACGGTAATCAAACATACAGATGTCACACATGAGAAGCACACGGTTTTTAAACGTTGTGTACACTGATCTGACACTTTGCTTGACACACAAACCTTGTTGGAAACACTTTATATTTCACATTGTACAGATTCTTATATGCATAATTTGTGTTAGGCTTCCTCTAGTGTTGCACCTGTGGGTAATTTCACACCCTAACACCACAATTGGCTGAATATATTTGGTTAAGTGGCCGTACTCTCAAACCAGAAATGAAACTGACATGTTTAAACATCCCAGCCAAACTCATGTGCTCAACACACTCCTACCAGCACATAACCTACCTACAGACCACAACCATGTCAAGGTAAAAAAATACAGTCATGAAGTACAAAAAATCAGAGACAATATGGTAAATGGTAATAGAAACAGAAACCAGTGACTAGTAAGATTGTTTTTGATGCTTTATCTTTTTTAGACGTTTTACCCCTTTTATTAACCTACTATTCAATGTTTGATGCCTATAATAAAAGATAAGAGCTCTTATAGCAATATTTTACATCACCTTTCACATTAATAATTGATACCAAATAATTCAGGTTTGACAGGAGATTTTTTGCCTTTCTTTTCATATAAAATTCCTAAAGAAGACATAGGATCCCTTTTTGACAATTTTAAACTGTTCCCTCTGATCTTAATAAAACGTCTCTAACATGTTTTGCAAAAATTACACAAGGACCAGAGCACCATTCTCAATGCGTGTTTGGTGCTGTGACTCAGAGGAAGGGGCAGTACTAATTCATCCCATTCTCAGTTTGTGGGTTGTAATTTGCTGTATATACCCATTTGATAGTACAAATACACAGAAAAAGTATTTATTTTCAATAATATTTCCCCTTTTAGCTGTATTTTTGTTATCGTATTTTGCCTGGTTTTCAATAGGATACAGGTCTTGGACGGCAGGTAAGCAACATAAAACATCCATGATGTTTTAGTAGTATCTTTGTTTTGAATTATACATTGACGTTTGAGATTATTACGTTGTTTGAATAGTTAACAGAGTCTGTATTGTATAATTTACCCTCTGCCATTTTGTTTTTAGATGCAAAGCACCTTATGGATCTGGCTTGTAACTCACTCACAATCTCAATAATATTCTCACACACAAGGAGTGCTATTCAGTGCTCTGACACTCTGTCCTTCATTTGGAGCAATGTCCAATTACATTAACACTCAAAGTGGATTTACATATCACTAATTTCAGTTTCCTCTGCATTTCACATGCTTTGTTCACTGATAGGTAACATATGAATCCTGCAGTGGACTGATAGTGGTAATTTCTGCTGAGGGACAGAGTAGATGTGGGGGTTAGGAAATACATTTGGGCTACATACATTATAGTGTGTCTACATGGTAGGAGCATGTCATAAAATGAATGAACACAAATAGACAACTCATCAAATAGACATCTATATAAAACATCCACATGCAAACATTGGACAAAAGCGAATGCTACATTCCCTTTTTGGTGTATTGCGAGGGTGTAAGCAGTGTAGGATGGAGAACAATGGGGGGAAGGGGATTACTGAAGATGGCATTAGTATGTTCTGATAGGGAGAAAGGCAAGACACACACACACACAGACCTGGCAGCATCATGCAGTGGGTGGATGAATGGATAAGTGTGTGTTGCGTAATGCCCCACAGGCTGTCACAGACTTACACTAGCCTCTTTATCTGGCTTACTGGTATACAGTGGCTCACCTGGGCATTGTGCCGACTGCCTGAGCTTGAGTTCAGCACCTGCCAAACTTCTCAGAGGCACCCAACACAAGGAGAGTCAAGTGTGTAAGTAACTGGACACTTGACCCACCTCTATATTTCGGAATGATATAAGCATTGCAGCTGCTAAACAGTCATAGGTCATTCAGATATTATATGGAATTGTGGAGTATATTTTAACCACTGCCCCCTTCAAGAATTTAAATCTGCTTTCATTGGTAATTGTGCATTTTTTAATAAGCAGCACACGGTCATTCTCATTAACTTAGTCTAGAGCTTTTCTTCCAGTCACAAATACACTGGAAAAACAGACTGTTATGAATTCTTGCATTTGTGAAACCATGAAAAAAAAGATTCATTTGTATTCATTAACCAACTTTGCATCTGTCTAATAGTCCTGTTGAGGTTTTAGCTGTCTCCACCTTTTGAATACATTGGCAATATCGACTCATTTTAGTTTTATATGCATGCCAAGGCATTTTAGGTCCAGTAAATCTGAAGTTATATCTGTTTGCTTGCTGTGTTTGTTTACTACTGTGTTTCATAACCTGAGATATGTGTACTGGGTGGGTGGGCAGTGGGCCATATTACAGGCCAAAACACAAACAGTTCTGCTCTTGAAACTGATGCTCCTCAAAGTTTTTAAAATTCTACATATTGGCAGCAGCACTGCCTGTCAGAGCTGCCAGTGCTTCAACTTAACATGTTTTCTTAATCTCTGACCACATCATCCTGGTCATTATATGATTTAGTACAATAAATATATTACATATTCCTCAAAATATGGTGCTATAGACAACTTCATACGGCTCTTTTTATTACTAAAAGCAACATCATCATTATCATCGTCTTCTTTGCCGCTTACTTGAGGGTCTTGGTGATTAAAAGCAACAGCAATTATAAAAAGTGATTTACGAATAAAACTCAATTCAATTGACATTTAAAATGGATAAATCACACTGGAGGCACATTTAGGACATGGGCCTTTTAATAATCACTTTCAATGAAACAATGTGTTTTCTGTGTGATTACAAGACAAAAATTTTTTCTGGGTCTTTGTGCCATTATTATCACATGATCTTTGATCATGATATTGCTTCTCTCTAACAGGACATAATCCATTTCTGGTTGAAGAAGGGGGTGGATGGGTTCCGCATGGATGCTGTGAAGCACATACTAGAAGCTACACATTTGAGGAATGAACCCCAGGTTGACCCTAACCAAGATCCTGTGAGTCACTCTGCAATGCTGACCACTGGTCACTTGCTACATTCCACCAGTTTAAGACCAAGTTAACATTCAGTTTATCTATACATTTTTTAGTTTAAACACTGAATTCATAAAGCTGTGTAATCCTTTACCCATGATCAATCGAATAGTCTAATACAATTTTCATATTTTTTCTACATGTAATTATAATTTCAAACTTCATTATGTAACAATATATTTCTTGCACAACTAAAGTTTAAAGAATCAGAAATCTTCTCAGAATGCATTTGGAAGTGGAATGCCATTGTATGGGACTTTGTTCTCAGCATGGTCTGAAGATTACCGGTGCATATTTCCTGGGATTTTACCAGCCAGTCATTCCAATTATCCTAATAGTGTGCAATTACAAAGGAACAGGAGATCTCAGCAGTGCAGACAAGCAAATGCATGGTGGTGACCAGACCCTCAAAGACCTTCAGAGACCTCTGACTCTTGTAGCAAGCCTTCTTTGTATAAGCACTGGCCTGGAAAGCCTCTAAATTTCTACCAAGCTTTATTTAGATATACTACTCTCTATCTGTGTTTGCATGTAATGTGATGTAATGTAATATGTAATGTAATGCATATACACAAGGGTGAAAACAGGTAACCAATTTTATTTTTAGTCATTATTTATTACAGTCATTTTAATACTCAATGCACTCAAATGCACATCTACATTTACAAGATACCTTTACATTAACAGTTACAGGGGTTGGACAATGAAACTGAAACACATCATTTTAGTGTGGGAGGTTTCATGGCTAAATTGGACCAGCCTGGTGGCCAATCTTCATTAACTGCACATTGCACCAGTAAGAGCAGAGTGTGAAGGTTCAGTTAGCAGAGGGTAAGAGCACAGTTTTGCTCAAAATATTGCAATGCACACAACATTATGGGTAACATGCCAGAGATCAAAAGAGGAAAAATTGTTGGTGCACGTCTTGCTGGCGCATCAGTGACCAAGACAGCAAGTCTTTGTGATGTATCAAGAGCCACGGTATCCAGGGTAATGTCAGCATACCACCAAGAAGGAAAAAACACATCCAACAGGATTAACAGTGGACGCAAGAGGAAGCTCTCTGAAAGGGGTGTTCGGGTGCTAACCCGGATTGTATCCAAAAAACATACACCACTGCTGCCCAAATCACAGCAGAATTAAATGTGCACCTCAACTCTCCTGTTTCCACCAGAACTGTCCGTCGGGAGCTCCACAGGGTCAATACCTTTGGTCACTCATGCCAATGCCAAACGTCTGTTTCAATGATGCAAGGAGCGCAAATCTTGGGCTGTGACCAATGTGAAACATGTATTGTTCTCTGATGAGTCCACCTTTACTGTTTCCCCCACATCCGGGAGAGTTACGGTGTGGAGAAGCCCCAAAGAAGCGTACCACCCAGACTGTTGTAATGTCATTATTTTCAATCTCTTCTCCAAGCATCATTTGGTAATGTTACATTTCTCTTCATGTTTTGGCATATAGAACACAATAGACACTGAGTTTGAACTGTACCATGACTACACATACACTCAAGTGGGCCTGCATGATATCCTCCGCAGCTGGAGAGTAGACCTGGATGAATACAGCAGGGAACCAGGACGTTACAGGTATTCTTTTTTTAATTTAATTTTATTCCCATTTTTGTGAATGAAATGTCTCTAAATTGTTTCCCCCTTTCGGGTTAATGTACAGTTCTTATTCTTATTTAAATAACTACACCAGGTTCATGGTGACAGAATCTTATGACTATGAAGAAATTGATAAAACAATGATGTACTATGGAACCCCTTTTGCTAAAGAGGCTGATGTCCCTTTTAACTTCTATCTGCTGGACCTCCCTCAAAACCTGTCTGGAGTCAGAGCCAAAGAACTAGTCGACCTGTGGATGGCACATATGCCCAAAGGGAAATGGCCAAACTGGGTGGTGAGTTGTCAGATGGAACTATAGAACTCTTATTCAACTACAAACCTCATTTCCAGTAAAGTTGCGACATTTTGTAAAATATGATAAAACATAATAATGTGTTTTTTTTATTGTGTTAAAAGTTTTTTTTTATTATTGACAAAAGCATAAAGAATAGAGGGCGGCCTGGAGGTTGTGGGTTCGATTCCCGCTCCGGGTCACTGTCTGTGAGGAGTGTGGCGTGTTCTCCCCTTGTCTGCATGGGTTTCCTCCAGGTGACTGTCTGTGAGGCGTGTGGTGTGTTCTCCCCTTGTCTGCATGGGTTTCCTCCGGGTGGCTGTCTGTGAGGAGTGTAGTGTGTTCTCCCTGTGTCTGCGTGGGTTTCCTCCGGGTGGCTGTCTGTGAGGAGTGTGGTGTGTTCTCCCTGTGTCTGCGTGGGTTTCCTCCGGGTGACTGTCTGTGAGGAGTGTGGTATGCGGTATTCAACTACAAACCTCATTTCCAGTAAAGTTGCGACATTTTGTAAAATATGATAAAACATAATAATGTGTTTTTTTTATTGTGTTAAAAGTTTTTTTTTATTATTGACAAAAGCATAAAGAATAGAGGGCGGCCTGGAGGTTGTGGGTTCGATTCCCGCTCCGGGTCACTGTCTGTGAGGAGTGTGGCGTGTTCTCCCCTTGTCTGCATGGGTTTCCTCCAGGTGACTGTCTGTGAGGCGTGTGGTGTGTTCTCCCCTTGTCTGCATGGGTTTCCTCCGGGTGGCTGTCTGTGAGGAGTGTAGTGTGTTCTCCCTGTGTCTGCGTGGGTTTCCTCCGGGTGGCTGTCTGTGAGGAGTGTGGTGTGTTCTCCCTGAGTCTGCGTGGGTTTCCTCCGGGTGCTCTGGTTTCCTCCCACAGTCCCACGTTGGTAGGTGGATTGGCGACTCAAAAGTGTCCGTAGGTGTGAGTGATTGTGTGTGTTGCCCTATGAAGGACTGGCGCCCCCTCCAGGGTGTATTCCCGCCTTGCGCCCAATGATTCCAGGTAGGCTCTGGACCCTGAACTGGATAAGCGGTTACAGACAATGAATGAATGAATGAATGAATAAAGAATAAATCTAAAGTTTTTAGTGAATAAAGTGATTGTATTTTGTAAATACAAATCAATATAATTTGATGCCTGCAACATATCAAAAAGGCATGTTTACCATTGGTTTACATCAACTTTTCTGTTAGTTAGATAATTTAATCATTTGAAAACTGAGGATAACAGTTGTTAAAATTTAGCAAGTGGACATTCGTGCATTCTTGCTTGATTCTTGGTTGCTGTTGCATGATTCACCTCTACATGATGTGCCAAGAGACAAATCTGGACTGCAGGCTAGTCGGTCAGGCACACACAGTCTATGTGTACAAAGCAACATTCTAGCAAAATGCCTGGTATTTTCTGGATTAAATATTTGTGGCCTGTGAAGGACTGGTGCCCCCTCCAGGGTGTATTCTTGCCTTGCGCCCAATGATTCCAGGTAGGCTCTGGACACACCGCGACCCTGAACTGGATAAGTGTTTACAGATAATGAATGAAATAAATATTTGTGGACTTTTTGTGGTCCACAGATGATCTTGATAGCAGCAAGTTTCACTAAAAATGAAGTGTTTGCCTCCACATCAATGGAAACTCCTCTTATGCAAGTCATGTATACTGGGGTCACTGATGCACCCCCCATAACAGGAGAAAATTTGGCTTTTGCACCTGTTGCTGATAGCCTGGAATCTAACAGTGGTCCTTTTCTGTTTTTTTTCACAGAAAACATGACATCCATTTTTTTTTCTTTTATGTAAACAAGCTGAAACATGGACCACAGTATGTGTCTACTGTATTTTGGACTATCTGAGATTAACTTGAGCCAAGAAAACTCATTAGCATTCCCACATAGTATTGATATGTGGTTTTCTCGTGTACCCTGATGACCCCTGAAAAGAGCTGGCGATGTAGTAGTTGCAAGAAGAATGGGAGTGTGCTGGGACCTGTGTGAAGCTCTAATGGACTGACAAATTATTATTATCTCATCCTGTGTATAATTACAGCTATATACAGTACAATACGAAATATATTCAGATCTTACATTGATCTTTTTAGATGTTGTTTTTGAACTGTGTGCTTATATGTACAAAATAAATTTCAGTTGTTCAGTGAAAACAAAAAGAGAATTAACACATCACAGATTCTGGTTTTTAATGCAAATTACAAATATCTCAACTTCTCTGGAAATGTTTTTGTATGAGGAGTTCACTATTTTATGCCATCAAGAACATACATTGCTACAACAAAATATATTCACCACAATAGAGAAATATATATATATATATATTATTTTATTTTTTATTATTATTATTATTTTTTAACATGGGTGTACATGATTCTGGAAGCTTCTGTACTTGATACATTAAAACTTGTGATATCTCGGTGTAGGTGGGGAATCATGACAAGCCACGCATGAGCTCCAGGACTGGTCAGGAATACGTTAAAACAGTGAATATGTTACTGTTAACACTCCCTGGAACACCAACTACATATTATGGAGAGGAAATTGGCATGGAGGACGTCAATGTAACAGTTATTCAGGATCCTTTTGGAAAATTTGACCCAGTAAGTAAGAAAGCTTTAGCAGTTGTAGCAGTGTACATTATCCCTGCATCGTCCATGTTAGCTGAAACTGACATTCAGAACATACCGTAAGATACATAGTATACATTTTTATACTTCATTTGTATTGCTGTACTGACAGTGTGGACTCAAATTTTTTAAAGCCAATGATTCCTGGTAGGCTCCGGACCCGCCGTGACCCTGAACCGGATAAGCGGTTACAGACAATGAAATGAATGAATGAACAAAGTCCTAAATGTTTGTGTACTTTTAGGTTTGAATAAAAAAAAAAGATCAGTTGGCTCTCAGATGTTTGATATTTAAAACAGCATGTTTTTCTTTAATCAAAATTTAAGAAATATTGACTTTAGTATTTCTAATTACATTGTTTGGTGATGTTGGTGATGGCAAAATATTTAGGAGGAGAAATTTGCTAAGTTAATATGAACAAAAATTAAAAGACATTTTGTTGTTGTTCAGAATAACAGTCGGGATCCAGCGAGAACACCCATGCAGTGGAACAGTGAGCCTAATGCTGGCTTCAGCGAGAGTACGAATGGCACCTGGTTGGATGTTGGTCCGAAGTACGAAACCATCAATGTTAAGGTTTGGAAATTCCACTTCCTACTTTTATCTTCTTTATTTTATCAGGGTTCTAAAGCATTTTATGACAGGCTACACTTCCAGTATGTCTCAGTAACCTAGATATGCATTAGGTTTAAGGTTAAATAGAAAATAAATAAATAAATAAAGGAATTATGTCTGTTCTGGATCTGCAGGCTCAGAAGGGTGACGCTTTCTCAGTGCTGGAGCTGTACAAAGCTTTGAGTCTACTCAGAGAAAAGGAGGTAGCACTGGCTCGAGGATGGTTCTGCTATGTTTGGGCAGACACTAATGTATTTGCCTTCTTGCGAGAACTGGATGGACTGGATCAGGCTTTCTTGGTGGTCTTAAACTTCGGCAGTGGGACAGCAACAGACCTCTCTGCCATTACTCAGCTGCCGGATCACCTCTCTGTTCGTATTACAACTCACCCTATGAACAAGACACACTTGTCCAAGTCTGAAATCACAACATCAAAGGGACAGGGTTTGGTGCTGGAGTACCACACCAGTCAACGATATCATACCTACCATGCATCTGAGTGTTATGTTTCTGAGAAAGCCTGCTACCTGAGTGCTCTGGACATTCTGTACCAGTGCTGAGAATGAAATGTCAGAAAAGGTGGCACTTTTATTTACATGGGTCTACATTGTTTTTGGTGAAAGACATGCTTTTTGTTGCAATTAAATTGCAGATACTTCAGTTTGTGTTTATTTACTTATTTATACATATAACAACGTTTTAAATATATTAGAATCAATGTTAATGTCAGCACACGGTCCAAGGTAATGTGAGGTTCCACTGGTGTCCACAACACAATCTATGATTTGCTTGATAGGGTTTTCCTTCGTCCTCTAACTTTTGGTGGGGATCCTCTGTAGTCTAGCCCCAGCACTGTGTAGAGAAAGGCTAATTGTTGAGCACTCTGAAAGAAAGAATACACGTGATGGAGTTCAGATACATTAACTAAATTTGAAAGAAGGTGGACATTGAGCTCTCTGAGCTCTTATATAATATTGTGAATCTGCCCCTTGGTTTTATTTCCTTAATCCTGTAATACTATTTCACTGCAGACAAGCTCACAGATTTAATATCTGACACATAATCTTGACCTTGAGAAAGTTCCTTTTTTTACGATCCATATATGTGATAACAGTAGTATATTAATTTTAGCTTTAAGTGTACCACAGAAGAATATAGAAGATCAGTGAAAACCCAAAAAGCCTTCAGAGATTTTTCTTTTAATTAATCATTTACAAGAAAGAATAACACGACTTTCCTAACTAACAGCTACAAAGACGGATGACAGCTTATAATACATCACCTCATTCAGGGACTGGTCAAAGTCTTCTGGACCAAAGTGATCGTCCCCTGGCTGAACGTCCAGCAAGACAGTCGGGACGGGTCCTGATCAGTGAGCATGTTACAGGTTATGCCACAAAGAAAGTGGAAAAGAGACATATTAACACAACTTGTGTTGTTCCTTTCCAAAATACGTGCATCTCCCTTTTTTCCAGTAAGATGAAGCTGTCTTTTGCATTGTGTGTAAAACTTCACAATGAAATAAACTACAGAAATTCTTAGAGTTACTAAGAATACACATCTCCATTCATTAGCTTACATTAACAAGTTGGTACTACATAGTTTTCATGGACAGTAACAATATGTTCACTGCAGTTTCAGTTGTAAGGGGTCATAAACAAATGGTTTAGTCCATTTAGTCCCTCAGAATCCAGCACTAATACCATTTAACTCACATTACACTGATAATTCTGTAATAAGACTGCATGGCTGCTATATTTAATCTGTGTTCTTTGACAGTGCAGATTTACTCCTAAAATACTGGGATAGAAGAACCATTTTGGTTCCTTAAAGAACCTTTTACAAGCAAGTCTTTAAATAAAATATTTGAGTATGAAAACCAATTTGAAGCAGAAATATCCTCCACAAAATATATAGCAATTGGTACCAATACAGGGTCATTGCAGGAATGAGTTCAGCATTAAGCCTCAGTAAAACACACCTGATACAACTTATAAACTTAGCACGTCCTGATTAGCAAAATGCTAATCTCTGCAAAGCTGTGGCCTGGAAGGAACCAGGTCTGGCCACCCTCCTGTAAAGATTCTCTACCAAGGGTCATTTTATCCACAAAGGTCTGAGCAGCTGCTGGTTTTTATCCAGTCAATGTGGTGTCTGGATTGTTGCTAAACTGATCCTTGTGGATACGATTTTTGACCTGTTCTAGTACCAATAAACTGTATTAAGAGTGTACATCCAAGATACAAAAACATGTAAAACTGGAACTAGAAGTGAGACAGTAAACACACTTTGTTTAAAAAAAAAAATGTTGGCTCTGCCTCCTACAGTTTAGCACATCAAGAACTTCAGGCTGACGTCTGGATCACTACTTCACATCCAGTCCATGCTGCCTCATATGCTGCTGTGAAGTGCAGCGGCATGCAAATATCATGTGGCTAATCCTGAAAACCCTTCCGTCTTCTGCCTGTTATCGGCGGTGTGGCTGGTGGTGTCTCCCTGTATCAATCTGGCCCTCTTTGGGCTGTGTGTTTCACAAGCCTCCTCCTGACCTTGGCTCGGCCTGGTGTATTGTTCCTTATCTCTCGGCCCGATACGCTATCTTATAAACATGCTAATCACCCCCCAGCTGCTGGCGTGTGATCAGCATTTTATCTCCCAAAGAGGGAGAACCAGAGATTAGAGGGGGAGACTTTCTTTTAGTGTTCATCTAAGTGTGTGTGTGTGTGTGTGTGTGTGTGTTAATTAAGGAGCCACAGAGAAGGGAAGGGATTGGCACTCTGAGGGGTCTGGTCTGGGATGTGCTGACACCATATCTCACACTGCAGCTCACACACAAGGTGACCTCTGCTTGATACAGAGAAGAGGCTGCTAATAAATAGCCCGTTTCCACATCTGAGCCCTCCTCTCATAAAGAGATGGCAGAAAGGCTTCTCCTAAATCCCACCGTCCATTTTTGAGAGCTGGGATTATAGCCAGGGATCTCCACGTTCACGTACACCACCATTTAAAACACTGGAATTATTTGTTTAATGTACATCAAAAACAGCAACTGGGGCAGTGCACATCACGCTGCATCCACTTTCCTCATCAGTGCAGAGCCAATTGTTTTTCCTTGACTAATTCTGTGAGCTTATGAACTACAACAACAACAATTACAATGATAATAATAATAATACAGAAGGGAAAACTCTGAAATCTGCCTGCACATAGTGTATAAGGAGCTGTACATAAATTGAGACAAGAAATTAAACATTATCCTTGAGAAAGCTTCAAAGTCTTATTAAACTTATTAACCAGGACCATTTCAGACACACAAGGGGAGGACCTTTACTAACCTTTAGTACAAAGGCTGCTGGAATGGGTTAGAATAGCCTTCCTCAGTTTCTCCACATACTTCCGCACCCCAGACAGAGGCACTCTGCTGTCGCCTGAGTAAGCAGTGATCAGCATGGACGGATAGAGCTAGAACAAGACAGATGTGGGTAGTAACTATTTACCTTTACACAAGTGCATGTACTTTTTACCCTCAGACTTATTCTTTTTTAAATAATGGTATTATTAAATAACCATTATAATTAATTACTGAACACAAAATAATACACCAAATAAATAATGACAGTGAGTGTAACATCCCTGACTTTGTTTTTCTTTGTTTACCTTCCCTCATGTTTCTGGCCATGGGCTCATGTTCTGGATTTGGTTCTGGTTCTGCTTCTCCTTCTCCTTCCTTGTTCCACCTTTTGTTAATCCCCACACATGTCTACAGTTTGTTATCCATTGTATTCTAGGTATTTCTAGTGTTGTCTCTCGTGTAAGTAGTCTCTATGTTTCAGTGCTCCTTTGCCTGATTTTGTGCTTTTTTTCATGTACTTGCCATGTTATTAGAATACAGCATTCAGCGTTGAAGCACTGGAGCCTTGAAGCACTGTTTTTTGGTGTGATGGAGCACCATGCAGCACATTTAGGATGAGACTGGAGGGGCTTATTTTATCATTAACAAGTTATCAAAATGTTTCTGTGACTGACTTGTTGTTGAAATATATCTGTGAGACTTTCAAAGATTTCCCAAAGGACAAAAGGCTGTTACTATGGCAAAGTGGGGCAAACAGGCCTCCAACATGAGGCATATACCCTGCCTCCAACCTCTTCCCTATGAGTCATGGAGCAACAAAGCTTCCATAAGGCAATGAATACATCTGAGAAAAATGGCATCTGGTTAAGCTGGCCTGAATTACCTGAGAAGTAATATTATGACAAGGACAATACGAGGCAATGTTGTCCCTGTGCTCTGGGTCTGTAAGGGGGTCCCCCCACTCCCCTCTTTCCTCTATTGTCAATGGCAGGGATGGATCCTGCATGGTGCCAAGAACATCCAGAAATGGTGCCTAGGAACAACTGGAGTGAGTTTTGTGCAGTTAAGTCATTTATTTCACAGAGGAGATATTAAAAGGAATGCATCACAGTCATTATCACAGTCATGAGCACACCTGCAGAAGGACAGCTCTGAGGAGCAGAGGGTGTTTGTTGCACAGCGCTCCTGCTAGGACAGCTCCTGCGCTGCGGGCAGTGAGGCTGGTCAGTGCAGCCTGGGAAATTCCTAACTGGAAAAGTGTGTGAATGCAGGCAGTGAGGTCCTCCACTCCTTTATTCTTGAACTGTAAACGACCTCCGGAATGCCAGGACAAACCACACTCACCACCGCCCCTGTTCACACAGAGTATAGATGTTTTCAGACATGTAAAATCATTTGGCCCAAAACTACTGTAAGATTTGTTATTTTGTTAACAAGCAACATATCAGTATGAACTCAGCTGCAGTTACATAGAACCAAACAAACAGTTATTCAGCAAAGCCCTTCCCTTCAACCTCATAATCTCCCACCTCAATTGCACTCTCTGTCTGCCAGATGTCACACAGCATTGAGTGAAACAAGAATTTATCTGACGAGAGGTGTTTGAGAAGAGAGAGCAGTCTTTCCCTGCTGGGGAGAGGAGTCACTGACCCGGAAGAACATTTCTAGGAGAATAATCATGAGTTGAATCCTGCTGAAGCCTTTTGGCAGAACTTAGTTTTTGGGTAATTGGGGAGGGCCCAATTTCCAGAGGGTGGGACTAAAAGCTGTCCCGAGAATGACCACAAGGCCTTGAGAACAGCAAAACAGAACAGTGTGTGGCTTCTTTCTCTGCTCAGGACTGCACCACACCTTTACATTGAAATGAAGTTCAGCCCCAAATGATCCCCTATACAGTCAGCCGGGGAGATGCTAAGGAGCTCTACAGCGAGCCCCAGCCCCTCCTGGATTATCCTTAAAACCATTGGTTGAAGCAAAATATGATAGCCAGCTACTTCAGACTTTTGTTTGGCTGATGCAAGAAACAAGTGACAGTACCTCCACCTATTCGTCATTCACATTTGTTCTCTAGACTGCCGACACACATACTTGATTTCTGCTCTGTTCAAGGATTATCAGAGTGAAGGATCACTGGCAGCAGACAGTGGGCAGCAGGAAGAGATGCAGAGCTGGACCAACAGAACACCTGGATGGAGACTCTGATAGAAATGAGCAAAACCAGCAATGGGACAGGCACTGGAACTAAACCCAAATGCCATGCTATGTACAGCTCGGTAGTCTCATCTTTCACTCCTGTTAGAACAACCTGTCCAGCTAATGCTAATGATGTTGCTTTGAGATCACAGCACAAAGCCAGAGCAGAAAATCAGTTCCTGTCACTCCATTTACAGAATAGATTTAAGCCACTGCAAGACCTCAGAGAACATAATTCAGGAAGGACCAGAAGAATCAGCCATTTAAAGCAACACTGAGCCTCAGGGCAAATTGTGTTTCAATTTGGCAAATTGGTATTTTGCAGCTACAGCAATGATGAAAGAGGTACAAACAATTTTTTTAAAAAATTAAAAAAAAACAAAAAAAAAAAACCTGGTGCCAGTTCTGTGTTCCATTCCAGTACTTATCAGAAACAGAAGGATCCGGGAGTATAGGTCAGACAGTGTGAATGTATCCAACCCATGAATATATCAAACCAGGTCATTAACTCAGCTCTACTAAATATTAGACATCTATGGGATTAATTTTCTGCTTCTAACAGAAACATGGTTAATTCCCATAGAGCTGAAAGTTTATTAATAGAGCCAGCTCCAGGTAACTTTAACTTTTTAAATGCCAGCAAGATAGTTGGATGTATAGATGCACTCTTTGATTAATCTTTCCAATGCAAGCAGTTATCACTTGGTGACAACACATCCTTGGGGTTTCTATGTGCAGTCTTGAAAATGGGCTCCATGAATATTACTTGTAATTGTTTACAAGCCACCAAAGTACAATGCAAATGTTACTGATTCATTTATATATATGTTATTTTTAATTTCTACTGTTTGATCATTTTGTTATTGTACCATATATTGACTATCACAAGAACTGTTATGCCCTTATGCTACTGGATTCTCAGCATGTGACTGGAAGCACAGTCATGTTGCTCTACATCCTTATTCTTCAAAAAATAGACTTCAACAGATATCAAGACCAGACACATTAGCTTTCAAAAAAGTTATATTTTTCAAGAGAAAACGTGCACCATGCAAACATCTGACTGGATAATCTCAAATCCAAAATTGTTAGTGTTCATCTGAACTGAGGGATGCTATGACATTGCAAATCCACAATATTACACAAGTAGTTAGTACATCCATATGCACCAATGATCCTGATGTTCTCTGCATCACCATGTATATATATCATGGTAAAGATGCCCTTGTTTCATGATATTACTGAAGAAAGCCTAGCCTGCTCTATACAGAGAATCATCTCAATTCACAGTCTCGACACATACCCATGGAATTGGTGGCATGCTTTTGTCAAAATACCACAGGAAGCAAACAACACTATCTAAACACAGTCTAAATAGCCCTGTTCAGAATGGCCAGTTGAGCGCCTGTTCCTTTAAAAGCAAATGAGCCAAAGCTCAGTTCAGCATGAGCACACAAGAATGAGGAGTAGAAACTCTTTTTTCTTTCCATTGTTCAGCTTCGTTCTAGTTTTCTGATATTTGATCAGTACATTTATTTCTTCATGCTCATGTTCGTTTCGTTCCATTGAACTTAATTGTTGTTCTCTCACATAAACACAGGTCCATCACTGTGACAGGAGAGACTTACGAAATGCCTATACTCTTTGTAAGAAGCAGCACAAAATCAGAACAACCCATTTATTCCATTGTTTCCTGATTAGGTAGACCACAAACAAAAAAACAGGGTTGTTTTATTTCACAGTTTATGGGTTGGTAGGTTCCAGATCTCCAAATTACTTTGCACACGCTCTGAAACAAGCCTAGTTTTGCCATAGTGCCATTAGCCATATAGCCATTAGCACAGAGGTGTTTCTGGAATTTCAAAAACAGGAAATGCTCAAAATACATACCCTGGTCATTGGAAGGTCTAGAGCATGTCTTTGTTTACATGTGGTTTTTATTAGGTGATTGTGTTGTACAGAAAATATGGAGGACAGGACTAATAAATGCAGAAATGAAAAAAGGAGCACAAAGTTTTATTCATAATATATAATTCCAGCATCAGTGTTTTCTTGTTCATTTTATTTAAAAAATAAAGACGACCAAGAACAATTTGTTAATTTTAAGGATTACAATTACTTATTTACTCAGTGTAACAGGTTAGAGTAAAGACCGTGAAGTTTAATGTGGCTGTGCGCAGCTATATGAAGTTTTATAAATGCACTAAAGCCACAAAATTTCTCCCAATCACTTCCCTGTACCATATTTCAGGCAAAGACACACACTCACGTGAAATAAGACAAATTCATCAGTCCTCCTCTCTCTGTGAGATATAACACATGCGTAAATGTTCCAAGCTATCCTGCCATTCCGTTTCCTTGTTGGTAGAAAAGCGCTATGTGAAATATGGCTGAATTAACAGCAGAATGTGAAATAACGTTCCTCGTGCATGTGCGTTTCAAAATTAGAAGTCAGTCAGTCAGTAAGTGAAAATGTGTTTTCATAATATGTCCCCTTTAAATCCATGAAGGGTGGTAGTGTAGTACCTGTATGCTGCTGGAACATATTAATATCTCTTCTAGGATTAATAAAGTCTTATCTTCTCTTACCTGACATGGCAGTATGCCAAAACCCAGTTGTCTTCCAGCAGCATTCTCTTTTCCGGACTGAAGCCCATGTTGAGATCCACACCATAAGCTCCATACACATGCACCAGCAGAGGAGACTCACTCAGATCAGCTAACTCTCGCATGTGGAAGATTGTCATAGGCACCAGTGTTCCATCCTAAAGTAAAATAATGCCACAATGAGTGTGTGCATATTAAGGCTTATACTTACAGTGAGAATCAAATGTGCTTCTACACCCTTGTGAAGTGTGGAGAAATGTATATGCAAGTGATTAGGGGAGATAGGTGTATATATAGGACAGTTTTGGCTAAACATTTTATTTAAATACATATTGCTTTTTTACTTATACATTGGAAGGTGGCACGGTGGCGCAGCAGGTTGTGGGTTCGAGTCCTGCTCTGGGTCACTGTCTGTGAGGAGTGTGGTGTGTTCTCCCCATGTCCGCATGGGTTTTCTCCGGGTGACTGTCTGTGAGGAGTGTGGTGTGTTCTCCCTGTGTCTGCGTGGGTTTTCTCCGGGTGATTGTCTGCGAGGAGTGTGGTGTGTTCTCCCTGTGTCTGTGTGGGTTTTCTCCGGGTGACTGTCTGTGAGGAGTGTGGTGTGTTCTCCCTGTGTCTGTGTGGGTTTCCTCTGGGTGACTGTCTGTGAGGAGTGTGGTGTGTTCTCCCTGTGTCTGTGTGGGTTTCCTCCGGGTGACTGTCTGTGAGGAGTGTGGTGTGTTCTCCCTGTGTCTGTGTGGGTTTCCTCCGGGTGACTGTCTGTGAGGAGTGTGGTGTGTTCTCCCTGTGTCTGTGTGGGTTTCCTCCGGGTGCTCCGGTTTCCTCCCGCAGTCCAAAAACACTAGTAGGTGGATTGGCGATTCAAAAGTGACGTAGGTGTGAGTGTGTGTGTTGCCCCCTCTGGTTGTATTCCTGCCTTGTGCCCAATGATTCCAGGTCGGCTCTGGACACACCAAGACCCTGAACTGGATTAACAGTTACAGATAATGAAAATGGTGGGACATTCATTTATTCACTCCATCTTCTGTAACCACTTCATCCAGAATGATTGAGTGCAATGAAGGAACACACACTGGACAGGGCACCAGTCCTCAACAGGGCAGCACACACTCACATACACAAGCAGAAAGCAGGGAATAATAAATCCTTCATTGTTGTTTGTAAATACACACTACTTCATCCTGAAATCTATGACTAAAACACATTTTAAAGGCGCATGGAGCTGATGCTCACAGCGCTCATATGAGCCGCTGCTTAGTTATCAGTGTGTGAAACAGGCGTGGCAATTAGGCCACTTAACGGGAAAATAAGCCCAAACACATAAAACATTACATGGACGTCGATCTAGACACATTTAGACCAACGGATCATTGCTGGTCACAGCGGCGTGACCCAGTGAAACCACTGCTCAGTGGCTCGTGTCAGAATTGGTATTACAGACAGAATGGTGACAGGCATATCTCATAAAAATGAGATACTATCTCATAATAACACCATACTGAGAATTTTTTTTATTGTGTGTGGCAGCAATACCCTTCTGTACTAAATAACACAGCAACACAAGAAAAAATGGCAACAATACGCATTTCTCATGAGAGATCTCTCCCTCGTGATTCAGAAGTTGCATGGCCAAGTTCTGTAGAGGAGAAGGCCCAGGAGCTGTGAGAGAGGCACTATTCTCACTGTTACAGGTTGGAGGAGCCTCACAACCATTTTGAAGCTGTCATTTTTAAGTAAAAATACTATACAGTGTTCCTTTAAGGTGGAAATGTCTTCAAACTCAGGAGATGACAAACTGCATTCCAAAAGTACTACAAAACTAAACAGCTTGAGTTACAAATTATTTCACACTCTACAGCACATAACGCCCTTAAAGGCTTCAGGAAATCTGGGGAAATTCCTGTTAAAGAAATTATGAAAATGTCCCAGTTCAGTTACATTTGTGCAATTGAAGACTCGTCCCCAACAAACACAGTGGTAACCAAAAAACTGGGAGTTTATTGTCCAGATTATTGAGTTACTAATACGAATTAATGTCCCTTTGCAGCTGAAGGGGTTGTGCGTTTCGATGCTATAACAATAGGTGTGTCCTTGATCAAGAGAGTGCTTCCTCATACCTGGCTGGGGGCCTGCAGACGTGTTGTGTGGTACTCAGGCAGAAGAGTTTGCTGAGGGTCCTCCTCCTGAGAGAGGGGCTGTTGGATGGTGGGAGAGAGGTGACAGCGAACTGGGGGATGGACTGGTGAAGACAAGAGGAAGCGGAATGTATCTCTGTCCACTCCACTGCGTTGTGTCTCGATAGCACAGGCCCACGAGGGCAGCTAAAATCAAAATACATATCCAGGATTAGGAACAATAAAAGCTCTCAGAATGCTCTCTGTAAATCATCTGCCAGTTGTTGTTCGAGTTACTAGAATACAGCTTTGAGGGGTTATGTCAAAGCTGAGCACTCTGCACTCATTTAATCAGTGCAGAATATAAACTACAGTTAAAAAGTCCTGTGTTAAGTTATTCATTTACAACTTAGACAATAGACTAAAACATTTTCAACTAGACACAAAATATTCATGTTTAATTTTAAATTTTAGGATGTTTTGTATATATTGATAAGCCAATAGATTTCAATTTTTTTCGTTTTTACATCATCGTTTATCATTTTTCCATTTTACCAAATTCACTCACCATTTAGGTGTACTTTTTTCAGTTCTAGAATTACATGCTGTAATCCACCAGTGGCTGGCCCACTTTTCCCCTGTCTTCAATGGGTCAGGACCCCTACATGTGGGTGGTGTATCGCTGTTGCTGCACAGCTGGTCATCATCCTCTAGTCCTTCATTAGTGGTCACAGGATGCTGCCCACAGGGAACTGTTGGCTGTATATTTTTGGTTGGAGGACTATTCTGCAGTGACACTGAGAGGTTTAAAAACTCTAGAAGCCTTGCTGTGTCTGATCCACTTGTACCAGTACAACACACACTAACACACAACCACCAGTTCAATAAGGCAGTGCTAATGCAAATAATGTTTGCTCTGTGATAGTCACGTGGAGGTCCTGACCACTAAAGAACAAGGTGAAAGTGGACAAGCAAAGCACGCATAGCAACCGATGGACTACATGCTGTAATTGTAGAATTATGACATGCCACTGTATGGACAGAAGAGCTGAGAGAACAGACAATGATTTTAAAAACAAGGATATAATTTTAATGTTATAGCTTCATGTATACAATGATATATTATAAACAGTATGCTGTTACGTATTCATACCCCTTTCTTGTTAAGTTAAAGGCCCCAAGATTTAATCACTTTTAGATACAATGCATATTAATTTTGTTTACAATGGTTTTTAGCTTGGTCAGCCATTTTAGAACCTGTTATACATTAACTGCGACAGGTTTTACACTATTAAAAACATTTACTTAAATTTCATGTAACAGTTTAGTTTAAATTACCCAATTTTGCTCTCATGGAATTAATTCTAAGCTTGATGATTTAAAACTATATACGGTGTTGCTTTATGAAGTTATAGAGACTGGCATTGAAATATTTATAACAATACAGTTAAAAGAATCATGATGTTCAGGGTTCAAGGTTTAAAGATTAGATTACAATGATAAGATACCAAATAGTGTTACACAGACTATAGCCATACCTTACACAATTGTAGGCACTGCTGTAGTGACTTTACAGGCTAAAAAAATACCTAAGGAAGAAATAAGCTGCCCGTCTACATTACAGCAGTTGTATTTATATGACTGACTCTTCAAACCTAATCATAAAGCTATACGAGGTAAGCCATTTTTTGTATCTAATTATTTCCAATGTTATCATTGATTCTAATGTGTTTATTATTTTATATTTAAATACGAGTCTGTGCTGGACCTTTGTTTTCAACAATTTCTTGATTGTAACTATGAACCTGTGTCCTTACCTGGAGGATGGTCACATGATTAGGTGCTTTTAATGGAATGGAGTGGAGCTGGAGTCGACCCTGAGGCTCTCTTACTGTAAACACACAGTGGTCCTGCAGCATTTCCATGTCTTTAATGATCACTCCTGGAGCAGGGCTGAATGTGGGGACCCAGTGCTGCATGGCTGGCGAGGAGCTAGTAGCCCTAAGCAGCTTTAGAATAGAACACTAATAAGTCTACGCTTTACAAAATAAAGGTTCATACTTAGAAAAAATACTTTATGAAAAAAAGCATCCACTTAAATGTAAGAAAGAGTTTCTACGATGGCATGGATTCCCAGTCCTGGTCTTACATATTTCAGAGCACACACACGTATTTCAACTGAGAAAGTACCTACTAATTGACTGATTAGTAGCATCAGGTTTGGTGAGAGCAGGGAATAAACTATTATTTCAAGACCAGCTTGGAGATCCACCATTCTATGCACTGCTCCAAAAAATATTTTTATACTTTTAAGAGTGTAGTCCTAAAGCAGTGGTATACAACCCTGGATTTGGAGTACCTTGACACTACACGTTTTAATGTTTTCTATACTCAAGTACACCCACTTCAGCTCAAGCCTTGTTTATGGGCTACTTCAGAGTTGGGAACCACTGCCCTCATGGATTCAAAATACTTAGCTCATGTAATTACTCCTGCCAACTTCAGTCATCTTCCAGAAAAAATGCCACATGCATCAACAGGGAGACTGCAAAGGTTTCTATAAGAGATGTGGTGATAACCTGGTATTCATGTCCTGGGCCAGTGTTGGCTAAAATATAGAGCTGGTCGCTGGAGTGCTCCACGTGGTATAGCAGGCCAGGCTGACGAGGCTGCACTTGTGCAAGATGTGAGAGAGGAGATCTGCTGTCAATCATCCAGACCTCAGAGCTACTTTTACTACTGCAGTTCACTGTCAATATCTTCTTGTCTCTGGAACGACTGAGCTCCACAAAGAACCTGCAGAGAATATGAATATTTCTGTTACAGGACAGAAGCAAATGCACAACCACAAGACAGAAACAAGTAACAGATGACAAATGTGACAGACAATGTATATGTTTGTGTCATTGTGGGTGTAGAGGGTTATTATAGTTGAGTGGATCATTTTTCTTGATTAGTTAAAACCACAGGCACTTAATAGTTACATATCCAGTGTACTGAGAACATAGGACAAGAGCACACAGCCTGCCACATAAACTCTTACTCTGGATCTTTTTCTTCGTAAATTAGCACATTTCGGGCTACAGCATCAGTGAGGTGAAGTCGAAAAACATGTCGGCACCGAAGCCCTTCTTGAGTGGTGTAGAACATCACATCATCAGTGGCCCACTCTGTACCAGGTAACAAAAGAGATGAAAATTATTTTTTTAAAGTAGATAATACCATAATAAGAACCATCTTATACTGAACTGACCTGGAATGGAGTGACCTTTTCAAAAGCACTGATGATGTATGAATATGACAAATAAACTGTCAAATCATGATAGTTTCTCATTGAATTCCCACCATCCTTACTGAATCTCTCCTGTATTTCAGATGATACATATGCAGTTGCTCTGGCACAGTGCCAATCCTTTTCTAACATCAACCTTATGAAATTGTTCTTCGTAAAACAGACCTAGTGTTTAAATTCGTAAATGGCTTGTAAATAGGTTCATGAATCGCATGTATGTGCAGACCAGCAGAGGAAAACACTTCTACAGACATGCTGTTGAAGCTGAAAATGATGCATAGTCTTACCAAAGCTGAACACTTTGTCCAATATAAGCATGGGCTTCTGTGGTGCAGTATGTTGCTGTAATTGAACCAGCACACATCTGGCCTCCTCACTTTGACAGTTTTTTACAGTAGCTGCCAACATGGACCCTTTAGGGGAAAGTCTGACCCTCTGAATGGTCCCATCACCATATCCTGCCCACTCTGTGTGGAACACCCGCTCTGTGACCTGCTCACCTGAGGGAAAACACATTTTGGATTGTGCTTTTTTCTGCTTAGAAAATTCTTTAAGCTACTTATTCCTATGTCTGAGAGTGGCCCAGGGCAAAAAAATCATCCCCTGGTGTAAGGCAAAGGATATAGTGAACAGATTTAGAGCTTACATTTTCCATGTGCTTCCCTGAAGATCTCATGCCCATCCACATAATACGCATGATGAAGGCCCTGGAACTACAGGTAAGATTGCTCATATTGCTTTAGAGTTGACACATCACACTAGTTTGTTGTAAATAAACAATTCATGCAAAAGGTTCTCACCTCTGTGTGATCAGGCACATCTGTAAACCGCTGATAAACTAAACGTAAGTTTTCCTCAAAACGCTTCTGAAGGTGTCTAAGTTTTCTCTGCTCAGTCTCAGAGTAGTGCACTGAGATGGTAAAAGGAGTCTAGGAAGAAAAGAAGAAGATTTTAAGCATAATGGATGTATTTAAAAGGTACCACTATCTCAGCAAAATATTTTACACATGACTGGAACAGTCATAACTGTTCCAGTTTTTTAAAGGATTCTGGGAATTTTAAAGATCAACCTTTAGGCCTAGTGTTATTAAATGTAAAAATAGCTGTAAAACGTCACAAATCTTGTAGGACTTGCTGCAAAGTATGTAATACCAGTATTTTATGATCCTTATCTTTTATTTGTGTATTATGAAATTGAAGTTAGTCCTCCCAGCATTCTATTTACTAGTGCATATTTCTTATTACATTCCAACATCATCAAGTGAAATCATATATGATGTTGGGAGCCACCTTGCTCTTTCTTCCTAAATAGCCACCCTTCTAGGAGTGGGCAATATGGTCCTAAAATATCACAATATTTCAGGGTATTTTGCCGATAATATTCTTGGTGATATCAAAACATAAACCCCGAAAAACTGAGAAATTGTTTAATTAATTTTAAGAAGACACTATTGCAACAAAATAAATGTACTATTAGTATTAATTATATTAAAATAATAATATATTTAATTTATTTTAAAAATTATATTTAATAACATTTTATTTTATAACAAATCTAACAATTTGAAATATTCAGAAGAAACAACAAATAAATGTGTATTCATTTGCTTATTCTGTAAACAAATTTATCTTACCAGTATTTTCTGACACTGTATAAAATACATAAAGAATATTGATATTTTATATCCAAACCACCTCCACACGACTGAAGTCACTCCTATTTTGAAGAGCAAATGCCGTATTACATGTAACTGCATGACGCCATTTCGTAAACAAGTCAGAATTTCACAATTATCACAATATTGATGTTTTTATAATTAAAAAAAAGTTGCGACATTATTGCACACGACACGAAATGGCACAGCCCTACCCCGTACCCAACAAAGAAAGAAAGACAGAAATGAAGATAGAAACAGACAGACAGAAAGAAAGGAAGGGACAGACAGACAGAGAAAGGTGACTCCACCATAGGGTGACATTTAGCCCTGTCAGTCATCAGACAATATCATTCATTCATTATCTGTAACCGCTTATCCAATTCAGGGTCGCGGTGGGTCCAGAGCACTACCTGGAATCATTGGGCGCAAGGCGGGAATACACCCTGGAGGGGGCGCCAGTCCTTCACAGGGCAATACAGACACACACACACAAACATTCACTCACACCTACGGACACTTTGGACTCACCAGTCCACCTACCAATGAGTGTTTTTTGGACCGTGGGAGGAAACCGGAGCACCCAGAGGAAACCCACGCAGACATGGGGAGAACACACCAACTCCTCACAGACAGTCACCCGGAGCGGGAATCGAACCCACAACCTCCAGGTCCCACTACCTGCTGCCCACCGTGCTGCCCAGACAATATCACAATATGATTAAAAATAGAGATAAACAGAATAACATGTAGTTGACTGTCAGAAAATTTGGATAATACAAATTCCTACTGAAAATGTATCTTATGAAACATTACAGATTTTTATCAAGGAGATATTACTGAATGTGGGTGGAACGGTAGTGTAACTGTCGCACAGCTCCAGGGTCCTAGGGTTGTGAGTTCGAGCCCTGCTTCGGGTGACTATCTGCGAAGACTTTGGTGTGTTCTCCCCGTTTCCACGTATGTTTCCTCCTCCCACATTACTAAAACACATGTGGGTAGGTGGATTGGGTACCGAAAAGTGTCTGTAGGTGTGTGTGAGTGAATGTGTGAATGTCACTATGAGAAGGACTGGTGCCTCCTTCAGGGTGTGTTCCTGCATTGTGCCCAGTGATTCCGGACCCACCGCAACCCTGTACTTGATAAGCGGTTACAGACAATGAATTAATGAATATTACTGAATGTGCTCTGGTCACAGAGTGAATGTTGAAGGATAAAATTTACATTTTAAATGATTATAATTTATGACTGTTAAAAAGTTGATTCAATCATGGTTTGATAAACAAATTAATGCAAAAATATCATGAATAACAAGGTTTGGGAAATATCTTATCTGGCCATATGGGCAGCCCAAATGTAATGTTACTTAGGTGCGCACATTTATAAGATGAATGCATCACCCCTGGGACCCACTTATAGCTCATGTATCATCTACAACCAATGTAGTCCATGTTCTTCCCATGTGGGCCCCACTAGGTTGTCCTGGGTGAGAAGTGGTCAACGGCATCGCTGAACATTTCCACTTTGACATTTAAAAAAGGCAAGTTAACACAGCCAAGGTTTCTTACGTCATAAAACTACGGAACAAATCCCGTCAATCTGCGGGGCAGGGCTTTGTCGCTGCAGGCGAACAGCGAAGGCTGGGGGACTTGAACTCTTACCGCGGGATAAACTGTATAAAGTCGTCTGGCTGAGCGGCTCCATGTTCTCTCACTGTAGGAGCGAGCTGTGCTGAAGCTTCGCAACACTGAGCGCAGAATAACAAATGAAAACATTTACCGCATCTTAAAATATCTCCGTCCAGATTACAAGATTTCAGTCCACCTGCCTTTGGTTTATGTACAGTTTGTATGTGATGTTTCTTCTAATGGCTCAGTCACAATTGTCTCTCCCTATTCTCTAGCTACATTCCCCACAGAGTGCACTTTACAGATGATTTACATAATGACATAATGAATTTACGCTCAAATAGTACACTAAATATTAATCAATGAATTGTTCAATACGTATAGCTAAATAGAAATGCCTTTTAATGCGCTCGTTTAGCTCGTCTGAGGCCGTCATTTCATTGCCTACATAGTGCATCAAAAGGCAGATGCGTCCATTTGTATTACAGCCCAGGTTTACAAGAAAATCCGAAACTGAGCGACGCTGGAATATGACATTCAATACAGCCCAGAGTAATCGATTTGAAACCGTTAGTGTGACTATGGGGAAAAGTGTCGGATGCTCTCGAAAATTGATTATTATTCCTGTTCAGAGGAAGTGTACGGAAGCAGCGTGCTGTAGTGGAGGTGTTTGTGTTTGGGAACCGGCGCAGTGAGTGGGAGACGCTGTGCTTTATACGGTTTTTATATTTTCTACGGTTTTTACTGTTTTCAAGCGGCGTGGTGGCGGGGTTTGTATTGAATATCGTCAGCCCACCGACACAGTGACCGCATGAATACGTTATTTGACGTGTTTAAATCTCACGGACACTGTAGAGGGTTGAAGTGAGAGATGGACTCAGATGCAGCAGGTAGTAGTCCGGAGATGGAGGAGTTGAAAGACTCGGGCTGTGGAAGAGACGTGGCTCGAGCTCGCTGGACCATCCTCAGACAGGTGGGCCCGACAAGCATTTTAGTATTAGTCAAACGGACAGCGAGAGCTCACTTTTAAAGTTCCCATTCGTACATTGATTAACACCCCTACAATCATCTTTCTTAATCAATATATATGTAGAAGGAATTTTCCCTATTAATCCCCAGGCGTCTTCAAAGTACACGTATGTTCACACTTGGATATTTATGTGCGATTTCTTCCAGCTTCTAACTCCATTTACCCCCTTGTCACTCTTCTGCAGGTTAACGGAATTGGTAACGTAGATTTGTGACATATGAAACCCGTCTGTCTGAATTTGCTCGTTTGAAACTGTCTGCAGTACACTGCAGTTCCAAAGTCAAATATTAATTTACATGGACATGTTAGGATACACCCCGCCCCTGATTTTCGCTAGAAGAGTGCTTAAAACATGAGTGCCTTAGAATAATCTACACATCCTACAGTATTAAAATGGATGTCTGTACCCATATCCACAAGTGAACAGTTATCTGGGTTTCTTATTGAAATGTCTGTAACTTGTATGCTTTGGTCAAAATACCACAGGGATCAAGCACTACAGCAGCACATTCTCCCCTAGTCCTCCCCCCAGTCCTGTCGATTTCAGTGCCTGTTCCTTCAAATAAGAATGAGCCACAGCTCAGTTCAGTGCCAGAGCCCAGGAGCAAAAAGGGCAAGTTCTGATTTTTAGCCATTCCCTTTTGGTTTTCACCATATTTAATCAGTATTCTTAATTCTCCATACTTGCTCTGTTTAACCTTGTCTTTGCACTCTCAAATAAATGCGGGTCCAGTGCTGTGAATGTAGAAACTCAGACGAGGAGGTGGGACAATTTTAAAGAGTCTGCAGTCAGCATTAAATGCAGCACACAATCAGAACGACTCGTTTTACCCCTTGTGCTTGGTTGTTTTATTTCAAAGTTTGTGTGATGTGGACTCCAGATCCCCAATTTAATATGTGAATTCATGGTAACATTCTTCATAATATTTCACCTTTAGAACAGGGAAATAAATGTTGCTTGGTTTATAAGACATGATTTAATAGCATTGGACATCTACAATATATTGATGTTTATTCTGCTGTGTTCTCTTTAGCAGTTAGCTCATTATCAAGCAGTGTTCCCTAATTTCAGTCATGTAGGACACTTATTCAGTTTGTTGAAGCTGAAAATTGTGTTTTCCAAATTGGTTCATGCTTCTTTCACATTGTAAGAAAATGTCATGATTAATGGGCCAATAGAAATTATCCAAAAGGACTGGGAAAATCTTTTTATATTGACTTTCATTGACAATTAAGAAGGGGTTTGAACAAAAAGTCCACAGTAAGACTGTCTAATTCTGTCATTCTTCTAGGCCATGAGGGGATATGTGGACTTTTTGTGAACTCCCAGAGAGGGTGTACAGGATGTAGGCTACTTGCAGACATCATTTGTAAATTTACCTAAAATACATTATGAAATACACACGACTGCTTAAGCAGGAGCTGAAAAAATGTGTTGTTAATTCTGCACACTTTGTTTTGTGTCAGTATCGATATTTGAGATGCTTGTAGCAGTGATGCCTTGCAGATACGATGATAGGACAAGCACTTAAGTAAATGTCACAGAGCAACGGTTCAAGGTGAGTGAGTCCATGGGGCCGAAGTTTGGAGATTTACAGTTCTTAAAACTTTCATCTTTGAGAGATGGAAAAAGTCTAGCTCCTCTTTTAACTGATCTGGAAAAATCAGGAATTCAGGAATCCTTTTTTTCCCAAGACAACACTGAAAACACTGAACACTTTCACTGAAAATGGGACAAGAATAAAGTTTGTTTGAAAATCAAACAAAGCTGCGGTTGTTTTCTGTGTATTTGACATATTAGTATATGTATATAGTGTATATTAGTTTCACTGAAAGTGTTTGGGGTTATTTGGAAGCTGAGATGTAGACAATACAAATAACTTTGGAACGGAGAATGGACAGAACTTTGGAAGTTCAGAAAACATGATTCAAAAAACACTCAAAATAGTGAACGTTTTGACACATAGAAGTGGTTGAAAGTGTCAATAAATGAATGATGATGTCTGTTTTCTTTTGGTTTGAACATAAGCATTGAATCCCTCATGTTCCAGGTGTTGAAGCAGAGGCCGCTTGACAGTGCTGAAGTTCAGCAGGTGTCAGTGCGCAGGTTCTCTTCGTTCAACCTGTTTTCTCGGGTCAAAGTGGCTTCTTCAGAGAGTGATGATCCTGTAGATGGACAGTGGGTGGAGTACAGAAGTGCCTGCTTTCCCCAGTACAGTGCCTTTCTCAGGTTGGTAGACAAAGGTGTAATTTTAGCAAAGGTGCTTTTCCATTGGATGGTGTGATATGACATACACTTACTGATCCTGATAACCATGGTGAAATAGTTTCTCATTGCACAGAACGGAAAAGTAGGTGGAGTTTCCTGGAGAGGTGTCGGATGTAAATAACATATCATATGACATGTGTTTACAGTTATGTGACTGTGCTGTACTGTCTGGTGGAAAAGCATCCGTGTGCATAGAATGAGAAGGGAAAATAATGATATACTGAGATGAAATTAGTTATTTTTACATACATTCATAACACGAATATGATTATGGGCTGAAGCATTATTCTATTTATTAAGTTCTACGTTATGACATAAAAGCAGTTTTGAGCATGGAATTAAAACAGAATCACTCCAAAGCAAGTGTATGGTATATTTTGTAAAAAGAGAGTAACCCCTGGATGTGTATATAAATTGCAGGATTTGGGTTTTGCAGCCTGTAACATATTTGAAGCTGTGTAGAAAACCTCTAGAAAAGATATTCCAGAGTTTGGTGCCAAATATAATAAGAAAAGGACAAAAAAGGAAGGATACAGTAGCTACACAACATGATATAAACATCTGCAAAAGGACAAGGCTGGCATTCATAAAGAAATACCAAGTTGTCTGGAGCAAAAATATTTGGACAATTTTAGAGAAGTCTGTCAAATAAAAATGCCCAGATAAATATTTATCTATGTGATAAGAAGGGAAAGTTGAGGAAGGGGGTGGGAGCATGATATAGACAGTGCCATAGACTGAATAATGGGAAATGGATAACAGTTCTTCATTGATATAACTGATGTTGGTGGCTTACTGAAAATTATGAATAACCTTTGTCTAGCAAATAAATCAATATTAACTGGCGGAATTCTGTAGTGCAGCAGGACAGTGACTTGAAGCTTATCAAATGTTTAACCAAAGAGTTCATCTTAAATAAAAATATTGTTGCACTAGCCTCAGCCTTCAGATTCTTTCAAAGCCTCATTGAGTGTAAACTCATGTAATAATTACACCTCCAAAACAGAGTAGAAGGGTGGCCACAACACATTATAGTTTTCTCTGTAGCTTTTTGTAAATGACTGTTCAGGTTTAAAGGCTGTCGTTATGAGTATATCACTGTATAATCAATGCTATATCAATAGTAAACTTGTGTAAAAACTCCCCCTTTGCCTCCCTCAGAGATAACCTTGGTCCCATCAGAGTAGATGAGGTGCTCAACAGCTTTGACAACACCGGAAATGTCTGTGAGTACTTTCTCTCTGCACATGTACAGTATGTTGGAATACTGATGTTTCTGTGTATCTGTAATTTTTGTTTTTTTTTAACTTAAATATTAACTTCATTAGCACTCTGTGTTTACTGGCCACTTCATTAAGTCCAGACTAACTTAAATATAAGTGTACATTTTTAGAAAGTAGGCATATTATCAGTGATGTGTTGTTTAGTGTAAATCTGTGTTTACTTCAAAAATAGTGACTAATGCTAAAGTAAAGGTAAGTTCCTAAAAGAAATGCTAGAGTAAAAGAATAAAAGTAGTAGCTCAAAAAACTTAAATAAGTACTAAGTAACTTAAAGAACTGTAGTGGAACATCTTATACATTCAATAAGTCTCAGCCTGTGATAGGTGCTGATCTCCTTTTGTTATTTCATTGTATTCTTTTTGGATGCTTTAAAACTAAAATAGATAGACAAAACCTGAAAAGACAATATTGTGCGCATTCAGAAGGTAGTAAATATGGTGGCACCAATAGAGCACAGATAAAATTTTATGGGAAAATTAAAATGGTTAAATGTGCATTATACTTGAGTATAAATAAAATTACTGTGCTATCCAAATGGGTACTTGAATAATCATGTTGTTTGTGCTGGTTGTGTTGTTTTATGTATCAGTGGCACTTGGGCTTGAAATCCAGAAACAGAGAGTTGGTTTGAGTTTAAAATCTGAACGTTTGTAAAGAAAAAAAAAAAACAGGACGGTTTGAATATTAACAGATTACAATTACAATCTCTTACCCTACTAAAGCAATGTGGGAGTAGGAAGTTTAAGTGTTTTGATTATAATTCTGCATTAATATGTGCTTATGCTGTACAGGGAAACATGGAACATGGTTTGTGGTATTGGGTTCAAGCTGCAGATCCTGTAGGAACCACTGGCAGGCACACTTGAGCAATTAGAGGTATCTAATTTGTCCTTCCAGTGAGCTGGAAGTAAGTGTGCAAGATTTGTTTGGAGCTGAATCTGCTGAACCTGTCAGAGGAAATCATGCTGGGTTGTTTGACTCATATTAGGCCTATACACTCAAAAGAGTCCTGAGTGTTAAACAATTACACAGCATCATAGCATAATGTCCATAGGATATTGTACTTCACAAGCAGTGACACCAAAACAAGCCCTTATTGATGATGTCATTCGGTGAGCTTATGCCTGCAGTTAGTATGACCATCATAATGAAATCTTACTTAAGCTGACTGACGACCTGTGGCATTTAAAATATCAGTAATTGAAAATATGTAGTCCAAATTTTATTGATCCCTATATTTGTGGCATTTTTTTGTTACACTTATATCCATCAATACAACATGGATGCTGAAATTTTTGGAAGTTGTTACTTGTGTTTTTCTCACTGTTTCTCTCATCTACTTCCTCCCTCCCTCCCTCTGCAGACTTTGTCTCTCCTTTTGTTTTTGTTACCAACTGTGAAACACAGCTAAAAAACATGTGACTCAACAGGCAGTACAATGTCCTGTTAGGCGAAAGACCCCCAACTATACGGTGGCTTTCAGTGAGTTAGTCGCCCCCCTCTTTGCTATCTCTGCTAACTACCTTGTTCCGTGGTTGGATTAACAAGAGCTGGCAGCATTGCCTCTCTTTGGCCCGCTGCCCCTCTTCAAGGCAGGGTCATCCCTTCTCTTTTCAGGCCTTTCTCTCAACCACCCCTAATTGATCTCATGCATTGGTAGGTCCAAACATCTCCCCCCATGTTCTTGTCGGCTCAGCTGTCCTGGTGCATTGTCTGAGGAAGGAGGGGGCTGCCCTTCTATTACCTATGCTTCATACCAAACTCCAAATCCTCGCCTAAGGACTCAACTAGCCTAAAAGTCTCTGTGTCCTCTGAGGTGCTGAATGTGGATTACTTATCCAAATGTATGGATTAGGGTGATCTGTCTCATCAGGGCTTGGAGGCCTGCTCGTACTGTGGATTTAAGTGCTCTTGTTTCCAGCAGGGATCAAGAGGGACACAATAGGTCTTATCAGAACATGCTGGATGGACATGAAGAGCTTTGGAGAGGCTTGTTGACCACTAGCATGGACTCAAACCTTCAGCTTTTCCTTCCCTCACGTGTTCGGGTCATATGTGCAGCAGAAAAGGCCCTGAAAAATGTATCCTCTATTCTGAAGGAGAAAAGTTATAGCCAAAGCTTTGGTTTTGGGTTTAATCCTCTTATAGTTTAAGAGATGCGTACTAGTCTACTTTGCTAATTACTTGTACCACTAATAGAATTCCTCAGTGTGTGTCCATTCAGGGTCATATGTCAGGGGTCTTGACTTCCTGTGTTGGAGTGAGGAGTTAAGAAGACTCCACATTGAAGTGGCCTGAACCTGATCACATGACAAGAGGCTGGACTGGACACTTTAGACATGAATCTGAGCCCCCTGACCTGCTCTCATATTGTTGCTCTGATCAGGCTAAGCTTAGTTTGTATGGTTGCTATACATGGTTTGCCTGGTCAATTGTTTGTGATTGTTGTGTAGCTGACTGTACTGTTGTATTAGTCTGAGGCTTAAAGCAAAAAATGGAAAAATCATATCATTGGCCCTAAAGGTATTAAGTCAGATTAGTCTGGTGTCAAAATATGCCGTCTTTAGCCTCCAGTCTAAAACTAAGAGGCTTGGTCAGACATGCTAGGCTTCCTCACTTTAAAAAAAACTTAAAAGAGACCTCTAAGCATTGAAAATCATGAAATGGGACGAGGAATTTCGTGCATTCGCTGGATTAGGAACAGCTACCTTGTTTCTACACTCCTACAGTGTTTCTACACTGTTCTTCAATGGTCAGTACCCCCACAGAGCAGGTATGGTTTGGGTGGTGATCCATTCTCAGCGCTGCCTTGACGTTGATGTGGTGGTGGTGTGTTAGTGTGTGTCGGGATGCTATGCGTGGATCAGACACAGTTGTTCTGCTGGAGTTTTTAAACACTGTTTCCACTCATTCTCCACTCTGTGAGACACTCCTCCCTCGTTGGTCCACCTTGTAGGTGTGACAGTAGCTCATCTGTTCCTATGCCGTTTGTGTGGGTCGTCCTCTAGTCCTTCATCAGTGGAAACAGGATGCTGTTGGCTGGATATTTTTTTTATTGTTGGGTTATTCTCAGTCCAGCAGTGACACTGAGGGTTTTAAAAAACTCCAGCAGCACTCCTGTGTTTGATCCACTCAGAACAGCACAACATGCACTAACACACCATCAACACGTCAGTGTGAATGCTGCTCTGAGAATGACCCACCGTCCAAATCATACCTGCTCTGTGATGGTCATGTGCGGGTAATTACCGTTGAACAACAGGGTGAATTTGGGGTAAGAATGTGCAGTTAGTAATTATACAACTACAAAGTGCTCCTGTGTGGTCAGTGGAGCTGACAAAATGGACAATGAGAATAGATGCAAGGTAGGTGTCCCTAATCCAGTGATTGTTCAGGGTATGTTTGTGTAATTCAGGGTGGAAATGTGTAAATTACTGCCCAAATTATTTTTAACCACAAGAGGTGCTACAGTACCATCTGTGCCATAGCTCTTAGTGAATTTCCTCTTTTACTGTGTGTGTGTGTGTGTTTAGAGGGTGTGTTGTACACACATATTTGTTTATGTGGATGTTTGCATGCCTCCTGTGGTCTCTCCTCCCACCCCTGTCTCTCCCTCTCTTTGCTAGGGCAATTATGCAGATTTAGGCCCACAGAATGCTAATTGCCTTGAGTGAGACAATAGCTGTCCAGCAAGGCCTGGTTAGCCCCCTGGAGCCCTAGGGGGGTCTGCTGTTCTGACTCTATGACACTTTACTCCTATACTGGTAATACTTAATTAGCACTTCTCTCCGCTGATGTTTATCGGGCGACTTGCTGACCAGACTCTCACATACAAAGGGCCCGTCCAGCATGTGTGCAGATGAGTTGAGGTCAAAGTGCAAAGCTCCTGATCTCATCATGAGCGATGAGAGTGGCTTACATGAGTCGGATGCTTTAGTGTTGAAAATGTCAGAGCAGGGTCATTATTCATAATATAACCCACAGATGGCTCAGTCTGTCTCAGGCTTCCTGATTGTAGAGAATGCCCAGTAGATATGCATATTTTTAATGTTATATGTGTATTAATTACGAGCTTATATATGGATGCACCTACTCCTTATATCTCCACAATAAAATATTAGATTTTAGAAATTTCTGCGTTTATTATTGTCATTACACTGCTCTTTTGTCAGAGATATTTTGTAGTATTAATGCACTACATGAAAGTCATTAATTTCTCAAATACCCACATTGCATATGGTTGAGTTGTTTAAGTTAATAAAATTATATTATATAAACCACTTAAGTGTATGTATGAGAACAGAGCAGCGCCATAGTGTGAGGAATCTCCTGTGGCACCAGCAGCCAGCCTGAGCACAACTGTAGTGGTGGTGAGAGGAGTTTTAAGGAAATTAAATAACAGAATTAGACTTTGCAGCAGCATTGTGCACAGCTCTAATACCCTGGTAATTACAGACATACTTCAGCGGTCAGGTCACTCTCTTTCCCCTGTCTCAAAGATCCCTTCCAGTCAGGAATTAGAGAGAGAGAGAGAGAAAGAAAGATAGGGTGGGGGCGAGAGAGAAAGATTGCAGGGGAAGAAATAACAGCCTAGAATTCACCCTGCAGTCTTGGGTGATTATTGGATTTTACTGCTCCCCTTCATTTCCTCCTCATTTTTGGATTTCAATAAACCCCTTTCTCTTTTGTACTAGGTTATGTGTCACCGTGTCAAATGTTCACAGACCACCTCAGTATGGAAGATAAAATGCAGTTGCTGCTGGAAGGTGAAAAGTGAAATGTATATGTATTTGTTCTATAGAATGGTTGTTCAAAAGGTACTTTTCACTTCACAGAATTTAAACCTGCTAGCGGTTCTTCTGAGGATTTTATTTGTACCGGGGAATGAATTACACAGTGATTTTGTAAGTGTTTTTACAAAAAAGAGCTCTTGGAGATCTTCAGAACCTTCTGAATGTCTATGAAAGACATGATTGTTTTCTGCCTAAGATATCTGAGTGTACCTGGAAAGGATCTGAATAGTGAAGAGGAATGAATTTGTTTCTATATGAGTCAGCTTACCTGCTGTTGCAGGGCAAGGTAAACGTTTTGTTTCATGCTGGGATAACTCATTCATTCATTCATACTTTAGCCAATTCGTACTGGTCCATGTCACGGTGGATTTGGAGCCTACCTGGATTCAGAAACGCCTGTTGGGCAGGGTGCCAGTCCATCACAGGACATCACAAACTCACCCAGTCGCGCTCACACTTCTATGCGGACAATTCCACGCGGCCAGCACACATACCAACGTGTTTTTGGATTGTGGGAGGAAATAGGAGCACACAGACACGAGGAGGAAAAACCTCATAGACAGTGACTTGGGGAAGGGGTTGAATGTAGCAGCCTGCGACCTTGGAGTGTGGCAGTGACACTACATGAAGCTCCACCATATTACCCCTATTTGTAATTTGCCAGTTTCAAATCTATTTACTGTCACAATTTTCTACAATTCATGGCCCAACCTGTTGTGTATTGTTCTTTTGAAAACTCAGAATAAACATAAACAATCCTCTAATTGCACAGGGTGCTGCCAGCCTTGGGAAGTGGGATTGAGCATTTGCCACCACTTCTTTTTGAACTGTCCCTAAAGTAATGCTGCTAATCATGTTAATGCACCTGAGGAGAACGCAAACTGCTGAGATATGGCATATCAGCTGACAGACCCCCAAGCTAGCCACCACCATAAGTAGAGTGATGGGGAGCGGTGTAGATTTCCTACCCACCCACAGAGGGAGGTCAGTTGCAATCTCCTGGACTCCTGGCCTCAGACAGCTGAGGTTTCAATGGGGATCGAACTAGTGATCTTCTGATGATAGGGTCAATGCTTTGAATATTGTATTCAACTGAAAATATGTATATTTACACTCTGATGTAAATGTTGATATTTAGGTACAAATATGTCCTTGAGTAGATTATATAAATCTCAGATTTTGGCATTTACCAACCCCCCCCCCAGCACCCCCCCCCCACACACCCACCTCTTGTTTTTTTTCTGCACACTTTTAGAAGTTGGATTATTTTGAAGTGTTGTGTAAGTTTGAAAGTCAGAATGAAGGGACCCTAATTGAACATTAGATTAGCACATTGACAGGAAAGTGATGTCCTACAATGGTTTTAGAGGGCAACTGTTTGTGTCCTGAGGCATATGTGTGTGTGTGCATGTGTGCGTCTGTGTTTCTGTGCCATTAGAGGGATAAGTGATTAACGCTCTGTAGTTAATTTGTCTGTCGTTGCTCTGCATCCATCAGAGTGCATCTCTCTGCCGCCCCATTGGTGGGCTAGTGGACTCCCCCCGAAGCTACTGTGCACCCCCCAGCTCTGCCCCCTGTAGCCGAACCCCTGTTTGCCTAGCAACTACGTGAGCTTTCCTGTTGCCTTAATGTACTTGATGATGTTTTAAAACAAATAGATCATTTATCTGATTAGCGTCTTGGTGGAGAATGAGGCTTGTAAATGGCCACCTCTCACTCAGAGTTTGGGCAGCACTCCAAAAACCTGACACCAAGCAAAGGGTGTGTGTCTGTGTGTGTGTGCGCGTCTGAGCATGAGTTTGTTTTAAGGGGACTGGGGGATTTGGATGGTTGTCTGCCAAAGCCCCACTGTGTTTCTGTGAACCCACTTACATTTGTGTGTGTGTGTGTGCGCACCTTAGCGGCCATTCTGTTTTTGTGTGGGCTAATAGGTGTAGTAGTTTTTAGTGCTGAATACCCTTGCAATGTGTCAGGGTTTGGGTGCAAAGTGTTTACAGCATGTGAGAAAATGCGTACCAGCTTGTTACCAACACCATGAAGCTCTCAGACAAAAGATATGAATCTTAACCCCTGAAAATGAACTAGAACCTTATTTGAAAGAAAATGGCAGCCGTGTAACCATTCTATTCATCTGCTATTAAAATGCTTATTATATATGTAACCGTCGAGTGGAGAACAGAGATGTCACTTGGCTATATTAACAGCATGATTGCCATGACACACTGTTATGAAACAAATGAAATATCACTGCAATTATGCATTGGAATATCTTAGAGGATAACACTACTGTTCTCCACAAATAGTCCTTTTCCACCAAAATAACTCTGGTTCTTGAACCGGTTCCTTTTTGCATTCTTGGAAACTTGGTTCTATCCAGTGAACCAGCCCCCACTTCCACCAGTTTGGGTAGACTAAGGTTTGTTTCCTGGCTTGGGCTGGAGTTTTTAGACTGCTAATGCTACATTAGCCTTCCTATGAAACATGATTAAAACTAGAAGTTGCTCTGGATTATATAAAGAAAACAAAGAAGTTCATTGTAGAGAATGGATTACTCAAACCACAGAACTGACTTATCAGATGAAGACAACAGGCAGAGAGTTAAAATTAGCTGCCTAGCCTACAGTTTGCTTTGTATCAGCTTTTAGCTCTAGCCAAAAAACTGTAAATAGTGTCTTTTCTCCTGGAAAAAAAAAAGCTAAAATCTGTGTTTACCCTTTACACTTCATTTTGACAGTAGTGTTAAGTGTTACATCTATGCTAGGAGGCTAGGTGGTGTGGTTAGTCTAGCTCCTTGACACCACATTTGTGGTTCTCTGATGAGATGCAGTGACAGATGACATTTAAAAAAAAAAAAAAAAAAAGGATAATCAATATATATATTTTAAATGTTTTGGGAAGCCATTTTTCACCAGGTGCGTATTGATCAGTGTTCCTATATGTATCTGCAGTGGTTATAGAGACTCTGTAATTGTTATCAAGCTCCACTGCTCACCCAACCCCACCCCATTCTTTGTGAATGCCACTAGAATGGCTGATGTCTTCTTTAAGTGGATGTCACCCTCAGTTCAGAGGGTACACTTTGGGTAGAGATCTGCTACTCCTGTTGTTAGAATGCCTTTTCTTGTGTGTTAAGAAATAGCAAGTAATAATATGCGATAATGGTGTGAATTATAATCGGAGATGCTTCAGTGTATTCAACTGACACATATGTCATCCAAGTCAATCAAGTTTGTTATTTTGCTTTTCCTTCACATCCATTCTCTCTGAATCTAATAGCTATTTTGGCAAGGCTGTAAGGTCATAGCAGGCTAGTCGACCCAGTGCTGACTGGCCCCGTGTCTCTGGGACAGCTGATCCGAGGGGTCCTGAGCCCCCCTCTTCCCCACCCTCCCCTCCTTTGTGTTTGGCCAGCCAGCCCGAAAGCCGGGGGCCTGCTTGGCTCCTGGAGAGCGCTGGCTCAGAGAAAGGGGAACGAAGAAAAGGAGAGAAGTAATTACGTCCAGTCATTGAGTTCTGAAGATCCCCCTCCCTCCATTTCCACCACACACCAGCACCACCGCCACTGCTAACCTACCCCACCCAGGTTCATTAGGGGGGCCCTGATCTGGCGACAAAACGCCGGCCATTTGGAACGAAAGGAGCAGGAATGTTTGGGAGGAATATGACACCTCCGGACCCTGTGCTTGCAAGAAGAGAAAGATTAAGAAGCTTCCATCCCAAGCTGCTGGGTTATTGGGGTGCGTGAATGGGGGGGTAGTGGAGAGAAGGCCTGATTGCTAGGTTGGGCCTTTTGTCTGCACTTTTTCACATAGACCACAAGTCGCTTCACATCGCTGGCTTTTGAGGACAGGATGAAGGCCCTCATTCTTTTTTCTTTTTTTATTTTTTTTTTTTTTGGTCCACAACTCTTCCCCCTGTCACTTACTCTTGCACTCCTTTGTTCATTCTAGATCTCCTTAATTTATGAACTTCACCCCTCTTCGTTCACCTCTTTAGGCACTCTTCCATGGATCCTCATATGACTTGAAAAATTTTTGTGCGGTAGTCTGACAGACTTCTGATTTAGAAGAGGACCAACAGAGGTGTGACCTTAAAGAGTAACAACACAACAACAACATTTTAGTGTTAAGCAACTACCAGGGTAGCATTTCCTTACCCTCTCTGCTTCAGGGTTCAGGGATAATGGCAGCTCGCTGTTGGACACTATGGAGTTACATTGTCCGAACAACTGCAACATTAGCTAAGCTATCAATAAGTATAGCTTAGTTACCATACCATGCTAGAAATAACATTAGCTTAACGTGTAAAATGGGCACCTGTACCGAATAGTCACTTCCCAGTAAACATATTGATTTCCTTACATTATTCAGTCAAGAATTACATATAATATCATTGTTATTACATTGTTGATACATTGATGAAGGCTGTTAATGTTTGCTGGATACTGGTAAGCTACTCTACAATCATCACATTTAACTGGGCTCACACTAATGTTAGCCAAGTTAGCAGTTGCACGGCAGAAATAATTGTTAGTAAGGAAAACATAATTGTCAGCAGAACAATCATTTGAAGAACAAAACTGGTGGCAGAACCGCCATAGCTACATAAAGATGTCTGGTGGCACTGAACCTGTTTTTTTTTTTTCTGAGAGATGTGCCGGCTGAGTATATCTGATCAAAAGGACTATGTGTCATATTAATAATTACTTTCAATGGTGTTGCTCCTTTGTTAGACTAGTGTAATTATGCACCATCTACCAGCCATCTCTTTATGCATACAGATCATATGAGTGGTCCTGAATGTTTCGGTCCGATCACAGCAGCTCTGCCTATCTGTGCCTTCACCCATAGAACAGACAGCCGTGAGCAGCCATCCACTTTTCCGCCAGTTTGGTTCCTGTCTCATTGTCTTGCCAGAGCCGTGATGAGAACTAATCTGCTGCAATAAGGAGAAGTCATTTGTTAGCCCCAGCCCAGGGGTTCATGCTTCACAAAATGCATTGAGTGGAAATGACCCAATCAGAGAGAAGGCGAAGGGAAGGGCATTTTTTTTCTTTCTTTCTTTTTTCCCTCTCTCTCCCTCCCCATTTTTTTCTCTTCTTCCTCCCTCTACTTGGATGGGGTTTGCTGGGGATGGGAGGGGAAGCGGGGCATTACTGGTGCTTTCTCCATCCCCTCTTCATCCATCCGGCCCTAAGGATTATGGGGGACTGATGTGGCGCTGGCCCAATGACCAGATGATGCCATGCCTTCCCACTGAGCTTTTCAAGTGCATGTGTTCATGTGTATATGTGCGCATCTGAAAAGGAAAGGTGAGCCTCAGATGGGGTGTTACTGAAGTCACATCCATAGGAAATGTACTGTGGCTTTGCACTGGTATGTGTGTTAAGTTCTAGGTGTGTATTTTAAGCTATCTGATCAAAATAAGTGCAGAGAGACAGGTTCTATTGTTTTATTCCACATCATGATGTACTCTTGAAAGTGTGCCAATCAAAGAGCTGCCAACGCTCAGCCCTCGTATCTCTCTCTCTCTCTCTCTCTCTCTCCACTGAGACACTCAAACACACACTCTGTATAACTCTTCACCTCACAAACACGCACGCATCGCTCCTCATACACACTCCCACATTCTCCCAAAAACAATGCAGATGATGCTTTTCTGCTGCGTTGCCAAGTGGCTTTTTACAACTGTTCCACAATGGAGAAGCTAATTACTGTAGATTTGGAGAGGTGGTTAATTGATCGTGCTAGCGTCCTAATTGCATCTCTCTTACCTGGGGCCTCTGAAATGGCAATAGCTGCCTCGCATACGACCTCTGTGCTTTAACTCGGAGTGAGAAACATAGTGTTGCAGCTAACAGCATTACTCTTGGAAATGGTTGAATTTGGGACTAGTTATTTTAAGTCCCGCAAACCCATGTCTAGATCTTTGAAAGTAGGTTAAACTGGCTTTTGTTGGGACAATAGAGAAATGTGTCAATTAATACCCTGTGAATAAATTCCTTACCTTCTTTAAGATGATATATTTAACTATAAAGTTTACATTTACAACATTTGGAATACTTTCTTCAACAGTGATTGCGATCATGATTATCTTGCAGGCTAACACTATATTAGCCTAAGGTCTTTGATTGGTGTAAAATGTTTTTACTCAAGCTAGGAATTGAATCCTTGTGTGCTGTGTAGTGGCAATGCAGTACCATCCTGCGATATAACTGTTTATGTTTTTAGTTAAACATGAACAGGTGTAGCCTACAACACGAGCTATGTATGTTTTACTGTGTCTCACACTCTCGCTCTTGTATTACATTCTGCTGTTGTGATGTTTGAAGTTTCTGAGCCATTAAATGTAGGAATCTGTATGTACGTAAATCAATGTGTCCTCATTGAAGACATTACTGTAATATACTTCTGAATGTACAGGTGCACCGGTTTGCAGTAGTCAAGTAAAGACTACCTTATAGAGCATGCTAACATTTTGTCCAGCTGGGGGTGCTCTCATACTTTCTAATGCTTTTGTAATTGTGCCATTTCTCTCTGCTTTTTTTTTTCCTTTTTTTCTTTTTTTCTTCCCCCCTCTCCCCAGTGATGCTACTGCTGTCCTCTCACTGCTAATAGAAGTATTCCAAACATAGCCCATGAGCTGGATGCTGGCTCTGTTTCAAAACACATTCTCTTTCATTTTATTAAGGTGAAAAAGCCAGTAGAGGAGGTTTATTGGTCATTTCACAAGACAAACTCTATTTTAACATTTATTATATCTGTCACATTGTGTAAAAAGACGTAGAGTGTGTCTGCTTTGTATTCCCTCACTCAGATCTTACAACAGCTCTCTTTATTACCAATCATTCACCCCACATTCACACACATTTTTTGTGAGTGAGAGAGAGAAAGAGAGGGAGGGAGAGGAAAACTCATAGCGTGCTCCAAAGTGGGGCATCACTAATCAATGGAAATCATTTAGGCCCATTCTCTCCTAGGCCACTATACCCGTTTTGCTAATCAATTCAGAACAAGTGTCATTCATTTTTCCTGGCTAAAAATACCCATAGTACTCCTAGTACACAATGTGTGTGTGTGTGTCTATATCTAAAGTGGTTTGTATGTAAGCTGTCATTACATTTGTATTATGAGGTACAGGTTTTAAGTACCTAAGTATATTGATCAGAAAAATTAGAGCAGTAAAGCATTAGAATAAATAGAAAATAAAATGAAGCATCATCACTTAATCAGTCCCCTTATGGACATAATTTATCCGTGGTAGTGAACATACAGGCACACACTAGTGAGCTATTCCTCACAAACTCACTAGGAGCAGTGAACATGCACACAATCGGAGCAGCGGGCTGGCAGTCCTAGGAATTGAACCAACAACCCTCTGGTCTCAAGCTTCGTATTGTTCAAGACCAAATGCACCTCTAGCTACTGCATGAATTTGTTGGATCCTATTTACAGCATGGTTTAATGTGACAAAGCTTTGATTGAGACATATTTAAATAACATAATATGTTATTTACAGTTAAAGCTGGGCTTTCTCATGGATTTTTTTTTATTATTATTTATTTTATTATGCACAATAAATTTTAAAATTGGAGGACAAAATTTAAAGCATGCAATAATCAACAAAATAGTGCTGGGAAAGTACAAAATAAAAAGCATAAAATGCTTGTACTAGGTACTTTCCGGGTTTTGTCTTAAGTTATATATAGATTGTTAAGGAAAAGAAAGTTAAAAGAAAGTATATGAAAGGAAATGTAAAATAAAATGTTGAAGTAAAATTTACCTAGTATTCTCATAAATGGCTTTTAAAAATATAACTTTCCAGTGAGCCTAGGATTTCTGGACCGTAATGTATCTGAAAGTGTTTCTGCAAGAGGCAGACAGGAAGAGAAGAGTTTCTCCCTGTTTTAGTGGGCACAGGTTGTGTTTTTGTTTTTTCCCTTGAGATTTTTTTCTCCTCTTTCCCCTCCCTAGTTTCAATGCTTATCCAAATTTATCCACATTTGTGTGTACTCGTGTGTGTACACAAGAGCCTTGCATCAAGTTCAATTAGTAGGTATTGTGCTGTTCACTAAAAGGGGGCTATGCTATTAGCAACCTTTCTAAGGGCCGCTGCATCCTCCACCAGGCAATCAGATCACTCAAGAGCCTCTTTCCCCTGGCGTGACCCAATCTCTGTGCCTGTCTGTGGTAAAGACCCCCTCTCTAGTGGCCCTCTCCAGCCCCCACCAAGTCCCCCCACCAGCCAGCGGCTAGCCCCCTGCATCCTTCACCTCACACTGGCGAAGAAAGACAAGGTCGCGCACATGGAGAAATAAAGGAGAAATGATTCCCCTTCAATTGAGGTGAAGCATCCCATTTAGCGACTGGCCCCCCGGGCCGCAGTGGACTGGTCTGCCTGGCCACTGTGGCTTTCAGGGTGAGGCTAGCACACTGCTTGTGTGGCCTATTACCTGGTCCTCTGAGATGAGGAGGAGATATGGAGCAGCACTCAGATATCAGAGCTGGTCCTGATCCATGAGTTGGACCTGCTCAATAGATCGTTCCTTAAACAGTATTGAGATATTGGCCTTTACTGTACTGATATTGCAGAAAGTTGCAACAGGCAACATCTAACACACAACTTGGGGTTGGCCATCTTGACAAAAAAAAAAAAATGTGTCACATATATCCTATCTAACAATGTAGCTGCAATATGGAATTTTGCCAGTGTTATGGAAGCCTGTCTACTCTAGGATTTACAACAGCTGTACTGTACTGAAACATGGTTAATTACTGTATGTCACATATAAAAAAGTTGAAAACTAAAATTCAGGTTTCAATATGGCATAGTATCATGACTTTACCTATATGACACCATTTTGCCTTTCTTGTAGAAACCTTTTTGACATTTTTTGAGAAACCACATTATGAACAATATTAAAAATTAAGTAGCTCCTTTTAATCTTGATAACATTGTTTTTAACTGTGTTAGTACATCAAAAGAAAGTGCCATTTTAAAAAAACATCAAATATACCTTTCTATTTTGACCACAGTTGTTTTAGAATTGGTAAATAGTGAACCATGTAAACAAATGAGACAATCAACTGCTATAATGTTGTATGTAGATGCTGTGTGTATATATAGTCTCATCTGGGCTGTGAAATTCATGATGCCTATTATGAAAAATGAGAAATGATATTTAGGAATAAGTGTGAGCCTTCATGTTATGCTCACTGTCATCAGTTACATGTTTTTGCTTAAGTTTAACAAGATACAAAAGTGGTTGCGCAACTCTTTTTTCATTTAGAAGTCAATAAATATCAATAATACGTTTATATTTGTCGTGCTATAAGTAGACACACTTATCATAGGTATGGCTGGTTTTCCATGCAGAAACCTCTGATGCTGCTTAAAGGGCAACAATATTATCGATTTGTAGTGTTATTGTTATTCATTGACCTTTGGTAGCTGGAGCTGTATTATCTAAAGTTTTACTTGTTTAATAATCTTTCTCTTGTGCCTATGTGAAGTAAATTGCTCTTGTCATGTGACCAATTATTTCATTTATGAAATTAAGAAAAATTGTAATGCCATGTATAGTTCTATATACTGTTCAATACAAAACACATTAACTACATTTCCATTAACTCAGAACAGAATTCTGTAGTTAAGTGTGACCACTGGGTTTATATTGGATTGGGGCGAGATGCTAAGAGTCTCTTCAGAGCTGCTTCAGAGCCAGGGAGAGAGCTGGAGACAAATTCTCTTAAACAGTAAACACCAAGCTCGAAAGGGGGTTCTACAAAAAAAAAATGCGTTTGCTTCTTGAATGTAATATTATTTTGGTTGAAAGATATAAAAGAAACCACTATTACCAATGCAATACAATTTCAAGCCCGTGTGAATTCGTGTTTAAATGAAATAATATAATTTGGGTTTAGTTACTCTTGAACCACTTGTTGTAGTTTAAATCAGGTGCTCGATTCTTTGATTCTGAAGTTTGCATGAAGCTAATTGCTGTATATATTCTTCCATTATTTGTCTGTCACTTTAATGGTTTAATAAAAGATAGAAGGGCTTATTTCTCTCATATTTGAGCAGGTAATGGGAAGAGCTGTGAGGAGAAAAGAGAGCAGCGGTGGAGATGAGAAATGATAAAATTAATTTGATAAAAAGGGACCGTGTAGTGTGGCATTACTCAATGCTGTAGTAGTTTATTGTCAGTATTGATAGAGTTTGGTGGAGTGAGAGGCAGCAAGAGGGCTACACACACACACACACAGGCAGTAATAACAGTGTGCCGGCTCCATTACTCCCGCAGTCAGAGTGTTAAGTGCTGTCTTGGTGTCGGTGGAGGATCGATGGCCGATGCTGTGTCACAGCAAATGCGGGCCTGCCAAACAGCCTCGAGGTCAGAGGTCATTGGCGCCAGACTGTCCGGAGGGCGTGGTAGTCGGCAGGGGCCTTCAGTGCTGCTGCTGCCCATCGATACCCAAGCGACCCGACTGAGTGCTAATGCTCTACTGCTGTTAGAGCCTACTGCCCCCAAGGACCATTAGAGAGAGAGACTAACACACTCTTACACGCCATGATATGCTCACACCTCAACAGTACATTAACAGTTCAGTCCGCCAGTGACACATCCATATACGAGGGGATTGACAGTAGAGTATATGCAACATACACTCTAATTACATACGCTCAGCCATTGATTGTGGAATTGCAGACATGGTCAATCACACTGCGCACATTCTGTGAGTCATGGCCTGAAACGTACGCGTCACAAACACACATTTATGGCATTGCCTCATTAAGAGAATATTTTTTAGCACGCTGGTGTAAATGTGCAGGATTGCAGTGTGCTTACATGCATTTAGTGTATTTCGCTTGACAGAACAGGCGCATCAGCATGTGCGTGTCAGCACTTAGATCAGTGCTTCTCAGCCGTTTTGAGGTCTGCACATATTTGTTCAACAGCAGTTTATCTTGTGTTCTTCTTACTTAGCAAATCTAGCCAAGCGGTTAAGAATCATGTCATTCACGTTATAGTGAGTAGTGCACAGATATTTTAGCTTTTTGCCTGTGTGTATGAAGTCCCACATTAAATCTCTATAGATGTTTGTTCCTGCTTTAATATGATTCACTTTAGAGCATAGCAGTAAGGCAAAGCCTGTGTGTTCATTTAACCTGCATTGATTTTTAGTATCAATCGAAAGCATAATCACATTTCATTGCATTAATGTGTTTCAAAATCCTGCGCAACTTTCACGGAGTCATCGGCATGTACCAGGGTGTCTCACCTTCATGCAATCAAACTGGCTCAGGCCTTTACTTGATTGTCCACCTGCCTTACACTTTATAAACACAACTCTTAACACACTCAAAGCATGATGTCACAGACTACAGTACACTCATTGTAACTCCACCAAGCTTCACGTATACTTCAGTATGTTTGTAGTCTGCTCTTTGTTGTTTTTCTCTTGTGTCGACCAGAGAAGGATGGGGTCCCCTTTGAGTCTCAGTTCTTCTCAAGTGTTTCTATCTTGCCAGTGCCACCTCGGCAATGCTCATTTGGGGCTTGGGCATAGATACTTGTAAAGCTGCTTTGTGATAATGACTCTGAAAGTGCTCTATATATAAAATTGGATAATTTGATAATTGATTAATCTTGTAGTTTTGTTTTATGCTGAAGGTCTGTGCTTAAGTGAATTTAGGAATTTTGTCCTAGAGAAACAGAAGTAAATAATTGTGAAGTTGCATAAGTCCCAAAAAAAAACCTTTTACAATGGTAAAAACATTTTTTTGCAATGTCTTTGCCAACATGTAGCAGCCAACAAGTGTTCAGCACATGTTGAAGTTGTTGGAAAAGACTTCCAGGTGGCACCTCATTCAGCTGCTTGATAAAATGCCAAGAGTGTACAAAACTGCATCAAGGCACAGGATGGCTACTTTGAAAAATCTACAATCAAAAACACTAGTTTTAATTGAACACTTTTGTCTATCTGAAATAAACTTTATAGTAAAATTATGGAAAAGCCTCCTTTGAGCAGGTGAGCCCATTTTTCACACTATATATTTTTTCTGATATAACAGTGTGTATTTAGTGGATGAAAACACCTCTTACTCTCAGAAATATTCTAATATCATATCTAGTGTAAATCTTCCCAGACAACAAGAGGATGCTACTACAGAAAATAGGAGGCACACTTGTATGTATTTTTTCATAAGAGCTGGTTAGATCGAAAGGGATTTTGGCCTGATCTGTAAAGCATGTCCAACCTCAGAAGAGCACATTGGTGGGAGAAGCATAGATGGGTCAAATTCACTCTCTTGTTGAGGCTGGGGACTTGATGGTTTTGGCCTGATTGAGAACCTCTGGTTCAGATGACTCTGCCTTCACTGTGTCCTGCCACAGATATACCCCCCCCCCCCCTTTAAAACTGAAAGCCAATTTTGTAGAAAGATTTGATCTAATTCCAGCTGAAAGAACTAAACTGCTGTGTGTGTGTGTGTGGTTGCGGTTGCATGCGCATGTGTAAGACCAGCTTTTGGTGGGCACAGAGAGCTTGTCCTCTCTCAGAGGTCATCATTGTGTGTCTTCATGTAATGGCACTCTAGTTTTATCACTCTCTTCTCTCTCCTCGCTCTGCTTCCATCCGCTTGCAATCTGACCATCAGCACTCTACCTAACCCCCCATCCCCCATCTCCTTCTGTCATCTATTTTTATTTTATTCTTTTAGTCCACTCTTCTTTAATGACCTTTAGCTAGAGAAGTTTGGGAAAGTGCTCTTGCTGTGCCGCTCACATGCTGAGGATGTGTCCAGGTTGGTGGGGGTAAAGGGGTGTGTGCGTGAAGAAGAGTGAATTTCCATTGTAATTCATTTCTAAAAAAATGAAAGTCCTGGACTCTTTTTTTTTTTTTTTAGTTAAGAAAACCAAGAAGAGCTGACTTTAATTTTGATTGCTGAATGTTGCGAACTAGAGTGTAGTTAATTTTTTTTATACACAGCAAAGTGTTTGTTTGCCCCTGATTTTTTGAACTGTGATATAGGGAGGATTCATGTCCTTGTTGAAAACTTAAAATGTAATGTAGTCTAGAATTTAAACTGCAGCTCCTGGGATTTGAGAATTTACACTCTTTCAAATGTCATACTCGACATAAACATGATTCATCTTTGACCTTTTTGACACAAATTAGAAAGCAACACTGATTTCATAATCGTCAATGTGAAAATCTCATTCTTCAGAGAGAACTCATGACTGTTTAGCAGTATCAGGCAAGTTTTATTGTATGCAGCTGTAGACTTAAGGCAACATTCACTGTTTTAATTAAAAACTCTTTTTATAAAATAGTGAGGATATTGCCTCACCTTTTGCTAGCTCTCTAGTCTTTTTTTACTGGAAATCTGAGTAAAAGAATCTGTTTAAAAAAACCCTAGTATCAGTGAATGGCTAAGAAACATTTGGAATTTTTGAGACAACAAAGAGACCTACAAAAGTTGAAAACATAAACTGAGATAAGGATATTGCTCTATTCCTGCTACATAGGTGGGTATTATTGACATATTTTTGCTGTTTCAGATCACTTAAAGTAGAACAGACTCTAAATTTGGGAGAGCGCTAACTGCATAAAAGCACACACATACCCCCCCCCTCTCTCTCTCTCTCTCTCTCTCTCTCTCTCATCATCTGTTTAGGAAAGATTATCTTGGACAAACCCATCTATCGAATTACAATAGCACTACATTCATCACTACCCTGAGCCTCATCCCAGTGTGTGTGTGTGTGTGTGTTTGTTTTTGTGTTTTCGTTCACTATCATGTAACATGTTTCCCCAAGTAATTTTTAATTTTTTTTGCAATCTTTGTTGTCCACCTGATTCAGTTTATTGAAGAGGAATTAATTTAGTCCTTGTCAGTAACCCTTATCCAGTGAGTCCATAGCCTATATATAGGAACTCACCCTGGAGGGGGCGACACACACTTTTGAGTTATTAATCCACCTACCATCATGTTTTTGGACCGTGGGAGGAAACCCACACAGACACAGGGAGAACACACCACACTCCTCACAGACAGTCACCCGAAGGAAACCCACGCAGACACAGGGAGAACACACCACACTCCTCACAGACAGTCACTTGAAGGAAACCCACGCAGACACAGGGAGAACACACCACACTCCTCACAGACAGTCACCCGGAGGAAACCCACGCAGACACGGGGAGAACACATACACAGTCACTGGGAGCAGGTTTGAACCCACAACCCCAGGATCCTGGAGCTGTGTGACTGCGACACTACCTGTTGTGCCACCGTGCCGCCTGAAAAGGAATCTGCAAACATTTCATGGAATCATTTAATGACGAAGCCCTGAGATAAATTAAATATCTGGGTCCTACTACTGCACACAGTTCAGACTTAGGTTTCACTACAAAGAATCTTTCCATGCTATACCTCTCTGGATATGTTCTTTTAACCATTTAAATATGTAGAGACTCTCAATCTGTCAATGAATCTGAATGCCCGTTAGAATTAGAATGATGTGCTTACAGTTGGGCGGCACTGTGGCGCAGCAGGTAGTGTCGCAGTCACACAGCTCCAGGGGCCTGAAGGTTGTGGGTTCGATTCCCACTCTGGGTGACTGTCTGTGAGGAGTTGGTGTGTTCTCCCCGTGTCCGCGTGGGTTTCCTCCGGGTGCTCCGGTTTCCTCCCACGGTCCAAAAACATATTCGCGACTCAAAAGTGTCCGTAGGTGTGAATGTGGGTGTGTGTGTGTCTGTGTTGCCCTGTGAAGGACTGGCGCCCCCTCCAGGGTGTATTCCCGCCTTGCGCCCTATGATTCCAGGTAGGCTCTGGACCCACTGCGACCCTGAACTGGATAAGCGGTTACAGATAATGAATTAATGAATGCTTACAGTTGCCTAAAATCATTGGGCACTAAGCAGGAACAGACCCTGGACAGGGCAGAACTAGGACTTTGACTCATTGCTCGCAAACATGTAGTTGCTGTATGTTTGGTCTGTAGTGCACGCAAATAACCAACAGCTGTTTCAGCACTATAAAGCCAAGAAAGTTTGCCCAGGCCAGTGTTCCGGAGGATGTGTAGAAGACAGTACGGAAGCTTTTGTCTCTTTAGTTGTATGTGTATATATGCGTCTATATATTTTTTCCACAGCTGTGGTGTGGAGAGGGTTGAACAGCATCTAAGAGCACTGCACTGAAGTTCACCTGAAGTGACTTGCTTTGAAACAAATACCTGGAGCACCACAGCCCTCTTGAAATGCACAGGTCCTGAGTCAAGTCCCCCCCACCCCCGCAGCCTCTTAATGGGCTGTTTACTCCGTGCTCTAGTGAGGGGAGGGTGTTATTGTTGTATTAATGTTTTTCGAAAGTCTGAACATGTTTGTGTGAATAGTGAATATTAATGTTTTTGATATTTTCGCTATATCCCGACATTCTGAGAATGTCGAGTATTCTTCCTTTTGCCACATTTTTAAACATCTGAGAATTAGCAGGTACTACAGACCTGCGGGCCTTGGTATCATTCCTGATTTGCATACTAATTAGCAAAAACGATTGAGTGAGAGGCCTATGGTACATAAAACCATTGTTTTGGAGCGCTCTTAAAAAGCGACCGACATGCACCCCCTCCATTCCAACCTGACACGCGCGTTAACAGCAGAGGAGCTGGAGGAAAAACTTCCCAGCAGGCACTTTTTGGGGAGGTTTTTGTAGTTTATTTCCATATTAATGAGGACTGAAATGAATCGGTTGGGTGTAGGATCAGAAGTGATAGGGCGCTGCAGTTTTTGGCATGTCTTGAAGGTGCAGCAGCACGGCATGTTGGGAAGAGTCATGGGGAGTCCAGGCACAGTGAGCTGTGGAGATATTAGCTCCAGCACTGCTAGTCAACATGCCTCTTTCTCTTACCCGCTCTTTCATCATTTTATTTTTTTCAGGCTGCTGTGGCAGTGCAGTGAAAATGTGCAGAGTAACTGAGAGATGGTGGTAGGCCTAGGCTGTTGCCCAGTGGCCCTGAGAAATAGTACCTGCTTCTGTGGCATAATGTACACTAGAAAACAAGGGTTCTTTGGTGTGATACTATAGAGGAATCATTTAGTTGATGTTTATTCAAATAGCTTTGTTTAATTATATTGTTGATGTGAAGAAGCTTTTGTCAGATGGGTTTTTTGGCATCATATTGGGGACAAGTTGTGTGGTTTCAGAGCACAGCTAATTTAAACAGTTGGGGGGAGAATGGATACATTTATCTCATGCAAAGCTCCTCTCCCTGCGCTGGAAAGGGTCTCACAACAGTCAGATGCACAGAAGTGCACTACCTGTTTTAGTGCATTAACACAGCGCCTCAGATAAAGCATTATTACACAGTTGAGCTTGACTGGGTCATTAACAACATATTATATAAATAAATAATAGAAAATAAAATGGCAACGTACTCCTTTTGTGTGTGTTTCTGGGCCTGTGTTCAGCATGACATGAGGAGCGTTGACTACTTTTCTCTGCTGTTCACAAGTTCCTCAGGACGTCTCAGGACTCGACAGAATTTGTGCACATATCATATTTCACTTAGTTCCGAAACCACTGTAAACAAGGTTTGAACAGTCACCCTGTCATGACTCTATTCGTAACTCTACATATCTGACACTGGCACTGAATTCTGCTACAGTGATGCTGTAACTGAATGACCCCACAACACCCCCCCTGCTGGATCCATTCTAAATTGGTGGTTGTCTTTTCAGTGGACTCTAGTGTCTCTGCAGAAGCTTGTTCTTGAATTCCTTCAAGCAGTTTGGTAGCATTGTGACCGAAGTGTTCTTCACACATCCTTCATACCAACAACATGAGCAAGTGTTCAGTGGATCCATAAAATCACAGCTTATGTCTACCACCATTTCCTGGTTTTTCATTAATTTGCACAGGTGGATTTATTCAGATGTAGAGCACTCTCAACGATGACAGCTTAAAGACAAAAGTAAGAGCCCTACATTCTCTACATGTTTAAAAGGTTTTTGTTTTACTGTTACTTCGCTTTTTTAATGCGAGGGAATTAAATCTTAAATAATCATAGAAGTATCCTACACAAAATGCTTAAAGGATACATTGTAAATAAAAGCTGTTTTGACTAGAAATTAGGAAAATTAAATGTGGCCTCTGACTTTTGCACAAGACACACACACACACACACACACACACACACACAAACACACTATATATATATATATATATTAGTGTGTGTGTATATATTGCTGTTTATTTTTGCTGTTTATTTTCTTGGTTCATTCCAATAACAATGGTCTAACTAAATTTTACAACATGCTTTTTTTTTTCCTTTTTTTTTTGTAAATAAAAATTTGGCAGAGTACATTGATGTCCTCCAAAAGCACTCCACAGACAGACGTGCATTTTGATTGTCCTCTCCAGGCCTCCGTACTGAGGGCCATCCAGTCTAGTACATAAACAAATCAATCAACACTTCCTCTGTCAGTGTGTGTGAGTACCTCGACGCTACTGCAAATGTTTACACAATGCGAAGCATTAGAGCACTTAAGAGACACAACACACAAGCACGCATAAGATCCGCCTATACAAGAGATATTCAATGCAAGGTTCTCAGAGACTGTATAACTGAGCTACTGCTGTCAGACTGGCTCCTTTCTCCTCAGCTCACTTTTGTGTTATGTCAAACATCTTGTACTCTAGCAAATCATAGCACTTGTTACATCTGTTCAAAGCATACCTCATTTAGATTTGTACGTTGGCTGTACAGCAGTGCGTAATACTATTACTAATTGCATTGATAATGCTGTGATTGTGAAAACACACAGTATGTTTGTGGACTCATGCTACTCCAACATGTCTTCTGGAATAAAGAGTATTAAGGATTTACCGTTTTCAGCTGATCAGGTTTGGTCAAACGTTTTTGTCAAAGGTGTGGATAGTCCATCCCCCTTTGCTACAGTAGCATCCACTTCTCTCTTGAGAAGGCTTTACACCAAATATTGGATTGATGTTGTGAGGGTTTTTTGGCATTCAGCCAGGAGAATGTTAGTGAGGTTAGGTACTGGTGGTGAATGATTAGTTCTGGATCACAAACACCACTCCAGCTCATCCCAGAGGTAGTGGATGATGCTTCATCACTTCAGACAATGCAAAGCCGGGGGTGTGTTACCCCTCCAAGAGACTAGCACAATGTCACAAATATACTTCCCAGATGAAATGAGAAAAGTGGAGCTTTTGCGGTAAATTGTAACATGTTAGTTTGGGCTGAATTGTTCATGAATGGTTTGTGCTTGAAACAAAGAAAAGAAAAAAGAGCTGAACAGTATTTTGTATATATAAACTGTTCCCAGCTGATTCAGAGATAGATCAAAGACACTCTCCAATTAAAAACAAGTTTTAACCTTGCTTACATGTACATATGGTGTTGTTTGTACACGAGGACCTATGGTTCCTACTGGCTTGTAATAATTCCACTGTAAAAGTGATTTGAGGATTGCTCTTTTCTTTTATTCACAATGTTTAAAATACATTTTCAGTGGAATCCAGAAGCAGAAAAATCTGGGAACCGCTGCACTAGGAAGACATATAATGAGAGCTGTAAGCAGCCAGGACCATGGCTGAGCATTTCCACTTTGAAACCGCTGTGTTCCAAAGACAGACAGCCATAGTTTCTTACATCATAGATCTAAGAAACCAATGAAGGTTGGCACTTCAGGATATGTAAAGTAACATTCACTTTTAATGCATTTGAGTACTTTAAGAACAAGATAGCATAAATAAAATAATAGAGTATATTAGGATATTTAGATATTCCTCCTGTTATTGTATGCAGTGCAGTGCCTTGTTTCAAAAGTTAGACGCATATTGCATCTGCAGTGAATATCAGGGGTAATAAAATGACAGCAGTGAGAATCAGAGGTTAATGTACTCTAGAAAACTAGAAAAAAGTCAGACCAGGACTCTGGAGCAGTATAAGGCTTTGTTTTGCAGTGTTATGGTTATTTTGGACTGGAACAGGATTTGGGTGATGCTAAAAAGCTGAACTGGGTTTCCTGTGTCAGAAGTTGATGGAGACAAACAGCCTGTGTCTCATCCGCCCAGACACAATCACAGCGGAATCTGTCCTCTCCTCTCTCACACGACACCCTGCTCGGCCTCAGAACAGCCTCACTGCCCACCTTTGACCTAGTGCAGAGCCCAGAGCCTGGCTCAGATACATAGACACTCCAGGTACTAGCAATTTTAGTTAACTTTTTCTCTGTGAATAAAACGGAAATAAAACAGAAAGCAGTGATTTGTTAATGAAGTTTGCAGCAGACCAACAGACCAGGTATTTTATGTTTACTCCTTTTAAATTTAATTGATTTTGTACATTACATTACATACTAATTCTGAAACTACAGCCTGCTACCAAGTCCTAAAAAGTTGGACTTGAACCATTGTGAAATTCCACAAAAAATACATTTTAAATAGATGATACAAAACGACCTCCAAGAAAGGTCTCATCTTTTGTGAGGGAGGACAGGACAAGGGTCACCACTTTGCCAGAACATAAGCTAACAATCCAGCCGTTGGAAGTACAATCATTGGCTTCAGGGATTTTATGTATTTCAGACTCTTGCATTAAATCATGAAAGGTTTCAAGGATTCTGGGGACATTTATATATGGAAAGGTAAACAAGTGAAATATGACAACAGAGATTCATTATAGTTGTTAAGCTAATGACTTGTATAACAAATTAATGGTAATTAATTTTTACATGTTAATATGAAGAAATGTGATGCAAGCATGTCCCAAACTTGTGGAACCTGTTGCAGGCATCAGATATGGAATAAACAGAATGTCCCATTATGTATTTATTCACAATTTAATACTCACTTCTTTTTTTTTAACCAATGTTACTAGAAATTTTGCTTTAATTAATTAATTTTCTATTTTGGAATAAATTTTTTATTTTTGCTGGACTTTTTTATTTTATTTTATTTTTCTTTCGGTGTATGGTGGTCAGGACTGCTGTCTATTTCTTGTCTTGATGTTCCAAAGTAAATCAACAACGTGCTAATATTATTCGACGTTTTTAGTCTTGGCTCATAGAGACCCTGCAAGTAAAATGAGGCTGTGACTACAAGCTCGTTGTCTTTAAATGTGAGAAGGTGTCAGTCTCAGTCTTTTAAGTCTTCTCAAGGTGTTTTAGCATATGGTTAGCATCACTGTGCAGGAGATAGAGATTACGCTGAAAACTGCTAGAGTATTTTTTTTTAACTAAACAAATGGATTTCTTCAGCTTTAGTTTCATTCTACAATGTCACTGAAGTTTTGTGAGTTTGCACACTTAAATAATGCACCCTTTCTCCTCATCAGCTTGCAAGCCAGGTTTGAAACAGGAAGCCTTTTCTTAAGCAAAGTTATTGGATTTAGTTCAATTATGGAGACCCCTGCTGTTGGGAAGAATAGCTAGATAGAGCAAGACATTCCAAAGCAGAAGTTAAAGCTACAATCTTTTTACAGACCACTGCTTTTGGATCAGCCTTGGGCTGCTTTAGTCAGAAGAATGAACCTGAGTCCTCACTGGAAACTGGTCTCCAGTCAGCAGTTCAGAGCCTGTAACGCTGCACTGAACTCCTTCTTTCCTGTAGGTGGCAGCAGTCGCTGTATTTTAACCAGAATCTACCAGGGGTTCTCCAGTTCTCAACCTGACAATAAGACATGTTTTTCGCTTTAAGTCTCACTTTTCTTTCTCACTTACGTCTTATCTACATTTCTAAGACTGATAAGTCATTTGCTCACCAGGATAACTGACTGTATAGAGCAGGACAAAGAGTGTGTTGTTGATAAGTGTGTATTTTTAATTAGATAACAGTTGTTGGTTTTTAATGCTGAGGACTTTTGATCAGGTAATTTCTGACATTACTGACCACTGTTAATTATTGTAAACTATGATGTGTTTGTGTGTGTGTAAAGTACTGTGCTAAGGTCAGGGGCCTTCGTTTATATAATTTCTGGTGAACAGTTCAAAATAAATAAAATAAATAAATAAATAAATAAAAAACAATAAATAATTAAAACAAAGAAACAAAACAGAAAATTACACCACATTTTTAACAATGAAATATAGTATTAACATTTCTGAAAATTACTATGTCCACACTGTATTACAGCTCCATTTCTTTTTTTGAGACTTAAGCTCTTATTTTTTTTTTTTCTTTTGCTTTTCTGTTTTTAAGGGATTCCCAAAAACACCACTGGTGTCTTTGTTTTAAATTTTAAATGTCATATATAGAAGATTTTTAAAATTTAAGGCACAATTGGACCTTATTGATTTGTCTGTTTCCTCCCTCCCTATTTTTCAAAGCAGGAAGTTTTATGTATTGTTTATCTAATGGTGAGATTTTGGCGATTTACCAATGTCTTGCAGGATTAAGAATTTTACTTAAAATATAAATATATTTTTCACATATTTTACATATTTCCTTTTGTGATTCCACTTCTTTTAGAATATATATAAAAGAATATATATATATATATATATATATTAGTCACTGTCTTATTTAAAACATGTATTCATGTATTTCCACAAATAAAGTGTGTGTGTGTTTGAGTGTGTAATGCTAGCAGCATTCTTCATTCTTAACTGGCTTCAGGAGTCCCTCGAGGAAGCAGACAGATACACAGTGGTCCTGTTGGTCTTTTTGCATTGCCTTTTAAATTTTCTTGGCAATGTGAGTGAATTATTTTAATTGGAAGCGTGACCGATTTTTTTTTTAATCTTTGTAATTGAAAGATTATATTTATTCAAAAAAAACTACCCAAAGCTTTTCTGCCTTACCACCGTTTGTTAGAACATGTTTACATACAGTTCAAATTTATTCAGACATTAAAATGACGTTAATCTGTGTGCTTATGCAGGCACAATATCTAACCACAGCTACAGAATGTATATTCGTTTTTTACAATCGCGTGTGGAGATGGCCATGATGGACACTTAAATATTTGGGCAGATTGGCCCAAAAGGAGTGGACAATCGAGGCATCTTACAAATCTTGTATTAAGAGAGAGTACATTTTTAAAATGCTCTTATCCGAGAATATTGAAAATGGAATTTGGAAATGATATTGGTATTTTTTTCCCATGGCATTAAATAGATTATCGGTTTTGATTTGTCTTCTTTTTTTGCGCAGTGGGTTGTACAGAGCACATTGTCCAGTGATACCATACAATTATGCTAATGCAAATGGGTGCAGAACTGTGGAGTAGCCTGCCGTACACACACAAACACACACACACTGGGATGAGGCTCAGGGTAGATGGATGAAAGTAGTGCTATTGTAATTCGATAGATGGTTTTTGCCAAGATAATCTTTCCTGAACAGATGATCATTTTGCTGGCAAATTTGATTGAGGTAGAGAATGAGAGAGAGAGAGAGGTAGAGACAGAGAGAGACTGTCCAGGGATTTTCAGGAAGATTTAAAAGCCACATCTGTGTATGTGCAGAAGGAAAGAGCAGGAGCCAGCTGTAGCAGCTACAGACACAGACAATAGACACATATTTAATTGTCCCCTCTCTGTGTTTCAGATCATACACTGTCTTTCTGCCACTCTTTCCCACTTGTGTGTGCCCTCAGTGTCCTTGTGTTCTTCAGTGCCATCTGAGTTGTTTCATGATTTATTGCTCCCTCTGGTCAGCAGAACGCTGCCAGTATAATCCTCAGCTCCAGCCCGTGTTGCCACAGAAACATCAATAATATTCTTGCTCGACAGCATCTTTGTGCATTAAAGTGGTCATATGGAGTCTCTCTCTCTCTCTCTCTCTCATGCATTGTAAATCCTGGTGCTGGTTTGTTCAGTGATGGAGGCAGGGAAGTCCAGGAGAGAGAGTGCCTTTTCCTCTGGATTTCCCTCATAATAAGAGAGTAGCAATTAAAATATGAATAACACACACCCTATTCTTTTGGTGAGTTTCCCCCTTAGTCTTCATTTCAAGCCGCGTTAGTCTTCGTTCCAACCCGCGTTAGTCTTCATCTCAACCCACATTAGTCCTCACCTAAAGAAGTATTAGTCCTCATCTCAACCCATGTTCATCTTCATCTCGACCCACGTTAGTCCTCATCTAAAGAAGTATTAGTCTTCATCTCAACCTGCGTTAGTCTTCATCTCAACCTGCGTTAGTCTTCATCTCAACCTGCATTAGTCTTCATCTCAACCTGCATTAGTCTTCATCTCAACCTGCGTTAGTCTTCATCTCAACCCGCATTAGTCTTCATCTCAACCCGGGTTAGTCCTCATCTAAAGCAGTATTAGTCCTCATCTCAACCCGCGTTAGTCTTCATCTAAAGCAGTATCAGTCCTCATCTCAACCCACGTTAGTCCTCATCTAAAGCAGTATTAGTCCTCGTCTCAACCCGTGTTAGTCTTCATCTCAACCCGCGTTAGTCCTCATCTAAAGCAGTATTAGTCCTCATCTCAACCCGCGTTAGTCCTCATCTAAAGCAGTATTAGTCCTCATCTCAACCCGCGTTAGTCCTCATCTAAAGCAGTATTAATCCTCATCTCAACCCGCGTTAGCCCTCATCTAAAGCAGTATTAGTCCTCGTCTCAACCCGCGTTAGTCTTCATCTCAAGCAGTATTAGTCCTCATCTCAACCCGCATTTGTCTTCATCTAAAGCAGTATTAGTCCTCATCTCAACCCACGTTTCTTCATCCCAACCCGCATTAGTCCTCATCTCAACCCGCGTTAGTCTTCATCTCAAACCGCGTTAGTCTTCATCTCAACCCGCGTTAGTCTTCATCTAAAGCAGTTTTAGTCCTCATCTTAACCCGCGTTAGTCTTTATCTAAAGCAGTTTTTGTCCTCATCTCCACCCGCGTTAGTCCTCATTTCAACCCGCGTTAGTCCTCATTTCAACCCGCGTTAGTCCTCATCTCAACCTGCGTTTCATCATCTCAACCCGCATTAGTCTTCGTCTCAACCCATGTTAGTCTTCATCTAAAGCAGTTTTAGTCTTCATCTCAATCCGCGTTAGTCTTCATCTCAACCCGTGTTAGTCTTCATCTAAAGCAGTATTAGTCCTCATCTCAACCCGTGTTAGTCTTCATCTAAAGCAGTATTAGTCCTCATCTCAACCCGCGTTAGTCCTCATCTAAAGCAGTATTAGTCTTCATCTCAACCCGCATTAGTCCTCATATAAAGCAGTATTAGTCTTCATCTCAACCCGCATTAGTCCTCATCTAAAGCAGTATTAGACTTCATCTCAATCCGCGTTAGTCTTCATCTAAAGCAGTATTAGTCCTCATCTCAACCCGCGTTAGTCTTCATCTCAACCCGCGTTAGTCCTCATCTCAACCTGCGTTAATCTTCATTTCTACCCGCGTTAGTCTTCATCTCAGATAAATACATACAATCTTGATGTTTTTACATTTTGGAAGAAACCGAATCCTCAGTGTCATTAAATGTTGGGGCGTACACGAATCTTGAATAACAAAACTGAGACTTTGAACTGAAGGTTAAGCTGTTGTGGTTCCTGTCGATTTCATTAAGAAACTTGCAGCACACCTGGAAGAATGACTGTTGTAGTACAGGCAAAATATGAACTCAAAACTGTGAAAAAACTCTATTCTAATTAGTATATATAGTAATAGCGCTTTCAAATGTTGTGCTATAAGACCTAATGTCCTGTCATTTGTGTGTGTGTGTGTACAGTTTATACCTCCATCTACTCCCACTTGTGGCAGTGCTGAGAGGACCTTGTGAAACACACACGTTTGTGTTCTACGCTGCTCAGTTTACAGCTATTTCCACTGTAACTCTCATCACCTCCAATTTGTGAATGCCACACACACTCTTCCCTCTAGTGTGTGTTATTACAGTATCCATTCACTGATAATCACCGAACACACACACACGCGCGCACACACACACACACACACAAACATCTCTATGGGGTGTTCACTCAAGCTGGTGGAAGTCATCACTGCAGCAAAAGAATTATTCTGATTGGACCTCTGATTTGTGACCGCTGCTCATCAGAGCCAGGGGTCCGTCTCTGCTTTAATCAAATGATTTGATTTCACCTTATGATTCTCCCACCCACTCTCAGAGTGGTACAATCTCTCCTGCAGTGGGCTGCCCAGGCCTTGATGAGCCCACACACTTTGTGTTGTGTTGAGCGAAAGATGCCAGAGCAGCAGCACCAGGATAAGAAGACAGCTGGAGCCTCAGCCAGAAGTGTGATGATGATAATGGTGATTTCCACTGGAGGGAGATTGATTGTTATTATAATGGGGACATGTTTATAAGTTCTTTAAAAATGCCTGCCATATATCATCAGTCAAAAATTTAAACAGAAGCATGCACGCTTTATTCATCAGTGGAGAAAAGCGATGGCATCTCCATGAAAAAATGATGGAAGATGGAATAACAGCAAGGAGAACCAAATACATCTCACATATTGTTGCTGTCCAAATAAAAACACATATCTCCATTTTTGTGAATTTTTAGTTTACTTCATCATGTGAACACAGCAGCTGTCCTTCATGTGGTGTAAAAACTTCATGATGAATGAACCAATAGAAATGCTCCAATATAATGTGGAATAAAATCTATTTTACATTGAATTCCATTGAAAGTTATGAAGGTTTTTCCCTTCTCCTGTACTATTTCGGGAGGTACATTACACTGTCGCTGTCTAATTAAATGTAATGTTACAGGACACCCACAGGATTCAAGCCTTGACCTTTTTTCATTACAGGTCTCAACAGTAAGGTGATTCCTTACAAGCCTTTTTATTGACTACCAAATTATTTCTTCTTCATATTTCTTTCCCAGCCCTTTTACCTTGTGAGGGACGTTTTTTTAGTGAGTCACTTTCACAAACAAAAAAACTTTTAAATTCCATAGCATACTGTCACGGTTCAAACTATAACATGTATCTCTAAGTAACTTGGTAGAAGGGAAAAATAATTTTTAAATATTTCTATTGGTCCATTCATCATGAAACTTTCACACGATATGAAGGACAGCTGCTGTGTGTAGCACCCTAAAAACCCACAAAATATACATATTTTTCCTTGGATTTACATGCATGGCCATGGCTGCTTGCGAAGCTCTCCTCTGTTAATCAGTGAAGACTCTTAAACCAGCCCCATGCTTCAGATGAAACTAAATAAGCTCCTCTAGCAACATAAATGCTGCAGAACTGTTGGGGTCTGACATTACACTGCCTGGCCTCTGGTGTTAAACAGACTTGCTTATATGACTTGTGCTATGATGTTCAGTGTCAATAATAATAATATTTAACTGAGGAGCTATGTTAAATGGTTACTATTATAATGAAGACTTGTATAAGCTGTAGTTTCTCTCTCTCTCTCTTTCTCTCTCTCACTCACTCACTCACTCACTCTCTCTCTCTCTCACACACACACACACACACACACACACTGTGGCTGGAATGAACCGGACAGGAAGTGGCAGAGAGTCCTAAACACACTTCAGTTCACACAGATATCACTTCCCATTGACAAGCACAGGTTCCTTCCAGGTCATGCAGTCCACACACTTCTTTCCTACTACTGTATGCATGCGTGTATGTATTTCAGTGTGTGGGGTTTTTTGTGCCAGTCAACACGCGTTTGTGTTTGCATGTTTAAGTTACGGACAGTAAGAGAGGTTTTGACTTTTCACACAGTTTGATTTGGTTGAGTTTGAGTTTCTCAGAAATTTGTCAGTATGAAATTTCAAGTTTGTGTTTTTGGGAACTCTCACCCTGACAATTCCCATGAAAATGAGCAACATAAATGACTTATAGCAAACTATTTAGACCATGTAGCACCCATTACCAAACCAAAACCTCCAAGTACCTCCTTTGTGTCTTATCACAGAAACATGTGCATGCCTGGTTCTTCCTCTGTTCCGGGGGCAGGTGGGGGGCACAAGGCAGAGTCTTGGTTTAATTTTTGCATGTTTTAGTTTGCATTCTTTACACAAAGTTATTCTAAAAGTATTACTAAGAAATATAGAGATTTTTTGGGCAAATGGTATTAAGCATTTTGAAAGAAATAAAGGTGAGAAGAGAGGTCAATTCAATATCAGTTTAAGAGGCTATAGTTGAAAAAGACATGACACTCAGAATAGGTGCTTACAGCAGCTCTCTGCACTTGTATCAGGAGGTTAAGGAAGTACAGTGCTTAGGACTCTAATGATGTGAGGAACAGCCATGTTTTCTTTCAGCTGAGTGTTTTCTTCTATTTATGTCTTTAAGTTTACAGAATTTTCATTTTGTTTCTCTACCTTTTTTGCCTCTCGATTTTGTCTCAATTTACTCATGAAAACATCAGCTTTTCAGTTAATTAATTCCTTAATTATAGTATATTTTTTGAGGTCATTCGGCGTACCATCTCTTGCCTTTTCAGGTTCCACAGTTTGAGAACCACTGACTTGGAGCATATTTATACATGCATGTGATTAGATGGACCACCCCTATGATTGGGTAGTCATTTCTGACCTTTGCTTGTAATTTATTTGATAAATCCTTGGTAAGAGACAGTGACTGTATAGGTTTATGTTTTCTTTATCTTTTTGTAATTTTCTCTTAACAATTAGTTGTTTTTTCATTTTGCTCTTTCAAAGTGACTTTGTAAGAAAGCACTACTCAAGAACATTCTATTTTTTAGAACACAAGTCCATTCTTTGCGTTGTTGCTAATGAGAAACAGCCTTTGACCACAATCTAAATAAAGGCTTTTTAATTTAATGAAGAGTGTCTTAGATGTTCCTCAGGTTGTTGAAACCCTCGTGGTTAGTCAAACACAGTTTGAGATATAGGTGATCAGGTGATACACTAGAGTATGTTAAGACTTGTCCAGCTCTGGCTAGTTCATGTTTATTGATGAGTAAATAGACTTTGCATTTTATAACACATTGGGAACATTCAAAGAGTTTATATTAGTGCTGTTACTTTTATTTAATGCATATTTTTATTTTATTTGCAAAACAATAATCTTTGTCAAAATGTATTATGGAACAATGAATGTGATTTCCTAAAAGTCTGATTTTAGCCACAGCACTGTATTTTCATAATATGACCTACTAAATAAAAGAACAGGGTGCTTTATTCTTATATAGATACTCCCACTTTCACACAACACAGGCAGCCTACACTGTGACTGTGGTGGCACCCTCAAGGGCATATATTCAGTACATTTGTTAGAGATCATAGCTATACCTTATTCTATTATAATAATATATTTTTAATGTCGTTTTGATTTAATACGACCCATTTCATCTCAAGGACTTATATTATGTTATTTTATTTTACAGTGATCTATAATGAACCTTTACAGACATTCACCTCTCGTTCTGGAAAAGAGAATGTAATGAACCTTTAGGGAACACAACTGGACTTTAACACCACTGTTGTATCTTTTAAAGGTACATTTACATTGTTTTTATCCTTAGTGACCCATAATGTACCTCTACCATACCTTTATTTCTGAGAGTGTATATGTCCTAATACAGCTCTTGACCACACACACACACAAACAGTTGAGGTCTCCTCTCACCAGCTCTGTTTTCAAAAAACGATCCTAGATAACTCAAGCAAGGGACCGAGCGATTTGAATTAGTTATGACTCTGGACTTTGAGTGTTACTGTTTTGGGAGTGTGCGTGTTTGTCGTTTAGCTCTACTCTACTCCTACACTTTCTCTACTACACTCTCTCTCTCTCTCTCTCTCTCTCTCTCTCTCTCTTTCTCTGATACTGACCACATTGTTTCAAACACTAGAATATCAAAAAATTATTTTGTTCAGTCATTCATTACAAATTTCTATAAATAATCATAGTTCCTAAACCAATAAGCCACACATGCTCCAAATTCTAGGGGTGATTCAATGTCTAAAGGAAAAGGGTACGTTGTAGTGCAACAAGCCAAGAGTGCCTTTTCATTCATTTTCATTTACAGGAAAAATCTGTGATTAGGTCCATGATATTAGTTTTTTTTACTATGGGAATATAACAATATACAACATTGTTAGCAGAACATTACACACAAGCCTCAGCAGATTGGTTAAATCCAAACACAAACGGCGTTGTTGCTGGACTCTAGTGCGGTCAGTTATTAGTTTAAAGAACACTAGCACATTCTTTGTTTGATTTGTACATTTTCTTTTTTTTTTTCTTTGTTTCTTCCTATTTTCTAAGAGAGCTTCATATGCTTTTGTGCTGAATTTTCTTGCAGTGAAACAAAGGACAGAAAAAGCCGTGGATGTTATCTTCAATTCTGAAGCGAGAGTGAATCCTGATTTCTCGTCTCTCTGTGTAGCTAAAGCTGACAGCTCTGGTGGTCTACTACGTCTTGTAAGGTTGTTGGGAAAGGTATTTTTTCCCATATTTTTAAATAACATTTTGAACTTCGTTTTGGAAAATCTGTTTGCAACAGGTACTGTCACTGTCACACAGCTTTGTGGAGGGTTGTGGATTCAAACCCTGGCCTGGGTCAGGAGGAGGTCTTTGAGTAGTGTGGTGTATTTTAAACTCTAAAAACATATTTTGGTAGATGGATTGGCTGTGCAAAGGTGTCTGTAGTTGTAAGTTGGTGTGTGTGTATGTGGGTCATGCCCTGTGATTGACAGGTGTTGTGCATAATTGTTCCAGGTAGGCTCAAGACACACCATAACCCTGAACTGGATGAGTTGGTTGCAGAAAATGGAGGGGTAAATGTTTTTCCTTTGATATACTCCTTCCTTGTGTGGAGTATAACAAATCACCCTAAAATATTTCCTGACATGTGAAAGAACTTGGACTTAAAGTAAAATAAAGGAAATAATGTTCTTTGAGGTGCAGCAGGTAGGTGTCGCAGTCACACAGCTCCAGGGACCTGGAGGTTGTGGGTTCGATTCCCGCTCCGGGTGACTGTCTGTGAGGAGTGTGGTGTGTTCTCCCCGTGTCCACGTGGGTTTCCTCCGGGTGCTCCGGTTTCCTCCCACAGTCCAAGAATACACGTTGGTAGGTGGGTTGGTGAATCAAACGTGTCTGTAGGTGTGAATGTGTGTTGCCCCGTGAAGGACTGGCACCCCCTCCAGGGTGTATTGCTGCCTTGTGCCCAATGATTCCAGGTAGGCTTCGGACCCACCATGACCCTGAACTGTATAAGCGCTTACAGATGAATGAATGAATGAATGAATTAATGTTCTTTGACTTTTGCACATCAGAGCGCAGTATGTTTGTACAAGCCATAAACTTCCATCTTCACAGGCTCTTTCGTTTACTAATGCCATCATTCAGCAGTTACCATGCTAGAAAACAAAGGAAAAAAAATGCTTCCCACACAACAACACCCCCAGTGCTTTTGTTTGTGTTTGGCCCCCACTGAGCCTTGTTTGGAGAGCGTGATCTAAATATGAGGTGGCAAAAGTCAATTAGCATGTAAAACATGGCCTGACGAGCACAAAAAAGAAAAACATAGCCATTAGCGCCTCAAACACGAGTGCTTATGTGTTTGTTTTAGCCTATAGTAAAACCACTGTACCTCATGGACACACACTATCTCTCTCACACACACACACACACATTCTTTCACTTCCCCTGCCAAGTGTTACACATAAACACTAGTGGACCTGCTGTTTGCTTTCAAGTGGGTGGAATCAGTGGCATTTTTCAATTGTGGCCAACCTACACATCATCATAAAAAATATTGACACGAATGCACACACACACACACATGCATACACATTCAAGGGCTCACTGACAAACACAGCTCACACAGTCACCCTAGCCTCCCACAGAGGCTTCTGTGCCGAGTGGGAGACAGCTTCACAAATGTGCATATTCTCCTCCAGCAGACAAGCCACACACATTCTCTTTATTTTCCGAAGGCCTCCACTGATTGCAAAGGTGTTCCAGTGAAAGTGTGGAGAACTTCAAAGAAAGATAGAAAGTGATGTAGAGAGAGGGATTGGCACTAGAACAACAGTTTAATCGTGGTGCTGATGACCTTTTGGTAGTAGTAGGACACACTAGTTTCTGAATTCTATATTTCTGTTGAGCTTTGCTTTCAAGGCAATAGAGTATTACCGAATATCACAATGATAATGTTAAAAGCTCACAATATGGCTTACGTTTTTTTTTCTCTCTACCTTCATTTCTCTTTTTCTTGGCCTTTTGTAAAGCCACAGTCTGTCAAAAAGGCAAGGACAAGGTGAAGCCGGAAGATTGGGGATGCAAGTGTGATTGAGAGAGATGAGAGAGTGAAAAAGCAATAAATAACCATTCATCCATCAATTATCTGTAACCGCTTATCCAATTTAGGGTCGCGGGGGGTCCAGAGCCTACATGGAATCATTGGGCGCAAGGCGGGAATACACCCTGGAGGGGACGCCAGTCCTTCACAGGGCAACACAGACACACCCACATTCACTCACACACTCACACCTACAGACACTTTCGAGTCGCCAGTCCACCTGCAACGTGTGTTTTTGGACTGTGGGAGGAAACCGGAGCACCCGGAGGAAACCCACGCGGACACGGGGAGAACACACCAACTCCTCACAGACAGTCACCCGGAGCTGGAATCGAACCCACAACCTGGAGGCCCCTGGAGCTGTGTGACTGCGACACTACCTGCTGCGCCACCGTGCCGCCCTGCAATAAATAACCATTTATTTTAGTAAAAAGTTAATATTTGGTAAAATTAAACATTTGAATGTACCCACCAGCTAAACAAGCTTGTGTTAGCCACAGCTAACTTACTTCAGAAGCTCTAGCAGAGTTGGTTCCTTAAGCCATATGCCAATAGTGGGTTTCCATCAGCAAAGAATTTTCTTCAGTTTGTACACTCATTAGTGCAGTATGTAAAGTAAGGAAGTGTGTGGTTTGGGGCGCAGCCAGTGGTACAATATAGTGTAAGGCTGTTTAGTGCTCAGATGTGGTACCCCCTTACTAATATTATAACTTTATATTACTAATAATACTATGTATACTTATATATGCTACTTAATAATACTTATAATACTAATATATAATATTCTACTAATACCCTACCTCTTCTCTAGTCAAAATGTCAACTAAGGACAATATTTACATTTTTTTCAGATACACAAAATTAAAGGATGTTTTTTTTATAATTTTTTCAGTTTCCGTTTCTTTCAAGGGACTTGTTTTCAGCTATTCAAAGAAATTTGCAGAGTTATTTTTCATGGAAAAACTAAGTGCAGATCACTTGACATGAATGGAATCAGTAAAAAAAAAGGGACAAAATTAGTGGACACAACAAATGCTGAAGAATTTAAAATTATATTTCAATGTATGTAGGAAGTGCACAGAGAGCAGATATTGGTGTTTCTGTGTGGACCAGAATGCTAAATAATTTTCCTGATTGAAAAACTCGAAGTGAAAATATTTATCCTGAGGGGAAAAGCTTAGTCATTTCAGTTGGGGGATTAACAAGTATGGAGTGAAGTTGGTCAGTGCCAGACTTGTTTTTGTGTCCTCTGCAAGGTGTGTCATTAGTTGAAAGGCCTCTCTGCCTCGTGCCCCCACCGACGTGTGAGAGGGAGTGTTAGGCACCTGCCCACTGTAGCAGCCCACACCAGCTGGTCTCTTTGTGTCCAAGGCACAGTCAATTAGGCAAGAGCAGAATGACCTCAAATGTATTTGTTTGTGCTCTTTAGAGTTGTATTGAGAAGTAGTATCTTAACTATTGTGTATCCTTTAAATATATCACTGTTGAGCTGACATGAGGCTCCCTTGAGGTGGAGAGTAATTTGGCGTGTCTGAAAAAGTTGGTATTGGGGATTTAGAGACCTGCGTCCAGGAGGAATCTTGATCATTTATTTATTTTTTTTAATACACGCACACACTTCGGCCTCCATTCATACACCTGAGTCAGTGCTTAACTGCCTGCTGTTGGGTGTGTTGAGACAGAAGTTGCCTAGCGGGGGGTTAATATTTGTCCAGACACGGAATCGTTCTGCCCTCCATTATCTCAGCCAGCCTCTTTAAACCCCACATTAGCTGCCAGGTGCTTCCCCTCACTGCCTGCAACACCTGGGCCACCAGGCCATCGGACACTGGCCCGCTGGACAACTCCCGCGGTCAACAGGAGGAGAAAGAGCCGAGCACTAGAGGAGGGCTTTTCATGGCTCCAGTGCAAGCACTATAGCTAGGTTTCCTCGCAGTGGGGGCATGAGCTGAAGGGCTACATCAAGAAAATCTGTTCCATTATTGACGTGGTATGGTAATTAACCACACAATGCATAAGATTTACATAAAGATAAATTAAATATTATTGTATTACTGAACAACACTAGAGGTATTTGAATTGTGTTTGTGTGTGTGTTTGAGGCAAAGGCATCAGAAAGTCCAGCAATAAATTTTAAACAATTGAGGAAAAAAAGGAGATAACGGTAAAGACTTTAGGAATACAAATATAAGGTGATGTTCATTAATTTAATAATAAAACACTGTTTATAAAATTCTGATGATGTTTCCTCATTATTTGCTGCTTCCCAGTTTGTTTGTGTGCTTGAAAACGGTCCAAAGTATTTACTAAGCCTCAGTGTCTGTAAATGGGTAAAAAACAAACAAACAGTCTCAGTCCAGTATGCTAGGCCTACTCTCTCTTCTCTCGAGGCAAAGAAAAGGCACCTGGAATTGAAAATCACAAATGTTGAAAAGCACAAACTGAGTTGAGGATATTGCTCTGTTCCAGCTCCATAGCTTGGTAATATTGACTTATTTTTGCTGTTTCAGGTCACTTCAGGTCACTTAATGTCTCCAAATTCAGGAGGCTTCTAACTGCATGACTACAAAAGTGCTACAAAACTAAACAACTCGAGTTACAAATGAGTTGCTGTGGTAATTCAAACAGTGAATAAAAACTTAGAGTTAAACTGCAGCCACTTTCAAACAGTCGTTTTTTTCCCCTCCTTTGCTTTGCATACCATTGCTCCTTAAAGACACAGAACTTCTGAACGTAAACAAACCAAAGAGAACAGCATTTCCCCACAATCACAGACATTCCCATTAAGTTGTATGTGTTTTCATCCATTTTACTCTGGAAAGTTGTATTTTGGCACATCAAAACGCCCAGCGTGAACAAAAAGCACGGCAGTCTGGAACAACTGGGCTTTCCCAAGGGCCCAGTGATTTGTAGGAACCTGTTGCTGTCAAATTTCAACAGCTCACTCACTCAGCAGTTAATGCTGGGATTCAATTTGGCAACCCTCCAGCTGACAGGTCTAATCTGACTATTGTCTTTTATCTTTATATTTATGACATTTCCTAAGTCATTAATATAAATACAGAATGACTTACTTATTTCTCATTATGTGTTTATGTTACAGCAAGGTGTTCCTGCCCAACTGATAATGAGCCCCTTTCTGCCCCATGGCGTGCATAAATTTCTCTAGTTATAACCGAACCAATAAACAAGCTAAACAACCACATACATATTCAGATTCTTATAACCAATGCTACATATTCAGCCACCCTCCTTCACTGTATAGCATGTGCAGTTGAACGTTCATCCCAGCTAAAGCAAGTTCTGCTCATTACTGTGAATGATTTGACACGCTTTGTGTGGTCATTTATGCGAGGCTTTTTACTGAAACACTGGGAGCAATGCTTAATTTAAAAGAAATTAATTGTAGTATTTGACCTTAAAGTTACAGCTTCATAATCACAGTGGTGCTTTATTGACCTGTAATAACGAGAGAAGAATCTCTGTCGTTGCTACTACAGGCTCAGCACTTCAGAAACTGCACTATGAAGTTTTTGAAAGAGGGTAAGAAAAGCCACTTGATTTCAGGGCAGTGCTGTAAAGGTGAATTACAATCTGCAACTAGCCCAGGTGCAACAATAAACAATCTTACCTAGTGTTAATCTAGTTCCCAGTACAAAATTTCTTGTGGATATTAAAATGTAAAAGTTTTAGATTTTAAGTGGTTTTAGAGGTTAAGAGTAGTTTGACTGCCAAAACATCAGAAGGAAGGGGCTGAGATGCACTGTATATATCAGAGCATAGATCAGTTATGAGCATAGATGTTTAGTTGGGCACATACTGTATGATTGATCTTCATGAAATATAATTAAATGAAGCAGCTGCAAATCAACGTAAAGTTTATAACAGACCACCATTTTGAAAATAGATGAAGTAAAGGAATCATCCAACAACAGTTATTTACCTCACAGAACCTTTTGTGAAAACCTTCCTAGAAATGTAGGATGTCATCAAAAACACACACCATGTAGTACACTTGATTAGGTTTGTTGAATGAGCAGGTGTCCAAACACTATTATTAACATTTTACTTTTTTTTTTTTAAATATTAATAATCTCATTTGCAGTGTTTTGAAGTGATGCACAAACAGAAACACGTATGTCCCCTGCAGAGAGTGTATGAATTTAGGAAATCAACAAAACATGTCATTTGACCTGGGTTATCCAGAATTTTGCATATAACTGTATACAGTACAAAAATAATTACAATTCCTTTTGACACTTTCCTGCAGTGCCTAGCATTTTTCCATGCACATAAATAGCAGATCCCACCTATGTGATTTGATGACGGTGCTTAATTGTGGGCAAACCTGGGGCTGAGAACAGGTGTGCTATACAGCTGCAAGTATTACACCATTAAAACATCGCAGTGTGAGTGTGTGCCCATTAACGATAAAAAGAAGGGGAAAACCTCTCCCCTCCATTCTCCTGACAGAATAATTCTCCTGCTCTGACGGGGGGTTAAATCCCTGTGCATTAGCTGAGACAAATTAATGAAATAATACAACACTGAGTAAATCATAAAATATGCTCTGCAAATGTGAAAGGCTCCCCCTGCTAGCATCCCCCCCCCCAAAACGACCCGGCCAAGGGCGGAACAATGGCTGGCACTCAGTAGAGACAAAGCATTTCATCAGTGGGGTTAGATCAGACAAGGCCTGTCAGTAAGCCCACAAAAAGCGGCTACAATAGTCTGCTAATCTCCTAATCCACCCAAATTATGCCCAACACCTTTCAATGATGATTGCACAGCTGGAGAGGAATTATAATCTCTTGATGAGTTTTGACCAGGGCTCACCACACTTTTTTGTTCAGATGTGGTGCAGAATGTAACTGTTTGGGTAGTATGGGTAAGTGCATGTAAATTAGCAAAGGGCCATGTTAGAAAATACCACATTCACACATTGCAGAGTCATTGCAATAATTAGGAAACAGTTTTCACACTATGGCCAAATTTTCACACTGTAACTCCAAATACAAGCGGAAACATGACAAAACCAAATGGCATGAGCTCTGTTTTCACATGCGCACACACTGTATGCTGTCACCCATTCTATAGGCTAATAATAATGATAATAATAATAATATATTCAGTACAACTTTAAAATAAGATTTAAAAATCTGTTTAGTACATAGTTAATTATTAGGTTGAAAATACTTTAAAGGTCATTCATAATCATTTGTAACGCAGAGATAAAAAAAGGGAAAGTGACCTATTTTTCCCCTAATACTAAAAGTGTCAGAGAACTTAATGAAGATGTTGTCATATGTTAAAGTGTACCACATTATCATCTGTCTTTAAAAATCACTCCATTGGTTGTTAAATGATTAAAGTTGGTGAGTAAATAGTAGAACTTATTAACAAATATTTGCTGAAGCTGACAGGGTTACTCCTTTAAGTCCATGTGACCTTCCAACATCTGTGTGCAGGGCTCGTCTCAAAGACTGGATTGTACCCTGGCTCAAAGGAACCCCAAACAACAGAACCCCAGGCCACACAGGCCTATCACTCACTTACCCTCAAAGTAATCTCCCCATCTTACTCATCTTCATTTCACCCAAACAAACTAGAAAGAGAGTAAGATTGTCTCAAAATGAGAGATAGACGGGACAATGCAGGACAATAGGAAGGCACTTCAGTAGCACAGCTGCAAGCTGTGGTGTGAACTAAGAGGGTAGGCTCTGGACTTTAATTTGAGGATCAGATAGGAGTGCAAGGGGAATTAAAATGGTGACTTCAGAAGGCTGGAGGATGCGTGGCGCAGTGGGGCAGCGATCCCAATGCTCACCCAGTGGACGAGGAGCAACCCGGGATGAAAGATGGCCGTGTCACTGCCTCCAGCGTTCTGATATAGTGATCAGAGTAGCAGAGGATAAAGCTGAGCGTTTGTGTCTCAGAATTTAAATGCAGTGGAAGGGCTTTTGTTAGTCGTGCTATCAATCGTTTAGCTTGCTCGTCTGCACTGACAACAGATAAAATCATGACTGATGGAATTCAGAGATCCACTGCCTGTGTTTGACCTCAGTGTTGGTGTGCAGTGACTTCATGTATTACTTTGCAAAAAACTATATTGTGTTGAATATCCTGTCTGACCTGATGCTGGAGAAAGATTTTTTTTGGATTGGACCAGCTTTGACTGTGTTGCAGCACCTACACGCTCTGCCCAACCTCCAGATGAGATCCATGCTAACACAAGCATCAAGATTAAGGGCTTCATGCTCACCTCTCATGGAACCATTTGCATGTGCCTGTGTCTCACCTTCACAGACACCCACTGGATCTGTTCATAGGTTTTCTCTAAATGCTTGATTGTGTTTGTGCCTCTGGCAGCATTGGAATGTACTCTGCAGTTACATGATGTATGGGTATGGACATTGGTGTGTGTGTGTGTTTGTGTTTGGAGTGTGTGGTGTGTTGGCATGCTGCTGTGCACTCATCCTCACAGGTGCTTGTCATGCTGCTCCCTGATGCCTGCCTATTTCATAGTGTACAATAGCAAGCTGAAATGCTTTCAGTGTGTGTGTGTGTGTGTGTGTGACCCTGGCCAGTTCCGTACCACCACCTCCATCTCCACTGCTGATTGGGCTGCTTTCAGCGCGTAAGATTGGGGAGAGCACGGACGCTTTTCTCCTCTCGCTGTTTCCATACACTCCTTTCTCCAAGCAAAATGAGCGGCGGTGCAGGGAGAGACCCCATTCATTCTGCCGCTGGCCCCTGCCAGACCTTCAGCTGGCCCCTTGGACCTGCACCCATTTACCAGAGCTGTACTCCTATTCATATGGCCATAATTGGCCAGCATTGGTTAGCTGGTCTTGCGGCAGAGGGGCAATGAGGGTTACAAGGCTTTTTCCCACCCCGTCTCCTCCCCTGATTTTTTTTTCTTCTTTTTTTCTTATAGTGTAGGGTAACAGAGTCGTCACACACACACACTCACTCACACACACCATAATACACACACATGCATAATCCTCATCACTTTGTTGGCAGCCTCCTATCTTTCATTACTTTCCCTCTCCTTCAAAAATAAAACACATCCACACACAAACATACTGTCTGGCATTCTGGGTTTGCAGCTGGATTGTGCAACTTATCAGTCCTTCTTGCAAAAGGCAATAGGGTGATAACACTAGGGCAAGCAGCTGTGTGTGTATGTGTGTGTGAGTGTTGGGGTGTGTGTCTCATTGCTGTATTTGTATCTATGCACATATAGAGAGGCTGTCTGAGAAGGTAGGAGTTGAGAGGGCTCTAAGACCACTTCCTTTGTTTGGGTGATGCATCACTTTGACGCTTATATAGCATATAAAGTATTGAATTTAACCTCTCAGAAGCCTGGTTTTCTGATTGTATACATTAAAATATGATAAAAGATCCTATCAGTAGAGGCCTGTGAACAATAACGGAGTAGGGAGAGAAGGACTTGCTCTCATATATATATCATTTTTTATAACATTTTATAACATTTTCTTATTATTAGGTTACAGTGACATGAGAGGTTTAGCATCTTGGAATTTAAGCCATTTATGGATCCACAATTGAGGAGCTAAATTCAGGTGTTATATTCAGAAAATATGTGCAGAAAAGATGAGAAGCGCTTGTGCTGATTTTTATTTTAATTATATTTTGCTGTCCAGTTAATAATAGAAATAAAGGTTGTAGACAAATGGGATGATATGACCTGATTTATTTTGTACATATGCTGTGGTATTTTACATTGACTTACATTGACTTTTTTTTTTATAAAAGTGTAAGGAATGAGAATCTCCAAGAGAGAAAACTTAAAATTCAGAGCCTAGTATTTAAGAGTGGTTCAGGAAATAAATTTTCACTTGACTGTTCTTTTTCCATATTACTAACCAGCTCACAAATTTTTCTTCTTATAGCAGAGACCTGAATCTTTCCAATTTGCTGTTGCTTTAGTTAGTTTGCAGCTTCTTGATTTAGCCATAGACCTGTTGTAAAACCTTTTAATTGTAACCTCTCAAATATAACTTGTTTCTTAAACTCCTTATTAATGCTCTTAATTGCTGAAGACATATTGCATAATACTTTGAGCATATAGTACCTTACATGTAACAAAAGTGGGTTAAAATTATGTTTTTTGATTTTCACTCAGCCCATATGCTAGCAAGCTCATAGCAGCTAATCTAACTGTGCTTTTACCAGGTAGCCTACCAGGCCGGCCTAGGAGAAACCCATTTTCCCTTACTGACTCACTGACTGACTCCTAATGTTGAAATGCACATGCACGAGTAGGACCGTTATTTAAAATTCTGTTGTTAGTTCAGCCATATTTCACATTGCACTTTTCCACCAACGAGGAACTGGAAAGGTTCCTGTTTGTGAATTCAATTTAGAACTGTTTGGTGCATTTCCACTGACAAACTGCGCTTGCGTTTCCAGCTGTAACCAAAAAAAGGATAGGTTCTTCAGGGTGAACTGTGGCTGAATAATAGGAAATAAGACAGGAACACGCTCCGTTTGTGTGTGTTTCTGCGGCTGTGTTTGGCACAACACCATGCGCCATGGCTCGGTGTTGGTTAGCTGTTTCTCCGCTGTTCACAAGCTCAGCAGGACAGCTCAGAACTTGGCAACATTTACACATGTGTTTTATCTCACAGAGAGAAGAGGACTGCTGAATTTGTCTTATTTCAACTGAAAATTTTTGCCTGAAAAATTGTAAAGGGACGTGCTGGGGACACATTTTGTAGCATCGATGTGTTTATTAGTCCTTAAACTTCACATGCTTTTACATGTTACACTGAATAAATAAGTAATTGTAATTCTTAAAATCAACAAAATGTTCTTGGTCTTCTTTATTCGTTGGTGGTAGATAATCTAGTATTTATTTTTTTTTTTTTAAATTAACGCTGATACCATTGTTACCTGTTATAAACAAAACCTTGTTTTCCTTTTCCATTTCTGCATTTATTACCTGCCCTTCATATTTTCTATACAACACAATCACTTAATATAAACCACATGTAAACAAAGACATTCATATGAAGCACCAAACCTTCCAGTGACAAAGGTATGTATTTGGGGCTTTCCTGTTTTTGAAATGCCAGAAAAACCTCTGTGACAATGGCTATATGGCTATTGGTGGTCTGGCAAAACTAGGCTTGCCTAGTTTTCTTTTTTCTTGTTTTGCTATATTTATAGATTCAGGGAACTTCATTAGGTTCTGTGCCCCCCCCCCCCCTTTTTTTCTGAGTGTAATGTCTTGGCTAGGTCAGTGAGAGGTGAGGCTCAGGACCCTGTACTGCCCCTTACTCTTCTGACTGTGCCCTGGTGCTCTTGTACCCCCGTGCCCCGTCATACACTCAGACTACCTCCTTTCCCCAAGACCCGCTGCCTTCATTACACTGTTAATGATGTGTTTACACCCCTGTGTGTTATTAAAGGCTAACCTCAGCGCACTAATGACTGGGGCTCACTTACACACACACACACACACACCCAAACAGAGAGAAGCAAATTCCCAGAGATGTAAATAGAATACTCATAGAGAATTCCCATAAATGTAAATGTTATGTTATATATAACAAAGGTTCTAGTTATTATTTAACGCATGATGTTCACAAAACCTGGAAAATAAGATATTTTCTATTTTCTGAATATAGTTGGTGGTTCTCCTCCACAAATGTAGCCTCTTGTAATGCTTTTCCACTGCATGGGATCGGCTTGAAACGACTGGACAAGCACGGTTGGTTTTTCGAATTTCGATCCACCGATCCAAGTTGTGCGTTTGAACCTCTTCAAAACCCCTCTGGGTAATGTCAGGAGCTCCCATTTTGAGTCAGATAAAAACAAATTTGAAAGCTGATTTAACTAAAAAAGTGCAGGGTTCCAGGGACCAGACTTGACCAGTGGAAAAGCAAAAAAGACGTCTCGAGTTGTGTAGGTTTCATGCAGCGGAAAAGCACCATTGGTTGGCTTTTATTCATATAGCTTGTAGATTCATGTTTTAGCAGAGAGCCAGTTTGCCTTTGCTTTTGTTTGTCGACACGCCACAGGCCTGCTTCAAGTACTGTCTAACAAAGTCACAGTCCTCTCACTCACTTACCCTCAAAAAGTAATCTCCCCATCTTACTCATCTTCATTTCACCCAAACAAACTAGAAAGAGAGTAAGATTGTCTCAAAATGAGAGATAGATGGGACAATGCAGGACAATGGGAAGGCACTTCAGTAGCACAGCTGCAAGCTGTGGTGTGAACTAAGAGGGTAGGCTCTGGACTTTAATTTGAGGCTATCAGATAGGAGTGCAAGGGGAATTAAAATGGTGACTTCAGAAGGCTGGAGGATGCGTGGCGCAGTGGGGCAGCGATCCCAGTGCTCACCCGGTGGACGAGGAGCGACCCGGGATGAAAGACGGCCGTGTCACTGCCTCTTGCGTTCTGATATAGTGATCAGAGTGGCAGAGGATAAAGCTGAGCGTTTGTGTCTCAGAATTTAAATGCAGTAGAAGGGCTTTTGTTAGTCGTGCTATCGTTTAGCTTGCTCGTCTGCACTGACAACAGATAAAACCATGACTGATGGAATTCAGAGTCTTCGACCTCACTGTTGGTGTGCAGTAACTTCATGTATTACTTTGCAGAAAACTATATTGTGTTGAATATCCTGTCTCACCTGATGCTGGAGAAAGATTTTGTTGGATTGGAGTGTGAGGTCTGACCAGCTTTGACAGCACCTACATACTCTGCCCAACCCAAGTATGAAGATTGGGGGTTCCTGCTCACCTCTCATGTAACCATTTGCATGTGCTTGTGTAGTTGTAACACTACAGTTTCCTACCTCCAAATTCAACTGTAAGTCACTCTGGCTTAGAATGTCTGACACATTTTGTAAATGTAAACACGTTAGCCAGGACTACTATGAATAGTTAGAAGGGTGAAAATAGGGAATCACATTTAACAATGTTGATAAATGAGTGATGCTAATAATGTAGCCTGTTAATATGTAAAAAAAATCTTTTCAACCTGTGTTCTCGTCTGTAGTGTATGTCGTCTGTAGACCGTGGCGTGTTTGTACCTGTGATTGTATGCTATTTGGTAGATGAACACACACACAGGCTCACTCTGAGAGAGTATCATGCGTGAAGTCTTTGGATACTGCTCTCCACTACTTGGTGTATCTGTGCATTTGTGTGTGAGCAAATGACCACTCAGGGATGCTTGTGTGTGTGTGGGTAAAGCTCGCATGAACTCTGACTGTGTGTGTGTGTGTATACACTGTGTATGGGTGTTCGCACATACACAAGCTTGAGAGAGAGAGAGTGAGAGTTCCAGCTGCTCTTGTTGATGGACATGTCTCACTTTCCTGTGTAAGCCCCAGTAGACTGCATCTCAGTGCTATCTCTCTCAGTATAAAAGCCTCTCAACCATGACTGCCGTAAAACCTGCACATATCTAGGAGTAGTTCAGCTGAAGGATGAGCCATCAGCCAGAGACAGAGAGCACAACGTGTGAGACTGAGAGGCAGATCAGCCCAAAAAAAAAAAAAGCCAGAGCTTACTAAAACCTCTCAGGATACATGACATTTTTCCCTTTTCTCTTTTTTCCTTTCTATTTTTTAATGGAAGTGGAAATCTACCTTCCATAGTGGTTCTTCTCAGTGCCTCACTGACCCTTGCTAATATACTGAAATAGTGTATTGGGGCCATTAAGGTGTGGTAGATCATTTTCTGTGATGTAGATTAAAAATTTTAAAGAAAAAATAAATAGTAAATGAGCAGAGCTGCATCATAAATGTTAAGAGAACTGTAAGAAAATGAAATCCTAATACAAGGAAAAATTCAGAGTGTTCAGAGTGTAATGATAGAGTTTCACAAAGATTATATAATTAAGATATCAAAGCAATCAAACATTTAGGGACTAAAATATGATTTGTTACTATCACCATAGACTTCCCTATATATTTAGGATTTGCATTCATTCATTCTTGTGACACACATTCACACCTATGGACACTTGAGTCACCAATCCACCTACCAACATGTGTTTTTTGGACTGTGGGAGGAAACCGGAGCACCCAGAGGAAAGCCACGCCAACTCCTCGCAGACAGTCACCCGGAGGAAACCCGCACAGACACAGGGAGAACACACCACACTCCTCACAGACAGTCACCCGGAGGAAACCCAAGCAGACACAGGGAGAACACACCAAACTCCTCACAGACAGTCACCCGGAGGAAACCCACGCAGACACAGAGAGAACACACCAAACTCCTCACAGACAGTCAACCGAAGGAAACCCACACAGGCACAGGGAGAACACACCACACTCCTCACAGACAGTCACCTGGAGGAAACCCACGCAGACACAGGGAGAACACACCACGCTCCTCACAGACAGTCACCCGGAGAAAACCCGCACAGACACAGGGAGAACACACCACACTGCTCACTGACAGTCACCCGGAGGAAACCCACGCGGACGCAGGGAGAACACACCACACTCCTCACAGACAATCACTCGGAGCGGGACTCGAACCCACAACCTCCAGGTTCCTGGAGCTGTGTCACTGTGACACCTACCTGCTGCACCACCGTGCCACATATTTAGAGTTATTTAGGGATCTAAATCAGATGTAAATGTAATTGATTGTGTAAGGTTTAAATAATTTAAAATGGCTCATTTTATGGATGCACTGGATTCTAATTTATCTTTTGCCAAATTTGCTCATTAAATATTTATTAATATATATACATGTTTATATATATATATATATATTTATATTTGTTAGGACCATTTTCAGTTCAGTGGAGTAAATAAACATATAGCACTAGAACATCTTCAGAAGTTTCTGTTAGCCAAAATTTCTGTTTGAATAAACATAGGGCCCTGTGCCTTTCACTCTGATAAGAACATGGAGAGAATTGCTGAAATGAGGTATGAAATCGGATTTCACGTACAAAGATGAAAATGTGCCCAATTTGAAAATATATATCAAAAAATGTTTTGGAATATTCAGAAACTCTGAATGTGTTCTTTTATCTTATGCACTTACTACAAATCCTTGCAAGCTTCTTGTCCTTGTGGATGCTCGTCACACCGCAGTAAAGACACATTCACAAATCCAAAGTTAATGATGGGAAAAGAGAGAACGCGATGCAGTCTTTACTTACATTTGCTCTCTCAACAGAACGCAAACTCAATACTTCATCTTTCCATTTTGTCTTATTTTGAAGAGATTTTCCGAGCATCTGGCTGAGCTTAACGGGGCGGTAAGTGGTCTTTCACCTACAAAAGTAATGGAACATTGTCAAGGTGCGTTTCCTTAGGCACACATTCTGTGCATTAACCTTCAATGATGGTGTATTGTTGTAAAATGGTGTTATAAGTTTGTTGAAGACTTTTACAGAGATACATGCAGATAAAAATCAAATAAACCATGTGTGGGACTCTGGTTCAATAAAATTCATACCTATTCATACTGAAAATATTCCGTAGTTTCAGGGCCAAAATGATTATGAAACCAAAAGACTATAAAATATTGCATTTAATTATTAATTTTAAAACCTTAAAAAGAAATCAATCGCTTTTTAAATTATCTACAGTTATCAAAGTGAATGCTTTTCAGAGTATATATGAATTTGTGTTATTGCTATTAATTTTAATTACTTTTGCAAAGTAAATTAAAGTTTGTGTAATTGTATTAAATAATACATTTTCTATAATAAAAATATTTAAAAACTATAAACATATATGGAGGGGGGGGGCAAAATATGGAAAAATAAATGGAAAGAAATTAGGGTCATATGGATTTCATAATTTCCTGCTAACTGTTGCTAGGCGTACTATTTCTCAGAGTCACTGGAGCTCTCCACGACCACTGTCTATGTTCAGAATGCCTGCTGAAAAGTGACAGTGGGTGAGGGGGAAAAGTTGAGCGCAGGCCACAGGTGTGTAAGAAGCTTTGTGTGGTGTTTGGCCCAGCAGCATATGCTGGAGGGAATTAGCGCGCAGATTTAAGCAAGGCAGATTTGGTGTAGCCCAAACAGGTGATCAGCATAGCCATCTTAAACTGCTTCACTAGGGCTGCTCTTGATCAAGGCCTGTAGGTGCCTCATCGTTTCAGAAATAGGATTAGGCCCTGTGTGTCCGTGTGTTTGGGTATGCTGCGTACAGATCAATCTCAGAGGTGACCTGTTTGCAGGACTCAGGTTCACTGAAAGTTCAATATATGTGTGTGTGTGTGTGTGGGAGGGGAGGTGGTGAGGTGGGGCACTGAAATTTCACTGGACTACTTTGTAAACGACTTGCTGTTGCTCAGCTTATTGTGGCTGCAATTAGGCTTTAGATTCAGATCTGCTGTTCTTTGAGGTAAACTCACTTGCCTCCTGACCTCTTTTCCACCACATTTGAGTAGAGAATGCATTTGGTTTGGCTTGAGTTTGGACACAGAAGAATGTTTTAATGATTTTACAATGCTCAAACTGTTAAATGAGCATTTGTAAATAAGAATTTGTTGGAATCCAGGACACAAATTAAAAGGTGCTTGGCAGCTGTTAAATAATTCTAAAAGCAAATTAAATGGATGCTTTATGTATTCAGAAAGATGAAACAATATAATGATTGTAAAATGCTTGAGCATGCCAATTAGCATCACAATCAAAGTGACTATAGCACTCACAGCAGTCTAAGCCTTGGTCCTATTATAAGGAGATTGCTGTTGTGATCCTCTGATACCTCAGCTGTCTGGATTCCTAGAGAGCACAGTTGGCCTCCCTCTCTAGGTGGGTACAGTGGCCCCCTTTTTTCACCCATGTCTTTGTTTGTGGTGCTGGCTAGCAAAGGTGTTAGCTGATGTGACAGATCTGGGAAGTTTACATTCTCCTCCAGTGTGTTAACTGTTCAATGAGAGGAATTATGCGTTCGCTCCCATTTTCTTGAGCCAGGTGGCACTGTGTGAGATCAGGGGTGACTCACTGAGGAGGTCCGATTAGCAGCTGGATAAAATTCTGCAAAAAACATGGGATGCACTTGAATTGCACACCGTAACACTTTTCCCTTCTGTCCTTTACTGTGACTCTGAACAATGAAACAGGATTTCCTGGGTTAATTTTATTTTGCCATCGTTAATGTTGATGACATGAATTTAATCACTATTTCTCCAAATACATGTGACCTGTGTATTTATTTGATTTAGTTTAGATAATTAAGATCAATTCTATAATTTGTGTAAAATAGCTGGTTTCTACTACTTTCTTTGATGGTTTTATTTGATACATTTAATTGGTTAAGTACAAAATACAAATTTATCCAAAATAAATATAGGATTTATTTAGCAGTTTTGGCTAAAAGAATTTCCTAGAAATGTGTCAATGTGTCTGTGTTATAAGGGGCTCATAAATATTAAAACAAACATCTACTGGGTCAAAACAGATCAAATAGTTTGTGTAATTCCTTAGTTCCTCATTGTCACAAGATAACTACACAGGATACTTTATACTCCCTGGCAGTTAGTTAGAGAAGCTATTGAGAAATAGATTTTGAGATTAATAACCATAAGCCATTCTAGTAAGATCTTGTATACATCAGTAGTATAAGTAGTATCTGCTCTCTACTGTACCTAGGGAGGTGGAACAATATCCAGATTGACCATTGGCCATTGAAGAAAAAAAGGTGTTGAAGGAAAGGAGAGAAGGACAGGAAGCCTGTGAGTGACACACTGAGAGGGAGAGAGAGGGAGAGAGGTCAGTGGCTGAGGAGGGATAATGGACACTGTGTGACTGAGTGCATGTGTGTAAGTGAAGAGAGAGAGACTAAGAAAGCCAGACATGTGAGTATGTGTGTATGACAGAGAGACAGAAAAGAGAGAGAGTGTATTTGAGCAGGAAGATGATGATAATAAAGGCGGCCTGTGTCCAGGTGTCACGGCGGATGACAGATCGTCTGTCTGGGAAGAGTGTGTTGGGTGTGTAAAGCAGTGTGAAGCGGCACTCTCTCTCCCTGACCCCTCACCTCCGCACCCGCTCTTGACTGACACACGCATCCTGGTAATGAGGGGAAATCAGGCCAAATTAAGCCCAATTAAACACCCATTTACTCTTCTCTCTCTCTCTCTCTCTCTCTCTCTCTCTCTCTCTCTCTCTCTCTCTCTCTCTCTCTCTCTCTCTCTCTCTGCTTGTTCTTTTTTTGGGCCCTTGAATATACAGGAACATCAGAAGGAGGAATTAGCGGATCCTGAAGTAATGGCAGCAGAAATTGCATTTTGCTCTGGAATAATTCATTTAAATGCCTGTCCAGTCACACATCACTTTTGGGCAGTTATGGACTACTGTGGATGGTGTGTGTGTGTGTGCATGATATTCTGCATTTTGAATCCGAACAGAACTAAATCAACACGGCCAATGAAGTCTGCCGTCATTGTGTAGAATGATGTCACTATGGGGTCATGACCCAAACCCTTGCTAGTCGTATCCGGCAAGACTGACATCCTTCCACCCAGCTCATCCTGCTCATGAAGTCACAGGAGTTAGTGTGTGTGTGTGTTTGTGTAATTATTTTCATACATTTTATGGCAGGGAACTGTGGAAAACAGCCAGGTGTCGGTGGAGTTTCAGTAACTTTAGTTGGTGTTTATAGAAACAACGTTCACATCTCTGCTACAAATGAAAGTTTCGACTTTTACATTCAGCCAGCATTTAGTGACCATTTCCGTGAAAAGTGCACGTTACAACTTCCCCTGTGAGAGCGGTTAATGGTAACAGACTGCCTCTACAGGTCTAATAAATTGATGCAAAACATAATTAATTCTGAACAGACCCAGACAAGCTTTGCAGCTTTGGCCCGGCCATCGCACTCTGTGTGTTTATAACATGCTTCAAAATAGCGCTGTGTTACAGCCACCAAAAAAAGGTGAATAGGTGCTCCAGTCTCATTGACTTCATAAAAAATATTTTCTGTGCGACCACTGGTGGCTTGAGCGCAATAAGAGACCAAATTTAACTAGGTATGGCCTTGCTGAAAGGATAGAAATGGAAAGCCAGATTAAAACAGGACTAACACATTATGTCAGGAGCAACTTGACCTCTCCTGACTTAAAGCAAAGTGCTTTTTGTACAAGCTTCAGGTTTACATTGTTTAAAAGTGTCATCCTGGCTCAATGTGCGGTGCTGCATCAGCTATCCAAGGCCAAGAGTGCAGGGATGACAGTGGAATGGCTAATAATGCTAACCAACCTGAGGATCTGTTAACTGGCGTAACATATCCAGACTGTTAACGTTCTCCACCAAGCATGCTGGGCGCTCCACTGCTGTTGTGTTAACAACATTTGAAAAATAAGCAATGAATGGCTCCCTCACCCTCCCAGGATGGTTATAATCTGTTATTGGGGGTGTCCTTCAGGTTGAAGTTGGTGATAATTGATTTGGAGAACTTCCACACTCAGGTTTGGACTTAGAAAATACAAATGGCCTCTCACAAGCTTCTTGTATGTAATTCATAGGCAGCATATGCATGACCTCACATCCTGATATTGTACTGAAACATGTGAATGTGAGTTGTGAGGGAGGGGCGGAGTGTTGTGATTGGCGAGTGACAGCAGGGTGAGAGGTCAGATGTAATCAGCTGGGCTATAATTCGAGCAGGAAGTGAATTCGTGCAGATTGTTTGTTTTTAATATTCCGCACGGGGGGAGTAATTCCCACTGAGAGGGGCAGGGGGAGGACAGAATGACAGGATCTATATCTTTCAGGTGTGTGTACGTGTCTGCTTGTGTGACTGCATAGTATTGAGGCTGTTCGTTTGTGTGTGTGTCCATCCAAGACCTTTCAGAACCAACTGAGAAAATTGATACTTGCTGATTCTATGCGTTTGCTTCTGTCCAATCAGTGTGTTTGGAATGTCTGACAGTGCTTGTGCCTTTCTTCAATCAATTTTTTTTCATTGCATAGAGCATGTGGACACATTTGCATTTGCTGGTTTTGTTTGTGTTCCCTTTGTCCCTCCGAGTCCATCTCATTCATTAAGACAGTGTCTTTTTCCAGTGCATCTGCTTTTGTCACTGTTAAGCTTTTAGTTTTTCTGATGCAGTCTCTCTTAGTGTTTTGCCAGTGTTTCTCATTTTTATTAATGATTTTTTTTCTTTCTTTTTTTTTTTCTTTTGCTGTGTCTGTGTCTCTGTCTCCTTCCCTCTATTTCTTTTGCCTGTATTCACTCAGCTCTGTTTGCACAGGCTCAATTGCTGGCCAGATTAGGCCAAGAGGTTGTGTTCCCCACAGATATAATAGTGTATAATCAGTCTTTTTTCTTATTCAGGGGGAGAATGCCTTGTACAAATGTCAGCATTTCTCTCTCTCTCTCTCTCTCCTTGTCACATCAGGTCTTGCAGACAGACTGAAGGATGGATGCGACAGCGGATGTTAGATAAATTACTTTCGATGATAACCGAATTGCAAGTAATGAAATGCATCAGTGTGTGGCTGGCCCTGCTGTCCTGCAGACGAGCGTTCAGCTGTCAGTCACTGCGTAAGTGGGTGGCGGCTTACGTGGAGCATGATGTAAGGCACGGCTGAAAAGACGGTCACTGACCCATGCTTGTGGGAAAGTGCCAAAGGTTCAGTATCGCTTCAGACTGCATTCAGGGCATATTCTTGTTTCCACATTGGGGGCAGGCTACATAGGGAAATTTTTTATTTTAATTATAATTTTTTTTATTATTGTTATGCTGTCTTAATTTGATTCTGGCCTTTGCCTGACCTCCACTTGGGCTATATGTAATAAACATAATGACGGTGCGATGCTCTAAAGGATGATGACTGAGCTCCGTAGCCATAGATTATATGATTGCCTTTCCTTCAGCCATCCTAAAGGGGCTTAGCATTGCGATGCCTCATATAACAAAAAGCTAACAGCCCTCATCATGTCAGCCCAGCTTTGAGAAGCCTGTACTTTCATTTTCATAAGTAAGGATATTTCCGGAGAGATCCTTATAAGACCAGATGGTCCCTGGCGTATAATGAATGAATTTAATATGCAGAGGCATGATGGCTCTCCACACTAATGTGCTCCAGTACGCGCTCTTTAATCTCGTCTCTGCTTCGACATCCTAGATTTATCTTGTCATGGGGATATCTTGTCATCTATGAAATTCATGTTCGCAGATGAAGTTACCCGCTTTACTGCTAGATTAATTCAGCGATAGACTGTGGAGAGGTTGGCGGGAACAGGATCCAGAACAATTAGTGTGTTTTTTATTTCTTTCTTTCTTTTCTCCCCATTACCACTTGTGTGCATAGTCTCAGCATGGAGCCGCAGTGCAGTGTTTAAGAATTCAGCATGCTCCATGACCTCCATTTGTACCTCTTTAGCATTGTAGCATTTAGCATTCTGTAGCCTTGTGTTTTCTGACAGTGACAGTGAGGGCTGGAGGATGTTCGGCGGAGAAACACAGGAGATGAGGACGAGGCCAGGGACGTTGTCACTATGCAGCGGCGTTGATAATTGGACATGTCGCGTCTTCTTCCCTGCCGAGGGCCTATAAAAATGTAAATGAGAGCAGAGGCGGTCTGAGTGAGCTGAGGAATGTCCAACAGCATTGGGATGGGCCTTTTAGCAGGCAGTTCTGGCGCTACTGGACTCTGGTGGACCGGGCCCCTGAGAGCCACGAGCAGAGTGAAATGAGGAGAGAGGTTTTCAAACGGGCCACACCCACAGCAATCTGAAAGACTCCCTAAACATCATTTTCTCTTAGAATGTTACTTGAGTTTAACTTTCTTTGGGTCACGTCTCCTAACAAAATGTGTGGAATAATTATTGGTCACTGGTCATTTAGCATAAGAAATTCCAAACGGCCTCATTCCATGTGCTAGCATGTGTGCTAAGGCTTCGTCTTTAGACTTCAGACCCATTTACAGACAGTTCTATCTCTCCCCTACTCACCTGTCTGTCAATACCTGCTTCCACTTCACATCCTTCCCTATACCTAAGGCGTAATAGCCTGCAATAAAAGCACCGTCTTTAACAGTGGTAGATATATGCCGGTCTGTCGACGCCAAGAAAAGGCCTCAATCAGTATCCATAGAGCACCTCCAATTGTGTGATCCACAGGGCAACGGAAAAGGTAATTTGAGCAAAAGAAAATGACACCGGCACGGGAAAAAAAAAACCCACCACGGTGATTTACGCAAAGTCAAATCACACAATTCCACCGACACCTGGCTGTGTTATTATCTCACGAGCCGGACCGCCAAGTTCCTCTGGCAGGAACCATGGGGAGGAGTGAGAGGGGGAAAAAAGAGGGAAAACATCTTCACGCAAACAACACAGAAAAAAAAAAAGACAGCGCTAAACAAAAAAGGCTTTCTCTGCTTGTCCGCGGCTATCAATTCTCTCTCTCCTCGGGTTGTGAAAACACCGCTCCTGGCTCAATTGTTTGGGCATTGTTCCTGGGAGGGCAGGCGGAGTCACAGAAGAGGGTATCAGAAGAAAGGGGACAATTTGTTGATGTTTGTTGATATCTAGACCACTATAGCTTGATTGCCCAACATTAAACCAGCAATAACAGCCCCAATCATCGCACTTACACCACCAGACGCCAAACAGCGGAATTGGATCAAACTTGTCTCTGGTTGACTCATGCTCGCTCTCTCTCTCTCTCTCTCTCTCTCTCTCTCTCTCTCACTCACTCACTCACACGTTCTCTCTCTCTCTCTCTCTCTCTCTCTCTCTCTCTCTCTCTCTCTCTCTCTCTCTCACTTTCTCTCCTCCACGAAATGCTTATTAGCCAGCATTGATCCAGGCCTGGTCAATTGTCAGCTCCTCTCATCCGCACAGTATTGATGGCATAATCAGTGGATGGAGGTGGTAGACAGATGAAATTTGCTGTTGGTGGGTAAATTATTGGCTGCCTGCCTGTTGACCCCGGGGTGGTCGACTCACACTTCCTCGACTCCACACACACACACAGGTCCTCGCCAACACAAAAGCCCTCATTTTCTCCCAACATATTTACAACAACATGCAGTCTCGCAATCATATAGATCCTATCCCTCACGCGCAGACACATACACAAAAAGAAATCTGGAGAGTGAGCACTCAGGCCTGGGTTCTTGTCTGTTCCTTCACCGCCGGTATTAATTTGTTCTGAAGCCCATTCGCACTATTAAGAGAGGGATATTGTCACTCATCTGACTGTATTTCACTTATGCGGACCTCTGGCATTCATGCTCGCCGATTGTGCATGAGAAGCGCTGCGTCGCACTCAGGAGTCAAGCATCGCGTGCTCCTCCTCTCGGGTGAAATCCTGCAGAGATGCAGGGCTTTTGTGTGTGCTGAGCTTGAATAAGTGAAGTGCTCTACACAGGCTTTACAGAACACACTAGTCCAACCTTGAGCTTTTTCTTTTCCAAGACCAGACCACCCTCTCCATCGCCCTCCACCCCCCAACCCATCGTTCATCCCCTTCTGTGTCTCTTCTTCATCACTTCAACATCACTGTACTTCTTGCATAAAAGGAAACCTTCCCAGGCCAAGTAGATGGGAAGGGAAAATGGTGAGAATGAGAGAGAGTAGAAGAGTACAAGTTGGTGTGGAATATCGGTCCTGGTTGAAGGAATCCAGGTTCTGTTTTGGCCTCTTGCTGAAGTGAGAACTTGTGGGAGGACTTGAAGTGAGGAAGTGAGTCTGTGGAGCCGTACTGTTTGATTTGAACAGTAGAGGCAGTTGGGGGTAGAAAGACAATGTGAGGAATGTTTATACTTGGCACTGACTAAACTATCTCACTGAATTCATAACCTTCAGTAAAACTGGTGCTATTTCACTTTGAATGGGTGTCATTTCAAAGACACCGCTTTTGCGATCAACCGAATGTTATCAACCTAACAAGCTGGGAATCTTAAGACCCTGACCAAGCTTTGCGTGAGCGTCTTAGAATGTATATACCATATTTAAATCCCTGCTTTTTATTGTGCTCAGTTCTGAAAGATATATTTTTAAACTTTTTTGTAGAGAGGATTTTTCAGTGGCAAGGATCAGAAATGTACTTATTGCCAAGCCTTTTTTTTCTGCCATTGATTCAGTGCTCTCAGTTTGTCATTGTACAGAGCCAGAGTGACAAGCAGCTGCTCGACTAAGTGCCTGATTAAAAGTTAATCAGCACAAGAGGCCCTGGCCACCAGCCTCCGGTGAACCAAAGCCGTGCCAGCTGCTCCAGTCCTGTGCCGAACCCTTAGGAGCTGGGTGGGGCAGTAAAGGGGGTTCAGGGACCGGCATGGTGGCTCCAGGGTGCCAACTAAGAGACAGCAATCCCATAGAGAGGAGAACCCTGCACTCTCTAGTGTTTCTCTGTTCTGTCTCTGGCACTTGGACCTGTACACTTATGGAATTTGGCTGTCACTCTATGGCTGGACATAGTGCAGTTTTTACCATGTTACATGAGTTGAGGTAGTAATGTAGTGTTAAGAGTTTTATTGGTGTAGTAGGATGTTCCTGCCTGAGCTTGCAAATGAACCCCAGTCTCCAGGGCGAAGGGACACTCACTGACACACAGGTCTTTTGGGTATTTACTGACAATATATTTGTATTTATTTAATATCATTCTGGAGCATTTCTATTGGTCCATTCATCATGGTGTTTTCAAACAATATAACAAGACCTCTGCTGTGCACTTTCCGTCGAGCTCTATCTGGACGCAACAAGGAGTGTGTGTGTGCACAGTCTCCTTCTCTTGTCCTATTGAGTGCTGCATTTTATCTCCTGACATAAACAAGCCAGGCATGGACAGCAAGCTTTCGGACATACCCAGAGCATGGCAGATTTCCACCTTCAGGATCAAGTCCAAGTAACAGTGAGAGACCCCTCACCTGATACACACACACACACACACACACACACGGAGCCACAACCCTCCTACACACACATATAGTCTTGGTCCAGTGCTGCTTTTATGTTCCCTTTCTGTCTGCCTTGTGCTCTGTTGCTCCGTAGACCTGTATGACAGCCAGTGACATGGTAAGTTTGGTTTCTTCTCCCTCTCTCTCCCACTCACTCTCTCACCATCTCTCGCTTTCTTGCTCTGTCTTTCCCTCTCTCGCGCACTTGCTCTCCCCTGAAGACAAGTTAAATTAGCAGTCTGCCGGCGATGCCCCACTGTCTGCTGACTAGCCTGTGTTGCCACAGCGCTTGGTGGCTGTCAGCAAGAGCCTGACGACTTAATAGTCTCTCCTGAGTGGATTTGGGCACTTTGCCTGCCTCTGTTTACACGCGCTTGTCAGGCCTAAAATATTCAGATGGAGATGTGAAATATTCATTTGAGGGCTCCGGCAGGCCTGGCAGGATCCCCCCCACTTCCCCACTCCCCAGCCCCTCACCTCCCACCTCCCTCCTTCACAGACACACATACACACACAGAGAGAGAGCACACCTCTCTGCCTGTGCTGTCTGTCTCTCAGTCAGTGCAGCCCCTGGAGAATGGACTGGTGGAAAAGGATGCAGTTGGGGCAGTAGAGAGTATAAAAGAAGCCCAGGTTAAATAAATCTGAAAAAAATAGCAGAGCATATTTATCTTTATCTTATCAAAATAATTTAAATAAGTTTAAATTATATATGCCACATTTCTTACACTTATACCCAAGGTCACATTACAGTTTAAAGCAAAGAATAAAAATATTAAAATTAAAAAGGCGAAGACAGATAAATATACTGTAGAAAATAAGGTCAATTTTAAGCAGAGCTTTAATAGAGGAGAAGGCAGTACAGAGGTGAAGGGACTGTGGCCATGTGTTCCATAGTTTAAGAGCCATGACACTAAAGGATCTGCCCCCAGCAGTAACCGGTTGGAATTTTGGGACAGTAAGAAAAGTAGCATTAGGGGACCTAGAGTTTTTGAGCAGGAGAGTAGGGGTGCTGTGTCTGATCCATTCATACCAGAGCAACACACACTAACACCGCTACCACCATGTCAGTGTTGCTGTGGCGCTGAGAATGATCCACCACCCAAATCATACCTGCTCTGTGGTGGCCCTGGCCTTTGAAGAGCAGGGTGAAATGGGGATAAGAAAGTATGCAGAGAAACAGATGGACTACAGAGTGCTCCCTCTATGGTCAGTGGAGCTGATTAAAATAGACAATGAGTGCAGAAACAATGTAGGTGTTTCTAATCCAGCGATCGTTCAGTCTAAATAATGGCTATGATGAAGGTTCATGAAGGTTTGGTTTGAATTTGGATTCACACTCTTTAAAATTGCAATTTTAGTACAAGATCCAATAATCTTTCAGCCATGCTGTGTGACACACTATGTGTAAAATTGCTGGTATATGTGGACTGCTGGCGTATGCTTGGTATGAGGTGCGCTGAACTTAGGTTCCTGTGTAACAACTCAACACCTGCATTAACAATGTGGTCATAAGTATGCATAGCCTACCACCCTGACTTTACTGTACAGTAGTTGTTATTCAGGCAGTGTTACGTTCAATGTAAAGGGCAGCAGCTGTTTTAAACAGCTCTATTAATTATAATCTAGGGATGCACTGATATGGGAAATGTGGGCTGATGCTATTATATATTATTTTTCATTTACATATTACTCTTGGAGGACCTGACATGGCTATGAACATCTGGAAAATACCATGTCAAATTTTGTGCTCAGTGTGAGTCGGTGCATAGACTTATTAGGGAGGGACCAAAGTGTGGTGGACATGGTGGGCTCATTAACACATTTTGGTAGCTAGCATGTTTTACTTGCGCTATTACATGGAAGATGGGACATGTTTGCGGCAGATTACACCACAGTCCAGCACCAAACGTTTGTGGTTCCAGATGTGTATTCTTTTGTAAGGTAACATCTGGCCCTGAACAACTGCTTCTTTAGCAGTGTTAATACATAAATGTTTAAGAAATGTAGAGATTGGGACTACATCTACCTGGATTAGCATTGTGAACCAATAAAACGTATTTATATTAAAAGGCTGTAGAATATTTTTCCTCATACATCTTGCTGTTCTGAAACCAGACATCATCAAGCTTTAGCTTGAAATTTTGGCCATTTCTAAACATCTCTCTGATGCCATTGTTTCTTTCAAATATCTCATGATACAAATTATTATTATTATTATTATTTTTGGTATAATATTGTTTTCATATTGGAATATATACAGATAATAAGATTACCAAATGTTAATTTGCCTCCTCTGATGTGTCCAAATCTCCCGTTTTAAAGAGGAGATGTAGCCTGGCAACATGAACTTCTGGAGCTGAAACTGAACCAAACCTAAAGCCAATTTTGAATGTAATTTACCTTATTGTCAATTGGCTCTTCTCATTCCACTGTGTGTATATAGGGTCTGTACTCTTTGTGCATCAAAGCAGGCCACAGTAAGCAGTCTCTATCATCGTATCTCTGCACATTCAACGTCATTGTGCAATGGGCCAGATGAGTGAGTGACAAGCGGTGTGTATACATGTATGTGAGCGAGACGGATGGAGAGAGAAAAAGAGTAGGGCTGTATGTGAGAGAGTAAAAGAGAGTGACATTGGGGGGATTGTTGGCGTCCCTGGTTTCATTCTCGCTCTCTTGAATGGCTGCCATGTGTCCTCGCTTATCTTGACATTCTAATCGCACTGCTGGCCCGTAGATGATGGCGTATTTATTTAGTCTGTTTGCTGGAATGAATGCAAACAGTGGAAAGGCTGGAGCTGCCACAGCCTTCACCCTATTTCAATCACACTGGTATAAAAATGACTGTATGATATGTCTCTCTCTCTCTCTCTCTCTTTCTCTCTTTTTCAGGCAGCAATGCTTCTGTTTATCTCTTGCCTCTTCCCTTTTGTGCAGTATCTAACCTGCAATAGTACATGCGAGTGCATTGTTTTCAGTCTATTTGGATTGTAAAATACCCTTTACAGACTTGGGTATTTGCATATAGGGGTCTTTTTTTATTATATGACATGGATTAAGTGCTTGGAGAGGTTTTGCGTTCGGAAAAGAGAAGTATATGTAAACTGTGTGTGTGTGTGCACAGTATGTGCCTGAGAGTGTGCACGAAGGAGAAAGGTTATAAGTCAGGGGCGTCTCTAGACCCACTAGACGTGCCCCAGTAAAATGTTGTTGTGCCCCACTAAAATCATGGCGGTTAAAAGTCAGTTTTATCCTGGATTGCTGAGCAGAACTACAAAACACGCCACACAAATTCACCACAGACACTACATGCCTGTAGCGTCCTTCTAAAAACTTCAACAGTAACACTTTCAGTCAGAGCCAGATTACTTCAGTTTTTTGTGCAGAGTAAAACTTTAATTCATTCATTCATTGTGTATAACCCTTATCCAATTCAGGGTCTCAGTGGGTCCAAAGCCTACCCAGAATCATGGGGCGCATTGCGGGAACACACCCTGGAGGGGGCGCCAGTCCTTCACAGGGCAACACACACACTCACACGTTCACTCACACACTCACACCTGCACAGATTAATAGACATTCATAAATATTTAAAGAAAGTAAACCATGAAGCAGAAAAGGTTATTATTGCTCTTAGCGATATTTTTTGGTTATTGTCTCTTATAATGGTATAGTCTAAGAAATGTATTCAATACATCACTACAGCAAACTGTCAGATATTTCCTGCCCACAGAGTTTATGGTAAGAGCATGTAACAGCAACCAACATAACTACTCCTGAGCATGTTAGAGGATACATGGATGCAAATGATACAAAGCTTTCTTTTTTGTTTGCCCAAGAGTGTGCACTTAAACAAAATTAAGCAATTAATAAAACTTTATTTAGTGTTCAGTAACTCTTCATTTCTCATCCATGGCAGAGTAACTCCTACTTTACTGTTAAATAATTTTGTCTATTTAGTGTTTAACAGGCATTTTACTAGAAGCACATTTATGACCTTATGACTGACAGGAGGTGGAGTGCCCTCTAAAATGTGTGTGCGCTCCTGTACAACATATAGTCTAGACACACACTGCTGCTGTATGTACAGTCGTGTGCTGATAGGGCTCTGAATATTTAAGTTGATAGTGATTCATTGGTGTCAGTGAAATTCAAGGTGTCAGAGTTGTCATGGTTCATGTAAGGTTCAAGGTGCATGTAAATCTAGCAGTCCCTTCTTAACCCAGCTGCGCTAATGTTCCTCTCACTACTGCTGCTACTTGCAGAAAAATAATTCGTTTGATTTTAATAGGCAAACCCAGACATCCTTCTTAGCATATGAGGTCTGACTGTGAATAAGCGTGGAACTTTTTCATTTAGGACCATGTTTACCCACTCCTCAAACTCTTAGGGCTTATTCAGACACAGCTGTAGCCTACACTAGAGAGTGTGCGGAAAATATGTATCATCATATACAGATATTATAAAGGCATATTCTCTCAGATAGAAATGATACTATTACTTAAGACAACACTAGTTACAAAATATTTTAAAAAATGGCCAAACTTGACCTGAAACTTGACTGAAAACTCTGAATTGCGGAATTCTGGACAGGTAGAGGTGCCATTAGTGTGGGTGTGTGCTATAAAAAAGCATTTTTTTGTGTGTGTGGGTGTAAGAGGGGTTTTAATGTTGTGTAGGGAACAGAAAGAGGTGTATGTGTGCACATGCACGTGCGTTTATGGGAGAGAAACTACTGTGTGTGTTTGTGTGTGTGTGTGTATGCCTTTATAAAAGACAAAGTGGTGTATATGTGTGTGCATGGCGTGGGGGGTGGGGGGTGTCGAAAGTATGAGTGTGTGTGTGTGTGTGAGGAGGGGGTTGAAAGTATGAACGTGTGTGTGTGAGGGTGTTGGAGAGTGGCTGGCTGAGCCGGCTGTTCTATAAATGCCGCGCTAGTTCATAAGTGACGTTAATGATAGAGCTGGGCAGACAATGGCAAGCTGTCAGGGTCAGTAATTGAGTGGGAGGGATGAGCTCTCTTCATTTCAGTCCATTGGTGTCACGGCGACAAGAGCGCCACGGCAACTCGTCGCCTGGAGATAGCAGCGCCCCCAAACAATGGCTGCTGTCCATCACACCGCACAGCCGTCTACTGCTCACCGGGGTTAGTGAGATGATGCTCTTTCTGGAGGAGATAGAGCACTCATTACTGTACTGTAACACACACATGCACATACACACTATACTACTCTACATGTAAGCATTCATTGTTAGCCTGGTTCAACTGAAGCCTCAATTGCTCTGGTGATGATAAAATTTACCAAAGGTCATCGAAGGGGCAGAAACGCGGTCTTGGGTCAGCACTCTGAGCGGGCGTAAAGCGCAGGCAAATGTCGAGCGGCTTCTGCTCTTTTTTTTTTTTTTTTTCCTCTATTTTCCGAGCCGTTCTTTTATTCGGATTGATGCTGAATGTGGTGCTGCTCTCAGAATGCAGGCCCTACGCCGATCCTACCTGCCACTTAGCTGCTGCCTTTGTTTGTGCTCTGAAAGCCTGTTTTACTTGGCAAGAACGTGGCCCTATTACTCAGCCTAATTAAGGCAAGGTACATAATTACCCTTAATTACAGACAGTCAGCGCTTTTTTTTATTTGCACTGTGTGTTTTGTATCATTGCTCATACATCGTTGATTGCGGCTGCGGGTTTGTGCGAGTAGTGCTTTAACATGTGAAAATAGCGGAGGCTGCTGCATGCCTGTGTGTGTACACATGCCTGTGCATATGTGAATTAGCACATTCATGTACAGAGAGAGAAACTGAGAGAGTCTGCGATGCTGAGTGAATGCTCCAGCAGTCACCAGCGAGCCCTGCATTCAGCGACACAGAGAGGTCTAGTGGAAGGGAACGATGGCTCCTGGGAACATGGCTCTTCCAGGATGAAATATTTACTGTAAACTCTATATCTCCGTGCTCGTGGGCTGCTTGCTCTGCTCTGTATCAGATTCGAAGGATGCTTTCTGTCGCACAGTGAAAAGAGTCAGGCTTGTGCCATCTTTCTTTACATCCTGTCTAAATGACTCCTTTATCTCGCAGATTGTGATTTAACAGTGGAATAAATTGTCATGGAATATCATCGCTGTCATATCAGCCTCATAATTCACGAGTTTCTACACCGTTTGAAAATGCCAACTGCCGTTTACTTCACGTGAACTGTGAATGGCAAATGCACTCTTAAAAAGGTGGCACGAAAGGGAATTTCTGTTCCGTTTCAAACTTTCAGTGGATTTTCTTTAGAAAAAATGTTTTAAATGAAATTTCTGAATATATACATCCTTCACATGATGTTCTAAGGTTGTAACGAGAACCTTGAAGTATGTATTAGAGCTTTACGTTATGTGAAGGGGCATCACTCGATGTTAGTGTGAAGTTATACAGTCACATATCAGTGGTGGCTGAGTTAATTTAACCCTCTGGGGTTGGTAAATTAAATTTAATATTTTAATCTTTTAAAAAATAATACAGTGCAGGAATACAGTTGAAACATTTCCTTATTTCCTCTGCTGCGTCTGACTCTCCTACTCCACCTCATCATGACATTGTATGTGACTCACTTCCGGAGTTATGAGGCTATCAAGAGGGGTCTAGATGCATGGCATACACCTATTCTTCCTCTACATTTGATGATGTCTGTCAACATTTTGTGTGTAATTTTCCACTAATGACTTACCCATCACATCAGAAACCATTCATCCTCCATTTGTTTGGAATCTTAGTAATGTGAATTGATGTTCAAGCAGTTTTGAGTTTTTGGAAAATAGCTAAAAATATTATGGAAAGGAAAGAGTATCATGAATTATGGAGGGCAGCCACGTCCTAAAAGTAAGAGAAGGGGGCTTGAGACTAAGGGGTCACTTGTTTGATCTCTTCAACTAGCAGAAAAATCTAAAGGAGCCTCACTCCTCCCTCAACATCCACAGCTGAGGTGCGCCTAAGTTAATATAACTTCCCCTAAGGAATTGTAAAATTGTTTGCGACATGCGCTGACAGAAAAGAGAATCACAGTATTTAAATGAGGAGCTTGGCGCTTAGGGTTAGATCAGGGTGGCCGTAGGACATCATAGCAATAAAACGACTGACACTTGGCGCTTCTAGTGTTAAACGTCACTTAATTTCATCACATTTTTCTACTTGTTTACCATATCGTACACGTTTTCTGTGGTTGAACTGAAATGCCCAAGTTTTCAGTGTCAGCTTTTGGGAAATGAAAGACAAAATAAATGTAACATATAATACTCCTTTTTGTTTTTTGCTTTCTTTGCCTTTATTTCTAATTGTGCTTTCTAGATATAGACTAAATTAATGTAAATAAAAAAATTAATAAATGGATGAATGTAGGAAACTCATTCTCTTGTAAAAATTAAAAAGCAAATTATTTACTTTCAAAATAACATCTTTATGTCTCTGTCATAATTTCTCTTTCTTTCTATTTCTCAAAAGATGTTAGAACATAGCCTGAGTTAATATTTTCCGGGTCAGCCCTGGGGTGCATGGCAGGTGTTATGGATATTATTCACTGCTGATACTTGAACCTTTCTAAAGAGTCCAACCACAGAGGCTTCTGTACTCTCACTTTACTCTGCAGTCTTGCTCCTTGACTCCACTGCCTCTGGTGCCCTTGGTGGCTGGTGTGTGTGACAGGGTGTTGGGTCATGCGCGCACACACACACACACGCGCACACACACACATACATACACTCATGCCCTGTTGCCCGTGGAGGCGTCTGAGGCCGCAGTGTGATCAGGCTGATGAGGCTCAGTGCTGTGGACGGTGTTCAGTGCTGCTGGGGGCATGTTATCGTCCACCTGTCCTTAAGGCCTCTATTTTAGGCAACACCCTTCTTCCAGCAGCACTGCTCACAGACCCCCATGCCTTAAATTGCTTTAATGAACTGTTAAGAAAGCAGCTTATTAGAGGAATTTCTCCTGCCAGGAGCAATGCTACTTCAGATCAAGGCTGAGATTTACAGTACAGGAAAGAAGTGCACAGACACTTTTATTTTGGTTAATTTAATATACCTCCAGTGCATATTTCCACTTCCAATGTGCATACAGCATGTCTTTATAAACGAAAATGTAGGCATTTATAAGCATGAATACGTATGGGCTTAATAACTGAAATGTGAAAATATTCTGAAAGCACAGAATCATAAAACATATATTTGACTCCCAGGAGCCCAGGGATAGTGTGTATTCTACAAAGGTTAATTCAGGTGTGTTTGTGTGTGTGTGTGTGTGTGTGAGGCTCTATTCTCCCTGTTATAGGTCAGTGGAATGTCACAACAATTTTATAGTTGTGACTTTAAGGTGAAAATACCTTAAAGTATTACTTAAAAGGAAATGTCTGCGACTTTGTATAATTGTAGTTCTCCCTGGTTTCTTTATGTTCAGAAGCTCCACATCTTTAAAGGTGGAATGTTGTGTTTGAGGAGAAAAACCATTGTACATGGCTGGTTTACAAGTTTAACTTGTCAGTTTTCATTCATTGTTTGAAATACCATAAAATCTTGTTTGCAAATCGAGCTGTTTATAGTATAAAAACTGTGAATGTCAAAATAAATGCTGTGCTGTATTCATGGTGTCACTGGTGTCTGTCGACTAATGTGACCGGTCTGGGCAGTTTGTGTTTTCCTCCTTTAACTGTTCATTACTGTTTTGTTAGCGGCTGTTAGAAAAGACACGGTGGGCTCTCTGAAGAAATACGTGTTCACACCCACACTCTAGAGGCTGGTGGTACTGTGTGCGATCAGGACACTATCTGGTGGTTAGAAATGGAGACAACAGGGAGAACATTTGATAAACAACAAAATAAACAAAAAATGTATATATTAAAACAAATGTTGTGTGTAAATCTGAAGTTCATTCATTATCTGTAACCGCTAATCCAGTTCAGGGTCGTGGTGGGTCCGGAATCGTTGGGCGTAAGGCAGGAACACACCTTGGAGGGGGCGCCAGTCCTTCACAGGGCAACACACACATACATTCACTCACACACTCACACCTACGAACACTTTGAGTCGCCAATTCACCTACCAGTGTGTGTTTTTGGACCGTGGGAGGAAACCCACGCAGTCATGAGGAGAACACACCACACTCCTCACAGACATTCATCCGGAGGAAACCCACGCAGACACAGGGAGAACACACCACACTCCTCACAGACAGTCACCCGGAGGAAACCCACGCAGACACAGGGAGAACACACCACACTCCTCACAGACATTCATCCGGAGGAAACCCACGCAGACACAGAGAACACACCACACTCCTCACAGACAGTCACCCGGAGGAAACCCACGCAGACACAGGGAGAACACACCACACTCCTCACAGACAATCACCCGGAGGAAACCCACGCGGACACAGAGAACACACCACACTCCTCACGGACAGTCACCCGGAGGTAACCCACGCAGACATGAGGAGAACACACCACACTCCTCACAGACAGTCACCCCGGAGGAAACCCACGCAGACACAGGGAGAACACACCACACTCCTCACAGACAGTCACCCCGGAGGAAACCCACGCAGACACAAGGAGAACACACCACACTCCTCACAGACAGTCACCCGGAGGAAACCCACGCACACACAGGGAGAACACACCACACTCCTCACAGACAGTCACCCGGAGGAAACCCACACAGACATGAGGATAGTACACCACACTCTTCACAGATAGTCACCCAGAGGAAACCCACGCAGACACAGGGAGAACACACCACACTCCTCACAGACGTTCATCCAGAGGAAACCCACGCAGACACAGAGAACACACCACACTCCTCACAGACAGTCACCCGGAGGAAACCCACACAGACATGAGGATAGTACACCACACTCTTCACAGATAGTCACCCAGAGGAAACCCACGCAGACACAGGGAGAACACACCACACTCCTCACAGACGTTCATCCAGAGGAAACCCACGCAGACACAGAGAACACACCACACTCCTCACAGACAGTCACCCGGAGGAAACCCACGCTGACACAGGGAGAACACACCACACTCCTCACGGACAGTCACCTGGAGGAAACCCACGCAGACATGAGGAGAACACACCACACTCCTCACAGACATTCATCCGGAGGAAACCCACGCAGACACAGAGAACACACCACACTCCTCAAAGACATTCACCCGGAGGAAACCCACGCAGACACAGGGAGAACACACCACACTCCTCACAGACAGTCACCCGGAGGAAACCCACGCAGACACAGGGAAAACACACCACACTCCTCACAGACAGTCACCCAGAGGAAACCCACGGAGAGGGTGCGGGACTCGAACCCACAACCTCCAGGTCCCTGGAGGTGTGTGACTGAGACACTACCTGCTGCACCACTGTGCCGCCCTAAATCTGAAGTTTTTTTGTGAACTTAAATGTTTGCTGGAGTGCAAAGCACGCACTTGATAAAGGTTTCTTATGAATTCAAGGCTATTAATATGTAGTTTGTCCAGGCTTTTGCTGAAGTTACAGCTTCTCTTCAGGAAAGGTTTGACACTAAGTGTATCTCATTCTATGGGCAGGTTCTATGGAGATTATATAAGAATTCCATGTAAAGGACACAAGGTACACTTCAAAGTAGTTGAAATAAAAATATATAAGTTTGAAAAAAAAAAATTGAGGTGTCTAGATATAATGTATAATAAATGACATGCTTCAGTACCTGATTCCCCTCACTCACTCATTCACTCACACACACACACTACAAATTCATACCCCCTGCTCTTCTTTATAAACCTTGTATACTGACATTCGTTCACAAGTGTACAGAATCTGACCAACTTTGTCCTTCCTCTTCCACTCACTCTCTCACTCACTCACACTCTCTCTCTCTCTCGCTCTCTCTTCCATTGCTGCACTATGCACAGACACAAGCCATTCTTTCACTCCTGCCACCTCCGTGCCTGTAGCTCACTGGGATACAATAGCTTTATCCTCTGAGCAGCAGGAGTGAGAAGTGTACAATAGAGTCCGGACCAAAGAGCCCTTCCATTGTACTCTCGGATGGCAGGAGATAAGTCCTTTTGCTGTACCAAATAATAGCTTGACTTCCAGTGGGAGAGGTTAAACTTTGCTGTGTGTGTGTGTGTGTGTGTGTGTGTGTTCGTGTTCTTCTCTCTCTTTCTCTCTCTCAGTTCTCTCCTGCTATGGAGTGCCGATGCGGCTGCTGAAAGGCCCTCTGCTGCCTCTTGCTATGTGGCAGAGTTATGCAGGTGGAAATTACCTTCCTTAGATAAGCAATACGACAGCAGCTTCTACCTAATCCACATATTCACAAAGCACTGCTATTAGCCTCATGAAACAGCCTCTCTCGCCCGCTCTCTCTTGCTGAAAAGACTCCTTATTAACAGCAGAGTCAGGGAAGGCTGTGCAGATCTGGAGTCTAACTGGGGCCTTGCTGGGTCTAACTATACATGAGAAGTGCTCATAAACACTCAAAAGGCTGGAGGCAGCTGATCTGCTGGATTCAGTTTAATGTACACAACAACCTGTAGTTCTCATATCTGCTCACAAGCTAGTTCCTGCTCTGCCATTTTCATATGGGATGCTGCTTTCCTCTGCTCCTTGGGTTCCATCTTTTACTTGGGTTTTTTGACTGTATTAATGTGATGTAATTATATTCTATTAAAAGGGAACATTCTGTGAGGTCAGGTACTGAGGTTTGTATACAAGGAACACTTGGTACTGGACATGGCAACCTTAGATTCATATGCAGCTGCTTAAAGTCTTCCTATGCTATTTCATATTCAAGCTTTCTAGGAAGGTCATACAATCTGGGAATGTACAAGTGAACATCTGTTTCTGCTTATCATTAAGTAGCTGAATTCACTTTCAGACGTATTTAGTTTATATGCAGTGAAATACATTTACATTCAGTTGGTGTTCTGCAATTCTGACCACTTTTTTTATGATTAAATGTTTTATTGGGTATTGGGCGAGGAGGTGTTTTTGTCCTCACTTTTTCATGTTGTCAAGTGTTAAATGTTTGTTTAAACGATGTATGATTCAAAACTCAAACCTTCTTCCTCTCTCTTGTCATTGCATGTTTACTGTTGCATAGTAACAAGTAGTAAATATGACAGTTGTTTTGTTCCCAAAAAAAAAAGTATATTAAAGGAACAGTAGGTAAAATTTGGTGTTTTTGCTCCTGGGCTCGCCCTACAGTTTCAGAGTGTAGTTCACTTTTACAGCACTGTCCTGAAATCAATGAAAGCGCAGTTTCTACCTTTCTGAGCCTGGAGTAGCAAAGATAGAGGTTCTATTCTCCCTATTAACCACAGTGAAACATCACAGTGGTTTTGAAGCTGTAATTTTAAGTTAAAAATCTTCTTTAAATGGTTTAAAAATAGCATGTGAGAAGAATTTCTTCATCAATGCATTCGTTATGAGTTCCATCCAGGGACAATTGCTGCAAAAACATATGCATCAGTTTATTCTATTCTTGGGAAAAATATTGTATCCGAAACTACCTGTGAGTTTTGGTTTAGATTTAAAGATGATTTTGATGTTAGTGATTGTGAGGGTTGTGTATTAATAATTATTTTTAAAATAGAAGTTTGAATGAGTTAAAATTATACATTGCACAAAAACATTTTAAACTTATTTGTACATGTAATAATATCTGAGAGCAAAAATTATCTGAGTTAAGTTTACTTTAAATCCTAAATACTGTATCTACTCTGTTGTCTTATTCAGCATCAGTGTATCAGAATTCTCAGAGGAAATATTGCCTCCATTTACATGTTGATGACACATGTTGTAAGAGGTGGTAAGAGTTATTAAGAGCTGAATGCTTTTTCTGAACATTCCTCTTGCAGGCGCTTAGAGCAATTAAGCTATTTGCTGCTTATCTATAATTCGTATCAGAAATAATCTGCAAGGACGTCTCTGGGACTCTATGATAGTATTACTTTTGACTGTCTCTATATCACGCCTAGTGACAGTAAATAAGAACATGTGTAAGTGTGTCTCAGAAAGTGCCCCCTGGACTTAGCTTTTTAAAAGGAAGCCTCTCCTTCATTAGATGCCTGTAGACATGAGTGGAAAAGAATGAGAAAGAGGGGGATGGAGTGGAAAATTTCAAATCGGAGGGTTTTGCATTCTACAAACGCCCCGAGTGGCATATAGACGAGATAACACTTTGTCTTGTTGTGACGCTATGAGATGTAACAAGAAGAGTCAGCCTCAACTGTCGTGTTAGGCCTCTAATGCTTACCCCAACGCTGTTAGGGGCTGTCTGGACTGATACAGCGAGGTAGCAGAGTGTCATATCATGGCAGCATTGTTTAACAAGGCCTGCTGTAAACTCACAGCCCATTTGTGTGTTTGTTTTGCCACTGTTATTCAAGAGCATGTCAAAACTGTGGTGGTTTAAGCAGAAAAGGTTGGAGTGGCATGTTATTCAAGCAACAATTATTGTTAATCATTGTTATTGTTATAAAAAAAAAAAAAACATTGTGCAATGCTCTTTAAAAAGACTTAATACACCTGACCAATATAAAGGTGTCATGTGCAAACTACTTTATAAAGAGTGCACATGAAAGAAGTAAATATGAATAAAGCAGTGCAATGTAGATTGACATCATACATTTTCTTACCTGTTATGCCAAAATAAGATTCAACAAAGGAAGGCTTAAACGGTACAGGGAATAAAGTTTCCAAATAACTTTTCTTAAAATCTCAGCATTTCTTTAATTTGTAGACATAAAAGCACAGAAAAAAATATCACTGGAATTTCCTCCTGACGTCTGCACTGTTTATTAATTCACTGGCTGAATCCACAACTCTACGTGGCATCGTAGTGGTGTAACGGATCACACTCCACGGTTCGGGACGCCAGTGAACCGCAGCCAAGCCAAGTTTATCCTTAACAGCCTTGAACTTTGGTGCCAAAGTTATATATTACAGTAATTATTCCCTATATCTCGACGAAAAGCTGTAGTGAAATCATATACAGACTGAGCAGCGGTGTTTCACGTGAATGAAATATGTGGATAGCCTCGCTAAGGTTTGTAAACACTAAAGTTAAGCCCCGCCCACCCAGCAGATTCTGCACACCCTAACCCTGATTGGAAAATGACTCTAAGCTTCTATGACGAACTGTGCATTACTAAAAGACATAATCGTTAAAATATTTGATGTTACCTGTGTTTGTTGGTCAGTCTTTTTCCAATCAGGGTCAGATTGGCGTGCTCTCACTGACGTAGCAGGGTGTGCAGAATCCACTGAGTGGGCGGGGCTTAACTTCAGTAGCCAATGACTGTCTAGATCCTGACCACCGTCAAAAGCAAGAAACTTCTGGAGGCGAAAGCGAGACAGAGAAACGCAACTGAGAAAAGGCGGAATGAAAGCAAAAACTGAATTTTCAAGAATGTTAGACTCAAAATAGACGATTATATACAGAAATATTCTGGTTACAAACCTGTTTTTATTATGACGGAGTTTTAGGGCCACAGCACTGAACAACAACAACAAAAAAAGAATTCTGAGAATATTCTCTGAATAATTCTGAGAAAAATCTCGGAATAATTGAGTAAAAAAGGTCTGTATAATTCTATGAATATAATCAGAATATGTTTGGGTTATTATTTATTATAATATGTACACAGACAGACTCTCAGTCTGTGCTCCATGAGTGAGTTGTGAATGAAGCAGTCAGTGAAGTGAGCAGAATGATTTATTAAACGCATTCACACGAAATGACAACCCCGTCAGTGCAGCTCCTCACTGCGATGCATAAGGCTTTATTTTATTGTATAAGGCCGAGTCGTAACGCAATGGAGTCTCGTGGGCACCGGAGTTCCATTCCGCTCTGGATCCATCATTTTCGTGATCATTAATTGTATCCTGTGAAACTACATGCCATGGGTTCGTGCACAGATTCAGGGTTTAAATACTAATCACACTGTGGTCCTGATGTGGAAGAGAACTGAGTGTTTATTCCTGAAATCTATACCATAGTATGACTTCAGCTACACACTGCATTCCTCATTTACACTGTATGTCTGCCCCATTATATGTGCAGCAAATTATTCCCAGATTATTCTCAGAATTATTCTGAGGTTTTTCTCAGAATTCAGACTTTATTCTCTGAATCTTTTTTTTTTATTTTTTCAACGCAAAACTCAGTCGTATTTTATAACTCATACACTCACTAATACAACTGAAATAGTATGACAAAGTCCTTTATCGTCTGCCATGGACTCTGGGGGCCAATGGGACTCATTGTATTTGCATGGCTCTGCCCCTTTCACTGTTCTTGTTTGTGGGAGACTATTTAAGAGGTGTTTATATGTGAATGTTCACTGTAATGTTGGGGAATGGGTGTTAACAAAGCAGTTCTCAGCGTGGAGTTATGCCCATTCTGAACTCTTTTTGATGCTAGCTACAGCACTTACTGAAAACTAAAATTACTGTTACATATTTTGCTGGTATGAAAAATGATCCAATCCATGACTGAAAAACTGTGATCTGATCTTTCACCATCACTAAATAGTGTTTCAAAACGCCATTAGTCGGATGTTCATTAGCACAGTACAGGGTGGGCCATTTATATGGATACACCTTAATAAAATGGGAATGGTTGGTGATATAAACATCCTGTTTGTGGCACATTAGTATATGGGAGGCTGTAAACAAAGAGAAACTTGTAAATAACTAAGTTAATAAGTATAAAGTTACATTAAAACCCTTGATTTGTTTTTCTTGTGAAATTCCCTGTAAGTTTGATGTGTCACATGACCCTCTTCCCATTGAAAAAACAAAAGTTGGATCCAAAATGGCCACCCTGGTCACCACCCATCTTAAAAAGTTTCTCCCCTCCCGTATACTAATGTGCCACAAACATGAAGTTAATATCACCAACCATTCCCATTTTATTAAGGTGTATCCATATAAATGGATAACCTGTATAATGTATAATATTGTATACACCCTGTATAATATAGTGCAGTGGTTGCGGCCTTAATAGACGACTCCTTCAGTTCATCAAGTGTACATTGTCCCCTGGCGAACTGAAGTAGCAACACCCACTTTCTTTCATCATAACACAAACTGCTGGCATTTCATAGGTAATATGTCCTAAAATATCCATATAGCTGAGCGTTTTCAGCTCTGCACCAACAGATTATATATGATTTCCACAGAAAGAAACTGGAAGTAGAAGGGGATGCTGGCACAGATGTGGATGAGCCTAATGGGACCGTTGTCCAGTGTTGAGCAGTGGTTAGAAAGGTATATATTGTGCAGCACAGGGCTGAAGAGCAGTGGAACTGTGTTCTCTGGAGTGATAGGGCTCTGTCCAGACATTTTGGGAATGAGTGGTAAGTGGTGTATATGAGTCAAAAGTAATCATCCAACAGTGCAGTCCTACTCCAGATACATTCTGTGACGTTGAATGTATTCTTAGTTTAAACTGAGTTGCTGAGGCTGGTGCTGATTGCAGAGGTTGTTAGGATTATGAGGGTCCTGAGTCAGGGAACAGTTAGACGCTACACTCTCAGCAATCCCTGTCACACGTCAAACGTCCGCCATTTGGCAGCAGTGTAAGTGGTCTGTGTGTGAGAGAAGGGTTTATAAGAAGGCCAAGTAAGTGGAGGTGGATTGGATAAAGGTGTGTGTGTGTGTGTGTGTCACTAAATGGCCTGGCTCTCCCCTGGGGGGAAGCTGGGGGTTTAGAGTGTGTCCGGAGCTGCTGCTTTGTCCGGGGCTTTCACTTTGATTAGGCCCCAGCGAGGTGTGCTCACTTAAGGGCGGAGGAAGAGGAGTCGTACCTGCGCAGGCCACGCTGTTTCCATCGCCACCACTCCACCACCACAAGCCCCCCCCCCCAACCTCTCCCAGTGCTGTTCCCATCACCGCTGCCCCCCCCAACACACTGCCCATGCTGTTCCCATCACTGCCGCTTCCCCCCACACCGCCACTTAATTCCCCTAGAAGTGCCGCACCGGCGCTGTGGCCAACCCGAGGAAGGGTGTCGTAATGCATCTGGATCCGCCATTGCCCCACAGGGATAATGGCCCTGATTGCTCCTGATTCCTCGTCTCCCGCAAAAATACCTCATGTAAAATAAGTGACATTTAAAAGGCATCAAGATGTGAAAAGGGAGGTAGAGCGTGCGTGTGTGTGTGTGTGTGTGTGTGTGAGAGAGAGAGAGAGAGAGAGAGAGAGAGAAGCAAGGGAAGTAGTAATCTTTTCACCTGAATGAGGAAGAGAGAAGGAGGAGGGGACGGCAAAAAAAAGAGGTCCCTTCTTTGGCCGGCGGGGGAGCGACAGAAAAACGATAAGCCCCTGTGTCGTGAGCTGACCCTCGCTGCTAAGCTTTTTAACTTCCTCCTGTCTGTTCGGCTTTTCTTTCTCCCCACAGAGAGAGAGAGAGCTAGAGAGAGAGAGAGTGTGTGCGTGTGTGTAGAGGATGGAGTGTATGGGGGGTGGGGGGGTTGAGCTGTGGCAGTGGGTTGACATTGCTTCTGGGAAGTGCTTGAGTCGGCGTGCTAAAAATCATTTTGGGTTAGATAGAGGCCCCCTGAGCTGGCCCCGGGATATCGGCACGCTCATCTTCGTTTAGAGAGAAAAGCGCCGACGCTGAAGCACAGCCTGCAGGCTTCTTGCCTGTCCAGAGAGAGAGAGAGAGAGAGAGAGAGAGAGTGAGTGAGTGTCAGTCTGCCTGCTGCAGTGGAGGCTACAGCCAGCATATGGTTCTGCTGCAACAGGCTGTGGCCCCACACAAACAGCTTCAGTGCCCAACCACCAAGAGAACTCTGCTCTATGAGTTATTCATAACCACCTCCATTTGCTTTGTAGCTCATATGCTAAGCATGTTGAATGTTTCAATTCTGCTCCATTTTAATTCGCTTTACTCTTCATCTGGTTCAGATGACTCCATCTGAGCCATGTTAACCCTAGCTTACCCTCACTCCATAGCTGACCCATTGTCCTTTTAGAACCTTAATCTGGTCCAAAGGCGTGAGTATTTTCAAATAGGAGGAAGTGAAACCATCTGTAAACAACCGTGTTTTCTCTCATTGTATAGAATAAGTCCCATGCTGCATTTGCTGTTGGATGCACTGTTAAAGTCTCTGTGGGAACACTTTCACAACTCTCTCTTATTTGTTGTTAGCTCAGTCATATTTCCTGTTGGTAGCATCGGTTAGCTCTGTGGTTCCTAAACATTTTCTACAGTGCCCCCTTTCGGAGATAAGGATAGTTTTTGAGCCCACACCAGTTTTATTATTGTAAAAATATTCATAAAATATACTGTAAAAAAATATACAGTGAATTTGATTCACAGGTTGTGTGCCTTGAGCTCAGTGTTTTAAAGAAGCAAACTCTGATATCTAATAAATATGAGGTTTTATTGGCATCTTTTATGTTGGGCTTTGAACTGTGTATTTGGGCTTCCACAATAATGAATCTAATGAAACAACACCTTTCAGGCGATCAGAACAGGGCCGGCTGATCCCGAAGCTCTCTGGTCAGATCCTCTTGGACACCTGTTCGGGGCCTATTCCAGCGATAAGCCCAAATGACCACTACTGGGGGGGAAACAAACTCATGAAAACACATGGATACTTAAGACACGCACACCTCAGAGACTTGGGTGAATCTGTTGATTCTCCTTCAGTCAAAACAATAATCAGATAGCACAGAGGCTAAGACATCCTGATGTATTCAACACCCTTTCTTTTTCATTCTCTCTCTCACTCTCTCTCTCATGTTTTAAGCATCAGGGAGGTTGTGCATGCAGTGGCTCATGAATGCAGTGTTCTCGTGGGTGATAGTCGAGTGTGTTTGCCTTTTGTGGGCAATTTGAAGAGGCCTGTTTTGTTCAGTTTTTTCCCTTGTTGTGCTGATTTTCACTCATAGTGCTTTAGATTGGTGGTGATGGTGGTAGTGGTGGCGGCGGCGGGGTGGAGACCTTATACTCTCTCAACCTCTTTTCCCAGCTCCCTTTAGCCCTCTAAACCTCACTTTCTGCCCGTGAGCATGCTTCCAGTGGCATTACCACCGCTCCTACAGAAAGCCTCATTTGGAACAATTTCTTAATTAACCACATTGTAATCAAACTCAGAACATTTCTTTGTGGAGTGCTGCATTCGGCAGTGTTCTATTACATTTTGACGGCCTGTTAAATTACAAACCTTTTCCATGGAGTGGAATAGCTGTTAAGCACAATAAATAATCACAGTGCTAATTTTCTGCCCAGATTGTGGTGGCGTAACTTGAATATCTGAATCAAACTGAGCAGTGATGAGTAAGGACACAAGGGTAATTTTCGGTACCTTTCAAAAGTACCGATGTGGCATGTTGTCATGGTTACGCTTTAGAAGTAGCCCACCCTCGTCACAAGAGAGAACACCATCCATGAGAAGGGCTTTGGCAATTGATGGTGTGTCCACTGTTCTAACTACTAACGCTTCCTCACCTGAATCCATAAACGCACTCAATTTCCCCCTCTCTCTCTCTCTCTCTCTTTCTCTCTCTCTCTCCCTCCCTCTCTCTCTATCTCTAACACACACACACACACACACACACACACACACAAACATTCACTTACAGGACAAAATGCAGTAAGTGTTCGCATATTATCACCTAATGAGCACTCACTCTTAGCCTAATGCTACGTTGCGCGTTCCTGTACACTGTAGTGTACCGTCTTTGCTAAATTACAGGCAAGTTTAGTTCTTTACAGCAGGCACAATACTGAAAAGTCTGTTAAGAATAGACCTGGTTTCTTTTCATGTTAAAGACACCGCTCTCTCACAAGTTGTGGTCCATGGACCCCAAATCACTTAGAGAGGCACTATATGAATATGTACCTAATTATTATGAGCAGGAATTAACACTGTAATATGGCAGGTACTGAGTCCAGTATATTCATTTAATATTCATAAAGGGTCCAGATGGATCACTGGATGGTTAGACAAAGCCCTTACATTAGGGCTGGGCAATATATCAATATCAATATATATCACAATATAAAATCTTTCAATAACAAAGATATGATTTTTAATATACAATATTTACAGCATCGGTCGCTGACTGATGTTCATTACAGGGCACTGCCATGCCGTCTGTTCATTCCCCTTAATTTTAGTTAATTTGAATATTTTTACATTGGCAAAGCCAACAGGTTTATGTTTGAGGGTGATGCCATGTTTCTTATTTGTTCTTGGCAGGTTTTTTGTGGCTTTTATTTTGTTCGTAGCCATATAAGACTTACATGGTATCTACAAAATTCAAACAAAATATTGTGATATAAATTTTGGCCGAATCGTCCAGCCTTACCTGACATCACACTTACAATAATTATGACCCAATTTTCAGCAACTACCATACTGACCACTGATATATTGTGCACCCCAGAATGAAAACAGAAAAGAGCAGAATCTCCAAAAAACCTTTCTTGCCCCTTTTCCTCTTTTCCCTCTTTTCTCCCAGTACCTCTGTGCCTACACTCTTCCTCCTTTTCCATCCCTATCATTTCTCTCCCTCCATTCCCTCCCTCTCTCTCCTTAATTGTTTATATACATTAACATTCCCCAAATAAAGCATGTTCAGGTGACAGGGCTGTAATTTAGCCTGGGTGAGGAGGCAGCAGTGTGAGGCCAGTAATCTGGGCTTGTCACCGCTATGCTAATCAGCCCGACACGGCCCCGGCGCTCAAGCGGCCGCTCCAGCCTCTGATACGGCTATTAACGCAGAGGAGCCTCGCAATGAAGAGTGGGGCGGAGATTCGCTCTGAAAATGCGACTCCATACTCCCGCCTCTCGCCTCGCATCCGCACCCTAATCCAAAAAAGAAAAAAGTTGTTTACCCAGATAGAAGCAGGGTTTTTCTGCTCGGCATGCGGTGCTCCTCACCCACGTTTTTGTAAAAACACACAGTGCTGGAAAACACACACCCCTTCCACTGCCATTTTGGAGAGGAGCGGGAGGCAGTCAGTGCTGTCTCTGGATGTGAAAACTGAAGCGTTTGGTGGCTTTTTGCTTGAGCTGATTGGTTTTCTCCTGGGTTCTAGTGTAATCTGTTGAAGTTTAGTTAGATTTCTTACACACCCAGCTCATTTTGGAGAATTTGTACAGATTAAAGTCATTCTTCAGTGGTCAGTTATAGCTTTAAAACCCAAATCTGTTCTTCAAAATGACAGATTTTCCCAGAAAAAGTTCCCTTATGCATTAAAAGTAGTTTGGATGTAAAAGCGCCACCCAACAATCTGATGGGATTGGTTCTTAGGTTTATGATGCAAGAAATCCTGGCTGTCTGAAACTGAGTCTGCAGGAACACTGCAGTTTTTAAAGAGAAAATGCTTACCCTTTATGATGCTTAGGTCTTCAGTAGCATATAAATGACACATAGACATGGACACATTAATGTGGTTAAACACCTGATTTTCACTGGAGGTTTTCTTTAACCAAGGGCCAAGGGCCAGAAGTCATGATGCGCTGAAATAAACTTGTATGTGAAGCGAAAACACAGCGGATGAAACATTAAAACATACCATAATATCTAGTAACACAGCTTATTATTATTATAAAGTATATTGAAATGAAAAGCTTGTCAATGGACAGACAGCTTCGGCTCTCTTACAATTTTCACTCTGCCTGTCATTTGACAATTTGAGAATCTACAGCTATTTAAATTCATAGATGATTATGCTGTATTTTTTAATGCTGCGTATCAAGTGTAGAGTCAGACCTGTAGTGGCCTGAGAGTGATAACAGGCAGTTTCGCATGTTGTTATGTAAGCATATATGGCAGTTGAAAATGTGATGAACACTTCCTCAGTCTTGCATTACCCTAGCAACTCAGTAACTATACACTGGTGACATAAAAGCAGCACATCAAGCACCTTAAATTGCCTTCTAAGCAAAGCAGTAACTTCTTCTACGTTACTGCTGCTTAACATCTCCAAATTCTTTCAGACCCGTAGTCTTGAGCTGTCTTGGTGGCAGCCTTGGCCTAATGGTAAGAGGACCAGGCTTGGTACTGGAAGGTTGACGGTTTGATTCTCACAGCCGGCAGGAACATCCATGGCTGAAGTGCTCTTGAACAAGGCACTGAACCCCAAAACGCTCTCCGGGCGCTAGGGATGGCTGCCCCCTACTGGGTGTGTGTTCATAGCCCCTAGTGCACTAGAGTGTGTGTGTGTGTGTGTGTGTGTTCACTGCCACAGATGGTTTAAATGTGGAAGACACATTTTGTTGTACATTGTACAATGACAAATAATTGCACATTATAATGTTATTATATTATAATAATAATAATATTTTATTTAAAAAAAAATTTTTTTCCTTCTCCTTCCCCCATCTCTCAGAGGTTAAACTTGTGTTCTATTTATTCGCTAGTTCTGGTGGTCTGTTATTAGCAAATCTATTTTAGCTTTTTTGTTCTTTATTTTGGCAGATGTAATATTCTCAGAAATATCTCCTGAAGGGGCTTTCAAGTGGTGTAGTAATATAAGCATTTCCTTTCTTCAATAGATCACTGGCTTGATCCCAAGTGATGCCTGAGCCATCTCAGGCCAGGAATCCTAAAGAACCAAAATTGGTCTTGTTCCGTGGGTGGGTAGAATGGGAAAGGGTCTCCATCATGCCATCCCTCACACAAACACAGGGCTAGGCAGCTCGGGGGTCTGTTGGCTGATGTTGCTGGGCTGGGTAGTTGGCGTTGTTGAGAGACCTAACAGTTGCAAGTAAACTAACATGTTATTATAACTGATTTTTATTATAATTTTTTTTTTAATGAGGTTGTTGTATATTTTTGATCCAGAAGACCCCGTTTACTCCACTGGTTTACCTGACTGATGCTAATACAATGTGGTGAGGGCTTCCACAGAATAAATAACAGCAGCTTGGTTTGTATGTGTGCTTGAGAGAAAGAGAATAAAATGATGAACAGAACCATATAGACCTAGTATATACTGTTGTAAAATACTGTATGATTATCCACAGCTTTGCTAATATAATGAATATAATGTGTGACTGTGTGTATGTGGGTGTACTTGCACACAGTTGCCCCCCCCCCCCAAGCAGGATCCATGTTGTCCTCTCGGAGGTGCCGCTCCATGGCACTTGTTATCTGTTCGCCTGTGTGAGTGTGAGAGTGTGTGTCCAGTAATCCTGAGTGGGAGTAAAGTAGCGGTGTGAGGGAGCAGATTGGCAGTTGATCATGCTGAAATGCGCTCTTATCCATTATTGGATCAGAAATGGAGGAGGCTTAAGAATTATCGGAGGCTGGCGTTAATGTGGAGATCATCTGGAGAAAGCTCGAGGCCGCCTGGCAGCTTGCACACACATAACTCACACACACCGCACTTATGGCTTCTCTCACTTTCTTCTCTCCGGCTGGAGACTTCCCCCCTGTCATACTGTGGTGAACTGATCCACGTGTCATTTTTTTTTGGCCGTTCTACAAGGAGGACATCTGACAGAAATGGTAGCTACTCTGTCGTGTATAAGCTTGTGTTCGTTGTTGTTGTTGGACCTTGTGTTCATAATCACTGCTCTTTGGCCAGATTATCACATTCTTCATTTAACCTCAGCCTTGCAGTGTTTATTCCTGCAAATCTGGAATAAGAAAATCAGGTCAGGTGTCTTTGAAACAGTTTTATATGGTTGGAAGTTGTTTTAATCTTCTTATTATCGCTTCAGGGTTTATTTCCCCCATTCTTCACACAGCTATGAAAACAATTCAATTCCATATGGTTAACATTTACAGGGCTGCCATTTTAAGAGAGAGAGAAAAGTGTGTGTGTGTGTGTGTGTGTGTGTGTGTGTGTGTGTGTGTGTGTGTGAGTGCAGTGCAGTGCAGTGCAGCTGCTGCTGGACTCATCCCGGCTCATGTGATTAGTGTCCGGCGCTGGTGTCAGGATTAGCCAGCCGCTGCACTTTCCCAAAGTTCAGCAGGTCAAGAGTTCACTCAGCCTGGAGCGCTAAGTCTGATGGAGGAAGAAGATTATGTGTTCACTCTCTTCAGTGCGAAACTCATACATACCTCACAAACATAAACCTATAGGGGTTAACCTTGGGGTCCAGTTTTCAAATAATCCTCCAAACCCAGTTCCCAGTTGGAATCAGTTTGAGCAGAACTCTCACTCACTTACTCTCTCTCTGTCTCTATCTCTCTCTATCTCTGTTTCTGTCTCTGTCTCTGTCTCTCTCTCTCTCTCTCTATATATATATATATGTCTCTGTCTGTCTGTCTCTCTCTCACTCACTCACTCTGTCTGTCTGTCTCTCTCTCTCTCTCTCTCTCTCTCTCTCTCTCTCTCTCTCTCTCTCACTTTTCCACATTTATTTCTAATTGCCTGTTTGTGTGTATTTAGTCGTCTAGGTTTTATTTTCATCATTCAAAATAATATTGGATAACACTGGGATTACTCAAGTTTTCACCAAATTACACAATGTCAGTTCACTCAAACGGAATTGTTATCCCTCTTGTGTATGGTTTAAATCTAAGATGTTTTTATATGGTGCAAATGGGGCAGAAAGCTTTGGTCTAATATTTTGGGCTACTTAAACATTTAAGGCTGTGGGGGTAAAAATTAATGAGGATTTCAGTGTTAACCAAAAATCTCTTAGAACAGGGGCATCCAAAAAAATCTGCAAAGAGCTTTTGTGGTGCGGTATTCCAGGTTTATTTCACTCAGACAGGTCAAACCACACCAAATTCCTCTTCAATTTATCTCTTTGACCAAACTATTCTTTGAAACTTCTCTTCTTTAGCTGAAATGCAACCACACTCGCCCATGCTGCTGATCTGTTGAGAATATACAGATAAAGTATGTTATATAACTAACAGCATGATGATATAATTACATTTATATATAGCTACATAAATGAATAAATATCTTCAAAAGTGACATCATTTCTTTTGGAAAGCCCTCATGATGGGCTTAAGTTCTCTGACTAAACTGAGAATAGCTGCTTTGTGAAACCCCTCTATTGAATAATGTCTGCTTTCTTCAGGCAAGTCATTAAGAACACATTTACAATGGCAGCCTGGCATTACAGTGGTCTGTGTCTTATTCAACATTGTGATTTGGGTTTTTGGGTTACTGATGCAATGCCAATGCTGAGTATTGTTCTAAGCGTGTGTTAGCTAACAGCTCAAAGCAAAGCTCAGAAGTGTCTGAGGGTGTGTGTATTAGTTACATGATCAGTTTTAAGTCCATTGTGTACCTGGAAGTCTGAGTTATTACTGACCAGCTTTAGCTGCTCAGGGCAGAAAATAGTTATTTTTTCACCCTCTGTCTGAGAATGAGCATGATCCATGACCTGCAAGTGTGTGTGTGTGTGTGTGTGTGTGTGTGTGTGTGTGTGTGTGAGAGTGCTTAAACTCTCACTTGTGTATGGGACAGTTTGAGTTCAGCAGTTGGGACATTATGCAGTAGAAGGTTTTCTTCAGAGACAGAGGGAAGCATGGAGAGATAAAGGAGGATAAAGGAGGGATAGAACAGGATGGAGGTAGAGAGTACTACCGAGATTTGAACAGCTCTATTTCTCATCTGGTAATTGAAGGTGAGAAGTGATTGCATTATCCGCAGGAAGGAGAGTAATCTGCTATCGCCTCATGAGCTCCTCATTTCCTCGAGTGCAGCTCAACCCCTGACCCAAGCAAAACACACACACACACACACACATCAATATTAAGTCAGCAAAGTACATAAACCTAACATTATACAGTAGAGGCGAACTTTTATTTTAAACTATATTGCCCTATAAAAAATTGTACTAACATGTGTATGAGTTGTGTCTGACTTTCTAGTTCATTTATTAATATCAGTACTGGTGCTGATACTGATCCAGAATAAGAATCTGTGTATTACATCTTTTCAGATATCTGAGTGAGAAATAAATAATACCCAATGATACAATGCTTTTGTTATTGCTGGTAGTACTGAACATATTAGGCATGAGGTTGAGTATTTGAATAACTTTTTTTTTTTTGTAAATTAGGGCAATATATAATATACTCATTTAATTTAAGCTTTATAGCTGAACTAAAAGAAAACACATGTCCTATATGGTTCTACAATTCAAAAAGCACCTTGACAGAGGCTCCTGTTCAGCAAAGAAATACAGAAAACAAGCTAGCGTCGGTTATCAGCTCCATGATGCTCAGTGCACACCTCAACCTGGAGCCCTCAGAAAGAATGTTTTCTGGTGCAGAACTCTTCCTCTGCTGGCTACTGGTATTAAATGTAACCTTCACTATCAATGAAAAAACACTTTTCATTAAATTCTGAAGATGTTTCGTCACCATTTGTATACAGCTAAGTGTCTTGGTCTGGATTTCTAGATGGTCTGGAAATAGACCTCCAAACATTGAAAAGCATTACCGAGATGAGGATATTGCTCTATTCCTGCTCCATAGGTTGGTATTATTGATTTTTTTTATATTGTAGATGGAACTGATTCTAAATTCAGCAGCGGACTAACAGCTGTGAATAAACAACTCAAGTTACAAATGTGTTTTTGTCGTAATTCAAACGGTGAATAAAAACCTTTTTTTTTTTTTCAGTTTCAGCTACGTACAAACAACAATCGAACAATCGGTTTTCTCCTCAAACATACTGTTCCACTTTAAAAGATGTGGAGCTTCTGAATGTAAACAAACAAGAGAACAGCGTTGCCCCACCATTGTAGATGTTCCCTTTAACTCATTAATATTGAGAGAAATTGATAAAATTTGAATGAAATACCCAACCCTAGATGTATTACGTATACAATTTCATTAAACCTTATTCTGTGCAAATATATATTTTTTAAATCCTTTTTTTTAAAGGAGAAACCAAAATTCACCATCTATCCTGCTAAATAAGTGCCTTTTTCCCCTCTAACAGTTATGTTATTTAGGTCCTCCAGCCACAGATGATGCACAGCTGGCTCACCACTGCACTACAGACCAAGCTTTTACGGGCTCAACCTTCTGGGAACACTGGAGAGATTATGATGACATAACCAGTGACCAATCTTAGCTGTTAGGCTAGTTGCTAAGACTTTTAAGTTTCTTCTTGCTTTTTGTGACCTCTAAGTGTCATGAGCATGTGACTCTTTTTTTTAGCGGCTCCCTTGTTAATACCTTTTTCTGATAAACCTTATGGTGGCCTCTCAATATGTCATACAGCTGATCAGTCCTGCGGGCTGCAGAATTTGTGGAGAATAGCAAGCAGGCCCTGCCTATTTAATGGCAGAGGCATATGTTGACGTTTTATCAATAGGCATTATTAAATCTTGCTTGGGTGAGTTAATCTTGGGTTGATGCTGCAGAGAGGTTGAGAGAGACAGGCATTAACAGGCCCGTGTGAAAGGCAGGTCATAAGCTGCTTATTATATCGACTCTCACTCTCTCGCTCTCTCTCTCTCTCTCTCATACACACTCACACACACATGCACACACATTTATGTCTGCACAATTCTTGATTAAATGAGAAATCTTGATTTTTTTATTAATTTTTTTTTAAATCACTTACATTTTAGACCACTATTGTTGCTCACAAACATAAAAAACAAATAAAAAGTGCTCACATGAGATTATATAAAGCTAACAAAGCTATAAATAAATCGCATTTTAAAGTTTATTTTGAATGAGTATTTTGAAGTAATACATTTGTAAAAGTAGTGAGCTTTCCAAACAGGCCAAGGGGAATGCCGCTGCTCTGCTCCTCCTCTGTTATCCTTACACAGTGATACACACTTCTAATATATTTCGTATATGCCAAGCTTTTTTGTGTGTAATACTTCCTTTAGGGCTGTATCTGTACATTTGGCTGTTCCTTGGCTTTAGACTAAAGTTCAACTGTCGTTAGTCTCCTTTACTCTCTCTGAATATACAATATTAACCATAGCTATTTGGATTTTTGGAACCAATATTATTGTGTGGCATCACCTACACTGATTGTGGTCATGTGGAATTGGAATTGGAGTCGGCCCCAAAACGTCTGGAATCAAACAGTCTATAAGCAGCCACGTCTTCATTTGCGTACGCGTAGAAGCAGACAAAACACACTGCATGCGTTAAGACTGAGCCAATAAATGTGGGTGCAGAGGGAGAATGAATGTGTGTGTGTGTGTGTGTGTGCGTGCGTGTGCTCATGTCAGACTCTCTCCAGCTCTCCGATATATCCTTGCAGAAGTGATGTCATATGCAGGCGTGTGTAAACCCTCGTGCGTCCCCAAACACACACAGACAGCAGCTCAGCGCCTCGTCACAGCGACGGCTCTGGGGCCGAACTTTATTGAAATGAGTATTTATCTCTTCTGCTGCCAGAGTGTGTGTGTGTGTGTGTGTGTGTGTGTGTGTGTTTCAGAGACAAAAGCAGCGTTATGGCTCTTGCTGGAGCTAGCAGAAGGAGCAGAGGCTGACAGTGGGTGATAAGACCACCAGCCTGCTCCTTCTGATAATCACTCGCTGGACCCCCACTCTCCCCACACACACAGCTTACACAGCTCTAAGTAGCCAGAATGCAGTGTGTGTGTGTGTGTGTGTGTGCATATAGAGATAGACACAGGGAGTGCTGTGGAGCTGTATTACAGGCTCAGTGCAGTCTCTGTAGAACAGAGAGGATGAACACAGCAGCGTGTGTAAGAGAGAGAGAGCAGCGAGTGGTGCTTTTTGTCTTTCTCCAGTCAGCAGGACACTCCCAAACTGTCCAGTGTTCTTAACCCCTTGAACCCTTTGGTTATTATTAGACCAGTTCTGGTGTGTTGTGTCTTCTGATGTTAGGTTTTGTCTGTGTCAAATGTTGGTTTGGGTTTAAAAACCTCAGGCATTGTCCGACATCAGTTTGTAGATAGAGACTGATATGAATACTTACTGACACCAATCCCATGTTTGCTATTTGTCGCTTTCACCCTGTTCTTCAATGGTCAGGACAAGCACAGACTGTTATTATTTGGTTTGTAGATTACTCAATGCTTCAGTGGCACAGGCATGGTGGCGGTTCCTTGGTATGTGTTGTGCTGGTATGGGTGGATCAGACACAGCAGTGCTTTTAAATCCCTCAGTGTCACTGCCGGGCTGAGAATTACCCACCAACCAAAAATATCCAGCCCGTGGGCAGCGTCCTGTGTCCACTGATGAAGGTGTAGAGGACGACCTACACAAACGCAGTGCACAAGAGATGAGCTACTCTCTCTGGATTTACATCTACAAGGTGGACCCATGAGGTGGGTGTGTCTTACAGAGTGGGCAGTGAGTGAGTAATGAGAATGACACACCAATGGGTGAGGTTTTAAACCCAATCCAAATTGTTATCTGAACTACAGTCTGTATTTGTAGAGCAACAAATTGCTCTTGTATGAATAGTGGAGATGAGAGAATGGACATTGAGTGCAGAAACAATGTTTGACCAGTGTCCATCAGTGGACAATATTTCTGTTAATTAATTCACCTACTTAAAAGTGCACTCATCACTGACAGTTGCATATCCAGCTTATATAATATTTTTGCAAAGCAATAGTTAATAGAATTGGACACTCTTCACTTTGCCTAATGCCAGGTGTGGGCTTCCCAGAGGAGTAGAGAGTATAAAAATATAAGACTTATATATATACACACACACCATCTAATCAACTTGTCTGTTTTCTCATTTAGGTGTTTGGCCTTCTGAAGAGGTGATGGCCTACTACTGTCTGAAGGAGCGTCAAATGTTTACGTGAGTCTCTCTCTCTCTCGCTCGCTCTCTCTGTCTTTCTCTTTCCCTGTTCCTCCCACCCCCTGTCTCCCTTTGCCCTCCCTCCCCTCGAGCTCAGGCCATTTGACAGAGATGCAAGGGGCACTTTTTGATTTGCACTCAAGGCAGTACACGAGCCTTTGATTTCCTGTTTTTACATTCAAGAGGCAGAGGAGGGGAAGAGAGGCTTATCGATCACACAGCCACAAGCTGAAGGTCAACTGGGCATACAGAGACGCAGCACAGGGCGCTGAGCCCATGGGCCGTTCTCTCTCTCTCTCTCTCTCTCTCTGTGTGTGTGTGTGTGTGTGTGTGTGTGTGGTCTTTATGCACCTGCCACTATACATGCACCAATGTTTGAAGCATCTCTAAATATTAAAAAAACCTTCCAAAGCTCTTGATCTCTCCCTGGTGCTTGCCTTCACTTTTACCTCTTCTTTATTTGTTATTTTCCCCCAATTTTTTCATTGTGTGTGTGTGTGGGGTGGGTGTTAGCATGTCTCTGTGTCATCCAGGACTTTTGCCCTGGCGCTATCTGTCGGAGCTGTTATCAAGCACTCCCCATAAAGAGAAAGTAGCGCCAGGATGAAGGAGAGGAGAAGAGAGAGACAGAGAGGCAGGGAGGCAATTTATGGCAAGCTCCCATCTTACCACTTGAGTCCTGCAGTTTCTGCCTCTCTCTCTCTCTCTCTCTCTCTCTCTCTCTCCTCCTCTCTTCTCTGTCTATAGTAGCCCACTGTACAGCCAAATAGCTACCTGTCACTGGGCCTTTGTCCCTGCTGAAGCTCATGCTAACAGCTTTGTGCACATTAATTTTTAATTGCACTCCTCGCAACAATCGGCCCTTCATCCCCTTTTCAGAGTCTGCCTCTCTGGAAGCTTATATGTTACGCACTTAATACACACAGCACCCGCACTGTCTAATTTCAGTAGGCGACAAAGTTAGCAGCAACACTCCGTGTGTGTGCCTGTGTGTGTGGAAATCTGTAAATGGCAGATCCAATAAAGGGATCTGAGTACAGTTTGGTTCAGTGATGTTAAGAAAATGGCCTCTAACCTTCATTTTTCTTGTAGATTATTTTCTCGGTGAAGAGATGGTGTTTAAGACTGAAACATGTACATAAACCCTGTTCTGATTCGCTGCATGGGCAGAGCTTGCTGTGAGCTTAATAGATACTTAGTAGTTTAATAGACAGCTTTGTTTCCTTGGATGGCCAGTATCAACTATGGAGTAGGCAGTGTGTTTATGTAAATTAATGTTTTAAGTGGGGGAAAAAAAACCAATATATTTGTGTGCAGTTATATGTACTGTGCATACATTTCCATGTTTGTGTTAGCAAGGCAAGCCCATAGGCCTGCACTCTACACACTGCAAAGAACACCATGGGGGATCCCTCTAACTCTAAGTTAATTTCCCTGCTACGCCTCAAATCCACCTATTCCAGCAGGAAAAAGGACAATGTCACTTCCTCCTAAGAGAATGAGAGAGAGAGAGAGAGAGACAGAGAGAAAGAGAGAGAGATTTGAAATCAATGAGCCCAGTGGAATTGCGTTCCAATCAATGGCTCTCCCCTACAGAGACAAGGTATGCACAGTTAATTAGAGTTATTGTACAGACTCGACACTCATGTGGTTCCTCTCTCTCTCTCTCTCTCTCTCTCTCTCTCTCTCTCTCACACACACTTACACTCTTACAGGGGTTCCTCTGTGTGTGAGCTGGGCGGAGGGATGACATGTCTTGCTGGGCTCATGGTAAGTCAAAGATACTCTCACATCACATACACAAAACACAATCACAGGCAAATGGGCAATTTCAGCATGGATACCCAAACACAGGCATATTGTAAGCAACACGGGCATATTTCCGCTCCGGTGACTGTGGACCAATGGGCCAACTCCGCATGAGCATTCTTACACACAAGTATGCACATGCATGCACTCGCATGCGCCCGTGCACGCACGCACACACACTTTCTCCCTCTCTCACTCTCACTCACTCACACACATGTCTTGAGGGCCGGTGTCTCATGAGTGGTGGTCTATGGGCTGCGCTCCAGATGGACAAGCTGTAGAGCTGATCGATCTTCTGCTGCGTTTTCATAAGACCTGCCCTCCTTTATCTCCTTCACTCAATACCTCTGTGTTGTGACATTGCAAAGCACCACTGCAAAACCTCCTCTCCTCCCCCGAATCCATCCATTCTGCTTCCTTCTCATCCATCCCTCATTTCCTATGAATTATTCCTGACCGTGTGTCCTATTCTTCAACCCATTTCTTTTTTTTCTCATCTACATTCTATGCATGTTGTTACTCTTCTCTTCTCCATATCCTGTGGGTATGTCATGTTGGCAGTGCCACTCTTCTTCCTCTCGGGTGGCTGCTTTAATGCCCTCAGGTCAGGAGCCATGTGTCCAGCTGTTGTTGCAGGCTCTTTTGACTTGGTATGGCTCTTCGGGGCAAAAGCGAGAGAACAAAACACACCGGGGAGACAGATGGATGCAGCGTTTAACATCAATCCCAGCAGTCTGTTAACATCAATTGTTTCTGTCACTCCATCTCACATTCCATCTCTCGCTAAAATATAACAAAGCTGAAACTGTTTTTGTGTCATTTTGTGTGCTTTGAATTTATTACAAACCTTCTGTAAGCTATTGATTTGGAATACAAATAATAACACACCCATGCTAGATGCAAACTCATACATTTTGAAGTGATTTTGCGTGAAAGAGAGTCTAACAAAAACTACTACTCTTATATAACATCAGCTATTCAAACTCTAGGATACTCTTTCCAGGACGGCTTAACAACCGTGTTTGATGAACCTTCTTTTCTTTGTTTTTGTGTAGTCTTCTGTATGTCATACATTTTAATTGCCATAATTCAAAATGAACAAGACCTGGCAACATCCATAAAAACAAATGTAAATAGAACCAAATGGGTGTTTCTGCAGCGTAAAAGGGGTTAACAGCTTTGACTCTCTGCTCTGCCGATCACATGTCACCAATACCTGAGTCTACATGAGTGTCCATGTACATGCTGTTCCCTTACGTAGAGGGCTGGGTTTTTACATCATGCATAGATTACTAGCGGGAGCAACCAATAGGTGAAGAATTAGAAGTATTATTATGTACGCAATTGGTGCATCTTGTAGAGTTGTTGTAGTCAGTGGCACTTAAATAATCATAGGATAAATTAAGACGTTCTCAAACAATAATACATATATAACAACACAAAGTGCAGTATATAGACTTGCTTGGACATGCCACTTACATTTTTGTAAAAACAAAACAAAACAAAAAAAAACCACCCACTCCCCTTACATATACTCACACACGTACACACACCTATTCCCCGAGCCCACCTCTGCCCACACTTCCTCTTCAAAACAACGGCAACACACACCCCTCCGATAAAGACCACTCGAATGAAAAGATGGTGCGAGAGAAAGAAAGAAAGGGGGAAAAAACAGGGTAACAAAAGGCGGGGGAATAAGTGTGAGCACAGAAAAGCGGAGGCAGCGCAGTACAAAGTTATATGAAGGGCATCAGGCAGGCCTGGCGAGCCGAGTGCGGAGTGACAGCGGAGCGCGATGGCCCCGCCTGATAAACGCAGCGCTGCAAATGAAAGGCTCTGTGCTCGCCATCATCCCCTGTCACAATGCAATTACCCAACAGAGTGATAGCAAGATAGAGGGCTCCCAGCCACCGGGAATGATAAAAGTATTGACTGATTTGATTGAATGATTAAAATAATGCAGACGTAAAATGAAAAAACAGGCCGAGAGACAGAAGGGGAGGGATGAGAAAGAGAGTGAGAGAGAGAAAAAGAAATGGGTGTGGGTGAGTGGGAGAGAGAGGGTGGTCTGTATGGAGTGGGGTTTTAAAATTCCACGAGGTGAGTGTGTGTGTGTTTCTGTATAAGGCAATGTTTTGTTTTTTGTTTGTGTTTTCATCTCTTTCTCTCCCTTCTTTTCTCTCAGATTGCGGTTTGTGCTGATGTGAAGGAAGTGCTGCTATCTGATGGGAATGAGAAGGCCATCCAAAGTATCCTGTTTTATGCCCAGCAAATTGTGTGTATGTGTGTGTGTGTGTGTGTGTGTGTGTACGTACAATGGTGTTGGTGTGTTTCAATTTTCTGATATCACCTGTTCAAAACCACAACAATGGCAGTGTTTTCACACACTTTGTATTTGAGTGTATTGTTTAGGTGCGAGAAGTTAGATATTAAGTCAAGCACTCCACACCCCTCACATGCTCTACACTGTCTGTAAGCTCTGCAATGTCTCCACACTGTACGACCTTCCCCTCCATGTCTCCTTATGCACTGCACAACCTCTCCATGCTCTCCACATGTACTACATTCACTAAGAATTTAAAACCTCTGTATACCTCTATATACCCCTATATAGAGTGCTCCATGCACTCTAAATCACATGTTCTCCACTCCAGATGTCATTGCTGTTCAATGAAAAGCATATAAAACTATTTAAATTAAAAGGAAAAAAACCTTCATAAATTTCAGCAGAAATCAGTGTAAAAAGATCGAAATCCAAGACGTTTTGCAGCATTTCTATTGGTCCATTCATCAGGAATCCTTTGCTCAATGTGAAGAACATCTGCTGTGTTCAAATGGTGTAGTACATTAAAAATGGAGAGAACTGCATATACATGTTTCTCATTGGACAGGGACAGTATGCTCTACAACCCCATGCTCTCCATTCAGTCTACTCTATTTGGTCTGTTCATGCTCTCGCTATGCCCTACACTCTAAGTCTCTTCCTGCGGTCCATATGCAGTTCACTCACCATAAGCATTTTAACCTCTCCATGCTCTCAATATACTCTGCAAACTCTCTCCATAAGCTCTACTGTCCCTCCATGCTCAACACACTCTTTAATCTCTCCATAACTTGTGCAATCTGTCTCCACATGCTCTGCATTGTCCTGTGCTCTGTAGAGTATACACTCCCCTTGCTCTCTACACTCTAGTGCTCACAGTACACTCACCATCCTACTTCACATGCCCTACACTGTCCATATGCTCATGTGTCCTACAGGCTGCATGCACTACACACTCTCTACAACCTCCACATGCTCCATGTCACACACTACATATATGCTTTGGGCACTCTAGACTTTCTGTTGGATCCACACACAATGCACACTGGGCTCCACACATGCCACAACCTACACATACTCTACATGTTTGAATTACTTCTTCAAATAGGAACAATCTGTCATTATTAACATGCCTGTGAATACACACACAGACACACACACTGACATACATATTCTAATGGATTAACCTGCCACAGGCGCATTCTCTATCTTCTCTCTCTCTCTTGTGTGCACACACACACACGCACACACCTTAAGTGTAAGGCACCTTATCCAGCTGACACACAAAACTACTATTTAGTGCATTTAATACAAGGCGACCCCTGCCTGTGTTTATTCATTTGCTTTTTTTTATATCTCTTTTTCTGTCCTATCTCTCCTTTCCTTTCTTTCTGTTTTTTTTTTATTATTATTATTTTACATTCTTTTCTCCCTCAGCTTAAATAGGTGTTTCTTGTTATGTTGGGGTGGTTGTTTTTGGAGTTGTTGTTGTTACTGTTGTTGTGGGTCTTGTACTTATTCTTTTACTTCATCCTTCTTCTTCTTCTTCTTCTTCATCATCATCATTGTCCCTCTCTTCCTCCCACCAGAGTGTACCCTTCTCTTGACAGCCAAAACCACCCGGTGCACAAAAGCCAGAAAAACATGAGCAACGGAGATGACGGCAAATACGGCAAAATTACAGCGCCAGCGTTCGTTAGCACAACAGCCGCCGCTGAGACGACAATGGGCTTTTATTGAATCTCAGCACCCGACGAACAATGGTGGTGACACGAAAACGCACACAATTCTCCACTGAGAGGACAGATTTGTTTAAAAGAAAGGAGTCCAAATGGAGGGGAAGGGTGCCGGGAACGGATAATCAGAGAGGACACGCTCGCACCAGTCAGAGTCCATGCTGAAGCCATTTCCTCTTATAGAGAGTGAAAAGGCTGCCGGTGGGTTGATAGAGCATTAATTGGCGGCGCTTTGTGCGAGAGATGTTTCTGCCATAATAGAGCACTGATAGATCTGATGATGTGATTGGAGCCCGAACAAGACCGCTTGTCCCTGGAGAATAAAAATAACGTTCCTGTATGTACACTGTATAGGTTTTTCAAAAGGCAGAAATAGAGGGGAGGAAAGGAGTTCAGAACAGTTCTATTAGACCACAAAAGCCTTGTGAAATGATTACTCCAAACTGCGCCCAACCTCGAACTTAGTGTCTATTATGATATGGAGCCTTCATGCGGTGCTTGACGGTAATGGGCAGAAGCTCATCTAGTCTTGAATTAGATGCTGAGAATGAACTAAACATTCCTCTGCTGCATTGAAAATGTAGGACTGAAGCAGGAAATTCATATCATTGCTGTCCAAGGAAAATTATGCCTCTCCAAAATAGTAACTATAATAGAAGGGGAAAAACCCCTTCTTGACTTTGTTGCTTCTTATAGGGCAGAATTGTGTGACTGCATGGGCAGCAGTATAATTTTAAGCTGATATTATCAACATAGACAAGATTGTGTAGATTAGAACTTCTGAATATCAGTTTTGATTAATTTCCCAGTCCTACCACAAACTTTAGAGAACACTGTATAGTTGTAAGCTTAACGTAAACAGTAGAAATCATTGTAATAACAGTAAATGTAAATGATGTAAATGATGACAATGGCAATGACAACTCTCTCTCCATCTCTCTCTCTTGCTCTGACACACTCTTTTTGTTCCTTATGTTACTTCTAATGTGAATGTTGTGTATCATGTTTGTAGTCAAGTAATGCCATCCCTCACCATTGTTTTATCACATGATAAATACAATGTATGTGTGTGTGTGGATGGTGATGTGATACGCAGCATGTCTGACCTCTCCCCCAGTGGGCTACTCCTGATGAGATTACACTGTAAGCTGTGCTCTATCTGCTTAGTGGCTGATCGCACCCGTGTGACACACTTCCCCAGCCTCTCTCTGGCCTTGCCCTCTTCCATTCGCTACTCTCATAGACTGGATTTGCTGTGACTGTTTGGTGTGGAGAGGCAGCGGTCAGTACAAGAAGAGTGAGCGACCCTAATGGAATTAGCTTAAAACTGTGGTCCGGTCTATTAATAGTTGGGCTGCCATTAGTCCTTCTGCAGAGCCCGCTGGGTGGAGGCTCATCGGGAGCTGTGGCTACAGGTTAAAAGCCTTCTTATTGATTGTCTATGGGAAAGCTTTGCATGAGTTGGTTTTGCGCTGTCTGGTAATCTGAGGAGGGAGGGATGGTGATGGAGGGTGATGGGATGTAGTGTATGCATGGCTTGGCATCACACACAGTGATGAAACAGCTGATGTCATTGTGCGCATTGCAGACCAAACACGCTATGTTCAAAGGCTTCTACACACTACTTAAATGTGACTTAAAGTGAATCCCATGTTGCCCCTTAGCCCTACCCCTCTGTTTTGCCTAGGGATATGGCTGTCTCAGTCAGGGGTAGGGCAGAGGGGGAGGGCTGTGGAACCCTTCAAACGGAGATTTTACACCCTTCATTCAAAGAACTATGAATGCCTTGTGAAACATGGGCAAGATGGCAGCACAAGTCTCCAAAAAAATCACAAATGCCAGTATTTTCTCAGTTAATAAACTATGATATCTAGTGTATTATCTTAATTTAATGTATTCATACACTTCATAACACATCGCAGCAGTATTTCCCTTGACTTTGTGGCAGATGTGCGAGGTGTCATCGAGAAGAACCGACGAGCTGGTGTTTTTGGATCCACAGAGGTGTCCAGCAGGTGAGATCTCTATTGGTAGAAAAATCTAAAAACTTGTAATTGTGCCTCTGCTTTTGACAGACACACACACACACACACACACACACTCTACACTACACTACACTACACTAAGGGCAGTTACACGATCCACAGAGCAGTGGGCAGCCATCCCAGTACCTGGGTGCAGGTGGGGTTTAGGAGTCTTGCTCAAGGGCACCTCAGCTGTGAATGTTGAGGGAAATCATTGAAGTTTGTATCTGTACTACAACTGTGTGTTTGGTAATTGAATTTGCATACATACATCAGTAACATAAACCATGCTGTTAACCATTTAAGGCCAAACTAAAATATTGAAAAAGAAATCTGATTTATGCACTCCTAATGTTTAATATATGTACTACCTTGTCTTAAAATTACAGATTTAAAGTCATTATGATGTTGTACAGACATGAAATAGGGAGAACAGAGAGTAGTTCTGTAGTTGCTACTCCAGGCTCAGCACTGCAGAAACTGCGCTGTACATGTAAATTATGCCATGCAAATATAGGGGGGTAGCACAGGAGCAAAAATACCAATTATTATTTTGTGTTTCTGTAAAAACTAATAGACAAAATACGTTGCTTTTGTTGAAAGGGCCATTCTCTTAATGTTTCATTCATGATGGTCCATGCTTTCAGCTTTTACCCCAGCGTGTGTGGGGAAACCTGTATAATGGGCTGGTGTCACCATGTGCAGTACTGCAGAATGAAGCCACATGGTTAAGGTTACCCTTTAGAAATAAGTTGCCTCTGTATGTGTCAGAATCCCTGATTGAGATGGAATCCCAATCCAATCCCAACAGGGTGATGAGACGACTGAAGCCTCCATTAAAACACACACACACACACACAAACACATCCCATGTTTCCCACAACACAGCTCACAATCTGCAGGCTGCCATTCAAATGCATTATCACCTAAAGTAATTTTGGTGTTCAGTGATCTAACTGCTCTTCTCTCTCTGTATTCACCTCTCTCTCTCTCTCTCTCTCTCTCTCTCTCTCTCTCTATGCACACCTCCCTCCTCCCTCCGTATTTACCCTGGGCTGATGAAGTGCAAGAGTAAACGTATAATTAGCCTGCATTACTTTGATTGTTTTCTTTAGAGATTAGGCTTCCTGTCAGAGCGCACGCTTTGAGTGGGGTGAAGGTCGTGCGTGATTGGACGAGGGAGGGGTTGGGGGGGGGGGTTCTCTTTCTCAACTCAGTGAATAAGCGGCGTGGCCCCCCGCTAAGAGAGGAGATTGTATTTCCACAAGACATAATTTTTGTTTACTGACTGTTAATAATGGCTAATTAATATTCAGATTCGCCAGTCTGAACATCGGCCCGGCACTTGAGGAGATAGGTGGCACAAAAGAGAACGAGAGGCAGAAGGGGAGAAAGGGAGTGTGTCCAGAGGTTCTGTGGATGCTGTACTAGGCGAGTAAGAGGTGATGATAATAAGGGTCATATCTGTCACTGGTTTTGGACAGTTTGCTTTGGCTGGGGATCAAGAGGATGAGAACAGTGCTGAAATGCATTGGAAATAGTAAAGTGTAGTGAGCATGAGGTAGATCGGTCTGTCCCTGAGGTAGAGCTCACCATAAGTTGGGTAAGTGTCACTGAGTTGTACTGGTTCTTGTAGAATTACACACGTGGCACATAATGTGACTTTAATCCACTGCAAATGAAAATTTTAAATTGTAGAAGCTTTTTGGTGTGGGGATTTGTCCACTCAGTTCTGCCTGATTCAACTCATTACTTACTGAGCAGATGTGTTTTGCTTGTCAGAGCAGAAACAAATCAGCAGACAACGCTAGACACCTTTGACAATATTGGGTTAAACACCATAATTGTAAATTAAAGTTCTCTTTCACACAGCATCACTTTTTCTCTTATTGTGTTCCTTGTAATCCTTCATCTTCTCACACATACAGTTAAAGTCTCTTATTTGTCCTCAGGGTGGTCAGATGGGACAGTGAAGTAGACGTTTCTGCCTTGGAGGGCCACTTTGACGTGATCATGTGCGCTGACTGGTAAGATGCCACTCACTGATCCTCTACATCTACTCAGTCTTCACTCACTGATTCCTGCTCAACCTCCCACTGGAGTTCCTAATAGTTCAGTTTAGTTATACTGAATTAAATCTGTTCAATTTGATTTTGATCAATTCAGCTGGTTCATTTCACTACAGTTAATTTAGTCGTGCCCCAAAAGAAGAAAAGTTGTCTATTAACAAGAGTTAAAACACAACACGTTCACATGCATTTGTTTGTCACTGTACCACATACAATGAAATGAAATACAAACGTGGCAGTAAAGACAGACACACAAGTGCACTAGGGGCGGTGAGCACACTTACACCCATGCAGTTGCATGGTCCCGCAGTTTTGTGGGGTTTGAACTGGCAACATTCAGTTTTCAAGTATTACACAATGGCGGCTCCCTCAGCTTGATTATCAGAATCATGAAAGTGTTGCACTTTTACACCTGACTCAATAAACTCCTCGTATCTGGTTTAACCACCCAGTTTATACTTCTTCTCCAAAAGATTTAGTACATCTGTTTGTGTTTAAAGCTGATGTTTCGAATGGTCAGGGCAGTGAAGATTTTGTGTATTTTGTGTACATTTTCTTTGGGAAAACTCAGTGTTTATGGGGTTCAAATGGTTCTTTTTTTATTCTAAACTGTCAACTCATATCACCCCAGTACTTTATCAGCAACACTGCCTACCAGACCTGCTCCATATTCAGTTTAACGTTCTCCTACTGACATCGTTTGTCTGTGCCTAAATTCAGATTAGTTACTTCTGGTGATAGATCATTCAGCGTTATGGCACCCAAGCTGTTGAACCCATTACCATGAAGTTTTCATCTCTTCATTTTCTTCTGTGAAAACTCAGCTACACACCTACCGCTTCTCTCAGTGCTTCATTTCTCTTCCTCTGTCCTTAGTGTCTGTTTGTTTGGTTTTTAAGCTCTGTATGGAAAGTGACTTAGAAAGGTGCCTATTGTTGTTATTATTTTTACCTTAACCTTAAGGCATTTACTAATTTCTTGCTAAGAACTATGTAACTACTATGAATTTATTAGAAAGTAGAGCCACATCAAATGCCTGCGTGTTTAAACTGTAGGCTGATTATTCAGTCATTTTAAAACCTATTATTTAGTGCTTAAATCTCCACAGCATTGATTAAATTTGGACTCTGCGGTTTAAAGGGTAAACCACAGCAACTACACTGCTATCTCATTTAAAACACAAAACAAATGACTGTTTTACCAGAAGCACACAAACATTCTCGCTAATAACTTTACAAACATCCACAGGTAGCAGCGCTCCTCGTGCCCTCCCTGCCCTCGTCACAGTGAACCAAATATCATATCTCATCCGTTAGCAGCTTTTCCAGCCGCAATCTGTCCACACCCTCAATATCGGTGCACGGCTCGTTGGCCTGGTGGCGGTGCGCTAATATCCGTGTGTGTGTGACGCTGATCAGATGGCAGCCGTCAGCCCCAGGCTGGCACCGCGTTACTTCCTCTCGGCTAACTCCGCCAGGCATTTCCATTTTTCCCCAAATTGCCTCTTTTTTCATGCTTGGCGTCCCAGCAAATGGATGTCTTAGGCAAATTGCAAATAATTACGACCGTGTGAGGAGCAGGGAGAGAGAGAGAGAATAACACAAACATTTCAATTAGCCTGCTTCTTAACATAGATCACACTGCTGATTTTTTTCTTTTGCTCCATATCCTTATAATGTGTGTTTCCTCATGTAGAGGTAAAATGGTCTGCTAAGTTCAAACTTGATTTTTGCTAATTATGTAACACAATTAATGTTACATTACTCTCGGGGACATTAGATTAGATTGAATTTCCAGACTCTCTTTAATAGGCACTGCATGGCTGTTGAGACTTAACACATGCTGAACCCATTTTGGAGATATTTGAAAACTTCAAGTTTCTGAATCATCAAAACAAAGACATTTTTTAACCCTTAAGAGCTCCAATTATAGTTGGCTAAATCTATAATTATGTAATTTAATATGAATTTTAAACTTAAGTGAGGAAAATATAAATGATGGTAATAATAACAACTCTACTGTTAAAGGTCAAGTATTATATTAACATTAATTTAACAAGGCTTCTTGAAATAATATGAAATTGAGTGTGCATTTCTAAAATAATATATAGAACATGCCAATGCAGAACTGAAAGAGGGGCCATCATGTAATGTACAAATGCCAAATTCCTCTTTGTTATTTTTTATACAATGTTCTTGTCTCGATTATCCCCTTTGTTACATTTTTAAAGGACAAATTTCATGAGCTGGTTCGGCCCACATGGTTGTAATTAAATGCTATGTTATTAAGTGCATATTACATGCCCTACACATTGTACAAGATGTGCCTCCCATAATGTTTCCTTAAGAATCGGCGCGAGTGTAGGGCGTGTAGCAGGAGAGTGCAGTGATACCTGCGCCTGCTCCGATGAGTACAAAAAAACCCTGCAAAGCCTACTATTATTCTAATGCCACACAAATGGCAGCTAATACGCAGGTGAAATGAACAGTGGAGGGCCAGCATGTGGTTGATTTGTGTGTAAGAGCATGTGTGTGTGTGTGTGGCAGAGTGAAGATGACTCACGCGGCGGTGGCTGTCCCCCCATCGCTGCAGCCGAAGTCTTGTCTGTAATTGCTGTCGTCAGGAGAGTGATCTCTCTGCGATTAATGAACATCGCCGCACTGACAATCACCTACGAAAAGGTCAACATCCGTACTTCTGCTGCCATTAATTACAGTCTTTCAGGCAGGGGCCCAGAAACGCCACAGCTGCCACCGAGACCCTCACACCATGCAGAGAGAGAGAGAGAGAGAAAGTATTATAGCCTTGTCTTAGTGTAGAGCATGTAACACACTTTATTTCTCCTCCTCATCAAACCTCCACCTGAGGATTTTCCATATAGCAATTTGCAGATAGAAAAATGTAATACTAGGCATGGATATTTTATTCATATTTGCTGTTCGTATCTTCATTTTTAAATGAACATTATTTAAAAATGTGTATCCAATCAGTCAGTGAAAAAGTCACGTTTAATATTGACCTATAAATCATGGACTGCACTCAGGACTCAAGGTGTTCAATCCATTCCTCGAGTCACTGTCAGAGTTTGTTGTGTGTTCTCCCTGTTTCCGCATGGGTGTCCTCCAGGTGCTCCGGTTTACCCTCACCATCCTAAAATACATGTTGTTAGGTGGATGTCCACAAGTGTGTGTGAGAAGTTGTCTACGGGTGTGAAATAGTGCACATAGACTGTTGTGTGATTACCTGTGATGGACTGGTGCCATTCCCAAGAATCTGTTTCCTGCCTTGTACCTTTACCTCTGTTTTACCTGTTGTACCTAATACCTGTTGTGTTGAGAAAGCAGATTGCCTGCTGTTGCATCATCCATGTGGGTGGTGCATATTGGAGGTGTTCGAGGCGACTCTCTAATGTCCCAAAGAATATAAAGTGCTTTGAGTATCTAGACAAGCACTATAGGTATAAAAGTGAACATGAAACTATCTACATTATGTGCATGCAGCATAAAAGGAGTGATCCTGTAAAAGTCCTTGGGAGAGATTTAATAATACATTCCTCTACATCTTTAACATGTCTTTGAATGGCTAGCTGCTCTGGTTAAGAGCATGTGGTAAATGCTGTAAATTAACTAAAAGAACTGGAAATCATGATAACTCACAGGAACCCTGATCTGGTATAGTTTGTATTAGGGCTGTAACTGAATATTCAGTTTTTTGTTTTTGTTTGTTTTTTGGTGAACGTAGGCTCTTAATAAAGGCAACGCTCCACCAATATTTAGGTTTTCCATCTCTGAAAACGGCACTCTGCTTCTGTAACCCCTTACTCCATCGGTATTCAGGCTCGTCAGCATTAAAGTCGTTGTACGAATGAATCCTAAAACAGAAGCTCAGAAGACCCAAAACTGGTTTTCAGGACAGCATTCTGCAGATAATGCAACCAATGGGGAACAGTTTGATTTTTGAAACTGCATTTTGAACTAATGTGTGTTAATGAGCTGTGACAGCAGAATCTTTTATTAATGTGGTTGCAGTATGATTTTAAACAGTTCTTTGCTCATTTGGTCACTGTTGGCCAGCAGTGACACACACATTTACCAAAGCTGCGATGCGAAACACTTGACTGTGACAATTTGTACTGAAATGAATGGATGACTGTCAAACTGCAAAAAAAAAAAAATTGCCTTAATTCTGAGCCTTAACATGTAGAGGAACAGAGCATCTTCTGTTGCGCGCGCGCGCACACACACACACACACACACACACACACACACACAGACGGCTCAGTGGTGTAATCTTGGCAGTGCTGTAAGACTGATGTGGAATTCCTGCAGAGGCCTTGCTGTTGTTACTCTGAGTGCGGCTGCCTGGCTAACGCTGAGCCTGGCATGTCTGCCTCCTCTAAGCTGCCTGTGTGTGGGCTCCAAGATAAAGCCTTTGTGTCTGTCTGTGTGAGTGTGTGTGTGCGTGCACGCATGCGTTTGTGCGTGCGTGTGCGCGTTTGTGTTCAGAGTGGAATCAAAAATGTTCTATAGAGTTAGTTTCTAATACTCAGGAGTAGTTTCTCTTCTGATAAGTGTCCAGTTCCATTGACCTGGCTTTATAGAGCTAGCTGACTTGGCCTGGGGGTGTGAGAAAGAAGGAGTAAAAAAAGAGAGGCCCATAGACAAACAGACGGAGACAGACAGAGCCTTTGTTTTTTTTTTTCTTCCTTCCCACAATCCCCTTTCATTTCACACAAAGCTTCACACCAGCAGATGAATTAGTCAAAGCACAATAAATATGGAAGCCAAAACAATGTGGGCAACCATGGCCAAAATGTACAAAAGAAAGACAGGAAATAACCCCCCAAAAAATCCACCATCCGTTCTAAAAGGGAAGGTTTATTTGCTAATCGCTGCTAATGTCAGTCATCTGATTAGAATAAGCCGCTAAACAACACCATATGATTCCGAGGAGTAATTCAGTAAATGCCCTCCCTGGCCGCCCCCTCCGCTGCACCCTTCAGGTCTCATAGCAGGGATGAGGTTAATGCTGGCTGGATTAGGGCAGATTAAATGCCGACGTGGGGTCAGAGTGGCAGGCCAACCTCAGGGACCCCACCCAGATTATGCTCAACATAATCTCAAGGCGTCGACCCCCAGATTAATCAGGTTAGGCTTCTGCAAGGAGAGGCCTCTGATGGACTGAGATTGCTGCTCTCTCTTTGCTGATTGTCTACACCATTAATTACTTTCATTAATAAATATAAGGCTTATTTTTCTGTTATGAGGCCAGATCTGTTCATAGTGCTGTTAATGGCACAGGGACAGGGCTTAGATTAAGTGACCACTGGCCCTCTGGGATGTAGGCAAGATGATAAAACCTGTGTTGAGCTACCATAAAAATTCTGTCTATTTGCACATTCCTTGCTTTTGGTGTTGTTTTGAGAATTTTTCTACTGTTTTTTTTGTATTGATTTTGTTAATGTGTAATAGAAATATTAGAAAACTATTGTTTATTTTATAGGTGGTGGTGTTGTTGTATGAAATGCAGTTATGCATTTGGGGTTAACTCTTAAGTAGGTTTAACAAGTTTGACGAGTTTAGATTCAAGTAGAAACCGAATCAGTCGCATGCGGTGCTTCAGGGGGAAGTGCCTCACTAATCAGTCATCGTAAACCAATACCCCTTTTATCTTCTAAATGCTTCTACAGCAGCAAATAAAATCTAATCTGAAAGGAGTCAGTGAGGACCAATTTATGGCAACACTTTGTGTTAGCTGCATTTTAGAAGTGCACTATAGATTTGACAGATCTGAAAGATCATTTACTTAATTAATTGACCTTCTGTAACTTACAGAAATGTGTTGTAAATATGAGTCTTCTGTAGTTTGTCCGAAGCACAAACGAGTTTTCAGATGCCCCTCTCCTGTTTTAGTTCTAGCTCTGGGCCTGATGACTGGGTCTCTGGCTTTGCATGAAATGGATTTTTGTGCTTCGGGCGTAAGTGTTTGCGGCTCTAACTTATTGCGAGTCCTGAAATATGAGAACACCAAATGAATGTATACTTAAGTTAGGCCAGTCTCTATGTGGTGGCACTAGCTTTAAGGCTATAGGATCAAATAGTCTACAGAATTATAATAATTAAAGTATGAGATAAAAAAAATAAGAGATGTGATGGTGTTAGATTTCAAAGTAGAACCATTTATTCTACAAATATGATGATTTAGCTTGAAAGGAATCAAAATAGAAGCACTTTGATAAAATATTTCACATGAGAGACACTACAGGGATGAAGGGGAGGTGGTAAGTGAGCTTTTTTCCTATAAACAGCATGATCAAATTTTGACTCATAGACATAGGCACATGCTTCTTTTCTTCAGTTCCAGAAATGTACTGAGGAGGTGTGTAAGGCAGTGGCGTAAGAGGAGAAGCACAGAGTGGTATCAGATAACTGGCAGGTGGTTATGAGGAAGCAAAAGCGGAAGAGCCATGTTATCACTGAGGGGGGAGCTTTGTCTAAGTCGCCCTGGTCAAGGCTGGCCCTGCCTGACTAGTCTTCGTCTGCTCCACCCTTCAACTCACCCTCTATTGTCCTCCCTGACCTGCTCCACCCAAAACAAAGGGTCAATAGTTTGGCCACTAATAGATGAGACTAAGATTCCACACTAAAGTGGATGATACTTGACGAGTGAGGTCATTTCTCAACCTTGCTTAGAACTGAATGTCCCACAGGAACAGAGAGTGGAAACATTCCATCAGTGACGGATTACTCTGTTTTGACTGTGAGAGCCTTAAACAATACTCAGAAAAATGGCATGATCCATAAAGGTTAGTATTCTGTTACATACGGAGTGAAGCAGTGAAATATGGAAGACAGGAGTGAGGACTTTAGTACAACCCAGCAACTGTGTGTGTGCCTGCAAAAAAAAAAAAAAAACAACAACAAAAAATACAATTGCTAGTTCTCTGGTCTGTTTGCATGCTGGGAAAAATCCTGGTGTTTATACACAGCCCTGGCTCAGTAACTGGGAAAGAGAATACTGGCTCAGGTATTTCCTCTGTGTGTTGCTGGCTGAGAGATGGAATCTGGAGACGTTTGGACGGTGGAGAGACCTTGAATGTAGAAAAGCATGAAAAAGTTTGAATATGTTGTTCTATTCCTGTTTCATATGTGAGTAGCATTGACTCTGTTTTTGCTGTCTCTGCTTTTTTCCCCAAAGTCCCAAACCATGGAGATTAGGTGTATTGGCTTTTCTAAAAAAAAAAAAAATCTGTCCTGAATGGTAGTGAATGAGTGTGTATGTGATGAATGAATGTTTGTATGTGTATATGCCCAGATATGGATTGGCACCCTAGTGCCTGGTGCTGCAGGTGGGCAGTCATTCCTGGTTAAGTATGCTGTGTGTGTTTGGCTGCTGCTTCTCACCAGTGTGCATGTTGATTGAGTGTTAAATGGAATGGTGTTCTGTGCAGTTTTTATTGTAATTTGTCTTGGGGTGTCTAAAATGGCACTATATGTGTAGCAATCAATCAATCAATAAAAAAGTGCTACAAAACTAAACAGTTACCAATGAGTTCTTTGCTAATTTAAACAGTGAAAAAACTTGCAGATGCTACACTCGGCTTCTTAATTAAAAATATTATTCCACCTTAAAATCATCTTTTAATGGTTATTAATTAGTTGTAGCCACCTTAAACTTCATTAATAATAATTTGTAACATACAGAAAGGGCCACAGTGACTGGATGTTTGATAAAATGTCAGGTATCTTAATACAAATTTCAAAGTAAAGAATATGAATGCATTCATTTCATATGTTAAGATGCACCACACACATTATTATCTAAAAGGCTAAAAAGGTTTGGAAGGTAATTTATTAAACTTGGGGGATATATGGTAAAATATATTAACAAACATAATGATGCTGACAGGGTTAATTTTGACTAATGAAGAACACAAATTATGGTCAGAATCTGGCAAGATCTGAGATCTAACTGGGTAGATGGATGTGGATTTGGCAAAAAAATAAACATGTCCCTGTTGCCTTTCTATCTCTGTGTTACAACTGATTATTGATACAGGGGTAATTCATTAAAATTCATTAAGGTCCATTTAGAGAACATTTTGTCAAGCCATGTTCTGGAACATAGTGTATAACCTGCATTATGATCAGTGACATCCTGCATATTGAAGTAACCTTGTAGTTGTAGCAATATTTTATTTAGTTAACAACGGAATTTCAAATCAAATGAAACTTTCAACTACATTTCAATATACAACAAGATATACATATTATTAAAAAAAATCCACTAAATAAAATGTCCTATATTCATTTCTAGTTAAAAGTACAAATAAAACAATGATTTTGAAAAACAAATGTATAAGTAATTAAAGTCCCTAATGACATTCTGCTTTACATAACCAGCTATCTGACTGGTTCTTATTGGTGGAGGGCTTTGGACTTTATCCATTAACAGCAAGCTGATTGGCTCTTTATACTGAAGGACGAGAATCCATGTTCAGCGTTATGAGAATTTCATCCTGTAGTCATTCCCTATTTATTTATTTATTTATTTATTTATTCATTTATTTATTTTCTTATTTCTGGTTTCAACTTGCATAACACTCTCATCCTGAAAGTGTCCCAAAAGAGCTTTTATCACGTCCCTTGGGCTATTTTTTTACTGTCCCTGGGACTTCGGTGTTTAGAGCCCTGCCCTGTGTGTACCACTCATTGGAGTCATCATAATGCATAGATCTGATTGGCTGAGTAGCCTCCCGTGTGATATGCAGAAACACACCACTTCAAACAAACACACTGTTCAAAATTAAACAGCTCTTAATAGTTTATCAGTTACATGCCCAGGCCCAGGTCCAGACTGCAGTCCTCCTGTTCATGACCCCTGATGTATAGTGTGTTTACAACATAATAAATATCCATTAATAAACTGATTTAAAATCATATATACACCTTTATAAGTGTAGTCTTATTCTAAAGTGTTACCTCAGTTTAAATAATTGGAATTTCTAATGGCGGTTGGCGCAACCTGTAGTCCTTGTATTCTGGGTATCCCAGTCCTCACACTGGGGTCACTGTCAGTGGGAGCTTGTTGTGTTCTCCCAGTGTCTGTGTGGGTTTCCTCTGAATATCCTTGTTTCCTCCCACACTTTAAACAGATATTAATAGGTGAATTGATGTGTGGATTGTTCATTAATGTGTGTGTGTGTGTGAAACAGTTGTGTGTGACTGGGTGAGTGTGTGCTGCCCTGCAATGTGTTGGCACCCTGTCCAGGGAGTGTTCCTGTCCTGTGCCCAATGATTCCAGGTCATCTCGAATCTGATCAGCATGAAGTGGTTATGGATATTAAATGAATGAATGATTTAATATTGTAATGATTAATATTATTATGATGAATACACCTTCTCATTCTTATCTGTAGCTGAGCTGATGTGCTGGACACTTGTCAGAGAGAGAGAGAGAGTGAGAGTGAGTGGAATAAGTGCAATAAGAGAAACACTGAAGTCTGTTTCCTCCTCTTATGTTTTTCCTCAGAGATTTTCAGGCTTGAATATGCAGCAGAAATAGGGCTCCTGCTCAGCCACTCATAACCACACACACACACACACACACACAAACACACACACGCACAGGATCACTGCTTTGTCTGGATCACAAGTAGTTCTGCACACAACTACACATTTGTACATACGTTCACAGTGATTAGCTCACTCTCAATTACACTCAAGCGCTCGAGCAGAAATGGCCATGAGATAAACAAACACACACAGACGCACAGAGACACACATCATTCAGTGAAATAATGGCACTCGTGTATTGTCAGTACTTCAAGAACTTTATTGCAACACTGCAATTTTGTTGGAAGATTGTGACAATTGAGACTAAATTATTATTCATATCACTGGGAACCAAATCAGATGGAGATTTGACAGCGCCTACTTTACATACTCTCTGTGTGTGGCAGCCCAGTGTATGCATATGTATTGCTCCTCCTATACACATCTAATTTATGAATTGACGTATTTTGTTGCTGTCATAATGAGATAAAGCATGGTTTTAGACAGTGTAGCCATTCAAAATTGTATATATATATATATAGAAGTAAAGATGACAAAAATAATGGAATTAAGTCTTTATTACTTGAAAGAAAAAGACAACAATGTGCAGTAAACATTAATAAACAAAAGAAAGTCAGTATTATATGTCACGACCATTTGCTTTTTTTTCTTTTCGTTTCTTAAATATTAGCCCTAGGTACAGTTTATACAGTTTTATAAAGAAATTAGATGGTACTTTTACTGAGTGTCTTTGAGAATCTGCCACAGTTCTTTTAAGAAGTTGGATTACCAAACTTTTTTTTTTTTCATGTACAAACTCCTTCATTATGTTTTTTTAACCGAACGTAATCTCTTTTTTTAATAAGTTGCTTCTAAAAATGTTAAAATGTTTTTGTACTGATTTAATTTAAATTTGGACAGTTTGTTTAGTTTTGTGCCATTTTCCACATATTGTGAATGTACAGAACCAGTTAGAAATTTGGACTACATCTCTTTCAATGGATTTTGTTTGTTTGTTATTATTTTCTACATTGTAAATGAATATGGAAGACATTAAATCTATGAAGTAACACATATGGAGTTTTGTAGTAAACAAAGAAGTGTGAAACACACCAGAACATATTTTATACTTTAGATTCTTTAAAGTAGCCACCTTTTGCTTTGATGACAGCTTGGCGTTCAATCAGGTTCATGAGGTCTTCACCTGGAATGGTTTTCAGTGAAGAGTTGTGGCCTCCTCAATCTGTAGGAATGCTCGCCGCCTAAATGTGTTTGAAACCATAACTTGGGTTGTGCAGAGGTAGGGGCTGGTACACAGTTGTATACAGTGAATAGCTCTATTCCCCTAATGACTACTGAGAATGTGTCCAAACTTTTGATGGGTACTGTATTATTTAAATATATATATATTTTTATTTAGAATGGTGGGCTGCAGTGACAACAAATACAAGGGAAAGAATCTTATTCTTGTGAATCACGTGCACTTTTTGTTTTGGTGATGTTGTATACAAAAATAAATAACCTACAGCCTTATCTTGAGCTGCTATCATTGAAATACAGAGTCTCTCTCTCTCTCTCTCTCTCTCTCTCCCCCTCTCCCTCTAGCCTGTTTCTGGACCAGTATAGAGCGAGCCTGGCTGATGCACTGAGGAGATTATTGCGACCCGATGTAAGTGTGTGTACTCTCAGTAATTAGTCACCGTAATGTGATTGAGACAGTAATGGAATGGCAGGATTAATATCATGTAATACTCTAATACTTATTGTGCGGAATTGGGCTTTCTGGTGTATTTGATGCTCTGCACTAATCATAAAGCACACAAAGTCCTCCTCCTTGGCCCTGTGATAAGACCCGCCGCTGCAGGAGCCACAGCAAATGAAACAGCTTCAAAGATAGCAACTGATTTCTATTTATCTTCAAGCTTTATTTTTCAAGTACACTCTTTGATAGTTGATGTCTTCATATTAATAACAGGGCAGAGCTCTCTTCCCCTCCCCCTCTCCCCCTCTCCCTCTGTCTCGGTCTTTCTCTCTCTCCCACAGTGATTCAGTGACTCCGTCATTCACTCATCCTCCCTGCCTCCCCCTTTCTCTCTCTATCTTTCTCACTCACTCACTTTCACTCGTTCATTTAATATCTCTCGTGCTCTGTCTCACTCTTTCTTTCATTCTTTCTTTCTTTCTTTCTTTCTTTCTTTCTTTCTTTCTCTGTCATTCACTGACTCTCACTCATTCGCCCCCGCTCCCTCCCTCTCTCTCTCTCTCTCTCTCTCTCTCTGGTGTGAGTTTTCTCATGCGGTACCCCACTGATCATTGTGATTTCAATGTTTATGTTTACACCCCTAATCATCTTCTCTTCCTCTCTGTATCAGCTAACTCTCCTCTCTCTCTTTCTATTCACCATCACTCAGGTTCTCTTTCCTTTTTTCCTCTTCTCTTGTCTTTCAGTGTCCCCTCACTGTTTCTGATTCTCTCTCTCTTTCTATTCACCATCACTCAGGTTCTCTTTCCTTTTTTCCTCTTCTCTTGTCTTTCAGTGTCCCCTCACTGTTTCTGATTCTCTCTCTCTTTTAATGTTTCTTTGTATCTTTCCATTTTCATCTGTAATCTTTCTTTTAACATTTTCTCTCTCTCGCTCTTTCACTCACTCACACCACACACACACACACTCTCTCTCTCTTTCTCTCTCTTTCCCACACACACACAGTTGCACATTTCAAAGGATCTGAAGTGAGTGCTGTTCCTGCAGTGTAATGAATTGAGCTTATGCTTTAGGTGATGAAACACTTTACTCATTGGCTGATTCTATCAACCTTCCAGTCCTCTCATCCCTGCCATAACAATGATAACACACTCAGGAATGAGAGAGAGATCTGTTGTCTTTTTTCATGATTAAGACAGCGCAGGATGGAACATCATTAATGGCAGTGACCAGCAGCACGGCTGTGGTGGCCAAAGGTCTGACTGCGCTCAGGAAAACCAATTAATTTTCCTTGTAATGACTCTTGTTATTGTAAGATGAAGTTGGTCACACACACACACACACACACACACACACACACACACAGATTAACATGGCTGTGAGAGAGTTTTCCAACACAGTCCAAACTCAAATTAAATGGTAATGAAATAATAATAATGAAAACAGCTGTAGCAGTGAGCCCATCCAGCGCTTGTTCACATACTTGTTGTTTTGCTGTTTCATTCAGGCTCAGCCCCCATTTAATTAAAACAATAATATGATCAAAAAATATGAAATAATATTTAAAGCTGAAGGATTTCAAAGAAACTTTGAACCTTCGGGTAATCCTCTTAGCACGGCTGGCCGTCCAGGGCTCGTTGATCTATAAAGGGTGGGGATGCGCTTGCAAGCCATTGATTGGATTAGGTAAGCTTTAATCTTTTTGTTTATTATCTAATATAATACCTGGGAGAAATCAAATAGAATGTAATGATGCAAACCACCACTTGCGGTGAGCCGTGTTTGATGGCGTGTCTGTGCCGCTGAGAGGAGAACAGCGAGCTTGGATGGAGAGCAAACACAGACGGAGAGAGAACTCAGCTCTTTAATCAGAGCTCATCACTTCATCCCGCAAAAGTGAAACTCTCCTGCCTCTGCCTCTTCCTTTTCTTTACAGGAAAATCTGTAGTGATTTATAATTCATTCTGTCTTCAGCATGATGTTGGAGTGTTGCATCACTGGCTGATGAATAGTTCTATGGGTCGAGTGATTTCTGAAGCTCTCAAAGTCGCATGATCTTTTCTTCTGTTTTTGAAGGCAATCACTATCATTTATCTCTGGGAAAATGTTCATTCTGCAAAATAATAGGCGTAATCACTGTTTTTACTTTTAAAGAAATCAGTTAACATATGCTCAGTTTCTTCACTAATACAAAAGGTTTGTAATGGAAATATATATATAATATGTATGTGTGTATCTCTCTCTCTTGGTCTCTCTAGGGCACTGCGTTAGTGTTTGCTCCCACGAGGGGAGACACACTGACAGATTTCTGCAGACTGGCAGAGAATGCTGGACTATTTGTGTGTCGTTATGACAACTATGACCCTCATATATGGGACCTACACTTGAAGGTGAGTGTTGTGTAGTGTGTGTATGCACGAGAACATAGAAATGTTCCAAAATTTACCTGGACGAGCTGTATGTCCAAGTGATCCCCTGTGTGAATAGAGCCACTGAGGTTCTGGAGAACTACAGTGAATATGCCGTGCCTCTTGCACACACTGCACAGGTGCCTCCCCAAGCCATAAACCATGCCGAACACTTGCAGCTGTGAGAATGCGACTGTATGCTGCATGTGTGAAAGGACAACTCCAGAAAATGTCTGGAGTTAATGCATGATAACAGTTTTATGTTGTATTCATAAAGAGGTAGTTACATAAACTCTACCAATAGGGTGTAATATGATATTATAAGAATATCTCTTTTTTTTCTGTGAATGTGTAAATTAGTTGGGGTGTTTGAAGCCTGCTGAACTTATTTCACAGACTGAAACTGATCATTCAGAACAGGGCTGTTTAGACGGGGTCTAAACTGTGTGGTTTTTGATCATTGTGATATTTTACCAAAGCACATCACAGACATTTTATTAAGACACCAATGATTGTGTAAACATGTGGTAAAGGGGTAGATTGTCACCTTTAGTTATTTTTTTTTTGAAAGACATACAATTGTTAGTAAAGCTGTCTTTGTAGAGTTACATTCTAAAGACAGATCCAAGTGGATTTACAGATCTTTGCTTTCGCATGCCGTACTTTAACTTTTCTGAAATGAATGTTCTACTCATTCAAGTTGGAGCATTTTAGGGTACTCCAAAGTTCCAGCAGCTGTTAGTGCTTGTGTGTGTGTGTGTGTGTGTGTGTGTGTGTGTGTGTGTGTGTGTGTGTGTGTTTCTCCATCTCCTGCACTCAAAACTTCAAATGGAAGCTCAGAAACCACACTCTAAGAGGACAAACTCTAAGTAAGCAGGAGCACAATGACCAAGCTAAAAGAATGAATGCCGGGCACTGCCCACGTCATAGTGCCCATCAGCACAGTGGCTGCTAGGCAGCGGACGCGGAGTCCAGCTGGTTAACTGGCATTGACAGGATGGCTACAGTTGCCATTTTTAACTATGGAAGAAGCTGTCAGGACCCATTAGGCCCAGAGGGCCTGACGGGCGGCTCTGCCCATGCCTGAGGAAAATGGGCCTGCCAGCAGGACCCTGGCACTGAGTGATTTGGATTTTTTTTTCCCCTCCCCCTCCCCACTTCTTCTTGGTCAATGGCCCTTTGAGTGGCCACTACCAGTGGCTGTGGGTGGCCAGAAATAGGCAATCTCCCCCAAAAATAAATAAATAAATAAATAAATGGTTTTAGGTGAGAGAGAGAGAGATAGAGGAAGAGAGAGAATTAAGAGCTGTCACTGGGCATATTGAAAGAGAGAGAGAGTGAGATTTTTACATTGTGCCTTTAATGTCCTTGCCCAGAACCTCATAATACAATGACTAAAGAGTCCTTGTATTATACTGCACTGGATTTATCTCCCTCATCTCACTCAGTCAGCGAACTCGGAAAGGAACTGTGTGATGAAATCATCTCAAAGTTTAATGTTCGGCCTCTTCGCTGTCCGCATGTAATTATATTAACACAATACCTGAAACACCTGGAGTGAATACTCTTCCTAGTGGGTAGTAGAATGGGAATTGTGAGTGTGTGTGTGTGTGTGTGTATGATGGTAATAAAAGATAGATGGATAACTGATACTGCACTTGGCATACTCAGCAAGGTTTGCAAATGTGCCATTCCATTTGCTTTCATATTGCTTCCACTGTCTGCCTAAAATATGTAGTGTTTTTGTATTTCTTATATGAATGATACATTCTCCCTGAGTTATACCTGCGCCTACACACACACACACAAACACACACAAGTATACTGGCGTAGTGCACCTGAAGGGGGCTGATGGGGGCTTGCTGCACAGGAAACAGGCCCACCTACTGTGCCTCTGTGTGGATAATGATGATAACAGTGAGGGGCCACGAGAGCTGAGTCAAGTGTCCTACTATTGGCTCTGTGTGTATGAGAGAGTGAGAGAGAGATTTTACATGAAAGACAGTATGAGTGTGTGTGCTTCCTGGACATGTCAGTAGGATATTACAGCTGTGTGTGTGATAGCAGGGCATACTGAAGTGGCCTCATCATATTTGAAGGTTATTAAGGCCTAGTTCTTATCTTCTGATGAACACCAAGACCTGTGTGTATGTGTGTGTGTGTGTGTGTGTGTGCCAAGACTATATCACGTTGTAGGGACCACAAGCTCTTTACACACACACACCGTGAGGCCTTCTCTTCCTTGTGGGGGTCACAAGCTGGTCACCACAAAGTCAATTGTTAGATTTTAAGGTGAAGAGATGTTTTAAGGTTAGGATAAGTTTAATGTTAGGGTTAGGCTAGTACTTCTTGATGTATAAGCAAGTGATTAGTGATTACAGCTGAAAGGACAAAGTCATTATATTTAGTAACGTGATTTGGGGTTAGGTTTAGAAGTCAGCTTTGGAAATTCTTTTTTTTTTAACACATTGTCACAATCCTATCTATTAAAATCATCTCTTCCTCTTTTTGTATTTGTATTTTTCTACATTATTTGACATGACCATTGAATCTTTACTTTGAGTTTTTTAAGATGAATAGATAAAATTGACCAATTAAAAATGAATGGTTTTATTTACATAGACTGTCAGTTTTTGTCTGGTCCATTTACAGTATATGTGCAAGCATTTGTGGAAACCCCTTAATATTAGTGAATTTTGCTGGTGTGTTATGCAGCTATACGCACAGGCACACAATGTGTGGTACATACAATCTGAGTAATATTCATAAACAAACACTGCCAAATAGAAATAAGGGGGGTGTGGGTGCCCGGGAGCAACGCGCTCAGTGCTAATCACTGGCTGGAGGGGTATACAGCCCCACTGCTTGTAGCACCTGGCTGTAGAGTAGTGGACCTGTGTTCTCTGAGGATCATTAAATGTGCACAATTCAATACCTTTGGGATGAGCTGGAGTGGCTTTTGTGATCCAAAGCTAATCATCCAACATCAGTGCCTGACCTCACTGAAGCTATAAGAAGCTGAGTGCCATCAAATCCTCAGAGAAATGATCTACGTTTAAAGTAAAGTCTTCCCAGAGGAGTAGAAACAAAGCAGAGCAAATTATTGATTAATATCCTTAATACATAAAACGTGCTGGATTAAAGTTTATTCAAACATTGGAAGATGTAGTTTGTAGTTGTTGTGTTACAGAATGTAGTCCTTAGGTTACACTGCATAATTTGGCCATTGGTCATAAGGCTATGTGATTCTTACTTAAGTTAGATAATCAACAAGCTTCATTTGACGTAAAGGCTGCATATTATAAACCTGGGCAGGGTTCCCCCAAAAGCATTTTAGAAGAAAGAAGATTCTTAAGTGGAAAATGAGCATTCCACTGAACACTTCCGCTTCCACTTATGATGATCTTAACACTGTATTTGGGAAACTGGTCCCTGATACTTAGTTTTACCCATATTTTATTAATTCTTTTAATTAGTTATTTATTTAAATAGGCTATTCTTACATTTAATGTGTTTTTAAATGATCACTAATGTGGCATTGACCAATCTTGGAATTTTCTTAAAAAGTTTAAAATTAATTATATTTATTTAAAGCATCACCAAGTAGAAATGTCCTTACAATTACAGCATCAGAATCACCGTGATGCTCCACTGACCTGTAATAGGGAGAACAGAGCCTCTGTTTTTGCAACTGTGGGTTCAGCATTGCAACAATTACAAGAAGTTTAGAATTTGAGGTCTGCAAACATGAAAAAATATGGGCAATGGCAAAGTTACAGTGAAATGTTTATAGAATATTTAAGTTACATATAAATTAAATATTCGAAATGTAGGTGGCATGGTGGTGCAGTCATGCAGCTCCAGGGACCTGTAGGTTGTATGTTCAAGTCCCCCTCCAGGTGACTGTCTGTGAGGAGGAGTGTGGTGTGTTCTCCCTGTGTCTGTGTGGGTTTCCTCCAGCTGCACCGGTTTCCTCCCATGGTGCAAAAACACATGTTGATAGGTGGATTGGCGAATCAAGTGTCCATAGGAGTGAGTTTGTGTCGCCCAGTGAAGGATTGGCGCCCCCTCCAGGGTGTGTTCCTGCCTTGCACTCAGTAATTCCGGGTAGACTCCGGACCCACCGTGACCCTGAACTGGAGAAGCGGTTACAGACAATGAATGAATGAATGTTTCGAAATGTTCCACAGTAATCTAATGAATGTATAAATAAATAAATAACAAAGGAGCATCACCAAAAACTTAGTGAACAAAGCTGAGTCATACTTCACTGCTTTGTGCCAAACGTTGTGAGAAAGTTGTCAAACGTTGCAAAAAGGACAGTTCTAAGCATACGATTGCAACGAACTCGTGTCTTTGTACAGGTCTTTGTTTATGTCTTTGTACATAACCATCTACTGTGCATAATATTGTGATAAGATCTCTGAAGAAATCTCAGGACAAGGCCTCAACACACAAAAAAGTGTTTTCTTTGTCTTTTTCAGTAAAATAAAGGAGAGAGTATCAATAAACAACAGGTTTTTAAAGGGTTTTATATATAATTTATTGTACACTGCATAAAATTGAGCTTGATGAATTAGATTTTCAGTAGTAGACCCAGCCCTGTAGTTTAACTATGAGCCTCAGTTGCGATGGTGCCATTCCAGAGTTAATGCTAGATATCTACGTGTATTGTTTTTATTTGTGTGTTTTTGTCTTCACACCCACCACACACACACACCACCACCACCCCCTGTATGTCTCTCACTCCTCAGCTGCAGTCTGTGATGTCCTGGAGATTGAGGCGTTTCTTTTGACCCCTAAAACCTCCCTATGCAGACAGTGTGTGTGTGTGTGTGTGTGTGTGTGTGTGTGTGGTGCTGATGGGAGGCAGGATGGTGTGTGTGTGTGTAGGGGTGTGCTGTGCTCTCAGCAGTGCAGGGCTGCGGCGAGGGGGCTGCGTGTTATCCTCTTATCCCCACTGTTCTGGAATAGAGCCCCAGCAGCTGGAGGACTGCAAGCCGCCTGATAATGCTGCTATTTTCCACCCGCCCGTCTTAATCTTGTTACTCAAATGGTGGTGAAGAGAGTCATGAATTTTAATTCTGACAGCTTCTCTCCCCCTCCACAAATACATACACAAATGCATCACACATACTACACACACTAACCTAACCCCTCAGAGTCCCCCCACCTTTCTCCCATCCGCCCCGTGTCTGTTCTCCACTCTTTCTTTATCCCTTCCTTTATCCATCCATCCAGCGATTCAAACCTGCTGATGTTCGGTCCATCCCTCACCCTCTCAGGACTAGCTCAGAAGAGCAAGAAAAAAGGAAGGACAGAAAAAAAGGGTGGGGGTGGCAAGAGTGGCAATAAAATAAATGACTTGCATCTCGGCAGCCGTGCGATTAAAAGGTACGAGGCGATTTATCCAGCCACCCATGAAGCTGATTAGCGGCCTCTGATCAGGAGGAACAGCTTTGCCTGTTAAACTTTTCACCTCCACAAGCTCTCTCTCTCTCTCTCTCTCTCTCTCTCTCTCTCTCTCTGTCTCTCTGTCTCCCAATCTATATTATGTATTTCTCTTACTTAATTCTCCCCTTTGTCTTTGTCTGTATTTCATTCTTTCACTAGGAACAAATCGTTTTGTAACTCACTCTTTTTTCTTAGTCTTTGTTTTTCTTTCTATTTTTCATCTTCTGTGTCACTTTCACCATAAGTGTTTCTCTTTAAATCACTCTCTCCAACTTTTTGACTCTCTTTCTCGCCCCTGCCCTCTGTCTCTCTCACCATAAGCTTTTTCTCATATCTCTCTCTCACACTTTATGAATTTTTCCCTTACTTATCCTCTCTCTCTCTCTCTCTCTCTCTCTCTCTCTCTCTCTCTCTCTCTCTCTCTCTCTCTCTCTCCCTCTGTACCCTCCCTCTCTGGGGTGTGTGAGATTTGAATGTGAATGTGTTGGTGTCTGCAGTGGGTTTAGTGTTGGCCGGCTGGCCGCCCTGATTACTGAGGGGTCAGGGGTTCAACCACGGGCCGCTGTGTAGAGAGAGTGGACAGAGAGATAACACACATGAAGGCCAATAGGGGAACCTTTCATCCATCCTTCTTCAGCAACTGAGGAAAGAGAGAGAGAGAGAGAGTGTGTGTGTTGGAGGAGAGTGTACACATGTCATGTTGGTGTTAGTACAGTGTGAATTTATCTACTGTAGCTGTCATGTGCCACCCCCCCACCCCCACCCTCAGATCTCTCCACATGCCCTCAGCCAATTGGATGTGCTGTTTCCAGTGTTGTTTACACTTTTCAGACCTCTGTAATGATAATGAATTGTCTCAGCCAAAGGGGGACGTTAATTCTTAGAAGTGGCGGTTCACAGCAGAGGCATGTTGTTATTTGATATTAATTATTCCTCATTGAAAATTCCTTTTGAGGAACGTAGACATTCACCTTTTAACATATACGTGACAAATACGTAACTGTAATTAAAAACCCCATAACTGGATTTTAATAGTATAGTAAAGCACTGCTTTTAATTGCTATAACTCATATAAATGTTTTGAAGTGAATGTGTTATTCCAGACTGTTGTGATGATGTTATCTAATCTCTAATCAGGGCTTTGGCTATGTTCCAACTGCAGGAAAATCAGGTTAGTTTCTCACATCTGATCCTTTGCAATTCTGAGAATGATCAGATCAGATTTGTGTGTCCAGACACCACCAGCCTTTCTGCATGAGAGGTGGTTACAACATTGTTACTACACTGGCATGGATTTTAAATGCAGATGCAGATGCATGAGAGATGGCGGTTCAACATCGACGCGACTAACACATTATGGTCCACAATTCTTACATCACCCAAGACAAACTCAGCGACGGAGGAGGCTGCTAAACATTGTAGTGTTCTGGTCATGGCACATGAAATCAGTTTTGATTGGATGGAGAGACATTCATTCATTCATTATCTGTAACCGCTTATCCAATTCAGGGTCGCGGTGGGTCCAGAGCCTACCTGGAATCATTGGGCGCAAGGCAGGAATACACCCTGGAGGGGGCACCAGTCCTTCACAGGGCAACACAGACACAAACACATTCACTCACACACTCACACCTACGGACACTTTTGAGTCACCAATCCACCTCCAATGTGCAATGGACTGTGGGAGGAAACCAGAGCACCCGGAGGAATCCCACGCGCACAACACACCAACTCCTCACAGACAGTTACCCGGAGCGGGAATCGAACCCACAACCTCCAGGTCCCTGGAGCTGTGTGACTGCGACACTACCTGCTGCACCACCGTGCCGCCCATGGAGAGACATGTTTTTTTTAAATCTGGTTGTAATCACATTTAAACCGTCTTGAAATTTCTGTTCCCTGTTTGTCCAGACGAGCTGATTATGTCAGATTCATATTTGGGCTCCGTCTGTCTTAGTTTCAGCTTAAGAGTTTGTAGTTTGTGCACTTTGTGTTGTTACCTTTTGGACATAAATCCCTCTGTGTAACTCTCTGTAAAACCCAGAATGAGGCAGTGCATGTGAATGTAAGTATAGTCATACTGCAAACACTTATTTATTAATTATTTGTGAACTATTTGCAAAATAACATTTTATATTAAGCCTTTATTTATGGATATTACCCAAATATCTTTTTTTCCCTTTTAAGGTCAGAAGATATTATATCTGACAACTTGTTGTATATATGTGCTTCTTCACTCCATTCCAGCTCCTCTGAGGAGTGTTTGCATGTCAGCTCTGGTGACTGCGTGGAAGCTGTGATGTTTGCGCAGTGTGGATGTTGTAGATGTGTGTGTGTGTATGGGGGGGGGGGGGGTGGCCAACGGGCAGAGCCGATTGGTTGGGACAGGGGCAGAGCTGCCTGGCCGCTGGCGCTGGGAAGAGGGTGGCAGTAATGCTGTATTCCGGCTGTTAGCAGAAAGTGGAGCCTGGGGCCCTGGAGCTGACATTCTTCAGGCAGACACCTCTGCTCTAAGTGAGTCATTGTGAAGCAGTTAGTGCCCGGCCTTGTTTGCTCACAGCGACTCGGCTGCTGTTGAGATGAGCCGTGTATAACAAGGGTGGAAGCAACAGGAGTACAAACAACGTGCAGTAAATCACTGCTGGCTTTTGCGTACGTTTTAATAGTGGTAGATCTACAAAAAAAATCATATTCATATTTTTCCTTACCTTTTTTTGTAGCCAATCAGCCAATATATATAAGGTCTTTGAAGTTTCAATCTGTAGCATTAATAACAGCTTTAGCATTAGCATTAATAACTCAGAAATGCATGCCTAAATCTGTAGGCCCCTTATGACACTTATGGCGCTTTTCCACTGCATGGAACCTACATGACTCTACTCGACTCGACACGGCTCTTTTGCTTTTCCACTGGCCAAATCTGGTACCTAGTCCCTGGTACGTTTTCAGTCCCAGCTCGCTCCAGGTTCCAACCGAATAGTAGGTAACCTGAGTAGGTGCCGAATGGTGATGTGTAAACCCTGCAGAGCGCTGAGTGGTCAGAGCCATATCAATCAACACGAAATACAGAGCTCAAATCCAGCACAAGCTGCTTGTAAAATCTCTTAAGTTACAGAAGCTTTCACACTTATTTTTATCAGTCTCTCAACGGCAGCTTTTAACTTAACCTCAAAGTGTTTTGAAGACGTTTTAATATGCTCCTTGGACCGAAGCTCAACGAAAATCTCCAATGAAAACCAAATGTGCAACAAGTAAAACTGATCTGTGAGAACTGGGGAGCTGAGTCCTGTTTAATTCAAAAGACAAAATACGAATACGATACTTAAACAGTGCCTGTGTTTACAGTTGTCATTGCTGTTGTTTTCAAAGCCAGCGATTCACCAGTGACGTCACCAGCTTCATTTCACGGGGGAGCCCTTTTCCAGTGGACAAGTGACCAGCTTTAAGCAAGCTGAGTCGTGTAGAGCCGAACGCATGCGGTGGAGACGCACCATTAGTGAATTCAGCTACTTAGAGATTCACCCACTTGTATAAACTCTGTTATACCAGAAAAGCCTGAAATGAATATGATTTTAAGGTCACAGTGCTCAATTATTAAGCCACCCAGCCATGGGAGCCATGGAACTGTGTGTTCTGGTGTGATTAAGTAATATTCAGTACCGCTGGGATGAGTTAGAGTGGTGTTTGAAGTTGTGGCTGATTAACATCAAATCCTCACAGCCATGTTCCAATATCTAGTCATTGCAAAAGAGAAAAATGCCTATTATTTCCTTTAATATCAGAAGAAATGTTGAATAGCTGACTAGCACTGAATAACTCTGGTTTATCATATCTTTTCTTTCAGATGAAAACGGAGGGGAAGGAGGTGTACGATGAGAACATCCACTATCCTGTGCTGCTGACACTCTCACACAGCCCCAGCCCAGGCCTGCTGTGAACCTGGCAGTGCCAGCCTGCCCTTCTGTGTTACCCGCCCAACCCTGGCTCTGCCACTGTGACCTCCAGGGCTTTACTCAACACAGCCTTTTATCATTTTTGTTATCATATTGTTTGGGGGAGGGTGTAGGTTTTAAAGTTTTATTGGTACACATAATAGAAAATCAGAATTCAACACAGTGGTGTCATGAAACATTACCTTTTGCAGTACAGCTACCTTAAGTAGTGCCTGAATATGTGCCTTGTGATCATATGTTAATGTTAATATATGTATTGTATGTTTGCACCATGAACACCACTTACACGCATGTGCACTCGGGGGAAGGTTATGCACGTATTTTCAGGTTCTGTATAATTTTCAGTTAGACCTTTAATCTGTACTATGTGCAAATTTAAATAGGTGTACAAGAAAGTTTTAAAGCGGTTTTGTGTAACATTTAATTGTAATTAAAAATTCATTCTCCTGCTTTAGACTTTTTAAGGTAAAAGAAGTGTAATATTAGAATACCATTAAAAAACCATTGTCATTTTATTTTTTTTAAATCTCACACGTCATTTTGGATTCAATATTATCCCCAAGAACCGAACATATCTGTGCTTTTACAGCACTTTTTTCTTGATGGGATTCATAACAAGTGACGAATATGTTTTTCTCCCTTGACATTTTCAAACTAATACATATTTAGAAAAGAAATTTATGTTAAATAAAATAACAGTTGTCATTTTTAATACAAGGCAACAGTTACCATAAAATTAAAAATAGCAGGAGAATGTTTGAAGTTTTAATTATATTTATACATTACACACACACACACAAACAAACAAACAAACACAAAAACACTTTAAAACGTATTTGTACATATTTACAGAGTGGTTTTTGTTTCACAAAAATAAGTTCTCTAGCCACATTTGGTCATACATTCTTATACAAAATCACAAGCCACAGAATTTATCATTATTTTATAAAAGGCCATTTAAAAGTGGCTATGGGCCCCTCCCATTTTAGCATGCACCCAGACTTGATTCATCAATACCCACATGTTGAATCCTTACTGTGTGTGTGTGTGTGTGTGAGAGAGAGAGTGAAATTTTGTATAAGTGTATGCGACTGAGATGATGCATGATCTCATGCCTTGTTACTGTGTGATGAAAAATGTGTGATTTATTCTAAACAGGTAGAACAGGACAGTCCTCGCATGCAATGAACACTCACAAGGACATAAACCACACGCTGGCCCAGGGTGATGTGACCCATATCATAAAGTTCTGAAGGATTTTATCTAAAGAAAGAGATTTTTGTGTAACGTAATTGTTGAGATGTAAACAAAGTAAAAGAGGGTGGTTTGAATTGAAATGCTGCATTGTAGAGAAAGTTAGATTCGTTTACAGAGCTCTCTTTTGAGTCTGAATATGTGTTACTGATTATGGTAAAGTAGTGGTAATCTGAAAGTAAGAAAAATAAGATTTCTTTGGATACTGTTCTGCCTTACAATTCCTTATATCAATACCATGAATGGATTATGAAGGACACAGTGTCGCTGATGCAAATAGCAACACTTGTAGAACATATTGTTAACTGTGAGTGAGATATAAACCAGGTCTGTGGAGTGCTTTGCATTAAAAAAAAGTGTTCCTCCGAAAACTTTCACAGCATGATCAAAAAAGCAGTGTCTTAGTCATTATATTAAGAACCTTTTCTGCATTAAATGGTTCAGATGTCTGGTTCCCATCATCACCACATGAGCGTTTCTGACCTGGCAAATTCCTCTGGAACAGAGAAGCCTTCAAACCATTCTGAAACACTTTGTTTGCATTTAATGGTTTAATTATGCAGCCATTTTGATGCCCTGACATGGCGGATCTAATAATCATTTTCATGCTAATTGTGCATAACCATGTTCTGTTCATCCTGTCGCTATAGAGATGGAGAACACCGGTCTGATGTAGTGTTGCTGTATCTAGTGTGTACTCCAAATGTCGCGCACACGTCTTGGTAGGAGAGGGGAGTGTACATGTACAGCACTGAATATGTTGTACTTCACTGTGACCCACTTTTACTGCCCATACTAAAGTTCTGTGAGCATATTGTGTTTGGTGACCACGCTGTAGTACAGTGCTTACAGAAAGACCTTCAACACTGTCTGGAATGCTGTGTGTTAGCAGGCTGTTTTCAGCAGAAAGATGCATGGCACAATCAAAGACTCCAGAATTAGATCCTCACCCACTGTGCATGCTAGAGGAGGCATCACATCTGAAGTATTTGGCAGTGATCTGTATTCAGAGGAAATAATGTGCATTATAGTGTTTGAGCCTGTTTACACCTTAGCTGAACATGTGTTCCATGTCCAGATTATTTCTGGATGAGCTGGATTATGTTTACAGTTTTTTCTTTCCCATGATGGATCAAATGCTGTTTGTCAAAGATCAGAGAAATGATTTAAAACCAACAGCCAATCCTCAGCAGTGGTCAGCGCTACCACAGTCCAGAGGAGTTTTTGGGCACAAGGAAGTCATGACTGGTCGGATAGGATTGCACCTGGTTTTACAGATAAAGACAAACTGCTGTTTATTTTGTGCACAGTGTCAGATGTGGAGCGAGTGTGGTCACTGATATTTAAAAAAAGTAATAAAATTATACACACACACACACACACACACACACACACATATATATATATATGACACACCTGCCTTTAAAAGAGTGGTGCCTTTCTACAGGTTCAGGTGCAGTACTGTGCTCCAGATCTTAAGTCTAAGCAAAGCACATTTCAGTTGTCTTTTCCCATGATCCGAAAACACATGGTAATGCAGAGTGTAAACAGGCACTTCATATTTTTCCTGTGATATATATTTTGACATATCAATTATACCAATCCCTCACACATTCTTAATCAGATTCAGTGCAGAATTATCTGTTTACGTTTTTCTGATCACTTCTATTTCTATTAATTTTTTTTTCCAGAGCTGTGTGCTTTTGCACTGTGACTATTTCCTACTCAATACACAGATGAGTCCAAAGTGATTGGTTTACACTAATGGAGCGGGTGGTTGTAATTACTGTGATTAAATCATTATTTGAAACAGTTTTGTGTCCTGTGCTGATTTCCCCACAAGTATTATTGTATCTTTGTAACATGTACATGCTCTCAGCGCTTAAGGACCGAATCGTAGTTTCCAATTTTTAACAACATGGTTTTAACCTGATAATTTATTGTTTTTTTTTTTTATTATCATTACATAGCTTGTTTAATATTCTTTTTTTAAAACACGTATTTACTGAAAGGACTGTGTATGGCTACGTTTTCATGCAGATGCGTCATAAAATGTGTTTGTATATAGTTTAATTTTAACATTATTAATTTTCAAAAGGATGAAATTTTTTAAAAGGATCATTCCAAAACAATAATAAATATAGTAAAAAATATCTTTATCTTACAGTTATGTCTTTATTTTTCACTTCTTCCAGTCTCGTAAATATTATATCTGAACTCTTGCAGTGCTGTAGATTAAACCCAGACTCCGGGAGTCAGATCTGTTCTGTAGGAGTGGCCTAATCCTCAGGCCTGAGTTATGGAGGCGGCTGCTGGGAGTGGGGGTGGGGGGGAGTGCCCCCTCTCTGTCTTTTGAGATTTGAAAGAGGCCTGTTCTCCCCTCCCTCCATCCTGCTCGAGGGAGAGGGAGAGAGAGCTAGAAAAAGCGAGCTCCCTGTTCCGTACAAGGGCTCCATTAACTTGACCACTTGGCCTTTGCACACAAAGCCTGGGCCGGCCCCCTGTCCCACCCACCCAATTATGTGCGATTAGGCTCAGTGTGCTGTGTCAAGATGCAGAGAGACGCGGAGAGTAGGCGCTGTTAACCGGCCGAGAGAGGGCAGCCATTTAAAAAGCCGCTACATGCAAGTTTCATGCAGGTTGCCATATTTCCCACTAGCGCATGGAGCTCGATGGAGGTTCGCATTAGTTCCGTCGGCGCTGTGCAAATTGCTTGAATGCGCTCGGAGGTGGCGGATGTGTGAGTGCGCTACAAGGAGAAATGGAAATTCTCAATTAGTTTGTTTGCTCATGCATTTTATGCCTAGTTTCCATTCAAATGTCCAGCAGTGGGAGAGATGTGTGGTGGAAATATTGTGTGTGCTTGGAAACGCTGGAGATTTGATTGCGGTTGAGGGCAGCTGGCAGCACACTTGGCTCTGATTCCTCCCACTGAAGCATGACTTTCCACACAAACACTGCAGGCACCATGCTGCTGGAGTCATGTGTTCAGCTCAGCTCACAGGCCAGGCCTACAGGGTCAGGGCAAAGACCCCCGCACTGATAGGGAGTGGGCTGCACTGGCTCAGGTGGCTATTTGAGCTCCTCTCACCCCACACGCTTGCACACTCATCTTTGATAACAGCTGGCTTCTCAGCGATAGAAATACTTGCAGGTAAACAGTAAGCCTTTACAGGACAGCAAGCCTTCATATTTACAGACCAGTTAATTACATTTGTTGATTGGTGAGCACACACATATATATATAACTGGAATGTTGTGTTATAAATGTATATTTAAGCTCATTACATACATTCTCATGTTGAGCATAAAAGCTAAAGGACGGAACGCTCTGTTCAGTGTCAGAAAAAAGGGCTACTGCTCGTTATTGTACATCAAGGGCACATGTAGTGTAAATACACCTTCAGATATAGGACTTAAGATCCAGGAGTATGCCACTGAGGATGCACTATATTCAGTGTTCCAGGACAAAATGCATATTTGTAATTGGAATATTCAGTGCCTGTGTTTTCAGTTCTGTGGCTTATGTGCTCATTATTCATTTAATTAATTTTTGTAATGAAACTTTCTCTGGGAATCCATAATTGTTATGGGGTGAACATTTCTCATACATGTAAAGCAGAGGGACTTGAATGGGAATGTCCACTTAGCGATTTTTCATAGAGCTTAAAGTCCACAGAGGTCACATAAGCAAGACAAATTCACGCATGTTTTTTCAAGCATTACACTTTAAGGAAAAAACACTTTTTCATGTTTCTTAGAGTGCAATTTAGAAGATGCCATGTTTGGACTTGGGGTCAGCCTATCTTTGTTCATTTTCTAACAAAATTTTGTCTAGCAAATGTCGACATACATCCTGTCTGCTGAGTGATCTCACTTTTGTCATAGAAATAGTTTTACAGCTCTGTGACTGGACCACAATAATCAAAACAGAGGTTGTGCAAAATTAACACGGCGAAAGTTTACCCATCTGATGTTTTTTTATTGGTCTGTAATAAACTGGACCTGAGATATACATGAAATGCATCCACTCAGGGCTGAGTGAGACAAGTTTGATTATCACAGCAGTGGTTAAGTCAGCAGAATTATTAATAATAATTGCAAACAATGTTCTATTACAAAATAATTATACAGTATTTTCAAGAATCTTCTTTTTTATGACATACAGTGTGGGGTGTGGGCTTTAAACATACCACAAAAAATGTTATGATTATTACCTCTTTTATTAGAGTAATATTTATTTGAAGTTTTTTTTTTTTCAAATTTTGTTACAGCATTTTAATTAAAAAAATGTTTTTCTTAAAATTAAATTATTTGATTTTACACACACACACACACAAACACACAATACATATATATTTTTAAATTCACTTCATTCTAAATACTTACTGTTCTTCAAAATGTACTTTATTAATCTTTGTGTTTGTTTTAGTAGGCTTTAAACTCAAACATAGTATAGTACATGAGCTGATGTTTTTTAAATTACACTCTACTTGTTGCACTACAATATACAGGTGGATAACATGATCACGATCACTCCTTTGACATTAAACCTTGGTTTATTTGCGGAAACTCTAGAAAGCGAGAGAGGTCTTACATGGCTCAGAAATTACATTCTCATTATGACATATTTGACTCTAAAGACTTTACAAATGGAAATACATGAATACAACTGTAGCACAAATTTCACAGACTGGTTCTTACCACATACATGTGTTATTAACAAACTGTGTGTTTGTGTGTATAAACTATTATCACTCTTACACTGATATATACAGAGATATGGTGTTTATTATTTACTGTGTGCTTAAGCAGGGCTTCATTTTATAGTTTGGAAACATTTAAATGATGCTGTTTGACAACATTCAGATTTCAACACTGAGCTTAATGATTATTGCTGAGAATAGTGGGAATTTCAGTGATTTCAGTAGTAGCTCTCTCTCTCTCTCTCTCTCTCTCTCTCTCTCTCTCAAGTTCTTTTAGTATTTCTGCTGTTTACTTGTTTGAATTGGGACTAACTCTGTGAGTGTTCTGGCGCAACATTGCAGCATTCACTTCCCAAAAACCTGCACCTCTTCCCCACCAGAGTCCTGCACCTCCACACCCCCCACCCCCAACCACTCGTCCTTGATTTGAAAAGCAATAAAAGCTCACATTCTTTCTCTCCAGCATGATTTTTTTAAAATGCTTTTGATGAATTCTAGTGTTTCTTCTTTTTTTTTTTTTTTTAATTTTTTTTTATTATTATTATTGAGGAAGTAGATTTTAAAGTCTCTGTCCGGAAATTTCTTACTTTCTTTATGAAAGGTTTTCCTTGGCGGAGCAGAGCTGAGAGGAGCTGAAAGCATCCCTGAGTGTTGGCGGCAGGGCAGGAAGTGCTTCACTTCTGCTTCAGCCCTGAGGAACCTGAATTACCTTCGCTCCTCCATATTCTTCACTGAGAAGAGCGCCTCGTGGGGATGAATAGAGTGGATCCGGCTGTTTGTCAACACTGCTGCATCTGCAAGGCCGTTTCCAAGGTTGCATTCGTTTATCTTCTGTAAAAGCCAATTTTAGCATCTTATATTGTAGCTATGAAAAGGTGAAGCAATTCTGTTGAAGTTCACTCTCAGTGGCTGGATGATATGGTAGGTATATAATACAGTATAGCCATAGATTCGAAGACATGGAGTTGCTGAAGGTGCTCAGTTGTCTACATTGCTAATCTGCCCTTTAAATAAAATAAAGGTGCTAAACTGTGTTCTTTGGAGCAGAGCTAAAAGAAGAACCATAGTTTCATCCTAAAAGGATATTCCAGGCGGATGATTTTTTTAATTGACCTCCCGTTATCTTCAATGTTTTTTTCCCTTTAGAGTTAATTTGACCATAGTGTTTTTAAACGTCTAGAAAATCATTTGAATATTTTTTTTTTAAATTACAACCTATGTCAGGTATTTTCTTTGCTGAATCCCTAAATACATAAATATGTGCACAGATATTCTGATGTGATTTATACAGCTTAAACAGCCTGGGGTCAAACTGACCAAAAAACCTAGAGAATGTACAGTAAATGTGTACAGGTCATTGGAAATATGTCATGATGTTAATATAGTTTTTACTCAGTTGTTGAAAATGAAATATGACGAAAATTGGCATGCATTTTTTATTTACAGACTTTAAACTTTAATGGGAACAAACTGACGCCAAAGATAACAGAAGGCTTAAAGGAATGCTGCTGAGACAGCTGCCTGTGAAGAACATTTTCTTGTGTGCACAATATATGATTTATTATTTACAAAGCTGGATTGTGGAGAAGTGAGAACTGTTTCCAAAGAAGGGAGTTCCCACCCATTGCTCACCAGCAGCTCAACACAGACTCACAACAAGCCCACAGTGTCCTAGTTAATCTAACATTTTTATTTGATTAAATTGATCATAAACAGCTGCTTTCCATTCTATCAGCAGAATGGCCACTAGGGGGGCGTACAGAAAGAGGCTAAAGGACCTCCACATAATGTAAATGTCCTATACCAATATAAAGGACTATTCTAGAACTGTATGTCCAAACCAAGAGCCATTAAGGAACCTTTATGTTTGGGAGTGCAAAAAACAAAACCCAATGGCTTCATCTGCAGTTGAGAGGTAAGCCTCTTTGGGCTGAGGGTTTTGAATGTGGTCTGCCTGAAGGAGTGCTCTTACACAGAGCTTCCTCTCCATCACGGCCTGCCTCTATACTTCACCTGCATCTGACATTAAGCTTTTTGTAAAAGAGCCAAGCAGCTGAAGAGGCAGTGGACCTCTGGAGGGGAACCTGCATATCATCTGTAGATTGATTCCTCATGAAGTTGATTCTGTATCATAGATCACTTAGTGGTGGATAAACATCTTGGCCTGGATTTTTCATGTGCATGATTTTTTTTATTTCGCCTGAACATTATGGGAATACACAGGACACATTTGTGCGTGTACCATGTGCCAGAGCCATTTTACAGGAACTAGTGGCGTCAAGTTCTCCTGGCTTTTCTCTATCACCAAGGGGACCATGTGAATGCCCCTGAGGCTCTCATCCTTTTCAAGCTCTGCGATTGGTCAACAAGCCTCTTCCTCTCACAAGTGGCCTGCCAAGCACTAAGAGGGTCAATTCCTTTCTCTGAAGGTCAACGAGGCAGAGACTCTGCACTGCCATCAAATCTTCTGTCACTCTCATAAGCACACAGTTAGCCTTAGACGCTACCTTCGTCTAACTGAGATCAGCTACAGCCAGCAGCCTCTAGTGCTTCTCTGGGTCTACGTCTTGTGGCTGCCATGCTAATTCCTGCTTGCAGTCTTTCTCTGTGTAGATTACGCCGTGCTTTGTGCCTAGGCCTGGATTATAGAAACAGTGCCCCATGCTCTTCTACATGCAGCCAGGCTGTGCAGCAGATTAACTCACACTGCTCATATTAATTAACCGTTTGAAGCTGTTAATTAGGGTCCCACAGTTTCTCTAATTGATAATGTCGACTCACTGTCAACATTAGAGAACCTGAAGCTTTAGCCTGTCACACCACTACGGCTCGTCTCGAAGTATTATGGTTTAGTGGACTGCCATAAACCTGCCAAAGAATACTGTTTTTTTTTTTTTTTTTTTAAAGAGAGACGTATTAGAGAAGATGCACTGGTCATATGTAAGTTAAAGCTATAGCTCTTATTAGATATGAACAATCTTTCCTCTTGCTTACTGCACACATTTTCAGTTTTATTATATAAAGTTATATGTGTGGAAAACAAAGTGATTTATTTTTCATTGTAAAAAAAGAGAAAAACAAAAACTAAACAAATCCTCTCTGATTTAACACAGACGGTGATGGTTTAAACCAAAGTATACATGCTTCACTCATTATTAGAACTGGCACAGATCAATAAAATTGGTATAATCAAATATGTAAAAACAGGAAAACTAAACAAGCATCCATTATTTTCTCCCCACATTCTCCAAAAACCAAACAAATAAATTAAACAGTGATACACAGTCCCCATACATAAGTCATTTCCAGTTTTTCTGGCACAGCTGGTTTATATTCTTTGTAACTGATGGAACTGATTTTTATTCATAACAATACTTTATTTAATGACATCATTTCCTGAAATTCTTGCTGCATATATAAATAAATAGAAACCAATTGCTTCCATTCTTAATTTCTTATGTATATCTATGCATATTTCCTGTGACCAATACTGTTTATTCACTAATTAGTTTATTAGTTTGTTGTTTGAGTGGTTGGATATTTTAATCAACAGAAAATTCCATTCTGCTGAAGTTCAATGAGTAAAATTTTTTTTGACATTGATAAAATATGAATAAATTTTAATTTCCATAACCAAAACTGAAGCCTGACACATGAAGGAATAATAAAATAATACTGTTTTTTTTAAATCACACACTATATGTGGCCCTTTAACTAAAAATGTAAATTTTATTAATTTTTAAATTTTGTATGATACAATTTCTGAATGCACCATATTTAGGTATTGCACAATATTTTTTTTCTCTAATTGGTCTTTCATTCAGTTCACTGCATCAGTTAAAACCATTCTTTAAACTTTTTTTTAGACTTTACAATTTTTTTTTTTAACTTTGATTGAGTTCAATTGAACCATTGATATCAAATGTTTGTCTGTGTTCTTCAGAACTTTTCTGGAAAACTTAACATTGAGCCGATGAAAAACACTGCTCCAGAGGTCCTTGAACTAATTAGTACTCTGTTCTTCTCTCTGACCTTTTTACATTTGATATAGTGGTGGTAATAAAAACACCTAAAGCACAAAGGCTCTTTTTGTTGATCTGCACAACCGTGTTTCCACATTTAGAGAAAGTACAGTTGTTTCTGTTACTGTCTGAACCTTGTCTTGAGGTATGAGGTCATTCACCAGACCTCCCACAGTCCTCTGTATCATTACCTTCTTCCTCTGAATCTGTCTCACAACATCTATGTCGACAACTGAGCCGACACACCAAATATTAATTTTTGTTTCGTAAAAATACTTTGTAAAATTGTCTGAATGTGTTTTGCTGCTGTAAAGGACAGATTGAATTTTCTGAATATGTATTAAAATTAATGAGAATTTGAAAGGTAGAATACACTACATCTATGAAATGGAAGAAAAATGCTTAGTTTTACTACAAGTAACATCATACAAATCACACCTGGTATTGCTTCAGTTTAAAAAACTAGTCTTGAGATTTTCCCCTGTGTTTTCATGAAGATGGCAACAATTGTGTAATGGTTTGGTAAATGCATGTAAATACTTCCATTTCATTCACAGTTCAGTAGAGAATTCAGAACACTGCCCCAAAAAGATGGAAGTTGTTTCAGTATTTCTTTTCATTACATGATGAAAGAGCCACTTCTAAAGATCATGCATCATATTTGATACGTTCGGCTTTAAAAATTCAAACAAAGATAAATAAACAGGTTAAAGGGGGAGCTCCTACTGGAATTTGGTTTAATATAAATACTGTTCAAATTACAATCTATATTAAAATAAATGTGTGAAGGAATAAAAATGGCTGTTTACAAGCTTCCAAACTCCATATCTCTTGACAGTAATACAAGCTCAGATATGAGAGCTGAAGTCATGTTCGTCAATTGGCACAGAACCAGTCCAGAAGCCAGGCTTTGTGAGATATTCTGCGATGACATGTCTTTTGTGACGTTGGTGTTTTATTGACATGTAAACCCGTACATTAAAACATTAAAGCATCTCCTTTTGTATTCTCTGTACAGCTACATAATGCCATGACTAACGCTTATTATTCAAAGGGTAATCTAAAGATTTAAAGACTTTTTTTAACATGTTATCTGTAGCTACTGGAAAGCTAATAAGAAACAAAAAATGCATCCAAATATTGAAAAATATTTGGAAAACGTTTTCTCTCTGTTTTTATAATATAAATCAGTCTCTAACAAAATCATCATTAGTATAATGCATATGTTTATATTAAAGCCTGATGACTATTATGTAGTGTTCTCCCCGTGTCCGCGTGGGTTTCCTCTGGGTGCTCCGGTTTCCTCCCACAGTCCAAAAACACACTTTGCAGGTGGATTGGCGACTCAAAAAGTGTCCGTAGGTGTGAGTGTGTGAGTGAATGTGTGTGTGTCTGTGTTGCCCTGTGAAGGACTGGCGTCCCCTCCAGGGTGTATTCCCGCCTTGCGCCCGATGATTCCAGGTAGGCTCTGGACCCTAAATTGGATAAGCGGTTACAGATAATGGATGGATGGATGGACTATTATGTAGCATTATTTCACACTGTAAATTATATAAAAAAAGAATGTGTATCTACAAAATTTTAAGAGAAGAGATAAACAATGATCAGCTTGCAGTGGCAGTATAGTTTTATACGTCATTTTCAATCAAATAAAAAGGAAAAGAATAATCATGTGACAGTGTTGTGTAGTGTCTGTAAGTTCTGGATAATAAACAGAGGTCTTAAAGCTCTATATAGTTACAAATCAAAGTGGCGGGAAAGTAGGAGCTTCTGTCTGACCCATCTGTCAACCCCATTTTTTCTGTACATCAAAGATGGCTCCTGAGGAAGTGTCTGACCACCGGGAAAAACAATCTTGTGTGTATATGTGCTTTGCCCGGCCAAAACCTGAACAGGAGAACTTTTTTTTGATCTTCCAGCCTGTCGCCTTGTTAACTTCCTGCCAGAAGAGGCTGTGTTTCCTGGGCCGGGTTGTTGGGAGGTTTTGAACACTGGTCATAGCCATGACCTGTCTGCAGACCCCCCGTTTGCGTACATTTTCACCTCCTGTGTGCGGAGTTCTGAAGGGCTTTCATGTGAGCAGACCTCAACTCCTTAACTGTGGATTCATACTGTCCAGTGGCATGTGATGATGGTAGTGAAACATACACTGTATATACAAAAGTTCTAGTGGGAGAAATCAGCTATTTTTTGATTCAACACTTCTGTGTTCAGGTGTGATTACACAGAGCTTGTGCAATCACAGAAAAGCATTGCTAATAGAACAGGTCACCATGCCCAATAATGATTGTTAACATAAGACAATGGGCTTTGGAGAAAGTGGAACTGCATTTTCTGGACTGATGGAGCAAAGTCCTGGACTCTTGGGATGACGCATGTTACCCAGAACGTCCAGTGTCTAACCTCGCTAAAGTTTTTATAGCTGAATGCTACCAAATCTTCACAGATGTACCAACACTGGGTGTGAATGATGAGAATAAATGCTGATTTTTAAAAAAGATTTATGTTGAAAAATGTATCCAACTAGAAGAATTGCATCGCTGATGCCAACATTACTTTTTATTATAATGGGTGCACAGAGAAAAATCTCCATGAGCATATGTTGCTTACATAAAACCATGCTGATTACTAAGTCATGTGATCTGCGAACAAACCAGGAAGTTAAAGCAAAGATTCCTGAAAAAGAATCATTGAAATATTCTTTCCAAAATATGTTTTATTATTTATTATTAATCAGAGACAGAGGTGTGTGATGTGAGAGAGTTCCAGAGACACGGAGCAAGTCTGGAGTCAATGGTGCTGTGGATATTTTCAGAGGAAGAGGGGAGAAGGCCACAGAAAACAAAATGACACACCTTAGTACACAATAAAGCTAAATTTTGAAAAAAGAGCTCCATTTTATTTTGATATATATTAAAGATAAATAGTTTGATCCAATTTCCAAAGCAGATTTTTTTAAAGCCTTCCAATTTAAAAAATAAATAAATAAAATATTTTTTTTGCCTCCCAAGAAGAACAATTGAATCTTTCCTCCAACAGTTCAAAAGAGTCGGCTCAGTTTGGCCATCACTGACGCCCTTTGATCATATGCAACATAGCATGACGATACAATTCACTTAATTTTAAAAACAAATTTTATTATAGATCACTTTTTACAACTGGTGTTGTCATAAAATGTAAAGACCTTTACAGTAATAGAGAACATCAGGTTTTCAGCTCAAAGCCTTTAATGGTAAAATGGACTTTTAAATTCATGTATAGTTGTACATATATTTTCAATCCATACTATTTTATGCTTACACACGCCTCAAAACCATGATCCAAACGGGAAGCATAGAGTCTAACAAACTACACTTCCTGTACTAACACACACAGGGAGGGAGGAGCAGTTCTAGAAGTTACACAGCAAGGAGTGATACTACTATTTTACTTATAATCAAGTTATAATCAAGGTGTTTTAGCACTGTGCTCTTACACGATAGGTTATTTCTCAGAAGTAAATATATTTTCATTTGGAATAAGTCTTGGGGATACTGTACTCACCTCTTTTGCTACTGTACAAATGCCTGCTAGCAAGTGCTAGTCCACTTCCCAGTGTAAACAAGGAGAAACAAGAAGAAGCTATGACGTCTTCTTTCATCCCTGTTTCCCCCATGTCTTTTTTCGCCTCCACTGCAGTGGTCACGTCCCCGGCTCAGAGAGAAATGGCAGCCGCTCGAGAGCAGAGGGCTCTTTTCCTTTTCTGTTTTTTTTTTTTTTTTGTAAGGGAAAAAAGAAAAAAGATTCAAGTCAGGGAGAAGCGAGCTCGGGAGAGAAGGGGCCTGTCATGGACCTCAATGGCCGCATTATGTAAATCTCTGACGTCCCTTGATGTAAACCTGAATAGAAACACATTAACGTCTTGTATGTACTTAAAAAGAGCCCAGACTTTGCCTGGCGCTGAGGCGGGAGATCCAGTAATCATGTTGACAAATTAATGGCAGAGAATTAGCTGTCCATTAAAAGTGTATTATGTGCCACGCTGGCACATAAAATTACTCCCAAATAAGTGTGGGAGCGGGAGAAAAGCACACAAGTGCGGAGAGAGTGTGTGATGGAGCTGCTGCTGACATGAGGGGGCCGTTTGACTGACATTTTCAGACCCAGAGCCATCAAAGCACAGTCAGAGTGCCTTCAGGTGCTAACCTTTGTTGAAAGGTTGTAATGAGGTTGTGTGGGGGTTGAGATGTCAGACTTTGGTTCTCTGATTCTTTGCAGCATGTGTGTGAGCGAGAGAGAGAGAAATGCGGTGGTGTTGGCTGAGGGTTTTAAGGAGACAATCAGCATACCTGTCTCATAACCCTGTTTTATTTCATGGATAATTTGGCCCTGCTGTGCATTGATGTAGTGTCACCAAACGTGCCATTGGAACCGGAGCGCCTCACCCTGCCAGCTCTTGTCTTCCTCACGCTGGGGCCACCACAGTGTGACGTACTCAGAAAGAGAGCCAGGCCCGTCACCTGCCATGATAGCTATCAATTATTTATCATTTCATCATGACTTAATGCTGATCTTGCTCAAAGGGAAAAAAATCTAATTTAACAGCTGGCCCTGCTGCTTTTCTCCTATTCACTGTTATTCATCACTGTGCTTCCCTTTATTCCCAGGCCGACTGAAAAAGCAGGAACAGGGTTTAATAGTGGGTTGAATGGATTTGAACACCTTGAACTCTGCATCCTATAAACTTTACAAAAGCCTACTCCCAGCTTAGCTACCAACAGCTATTACATTGTCCAGTTTTTTACAGTAATTGTACTGTAAATCTGTAGCATCAAATGCCTCCAGTGCACTTCTGTGAGGGACTGAGACCTTGTTCACCCCAGCAACACTGGCTCAGTGTAGTTTGACTCTCTAGATACTGCAGCTATAGCTCAGCCCCCACCACCACCAACAACAACCACCTACTGATTCACTGGCTCCACCTCTTATATACACCACCAGACACCAATTAATCTACTTCTGGTTACTGTCTCACTTTTCTGTTGTTGTTTTTGTTTGTATTTTTTTTCTCAAGTTTACGTGATAAATTTGTGGAAATTTAAAGCTTTATTTAGTTATATATTTTAAAGATTTTATACTCTGTTTGAAGAATTCAATTAACTAATGTTCTCAGTTTCTATCTTCTTAGTTGTTAGCTGAGCTATCCACATTACACACGATGCCAACAACATAGGCAGAGTGAGGAGAAGCATGTTATTCCTCTCAGACACATGTAGACTAGTAATTTGTGCTTCTCTAGGACTCGAGGCCTTGGATGGCTAAAGCACCACAAGTGATCTTGCAGTGATAGGGCCAATATTTTAGACCTCTGTACCACTCAGGAGGCCATATGTGGGAATTCTGAACAATGCTTTAGATCTTTTAATTCTTTAGAGATTGCAGAGATTGAATTTAAGAATATTCATTTTATATTTCTCACAGGAGCTAACTCCCATAGACACTTAAAAATAAAGGTGCTACAAAAGTTATTTAAGCGATGCCATAGAAGAACGTCTTTTGGTTCCATAAAGAACAATTTTTGCAAATATGTTTAAATGAGAAAAGAACCTGGATGGTGATGGATTTTTAAACCTTTAAAAGGTTCTTCACCCTCACACATCTCTTAAACAAACATGGTTCTTTATAGAACGAAAGGCGGTTCTTCTAAGAGCCATTTGTAGCACCTTTTTCCGAGTGTAGTACAACTCAGTAGCATACTGTTCTGTTAAAAACTATTAAAAATGACTATACAATTATACTATTAAACTATAGTTGTATATTAAACCATACAGCAGTCGTTAACAGTGTAGGTTTCTTATTAAGGCTTAAGTTTATTTGGGTAAATTTCTTGAAAATATAGCCTCATATACACTCTCAGAAAAACTCACTGTGGTGGTACCTTTTGTTAGGGAACATAATTGTACCATATTTTATAATAATTGTGGATGTTTAACTTGTTCATTTCATAAGCCCCATTATATCTCCAGGACTTCTGTTTTATTATTTTATCTTACACAGATCTATAATGAAAGATTACAAATATGCAGCTCTCCTTCTGGAGAAGACAATGTAGTGTACCTTCAGGGAACTCAACTTTTGTACCTGTAAAGGTAAATTTACACTGTCTGTACCTTTAGTGACCAATAATGTACTTTTATGGTATATTTTTTCCCTGTCAGTGTATATTTATATGTTTTCAGGCTATAACTATGTCGAGTATTGCTAACCAAATGATATTCCCTTTTTACACTGATGGATGTGTAAATACAGCCACAAGAGTGTAAGTAATGATGTTGATGATTATGCATCTCAAACACCAGTCTAAATTATTTTACAGCTATTAGAGACTGGTCCATCACCATAATAAATGCCATTACACAGCTCCACAGCCCAGTGCTACGGGGCTTTATATCCATCCAGTGGATTCTTGGCATTGAGTATGGTGACCTTAAAATCATATGCAGCTGCACTAGTTTTATACATATGTGTGTGGACAGGGGAATATGTGTCCACAAAGAAAGCATCTTAAAGTATCTGAATACACATATTATAAGCCGTAGATTTGAACTCTGACTATTTACAGTGTGACAACAACACACATATAAACACCCTATTATTAGTGGGTTTTTTCCCCTCTCCTGACTCAGGATTCAATATGAACCAAACTCTTACACAGTGCAGCTTTACGGTACCTGGGAGGCATTTAATCAAACCCCGATTATCTCACTTTTGCCTTAAAAATGTAAAAGCCTGTAAATCCCTGTCTTTGGAAGTTGTACGCCACTGATCGTATCAGAGCTTACACTGGGCAAATCATGCGTGAGATCTTGATCTTATTGTTACATATGCACTACAAATGTCCTTTCTGACACATCTCCCAGTTGTGCGCTGGGAGATGAGATACGGCATGTAAAGATAGTGGCATATGTTAGGAGCAGTGGGGTAAAAATGTCAGTGAAGTTAAATGATATAAATGTCAGCCGTGCCACTTTGGCACCTGAACCTGCAATATGTACACGTTAGTCTGTCAGCTATCTTTGCGCCTTCCAATGTATACATGGCCATTTGAGCTGCAGCTCCAGGCGCTTGAGTGACAAGACAAAGCCGGAGTTAAATAAACATTGGAGACGCGGTTATTTCTCCCTTTCTTTCTCTCCACACGCCTAAAATGTAATTCAGATGTCAGTGCGATGTCTCTGTACGGTATGGTGTGGGTTCGTTCGTTCTCTCTCTCTCTCTCTTTCTTTCTCTCTTTCTTTCTCTCTCTCTCTCTCTCTCACACACACACACTCTCTCTCTCTCTCTCATTTCATTGTTCCTTTTGTTCCCTCTGCTGCTCCTTTATCGAACAAGACATCGCAGCGAGAGAAGAAAAGATGACACTTTCTCAGTTGTCCTTCGTGTCCTCTTTGGAGTGCTTGTCATTTTGGCAGCAGCATGGTGACAGCAGCCTCTACAGCAGCCCAGCCCAGCCCCAGCTTACAGTAAAGTAACTCTAATGGAACCGTCTCCCCGACTGCCAGCTTTCCCCCGGCCCTGTGCCTCTCTCTCTCTCTCTCTCTCTCTCTCTCTCTCTCTCTCTCTCTCTCTCTCTCTCTCTCTCTCTCTCTGTTTCTTTCTCTCTCCACCATAGGACCTGCTTAAACGAAGCAGTCCTATCACTACATCTCTGACTTTTTTAAGCCATTTTTTATGGTCACTGTTTTCCCCTAAAACAGGTATATCCCAAAATCAGGATTATTTTATCCTATTTCCTACATATTAGCTCACACATTAGCTCATACGATAAGAACTGTTTTGCTGGGGCTGGCATTGCTGTTAGGAGTCTGGTCATCTATTTAACCCTATAATGCCAAACATATCAAATATGATACATGATCTTTAGAAGTTGCTCTTTCATCGTCTAATGAAAAGAACTTCCATCTTTTTGGGGCAGTGTTCTGAGTTCTCTACTGAACTGTGAATGAAATGGAAGTATTTACATGCATTTATCAAACCATTACAGAATTGTTGCTATCTTCATGAAAACACAGGGGAAAATCTCAAGACTAGTTTTTTAAACTGAAGCAATACCAGGTGTGATTTGTATGATGTTACTTGTAGTAAAACTAAGCATTTTTGTTCCATTTCATAGATGTAGTGTATTCTACCTTTCAAATTCTCATTAATTTTAATACATATTCAGAAAATTCAATCTGTCCTTTACAGCAGCAAAACACATTCAGACAATTTTACAAAGTATTTTTACGAAACAAAAATTAATATTTGGTTTTCCAAAAGCCTTTGTGTACAAAGTGTGTCGACTCAGTTGTCGACATAGATGTTGTGAGACAGATTCAGAGGAAGAAGGTGATGATACAGAGGACTGTGGGAGGTCTGGTGAATGACCTCATACCTCAAGCCAAGGTTCAGACAGTAACAGAAACAACTGTAGTTTCTCTAAATGTTGAAACACGACCTCTATATCAAATGTAAAAAGGTCAGAGAGAAGAACAGAGTACTAAGGGGTCAAGGACCTCTGGAGCAGTGTTTTTCATCGGCTCAATGTTACGTTTTCCAGAAAAGTTCTGAAGAACACAGACAATCATTTGATATCAGTGGTTCAGTTGAACTCAATCAAAGTTAAGAAAAAATTGTAAAGTCTAAAGAATTATTTTAACTGATGCAGTGAAGTGAATGAAACTAAATGAAAGACCAATTAGAGAAAAAAAATGGTAAATGCCTAAATATGATGCATTCAGAAATTATATGATCCAAAATGTATAAATGAACAAAACTTAGATTTTTAGTTAAAGGACCACATAATGTGTGATTTTCCAAAAAAAAATCAGTTTTATTGTATTTTTATTATTATTGTGTGTGTGTGTTGCCCTGTGAAGGACTGGCGCCCTCTCTACGGTGTATTTCCACCTTTTATAATTTCATGTGTCAGGCTTTGTAGGATTAAGAGTTTAACAAGGAATACTACTTCAATTATTAATGGGTTTGTTAAAGTTATGATATAAGGAAATGCCACTGGAGAATACAATGTTGTTTCAGTCTAATATCTGTCTGTAACATGATAGATGACTGCAGGTCATTTCCCAGAAAAAAAAAATCTCATGATGAGTTTGTACATATTTAACTAAAACTCCATTCCCAGGAATCACACAATATGTGAACTTTAAACTTAGAGGATATAATTGTTCATTTATTAAGCATATCTAACATAAAAATCCCCCTTAACCCTAACCCTAAGTCTAACTGTAACCCTAACCTTAACCCCAACTCTAAACCTAACTATAAAACTCACCCAAATTCAGCTCTATAAATAAACCTAAGCTTCAGAACATACACAAAAGTGTATTTTTTTTCTTCCTGCAGAGTTTAAGTGACCTTCTCCCACAGCATTTTTAAAGCACTCTGCCTTTAGTTCTTCATTGTGTACATGTCCAACACAATGTGTGTGCAGTGAAATGAATAAAAATGTGTCTGCTTACAAGTGTTAAAAATATCTGTGCTGCTCCTTTCGCCACGGATATTTTAGAGGACACTCCTGGTAGAACTCCGTGGGATGGGGTTTCAGCATCTTTCAATTGAGTCAATGCTTCAGTTTAGTGAATACATTTTATTCACACTAATTCAACACATGACTTAAAAGTGACCATAGGTGTGTGTGTCTGTGTGTGTGTGAGTGTGTGTGTGTGTGTGTTGCCCTGTAAAGGACTGATGCCCCCTCCAGGGTGTGTTCCCGCCTTGCACCCAGTGATTCCGGGTATGCTCCAGACCCACCGCGACCTTGAAATGGATTTCAATGCAGCAGATGGAGATGCTGGAAAATATGGGATTATGCCTTTAGGTGGAATTTAATATATAAGTTGTCAATTAAAGAAAACAATTATCTATAAGGGACCATCAACCAAATATACTGCAGTGTTGTTTCACAGCCTAAAAAATATTTTATATTCCCTTTTTCCTGTTGTTTCATCATAGATGAATCATGCCATTCCTAAAAGAAACAAACCAATGAAATAACTTCAAAAAAATGAAGTAACATTAATAACTCTCATTGTCTGCGGCCCTGTTGCATGAATCTGCAAAGAGGATTTCCTCTTTTTAAAAAAAATGCTGCAATTTTCTCCACATTATGAAACAGACATTATACACTGTCACTGTGGTGGTACACTCAAGTGTACTCTTCTTTTTCTTTAGTTAGGGAACATAATTGTTCCATATTCCATAATAATGTAGATTTTTAAAGCTGTGCTCTTTTTGTATGCCACATCAAGGACTTATTTTGTGTGTTTTATTTTACACAGTTTTATAATTAAAGAATAAATATATTTAATATATCTTTAGGATACACAACTGGACTTTTAAACTACTGATTAAAATTGACACAGTTTGTACCTTTAATGACAATAATGTACATCTACAGAACATTTTTTTCTGATAGTGTGCTGATACCAGAAATCCTATACCAAACCCATTTTAAACATGGCTATAAACGAGTTTGACTCTAAAGTCACTGGCTTTGATCGATATAGTCAAAAAATGTAAATATAATAAATAATAATTTCCATAAATATTGATGTTTTTTTAATGGTAAAAATGAGTTATCCATTTTTAAATTACTATGATGTTCTCTCTCAGCATTAACAGATAACTGTATGGTGTTCAGTGCAGGCCCAGGTCCTGCTGGAGCTCCATCTTCTGGAAGTTGTGACTACTTTTGCACAAAGCAAGCAGTTTTTTGTGACTGTTTGAAAGAATGACCTGCACAATACAGCCAGGAACCACAGGCCACCAGCCACTACAATATCTCTCTAAGGCTGTTGGAGCCAGGCCACCAAAGCACAAAAGCACAACGGAAGTGAGGCTAACTTCTAGGAAGCTTTTCTACCCCACACAGGCCTGCAGAGGTGGTGGGGGGGAGGACCAGAGGCAGGGCAGCGGGCAGGGGACTATTGTTCACCAATGCTAGATTTTAAAGGGAGAAACAGAAAAAGGAGCGGAACTCTCTTTCTTTTAATTGTTGCTCTCTGTGTGTGGAGAGAGGGAGTCTCTGTCCTTGTGCTGGTTCCTCACTGTGCTATACTCTTTTCTGTCTTTGCAGAGCACTATGGTTTGTTCCCTAACACATCCTTTTGTCAACTTTGTACAGTCAAACTAAACTAACAAGCTGACTGTAAGTGATTTAAGGTTTTATGAGGGTTGCGAGAACTTAGGTTTGAAGATTTTAAAAGCAGAAGAGTCTACATTTATTGAGTCAAAACAACTATAACACTACATTCATTTATCAGTTAGAATATTCATTTTCAACATGAAGTCTTACCATGTTTTTGCCTTTTATTCTATTCAGGAAAAATACTCTCAGTTTCTGAAGGGAATCTGCAGGGATTTTCCACACCTCCAAATTTTCTGCTTTCCACATTTCAAGTAATCCCAATCACATTCAGTGACACTGAAGTCTGGACACTTCATACAGAGTGCGTTGTTTTGATAGCACCAGCATCTTCATTGTTTCAGCTGACAGTCTTTTTTGTCTAGTTCATTTTTTCAGTAATGTCTTCTGGACCCTTACACATTCTTTCTGGGCCCTGTGTTGTGGCTGTACTGTAATACTATGCATGTGATGCTGAACGTTCTTGGGGGCCTGGTAAAGTCCAGTTTTCTCAAAATATTTTAAAAGTTGCAGGAACTCACTTATTTTATTTTTGGCTTTCCTCTCCTCGTGCAAATCTTCCCAGAAATATCCATTCAAAAATGAAAAACTAGTACTTACACTATTAGGAAAAAATATCCTGTAGAGGTGCACTGTTGTTTACTAAATGTACAGTCAATGTAAATACATCAGGGGTCTACTATATTCCTTGAAGCTATTTTACAAGCTGTTTTTTTTTTTTTTTTTTTTTTCCAGAACATGGCTTTTTCAAACAGAGAAACAAAATTAATATCCTGGAGTTGAAATGTGTTTCATAAAATCAATACAACTTAAAAATATACAGTTAAAATAATATATTCAAAATGCTTCCAAATGAAATACACTAAGACATACCTGTAGATAGGAACTGCAGCTCTCTCTGGTTTGTTTACGTTCAGAAGGTCCATGTTTTTTATGGTGGAATGGTGTGTTTGAGGAGAAAAACAACAGTTGTTTGTATGTGGCTAAAGTTAAACTTTCCAATAAGTTTTATTCACACTTTGCTTTACCACAGAAACTCATTTGTAACTCGAGTTGTTTCAGTTTGCAGCACCTTTGCAGTGTTTACTTTCATTCAGTTAATGATCCTCTCGGAATTTAGAGTGGGTTCCACCTAAATCATCTGAAACAGCAATTATAAGTCCATTTTACTCACAGAGTGTGTAAACAGAGTGGAGAGCTAGGAAAGAGTGAATTTTATAAAAAGTGTTTTTTATTACCATTGTGAACGCCTTTAAGGATCCCACAGTATTTTATCTCAGAGCATAAGATTAAAAATGAAGGGTGGTTCATGGTAATTTCGTTCCATATTCTCGTTAAGGCATATACCAAGCAGGAGGTCCAATTTGTATCTGCATTCCTCAGTGGACTGGCCTTCTCCAGTGATTCAGCCATCAGTGATAATCACAGGTGGTCAGCTTCACAATAAAGTCCCATACATTCCACAAGAGAAGACTTTTAGATCTGTTGCTTTAGGTTTTGTGGCTGTGTTGGCAAACGCATCAGAGGCACAGACAATGTGTTAGACCTCCACGGCATTGAGGCCTTGCATATGGGATTTGGAACATGAAATCCATAATGGTAAACATTGACAGATTGCATTGGTTTGTTTCCATTAGGGACTGAGATTGGTACACTTGTGCTAAGTGGCCCATTGCTGCCGAAGACTGAAGCCCATCTGAAGAATACTCTTAATAGCGTCCTTAAACAAGACCTTTTGTGCCCCCAGCCTTTCTCAGGCCACAAAATTAGGCTTCCTTTTTCTGCGGCCCTTTCTCTCCTCCTCCTCTTCTCTCCCCCCCATAAACCACCATGTGAAGTGGTTCATTACGGAGGCTCTCCTCCTCTCAGGTACTTGCCCCAGCCGTTCCCCATTCTCCCTTGCCCTAACTCCCTCAGGAAGGAAAAAGGAAAACATGCCGGACAAAGGTCCTGTTCGCACTTCCTATGGAAAATTAGCAGCTTTCACCAAGGTAGAAATCCCAATTACCTCGCATTGTGAGGATGTGCCTGAGGCCTTGCTAGCAGCTTGCTACAGTGATGGAGCAAGGCCCCTCTCCTCCACCCCCCAATTAAGAGCGAAGGCGCTCTTCTGCTTAGCGAGTGCATCTATTTACCTTGTCCAAAGCCCCCCACTCCTGGAGCCCTCAAAAAAAAAAAAAAAAAAAAAAAACTCCCCCAAATGCGCCTTTGAGACACAGAAGAGCTCTCCTGCTCAGAGCAGGGTGATGATGGGCCCTTGCGTCCAGACCGTTATGGCCCTCAGGACCGGAGGGTCTGCCTGGGAAGCATTGTCCGTGCCTGAGAATTCTCTCAGCACGGGAACAACAGTGTACTGAAAAACACAAAAGGGGGATGACCACAGGAGGAGAAGGAGTTCACCTACTTGTGAGATAATAAGGACAGTGCAGGAACAGTGAAGAAGGAGAAGAAGATGAAGAAGGGAAAAAAAAAATCCCTTATTGCGTCACGGTAGACACATACTGAAAAGATCCTTAGCTTGGCTTTGCGTTTCTCTCGTTGCGGAATGCACTAGACCCCCAAGGCCAACACAACTCCAGTGCACTCTGTCAAAGGTTCAGCGCTCTCAGGTTGTTTGGCATGTGCAGTCACATGCAAAAGTTTGGGTGCCCCTGGTCAAATTACATTGTGTTGATTTGTGAATGGGTACCTATTCTCTTTTGAGCGTAACCATCCACACTATATCTGCACACATCTAATCTACAAGTTAATCGACATTTTATGTTTCCCCAAAAATTTAATACAAAATTTAATCAGCACTCTCCAAAAACATATATACGCAAAATAACAAGTTTACAGCAGAAGACAAAATGGTTCCTAAAGTTTAATGCACATGAAGCTAAAAAGATCTCTTTAGCACTTTACCTCATTTAATGGTAATAAGTTGATAACAATATGGTGTTATGATGGTTGTATTTTAGTTGTATTTATAAGTTTGTATTTATATAGCAATAAGTTGTATTTATAAATACATGAAATGTCAGTTTCTACATAGTGTAAAAGAGCAGTTGACATGGTCAAATTATGTAGAAAGTTGACAATCAACATTGTTTCCTTTGGACAAAATTTGGAAGAGTTAATACCTTTGCTGACTGTAGAGGATTTTATTTTTTTTCCAGTTAGAAAATCCACAAAACATCTCATTTGATAATCAGGGGTGCCTAAACTTTTGGACACAAATGTAGCAGAGATGTCTTAAGAATTTTACCCTTGGTTTAGTAAAGACACACAGAGACTGAATAAAACTCAGTATAATGCCAACAAAATAAAGAGTGGGAAGAGAGCTTTTCACTGAAGTGTGTGAGGCTCCCCTTCGTTGTTTGAAAGCTGGAAGAGCTCAGACTACACACATACTGTCACCTGTACACGTGTGTTTCATGGACTGTGTTCGTTATTCCTTTGTTTCTTCCGGGGTCAGTGAACACGAGGCGTTATGTTATGTATGATTACGTGATGAGCCTTGGGTCAAATGAATACCCCCCCCCCCCCCCCCCACACACACACACAAGCCCCCATATTGTTGTCAGTATTTGTACAATATACAGCGTTAAAAGGCTGGTCTAATAATGTTACAATCCTTCTTTTGTCTTTTATTATCTTCTAGCAGGCTTATAGTAAGCATTTTATTAATGATTTAACCTCAACCACCACAGTATAAAGATTGTCATCAAAAATGCATGGGCTGTGTAACCAAGGAGCTCATGTCAGAGACAATGCAGTATTAATGCTCTTCATAAACACATACCACTAATTAAGACCTGTGCTCTCTGAAGGCGAAGTTCAAGCCAAATATTTTAAATATGCAGCACACTGATAAGATGAAGCCCAATACCCAGGAATCTTTACAAAACAGATCACTTAAAAAAACATCCTTGTCTCCTACTGAAATGTGTCCAACTGTTTACTTCAGGGTTTTGTCCGAAGGCTATTGGGCTTGTGATATGAATAAAACTAGAAACAGAATTTAATCTCTATACAGCATCCTTTATTTCTCTTAATTAGTAACCGGGTTCACATCAGTAAGTGTAAACTGTATCAGCAAATGCTAAAAGGTATTTCTTTAATGCAAATCCACAGACTCTAAATACTGCTTAATTACAGAGATGTTACTGAAAGACATTTTACTTAGTTCTAAACCTAAACTGGAAATGCTACGTTTGATCAAACTATCTGAACAACAATGAGCATTCACACAGTTATAGACATATTTCCACTGACCTCTCTGATAATTTGCTTTATTTTGCTGTTCACTGTTTGAGTCACTTATTTTGAGAACATGATGTTTTTGATTAACGATCTCTAATAATGTGCTAATTTTTCTAGCAAACTCCAAATGCATTAATAATTAGTAACATTTGTAGAAATGTTGTGGTTTGTAATCACTTAATAATAAATTGTAGAACATTAGGTATATATTGTTATTATTTAGTAATGTATTGTTAGTAACAGGCTAGTAATGTAGTAATGTATTAATAACAATGGTTTCACAGGGAACTATATATATATATATATATATATATATATATATATATATATATATATATATATATATATATATATATATATATATATATATATATATATACAATACACACACACACACACACACACAAAATAAAACCTAAATCTGTGATTTAGACAAAAGAACAGGTTCACTTTCAAACTTTTTCCTTTCTGTTGCATTAGTTCTGTTTTTGTTTTTTGTTTTTTGTATATGAATTCCCATATTATTGATTATACATTAAATGCTGCATTTATTTAAACTATACATTGTAGAAATTTCTGATATTTAAATTTGTAGTTTTTATTAAGTTTATACATTTATATATAAATATACAGCTGTACATCTACTGTAGGTTATAAACTGTATCAATAGTTCAATGTAATAAGTAACACTTTGTCTCTGATTAAGGACAAACTGGTGCTGTGAAGTGACACACACTTGCTTTATTCAGGTTTTTTCCCTGCAGTAGCGCTCCTCTTAGGAAGAGGAAGAAATGCCCTCCTCGTTTATTCATTTAGAAAAAGCTTGAACACACAGACAAAACCCTGCAGGACTGATGGAGTGCTGAGGGGATGAATAGAGAGAGACGTTAAATAAACACTGCTTGAATGTAGCTGTGTAGTCAGGGATGAATTATTGACCAGGACAGAGGGGCCAATGTCCAGGAGCTGCTGACCACCAGGCCTGAGAGATTTGTGGCGGAATACTGTGAGGAACTCCCCAGTAGATAAAAATGATCCAATGTCCAATGAGTCATTTACAGTGACTTGTTAAAAGTTCAGAATGTTGTTTCCTATAAAGTATTATTTGGCAGATATTTGGAAGTATTATTTGACTGTCATCAATGATAAGTTCTTGCAGTTATTCCTTAGATTATTAATAAATCATAGGATCATTTTACTGGACAGGGATTAAGTCTAGCACTGGACTACACCATCATAGAAAAAGGAAAATGCTGTCCAGGACGAGCCCTATTCTCTAACCATTAAACTGACCCATAAGACTTTATTGTTTCCATTCCCAGGGGATGTACACAGTGTGTGATTGTAATGTACCTTCTATTTCTATAATATATTCTACTGGCTTTAAACTAATGATAAATCAAGATAGATCTTTAGAGTATAGACATTATTTTAGAACACACACCCAAAGTGTTTTTATAAATGTGAACATATAACCTATGTTAATCTGCACTCTGTTTCTGCTCTGCTCTAGTCCATGTATATGTTCAGCCATCCAGAGTCCGTTCCCCAATCCAATCCATGTGTTCTGTCTGTCACTGTTTCCTGTACGTCATCTCGGCGGGAATCATAAAGACGCCTATGTGTACCCTGCTAGCCAGCTGTGTTTTTGTGCTCTGTGCTTTTGTCACTTGGTTGTATATTTCGAATTCTTCTAAGGGTTTGTTTTGCCTCTTTTGGTTACTGACGCTTGATTTATTTATTTATTTATTTATTTTTTTGTACAATTTTGTAAACACTGTGTATATATTTTTCACCAGAGTGAATGAATGATTTTCTAGAAAACTAATTCATCTTTGTTAGTATATTATTATTTAAAAAAACATGACAAAAGTAATGTTTATCTCTCAGTGGAGTTATCAGAAGGACTAATGTAGGCCTAATATTTACATACATGTATTTACTGCATAGTTCTTATTACACATACAAATATTACACATAAAAATCACAGGGCAGTATCACACATTCCCGAGGGTCTGTTTTGTTTATTTTAAGAATATAAAATACAAAAGCCAAAATATGTGCATTTTATTTCATTTTATATATTTCAGTGAATTTTAACAGTTGGAATAGTTCAGTAATAGTTAAAAAACTTAGTCTGGTATAGTGTGTATATGAGTCAACACACACATACTGCAAAGTGTTTAGATTTTAAAAATAATGTTTATACACTGATCAGCCACAAGATTAAAACCAATATAATGACCAAGTGTGGAGCACCCCACAAGACCTGCTGTTCTGCAGGATTTAGAGATGCTGTGATCAAAACATTACAACCACCACAGTTAGGCCCTCCTCAAAGTGGCTCAGATCCTGACGCTCACCTATTTCTCATGCTTCCAGCACATCAACACAGAGAACGGACTCTTCACTTGTTGCCTAGTACATCTCACCCCTTCACATGTGCCACTGCTGCACAATCCTAGACATTGTTGCTTCTACGAATGAGCTCTAGTGTACTGTGCTGTGTTGGCCTAATGGAACTGGACGAAGCTACAGGTGCCTCCAGTCAGTGGAATGAAAAATCAGAACCATTGCTGTTAATAAATTGATGTGTTTGAATATAATTCATCGGCCAGTGCAGGTTTGCTCATGAAGTTTGAGCTCTAATGCCCACATCAGGGGCAGTAAGAGTGGTGATCGTGGAGAAGACTAATCGGCCAGAAATCCCTCTGACACTAAAAACACAAAGGCCGCCTGAATTCTCACTGAGAAGTGACAGAGTTCGGTGACTCTCGCCTGGCCCAAGCACACGCATCAGTATTCACATCCCCACGCTGGCTCGTCTAATCCATGTCCTGCTCTGCTTCTGTCACTGAAGAGCTGCGCAGGTGTAAGGAGACCAGGGGTCTGTCACTGCTCACGCTTTATTTATCCTCCCCCCTTTATTAACCGCCGCTCTGTATTTGCTCTCTTCAGATTGGTTGCGTGCAGACCCTGGCATCTGCAGCAGAGAAATCATGGCTGCTGACAGCGGCGCACGCAAATTAAGTCCTCAACAGCATGCGGCATTTAAGTGTGGCACACGAGATACCAATCTGCAAGTTTATTACTGGCCGTCCCCGCTCACCGTTATCACACAACACAGTCATTAAAAAGCATTTGACCTTTCTTCAACAGGGATCCAGAAACCTCTCTCTCTCTCTCTCTCTCTCTCTCTCTCTCTCTCTCTCTCTCTCTCTCTCTCTCCCTCTCTCTCTCTCTCTCTCTCATCCTGCTCCTCAGCATATTGTAACGCAGCCTCCTTCACAAAGCCAGAGACAGAGCAGCCCTGAGGAGATACCACATTTAATTAAATGTTACATCTGCCAATTGTTTTATTCAGACAATGCGGGGGACACAAAAGTGGGCTCCGATTAGAGAGAGGAGTGGTGGTGGGGGGAGGGAGGGTGTTAACAGACAGAGAGTGAGAAAGACTACGGAGATAGGGAAAGAGAGAGGCAGACAGAAAAAAGAGGAAAGGACGGAGCGGCAGAATGGGGAGAGAAGGCAAAATTAGAGAAGGAGAGAGACCAGAGGGAAAGGGGGAAAACTGTGAGACAGAGGAGAGAGCCTGAGAGAAAGAGGAAAGAAGAGATGTAGAGAAGAGCAAGAAAATAGTGTGTATGAATGAGTGAGAGAGAGAGAGGGGGGGTAAAGAGCAAGAGATAAGAAGCAGACAGAGAAAAAAGGGAAGGAAAGGGGAAAATGGCGAGAGTGAGATAGGGCAAGAGGCAGAGTGAAGAAAAGATGTAGAGAGGACAGAGATGGTGAGGAAGTGAGGAGGAAAGAGGAAGAGAGGGGAGTAAGGAGCAGAAAAAGGGAGAAAGGGAAAGAAAGTGGTAGAGGAGGGAGACAGTGAGAAAGAGGGAAGGAAAAGCGTAAAAAGAAAGTTTAAGAGAGAAAAAAACGAAGAAGAGAGAAGGAGGGATAGAGGAAGCAATAGATGAGGGATAGTGTGTATGTGTTTGTGGGAGAGAAAGACAGAGAGGAGAGAGAGTGAGTGAGAGACAGAGAGATACAGAGAAAGAGAGACAGTGAGAGAGAGACAGAGAGAGAAAGAGAGACAGAGAGAGAGAGGAGAGAGAGTGAGTGAGAGACAGAGACAGAGACAGAGAGTGTGTGTGAGAGAGAGACAGTGAGTGAGAGACAGAGAGAAAGAGCAACAGATAGAGAAAGTGAGTGAGAGACAGAGAGAGAGAGACAGGGAGAGAGAGTGAGAGAGAGACGGAGAGAGAGAGAGTGTGAGAGAGTGAGTGAGGGAGAGAGCAAGAGAGAGATGGAGAGAGAGAGAGAGAGAGAGAGAGAGAGAGAGAGAGAGAGAGAGAGACAGGCAGAGAGAGAGAGAGAGAGAGAGGGAGGATGGCAGTGTTCCTAAGCGTTTGGAAAGGACAGTGTTGGCTAGTGGTCAGTGCTGGTGTTGGCTAACAGAGCTGGTGTAGATAGATGAGGAGACAGGTGTGGATGCCTGTGTGTGTGGTGTGTGAGGGTGAGCTGAGAGCCCCCCGCACTCCCCTGCGCAGCCTCTTTGAAATCCTCCTGCATCGCTATCAGGGTCTGTCACATGCTCTGGATGCTGCTGTGTTCAGCACTCACACTGTGTTTGGCGAGGGGGCTGTCAGTGTTGGGCAGAGGGTCTGTTCTGGAGTGGAAGAATGAGACTTTCTTCTCTTTATTCTCAGGACCCCTTCCCTCAGGAGACAGGGGCTCTAGCGAGCTACAGTCAACATCAAACTGGTGTTTCTGGATTCATAATATTCATGTATTCATTGGGTGATTGTGTAAAACTGTCCATAGATGGGAGTGAGAAATTGTCCACAGGTGTGAGTTTGTGAGTGACTGGGTGAGTGTGTGAAACTGCCCACAGGTGTGAATGACTGGGTGAGTGTATGTTGCTCTGTGATGGACTGGTGTTCTGTCCAACCCAAGATGAAGCTTTCCCGGAAGATGAATGAGTGAATGAATGAATGAATGAATGAATTTGAAAATGGCTATTGTACACTTCATCTTTATTAAGTGATGAAAGGACCAATGGAATTTGTACACAATTATCAACAAACAAATCAGTTCTCCATTTCCTTTAATTGGGCATGAATTCTTTTCCCTTCGGTAAAGTTCAGTAAAGCCACGCGAGGTTTAGTTTCAGTGGTGATATCCATAAATGTAGAGATACATGTCCAAACAGCGCTTCCACCAGAATTGTTCTTATACTGCAGTATGCAAGTGTTAGTGGCATGATTCTAGTGACTCCTGGTGTACGGTACGTGCTCTCTATGCTCTGAGAATGATTTTCTCCTCCCCATTCACTTCCACTCTCCTCTCTTCAGCACTGAGCCGTGCAGTGTCAACATCCATAGAGGCGTCCACCTGCAGGGGGTGCAGTACACAGCTGTGTGAGGGATTCACACACTCACCTGTTCCCAGTCAGGTTCTGGAAAGCGAACAGGACAGGTTTGTGTTTACACAAGGTCAGGTACACACTGAACATGAGCTTAAACATATATCCCATATATACTGTACACATTTACAAGCTTTAAACAGCTTTCACTTTAGTCATATCCTCAGTGACCAGAAAATCTTAATCCACTTTCAGTGTATAGTGCATATTTTACAAAAGTAACATTCTACTTAGTGTAAACAGAGCCAGGCTGTATGCTCACCATGCATGCTGCCTAGCAAAATTAACAAAGGAGCCCTCTTGTCAAGTTAAAGAGATTTAGTGTATCATCAGATGATGAAGCGAAACTATCCTTCAGGAAATGGAAAGACAGAAAAAAAGACTCCACGAGACTAAGCTGTGGGAACAGCAGTGAGGTAAACCTGTGACTTCTCAAGGTTAGATTGATAATAAGTAATTGTCTAGTAACACAGCCACAGTAATATATTTAGGGTGATGTGCACTGTGCAGCTGTTCCCCACGACCTTAAAAGATTTCGCAGTGCCACAGTATCATGAACCAATCTTTGAAGCAGAATTGTTTTAAATAAATATTGTTTGTTTACATCTCATTTTGTTCTGTATATGGCTGTTTATTTTTAAGCCAAAAAGGAGGAAAAATACTAGTGGCGAGCCAGTTGTAACTGTTAAAAAAATTGTCCCAAGTTGGCTCACAGAGTTCAGGTAGGAGGGCCCCTTATCAAAATTTTGTTTAGGGCCCCAGGAGAGTCAGGACCAGCTCTGAGTGTAAACATTTCAAAAATGAAACACTACATCATAGACATTTCACAAAAATAAAGCAAGACATAGTGTACACTACTTGTCAAATGAAACAATACATGTATACACTACAAAAATGAACCCCTACATAGTGTACACTAAAAAAAAGAAACAGTGTACACACTTTACCGAAATGAAATTCTACACAATGTGCACATTACAAAAATGAAACAATACACATATACACTTTACCAGTATTAAACAATACACTTCTACAGTATATTTACAAAAACAAAACACTACATAGTGTACACTTTACAATAATGAAACCCTAGTGTAAACGTTTGCTGAACTGGAGCTCAGTCCCAGGTGTCATTCTGCCTTGTGCCCAGTGATTCTGGGTAGGCTCCAGACCCAGCGTGACCCTGAACTAGATAAGTGCTTACAGACAATGAATGAATGACTAGTGTACATTAAAAATGACAGAAATTTACACAGTGTACACTTTAGAAATATGAACTAATAAAGTGTACACTACTGTACACTAAAGTATTACATTGTGTACACCTTGCAAAGAGAGACCCTTTACAGGCTACAAAGAAATACACTATTCAACTTTACAGGACACTTTGGAGTGAAAATACATACAGACCTTCACAGATCTCTGAAGAGTATCATCACAGCTAGGTGTGTGATGTGTGTGTTCTTTGTGAAAGTAATCAGTGACACCTGGTGACAGAGAGAGAGAGAGAGAGAGACAGAGACTGAACATTGAGTGAATATGTATTGTGTGTAGGGTATAACTCGGGGCGATACTGCCCCCGATGCTGCTCCGGAGCGAATGGGGAACAGATAGATGATGTAATACTGGGTTTATTCTGCAGGGGTGACATGCGATTTCCATATGAGCAGAAAATCCGATTTAACAGTGCATCGGCACAACAATGGCCCACGACATGTGTGACACCCCGCTCCCCCCACCCCCCAAACCCTCCACACACACAATCTAACCCCAGCCCCAATGACTCATCTTTGTAAAGTATGAAATTGATCTGACTGTGAGGACCCATGACTGTTTATCCAGTTAGTCACCAGCTTATAAACCATGCCCATGGGCAATACTCCATCAGCAGACACTTGTAGCTGGACATTACCACAGTCCTGCCTTATAGTACATACCTTCACTCCATAAAAGAACCACGCTCTCATTCATGAAGATGACAAAGAAGTCTTCTACTCAAGACACTGGGGTTTCATTCCCTGCTAGGTTAATATTAATTTTATGCTTGTGATCAACACCAAAACAGCCAATAAGAGGTCTTTTGCAGCTACATCTGCAGCCTGATGAGAACCGTGAATCAGTCCAGATGATCTCCCAAATCAAATTACTGTTTCATGAATTGTTTCTGTCCATAAATACCCAACTCTGAACATCATGTGTAACGTTAAATGCAAGTTATTTGTAATGAGCATTTCTACTGGTCCATCCATTATTAAACTCTTACACAAATTAAAAAATAGCTGCTGTGCTTAGATCATGTAGGATAACAAAAAATTTTATTAGCAGGTATCTCTGTACAGTGGATTAGTATCGTATAGTGTAAGTGGATAGTAAGTCTTGTGCTCATGGCAGAAAACAGTCAAATCAAGGCCAACAGTTGGCTGCACTGCTCACAGTTCATTTCTAATCTTGTTTCAAACTAGTGTCATTTCAGTAATTGTTGCTCTGATGTTTCTGATCTCCGCAACTCCACATCCAGGTCTCTAGAGTGAGGAGAAGTAGACACTGCATATTTATTATTAATGTAATGTCTTACAGCCCTGATAAATCTTAATTAAATACCAATGTATATATAGTTTGATGAAAATACATTTTGTAAAAAGTACATTTAACAAATATTTAACAATATTATAATCAAGAAGGTAAAAAAAGCAAAACTAAACTCACAAATTCTTTCGTCTCAAATTAATAATTTATAGAAGAACAAAAAATTCTTAACTTAATTTCATATTAAATCATTTTGAAACATTTCAATTTGTTGATGAAATGTTTGCACTATAGAGAGGGCAGCTGGTAGATTAAAATATGTAAAAACCAATTAAAATGGGATAGCAGGTTGTTTCTTTTAAAAGTGATAGCGTAATACTACACAGAGCACTCAAACAAAACAAGAAATTACAGGCAACAAACAAAACCTGACACTTTATTCTCAATATGAAGCTGGGATGTTTGAAATGACTGAACACATTTGAGAGGACACCGATACTGGACAATAGGACAGATCTGATATTATGTTATTAAAGGAAACAAAGATGAGACGATGTGTTAGTGGGAAGCCAAATTACAGGTGTGCAACAGAAGAAGCAGAAAAATGTTTTTGTGCAGAGGGTCTTTAAACTCTGAAACTGTAAATGAACACAGAAACCTTAATGCCCCATATCTGCCTAAACTATTGTTTATGACCTGACTGCCATTTGAAAACTAGCTATAAAGACAAAGTTTAAAAGTTCATAGATATTCAACTGGTGTAGCAAGTCCAAAAATGATCACTTTAGAGAGCTAAAGCAGGGTTTTTATTCTGTTTTGAACATTGGGATGACATTCAGGTGACTTCGGAAGTCTATATTAGAGGAAGCTTTATCTAAAATTTCCGTATCTATCTATCTGTACACTATAATAAATACACAAACCCCAAAAGCTCAACATACAGAAGGTTAAACTATGGCTATAGATGTATAGCAATAATATTTATTTAATTATATAATTATATGTTATAATATTTTATAAGCTATATTAATGTATACAGCCATAATGTATGTGAATGTGTTGTTGATAATCCAGTATATAGCCCTGGGAGAAGCACACATTCTCTTCTCAATGATGGCACACATATGTCGAAGGGAAACATTATATATATATATATATATATATATATTTATATATTTATATACATGCCTGTCTGGACAGGAGGAGCGGCTGCTGAGAATCCTCTTTCTTTATAGCAGTGCTCTTTGACAGAGTGTCTCTCTCTCGCTCTCCCTCTCCCTCTCTCTCTCTCTCTCTCTCTCTCTCTCTCTCTCTCTCTCTCTCTCTCTCTCTCTCTCTCTCTCTTGCTGGAAAGCGATGGTACACCATTCAGCTCAGGCTATTCTCAGAGCCTGTGACTCCCACGGTGCAGCCTGCAGAAATACTTCCTTTTATCCCATGTTGGCAAGCTTTAAAAAGCCATGATTTGCAAGTAAAATCCCAGAAATTCGAAGAGTTGACTCCCTCTATGAAAGGTTAGGCCAAAATAAAAGCCCAAAACAAACAAAACAAGACCAGAAAAAAAAGGCACCGGAGGACGAGCGTCTCATTATTAATTCATCCAGAACAAATCCGTGCAGCCACTGTTTTGAAGCCATGATCATTATGAGATCTGTTTTGCCATTTTAATGTGAGATCAAATCAACTAAAATATTAATAAGAGAGGAAAATAAAAGTTACCCGTTATCAGTGCCAATTTATTTAGTCCCCCTCCTCTGTCTGAAGAACAACACCTTTCTCCTTTATTGCCTCTCTCTTATTTTCTTTTCCTTGCTGGGAAATGAGTGTTGTCCTTATTGTGGAATTGGCCACCCGCTGCTGTAACTAAAGGGCAGGGAATGTGATACTGATGATAAAATACAGACATCCGTGTAAACGGAGACACCTTTCTTTCATAGCTGAGTGTAAACAAACAGCAATTAAAGCACGTAGGGACAAAAAATAATAAATACGGAATGGAGGATAAGAGAGATGAAGGAGGCAGCCGTGTGATTTCATACCAGCAACAAACAACCTTCTTGTCTTTGTCTTTGTGGATGCAGTTCTTCTCCCATCAATACAGCTAGTTCTCACTTCCACAAACACACACACACACACACACACACACACAGATACACACAAACACCCAAGGCCTGGAAGCCAATTGTCTTCTCCTCCTAATAAATACACAAACACAATCAGACCAACATTGAGCCAATTTACCCTGTGTTGCCCCACTAACTAACTCTCTCTCTCTCTCTCTCTCTCTCTCTCTCTCTCTCTCTCTCTCTCTCTCTCTCTCTCTCTCTCTCTCACTTTCTCTCTCTCTCTGTCACACACACACACACCCCGGGCTGGTCTAATTTCCTCAGGCCACCACATTGGCAGGGAGTATGCTGTAGCACAAACAGAGATGTGTTTTGGGTAATTGCTCGTGCTGTGTTTGTATGGAAATCTCAGAGTGTGTGACAAGGCTAGATAGCTGCCCAATGCTGTCCTGATCCACGCTTTAGGCTCCCGGCCAAAGTATTTTATCTCTTAATGCATTAGAGTGATCTTCCAATTAGCCCACGCTCATAATACCCCAGCTTCTGGTGGCGCTTTGTGTGTGTGTGTGTGTGTGTGTGTGGCTTGGGGGGCTCAGCGATAGTTCTGCTTGAGAGGTAAAATGAGGTGCTTATTGTGTGTGTGCGGGGGTTGTGCGCTTGCCAGAGCTTTCGTTGTAAAGTTTGCTGATAAGAGGAACCGGGCCCTTGAGCATCCATTCAGCCCGGTACATTAACACTCCTTATCGGGCCGCCAGATAACGAGCGCATGCCATTTGCCTTCGGAGGAATTAGCCCCGTCTTCCTTGGCTAACCAGGCAGTGGTGATTAACCTTTACACTGTCCAATATTCTCCCAAGACTTCCTCTCCCAGATTAGACACTATTAGTTATGACCAACTAAATGAACAGCTCTTGCGCCTCCTGAGAGAGAGAGAGAGAGAGAGAGAGAGAGAGAGAGAGAGAGAGAGAGAGACCCAGACAGCCGGGACTGAATGCACAGTGCACAGTGCAGTGTGTGCATCTGGCTTAAAGTGGCAACTCCATATTCACACACATTATTTGTGGTCCTTTACAAATACACACTCTCACACTTGTACCCACTTTCCCTCACGTCCATATATACGGGTGTAATTTCATGGTCCCTTACACATCCAGCCCAGATATTCCCAGCACAAAATCCACATGCAGATTTGAAAAAAAAAATACATTTAATTATTTCTAAATGCCAGTCGACTAATTTCCCACTAAAAATACGCTGATGAAATTATCATTCCATATAGCAGTTCAATTTATTTTATATGCTACTCCAATAATTTGGTTTCCAGCCTATGGATACAACACCATCGTCGGCCCACTTTGATAAGTGATGACATGCATTATTACCAAACAATCTTAATTAGTACAAATCATATGGAGAATATGGCAAAGTAGCACGTAGCTTAATATTTCAATTAACTTGCTTATTTTCAATTCTATTTTTTTGCTTGGAATTAATTTAGTTTAATTTGAAGAGGCCCATGTGCCGGCAGCACACAGTGAGCCTGTATAAACAATAAAACAGGGAAGTCTTTTAGTCAGGAGGACTACTCATCATGCTCAGGCTCTTATAACAAAGTACAGATCTCATACGGCAATGCATTATATTACGATAAATATGATCTGGGGTATTGAGTATGTTTTTCTAGCTCCCACCTCTGGATAAAAAAAAAATGTAAACAAATATAAAAGCTTGGTAAATAAACAAACAAATAAGTCAGTAAATACAATAACAAATATGCACACAGGAACACAGAACAAATTGATGGCAATAAAAAAGTTGATATAGTTTCGCAGCATCAATTCAGTTTTAACATTTCTTTTAAGGCTTTGAATTTATAAAAATGAAAAAAAAGTATAATAATATTATAATCATATATTATAAATATAAATAGAATAAAACTTGTCAAGATTATGCAGTATCTAAAGCACATTTTGATGCAGTAGTCCCAGTCCAGACAAGCCTCTAAGTGTTCTAAAGGGAAATCATGAGGAGGGCTGCTGTGTGAGGGAGCCACAAACTCCTGCCAGTCATTCTGTAAATCTGCACAAACATGGCTTACCTCATAGTTATTTCACCCTACTTTAGAGCATCCAGCCTGCTGTCCTTCCCCTACTTTCATCTCCGTGTGCCCTTCCTTTTCTGGTTGTGTGGATGTACGGGGGGAATGTCTCACAGTTCAGCTTCCTTTCAGTTAGTCACAGAGCTTTCTCTTAAAAAAGAAGGAGGAAGAAAAACACATCTGAGTTTGTAACTGTGAATTGAGGGTGGTTAGAAATATGTATTTTGCTGAGAATATATGCCATTGAGAGTGAGTATCCAGGACTGAGATTGATGGTTTTGAGCCAAATGGCTGTTGAAGGGAAATCTGAAAGCGAGAGAGCGGCTCGTTCTCGGGCAGTTTGCTGCAGAGAGGATTCGCCTGCAGTCGGAGCTCACTGCTATTTGACAGGGGTCACTGCAATAATGTGATAGAGACAATATGAGCAGTGGGATGGACCAGTCAAATTGTGTGTGTGTGTGTGTGTGTGTGTGTGTGTGTTCTTCCAGATGAGATAACCACTCTCTTGCTGCAGGGTAGAGTCTTGTACAGCCCACTGCCTCGCTGTCTGCATGGGTTCTGTGTATACAGACACACACACACACACATAAAAATCACACTCCACATTGTCAGGGTTAACTATATTAAGCCATCACACCTGAGTCAAATACCATGAAGGGAATGTCACTAACCTGCCTCTAACTGTGGCTTCAGACTCTGAACTGTGTGTATGACTGAGGCGCAATGTGCTTGCCCTTGCTGGTAAAACTGAAGGATGCACTTCCACTGAGTTAACTTCTCATGGCCATGTGCCGTCATTCTGCACCTCCAAAATGTAACAGCAGTGTAGCTGCCATGTACTTTCACTAGAAATGCTAATGTGTATTCAGAAAAAGTCAAGCCAGTCCAGTGTATACACACAGTATTCCTGAAAACCCTGCCTCCACCGTCAGTTGTGAGAGAAATCACCCACTGTCCTTCACTGCGCATTGTGTTTCGGGAAGATAACTTCACAGACGTGACATGGGATGACACTTGTACACACACTGGTACATGGAGCCATCCAAGCTAGTCCCGTTTTCAACCAGATTAAGTCTCCTTGTTGAAAGCAACTGTGGAATTGGATTACCCCATTGGAAACAAGCCCCTGGATTTCTCACACCAAGCAAGTGCCTTTGAAAGAAGGCCACACTTCTAAAACACACACACACACACTGGCTGCTTCTGCCACATGGACACACACGCAGCCAACATTCCCCCGGCACCACAGACACATTTATCTATGAGCGCAATTAAGAGCATGAAATTCGAACACGCTGCGTTAACTAAGAAAGCCCTTTTGTTCCAAAGGAAACAAAGGCCCGGGGAAAGAAATGAGTTTTTTTTTTCCCAGCCTTGAGAGAGCGACGCCAAGGCTCACTGATACCCAGAATAATCACATTCTGCCTCAAATCCCTGCGGCTGGCACAGGTAGAGCGCATTTAAGGCCGTCCGCCGGTTAAGCAGAAGCAGGAGGAGGAGGATTGGAAAGGCGGATTCTCTCCATTTCCCCCTCACTCAAGGACAGAGCCTGAAGTCTATCACCCTCCACCAAAAACAGCAAGCAAACACAGCCCCTCAATCCCACCTTCAGCGTTTCGGAGAGGGTGCCAGAGTCAGGAGGATCCCCCCCCAACCCCCCTCAAGGACCCCTCTCTAAAACCCTGCACCCATAGGAGAAAAGGCAACAGCGAAAAAAGAAAGAAAAAAAAAACCCGTCTGCCAGCTCGGCCTTGTCTCCACCTTAAGAGAATGACTAATCAAGCAGCCCGGGCTCCATTTGCAAGCTGTCAGTCAAGCGGCTTCGCTATCTTCCCACCACGGCTTCTTCCTCTAATACCAATTTAAATCGTTCACGGGCCTTCCGCTGCCATTATTCAAAAAGATCATAATAGTTTTCCTCGCGCCCAAAGCACAAAAAATCAATTATTTCCCCACAAAGACTTGAAAGTACTTAGCGCGGGGCTGTGGCGAGCCGAGCTGTGGGTTATATCAAATTGAAACCGCACTCATTACACGCCGCACAATTAGTTACCTCTGGTCTGTGCGGCCTTTCATTGCGAACGGCATATCTGTATTATTACAGAAACAAGCATGCAAATGCTATTGTTGGGGATTTAGAGAAATCAATAGGACAGTGGCGCGAGCATTCGGTGGCCCGTCACTCAAATCTGCTGCGGGCCAGAGATAAAGGTCTGAATTCAAATTAGTGCAGGCAGCCTGTGACATCATAAGTGACACCCCAAATAAAAGCCCCAGCTCCATGATATATGTAATTATTCCTCACGCATTCCCCTCTTTTCTTCCTCCTCATTGTGTATACTTGTGTAACTATGTTTCCTATAAAAGGATTAAGAGTATTTTAATGAGAAACTGTAATTGTTTTTTTCTTGTCCCTGCCGTGCTGATATGTGAGGCTGTGTGTGAGTGCGAGAATGTAGTCCTTATCCAACGAGTGAGTTAATCTCTCTCTCTCTCTCTCTCTCTCTCTCTCTCTCTCTCTACGTGTCTTGCTTTCTCTTTTTCTCTTACTCTTTTATTTGCAAACACTCTATCCCCACCTCCACCAGCCTGTGCTGCTTCTACTTCAGCTGGAGGCCAGAGCCAATAGGAAAATCTTCTCTGCTCAGGCTGAACTGCCGGCACTTCTTCTCCCCACTGCTACGACTGCGGCTACTTCTGTTGGTCCACTCCCGTCCCACAGAGCTGACCCACTGTGAAGGAACTCATTACAGTTAACCTCTTCCCTAGACCGGGCCCGACATGGTCCTCTCTTTGACCCCAAATCTGGGACAGGTGAGGTCAAAGGTCACAACCCCTGGGGCAGAGGCGAGGGGGAGATGCAGGAGACAAGGGTCAGGCATCTGTGGCGGAAGCAGAGGCTCCTGCCGTGACCTGTCACCCAGGTGATGGGCTAACAGCTCAGAGGGCATCCCGGCACTCTAAAAAAGAGGGACAACAATTACCAATTACAAGGCTGGCCTCTGCTCCCAAAACAAAGGCCAAGAGGAATGCAACTGCTTAAAAGCCACAAAGAGGAATAAAAAAAAAGGGGGGGGGGGGTTTAAAAGGGAGGTATTTTGGGGGGTGTAAGTAACATTCCATGCAATCTACACACTGTTGTTCCAGAGGCCGGAAATGAGTGAAAGTCACTTCTTTCATATCCCTGACTCTGATGCTCATTTTTAAACATGGAAGCCTTCCTGAAACATCGCTCCCTTCAAAAAAAAATTAAAAAGGAAAAGAAAAAAATATCCCTCTGAACAAAGCTGTGCCTTTTCGTTCAGCGGGGGCGAGAGGGGAGAGGGATGGGGAGGGAGAACATGCCCTTTCCTGGCCTCTCTTTCTCTCTCTCAATATCCTGCCCCCTTCCCCTTTATCGCGGGGGGTTCTGCATTCAATGTCGGTTAAACGTTTGCACAGCCACACAATGGCAGAGTGAGATGGCAGGTGCGAGAGAGAGGGAGAGAGAGAGAGAGAGAAAGAGAGAGAGAGGTCAGCCCATTTGGCACAGTAATGACTGTGAGCATATTAACGGAGACCCAGGAGTCTGCGCTTGACCCCTGCGTGACAGTTCTATTAACCCTGCAGGCTGGCAGGGAGTGTCCGGTAAACCGGCTTTTCCATCCATTCAGGAGCCTGGAACCTGGCTCTTCCCCCCAAGCCAAAAAAAGAGAAGCAATACCCTGCTGCTCATGTCAACAGCTCCTACCAAACACGACCTTGCTTACCAAGACCACTGACCAAACCCAGGACCTTTGTTCCAACATCCACTCACACAGAGCTACACATATACAACAGGCCCACTGAACGGCACATATACAAACATGTACACACATAGCCCACACTGCCTTTCTCCAGACCCAACCAAGTGAGATAAAGAGCGGCGGGCTGGCTGAGGGAGGGAGAGTATTGGAGGGGTGGGTGAGGAGGGGCAGACAGGGCTTCAGAGCTGTCATTCAGGCGCTGCCAAAAGACACGGTGCACAGCTCCACATTGTGTGAGGGATTGTTCGCTGTGGCGGGAGCAGCTGCTGGACGTGTTACGTTTTGTCCATGTGCTTGTTACAACATGCTCTTGTTTGTACACATTCATGGATGTGCATGGGTTACGCTCTCAGGTCGCCATGGTGATGACAGTCATTCTGACGTGTGAAAGTCATTGTGTAGAAACGGTTTCTTGTTTCTTCTGCTTTCTTTGGTTTGTTTATTATTGCTCAGCAGATACAAGGCCACTTAACCTCATTGACTAGGGTAGTGTTTAAATGAAGCTACATTACTATATTCTGACCACAGTATTACATTTCCTTATAAATACTGTGGCAGGCACATGTAGCAGCATCTCAGAGCCAAATATTGCCCTCTTTCCCGCCTCAACCCCACCTCCCATCTTAAATTCTCATTGCTGAGAGCAAGAGCTGAAAAAGTCACACTTACTCATTCACAACAAACAGCTCACGTTATCATGCCAGTCTCTTAAGAAAACAGATATGGAACATTAAAATAATAAAAAGAAAATTATATATACTCTTCCATCACCCAAAGCACTTCCAGAAGTCCACAAACACCAACACACAGGGTACACACCAACACGGAATACAGAAGTCATGGAGAACAGGAGTTGTCAATGTGCCCATGGGACTTGCTGTGTGGACGCAGAGTGTAGTCATTCTGTCAGTGTAAAGGCAATAAAAACAGATATTCTCCCTCGGTTGGGAAGGTAGAAAAACCAGACTCCTACAGGTCTGGAGCAAGGGAAAATATGCAACAGAGGTAGCCGTGGCAAGCTGAATTGCAGTGAAACCAGGCTCTCCCTCTTAGCGGTAGTCAGCATCTCATTCGAATTTTCTGCTCTACCATAAATGGTGCTGATGTGTTTAACCGTGAATAAAGGCAAATAACTCTGAGAAAGATAAATAAAGTGCCCTGAATGTAAGTAAGTACATTTTTTGAATGGAAATAACACAGTATGATAGTAACTTTAGAAGTTTACAAAAGCTTTTAAATATTTCCCTGTACACCATCACCTCTCATCAGCGAGTAGAGGTGTTACTGACCTGGAAGAGTTTCTAGAAAAATAACTGTGAGTTTAGAGAACTGTTGTCGCCTTTCAGCTGAACTTAGTGTTCGGAAAAAAAAGTCAGTCCAGTGCTGATTCTTGCTTTGTTTCACTCTTTGTTGGAGGCTGTTTTTGCAGAAGAAGGCATTTTTTCCCCAGCAGATGAATATGTATATTGTGTTGTCCTGAATATTTGGGAGTGGAATCTGCCATCTTGCTTTCAGCAAGTTCTGTGGTCAGTGCCAGTCTCATTGAGGAGGGCAAAACAAATGCAGGGAGGGCCCAATTTTCCAGAGGGCGGGGCTATCAGTTGCTCCCAGGGGTGAAAACAAAGCCTTGAGAACAGCAAAACAGAGCAGAGTGTGGCTTCTTTCTGTGCTCATGCCACATTAACTCCAGTACACCTTTACATTGAATTGAGTCGTTTAATAATATTTATGTCTAAAACCTCAGATAGTGTGCTTATAATAATCAAATTATAACAGTTGTTAATTGGAGGGTTTGTATGACCAAGATCTCCCACCAAATTCTAACTCCCACTCCCAATGGACATTACATTTTATGATTAAACATGCATTTGTATAATATACTCATCAAATCCTTTTTTATCCTTGAGCCTCTTCTTGTGTTTTCACTTGTTCTCCTGATCCTGTGTGGTTTGTGAGACTGTATACCTGCCAATGAAACGTCTGTACTGATGTTACCCTCAGGCAACTGAGTGATACACGCACTGAAGTCAGTATCCGTGGACTTTGTTGCCTTACAGCTGTAGCACGGAGAAGGATCGAACTGTTTAACACGTTTAGATCCTTTCTGGAGGTCCAAAATAAACATTTCACATTCATACAGTCTCTTACTCATACAGCACCAGCCCCCAAACCTTTGGCTCATATTAGTTTCCTCACATGCCAAGCGTGCTCAGTGTCTACCAATCAATATTTGATGGGAAACAATGTGAAAAGCCTGGAGGTTTAAATTTATCCTAGCAATTGTGCTGTATAAAAATAAACCGACTCAAATATCTGCCTTGGGACTTCCTGCCATGTGAGTGACATGCAGCAGAGTGCTCTATAATCTGAAGCCGTGAGTAAGGAATGGCTAGATACGGATGACGTTGCTTGTGTATACTTCTTTAATGCTGTCCATTCATGGTCTGGAAACTGTCCTATCAAGTCTGGTGCTTGGTAACTCTTACCTGAGCTGACCCTCCTGAACCTCAGGCAAAACAAGGCTAAGCGTGAACATGTTTAGGCTACCCGTGGATACAGTGAGCCAACATTCTTGCTGTTAAACTGAGAGAGTCAATCCGCCATAAAGGAGCCTGAAGCGGAATGCCACGTGGCTGCGCAGATGATCATCATGTCTGTATGACAGTTGGGAAACAGATCTTGGGAACAGTTGGGAAACAAGTCTTACCAGGATTGTCACAGCTCCTCTTGAAAGGCTTTCAACCTAAATGTTGGAACATTTCTGTGAGAATTTTGAATTTAGCCTTGATTGATTTGGTGAGATCAGGTACAGATGATGGAGGATTAGTTCCGGATCAGTAACATCACTCTAAAGCATCCTAAAGGTATTGGATGGTGGTCCATTACTCCAGAGAAAGTAGTTCCATCGCTCCACAGCCTCGTACTAGGGGTCTTTATGCCTCTCTAGCTCTTGACATTGAGTACAATGACCTAAAGACCATGTACTTGTTCAAATGGTTGTGTTTATTTCATGCTTTTTTATGAAAATTATTCAAGCTGTGGGTGCAGAACTGATCATTCATGAAATAAAGAATAATATGTGAATAGCCAAAACTCTTGACATAAACTGATCAGTCACAAGATTAAAACCACTGGGAAGTGAACACCACTGATTTGATAACATCCAAGATGCATATGCGGCTGCTTGCGCAAGCTACCCAAGAAAAACATTATGACCATCCCAATTTGGCCCTTGTCATGTTAGTTGCTCAGATCTTTATGCTCACTCACCTTCAAGAACTGACCTTTCACTTTCTGCCTAATGCATCCCATTGAGAGGTGCCATTGTAAGAACATAAGCAATAGTTTCACCTGTCATTAGTTTTAAAATGGGCATAGTACCACTGAATACAACACATCAGCCTGTACCTGGGTGGAGCCTCTGGACACAAAAAAGTATGTGATTTCAGGTAGCCCATCCTTTTACCAGCTCCAGGCAACATCTGCTTCCTTCCTAGGGCTGTTCTTGCAGAACCTCAATTAATTACATCGCGCATGTAATACACCTGAGCTGACATCACTACTCAGATTCACCTGCCCTTTAGGCCCCTGACCGGCCTTGTCCACTTCTGCATTTTCCACTGATGCCTGGGCATGAGGCTGCCACGAAAGCCATGCAGCTGTGCGCTTGGAGTGCAGAGCACAACCAGCCGTGTGAATATTATCAGCAAACCTGCGTCAAGGCATTCATTTTCCTCGTTCATGTATGCAAAGAGGACCATTTTCAAATTAAGTGGCGGAAGTGTGCACAGATGGAGGGCTTTGCTGTAATTATTCCAGATAGACTGTTATACCTTAGCATTACATGAGTCACTGCCAGTAATATATTGTGTTAAGGAGCTTATGAGTACCTTTTTTTTTCGGTTTAGATATGAAGTGCTCCTGCAATGAAGGAAAATGGAAGTAGTAGTAATTGCAGTAATGAAATTAAGTAAAGTATATCTTACATAGTATACATTTTGTGGCTTTGCACTAGATATTGGAACATATCAGTGAACATTTGATGGAATTCAAACAGTGTAATGTTAGTTCTGGATCACACTTCCTCTCTTGCTTGTCACAAAATACTGAATAGAGTTCCACTGTTCACCAGTCCAAAACAGGTAAGTTTTATGCTGTATTCCACTTACCTCTGAGTTGGAATGTCATAACTGGGAATGACATAACACCCAAGCTGACCGTGTTCCACTTAAACATTTTAAAAACCCTATGTCCTAGGTTTTCATAGTTAGCTTGTTCCAGGTTAACGCTGTTAGGGATATGAGTTGATAACAGTGCATTATGCAATATTTTACGCATCCAAACATTTCCACATACAGCAGTTGGACAATATTGTGTGTATGACAGATTTTTTCATTCATGTTTTGAATTTCATTCATAATAATATGTTGTCAAAGTCTAAAACAAACAAACAAAAAAAAGTTTGAAAAAGCACTTAGACTAGTACTTAGTGGTAAGAAAACACTGGATTCACATTTTTATGTGACATTTAATGTTTACATTTTATTATAGTTTATACAAGCCCCATTTCCAGACATGTTGTGTAAATAATAATAATAATAATAATAATAATAATAAATGATGCAAAGTAATGAAAATTGAGTGCAATGATGTGCAACTCATTTAAACCCAATATTTAAGTACAGATATAACATTTTAGGTGTTGAAACTGAGAATGTTTAACGTTTCAACATTTGAACATCATTACATTCTGTTTTTATTTACATTCTCCAGAGCATAGCAACATTTCTGGAAATCGGATTATTTTCTACCTGCTGTTTTCTCACACAAAACATGACAGGTTGATTTCATTGTCACTTGCTAATTATTCCTAATTAGGTGGATGAATTATCTAACATGTAAGTTCAGCCTAAAGTCCATCTCCTGAAGGCCTAACCAATTTTAAGCACACTTGGCTGCATCTGTCATTTTAGTTCCCCACTATAAAAATGAAAAGGACCTAAGGTCTCATATATATGGCCACCTGAGATATAAGCTGATAGTCACTGTATGCATTTTTGCTGGAAGGGTAGTGTCCAGGCCACCTGTTTATACTCTCCTCCTATTCTCAGTAGTGCACAGACTGGCTCCTTTCCTCAGCCTGTCTACTGCATGCTTTGATCAATGCTCCTGTGTACATGAAACTTCCATTAGCGCTCAGGTGAAGAGGGATATCAGAGCGATAGCTTGCTGCTCCTGTGTTCTCTGTGGTACAGACACGGGCAAATAAATATTGCAGATATTTTGCATAGTGAGCAGGATAATGTTGTAGTGTGTAATGCAATAAGATAAACTGTGTTCTGCAGAGGGAACTGGCTGCATTTTCGACCATGTATCCGGACGGCATCCTCGGCTCGCTGGCAAGCCCAGAGAGGCTTAAAGAGAAGTTCTTCTGGGCATTTGACTTTGTTATTCACTTTAATAGCTGTCATATTACTGCCTTACTTTGCACAAGGCCATCATTATCCATTAGGCAGCTGGATACCGCCGGGGGGAATTTACGTTGAATATTAAACCAGAGGCTGGGGCACTTAAAAACCAACGTCTTCCAAAATAAACCAACCGACCAATTTAAAGCTCAGATTCAGGGGATTAGTGCAGCTAGTCTTCGTGTGAACCCATGTGAACCCACTCAGGCCTGTGTGTAATGCACAGCACATATCAGTAGCCTATCATTAAAATCTCAATCCTGGTCCTTTTGAATAGTATCTCTTTCATGGCGCTGAAGTTCTGTAATCACTAAGTGATCTTTGGGTGATCTAAAGAACTCTTTGTACATGTCTGAGCAGCCAAGATGGCACCTTGACACCATGTCTGTGAGATGTTGATCAGGGAAACCCCCGCAGATATGAACCAAAACTTGTCCTGTTGTAGAGCAGGTGGGGGGACTCTGGATTGGCGTGAGCGGATTAGCGGGCCGGGCCTAAAACATTCCTGTGTAATTAGCACTGGCTGTAACACACACACAGACATATACACACACAAACACACTGAGTGGCACATCACAGTATTGACTGACTTCTAATTTTGGAATGGTTCTGTCTTTATAACTCACAGGCCTTTGTTTGCATAAAGATAATGTAGCGTGACTATACATCTTCTTTTCTCCAGACATGTCCATCCGGGATTTCTAAATCGCCATAAATGTCCAGGATTCAGTATTTGCTGTGTCTCCAGTCTTTCCCCTGTTCCGTCCGGTTAAGAGTGCACTTTGATGACATTTGATGATGTTGTTGAAATGTGAGAAAGAAGGCATAAAGGAATCATAGTGTTGAGAGCAGAATTAGGACACACACATGCTGCTTCAGGGCTGTACATCTCTACACACCATTCACCATTCAAAAGCTCAGCTAAACATTACAGAGTTGTACTAGAGTCTCGAAAAGAAATATGTTGAAAGTTGCTAAGATAATTTATCATAATCTCTTCTTGATGTGTTTCTGAGACCTGTGAGCTGTTTCTGTTTCTGCTCTAACTGAATGTCATCTTGTATGTCCCTAAAACGACATAAATACATTGGTCACATCTGAGTGTTACTGGCTCTCTGAGCATGCACAGGCAAAATTATTAAAGTCAGAACACCAGAGATTAAGTGGTTAATCAACATTAACGAGGCTATACATTTCAAAATGTAGTCGCAGTCACGTAGTCGCAGCTCCAGGGTGACTGTCGGTGAGGGGTTTGTTAAGTTCTCCCTGTGTCTGTGTGGGTTTCCTCCGGGTGCTCCGGTTTCCTCCCACAGTCCAATAACACACATATTGGTAGGTGGATTGGTGACTCAAAAGTGTGTGCGTGAACGTGTGTTTATGTGTTGCCCTGTGAAGGCTAATAAAATGTTAATGTGCTTGTTTTTAGAAACGTTAAAAACCTTCATTGTTAAAACACAGTCCGTTCCTGTCATAGTGAGTTTTCTGCTGAAAACAAGTCGCTGGTGATATTTCAACACATTCAGTTTTGTAGTTTGGTATGAACAGAAAATACAAGCTTTACATGATAATAATGTGTCAGGAACTGACAAGCTCAACTATTTTTATACCATTTTTGTTATTATTTGGAACAGTTTATTTGCTATTATTGTTAAGGAGCCAAATTTTGAATGGAAAGGCAGAGCCGTTTCTGACTCTCCTGGGGCCCTAAGCAAAATTTTGATAAGGTATGTATGTATGTATCTTTACACTTATATAGCGCCTTTCTAGACACCCACACTGCTCAGAACACTCAATCCACACACACACTGGTGAGAAGCGGCAGCCAAACGCGCACAGCGTACTCTCGACCAGGAACGACCGTCCACCTGGAGGACTGCATCAGGCACTAGGGTTTCACCCAGGACAGAGTGCCAGTCCATATCTGGGCTCACACTCATTCACTCACACACCAGGACAGTTATTAGACAGAAGCCAATTCACCTACACTCCATGTTTTTGGACTGTGGGAGGAAACCGGAGTCCCTGGAGGAAACCCACGCAGACACGGGGAGAACATGGAAACTCCACCCAGATGGGACTTGAACCCAAGATCCCAGCGCAGGGAGGAGAACATGCTAACCACTGGAACTTTGAAGAACTCAACTTAGCACTTGGAAGTAACTACGTCATTTTTAAGGTTGAATGGAATAGTATGGATCTTTAGAGAGAGTGTACCTGTGTGTTTGGGGAAGTTTAAATGAATACTAGACAGCAGTGGCGTAGATTGCTCTTGACAAGGGGACCTATGAATGGAGACCTATGAATCTACCCCTCACACCCTGCCTGTTTTTTTTCTTTGCTCCATGATAAGAGAACTGACAATTGGTAGTTTGTTTTGTAGCTAAATTCTAAACCATTTTATTCCTAGCTACAGACAATTTTAACCTGCTGTTATTATGATTTCATTAGTAAACTTGACTTTAAGTGACTTACACATTTCTTTGAAAAATAGCTCCTTGTGTACACCTTCTTCTGTTTTACTGCCATCATCACTCGCTTTTGACACCCGTGTATCACCAACAATGCACAGTAAAACTCACATATGACTACAAAGTTTTCCTTCCACTTTTGGTGCTGCAAACTACAGAGCCTCATGTGACAGCAGGGAAAGGCACAGCCACCTCTGGTCACGTGTGTTACGAGGAGGTAGGACTCGAGTAGAAAATGTGATTTAACCCTTTCTACACCTCTAGGTTAATGAGACTTTGACAGGTCTTTTTTCTTTTATTAGTGGGGACAATTCAATAATTGCTGGATATTGGTGGGGACATGTCACCTCCATCCATGCTAATTCTACGCCCTTTCTAGACAGTATAAATAATCAGTATATGTTCACCTTTCACTTTTCTGCTTCAAAGATTGGTTCATGATACTGTGGTGCTGCAAGGTTTTTAAGGTGGTGGAGAACAACTGCGCAGTGCACGCAACTAAATATATTTCCGTGGCTGTTTTAGTAGATAATTTTTATTAACAATCCAACCTTGAAAAGTCATAGGTTTACCTCACTGCTGTTCACGCAGCTCAGTCTCTTGGAGTCTTTTCATTTCATGAAGGATAGTTTCACTTCATCTTTTGATGATACACTAAATCTCCCTAAATTTACGTGAGGGGGAGAATAGGGGGCCTTTTTTATTTGAGGGGCCCTATGCAGCATGCATAGTGAACGCATAGGGCAGTCCAGCTCTGTGGAAAGGAATATTATCTGTACATTTAGACATCTGTTAAGTGTTATGTTAAAGAGTATATGTTTATGTGGTTGTATTTGTCCAAGATTTACACCTCAACCCTATACATGTTGCCAATATGCCACCACTTATTGAATTACCAGTTACCCCCAATTAGGTGTTTATCTCCCCCTTGCACATTCTACATAGTCCTTTTTTTTGAAAACCAAAATATGGTCACTCTAAATAATGTGAAGTATTAATTTTATGAGGCCTTGAAAACCAAATCAGTACTTAGGCTAACTCACTTTAAACATAAGGTCTATTCAGTTTTTAAGAGAGAAAAAAAATGACAACAACAACAACAACAAAAAAAGCTGGAACCTCAAAGACATCTTAATCCACATAGCACAGTTCATCGTCTTGAGCACCACACACCTAACTCAATTGCGCGCTTGTTTGCCGGCACACTCGCAGTGTGTGCGTAGTACGATTGCTTTCTGCCTGTCACCAGTGAGAGCAATAACTGAAGAGGCTCCTCTGTAATGAGAGCGAGGCAGAGAGAATCGTTTGTTCCTTCTCTTTCATTTGAAATTTGATTTACCTTGAGATATTGAAAACACTTGTGTGCAGGGTCACTCTCAATACGCATCTGAAAGACCACATGAATAAGACAAAAAGGCCATGGAGAAGCTAAGGCCTTCGTTTCTCTCTCTGTCTCTTATAAAAATATATATATATATTTAATATATATAATAATAATTATATATATATATATATATATATATATATATATATATATATATATATATATATATACATTTTTTTTAATTGGGTGTCATCTCTTTTTCATAGCTGGCTGAATGAGTGGGTTCAGTGATGTTTTAATAGCTTTTGGAATGAACAGTGTGTTCCATTACTGGCATCAGCAGTGCACACTTAGGAACGTGTAAACTACAAGTGCATTTTGCCTCTAAGTGAGAAGAGACAGAGTGCTTGAATAAGCTTTTATTATGTCGTGTAATATACATTTCCTCTTAGCTTTAAGTTTCCTGTGAACGTATTCTCCTATAAGACCTATGTATAAATACGTTCGCCTGTATTGAAATCTCATTAGGGCACAGAGGTCAGACACATTGTGAAAGACAGTGAAGTGAAGAAATCCCTGAGCCACAGCAATATCTGATAATGTCTCTCAGTTCCTCACACAAACATACACTCTCTCGCACTCACACCTGCCGAACAGTGAGTGGATGAGGCTTAGCTTGCCTGCAGGTGGGCTTTGGCCAGCCTGGCCAGTTAGCACTGCATTTACATCTCTTAAGAGTGGCTAATGAAGTGCTAATTGGTCTGGCTGCTAGCAGCTGACTTACTGAAAGGCACTGTGGGCTGATCTGTTGATGTTAGGTAGATAAGCAACAATACAAGCTGTAGATTAGGGACTGGTCAGGGGAGAGGAAGCAAGGCGTTTGGCCCTATTAGGCAGAATTGCTCTCAGGAGTGACCTCCACCTTAATTTCTTCCTCCGCCTGTAAAGATGCACTGATAAAGGTACTCAGAGCCACATCTCTGGGCTTAGCACATTTCCTACCATTACCAATGAAGAGAGCATGCCTTTGCAGGAAGGGCTTTTTTTTTTTGGACAATCCAAAAGCACTCTTGCTCAAAGTAAAAAGAAAACGAGAAGGACTTACAAAAGAATCCAGGTGTGTAAAATGCTTAATGCATGTGATTTGAAAGCTCAAATAGGAGTCCTTGGGGTTTGCACATATTGGAGACACTCCATTAATGCAAAGGTCAGATGACTCAGGCTAGTGTGTGCTCACTTAGGGCAGAGTGTGTCAAGGTGAGGGTGTCAATAAAATTCACCCACTATCTCACCAGGGCATAGAGCAGGAACACTGAGGAAACAACCTCTAAAGGCGAAAGAGGGAGGGGGGGGGGAAGCCTCCCAAAGATGAATCAATAAAAGTGTTATGTCCCTTTTCTAAAGCATCTTTTACGATCACAAAGGAGTTTATCTTCAAATGATTCTTACATTGACTTCATGTGCAGATAGCTAACAAGAGGGAGAAGTGATTACATTCATGAAAAGACCTTGAAATAATAAACGCTTTCTCTCGGGTTTCAAGTGATGGAGCTTTAGAGGTGTAAAAAAAAATTGGCGACTTAAATTAAAAACGGACAAGGCTGGAGCATTTTACTAACCAAGTACACTGCACATGAAAATAAAAAACAATTACTACTACACAAGCAAATGATTTAACACTTCATATACTTCCTTTTCTTTCATATATTTGAAATGAGCAATGCTAATTAATAAAATAAAGGAAGCCCAGGGAATGAAGCAGCTGACAGAGAGAAAGTGTGTGTGTGTGTGTGTGTGTGTGTGTGTGTGTGTGTTTTACGTGCATGAGTGAGTGTCTCTGTCTGCATTAGCATCATGGCGACGAGTGGCTCCCGAATCTGCTCGTGAAATCTACTCCTGCCAGGACTAATTAGCATGAACAACTTCATACAGAGCTTGTGGCAGGGGCCAAGATAAGGTCCACACGTGGCCCTGCACCCCCCCAAACACACACACACAGCCTCTCAGCTTGCCTGCTCAAAGCCCCCCCCATCTTATCTCCATCTCCACACAACAACCAGCTTCTGCCCAATTCCATTCTAATCCCGAGCATAAACACTACAGATATTTTACCAGCGCCGGCCCAAAGAAAAGGTGAGGATGACGGGGGGAGAGGAAAGAGATGGAGGGGGAAATGTGAAGGGAGATAAAATCACTCATTTACAAACAGCTCACCCCTGTGACAACACTCGCCCAACTCAATCTAAACAAGCCACTAATTCCTAGTCAAATGCTGTTGCCTTGCAGTGCATCGGATATGTCTCAATCCTGTATTTCCCAGTCTTTCCCCGTCTATACATTCAAGTCTTTCAAAGACGTTTCTTGGTATCTCTCAGCGAAGGCAAGCAGGGACTATAGCATCCACTCAACAAATTAACCATTTTATGGATTTAATGTAAATATACTACAATTTTCCATTCAGAAAATTCCATTGTTTTACTGCAACTGCAATAAATAAATGAAAAGACATTAAGAATCAGTTTTGTATTCAATTACAATTTATTCATTCATTCGTCTTTTGTAACTGCTTCACCCTGATCAAGGTTGTTATGGATTCAGAGCTTACCCAGAATCACTGGGCACAAGGCAGGACCACACCCTGGACTTGGCACGAATTGCCAACAAATTGCTAAACAGCAAGAAGTGAATGAATTGAATGAATGAATGAACATTACATGAAAAACTCTGAAGACATGTTCAGGTTCTCTTGTTATCTGAAATGCTAGATTACAGACCCTGGCTGGCCTTCCCCACTACTTAAAAATTAGTACATTTCAGGTGAATGATGTTGTTTAGGACTGAGTAATTGAATTATTCTTTCATTCATTATCTGTAGCCGCTTATCCAATTCAGGGTCGCGGTGGGCCCAGAGCCCACCTGGAACCATTGGGCGCAAGGCGGGAATACACCCTGGAGGGGGCGCCAGTCCTTCACAGACACACATTCACTCACAGTGACCTACGGAACCTACGGACACTTTTTGAGTCGCCAATCCACCTACCAGGAAACCGGAGCACCCGGAGGAAACTCACGCGGACAACACACCAACTCCTCACGGACAATCACCTGGAGTGGGAATTGAACCCACAACCTCCAGGTCCCTGGAGCTGTGTGACTGCGACACTACCTGCTGCGCCACCGTGCTGCCCTAATTGAATTGAATTAAAATATGGTATGTTTGCTCTTGGTTGAGCCCTACATTTGCAGGGTGTTATTCATTTTACAGCACTGTCCTGACCTCAAGGGAATGGGAGAGAGATAGAGAGAGAGAGAGAGGGGGTGAGAGGGTGTTTCCTACCGTCCTTCAAAGGTGCAGTTTCTGCAGTGTTGAGCGCAGAGTAGTAATAACAGTTTGGGCTCTGTTCTCAAAATACATGTCAGTGAAGAATCACAGTGATTTTTGAAACTGTAATTTTAAGGTAAAATCATACACAGTGATGCTTTAAGCTATTTTAGGGGGGAAAAATGAAAAGTGTCATCCACTGTTTCGTTTTACTTCGCCATTATACAGTGTACTATACAAATACTCTTTCTCCTCCCTGCACAACATACACTGTCAAAACTAAGACAAGGCTCAGAGTGAAATGAATATGAACGGATCAGTGTCTCTAAACTGGAGCACTAAAATCTCTTTAACTCTGTTCATCCTGTCTCCTCTCCAGACCCCTGCCAGACCACAGTGACCCTCAGCTTAACCGTTTTGAAAGCTGCTGGCATCTTCAATTTTGGCCATCAATAACTACAAACACATTACAGATGCACAATACACCACCGGACATACACAAATGTGCTAGGAATTTGCAACACCGTTTGGTTGCCAGATAATCAGCAGGTAGCCGAGAGATTATTTGGACCGATCAGCTCCAAAACAGGATTACTGAGAGAGGATCATGTTTGATTGTCTTAAAAAATATCGCCTGAGTGAAAGAAATCCCTGTGCTCTGAAATCACACACACATTCACAGAAATCAGGCCAATGCAATTTGTGTTTTACTCTCTCAGAGGAACATTAAAGTCAACCTGAACTCAAAGCAGACCTTTAAAACCTGGTTAGTTCATGTTCCTGGTCAGGATTCCTACTATTTAAAATAAATATCTTTCTGTTGTAATATCTTTGGAATGCCTTAAATCTAGAATCTCAGATTTAACTAAGAGTGTGAGGCAAATTACATTAATGCAAACATTAAATAATCACCTACACTTTGAAATTTATGTTTGCTATAAATAATAATAAAATATATCTAAACTACATTAAGCTTTTGAGATTAACAAAGCTTTCATTAGGAGTAAGGCCAGTGTCTCCTTGTCGTCTCTTTGACTTATTTCTTTTTATTTCTGCATTCAAAGTCTGCACCTGCACCACACTTTAAAAGGTTTAAAAATAAAGGTGCCACAAAGGGTTCTTTGGGCGATGTCATAGAAAAACCACTCCATAAAGAACACTGTTTAAGAGATATATGAATGTGAAGAATTTTTAAAGGTTTATTTACCAATGTAAACATTACTAGCAAATATAGTTCCTTATGGAGCTTAAAGTAGTTCTTCTTTTTAGCATCTTTAATTTTAAGAGTGCAGCATCACATTTATTATTAGCATCAGACATGGCCTTTTCCTTGTGAGTAACATGCTGAAATCGCCCTGAGGAAACCCACGCAGACACAGGGAGAACACATCACACTCCTCACAGACAGTCACCCGGAGGAAACCCACGCAGACACAGCGAGAACACACTACACTCCTCACAGACAGTCACCCGGAGGACACCCACGCAATCACAGGGAGAACACACCACACTCCTCACAGACAGTCACCCGGAGGAAACCCACGCAGACACAGGGAGAACACACCACACTTCTCACAGACAGTCACCCGGAGGAAACCCACGCAGACACAGGGAGAACACACCACACTCCTCACAGACAGTCACCCGGAGGAAACCCACGCAGACACAGGGAGAACACACCACACTTCTCACAGACAGTCACCCGGAGGAAACCCACACAATCACAGGGAGAACACACCACACTCCTCACAGACAGTCACCCGGAGGAAACCCATGCAGACACAGGGAAAACACACCACATTCCTCACAGACAGTCACCCAGAGGAAACCCACGCAGACACAGGTAGAACACACCACACTCCTCACAGACAGTCACACGGAGGAAACCAACACACACAATGAGAACACACCACACTCTTCACAGACAGTCACCCGGAGGAAACCCACGCAGACACAGGGAGAACACACCACACTCCTCACAGACAGTCACCTGGAGGAAACCCAGACAGACACAGGGAGAACACTCCTCACAGACAGTCGCCTGGAGGAAACCCACGCAGACACCGGGAGAACACACTTCACTCCTCACAGACAGTCACCCGAAGGAAACCCACGCAGACACAGGGAGAACACCATCACAACCATCAAAATCATTGCCCCCCATGAGCTCATAATATCAGGTTGAAGTTAAAATTCAAATGAGCTTATCCTAGACTATAAGGGCTGTAGGTTAGTTTTATGCCCTCATTTGTTGTTAAAAATAATATACAATTTCAACCAGGTCTTGGTCATCAGCCTTTTGTTGACTATGATGGTCTGTCAATGTATGAACAATGTATACACACTTGAAAAGGCTGACCCAATGCAAAGTCCCATCTTTATTATTATTAAATTTTTTTATTTAATTGGAACAATCAAATAAAATCCCAGTAAATAAAACCAAGTTCTGACCACATGAATATCCCGTTTCACTAAGAAGTATATCACATTATGAAAGGAAAATGCATCACGACTTGCATTTAACGCTGGACTTTTTTTTCTTTTTTAGATCCGAGTGTGTGTGCAGTTTGCCAGGCCACTGTCATCCTCCAGCTCTAACACTGTGTGACACCTAAGAGTCTCCCATTTATTTAAGTTCCTTAAATTCATGTGAGAAACTGATACCACATGACAAGCTGTCAGTTGACGAGGAGAGCGGAGGGAAAAAGAGATCGGAAGAGACTGCAAAGTGGAACCATTTCAACCAGCATTACCTGTTAGAACAGTGAACCAGTGAGTAATCTGTGGTCGTCTGCCTGACCGATACTGCTTTTTTGCACTCCAGACATTACTCAGCACTCACCGAGTCAAGCACTGATAATAATGAAGATGACATTCACACAACACACAGACATTAAAATATAATGTGTATAATATGAATATAATTTTAGTCCAGTTAATTATATGGATTCTGTTTTGCATTTCCTCTGTCATTTTCTTTTAGCTATATGCTACAGTGTAATGCTGTATTTTTACATTATACGTATCAGAAATTACAAGGCCTAAATTTCCCTTATATGCAATATATAGATCTATCATATATGGATATATATGTATATGTAGTATATATGTCTATTTATTTGAAATAGATTATTTTTAAATAAGGGACATCTAATTTAGCAATATATACACATATTCATCAAAACAAGACAGAATTGTTTTTTTTAATAGATTCTTTTTCATCTACCCATTACAACATAGCTAGATTTTATTGATCAGATACTATACATTGACACACTATCCAATGAGGATGATTTCCCATTGCATATTAATTTAGCATGTCCCCAGAGAAGCCAAACTCCTCACTGTGAATTGAGGAGATGATCAAACCCAGGACCCAAAGACACTCAACTCTACATGTAGGGCCATTATGCTTCCCACTATTACTGTACAATATTCATATATTCAGCTGTGTGTCCAGATATATATCATGTACATGTTACACATATATCACATTTGTAAACTGATATTTGCATGTTTACTACATGTGTGTATTTATATAAATTAAAAATATGTATGTATGACTATATTATACGTGTCCAACAAATGACACAACATATGCATAATGCTTAATGATTTACAGCATGTGCATAAATGGCCATATATCAGAGGTCTATATGGGAATGTGGAGGATGCTTCAATGCCACCTATTATTGGAACTACAGCATGATTTAGAAATTAAATGGTCTGGGATTTCCAGTTAGTGTTTATTTGAACAGCAGATTTAGCATGGTCTATAAATATGAAGAGAAATGCTTTTGCTTCATGAAGCTGACCCTTATCTCGTGGGGCTTGTGAGGTGACTCTGTGAAGGTTGACATCAGGGTGTGAATTAAACAATTGAAATGTCAGCTTATTCTTCAGCTCATAATGGGAAACCAGTATGTACCAAGTCTTACACTCTTGCTCATTTTCTGTAATGTCTGCAGCACATTAATGATAAATCCATTACACTAGATAATGTGTCACATGCCACACAAAAACCTTTGTAGTTAGGGGTCACCAACAATATATTGTAAATCACACAATGCTATTGGTTACTACCATACAACATTTAGGGTTAGTACCTGACTAACATTAAAGACATAGACCACCCAATAATCAAAGTCTGTCAGCAATTTTCTTGCCCTGAAAATGAAATTCATATTATACAGAATGTGTTCCACGGGAGCCGTGTGTTAATAAATTCGGAATAAATGGGAATAATGTCACTTAAAGTCACTGTAACTTAGGCTTTAGTGCCATCTCATCCATTAACACTGGGACCAATACAGCGTCTACAGTGTGAAATGTTAAGGGGAGTGTGGTGGAATGCCTTTATATAGAAGCTTGGCTATTGGTAATCTCCAAAGTAAACTCTCTTTTAGTGAATCATGTTAAGTGAAAGGGTTTTTAAAGCATTTTATCCAATGTGCCTCAGCCATGAACATCACGTTTATACCTCAATGTATTGATTCACTGCAGTAATATTTGTGTTTACTGTAAAACTACTTACAGCAGCAACTAATAACTCATTACTACAGCCACCAGATTATGAAGTTTTGGTTCTTGTACAAATGTTCTGTTCCACATTAAAATGGTGCATACATTACATTGAGCTTGTAGTAGATGTTAAGTTCTTGATGAGCTTTTTATATTTCTGCTCATACTGTGCAGAAAATTCAAACAGTCCACATAAAAATAAATATGTTCGGAAAATAAATATTCAGATGTTCTATTCCACCTTAAAAGCTGATGTTCAACGCGCCTAAAACCACATCTTCAGCCTGAAACCTGTGTGTCGCTACTGCAGCATTTAAGGTGGAATGGTAAAATTGAACAATCTAGCATCTTCATGAGTGATTTACTGAAGGCAATAAAGTCTTTTTAAAAAGCTAGATAGCTACTTAAATGTAACGCCTTCTCTGGTTTGTGCGGGTGCTACCTTAACGAGGACGCAATCCACGTGCGTGAGGTGGGCGGAGAGGTCAAATTTAACAAGGAATGGTACGGTCCAGTGTAGGGGTGTTGGAAATCGTATTTCAAGATTCTTCCAGTCATGGATATTGTCAATTATGTGTGATATTTACCATTATAGGTAAGAAGGATATATAAATGTTTAGAATGCCCCCCAACTATTGCTTTTACCCAGTAAACAATTAGCCGTTGATTCAACGTTGAAACAACGTAATGACTGCCGTCTAATCAACCTACTCTTAAGGTTGAAAATGAAAGTTGAAAAGACGTCCAAACACAGACATTGAAAAGACGACTATTAGACGTATTTTGGACGTCCATTGACGTTTTTAATTGGTCCCGAAATCAATTACTTGTATAAAACGCGTTTTGGACGTCCACTGACGTTATCGATTGGTCACCACTTAACTAACTTATTAAGATGGATTTTGGACGTCCATTGACGTTTAAAATATGTCTTTGACGGACAGACTACGTTTAGACCTATTTTGAACGTCCAGGGACTTCCTTGTTTACTGGGTACCCTCTTTTGGGGGGTTCAACTCTTAATTAGGGGGTTCAGACCCCACCAACCCCAGCTCCCCCCACCCCCCATGATTCGAACCCTGGTTGACGTTTGACGTTTGTGCTTGTGTCCAGACCTTACAGAAAAATCAGAGAAATCTACAATTTTTAGAAATGAAAATGGTTCTCATTATTTAATTATTTTAATATTCATTTATTGTTACTGTATTGTTTATTAATTAAAAGTGCAGTTTCACAGGGATGTGTTCATATAATAATTCCATAATAACTGCATTACACAATTTATAATTCAGAAGCCTAGATTGTAGTACTTCAACCTACACTCTACATTAACAGTGAACAGAAATAGTGAATAGAATAGCAACATGTATTATACAAATGGTGGTGTGTGTATACACCCCAAATTCTATTATTGCAGAAAAGCAAGCCCCCCCCCCCTCTCTCTCTCTCCCTCTCTCTCTCTGTGTGTGTGTGTGTGTGTGTGTGCTGTTGTTGTTGTGATTCTAGTGTGCTCTAATATGGCCTGAAGCGTGGTTTGTCTGGGTGTATAAGGGGTGATCATTCATCTCTTGGATATGTGATGACTGGATGACTGGAGTCCTACTCTGATAACTGGAAAAGTGAGAAATAGAGAGAGAGAGAGAGAGAGAGAGAGAGAGAGAGAGAGAGAGAGTTAGAGAGTTATGTTATGTGTATATGATGTGGAGAGGGGAAGGGTCAAAAGAGGGGATATTCCCAAGACAGAGGAGTCAGAGACAAGGAGAGTGAAATGAGCTGGCAACCTGAGTGTGTGAAAGAAAGATGAGCTCCTCACCTGTCTTCCTGCATCACATCAGTGTGTGTGTGTGTGTGTGTGTGTGTGTGTGTGAGAGAGAGAGAGAGAGAGAGAGAGAGAGGTAGCCCAAATACATACCAAGGCTGTATGTTAAATAAACACATTTTTTAATAAGTCATTAACAATCACTTCTCAGTACATACAGTACATATATAAAAATGACATTACAACAGTCGTCTACTTTGAATTCAGTGTTCTTCTGATGTAACCATAAACGCACAGCCATTTATCTCTTCAGTCTACAGTAATTTAGCTCCGCCCACTTATACCTGACTGTATGAGGAGTTTTAAGGGTTGATTCTGATGGAATGCCTTTTTGAATAACAATTTTTGAATTACAACATTACTTAAGGGCACAATAAATACAACAGTCTGTTGGATTCATTCTGCAGGATTAAGAAATGATGGAAACTAACTAACTGTAACAAGATCAGGCAGGCCTAGTTTTGGCAGACCGACACTGGCTGTAAAGCATTTGAAACACGAGTATCACTGGTATTTGAGTAATGGGAGGGCAGCCATTCACTTGGGTCCAAGATTTACATTCCTCTCACTGGAAGTCCATTAACGTAATTTAGAATCGTGAGTAATGTCAAATAAAGGCATAAAATATGATATCTATTTTGTTTTATGCAAAATTCTATGTGATTAAGCTTGATAAAAGACTTCAGGCTTTTCCCTGGACCCTAAATATATGATCAATTTAAGCATTCTTTCATCATTCATTCATTGTCTGTAATCATTGTCTAGTGGGTCCGGAGCCTACCCGGAATCACTGGGCGCAAACACACCCTGCAGAGGGCGCTAGTCCTTCACAGGGCGACACACACTCACACGTTCACATCTATGGACAATCTTCCAAGTCACCAATCCACCTAGCATTGTGTTTATTTGGACTGTGGGAAGAAACCCACGCAGACACAGGGAGAACACACCACACTCCTCACAGACAGTCACCCGGAGGAAACCTACGCAGACACAGGGAGAACACACCACACTCCTCACAGACAGTCACCTGGAGGAAACCTACGCAGACACAGGGAGAACACACCACACTCCTCACAGACAGTCACCTGGAGGAAACCCACTCGGACACAGGGAGAACACACCACACTCCTCACAGAGTCACCTGGAGCAGGACTCGAACCCACAACCTCCAGGCCCCTGGAGATTTGTGACACGACACTGCCTGCTGCACCACCATGCCGCCCAGTCTTTCATCATATTTTTTTTTTAAATGTTATTTTATGATGTTCAGCTATGAAACACTGCCATTTTTTTATTAAAATTATTTAACACAAAGCCGTAATTTGCTCATGAAGCAGACATTAGTACTCAGTATTCCAAAAAGCACCTTATATCTGTTTTCATTATAGCTTTTTTTTAATATTCAATATTAGAAATTTTAATTAATTACTTTAAACTAGCTTTTCATTGACTATACATTCATTGATGTCATAAAAACTCCAGTTCATTGAGCTAAACCAGGTGCGATTAAACCTCTGCACATTTTGTAAGCTACCTCAGTGCACTTAAAGAAATTAGAAATTAAATAACAACTACTTTAGACACATAAAACCAGACTGTGTCGAGGACAATGATGATATGTTATAATGATATGATATGATATGATTTGTGTCTTTCAGTTATATTAGAAATGTGTTTTTCAACTACCACAGTCATTCAGGCTTTACTTAAAAAAACAGCAGGCAACTTTTAATAAGCGAAAGCATCTGCCTATTGAATTCTATTACATGTGCACTGCAAATCAATGGGTTTTGTCCTCTTTTGCCAAGTGCACAGAAATGCATCCTCGTCCATAGCCACCAATCGTTAGTCTAGAATAATTCTTTAGATGCTATAGATGCAGATAGAGATTCCTCGCACACATCAATTTAAGTCTGAAACACAGAGATAAAGGTTTAGAAAATTTACAGTTCCAGCCCTGATATCATATCACAGCCAAACTGAGACTTTATAATAAACTACAGAAAACAGGCTTTACTCCCAATAAGGACCCTTCCCAATTCACAAGACAGTGGATGAATAGAAGGCATGGGACTTGCTGAGTCTGTATCCATAACGTGTTTATTATAAATTGCAAGCCATGTAAAAACAGAGCCAGGGAAATGCATGGTGCTTTTCCAAGTTTAGCTCGTCTTTAATTAAAATAGCGTTAATGAGCAAGTAAAAGTAGGGCTGGATGGAGAAAGAGAGAGTGACATGGTGCGATACCTTTCCGCCCGCTCCTTTCGCTTTGCCGAGGGAAAATTATTACCTGGCTGCACACTTTCATATTTCATCCTTAAGCAAGTGTGACAGCCTCTCTTTGTGTCAGTCTATCCCTCCTCCACTACTCTCCACCCCACCACCCGAATCTCTCCTTGACCTGCTGGCTTAGCGTTATAGGTCTCGTCACATGACAAGTGCAAGGGACGCATAGAACAGACAAACAAACAAAAAGCAGAAACAGAGGAAAAACAAGGGCAAAAAGCCCCCCCCCCCCCACACACACACACACCCACACACACACACCCACACACACCATGTCTCCTCACCCAGTACCCCGAGGAAGGAGCAGTTACCAACGTGTGTGTGTATGAGAGACTGTCCTCTCATGAGTGAGCGAGGTACGATCACTCATCCACCTGTGAGAGGAAAGAGACACGATGAGTAAAGGAGCGTGCGTTGCATCACTTGCGTTTTTGTTTTTTTAAGCCACATTCTGAGCCTCGATAACATGTCACCTCAGATCACTGAACAAGGCCTCGGCTTCCTTACCCCAGGCCATGGACGTAAACACATATCATATTAGATCAAGGGGAAAAGTGCACATTCTATCACTGTAACCTATCTCACTTTGGTTTAAAGTGGATTTAGAGTGGAATGGCTAATTAGCGCCGATGCTGAGTAGATGCCACCGTGGTTCTTGGGAGTCATGGGGTTCTTGGGAATAGGAGGGGGTCCAATCTGATACTAGCTGCTTTCTGCTTGGAATGAAACCTTTTACAGATGAAGAATGGACACTCCTTGCCGTAGGAGAAACACCTTTGGGTCTAAAAGGCAATGGGATGCAGATGCCCATGTATTTTTTTTGTTCAGTTCAGAAAGTACATAAAAGTTTAAAGCATTTAGAAAGAGGCTACAAAGAGGGTATGTGTAGGGGTGTGTCCTAGACCATTTTATCCTGGATTGCTGAGCAGAGAACACACCAGGCCAGTTCACCACAGGCACTACATTTCCCATAATGCTCCAGTGTCTTTCCAAATGCTTGAGCAGCAAGCACTTTCAGTCAGAACAGTTTATTTGAAAGTGAGCTATATGACAGAGAAGATATTTATTGCTCATAGTGATATACTTTAGTTATAGCCACTTATGACATTACAATCTACCAAAAATGTATAATACATCACCAAACATTCATTTCCAGACACACAATTCTCTCCCAGGAGGTTTATATGAAAGGAGATGTTTCTTTAGTGTTCATTTCTCCTTTATTTCTCATCAATGGCAGAGTAACTCCCACTTTACTGTTAAATCACTTCATCTATTTAGTGTTTAACAGGTTTTGACTAGATGCACATTTGTGCCCTTACAAAACTAAAGAATGAATCTTTGCCACCTCTCTGGTCCCTGACAGTGCTGTATTATTTTTTAAGGTTATAGCTGCAGGAAATAGGGATCAGGGGCCAAATTCACAAAAACTTTCCTAAGAAAAAACTTATGAGTGATCTTAAGAAAAAATCTTAAGACATTATTGATTATAATTCAGCTTAAATGGATGATTTTAGAGGCTACCAAAACTCATACGCAACTGTGTGGCTTTCTTAAAGTTATATTGTCAGGGATCACAGGGCGGACTGACTGAGGCGGACGCACACGCTAAAGCACAGATAAACTTTATTACAAAAAATGAATAACGAAACAGACTGGGACTGGGAAACACACAACAACACGACTTGACTTGGAAAAGGTGTAAGAGAACGAGTACGAGAACAACTTGCAGAGACAGACAGACTTGATAACATAACCGACTTGACACGATACAAAGAACGAATGACCGACCGAAGGAAGGGGACTTAAATACAAAACACAGATGAGACGCACCTGAGACAGATAACGAGGGGGCAGGGTAACAAATGAGACAAACGAGTAGGCGGAACAAAGGCGGGACTAGAACAACAACAAAACAGAGCCATGTGCTGAAAGAGCACATGGCCGAGAAAACAGACATGATAAGACGAGGGCGTGACATATATATTAAATTATAAAATATTTATGAGGGCAGTGCGGTGGCGCAGCAGGTAGTGTCGCAGTCACACAGCTCCAGGGGCCTGGAGGTTGTGGGTTCAATTCCCACTCCGGGTGACTGTCTGTGAGAAGGTGATGTGTTCTCCCCGTGTCCGCGTGGGGGTGCTCCAGTTTCCTCCCACAGTCCAAAAACACACGGTGGATTGGTGACTCCAAAGTGTCCGTGTGTGTGTTGCCCTGTGAAGGACTGGCGCCCCCTCCAGGGTGTATTCCCCGCCTTCCGCCCAATGATTCCAGGTAGGCTCTGGACCCACTGCAACCCTGAATTGGATAAGCGGTTACAGATAATGAATGAATGAAAATATGAACATATATATTTTAAAGAATACAACAGTTTCTTAAGAGAAAAGTTAGGGGGAAAATGAGACAGTCCTTAAGAGGATTTTTGAAGGATTATTGTTTATTTCAACTTTTATTTTTAGTATGAAGTTTTTTTTCTGAAGACACTTTTGTGAGTCTGCCCCCAGGTTGATAATGGAGAATTCCTTTAAACAACCATACACTGAAATGTTGTAGGGATGGTTCAAAAATATCCTTTTTAGCAACCACTCAAAAACTAGAGCGGACTGTCCCGCCTCCAGCACAGCATGAAGCATGAAGAAGAGAACAGACTGCATTGTGGTAGGGATACATTGACCATTACAAAGAAATGTAAGTCTTTAAAAATAGTTCAGATAAAACTCTCCACTTTCGCCCTCAGTCAGTACATGCAGATCTAGGAATATGTAATTACCCTCCACCTCCGTCTCCTGTAATTCATCCTCCACTCATCTATAGTTTGAAAGCCCTGTTCCACAAGTTGATCTTGTGGGTTCCTTAGGTGTATGTTTAGAGTTCTATTACATTCACAGGGAAATGGGCTGAATTTCACTGACTTTGTTGTTAAAAAAAGGTTTCAAGAAACTCATGAATAATAGCTACAATATGTAGCATAGTCGACCTTAATGTTTAAATACATGAGCCTAGAACATCTAGTCATGGTTCTAGGCTTCATGCCCTTTATCAGAGATGAAAATACTTGTCTGCATTTTGCCGTATTACTCTTTGCATCCATAGAATTGATCGGTGTAGACAAGCAGTGCCATGCTAGTTTTGTAAGATATGAGTGGAGAGGGGTAGGCCTCATAGTGCACATTAACCAATGAATGTAAGGTACCTGAATGTTGTGTGAATTCAAAATGTAATCACTAAGCACAAAGGTCCAGACCCTGCTGAAATATGGATGTAACAGTAAAAAGTCTAGTACACCGGAAAAAGTAAAAAAGATGCGAATTTGCGCTGTGAATTATGATGTACGAAAGCGTGACTGTCTAACTCCATGCATCTGTGACTTTATTTGGAAAGAGGGAATGCTCAGATGTGGTGTTGGCTGCTTATAACACATATGATATATCTTCCAGTGTATAAATAGCATATACATGCAAACAAGGTCATATACTGGATTCTCACTGGAGGGGGGGGCATTAAACTAAAAACATTAAACTAAAAACATTAAACTAAAAACATTAAACTAAAAATTGCCCTGTATGTATTTAGAAAGTCTAAAATGTTAAAAAAATTGCCCTTTAACACAAATACACACACACACACACACACACACAACAACAACAAAGTGTATGCCCAGGTGTATCATTCCCGCTCCCACACACACAAGGGTAGCAGCATTGATCATATAATTTACTCTTCTCTATTAGTCTGCGATGATATTGATCAAATAATTCCTTCAGCAGAAGTTGGACACGGGCAAATTGCTAAAACGGCCTCGCTGCATTTAAGCATGTGCCGTAATAGTGCGCCCATCGATTGCGGCGGCCATTCTCTCTCTGCATGTAAACAACTCCCTTTGAGAAGGGTCCGGGCCCACACGGAGCGTGGCATGTTTGTGTGTTCATCAAACTCTGAAATTAAGTAATTCAAGTCCCCCCCCTCATCCTCACTACTCAGAATAGAAACAAATTGCCCGGCACTCACTCCTGAGGTAATTTCCCAACGATTTGAAGATTACGGCGGCTGAAAGGCAATTTGACCCCATTTTCCTACGGCTCCACTGCCTGATTTCCTACGAGGCCCCCGAGGCTGAGGGAGAGAACACCTCTCCTTAATCTCTCACTACTGTACTGGAGATGAGATGGACATTGACAACCACACACACACACACACACACACACAAGGTACTAAGGAAAAGACCAGCTATCATCCACTTCATTTACATGGTACAATGTGACCATGAAGTACACATGATTCATTTCTCAGTATCTGAAAAACAGTATGCACATATAACCAAAGGCATCTACAAATCTTTAGGATTGTGTGCCACCCTCTGCCTTTACTACAGCTTCCATTCTTTTCTGGAAACCGGCGAGGGTTATGCTGTCTTCCTCTCACAGTGTGAATGAATGAAATGAATGAATGAAAAGAATGAACAGAAACACCTGTAGATTTGTTCAGATCTTAAGTCTGATCTCACTCCTCTGAAGCTTGGTTCTCTCCCCTCTTTGAAAAATCAAAGCTGTAAGTGTTGGTTCTGATGCTCTTCTAGTCGCTAAATATGAATTACTTTATAATGTTATTTCATTTTCATGAAAAATGACAGTGGTGCAACAAGTAGCTCCACTGCCAAACTGCTCCAGGGCTCTGGGTCCTGGGCTCGGTCCTCACCTCACACACATGTTCATAGGTGGACTAGCTGTGAGATACTGTCCCTGGGTGTGAGTGTGTGCGTGTGCACAGTCACCTGAGGTGGACTGAAGCCCTGTCCAGGGTGGGGTTCTGGGTTGTACTGGATCCAGCTCAACATTGATCTGGTTGAACATGTTCCAGTAGATGACTACAGCTCTGTACTTTGCGTTCACATATCTGAGGCTTTATACACACACACACACACACAGATTCCAGATGTTTTTATATCCAGCATGGTTCAAACAGTCCAGTTGCCATTGGATACGCTGACAAATGGCCCCTGGAGTAGGAAGGAGAGTACAGGATCCAGATCTCATGTCATATTTGATTGTCATGGGTCAGTGGAGACAGGGAATGTGCTGTGATCTTTATATCTTCTGTATTCTGTGTTTGAGAGAAAGTGATGGAGAGAGAGAGAGAGAGAGAGAGAGAGAGAGAGAGAGAGTCTAATGTTGTTGTTTTTTTTTTTGGTGGAGAGCTGTTAAAAGTTTATTATTATTAAATAGAGAACACGTTATGGACCACGGTGTATGATGACCATAAACAACATGAAACAAGCAACTCTCAAAGATGAATGTTTTATGTGCACCAGAAACCTACAGGTCTAAAAATGGCAGCAAAATACATCCATCTCTCTCTCTCTCTCTCTCTCTCTCTCTCTCTCTCTCTCTCTCTCTCTCTCTCTCTCTCTCTCTCACTCACTCACACACACAAACACACACACCCTGAGCGCTCAGCTCAAATTATGTTGGTGGAAAGCATGCTCAGGACTGCAGCTGGTGGCCCAAAAAGAGGCGATGTGGGGAAGTGACACGTCCTGTCGCTACAGTGACCTCGCTCCACTCACCAAAAAAAAAAAAGTCATCCAGATTTGCTGAAAAAGCAGCACCCTCCCTGCCTCCCTCCTCTCTCTCTCTCTTTCTCTCTCTCTCTCTCTCTACCTTTCTCTATACCCCCCTCAGTCTCTCCCTCCCTCTCTCTCTCTCGCTCTCTTTCTCCTTTTTGACCTGGTTAGGGGGAGAAGAGGTGGTGGGGTCCTGAATGATAGGGAGAATAAGGGAGAGAGAAAGAAAGAGGGAGGGAGGGACAGAGAGAGAGAGAGTTCTGTTTAGATCAGAGTGAGAGTGACATTGCATCAACTCACTATCACATCCTCTACACACTGGTGTCCATCAGCTGTCCAGGCTTCTAACGTCCTTGACACACAAGCAGCCTCTTCAGCATACACACACACACACACACACACACACACACACACACACACACACACACACACACTGCTGGCACTGCCTTTCCTCTTCTGAAGAGGAGAAAAAAAATTCAAATGTAGTCCTAATAATCAGCATCTCTGACACTGTGACACTGATAATGTTTTCAGCAATCTACTTAGTCCACCCTTCACACTGCACACACACACACACACACACACACAAATAATACTAAAAACATAATACTGTCTGCATGTTTTGAGAAGATTTTCATTATTTTTCTGGAGAATTACATTATCCTCATAACCTTAACTACTACTGGCCTAACCTCAACCCTAATACTAACCCTAATCTTACCTTTACCTTAACCATAACTGCTACTGGTCTAAACCCAAACCTAATCCTGATCTTACCTTTACCTTAACCATAACTGCTACTGGTCTAAACCCAAATCTAATCCTTATACATTATTTCTTATAAGATCTAGAAGCATCTACTACTAACAATACATGAAACTTTTCCCAATGAGGAAGACAAGTTCACACAATGTAAGGTTTTGGGTTCCGTATGGTGGTAAATATCTGGACCACACACACACACACATACACAGAGAGAGAGAGAGAGAGAGAGAGAGAGAGAGAGAGAGAGAGAGACCCCACCATCAATATTTATTCAAACATGGAAAACATCTCTAGGAGTCTTCTGATTTGCATGTGATAAATAAATGAATGGAGCCAATCAGGTTGCTCCAGCAGTGGAGGGAGTGCAGGCAGTGGTCTAGTTAAAATTGCATGCCAACTCTAGGGGTTAAAAGAATGAAGGAGGGGGTAAAAAAGCAGCGGAAAATATACCTACAGCACAGCACAGACCGGAGTGTGGGTAAATAACTAAATACAGAAATAAATAAATAAAGGCATGTTGCTGGAGGGCACGGTAATGAATGTGAAATAAGTTCTTCACTTCAGCGCTAAGTGTCTGGCTCGCGCTCCGTACAGCTGCTCTGTGGAGATAATTGATTTTCAAAACAGTTCGGGAGAGAGGCGCGAGGAGAGCGCAGTTCTGAGAGCCGGACCGCTTTAATTAGAGCAGCACTGGCCTTCCACACAGCCTCGGTACCCACACACTTACAGGCAGCCTGATCACTCATTCACTCACTCATAGATTCAGTCACTGACTAAATCAGTTGCTCATTCAATCATTAAATAAATCAATCACTCAGCTACACAGCCAAACATTGACTAGCACATCCATGCACTCATTTAGTCAACTACTCACTCATTCACTCACTCACTCACTCACTCACTCATTCACTCATTCACTCACTCACTCACTCACAAATATTCAAACTTACATTTGCTTACATTCAAAACTCACTCTCACTCATTCATTCAGTCACTCAACCTTACACTCAAACTCTCACTAGCACATTTACTCGACTACACACTCATTTCTTCACTATAGCTTACACTCACTAGCTCAGTCGCTCACTCGTTAACTATTTCAGTCATTCACTCCCAAACTCTCACTAGCACATTCACTCATTTGATGGACAGGGATGTGGTAAGACAGCAAATGAAGGTTTGCATTATGGCTTTTACACTGAACACCACGGCTTTGAAGAAAGTATCAGAGGGGCAGACGACCCAAAATAAAAAGGATACCTTCATCAATGATGGAAAAACATTAACGTTTCACACCTGGCAAAAAGGAATAGAACTAAAATTAAGTGACATTATCTTACATTGAAAATTAATCAAAGTTTTCTTCCTCTTGTGAAATTCATTTCTGGAGATATGAGGTTTTGTTCTAAGGTCATGTGTATACAGTACAGCAGATAAACAATAATACCATATGTACACAATGTCAGTGAGTTCCCACTGTATGTGTAGTGTTTTAATAACTGTGTAATTACATGTTAACAATACATACAGCAACAGGGTATAAACCCATTATATGCATTAACCTTTGTTTTAATAATGTAACTGCTTGAATACGTATTGTTAGTTACAACATAATTACATGTAATTACATGAGTACAAAGCTGTACTACTGTAATCCACCTGTAAAGTGACTGCATCATTATTAGCTGCACTGTTGTTGAGTGTATTATTAATATGTAACTATAAAGTTAGTAGAAACATTAAATTAAAAGTGAGACAGTCAATAAGGTGTTTGTTGGGGCTTCATAGGTACAAACATATCTTCAATCTGCACAAGCCAGTAACAAACATGTTAGAGGGCTAAATGCTTTTGGCACGGGTTTATCCAATAAGAAAATATTACTGAAGCCTGACACTATACAGTGGCTGGTCAAAAAACATCAATGGGCAGACAAAACAGTAGAATGGCAATACAATACTCTCAATAGACAAGTAGGAATTCTCTCATAGTCACACAAAGATGTCACACCATGACAACAAAGACCTCCACTGACCTTGAAAATAACTCTAGAGATCAGGAGTAACTTTAACCGTGTTTAACATAGCTGACTCCAGACCTGCTCTCTCTGCTCCAGCTCTAATCAGAGCTATTGTGAGTGAGATGTCAAGACTGATTTAGAAGCCTAGTCTCAGTGAGATTACAAACAGTGCTGGGGCCCCAGTGGGGCTCCAGGCTGGCCCTCCGGCCTTCCAGCTCCAACGGGCGGAGCGTTAAAAGTAATCTCATTGGCTGATTTTATGGCTGAACATTAATGTGTGTGTAAGCCGGCAAGAAATGAAACTCAATCCTCTGGCTTTGTGTCTTAAGAGGTGCTGAAAGCAATGTACACAATTCCTCTGCCCAGGCATGTGCTCCTTTTACAGGGTGCGCACACACACACACACACAGTCTTGTTTCCATCACTTCAGAGGACATTACATAGACTTAAATACATTTTGTGGAAACTTACCATTACCTCAGCAGAACTACTACTAGCTTAAACTTAACCTTGAACCTAAACACACACTAAATACATGTTCTTCCTTAAAATGTAATCATTTAGATTTTCCTCATAAAAAAATGATAATAATACAAAAATGAAATAAAATACATGTCCTTGAAATGTGAATGTGAATGTGTACACAGATTTCTGGCCCCCAAAACATGATAAAACACTGCACACACAATTACCACCATCTACTTCATTGCTTTTCTTCAGGTTCGTGGTGGCAACAGGGCAAGCAAAGAAGCCAAGAGGGCTCTCCCTGCCCTCGCAACTTCCTTTGGCTCCTCTCATGGGATCCCCAGGTGTTCCCAGGTCAGCTCTGGGGCTAATACATTTCCACTGCTCCACAGCCCTCATCTAGCTGATGTTTGCTTTGGGTAAGGTGAACTCAAGCACATGTACAGCTGCTCCAGAGTGTATATATTATATGATGCTTTTCTCAGGTGATTAGACAAGCCACATACACACAACTGAACACCTTTGTCCACAAAGGGTGAACCCCATCGTAGCAAATTTAACAGATATTTGGATGCAGAGTGTATTCAGAATGATAAATGTCTGTATGTATTATTATATTCGGTACTTTGCACAGGGTAGAGTGCCTTTAGACTACCATTTTGCTGATGTTCAGTATAAGGGCACTCCCTCTCGTGGGATATTGCTCAAATTATTATTCAATCCGCCCACACAAATAGTTCTGCAGCAAGACTGGGACTGGACTGTTGCCAAAAAAATTCAGACAGCAACATTTTTATCAGGTACACTATCTGTATGGGGATTTAAAACTGCATGAAGTCCATGGAGGCAGCTGCTGCGGATAACCCCTTTCAAAGAATGGTATTGTGCTGTTTTGGAGTTATGGTTAGGGAAAATTTTAAGGTTAAGAATATGTTTAAGGGCATTTCTTCCTAAAGAAATTCACATGAACACATTAGTACACATTATACAAGTGCCAGCTATATTTAGTACACATTGTATGATTCCTGGGAATGGTATTTTAGTAAAATATATATGAATACCCCTTCAGACCCATCTGTGAAAAATGACAATAACAATGAGAAACATGCATTTGCATGTAATTTGAGTGTACTTTGAACAAATGACTTTTTCTGAATAAATGTTTCAGACTATTTCAGTCTATTGTGTATTCATACTTTTATTCAGCTGTTAATATTTTTTCCAATTAATACTGTACACAACACAACACCTGGCATGTAACTCTCAAACCAAAATCACACACAAGGAGCAGGCCCTGCCCAAACAAAGCCTTTAATGCAGATTGACAGCAATTTCAGGAAGTGCTGTGGTTAATGACACAGTCTTGGGAATTACAGGGCTTTTGTGAGGTGTGTGAGAGTATGTGAGTGTGTGTGTGTGTGTGTGTGTGTGTGTGTGTGTGTGTGTGTGTGTGAGTGTCATGTTAACACCTGACATTCCACCTTAGATTAAGTACAAAGCGTTTTCCCCTGTCACCTGAAAGAAAATGTTTATGCTTTGTGTGCTCATGATTCTCATGTAATGCTCCGACTTGACGTCGTCAGTGTGCTGATGTGCTGAGTGCCCGGTGCAATCAGATCTGATGGAATTCTCATGAATGTCATCAACATATCAGGCCTGTATTTACTGCAGTCAGTAGGGGTCCTCATCCTCTGGCTAATTCCTGTCATCTTCCTCCTCCTCCTCCTCGTCCTCCTCTTCCTCGTTATTTCCAGAAGGGATGATGGAGGACTAAGTGCATATGGCCGCTGATCTAACGGTGATAAAAGAGATAACCCAGACATTTATGAAGCATGCCTCTGGCACTTTTCAATTGCCATCTCCACACTGAAGCTGCATCCCCCTGTGCGGTGTAATTTTGAAGGATTAACAGTTTCCTGTGATTGCTTCCATGCTTTTCCCACATTCCCGGCCACCCCCCTTCCACGATCTCATCAGGCTTGGCCATCGGACATGCAGCACATTGCGGAAAATGCCACACACTCTACTGACATTATTCTGCTACCTGCAGGGACACACTATTCCCATAGACAGCTGGAATCCCACATAGCTGTGCATGTGAATCAAGGGACGTATCATTAATTTGCTCATTTGCTATGCATGTCCAGTGGACGTTGATAAATGTAGTCAATGGAAGCCGTGGAATGCGTGCAGCGTTGGCCTCGTGACAGCAGGACTCACCCGCCCTTTTTACAAATAAGCTTCCAGAAAAGGAGCAATGCCACATAACTTTAGTGGTGTTCAACTCGGATACTCCTTGATCACAGCTGAATGAACTACAGTAACAGGCATATGGTGAAACATTGGTGTATATCAAATTAACAGAATGATCGTAAATGTATTAATAGCTTGTTTGTTCCCCTTTTGCCTTCTTCTCCTCTGGGAAGGCGTAATCGACCAGAGCTCAGTGCAGACATGGGCCAATGGATGGTTCTATTGAGATCTGTGACCATTTTTAATAAGTTAAGAAAAAAAACATAACATTTTGGAAGCTTTTTATTTTTACAGTTACGGTTTGTCAGTCACAAGTGATTACTGCCTGTGATGTCACCAACATGGCATTTTGGAGGTGCTGTCACATTCATTCATTCATTCAATGTCTGTAACCACTAATCTGATTCAAGGTGTGTTTTGGGACCATAAGAGGAAACCAGAGCACCCGGAGGAAACCCACACGGACACAGGGAGAACACACCACACTCCTCACAGACAGTCACCCGGATGAAACCCACACAGACACAGGGAGAACACACCACACTCCTCACAGACAGTCACCCGGAGGAAACCCACGCAGACACAGGGAGAACACACCACACTCCTCACAGACAGTCACCCGGATGAAACCCACACAGACACAGGGAGAACACACCACACTCCTCACAGACAGTCATCCGGAGGAAACCCACGCAGACACAGGAAGTACACACACCACACTCCTCACAGACAGTCACCCGGAGGAAACCCACTCAGACACAGGGAGTACACACACCACACTCCTCACAGACAGTCACCCGGAGGAAACTCACTCAGACACAGTGAGTACACACACCACACTCCTCACAGACAGTCACCCGGAGGAAACCCACACAGACACAGGGAGAACACACCACACTCCTCACAGAAAGTCACCCGGAGAAAACCCACGCAGACACAGGGAGAACACACCACACTCCTCACAGACAGTCACCCGGAGGAAACCCACACAGACACAGGGAGAACACACCACACTCCTCACAGACAGTCACCCGGAGCAGGACTCGAACCCACAACCTCCAAGTCCCTGGAGCTGTGTGATTCTGACACTTGTATTTAAGTTCCCATTAAAGTAAAACATTACAAATACACTACACATTTAAACTGGAAAGGTGATAATGAAATCATGTAATGAACATCATCACATCTTGACATAGTTGTGTTTTTAAATGATGAATGAATTGACTAGTTTAGGTTCATTTTCATTGCAGCTGGGTCTAAACCACAAATGAAAGTCAAAGGAAAAATATGAGTTTTAAACATTTTCTGGGAGAAAATTACAGCAACTGCAGATCATTGAATTGTACTGAACAATCCTGCACTGATATTTGAACATTTCTGAGAGCATTTGATTACATTCAGCTTTAGGGACCTCAGTGAGGCCAGGTACCACGTTGGGCTAATTCACTTCTGACCAACAAAAAAACTCGTGTGTGTTGTTGTGGACTCTTTCAAGGGAGTCATTCCTGGGGGGTCTGAAGTGTGTCTCAGTCAAAGAGTAAAGGGAAATTTTATCTCTCTCTCGCTACCTCCGTCCTGCCCTTAGGCCTTTCGGTTTTTCTGTTGTGTGACATGAGATTAACTCGCAATTAGAAAAACATCAACATATGGGGCTGACACAGAGGAGATGGTCATCAGCGATGATTAGGACGGTGAGTCATACTGATGTAGCTCGGCTGGGGATTCTCTTCTGTTCATGATGAAATAGGCAGCGGGTTCTTTTCATGAAACGATATCGGTTCTGTCCCCAAACCTAGTAAGCTACCTAGGTAGGCACTGACTACGTAGACAGCTATTTAAGTAGACAGCGTTCTAACGGTCGTCTGTCCTCGTGAGGCAGATCACTGAGACCCTCTAGTTAGCGCGCGATTGCGTCACGGCTTTTTCCCGCCCACCGCATGCAACCGGTGTTTTCATATCTCAGCGGCTAGCGTCGCCTCAGCGTTTCAGCGCCAAGAATTCGAATCGTGTATTTATCGCGATTTTAATTATTTTTGCTCGGGGAGAAGAGCGAAATGGACGGGTGCTGTTCTGCCGTTGCATCCTGCTTCGCGGCTAAGGAAGGGCTCGATGCTGCCTTAAAATTCGACCAAATTAAGATATCTTACTAGACAGTATAATGAGGTAGAAATGGGACAGCCTACGTGTCGGGAGCGCGCACACAGTGACGTAAAATGCTCTCTAGTTTTGGGACAGACTCATCATCACTGGCACGGCTTTTCAAACTCTGTGCTCTGTCAGCAATAGCCCAGGGTGAGGGGGTGTATTGGCAGTGGGGTTTAAAATAAATAAATGAAAAAGAGAGAAGAAAAGCACTCAGTTTTTTGTTTTCTATACACAGAAACACACTTTTCAGACAGGCTGTCTGAGGAAATGTGTAGACAGTGTTTGCAGATATATTAATAGCCAGCATGCTCCCTCTGGTATACTGTTTTCCTATGTGTATGTGTATTTTACAGAGCCCTGATTGTACTGACAGTGCCCCCCTTCAAATGCTGTCCTGCAATGTCCATGCATCCATGTCTGTCTCTGACAACTACAGTTATGAAGGTGTCACCCCTACAGCGGCCTGCTTGCTATTGTGTGTAGTGTGGGTCTATGTGCCTGTGACAACCTTGATACCATCTGAAAATGACCTTTGCTGTTTCAGCTTTATCTCTGCTGCTTTCCTCTGGATGTCTTGTGTATGTTTCTCTCTCTCGCTCGCTCTCTAACGGCAGAGACCCACAATAGTGATTCCTCTCGGAACGGACACTTTGGTGTCCTTCTTTGAGAGGTCTCAATCGTTTCAGCTTCCAGAGTTGGAAAGCTACTTGTGGTTGTGGCGTCCTATCATTTCTGCAGTGCTGTTCTGTATGTTGATATGAATAAGATAATACGCAGCCATATAGATCAGATTCACTGCTCCTTGCTTTTTCAATGCAGCGCACTGCGTTCGTCGTAAGGAATGGGCTGCTGGGTCTTGGGTCAATGTATCGCCAGGTTTCTTTACTGTACGCAGGCCTACGCATGCAAACTCTCACACAATGAGTGGTTTTGTGTTCTCCAAACTGCGTTGAGCTGAACCTTCTCCTCACCATCACCAGCTTCAAGTCTCACGCTTGGAGGTCAGAGCCGGCGAGAGAGACAGCCTTGACAGTTCTCTCGTACTATGCACACAGAGGAGGAAATGGAGTTGTTTCTGAGGAGCACTTGCTGACATAAAAGTTCAGCTCCATTCAGGAGCGTCTGTGTCCACAGTCCATATCCCTATGAATATAGCCCGACCTGCTCGTCAATAGAGAGGCCGTCCTCAATTTAAAGCTGTGGAGAAGCGACGCTTTCACAATGCTTGCTGCTGGCAGCTTTGTCGGGCTCAAATGGCAAACAGAACTCGGAGTGAGACTTTAAGAGTGCGGGGCACATAGGCTTTATACAGCGTGGCGCATGAGGTAGAGGCACAATGCAAAAGAGGGGGATTGTGGAAGCGAGTCAGGGACAGGTGACAGTATAGATTAGTGCTGCGGTGTGTACGACTGCCTGGGCCTGGAGCGTCTTTAAAAGCTGGCGTCACCTTGCCATTATGCCACATAATGGCTTCCTTCAATGTTATCTTTCTCTGAGCTACAGGGTGATGTGGTGTAGAAGGAGCCATGCTATGTGAGATTAATAGAGACCATAGTCTCAGAATAATAGCATGTAGTTGACATATGAAAAAGCCCTTATAGACATGCGTAGCTCTGTGCGAATGTCAGAGTCAGCAGTTAAGTATGATTTGTTCCTTTAACAATCAAGGTTGCACGTATTGGGTCAGATTTATTGTGTGCATATGTTTCAAAATCCACATAATCTGAGCTCTGCAGTGAAGTATATTTCTAAGGACACTAGCAGCTTCTTTGTTTGATTCCTGATTGATTTTCTCCTTTCCTGTCTATTTCTCTTTCTCAGGTTGGCTTCCTGAATCCATGGGTTGCAGTCACATGATTTTTTATGATTTTGCATGGTTGCCATATTGGGGACTGGTCGTCTGGTTTCAGAATGCAGCATTTTTACAGCATAATTGCTGTAAAGCAATTTACAGCATAATTTACACTCTTTATAAAAATAGTTTAAAACATATTAGTGCTTCCAAAATAATATAATTTAAGTACACTTCTTTCCCCACAAGAGTAATGTAAACAGTTGGGAAGGATGAATACATTTATTTAATACACAGCTCCTCTCCCTGCGCTGGAGAGAGTCTCACAACACTCAGAAGCACAGAAGCTTACTGCATAGGAGAAAAACAGCACAATCCTGTGATAGCCACATTAGCATTTTCATCATAGGATCTAATGGAAAACCGTTAGTATGTCTCTAATGTATTTCTCTGCTCTTCTGTCTGAATCTGAGTGAGCTATTCACACACAGATCATATGCAATCTTCAGTAATCATCTTAATTAACTCGTTTTGTTTTAGCATGTAAGAGACTACAGACAAAAGCAATATATTCTTTTGTCTCATTATTTTCCTCCATTTACAGAGTAAATCATCTGATCCCCTTGTCCCTGTGCACTGAGACTGTAAAATATTCCTGAAGGATAATGTTTCATCATGACTGTCTACCTAAACTCTTTCCCTGATTTGGCTTAAAGTTGAATCAAGTAGTTCTTGTTGTCTGGATGGGTAAGTGGTCAGTGAGAGGCCCAGGCAATTTCCCAAATGTCTACATACATCCTCCATAGGACACAGTGTTGGTCATAAAATAACGGTTTCTTCACTATTGGGTATTGGGTCTGCTCTAAGATTAAGGTTTCCCTATCAAAGTAGTGTCTAATTACGGTCTGGGTGCTTTTATATTATTACATTTATTATCTGTGATGTGCACTGTGTAGGGAGTATGGCACTATTTGGGATGTGGCCCTTTTTTTGAGTCCCTCTACTGACCAACACAGACAAACAGAGCTCTTTTTAAAAACATGCTGCGGATAAATAGGTCAGGGATCCGTACTAATATTTCTTTCATTCTAACATCTAAAACAGGAATAAATGTGTTGAAAGAAACAATAAAACAATTTAAACATCACTGTCCCCGCCTTGCGCCCAGTAATTCTGTGTGGGCCCCGGACCTGCAGCAATCTTGAACTGGATAAGTGACTACAGAAAATGAATGAATGAATGTTTTTATTTGAGTTGTGTGTTTGCGTAATGAGTAGGAACTCAATATTGCAGCTACTATATACAGTGACATCATCTGCAACACATCCTTTCTCACCCATGGAGCTGAGCAGTCTTCTCACAGTGGAAGAATAGACAGAAACAGACAGATATTCTCATATGTTTTGAAGACAAATAAAATGTATAAGATGTTGATGAGGAAACAAACTGGGGAAATGGCAGTGATGATTACAGCAGAAATAGATCTACAAGGAATTAGCTATGTGTGCTATACACATTGTATAAACAGCAGGTCCAACTCTGGCTTTAAGATATTTAGGGTGCCTTGACACACATTTTCTCCCCCTCACTCACTCAGTGACTCATTCACACACACATGTACACATGACCTTACTCTCTCCCTAATACATGGCAACATCAGAGCGACTGTACGAATGTCCATTCCTTCCCATAATAACGTTATTAACTCCTGCTGAATGGGGTGGTGGATGGAAAGCGCAGTGCTGGTCACCACTCTGCTGCAGCCTCTCTAACAATGCCTCCTCGTGGCAGCGCAGGGCTGGGTCTGACCTGGCCATTGTCCTGCACAAAGCGCCTTGAAGAGCGGTGCCTTCTCTTGCATTTGCATTTTAATCACCTCGGTGCAGCAGCATTGCTGCTATGCTAATCTCAAAAGTAGCTCAGGCCCACACAGCTCTACTACTCTAGGAGCTATCAGGTAGGGGACAGTGGACTGGTGAGCACAAAAAAAGCAATGGAGTAGTAGACAGGGATGGCGAAGTGATAGGTCGAAAAACAAATGACAATCTGTCTGTTTTTTTTCACTATTTAACAAACAGCTGTGAAGGATTAGCATTTATATTTGATTGACAATCAGTTTTAATCTACTACAAACTTGACTAGCAGTTCAGACAATATTAAGAACCTAATCTGGGGAAATGATTTTAAATGCAGAATAAAATCCACATTAGAAACACAACGGGCTTGTTTTCACATGTTAGATATTTCCAATAATCTACATTATATTCTTGAATAAAGCACTTTTTGATTTTGTAAGGGTTAAGGTGCATTCATTCATTTATCTTTTGTAATGTCTTCATATTTATCAGGGTTTTGGTGGGAGCCAACAAGGACAGGCTGGTCTCCAGGCAAATTTATAAATATTTCATACATATTTATTCATATCACCACTGTCCAATGAAAAACAAGCTTCTCCAAAATAGTAACCTTTCAGGAGAAGGGGAAAACCCTTTTTAACTTACAATCAAAGTTGATGTAAAAGAATTAAAAATGTAATATTGCCACATTTTTATTGGGCGATTCATCGTGATATGGACAGCTGCTGTGTTCAAATGATCACTAAAATGATCAAGTAATCTAAATATCCACAAAAAAGTTGCATGTTTTTTATTGGACAGCGCAGATATATTAGCAATACATAGTGTTCATACATAGTGTACTAAATATAATTGGCCTTTATAAAATGTTTACTAAATATATACCCTAAACGTAACTCTGAATTTTAGGTTTGATTTGAAGCTCCAGTTTAGAGACGATCATGTTGGTTGCATAATGGTTTCATAATGTAATCAGTAACAACTGCCCCTAAACCTAACACTAACACGGAACTTAAATGTAAACCTTAGAATAAGCTCCAAAACATTAGAAGCAGAGTTTAGTGAGAGTTTGTGTGGATTTAGATAAATTCATTGATACCAATAAGGGATTACAGTTGTGAAACTGCAATAGTAATACACTCTTTACTGTGACACGTTTCTGATAATCACCCATAAGGCTACAAAACACTTGCATTTGCCTTTCACCTTTACAAAAACTGACATTAACTTTGATAAAGGCTCATGCCAGAAATGTCAGTTGTGATAAAGGCTGCTTTAGCCAGGTACACCCTGCAAAAGAATTATGACAACTGATGCTTGTGGGAGTAAGCCTGTCTATGCTTATGTCACCTGTCATGAAAGGCTTATATAGGTGTCATGTGGCCTAATGAACGATGACCTATAGTACACTCTTATAAATAAAGATTCTTTGAGCAATGCCATATCAGAACCACTTTGGGTTTCATAAAGACACATGTTTAAATGAGTAAAAAACGATGGTGTGATGATTGAGATTGAGTGATGGCTTTTTAAACCTTTTAAACTTTATTCACACTCATACATTACATTAAAAACAAAACAAAAAATAAAAACAGTTCTTTATAGAACCTCAAGTGATTCTTCTATGGCATTGCTTTAACAGGTATGTCGTTACGTTCAATCTCCAGGATTTTCTTAAGGACTGTTTAATCACATCGCTGTAGAGAGTTAAAGTACTGTCAAACCTGAACTGTCAAAATTGTAAAAAAAAACTCAAACTCATCAAGTTAAATACCTAATATTTAGAGCCAGCTGAAGAATTGTAAGCAATTTTAAACAGAACCAGCAAAAACATATGTCTTTTGGACATGATGTGCCTGTGAGCCCTATTTCTTTCTCAAATGCTCCGGCAGAATCAGATGCTAAACAAATGTATAACCAAGCAGAAGCCGATTCCGGCTCCAAGATCTTGACTTTTAAAAGCAGTCTACCTGTTTCACGGTCCCAGAGTTGCCATCAGAATAACGTGTAATTAGCGGTGGGCTGTGGCCCCGGGGAGCTGGGTGATGTGGGGAGAGGGGAGAGGAGTCAGAGAGATTTCTGATTACCTGACAAGTTGGGGCCGGAAAGGCTACACTTAGCCCATTAAAGATTTTCCAGTGTGACATTTGAGAGCAGCCGCCTGCGCCGTGCGCCACCTCGCCATTTCCCTGTTCGCTGGGCATCAATTTAGAGAGAGAGAGAGAGAGAGAGAGAAAAAAGAGAGAGAGAGAGAGAGAGAGAGAGAGAGAGAGAGAGAATGAGAAAAAAGAACGAGAGAGTCGAAGGAAGAGAGGGAGGGAGGGAGGGAGAGGCCACCAGGCAGACACATCGGCACAAATGGATTTCATTCACCGAGGTGAACTGTACTTGGCTGATAAATGCACTTCCTTGAATGTCAGCAAATGTCACTTGTGAAGCCATTTACTGTTGCTTTAATAGCTTCCCCAAACTTACAAAGAATGAAAAAATGAAAATAGAAAGAACAGAGCAGAGAAAGCGAGGGGCAGTGTGGGAGAGAGTGTGTGGATGTATATGTGTGCATAAGAGCGAGAGAGAGAGAGAGAGAGAGAGAGAGAGAGAGAGAGAGAGAGAGAGAGATGGGTTGGGCCGTTGTCACTTCCACATGATTAAGCAATGAGGCGTTTGAGAAGTCTCCCAGCAGAAAGTGGTTAAACTCGCTGGATGATGCCGCCCAGAGTAAAAGGTAAATGTGCTTTATTTGGATCAAGGTTAGGATTTTTTTTCTTTTTTTTTTTAAGACGTTTGTCCCAGACACACATGGCACCACCTGTCTCCCCTAATAATCTCCCCTCTTTAACAAAGACAGCAATCCAAACATTTAGTCTCCTCATCACTTCTCTGGAACCTGTCTGAGGCACAGTGTTTAGAAATGACAGAAAAAAGTGAACAGTAATAATCACCAAAAGAACTCCTCATTACTTTATTCAGTCATTTCACAACAATAAACATGGATGTTTATTAGATCACATGATAAGGATAAGAATCCCTCAAGAGAACACTTCCACTGAACACTAGCTTGGGTTTCAGGCTGAATGTATGGCTATAGTGGAATTAACTATGTAAAGATACAACAGCGGTTTTCACGTTTACGTTCACTTTACAGAATTGTTAAACATAGCATACAAAACTTTCAGAAGTTAATGCAAGTACGCCATCATTATCAAGGTCATGGTGTGTCCAAATCGTACCCGTAATCAAAGGGCATAGGGCTAGAATCCAGTCTAGATTTCACACTTTCCACCATGTGTTTTTTGGACTCTGGAAGGACACGGTGAACCTGGAGGAAAGGGAGATCACAGACTGTGCCCAGTGATTGACAGCGCCCCCTGTCCTTGGTATGTTCCTGCTTTTGCCCAGTGACCTAGAGCAGGCTCCAGACCCACCGTGACCCTGACCAGGATGAAGCTCTTACAGAACATGAACGAATGAGTGTTCTGCATAATCCCATCATAGACCGTAGCCCCCCCCCCCCCCCCCCTCCCCAAGTTAATATTCCTAAGCCACAGCTGCAGACGAGCTGGAACCCTGATGTTCAAGTGATTATGCAACCAAACACACACTGATACAGTTCTGATAATACATAGGAACTGAGCCCGTTTTTCATTGTGTTCATCAACTGTACTCTTCTGAATCCCAACGGTGAAAGAAAATCCGCACACACACTGCACTTGACTTTTATGATTGACATTTGTCAGGTATTTTTTCCTATAATTCATTGTTCTGCTGTTTTCCTATTTATATGCTGTGTATCATTGTGTAAATATGAGTGTTTGTACTTGTTTTATGAGCTTGAAAATCGTATTATTGAATATTATTCACAGACAAGGGCAATATGAACATAGAGTGATTCCATTCAATCAGATCACCTGAAACACACAAATCTTCTAGAGCTTTCTCCACTGTACAGTGTTATTTTAATCTCTTTATTCTGATACTTTTTTATGATAAAGTATGGCCATGATTTGAGGTGAGATTGACAGGACTCTGAGCTCTGTCATGCTAAAAAAGGAAAAATCCATACATGGCATACAATGCCCAGCTAAAACGGCTCTACTTAAATGTATTTGACCTGTGTACGGCTCCTTATGATGGTTTAATGCCTGCAGTTGTAGCCTGGGCAACCCCACTTCAGTCCAGTCCATAAAGACGGCCCACACGCCTGTGATAATCCCCGTTTCCAGTAGTTGCTACGGTTACAAATTACCTTTGGTCCTCCTAACCGCTTCCTCCATGACATCCTGCTAATCCTTTTTACCGAATTTGTTTTTCATTTAGGATTAATGCTGCAGATACGGGATTATATGTCACTACGTTTTCCTTCTCTACATGTTTGTTCTGAATTATACAGATCACATTCCACACCCCCCACACCCCCCTTGCACTAAGGTAATGCCAATTGTTTTTACAGAGAAAGAAAAGCAGGGTAAAAATAGGAGGGAGCTCTGAAACAGTGAAATATTAACCCACATTGTCCTAGAAGGGTATTAAAAACAGTGTATTAAAACAGGGTATTAAAACAGGGTATTAAAAAAGACAGTGCAGCTCTGATTAAATAACTTGTCCTTTTGCTTAAAACTGTTGTGTAATAGGACCACCAAGAGCACCTTTTCTGTCCATCTGTCCACTTTCTGAAAAATGGTAAGGCTCCTTCCGTTACACGCGCTGTGGTGGAGAGAGCTGGACATGGAATACACCTCTTTCTGCTGTCTTTATTCTTCTTACACGTGTAAGAACCCATGCTCTGAATAACATCACTACATAAGAGTGTGTGTGTGTGTGTGTGTGTGTGTGTGTGTGTGTGTGTGTGTGTGTGTGTGTGTGTGTGTGTGTAAATGTAAAAAGGAGTTTGAATTTGAAATATTTTAATAAAACAATATTTTGTTGTATGTTTTTACATTATAAACCTTTCCTATTGTTCCATTTATGAAATTCTGACATGGTGAATAAAGGCAAAAGCCCATTTAAATTGTAAAAACAAAAAATGGATATTAACATATAATATTATAATATTTAAATGGACAAAATGATTTTTTTTTCTTACAGCAAGTCAAGTTGATTTATAAAATACATTTCACATACATTTCATCACAGAGGATATTCAAATATATATTACATTTTACTTTAAACTTGTATAACTGATCTTTCAAGTGTTAGTTGATTGTTGGTTTAAAGTTAGTTTTGTTTTTTTAATAATTTAGCATTCCAGAAAATCTATTAAGCTCAAGATAAACAACATTGGAACAGGCTTGTGTCTTTCCAGCACACGGAGGGAGGAAGATCACCACGATGTTCTCCAAAGTAAACAAAACCTCTAAGGCATTCATTAAGCCTAGCAATAACAAATTTAGACACTCCTTAACTGTGCATGAATTGTCAGTAAAAACAATATAGTCATTTACTATAAATTAAAAGATGACATAAAGGTAATGTAAGCTGTAAAATTAAATAAATTCCAACAACTATTCAAATTATCAACAAAGCGCCTACATTTACAAAGAAGGGCTAGAAATGAAAAGTTCATGACCATACACAAAAATAAAAATTAAACACTAAAGCCTGTATTATCCTGAGATCTAGCAGTGAAGAATGACACACTCACACTCACTCACACACTCACACACACACACACACACACAGAGGGAGAGAAGGGGATTATGCAGATTGTAGTAAACTCGAAGGTAAGCAGGAATAAGTGCAGCCTGGCACCTCACTGAGGGACGTTCTAAGCATTAAAGGGACAGTGTGTAAGTATGCAGACACTTGGGAACCCTGATGCAGATGTTGTGAAGCAGAGGGATATGGGCAGAGATGGGAAGGGTGGGAATGACCAGCAAATCCACCACCAAACAAACCGGCGAAATGTAACAGAACAATGACACTCGCTGGCTCCATTCTTCTCCGTGTCCGACTGCTGGGGTCACTGCTACAATGCAAAGATATCATCTGCAGCTCGGACAACAACAGACTTCAGTGGGAAAGACAGAAAAAGAGCTCAGCTCCTGCTCTGCTGACCAGTGGGTTTGTGTGTGTGTGTGTGTGTGTGTGTGTAGGAAATGTTTTGAGAAAGAGCTGTTTTGAGCAGAATGCGTGTGAAAGTCTTCCAGGTGTGAACTGACACTTTAGTGCCTTGTACTGTCGTTTGAAAACAACTGTGTGAATGAAAAAAAAAATTGGTGTCTTGCTGTCATGCAAATCTGATGCCTGTCTGAAGACAGGGAAAGCAAGTTTGACAACACACTGGCATCTGGACTATGGGTAACATGCAGGACAATCATTTCTGGAATTAACTACAGCAAAAAAAAAAAAAAAAATACCAATAGGAATGGTCCCAATTTATTTGCAATTCATTCTCATCATCATTCATTCATTCATTCATTATCTGTAACCACTTATCCAATTCAGGGTCGGGACCCTGGAGGGGGCGCCAGTCCTTCACAGGGCGACACACACTCATACATTCACTCACACCTACAGACACTTTAGAGTCGCTAATCCACCTACCAACGTGTGTTTTTGGACTGTGGAAGGAAACCGGAGCACCCGGAGGAAACCCACACAGACACAGGGAGAACACACTCCTCACAGACAAGTCACCCGGAGCGGGACTCGAACCCACAACCTCCAGGTCCCTGGAGCTGTGCGACTGCGTCACCATGACACCCCTCTCGTTATAATATCTAACTTTAAAAGTGGAGAATGTTTCGTCTTCTATAAACTGACACTTTCGGAGATGCGTGGTGGGCCGTTGTGGTAGGTGTTTTCACTGTGATGACAGGCTATCTGTAACAACAACAGCAATGCTATTTACAAGTAAAAAGTGCTTGCTTCCTTTTACAGTAAGAGAGACAACAGACAAATGGAACCAGTGACTTGGAATGACAGCTGATTTCAATCTCATTTAGATGTTTCCACCATCACAGAGTTATATTTCATTAGGGCAGTGACAACAGGTCCTCAAATGAAAGACAAAGTTACAGTGTATTACATTCACACAACAACACAAGGTGCATAATGAATATGGTGCCTTTGATGCATTCTGTGGTTAACATATGATCTAGGGATCAATGTACTTCCATCATGGTGTAAAATTATATGCATAACCTTGTCATAATGTGTAATCTGGGCTGTGCTAAGTGATAGTGCTGGGGAAAGGGAGAGAGAGAGAGAGAGAGAGAGAGAAAGAGAGCATTCTGATAATGCCCAGCTTGTTTGTGATGCTCTGTAGTTAAACAGATGTAATGAGGCTAATGGAGGCAATATCCAAACAGATGGATCCCTAAGTTGTTCGTACACACACACACAAAAAATCAGGAACGGTATATGGCCTGGAGTAGTGTTCAGGAATTGGAAGCACATCTCTCTCTCTCTCTTTCTCTCTCTCTCTCTCTCTCTCTCTCTCTCTCTCTCTCTCTCTCAGCACACACATTGCTGGCAGCTCAGTCATCCGATTAGTGACAGGCTGACAAACAGTGTTATTGTTCCAACGGGTCAGATACTGCAAATACTGCAAGCTCTCCAGCAATATCCAGCCCAGCAGTCACAGAGAAGTCCAATAACTCAGTGTAGCTTTAACAGCATGTTTTACAGACAGGACGCACCATCCAACTCTGAGCAGATCCCTTTGTAAAGCTGTATCAGACTTTACAGGGCTCTATTAAACACATGACTGTGGCGTGTAGACCAGCAGACCCTCCTGAAAACCACAGTGTCAGTAGTGATGCACTTACTATATTGGAATCAAACATGTACATCATTTCCAGCAGACACAATATATCATCAGTACAGTTACTGGCAAATGTGAGTAAACAGACACACCAGGGTTTTAGGCTCATAACGTGGTGTTCAAGTGATTGGAGCCTATGTTTTAAAACAAATAGAAACCCACATTTGCAGCAGGCACTTTTATAAAATGATTGGTTTTACAAACCTACTACTTTTTAAATTTATAAACTGAATTTATAAACTCTATAAACTGAAAAAGATGAAATATCCTCAATTTAATATTAAAATAACGACTAGAAAATTAAATAAGACAAGATAATGTATAAAAAGAGGTAGGTAACGTGTCAAGAAATGCCATCAAATCTCAGTTGTAATTATGAATTATTATAATTATGTAATTATGAATAATTGCCTCGTCTTTTAAAAACAACCTGTAAATCTGACTATTACATGCCCAGAATAAACTGTATTATCGTCATAATAAATGATTACTTTTTTATGCCCAGAACCACAAACATGCTATAGCTTTTTCTTCTCTCTGATGCAAACGACTCACTGTTCTTTGTTTGTTACATTTAATAAATGTGTTCTTAATTTGGAAATACTTTGTGTTGTAGTATAGAACCTAAAACAAAAGGTCCGCTACAATTATGGCACATTTATAAAAGCATTGAAAGTTTTCTGGTGCCAAGCTCATTGTTATCAACAAGGGTTCTAAACCAAGTGTCTATAACAATAGTGCTGCTTCAAAAATGTTTAGAGAATGAGACAAGAGACTCTCCAAGAACCATTTAACCGTGCAAAGAACATTTGAATCATTCAAATCATTTACAGACTGCAGCCTTGGAGAAGTCTTAAGGTCTGCTATTTCATTTTAAATAGGACAAATTATCACCATTTCACATTCTTTTTTCTTCATTAAAAGCTCTCATAGAACCATTTTGTGCACTTATAGGCATTTGTTTCAACAAACATTTGTTAAAACAGATGAGAATGTGTAGTATATGTTTCTGTATACAACTTTTAGAGAGCACCAAGGGTTGTTCTGCTACTGTTACGATGACAAGCTTGGAACAGTAGAAGATCCATTTCTGGTTTGGTGTAGAACCATCTTCAGAAACGTACACATAGATTTCCCATCGCTCTCATGATACAAGGGCTATTTGAAACATTCAAATGGTTCTTTGAGAGTTTGGAAATCTAGAACCTCTGTCTTTACTGAAGAGCCCTTGAAACTGAGAGATGTGAGTCCAACCTTGAATGCTAGTGTATGTTTTTATTTATGTGGAAGTGATACACAGGTTTCCATCAATACAATTCAATGCATCATTTTTGTTTGTGTACACTTTTTACATTTTGCATTGTAATTCCCATATGTGTGAATTCTCTCTGACAGAGCTGCACTTTACCAGCAGCCAGTCAATGAAACAATGAATTATGTGGAGTTCCATATGAAAGCAGACACTTTGGGAAACAGACAGGATACATATTCTGAGTTATGAGGCTAAAAATAGCCACAGCCAAAGGAATTGACTGGAGTTCGAGGACAGGCCTCGCACGCTTTCACAAAGAAAGCGCCGACCCGAAGCTCATGGCGGATGACGTCCAGATATTATTTGGCGTTCCTGTTTGGGGCAAAGTCATAAACCTAGAAAAATAAACGCGCTTGCGGGTCAGTGTGCGCGGGTTCAATACATCCTCCTTTAGGAAGGAAGGAGATTTAAGGCAGAGAGTAAACAAAAGGTATCAACACCCTCCTTAACCTCACCATGAACCTGAAACCTACTGGACACCACCAACAGGCCAAGCCTCTGATAACTTCCCATTACCTAGGCTTGATTTGTAGCCACAAGCACACCTTGGCACCCAGTCTGTAGCAGTGTGTTCTTTTATAAATATTAATGTACAGTATTGTGTTCATACTCACAGTGTTACTGGTAATTAGACACTGGGCATTCTGTTAACATGTATCTGCATACTGTATTGACACTAGACTGAGGCCTCACTGTAAAACTGGTCTCACTGGATGTTTTTAACTGGACCAGGGTAATAATAATAATAATAATAATAATAATAATAATAATAATAATAATAATATCGATGAGTAACACTGCAGGCTGATCCCAATGTAATTTCCTACATACTGTGCTTAAATATATATATATATAACAATCATCAAAAAACTCCCATGACTTGTGCAATGTGTAATCAATATAACTGGCAATCATAAAATGTTTGTTTGAATTTCTGGCATCAAATATCATCCTTAAAACTTCCCCTAAACCTAATTCTACTTTTTAACCTATAACCATAACCCTAAACCCAAACATAAACATGAATCTAAGCTCCAAAATGTTAATGCTGTTAAGTCCAAACCTAACCCTTTGTAATGGTAACACATACCCTTAAATTTAACTGTAATTTTAGGATCAAAAGATTACAAACAGCAGTGGTTTGTGCTTTTGTAACGCTATCACTAACACTTTACAGTGTTGTTTCTGTCACTTTTCTTTGTTTAAATAAGAGAGTTTGACTGTAATCAGAAAAACAGTGCCACCAGTGGACGGGAAATAAAACATATATAGCTACAAAAGTAGGTTTTTCAGTGATATATTTACTATTAATTAAATATATTATTGCTTGATTTTGTGATCGATCCAAACAAAAACAAACAAACATACAATAAAAGGCCAAATAACTCTTATCTACATTTTTTTTTAATATTGATATTTCCACAGCAAATGTCCTTTGCACTGTTTGGAATTTGTATGAAGAATGGACCAATAGAAATGCTTCAAATATCTCGGAAACCATTCACTTTACGTTAACCGTCTAGTGTAAAGTTAATATGTTGGTGATACCTTTTTTACGTATATACATTTACGTTTATACATTGTATGTGTCAGTTCATCGTATGTTTGCAGTTAATAAACACCAACATCAACGACATTGTCAAGAGCCTTTCACACCTTCCTCCATTTTAAAACTTCATGATTTCATTGGAGCTGAACAGAAGTGCTCGAATCGGGCCACGGTGCTTCATACTGGCGCTGGGCTTCTGGGAAACTAGAAGAGTCTTGAAGTTTATTTGCTGTTTTACAGTAAGCAGTATTTCTGGCTGATGTAGTTTCGCACATTCACCGATCCGTCTGGGCGCATTACAGCTCATAAATCAATGATGACGCCGAGCTGGAGAGAGAGACTTAGATGAAGCGCAGAGATAGTGGAGGAGGTTGGGTGGGCTTTGGGTGGGGGTTGCGGAGAAAGGGGTGGGCTGGTGGGGCACAGGTTACAGCTGCCAGTCATGAATGTTTCATTCAGAGATCGAGCACCAGGCTCACTCACTCACACATAAACATTGGCGAGACGTTTTGACATCTGCTCGAGTGCTGGCTCTTAATCTGGTTAACCTGGGATGTATGAAACATGCATAAGCTTTCGTTTGGGGAAGCCAAGGGTGGAGCCACTGTAAGTGTTTTTTTTTTTGGGAGGGGGGTATAAGGAGCCGTACAGTGCTCTGTCTCTTATAATATTTGGGATCACCTTTTATTATTGAGCCGGAGGGGTCAGCGGGGTCAAGTTCAGTGACCGCGAGAGACGCAATTAAAGCTTTACCAGTGAAAGAGGCAAACAAACAAACAAGAAGTGAACACTATGAACATATAGATATAGATCAGACTAACAATTTGACATTGAGTGAGAGATGGAGGGATGGAATTAACAGTAATTAATAATTAAATTACGCAGCGAATAAATTCGGTAATATTTCTCGTATTCGTCTCTGGGGAATGTAAAGATGTACCGATGTTCAGCAGAAAGTGCAGCGCATCAAAGGACCTGTGTCGTCTGAGAATGAAGAATTATTAGGCCACTAGGAATTATTTGTATTAAGTCAGAGAGTCACTCACATTATAAATACCTTAATGGTATATCAGCCGCATATTAAACTTCTGAAATACGACTGAGGATCTATTTCGTTGGAAAAAAAAAAAAAAACATTTGTCACGTGTCTTTTAACACTCAGACTAGAGATGTGTCTTTAAAAAAACAACACTGTGAAACGTGTGATGTGTAAGAGTCCGCGGGTCCAAAAGAGTGGATTCTAATTCTAATTTGGAGGGTTTTAGTGTTGCTTTTATTACTAACGTTTATAGATTAACGTTTTTAGAAAGTTATCAGAACTTATTATTATCATTATTACATATATATTAAAAAGTATCTTCATGCTGACGAGCTCCTGATGATACACACACACACACGCACGCACACACACACTGCAGGATACCTGTGCTCGAGCTCTGCACTGGACAGAAGTTACTCACCCGCATTTAACAGGTTCAGTGGAGGCTGAGTTCCGGTTTTAATTGTGTCCCCGCGACCACCGAGAAGAACTTAGACTGAGACCAGGACCAGCCAGGTGCCTGTGCAGACTACAGCAGCCAGATACACACTCCACTAGAGTCGGGTTTACACGTGATCAGCTGATAAATTCGAGTCTAAGCTTGGCCAGTAATTCAGGGGTCTAAACGACGTCATAGAGCACCAGCTTAATCAGAAATGTTAATATACGTCTAATATAATAACAAATGAGTAAACATCACAACAACAACATTAATGGACGTCAACACTCTGAGAAGTCATCACTCAGTCTTTTTAGGAACGTGTGTATTTAAAACACCAAGCACAGGCCCCGCCTCTTGTGTGCGATCTCGTTTTTAATTGTTTTTTTTTCTTTTTTTCAAAACCATAATATCTATGTGTCTATAGTCAGAAAGGTATGCGCTCTGACACGTGGAGCAGGAGTTTAGTATAATGGTATAAATGTTTTTACACCTGCAGCACATATCATTCAGACTACAACTAATACCACTACTGCTACTCCTACTACAACCACCAACCACACCTACAGATAATACTATTACAACAGCCACTGCTACAGCCACTGTAGTATCAACAACAGTACTACAAACGTTACTCTGAAACAACTATTTAAAAAAACAATAACCACAGCTACAACCAGTACAACACCTGCTACTACCACAACTACTGTTACAGCTATGACTACTCACCTACTACTACTACAGCCACTACAACATTGGTAACCACTACTACTAAATTACAACTTAAATAAAAAATCTAAATAAAAAATGACTACTAATGCAACCACCATTCCATGGTTCTATAACTATTACAACCACAACAAAACAACTACTGGTACTATATCCACTACAACGACTACAAATAAAAAACAACAACAACAAATATAGCTATGACTACGTAGACGTAAATTTACAGCAAAATACTACCAAAACAACAGCTACTTCTAGTTATTTTATGACATTGAAAAATCAATTGAACACTGTCAACAGTGGCACTGATTTGACCTTGACTGAATTACACAGAGGGGGGCAGTAGGCCAGGACTTTACAGGAGAAATTCCCCGTGCTATCACACAGTTTTAAAGTGTGAAATCTATATTCTGTGGGAAATCTAGAAGGGCCCAATCTTAAATATTTGCTGGAGGCCACGAGGTTCAGAGACGTCAGTGTCCATGTTTCCCTTGGCATTTGTTGTGTCCTCAGTCAGACTTTTAAACGTGTATCTCTTGGTCTTTCTTGGAAGAAACTATTAAGACTGGGGGATGTAGGGCGTGGAGTGGTTTGAGGTCCTCTAGGCTCGTGGGTCTGGTCAAGAGCGCGGGACCCAGCGCTGTAATCCCGTGTCGCAGCGGAGCAGTAATCAGTGTCGGCCTCGATAACCGGAGACACAGTGGCGGGGTCCTTCCGATTTTAATTCGCCGCTCCGGTGCAATTTTTCGGTCACTTGACTCCTTGTTAAGTGAAGGGCGCGGGAGAAGCCTAATGTCCCCAAAACCGAGCAACACTGCAGCTGTTTTTACATCCGGCAGCTTTCCATGCAGACTGTTCACATATGCACCACTGTATATATACAATATATATTTAGCCTTATACAAATACGTACACCCTTAGCATATGCATTAACTACCCACACATTCAGTGTACATCCTTTACATACTACAGTACTCGGCAACTGTACTTAACCCACACTGAACATGCATTATTTTGGCACTATTTATTTATTTATTTATTTATTTGCTTGTAATACGTGAACAATAATTCAGATTCTGATTCTAACACCTCTGTATTTAAGAACAAAGTAAAAGGAGGACAGTTATTATTGAGCCATGTATTACACTGAAGGCACAATAATTAGCCATACTCCATACTCCAGTGATAATAAAATTACCCGGTCATAAAAGCAGAACAAACAAAATGAATAAATAAATTGGAGAATATATATTTTCTTAATAAGAACTGCAATGGAATGTTTAAGAACATCCAGCAACTATCAGCAAAGGAAAGGGTTTGTAAGGCTCCAGATCTTTTTTCTGGATTATTTTAGAATAAAACATCTCAAACTTCAAAATTTGCCAATCAATAATCAGCCCAGACAATGACGTCAGAGGTGTGACATAATAAAACTGAACACACATACCGCCAAAAACAAAAATTATGTGACAAACGTAAATGTTGTTTATAGCCATTAAAAAAACTCAAGAGTTAGTTACTATTATAACTAATACTATAAGTTACTACGCGCCGTGATTATTTTGCAGTCAACTTCGCTGTCTATGTTTGTTCATGACTCAAGAGAAACTTGTAAAAATACCGAAACCCTACACGAGCTGATACTGGTCCATGTTTGATATAATCCCTTTACATTCGATATCAACTGAACACGTCAGCACTAGAAAAATAAATAAATAAACGAGTTTGCTTTAAAACAAACCTCAGCCTATGGGATAAGTTAATACACTTGTTTCTTTTCTTTTCCTTGAATGATGTGATGTGAAATGCTCCATTCAAGAGAAACCTATAAGTTGGAATAGTTTAAAGTGGTTTTGATAGTAACCAAAGCACCTGGAGTGTTTAACCCTCAATAGAGGTGTTAGAATGAGAGTGTGATATCAAATGTGAGGTAAATATAAACGTTAATAAATAACTTTTAAACGCATTAAAACTAATAAAGCACCTGTAGGTTTGTTGGTCATATTTGGATTGTAAATAAAATGACTACATTTTCTTTGTGGACGTTGTCACTCCTGGGTCCTATCACTTAATAAAATAAAATAAAATAAAATAAAAACAACAGCCAGTACATTTCTCTACAATGGAGTATTTCCTGTCTACCAATAAAACTTTGTAAAATAAAATTCCCTTTCAAATGAAATTTTTAAAACCTATTCCTGAAATAGATCAGCCAGTGTCTAGAAGAGGACTTCAGTATGAAAGGATAGGGACGTGTGGATGAACTGTTCTGGCAAAAATGATGAATGGAAACACTCTTCACTCCATGATCCAATTTTAATAATGAAATATTTAAGAGATATTGTCTAAAGGCATGGCCTTCTTTTCAATATTTTAGAACCGTTGTTAAAAGTTACGGTCCCGCAGATACAACCTCGAGGTGGCCTTACATTAAGGTGTGGGCTGAGACAGAAATGTCCTGAATTTTCAGAGTAATACTCTGTGTAAATATTATTCTGCACTAATCAGTTTGGAGACGATTACAACAGGACTGACATCATAGCACCAGGCAGACAACAACAAATACAATACCACTTGTACTAAATAATAATAATAATAAAAAATAATAATAATAAAAATAACAATAATAGTATCCCCGCTTAAATTCAGAGTATATCCTGGGCCTAAATCGATTGATTTAGTTAAGTATAAACAGATACTCGTGTTCCTTTAATATAAATACTCTTCAGTGCTGTGGGGTGAAGGGCACCGGTGTCAGGTGTCTCTTTGCCCGTTTACAGTGTCATGTGTTCGGCCGTGGGCCATGAGCAGCGCATCCGCTGCATTATTTCTGCTCCACGCGCTCGACCCAAACACCTGGAAGAGTGATCATCACCTCCTCCAGCGGCGGAGCACTGCTGCCTGCCCCGCAGCCGCACACAGCTCCACACACTGCTCGCGAGGTTTAACACACGAAACCGTCCCCCTCGTGACTTATGCATTGCTTCCTACAGCTTTCCGTTTGATAGGGAAACTGAGAAGGCTGAGAAGACACAATAATCAAGAATAATAATGACGTTAGTGTCTCAGCTGAGTGTCACTGCTCATAGTCCATAATGTAATTTAATGCCAGAAATATAAAAATGCCTTATATGTTTTCCTTAAGGGGAGTAAATATTTAATTATAAAAATAAACCATTAATAGAACACGATGGTAATAATTTTATGATTCAGTTTTCTGTGAGAAATAATTCTCAGTGCTACGAATTTTCATTACAAATGTATTACAAACTGATAAGAACATTCTAACAGTCTTTGTGGAAGCAAAACTTAAAAATAACCCTGTGGGAATACATAAGGAAACACGCAAGTAAACAAATGCGCTCTCAAAAGCTAATGTGTTAATTAACAACAAAGTTTTTGGAAGTCTAATTTTAAAAAATGTCTAGCATTTTTTTTTCTAATTTATTGTAGTGTGTGTTATAACAGTTTTTAATTCTAAAAACTTTAAACAATAACTGTAACACCAGTCATTGTCACTACACGTTTCCCAATGTCATTTACTTAAGAGTAATTTCCTACTGTACAAAAATATAAATACCCTTTTTTTTGGTATTTCATTTATACGCATTATTATTATTATTATTATTATTATTATTTATTTATTTATTTTTTTTTTTTTGACGTTCAGAAACACGTAGTGACGTATGTACAAATGAATTCAACAATGCTAATATAAATATTTTGAACTCAGTTGTGGGAATTTTCCTCTGTATGGATTATATACAGAGTGATATATATATATATATATATATATATATATATATATATATATATATATATCAGGCATCATGCCTGGGGACTAACCAAGAGCCCAGAAGTGTGCTCCCATTGACGTTCTTTTGTAGTTCAAATACATAAGTTTATAATTGATTTGGAAGGGGGTGGGGGTTTGGGGAACGAGGAGGATGAGGTAAATCATTATAAAGGCTGGAGCGTCCGAGATATGAGGTGGTTTGTTGTCGGTAGAATCAGCATTTCTAGGTGAAAAACCACACACAAGTTAATTATCACAGCCACAATACAAATTGGTCCGTGTAGCCGAATATGAGACTGACCTTTACCATAGACACATCAGCCCCGCGTGCTCGCCATTTTGGTCTTATTCGTTTACAGCTGAAGGAGTGAAACACACACATACATTTAGTCTTAGTAAAGGCCAGGGACGAGAGTGAGAGAGAGAGAGACTCAACACTAGCTTCTTTAGGTGGGGGCGAGTTGACACACAGTAAAGACGAGGCGGCGGCGCCGTTGTGTGGGCGCGCGGAGAGCCCTCATTAAATGTCGCTAACGGGCCGTGCACATGCTCTGATTGGACAGATCCTGCGGGATGCCCACTTAATGAGACCACACAAAAAAAAAAAAAAAAAAAAAAAAAAACAGACACAAAACCAGTTCGGTGCGCTTTGGAACAAAACAGAAAAAAAAAATAACGTCTGTCATCGATAAGAGCGGAAGTTCTGAAACAGGCCGAGAGCGATGAGGCACGTGCTACGTGCAAAAGTTTGGACACTCACCTTTAAATGATACGTTTGGTTCCTAACAAAACTAATGCCCTATTACCATTGATATATATTTCTTTTAATATTATTATTGTTATTGTTATTATATATAAACCAGTTTTAGCCAGTATTAGCCAGTTTGCATGATAGAAAAATATGGAAAATTCCAGACCAAAAAATAAGCGCCACTGTTTTACCCAAATGTATTTTATTCCAGAAATAACAATAATTATGCATTCAGATTAGCAGACGTGTGTTCTTTGTACAAGATGTGCTCATTATTATTTTAGCAACCAATAAACATGTAGTTTGAACAGTAGCCAACGTTTGACTGACTGCAGAAATTAAGCAAATTAAAAAAATTAATAATAATAATGACATTAATAATGACAAGCATTGAATTCAACTAACTTTTCTAAAACCTAACAAATCATACAAGTTCTACTTGTATAAATGTTTACGACGAACGTGCTTATCTTTCCCGTCTTTCAAAATAAGAGTAGAATTCGCTTTTCTTGTGCGTCCTAAAAAAAATAACATTCACTTTTACCATCGCGGCTGCCTCAGGACCAGTTTACCTCCAGCAACAATTCAACACAGCGCCAAATGAAACAGCTTGAAAGCTTTAGGTCAGGAAGAGAGAAAGAGAGAGAGAGAGAGAGAGAGAGAGAGAGGAGGGGGAGAAGGGGCATTTGCGCCCCATCCCGACCCCCCCATCGAGCTGCAGGCTGCATGGGGGGTTTATAGAGTGGAGTGCAGCGGATAAACCAACGCGTGCTGGGCTTCTTGTTCACTTCGGGTTTGCTTTAAGATGTAGATTTACAATATTTTACATCCGCACCAACAAAGTTAACATAGTATCGCGATGGATGCTGAACACACGAAGGCGTTTGTTTTTCTTCTTCGCGAATCACATCACACTTTTAGTTCATTTTTTTGCAAGTCAGCAACTTACAGACTCGTAAAAGTGACGTCCATTCGTGGGTGCTCTCGTACATCACTGCTTCCGTTACGGGTCCGTCAAAGGAAAGTTGCGCGGTAAATAAACTCGTAGCGTCACAAACAGCGCTGGAAGAAAAGAAGAAGAAGGAGGAGGAAGAGGAGGCGGAAGACAAGAAACAGAAGAAAAAGAAGAAGAAGAAGAGACAGAACAACGGAGAAGAAAAGAGCGAGAGACAAATCGAATAAGATCAGGTGGAAATATGCAGTGAAAGTAAAAAAAGTTCTGAAATCCACGTGTGGCTCGGATGGAAAGCAGGTGAAAACAGGAAACTCAAACCCGACTCTTCACGGTGCCAGATGCAAGCGATGGTGGTCCCGAAGTCCACTGCGCGGTTTCCGCCCCCAAATCAGAGGAAGTCAAACGACCAGCGAAACTCAGGGGAGTTGAGGAGAATAATCTGGGCGAGAGTTCCCCGCGTGTCCACTCTCCTCCTCGTTCTCTCCCGGGGCGGGGAGGCGTTGGAGCCGCTCGCCGGTGGCCGAATCGTTAACGGTCCTGATAAAACCGTGGGTCTTGAGTCGACTTTCCTTACCGTGACGACACACGTGTTATGAAAAGAGCTCGGAGAGAAGTAGCCGTTAAGTTTTTTAAGGGGGAAACTGGTTTGCTCCATCCCCCTTAAAAAAAAAAAAAAAAAAAAAAGGGAGGGGGGGTAGAGGTGGGGAGTGTTAGACCTAAGAAGAAAACCCATCCAGAGCCAGGTTGAGCTTAAATGATACATCGGGAGTAAATCGCGGCTGTATTGTGATGTGAGGCGGTGTGGGATTAAACAAACAGAGAGGGAGCTAATGGCTGGGCCGTATTGAGGGAGCTCGTCCCCCGCTGTTTATCGCAGAGACGGGAGAGGGGGAAGCTCAGGGATAAACAGACAATTAGCTCAGGTGAATAAACCCGTTTGGGGAAGGGGGTGTGGGGTGTTAATTACACGCTCAACGTAAACAAAAGGCCACGTTAAAGAACGAGATTTAATGTTGGGGAGTTGGAGGCGCATAGCCCACCACCACAAGTTTTGAGTTGTTTTTTCAGACCCTAAAAAAGGGGTGCGAAAAGAATGAACACGTCCCCTGAAACACACTCAGGAGGGTGTGTAAAATGACGCGAGGAATATAGACTGGATGCCGGAGCCCAGTGTCACGGAAAACCGTGTAATACATGTAATAAACGTGTAATAAATGTGAAATATCTGTAATAAAGGCGCTAATATACAAACATGTTTGTGTCACGTTTTTGGGTCATTAACTCTGATATATACACGTCGCTACAACACTGTCAAATGCAATATCTAGGCATCACCCTAACCCTAACATTACACCACAGGGATAGTATATGGGCATCCAAACGTGACACTGTCACGCTGGTGCACGTTGGTAAACGTGCGTATCACTGGACACGGCTGGATCCCAACTTTAGACCTCGGCAGTTTCCAACAGGAGCGCTTCAAGTACCACTTGCTTCACTGTAGCTTCGTGTCGAGGAGGACGCCACCAGGTGAACAGGTGAGCAGCTCCCAGCCACGCGACGCATCCGCGGAGATCTAACCCAACACTGAGGGGAGAACAAAAACAGATAAGTGGGGAGATCAACTTGTCAAACTGCAAATGTCGTTAACGCCCCCCCCCCCTCTCACCCTCACCCTCCCCAAACCCTCACATTCAAACTCACACACACTCTCACACATCCACATCCTCCTCACTCCACGTTCGCTTATCTAATCCCGTCGCTGTAAGCCTCCAGAAGAGCGAGGATGTCGTGGAATGCCAAGGTGAACCCGGCAGGAGCAGAAAGGGTTGGGAATTCCTGAATGCGTCTCGGCGCAAAAAGGCAGCTTAAGGTAATTACGTCAGCTTTAGCGAGGCAGATAAGCCGGAGTCTAGATTCGGTGCCTCACCTCGCCTAATGCGCGCTCTCACAATAGGCACCTATTGTTCTTAAACCAGAGAACTCGCGCATAAATAAATAAATAAATAAATAAATAAATAAATAAATAAATAAATAAAAATAATAATTCTCAATCTCAACGCCAGCGAAAGCCCTGTCTCAGTCTTAAACAGAAAGCCATAGAGAGGCCAGTACAAGCGAACCCTGAAAACCATCCCCAGCAACTCGTGACAGGTGGGGATGGTGGCCCCTGTGCGTGCCCTCCTGCTCCAGCGCGAGGGCAGAGCTTGCAGGTGGACTGTTTCTAAGGCTGTGAAACAATACCAAATAATATTGGATCCGGCTCAGTGTAAACACAGTCTGGTGCCAAACACGGTGTTGGCTGCTATGTTATTCGCCATCGTTTGGCCTCGGACGGGATGCTGAGTCCACGCTGGATGGGAGCGGGAGCAGACGACAGCCAAAGACGCTGTCCAAAAAAAAACAAAAAAAAACAAAAAAAAAAAAAACAGAATCTACTTGTTGGTGGACTTCGCCATCGAGAGTTAGGTCATGTTCAGTCTAGGAACCTGCCTAAGCAACAGCAAGCAGACCGCAGAAGAGATATTGTATGTAGCTATATGATCATCCAAGCTATGGAGAGAACCGCGTTTCAAGTCCCTTCATTTAAATGTGGATTCCGTATCCATGGCTGTCACCCACCTCGAGCGCCACCCCCCCACCACCACCACACACACACACACACACACACACACACAGACACACTCCCCACCCCTGCCTTCTCTTTACTACATATCTTCTTTAGCTTTAACGAGTCTCGTTAAGATCGCAATAATATTCCACCCACTAATTGCTCATTCCATTCAACAAATAGGCGAGCCTTGGCTTCGGCTTCGCTGAGGGAGGGAGGGTGGGAGGGTTTAAGGGAGGGAGGGTACAGGAGGGAGGGAATGGTGGGATGGTGTTGAGATTGCAGTTCCTGATAACCCCCCGTGCGTGCAGCAGAAGTGGTGAAAGCCTCTACGTACTGGCTAATGATTGGCACGCTTGACAGTGATTGGCAGCGCTGCCATGGCAACCGCACAACGACACCGAGGAGACCAATAGAAAAAGCGAAACAAAAAATATTTCAATGCTACACTCACGGCGGATTTTTAGGGGGAGATATTATGAGGCTGCGGTGTCATTTAGGCGAGAGCTATTGAATCATTCAATCCGCACTTTCCGCCGTTCCTCGTTTTTTTGTTGTTTTGTTTTTTTTTTTTTTATTTTTTCTTCCCCCCCTCCATAATTTTTCTTTCTCTCGCGCTCTCTCTCTCAGGTCATTCCCATGGTTTTCAGATCGCCTTTAGAGCTTTATCCCTCCCATTTCTTCTTGCCGAACTTCGCGGATCGCCCGCTGCTGGTGGCGGGCAGCGCGTCCAGCGCCCGCTCCCCGGAAGATCTGTCCATGTTTCAGCTACCCACGCTCAACTTCTCCGCGGAGCAGGTGGCGAGCGTCTGCGAGACGCTGGAGGAGACCGGGGACATCGAGCGGCTCGGCCGCTTCCTGTGGTCGCTGCCAGTGGCGCCGGGCGCGTGCGAGACTATCAACAAGCACGAGTCCATCCTGCGCGCCCGCGCCGTCGTCGCCTTCCACACGGGCAACTTCCGCGACCTCTACCACATCCTGGAGAACCACAAGTTCACCAAGGACTCGCACGGGAAGCTGCAGGCCATGTGGCTGGAAGCGCACTACCAGGAGGCCGAGAAGCTGCGAGGGCGTCCGCTGGGGCCCGTCGACAAGTACCGCGTGCGCAAGAAGTTCCCGCTGCCGCGTACCATCTGGGACGGCGAGCAGAAGACGCACTGCTTCAAGGAGCGCACGCGCAGCCTGCTGAGGGAGTGGTACCTGCAGGACCCCTACCCCAACCCCAGCAAGAAACGAGAACTGGCGCAGGCCACCGGACTCACGCCCACGCAAGTGGGCAATTGGTTTAAAAACCGCAGGCAACGAGACAGAGCGGCTGCGGCCAAAAACAGGTCAGTGCTTCTTGTGCTTCTGCTTTTAGAGTGACTCTGAGGGGCATTGAGAGAGTGACACGAGCTGGAGGGTGATGTCCCGCCCTGGTGCAAGAGGAGTAGGGGGGAAAAGTCTTTAGAAAGTGGTCCAAAATGCAAGTGTAATGTGTTCAAAAGCGAAGGAACTGTGCTGTTGCAGAGCGCTAAGATCGAGAAATGTGCAGAGGGAGATGAGAACTACCAGCGCTATGCTAAGCGATGTTTTGATGCTTTTCTTTACGTTAACTTTTAAAAGGAGGGAGTTGTAGGGATCTATACTTGTTGTTGGGTGCCGAGGGAATATAAAAAAGTTTGCTTTACAAGCGGTGGAAATAATGGCAGGCTTTAGAGAGCGGTCAGATTGTGGACTGTTTTGCAGCGTCAGAAGCACAGCGAAGGGAGAGGGAAGCTAAAGCTAGTTTTAGTGCTGGTTTACGTCGATTATTAGAACAGGTGAGTTCTTCAGAGCTTTTGAGAGACATTGAGAGAATAAACCAAACTGTTCCTAAATTCACTTGTGCACAAGCGGTGACCAGATTTAATGCAGGTTTGTTTTACAGCTTTAAGAAAACCCGAGGAATGTGTTTAGTGGAAAGCTGAAGCTAAGATCCATCCTAAGATCCAAGATATTTCGTATATCCTTACGATAAAAATAAACGGTGGTAAAAAAAAATGATAAAAAATATTCTCTTCTTTTAGATGAAGCACAATGATTGAACTTGCTTTAAAATGGTGCTATTATGAGATTATAATTTAAAGATTTGTTGTTGCTATTTTTTTTTCTTTTTTGGCAAAAGTAAACACACTGACTAATCGTGTCGACGATAATGCGGCCGGGTTTGAATACAACGTTTTACTTTGAAAATATTATTTACTCATATACTTTTTAACATAAAGTGCAAATGTTAACTTAAAACTATAGTGCAGTAAACATTATTTTACATTCCGTATAAAACGTAAACAAATATCTAACTGTATAATCAACATATCAATAGAGTTATGATTTGTAAAATTTAAAGTGCAATTCTGTCAAATATAAACAGGCCAACCACATAAGGCCTTATTTTTGACTATTTATCTGAAATGTTTATAGACTTTAAGTATATTGTAGGGATCCATGCTACCTGCTAAAATATGCTATTCAATAGCCTATATAAATATGTATATTTACACATATACTTTATGCATAAGACTGTAGCCATACATTTGAGATATTCGTTGACCAAATTTACAGAGACACTGTCAACCTAGACACGCTTTATTTCTCTGTTTTTCTCCGTAACTGCGTACGGGGTGATTGTTTGTTTTTATATAGAAACCACGTATACGCCAACAGTAATTGTTTACCCCGATGGCACCCCGTTCACTCTACTTCACGTTGGTCAAAAGTGTCCTCTCTGTGTTTATTAAGCTGATAAGTGATAAGCTAGAATGTTTTTGAAGTGCCGTTTCATGGAACGTAGCTTGCCATGGTTAACGAACATTAGCTGTTTTGCTAATAGGGGAAGAGCTCAACTTAATGTGATAAAAGTGACGAATTTATGTTTAGACTAAAACATATCCCGCCGCATACACGGGTACATATTGTAGTATTGTTAAAGGACAACATGAAATATATACATATACCTATATTTTAAAAAGTTTGTTTACGTCACTGGACGTTTCGGCTAAATTAACGCCACAAATTGTTTCGTAATTTAATTATTGTTCTCAAAGGATAAGAGGAAATGTAGCGAAATACTAACAGTTTGACATGGCATTTTGATGTGGGACAGAAGAGTATTTTATGTCATTTTTGGCCTAATCTGAACACATATTTGTGACGAAGCTACTTTTTAAAAAAGAGGGCAATAAATTGTCACTGGGGTATATCCTCAAGCGGACTTTTTGACTTTTAAGACACAAATATCCTTAAATCAGTTATAAATAAATATTTTAAGTTACACTGATCCCACGTATCTCATCTTGACTGTAACATTTTAGATTGTCCCTTTAAAAACCTTAGGCTATGGAAAAGTACAAATGGGCCCTTTTCTAGTGCAAGTGGAAGTTTGTTTTACATTTTTAAAGTACACCACTGAATCTTAAAGCAACTGTTATATAGTCAATGGTAGACTGGATTTGAAACGTTGCAAACAATAATATACAGTACCCCCTTTTTTTAAGGCAATAGATTGTAAACTGGGTGTTATGCACTGGAAATACTTTGTGTAGAAATATCTATAATGTACTATAACATATAGCCGCTTTATTATAACGGGATCTAATATTTTGATTTGTTTATTGTGTTCCACAGACTCCAGCACCAAGCAATAGGTCAGAACGGTCTACGCTGCGTGTCGGAGGCGGGCTGCACTCCTCACAGCTCCGCGGAGTCTCCGTCCACTGCGGCTAGTCCCACCACCAGCGTGTCCAGCGCCGCGGAGCGCGCGCACACGGCCACCTCCATCCTCTCAGTGACGTCCAGTGACTCCGAGTGCGACGTATGATACGCACAGAGAAAGAGAGAGATTTTACAGGGAAATACGGACCTGAATAAACACGACTAAAAATATCGGGGAAGATAAAAAAAAGGACCAACTGATAATTATTGACAGAAAAAAAGAAAAAAACAAACAAACAAACAGAAAAGCACGTGTTTTTTTCAAGCGCTTTCATTGGACCCCACGCCTTTCCCTACCCCCATCACTTGCATGATATATCAATAGCTTTTTTATTTTTTATACAAAAGGAAAATGCCCTTCGCTCGAGGTTTCCGCCACGACCACCGAGAAGAGGGAATTACCACAGTCCGGTGTCCATTGCCTCGTTCTCATTTTGGTTCTGTTATTGTTTCTAACATTATTTTTATTCTTCATTATTTTGTCCGAGTGATGACGGGCGGCCAGGATGCAATTCTCTTTTATTTTTAATGTTATGTTCATCAGACAATCATTTGAGTAAGCACCTTTTGTTTTGTTTTGTTTTTACTACACTTCTGTCACTGCCTGTGTGGGGTACTGGTCAAATGTGGAACTGAATCGTTATGACTGTATCAGATTTTTATTTTTATTTCGAGATTTTATATTGAATTATGTATATCTTAAATAATGCGATCATTCTCCCAGTCTGTAATATATGTGTAGAAATATGCCTGTATATAATATTGCTCTACGTCTCCATTGTCTTTTCTATCCCTATTCACTTTTCTTGACTTGGTGTTCATAAACTATTTGTCAAAGCGTAACTATTGAGTGCTCTAGGAGTTTGGTTTCTCTGTTTTTATACCTTGGAAGAACGTTACTACCGTGGATTTATTTCATCTTTTCAGTCGACCATTTATGCAAAAGAAAAGTAACAAGAAAAAAAAAGAGAAAGAAATAATAAAAATAATAAATAAAACGTTGGATATTATCGACTGATCAAACCAATCTCGTGTCTAGCTCCGAGCGCTTATTATTCAATGTTATTTTCTGGCGTGTTTATGTTAATGTACACGTTTCTAAAAAAATACAGTATTTCATTTTGTTATAAAGCTGTATTAAGTCTTTCATTTCATCAGCTGTTCGCAGCCATTTAGAGGCGACCTTCTCGTTGATTAACTGAAGCATGTCCAGCGCCGGCTCTGGATCTAAACTCGTGCATCAGCGGACGCGGGAACTCGGGGATGCTTGTAAGCGACTGTGAAATAGTAACGTGGAGCTTTTTTACCAAACCAAGCTCGCTCTCCTTTTGCCTGTAGTCACCAATGAATACAAAAATTAAGTAAACGCGCCATTAAATGGACTAATTATCAGGGACTCCTCCCCTGGCCCAATCTCCTATTGTGGACACACTGAAAGGGCTTTTCATTCAAAAGCGAGAAGTAGTGCAGAGAGAAAACGTTCCCCGGGCCTTCCGCCCACAGAAAGCTCAATTCACACAACAACTTTCATATCAACCAATAAGAACCCTTCCTAAAAAGAAAGAAAGAAAAAAAAAAAAAAAAAAAAAAGTGAAAAAGTGCCAAGTTGGGCAAGTGGGACAATTTTACCTTAAAAATGAAAAAGTACAATTACCTTAAAGCAAGATGTACGAAACTGCTGAGCACAATTTCAGAAAAAAGAAAGAAAAAGTAAACGATATGAGAGAAATAATACAAATAAAAATATATATAATAAAACCGGGAGCTTTACCAGACTTTCAGACACGTCAGAAAACGTTTAAAAACATTTATTTACCACAATCAAACAATGTCAACAGCAAAAGTAATAGAGCTTTGTCAAATTAAACAAAGTTAATACTGTCAATATCAACAGTCAAAAAATTCTTTCATGTATTTTATATATTTTTTTATGTATTTATTTATTTACATTTCCTTTATTTATATTTTAGGTGCATATGTTGTATACGTTTTCCATTATTATTTTACAAATGTATGTGCAACATTAACGAATCATTTAAAAAAAATAAGTAATCAGAATGGCAACAAAAAATTTACAGCGTTTTTATAATTTAAAATGAAGCCTCTTCCTCTGCACTAGTCTTTTGTTTTTGTTAAAAAAAAATCGAGATGGATTCTTAGGGCAAATTAACCTGGAAGGGTATTTTGAGAGGCTGCATATCTCTGAGCGTGTAAATTCTGCACTCTTACCTTTTAGATTTGTGTCATAACCTCTAAATATATCTGGGATCTAATATTATACACATTAGGCGACGTTAGACTGGGATAACTAGATATTGAAATAATAATTATATATAAAAATAAAATCTAAAAGAGAGAGATGCCCAAACCACGTGTAGTGCAGTCATGTGCTGTCTGACTGGAGCTGAATCTGCACGAGCTGTTCTCTCTTGAAGCCCATCTGCAAGGGAAAGATAGGCCGATCACCAAGACCCTCAGCAATCTCTGATCCTTATCTTCACCATCTTCTTAGTCGTCAGTAGTTTTGTTGGCCTCAATGTTTCGTTCACGATTAAATTCAACTAATCTGCAAAAGGAGAACGTGTTTTTGAGTCCATTTCTAACGGACATCTTGATATTGAACATATGATGAAATGCCAGCCTTCAGTCTCACCTTCTTCTTTAACAACATAATTCTGACCCAAACAAAATTAGTTTTTTGAGTCAAAAGTCATCGAAAGGACGAGATGCCTAACTCTTCAGTGGTAAATCAACGCTATTATCGCTAAATTAACACCGTGAATGTAAAAATGTGAGACTCGTTAGCACTCTTCGTGTTAATGTAACACGGGTGGATTTGCAGTCTTTGTGCAATTTTAAAGACAAATTTCAAAATACGGAAATGCGCTTTCAGGAATATTCATTCATTTATATTTGTACGTTATAATTGTTGGTAATATGTATTAAACACCGCTAAATATTTAAGCAGGGACTGATGCCAGAATTAAAGAACGTATTTTATTTTTCAATTTGTTATATATATCAATATCACTTTCATGTTAAATTACAAATGCACAAATATTACCTGCAAAACAATATATTGAGAAACAAACAAACAAACAAACAAAATTAAAATGACAGCATCGTGGGTGCTCTGATACAACGTACAAACATTAAATGCCGCCGCGGATCACTGTGAAGTTGTTAAAAAGGTTTTGGGAACAGGACGGGGACGTCTGGACCTGACGCGAATATGAGACAAGTGTAACAACAATAGTCTGCCATGTTTGCTCCCTCAGTCCGATCGCGGTGTCTGCGTCTACAGTCGCAGACAGTGCGTGTGTCGGAATGGGTTATTTGTCCTGTTCCCATAACCTTCCGCGCTCAGAGCCTGGAGAGTCCAATTGGGCTGCGGACTACAAGCGAGAAAAAGATCGCTGTGCCCTGTTTCTTTTCTCTGCATTCGTCGCTTAACTGAACCCAACTTGGCTATTCGTGTGTATTCATGCAGGCCTGAATGAGCCCCGGCTCCCCCTGATGACCCGGATTGAAGGCGCGGAGCTGGAGCTGGGGCCGTTCACTCAGAGCAGATACTTTTTTTTTGGCCAAAAAAAAAAAAAAAAAAACAAGGCTCTTCCCCCTTTGCACAAAACACACGAACTGGACAGGAAAGAGGAGGCTGGGAGCTTAGGAAACGGCCCTGGCGTCGTATTCATAGTTCCGCATTTGCTAGCGAGCGTACACGTCCCAGAAAGACAACTTACAAACAAACACAATTCCGGTAACACTTCAGTGGAGTCCTGGCTTTGACAAATACGCTCTGAAAGATCCTCTCACTAATTCAACATTTACTGTGTGAAAAATGATAGACGCGGGTCAGAAGCGAGAGTAATCCTAAGCAATAGTCACGCTATAGTGGTTTGTTTGCCTGCGTGTCATTGTGGACCTAGCCCTTCGAATCTGAACACCTCCGCACTGTTTAGTCGCCACCAAAACACGTTTTTAAAAACGGCGTCAAATTCTTGCACGTGAACACGTAACAAAACAAGTTACTTCTGATGCAAAGAGCAGCGTTGACGTAACGGATTTGTATCATGTAAAATCGAAGCACATTTTATTTGTCTACTATAGCAATGTAAACTATTACTCCACACTGTTTCCTCACAGATATTTAATTACGGATTTCACTGGTTCTAGTGTGGAAGCGGTTTCAAGAATGACCTAAACATATATTGTGTGGTTTGTTCTTCACGTGTATTTTTTGTTTTGGCACACACACACACACACACACACACACACACACACACCCACACCACACACACACACCCTCACACAGGGATAGGGTCAGGTCACAGGTCCTTAGAGCCATATGACTGGACTGTTAGTTGGCAGTAAAGATTCTCCCGCCGTGACGCCTCCACGGTGATGTTTTTTTTCACAGAAGGCGGCGCGATTAAAAACTGTACTGTTATTAATGTGGCGCTCGTGACTGCACACGGCGCAGGGTCTGACAGCAGCTAGAACTGTTTAGAACCTTTGTGATGGAGTGAGCAGCAGAGTTTGCAACTCAGCAGTGTCCGGATATTCCACACAGTGCAATCGATCACACACACACACACACACACACACACACACACACACAGTTCCCAACTCTCACTAAACTTTAGCTCTTTCTTTTGAGGCTCAAACACACTGCAGAGTCTAGCCTCAATCTCAGTCAGTCTCTCTCTCTCTCTCTCTCTCTCTCTCTCTCTCTCAGCACACACATTGCTGGCAGCTCAGTCATCTCTCTCTCTCTCTCACACACACACACACACACACACACACACACACACACACCGGAGGGACACTGATCTCGCGCCTCTTGCACAGAGCGAGCAGACAGGAAGCTTAAACGCTGAGAGCACCTGTGTTTTCAACAGCCACTCACGCGCTAGTTTTTTATTACTAACTCAACACAAAGTAGCTGATAAGATCACAGTGGAGAACACACATTGATTGGCCACATATATTTTTTAAACATTTGCTATATACATTTAAATGTAATAAAAACATGAACTTAAAAATAACAATATAAAAGCTGCCGTTTAAACACTACGAAGAAAATACAACTAAATACACCACCTAACGACAACAAGAACGACACAAATAACAACAACAACAACAACAATAACAATATAATAATAATCACGTTTTCTCAGTTTTCTACCATATGTTAAATATATTTGTGTGGCCCTCAGTAACAGCTTGATAAGAGCTGACACTTTTTGACAGAAGGCTCTTCATTGTAGAAGAGACATTCCCCAGAGAAACATTTGAGCCGAGCGCACGCGCGGGTTTATAATTGCGCGGTTTAAACGCGAGGTCAGCTCCAGAAACTAAATTGCTACCATTATAGTTAACCCAAACACACACAGCTGATTAAACATGTTCATCAGCTGTAGCCGTGCTTTTCCAGGAGCGTGGAAACTCTAAAGGACCAAAAACACACCGATTATTCCTGCAGTAGCGTGGGTATGGCGTGGACATAGAGAGAGAGAGAGAGAGAGAGAGAGAGAGAGAGAGAGAGAGAGAGAGAGAGAGAGACCTCGGCTCAATTAGCAGCGCTCCTGCAAGACCACCTCCTGCGCAAAAGCAGCCCCCCTACTCTACCATCAGCAAACCATTTACAAACTCACTCACTCTGTAAATAATCTTTGACGCCATGACAATAACGCCATTGGAGAGGAGTTTATTAGCAAGAAACCCTTTAAACAGATGTCTTGTTTTTCCTTTTCTTCAGCGCTGGCCTCTATTGTGGCAGTGTGTTTAAAGTGTCCGGCCCGAGAGTCACTGACCCGAGCACAGACCCACTGCGACAACACCGGCCTTCTGCTGAAAACACAACCCACTCCTCCTAACTCTTAACTCCACAGTTTCAGATCACACCAGTGCCCCTCACCGCTGATCTCACACAGGCCACTTTCACTTACGCAAACGCGCATTCAAAACAGCGGGTTACGTTTTACATGCTCACAATTTTGTTTAAGCAAATACAAAACAGTAACAAGTACAACAAAAATAATAAATGTATCCATAGCTGTAACCAGACTACGTTAATGATAATAATTTTGATGACGTGTTTGTTATTTTCATATTATTTTTTAGTTAAAATAAATTATTGAGCCATATTATAAACATTACAGTTACATCAATAAACAACATGTTTTAACCTTATGATTAGATTAATATACATATCATTTTATTTTAACGTGTAACGTGTAATTTGATTAATTATCACAAATCATACTTTATAACACTTTATCAGAGGCTGAGAAGAGGCTAGGAAGGTAAACCGATTCTGGCTCTATGTATCAGTTAGAGTTGGGTTTGGGTCAGTAATATGAAATATCATTATACATTCCCCAGCAGACAGGCCGCGGCGTCAGATTAATCTCACAGTATGTTACGTGCACATATCGCCATCTTGTGGTGAAATTTGTACGCCCGCTAATGCAGCACAGTTGTCATGTTCATACTAGAGTGGCAACGTTCACAAAGCCAATAGCTATAGTTACCCCTAATCCAAACACAAGTCATAAACCAGATAGCAAGCTTACAGCAACACAGTTTACTGAATTTCTGAATAAGTAACCGATTAAAAGATTTTCCGGGTTGTTTTAATGTGATATGCTCTGTTAAACAGAAATGTACTTAATATTCGTTTAAAATAAATAAATAAATTAAAACTCAGTGAGGACTGAAATTTTGGCTGCAGAAGTTGCAAGATACTCGGAGGTAATATATTTCCTAAATAGTTTTTTTTAATAAATCCATGTAAAATATACCACAATGTCTGACTCGGTTACTTCGATTTCCAAACATTTTACTTGCGATATACAAGAAAAGTAGAAGGCTATTGTTTAGCATCGGGCCACTGCTAAGCGCTTATTGTTGCTAGCATTAGCCGAGCGATTTATAGGCAGTTTCACACCGTTTAAGTTGACAGTGTTGTCTTCAATTTTGTTTTGGCCAGACTCCCAAGTTTAGACATTGTGTTGTGCTAAATTTAAACAGAGCTATGTTTAAATTTGATGCGGAGTTTTCTGATAGGAGCTAACAGACTCGAGTTCGCCAGGCTAGTAACTGATATAGGCCAAAAGGCATTTTCATCGGACATATAGATGTGCGCTACGTCTTCTCGTCCCGTGGCAGCTCTATTTTAGTGGTGAAGAGTGTCCTTTCCCCTCAGTGTGTACCAGCAGGCTTCATTTTGCCACTTCTTGCGCTCCAGTTAATGCCCCTCCACCGAGGGACGGCGCCGAACAAGCGCACATCAATGTTTCATCATGTGAACTTCAAATCCTGTTTGAACACTGAACTGTATTTCCATTTGTGCAGGATCGCGCAGTGAGACGACTCTGAATGTAATGGAATCCTGGCTCCCTGGTTAATTTTTCACCACTGATACCCAGACTTTCGGCGCGCTGGATGTGAAACTAATGGGCTTCGCTGAAGCGCGGCCTTTCAGAGTTAAACTCCAGGGTAAGAGCGCCAAGGCTCGCTTTAAATGGACAGTAATGCGTCAGAGGCTGCAGGACAGACATTACTCTGACTCCTGGATGAAACGACAGAAATATACACCAACCACAGAACACTAAAACTGTGATACACCAAATCAGCCACAACGTTATGACCACCTACTTGTTTCTAAAGGAAAAGTTCTAAGTGCAACACAGAACACTTTTGTAAAAATGACAAATAGAACCACCTCTGTTACATTCTTCATTCATTTAAAGAACCTTTTCACTGTGCAAAGAACCATTTGATCATGCAACCAGCATTTCATCACGATTGTACTTCCAACACATTCCTAAAGAATTCTCTGATACAGAACTGGGATGGACCTATATATTTGGTGGACACCTGCTCCTCTAGATGAGGCTTATGCCAACCAAATTCATATGCAGCTACTCCATGTTGTGTCATTTCATTTTATACTTTTCTATGGAGAGTAAACCAATGAACACATGTACACCTAATCAGCCACAACATTATGACCACCTCACTGTCGAATCTCAATTCCACTGACACTTATGCACTTGGTAGTACTACAGACTGTAGCCCATCTGTTGCTCTGCATACCTTGTTTGCCCACCTTAACTCGGTACTTCAGTGCTCAGGAGGACCTCCACAGGACCATCAGAGAGCAGGTAGGATCATTCACTTAAGCACTGAGAATGATCCACTCTCAAAATCATGCCTGGTGTTCTGTGTTCTGTCACATTTCTATCAAATCCAGCATGAACCTTTTCAGCATTTTTGGGCTGCAGTGGCTCTTCTGTGGGATCAGACCAGTCAGGGTATCCCTTGCTCCTCACATGAGCCTTGAGCACCCATAATCTTGATGTTTTCTCTGGTTGTCTTCGTTGGACCACTTTTGCTAAGTACTAACTTTGGAGATGCTATGACACAATAGTTTAACATCACAGTTTGGCTTTTTCAGGTGTGGCTCAGATCCTCGCGCTCAACCATTTTTCCTGCTTCCAACACATTCAAGAACAGACTCCTTACAAGCTGCTTAATGTGTCTCAGTCATTGTAACAAGATAAGCAAAGGGCATTCGCTTCCCGTCAGTGGTTTTAATCTTTTGGCTGATCTATGTGTATGTTTCTTGTTTTCATCTGTCAGTTCTAAAACGTGAACTTGATTTCAACAGCAGTTTCAACAGGAAGAAAGCACTCTACAAGTTCAGGTCAACTGTGGACGTTCTGGTGTTCAGTGTTCTTACAGAGTCATATGTTTTCAGAAATATATTAGCTAAAACACACACACACACACACACACATACACGCACACACACTATTGGCATAAGTCTCTCTCCCTCTCTCTCTGCATCTTAACCAGTCTCCATCAGCTTAAATTAAAAGCATGGCCCAAGGGGCCTAAGCAGTGGAGAGCATGTATGTTTGATGTGGTTCGCATTGGATGACTCACATCATTTCTAACCAGACCCAGTGGAGAAGCCGTTCGGCCCTTGAACCCTCCACCTTAATGCATTTTTAAACATGCAGCATGGCCGGTCTTCACCTTCTGCAGAGCTATATCCAAATGCAATTCTCAGCCTCCACACTCCCTTTCAAAATACATCACCTCTTGAAGCTTGTCATAAACTGCCGTCTTCAGCTTGTTTTCATCCTGTTTTATCCAGCCTTGGATGATTAGCTCTAGGGAATCTTAAAGGGGACACATAAAAATTAACTTGTTCAATGCTTGTACACATTAATTCGGGGTCCTGGGGCACCTACACTGTCAGAAACAGGGCATGGTGAACATTATTGTTCACTACAGCTACAAATAGTGTGAAAGTACCTTTAAAGCTACAACAGTGGTGTTAAAGTCCAGTTTTGTTTATTTAACACTCTCTTCTCCAGAAGGAAACGTGAATATTTGTAACAGAGTAAAATAAAAACAAAATAATAAAACCCCTGGAGATGAAACGGGACATATGAAATCAACAAAATATTCAAATCTACAACTATGTTCCCTAACTTAAGTACGTTAAATATGTCCGCTTTACATAGGCAAAGGATTTCAAGATTATTGACAGGTTCTTTAAACCCTAAACGGTTCTTCATTTCCACTTCCACCTTTTATTTTAAACAAAGAGACTGTCCATTCATACACAGCTATATCTGACTGAAAGTGGCACTGCTTTGTGGAGCAGTTTTAGTGACTCAACATGGATGCTTTTATAGAATCACTCCAAACTGCTCCACTGTTTTAAACAGTGTAGGACAAAGTTTGAAAGTGGTAGGTATCTGGCCAGAGACCATGTGTTTCATCCACCATTCTGGTTGTTTAATGTGCTACTTACAAATCAGCTGTGTCTATTTGTGGCATATCAACACTGACAAAATTTTTAGAATCACGTGATCCTAAATGATGCTGTAACGGTTGGTGTCATGAAAAACAGGACTTCCATTTGTATTCATTTTGTTGATTAGACAAAATAATTAAAATCAAATCAAACAAATATCCGCATTAGGACAAATCCCTATGGTCATATACACTGTCCATTTTATCAGCCACTGACCATACACAAGCCGTTTGTAGTTCTTCAATTACAGAATGGAGTCCACCAGTTACTCTGCATACATTTTTTATTCCCGTTATGGCCTCTCACACAGTGCAGCTATGATTTGCATGGTCAATCATTGTCAGTGCTGCAGTGGCACTGACGTGGCGGCTGTGTGTGTCCATGAGGATAAGGGATGAGAAAGTATGCAGAGAAACAGGTGGACTACAGTCTGTAACTGTAGAACTCCAAAGTGCTCCTGTGTTGTCTGTGGAGCTGATAAAATGAACGATGAATGTAGAGACAAAGTAGGTGTTGCTAATCCAATGACCGTTCAGTGTAGTTTTGGTCAAAGAATCTCCAAAATCTCAGATAAGCATTTGGAGGAAAAAATATAAATAAATAAAGAAATAAATGGTATAATCACAGATATATTCACCTCAGTCTATTGAACGCTGCATTCCTTAGTTCAGCATACAGACCTTGTCAAAGAAGCACCAGTTCAGAGCTGCTACATTTAATTGAGCTAAGAGTGCCATCTGTTGGCCATCTACTGTTATCTCAAACAATTAAATCCAGATGGAGTAAATATTACACGGTATTAAAGGTAGTGTAAAGGAGTGATGGAGTTCCACACAATAGTACTGAGATGACTTGGAGTGGCATTCGTGATCTAGAGCTGATCATTCAACATACGTCCCAGACAACGTCCCAGACAATACATTTGTTCTTGTGGCTGTATACGACCAAATCCCCACAAAAATGTTTTAATGCAACACCTTTCCAGAAAGTGGGCCAACCTACCTTCTTATAAATGATGGTTCTTCAAGGGTTCTTTAGTAAAGAAAATGGGTCTATGCAGAACCATGGATACTTAAAGAGCCCTTTACATGATTAAAGTGTTCTTCGCATTGTGAAAGTCTTCTTGTTCATGGAAAATGTGCTATAACAAAAATGTTAATTATAACTAACTGTGCCAGATTCTTTATTCATTTAAAGGGGACATATTATACCTCTTTTACAAGTTAGAACTGGTCTATGGGCTGTAATAAATATGTTCATAAAGTGCACAAAATAACTCTCACAGAGAGATCTCGCCAGTTTCAGTCCTTTTCAGAATGAGCCGTTTAAGGGCTCTATATCTTTTATGCAAATAAGCTGTTGCTGGCACACCCTACCCATCCTATGTGTATGCAGGTAAGGGGGTGGTGCCAGGGTGGTTCTATGCAAATTCCCTTATTGTGAGCCATCCAAATAGCTTGGAAAAGCATATGATTCCTGACACCAACATCTTTCAACTGACTCAGAAAATGGATGGATATGTTTTTTTGGGCTTGGAGTGTTTAAAGGAGCAGTAGAGACCCAAGTGGAAATACAAAAGCATGCAATAAAGTGAATTTTGCATAATATGTCCCCTTTAAAGAAGCCTTTCACTGTGCAAAGAACCATTCGCAAACCAACATTTCATCACAATTATTTCAGACACATTCCTAAAGAATTCTCTGATACAGAACTCTATGGACCCATATATTTGGTGGACACCTGTTCTTCCAGCATTTCTTTGGAAACCAAGAGTATTAATAGGTGGGTTTGCCTCTTCTGCCTGTAGCAGTTTCTACTTTTCTATGAAGGCTTTACTTAAAATGTTGGAAGATGTATTGGTAGTGAGCCACAAGAATATTAATAAAGTCAGGTACTGATATTGGATCTTTAGTATAAGACCAAAACAACTCATTCCAAACACATGAAATGGTGTTAATTCACTATAGAGGGAAAAAAATATATATTTCTCCACAATCAAACACTGACCACAATCAAACTTTTGAACATAAAGTGCATGATAAAAAAAAGGCTGGATGTAAACTAACCCTAAGCATTAATAGGTTAAATTAACCAGTATGATTATTTTAAAAATTTATTTATATTTTGGTCAATTTGTGGATTTGTTTTCTTATTACCATATTAAATACAAATTAATTTCAAGGCATATTTATAGCAAGGCAAACAAAGGCAAATCCATTATGGTATAAATTTATTTTACGGGCCCTGTCCCAGAGATGTTGCTGTAGTCTGTAATCCAGCCACTAACTTGGAGACGTATTGCTAGCCCACGTCACTGGAATTGAGAGAGAGGGAGAGTGAAAAAAAAATGAAATATTTAACAGAACACACCATTTCTTACCTAGTATTTAGCTGCCAAGCTAACATGCTATAACAGCTAAGAGAATAGCCTACCACAGCTTGTGAAGGCTAATTAACCAGACTTACCTTTCACAGGACCAACTTTGGAGTTCTGCAAGGCACAAGATATTGACCTTCTTGTCGTTATGAACTTTGATTTCTTCAGCATGCTCAGTTTTAAAGTGAATCTAATTTACAGTCTGCTAATACACAGAGTAGAGCAGAGTAATGCTGTTTTCCATGTCAATTAATGGCAGGCAAAGGCAATAGTGCCAAACTTATTTAGATTTAGAAATCATTACATAGATTTAAAAATCACACTGATTTCATTAAAATGGAGGGAAATCCGTGATTTTTATTTTTGCCATGTTCTTAAAATAAATAAATAAATAAATAAATAAATAAATAAAATAATTGTAATATTACAATTATGATGTATTCAACTGACAAAATATCCATTGTTTTTTTAAAAGGATGTTTAACAAGGATGTCAACAGGTAATCTACATTGTATTCTTTTCTATCAAACTAATTATTTTAATGTTTGTTGCTTTCATTATTTTCAGTTTAATACATTTTGCTGTGCTTGAAAATACTCAGCTTTTTGTTTAGTGTTTATTTAACCTCTAATCTTCTAATGTGTGGAAAAAGTCAAATCCCTACCTAAATGACTCTAGTTTAGTCTGGTTGGTTTAAGATGGCAATTGTTGATTGGTTTGGGTTGGTGGGTGTGGAAGGAAATCCCAGCTGCCTGTAAAACTGCATGCCTTTATAATTAGATACAAAACACCCCAGTTTGTAATTCTTTCTCACTCACTGACATTTTGGAAGTCTTCTATAAAGGGCTTTATTCAGTGTTTGGCATCAGTATCACTGTATGTCCTTGTTTTGAAAGCTACCAAAATCAGCAGAGACTTTTCACCATTACTCAACTCGCAAGTCGCAAACAAATCGCAAGTAACATATGTGAAGTGACAGCTCTGCTTTACCTCTCTGCTTTAAAAATTCAATTACTGGCACAAAACCAAAAATGAGACATTTTTTCAGAGTTTTCACCTGAAACCGTTTCCATTTAACGGCCCGAAATTCATATGGTGTTTTCTGAGGATGGTGGGTTTTTTTTTTTAAATCTAATAATTGCTGATCTGATAAGGTGTCTGTAATTTGATGCCTTGTTTGCTGAAATTAATGAATTATATAATATTAAATTCTACACATCACAGTGACAGTGTGTTCCATCAAAATCCTGACGTTATAAGGGACAAGGAAACAGTTTTTCAAATTAATTTACAAATTAATGACAAAATTGTAAAGCTGAACGTGGTCCTGTTCTTCCATAAAAAGTTAGTTTGTTGTTAAAATTGAAGGGAAAACAGCATCAATTGGCTAAAAAAATATATTATTATTATTATTGATACTAATTATCCATCCATCCATTATCTGCAAATCCAGTTCAGGGTCACTGTGGGTCCAGAGCCTATCTGGAATCACTGGTTGCAACGCAGGAATACACCCTGGAGGGGGTGCCAGTCCTTCACAGGGCTGACACTAATTATAATAATAATTAATACATATAATTATTATTTATTTATTTCTGAAATCTTCAGTGGTTTTAAATAAACACTGTGTAACATGTGATGCTTTACTGACCTTTAATTAATCTGAGATTAATGAGAAACATAAGATGAACGTAGAGCCAAAAGTGTTATGAAGCTGTTTTATAAGTGAGATGAGGTGAAGACTACCTTCTATGAAAGAGAGTAAGAGGAAAGTGTGGATGTATGGCTTAGACACACCTAGTCCCTGTTTGAAGTAGCACATTGGGTTATATCTCTAATATATACAGTGTGAAGCAAAGTATTCCCTTAAAAAAGGCCCCCAGAAACAGTGTGTGGAAAAAATAATGTCACAAGACGATACTGTACATGCTTTGCTCACTCAAGCAGAGTGTTAAGCAACAGTTTTAAAATGTCCAAATCAGTCTGATATCAATCCAACAAAGCATTCTGACAACTTCTATGGAAAATAAAGTGTAAACCCAATGAACCAATCCTGTTAACTTTCAAGTTGCCCGTGAGTGGCAGAGTGTAAGTGGATATGAGGCATGGAGTGATTGTGTATTCATACATCTGCATGTACTGAGTGAAGGTGAAGGGTTTACACAGAAACCCTTTTTAATGTGTTCAGAGGTTTTATTTTGGAAGCATATCCTGAATCTGTATTTCTGAAGAACATAAATGAGTTTTAGGTTTTTAATCCATGACCAGAGGGGAACTTTCGCTAAACTCAGAACATCCCAGGCATTTCAGAGCATTTCAAAGTCTAGTGTTGTTAATGGGCATGTGACAAGAGGCAGTTAATACACAAAAGCTGTTTATAACTTACACCACTTTACTGTATATTTATTGATCCATGCCATGGTCAGCAAGATGAAATGTAAAAACTACACCTAAACCTGGCATGCTGTACTTTAGTGCTCTGGACTTTTATTGTCAGAATACTTATGCCTCTCATGTTAGAAAACATAGTTGCTGTTGTTAATTAGATCTTTCAGGGTACTGTACAGTGGTATCTTGTGTCACCAGTTCAATCCCTAGGTCCAGCAGGAAAAATGGAGGTTGGGTGTTGTAAAGGAACAGTATCTTTATCCTCCCTAAACATTCACAGCTGAAGTGTGCTGAAGTAAGGCACCTAACTCCCAACTGCCATCCAGATGCTCCAGGTTTTGGCCTCTAGTCACTAGAGAGAGTGTGTGTGTGAGTATGTGTGTGTTTTCACTGCTCTGGGTGAGTGAAACGCAGGGTGGAAAGAACTTAGCATGCTAACCACATGCTAATGTGCACCTACTTCTTTTCAGGTTCATCTGAAGAATATACAAGCTGTTTATCTACAATAGTTATTTAGCATGTTTAGGCAGAATAAGTAAAGTAGCTGTATTCACTGATTTAAAGTATTTTTTACCAACTTTTGTCCACCACAGAAAAGGAAAAGTTAGAGGAGGATACTGTGTACGATTTGGGGAAATATGCTTTGGTTAAAACTCACCTTTACCTTAGTGCTCCACTTGAGGGCGTGAGTCCTCCGTTGATTCAGGTAACCCCCGGGATGAACACAGTCTGTGAAATTATAATGGCGTCTCCCTGCAGGAACGTGACTGTTTAAAAACATATTCGCCATAAATGGATAGGAAAGGCCAAAGCCACAATCTAGTCAACGCATTGCTACTTGGGCACAACAATCGCTTCCGGTAAAATTAAAGGCCTCAAACACGTGTAGATATACAAGCATACTTTAGGACTGAGTACATTCCAGAGCTGCTAACAGCTTACAACCAACACCTAGCAGCTAGAGAACTCAAATGAACCTCTGCTCGTCACTAATTAGGATAATAAACACACACACAAAAAAATATATTAAAAAAATGCTAGTGCCTTAGGAAAATGAGTGGTTAAATTACAAATACGAACAATAAGAAAAAAAAAACAGAAAAAGGCAATTGAAGTAAATATGATTTAAAATGTAACACACTTGATATATCTTAATGTAGCTAAAAGTAATAGCGCTGTAGTTTGAAAATAAGAAATTTAAAATTCCATTTCAGTATTTAAGTACATGTAGTTTAAGACATAGTGTCACTTAAAGCTAGGGTATGTGCTTTTGTAGAAACCAGTCAGTATGGGAGGGGTTGGAGAGAAATCCTACAAAAAAAAAAAAGACCCACTCCAATCTTTCAGCTTCTTCCAAAGCCATGCCCCCAATTTACACATGAATGTATACAGATTAGTAAACACAGAGAGGGCTGCAGGGAGAAAAATCTTTGTTGTACTTATAAATCAACACAAATAACCAGCGAGCTACACCACCTCAACCCATGTCCTGTATAAAGCTGTTATATATAACTTATATAGCTTACATAATGTACAGTATATCACATAAAATAAATACCACCAGTCACACAGCTCCATGGTCCTGGAGGTTGTGGGTTCTAGTCCCACTCCTGGTGACTGTCTGTGAGGAGTGTGGTGTGTTCTCAATGTGTCTGCGTGGGTTTCCTCCGGGTGACTGTCTGTGAGGAGTGTGGTGTGTTCTCCCTGTGTCTGCGTGGGTTTCCTCCGGGTGACTGTCTGTGAGGAGTGTGGTGTGTTCTCCCTGTGTCTGCGTGGGTTTCCTCCGGGTGACTGTCTGTGAGGAGTGTGGTGTGTTCTCCCTGTGTCTGCGTGGGTTTCCTCCGGGTGACTGTCTGTGAGGAGTGTGGTGTGTTCTCCCTGTGTCTGCGTGGGTTTCCTCCGGGTGACTGTGAGGAGTGTGGTATGTTCTCCCTGTGTCTGTGTGGGTTTCCTCTGGGTGACTGTGCAGATTACCAACGTGATGAACACAGTCAGAGAGTTAGCTGACGGCATCACAGATAACACACACACACACACACACACACACACACACACAAATGGCACATGAAAATGACTTAAGTACTTGCCTAGTAAAAAAACAGCTACCTCTGCATCACTTGCCATGCCTTCTGTTCTCTTATAGTCCTCCACGGTTAAAAAAACTCCACCGATACTTACACTGGTTTGTCCTCTGACTTTATTCAACATTTTGATTACCATCTCTACCACTGACTTTCGTTTCTTTAGTTGTTTACCAGTGCATGCCGTCATCTGTTTCTCTGCCATTTTGCTAGTATGTATCTATGTGTGTATGTATGTTTGTATGTTTGTAGCCGCGTATGCGCAAAAGAATACACGTGCAGGTCCAATGTGAGGGCATGGATTTTAGGCCATTAAGTAGATTGTCAATTAAGCCAATCATTTTCTTCCATCTGAAAGAAATATTACATTTTTGCTATTTTTTGGGCTTATATGCACAATAAATCTGTTTATTTATGTCAGATCTTTAAACTTACTGGTTGCTATCATAACTTTAAGAGTATTTCTTGAAATGTTTTTACAAAAATCCCTAGCTTTAAGTACAAAATTACTAACAAATACTATAAATATTTTACTACTTATTTACTACTGTAAATAAAGATTCATGTGCACACACAGAAAGAGAGTAAATTCTGTGTCCAAACCCAAATGATGCTCTGCTGTCCACCTCAAAATTGGGCCAAATCAGGCACTTATGCCCAGAGCCAGTCCAGACTTTCCTGGAGCCCTAAGTAAAATTTTGATTGGCAGGCCTCCTACCTGAACTCTTAACAGTTGCACCTTACTATGACTGTGTGAATATAGTGGCAGCATTTAAGGTGGAACTGAAACTTTAAAAACTCAGCGTAGCACTTGGAAGTAACTATGTCATTTTTTAAAAATGGAACTGGAACATCCATTTAACTGGAACATCAGCATATCTTCACCTTTCACTTTTCTGCTTCAAATTTGGTCTGCTTCGAAACTGTGGTGCTGCAAGGTTTTTAAGGTTGTGGAGAGCAGCGGCGCAGTGCACGCCACCTAAATACATATTCTATGTTCGTAGACTATTATTTATTAACAATTCAGCCTCGAGAAGAACAGTCACAGGTTTACCTCACTGCTGCTACTGGAGCTCAGTCTCCTAGAGTCTTTTTTCCTCTTTTCACCTGAAGGAGACTTTTCGCTTTATCTTCTGATGATATGCTATCTGTCCCCAGCTTGACATGAGGGGGAGATGGGACCTTTGTTAATTTGCAGGGCCCTACGCAATGTGCATAGTGAGCGTATAGGGCGGTCCATCTCTGCTCATGCCACATGTGTTGTGTGAGCCAGGTGTGGGCCAAAAGTCTATATCTGACCCCTATAAAATTTACCTGTGGTTGAAGAAGCCAGACTCACGTCATTCCAGGCCCAATGTGGGCCATGAGGGAAAACAGATGAGCCACATTTGAGTCACATATACATATATCTGAGTGCCATGTTAAATTTGCATCTCTACAGGTGCAGGTACAAAGCCCATTTCCAGAAAAGCTGTTGTCTGATGCACATCTTCAAGATATCCCATATATTTTCAGTAGGACACAGATCTGGACGACGAGCAGGACAGTCAAGCACACACACTCTGTATCTACAAAGACCCAGTGTTGTACCTTTAGCAGCCTGAGGTCTCACACTGTCCTGCTGACCTAGACATAGGGTCCCTGTGGGACGTTAATCACCTTGACAGCAGCATACGTCTCTCCAAAACACAAATCTAAGCCTCCACTTCAGTGGTACCTTCACATATCTGGAGATCACCAATGACACTGTGAACACTGATGCACCGCCACCACCCCCAAATAACAGATGCTGTTTTTTGCGTCTTTTGTTGGTAAAAGTCTGGATGCTCTTCTTTACCTTTGACACGAATCGAATGGCGGCTGAAACATGGACTCGTCTGCCCACAGAACAAGTTTCCACTGTCTTTTGGTTCATCTCGGTTGACTTAGGGCCTGAGAATCCACCAGAGTGTCTGAGCACCATTCATATAGTCTTTTTGATGCAGCAGTAGACTGTGACAGTGACAATGATTTTCCAGAGTACTCCCGAGCCCACATGACTGTGTCCATCACAACTTGCATGATGGTTTCCCACACAGTATCGCCTGAGAGCTCGATGGTCACACATATTCAGCAGTGGTTTCCACAAGATTTCCTCTGACTCTCCGAATCTTTTAATGACACAGTGGGCCCACAGTGGTGGGTAAATTCTTTTCAGTCATGCACTGAGAAACGTTGCCTGAATGATAATTCTCTCACAAGTTTGCCATAAGGTGAGGAGTAAAACCCACTTTTTTTTTTTTTTTGGCTTACAAAGCCTTCGGTGAATGCTTATATTTACAAAACACAATCAGATCCAGTCAGTGAATCCACTGGATCTTTTCTTTGTGAAATCACATATTAAAGTTTTTATTGCATTTTACAAAGTGTCACTTTTTTTTTTTTTATGTTTGTACGTGTGTTTGTAAATAATTTAATCCACGAATTCTCAGTTCAGCTTACAACATATTGAGTCTCACTCACTGCAATAAACAAACAAATGCATTCATATTCACATCTTAACACCTTTCTCTCCGCCACTGGTCACACGTCCGTAAAACAAGACCTGTCCAACCTGACCGAGTGCTCTTGCCTCACGGCTCTCATGGAAGGTCGTAGTGAGCGCATAGATGGCGCTCGCGAACACAACTTGGAGAAAAGGCACGTGTTGCAGCCTCACGGTCCTCACCTCCGGGCACAGCTGTGAACTGCCCGACGATGAGTGCCCCATTTGCGACAACGCTGAATTGATAAAGCGACTTCCTCAACACCCCACGCTCTTTCTGACGTCACGGCTTTCGGCCGCTGGTTGCCCGCTCACTGGAGAGAGAGGTGTGATGAATTCTGCAACTGAAGTGTTTTGAATCATTTCTGACACTTGTCTTCCTCGTCTTCCAAACATGTTTCTTTATTTTTGCTACCCCTAGTGTATTTTTATTGGTTATGTTTGGCTCCAAGAGTCAAATAAAATTTTTATATACGTAGAAAAAATGTATATATATATATATATATATATATATCACTGAATATATTATAATGAAATTCATTAGGTAATTACAGATATTTGGCACGGCTGATGACTAAGGCCCCTTTTAATTGCATGTTGTTTGCTTGTTGTTAAATGTATAACTTTTTTTTTGTAGAAGGTTTAATTTGCATTTTTACTGCAGTACAACTCTAACAGAAAATATTTCCCTTCACTGTGTGACACATGGGGACCTAAATCTACACTGTTGTAGTTTTATGGTCTAAAGCGAGCGCTGTTTGACCCAAAGATGGACACTAATTATGAAAACTACACGATGTACAGAAAAATAACGACAAATATATATTAAAAAAATATTTTAAAAATAATTATTTATAATTTTAAATGCTTCAGGAATGTTTGTGTCATTATTTTAAATATTTCACAAAGAAGAGAAGACTTTAGTGTGAAGCAAAAAAAAAAAAAAAAAAAAAAAAAAAAAAAAAAAAAAAAAAAAACATTTTAGTAAATAAGGGACATTACGAAATACGTGGTGGAACACACAGTTTCTCCATCACAATATAACGGGCAATTTCAGCATTCAGACTCGGTACGATTTTATAAGCACTGCATTAATAAATGTTCTTCTAAAACCCTCGGTGCTAAAATGTAACCAGGAAAAACCTTCGCAAAATTCCGAGGGAAATATGACAATATTTTCCACAATATCAGATTGAATACAAAGACTTTGCCGAACCTGGGTTAACTGTCCTGTCCTAAGTCACCAACTCTACATGTGATTACTAAGTGTTCGAATACTTACACGTAAATATAACGGGCATCAATTCTGGGTCAACTACACGATTTACTTTTTCCCATATTTATTATGATATTATAATATGCTAGTAATTTATTGTCTGTTATTCATATTTATGTATACAGTTTACGGTCTACGCCGGGTTCATCATTTGAATTGAATACAACAACCCGTAAGGTTTTCAAGAACATTGAGACAAAACAAATAAAAATATAAATCTAACTGTGAGGGGCCAAGAGATAACATTATGTAAAAAAAGCAGATTTTAAACTTGAGTCAGAACTTCCTGATTTTGAATTTGTCTGTTTTCTAACTGGAGGGAAATCAGCTCTGAAACCTGTTCGCATCTTCGCAGTGACACACGCTTCACTCTCCGAGGAACTTATTTCAGGAAACGAAAGCACTAACGCAAAAAAATGTGCGTGGTAGAGAGAGAAAGAGAAAAAGAGAGAGAGAGAGAGAGAGTCTGAGGAAGAGAAAGAAACGGTTTTATATTCCTTTGTCCTTTGTTTAAGAGAGATATGTGCACTGAGGACAGGATTTCAGGATATAGCTTACGGAAAGTGAAGTCTGATGGATGGATGTATTACGGGAAAAGCAGGCTTTAGGTACAGTGCGTTGTAGCCGGCGGCGAGTTTGGAATCAGTGTAGTATAACTTCTGATAATATAAAGAATATTTTAATATGATAATATTAGCAATATGTATAAAATATATCGCACTTTTGGCAACAATGTGTTACATTATTACGATTTATTTGATCAGAATAGTGTGTTATGTGGGAATAGTGAAAACAGTGGTTTATAGCTTAATATGAACACCGTATTATTCGTTAATTTTAAGGAACAGTGTATTATAACCAGCTGTTAGTGTGTTTATGTCTACGCCAGTAATCCGAATGGTGTGTTATGGTAAAACTGGAATAATGTGCTGGGGGTAATTATGAATAGCACGCTAGAGCCTGTGGTAATTCTAGAAACCCAGACTGTGTGTCAGAGCTTATGGTATTATGAACAAGTTGTTATACGATGGAATAGGAATCGTGTTGCACGATAATACTGGGAAACTGTGGCCTAAGCAACACTTACATTGTGTGATAATGGGGGAATGATGTAAAGAATATTGAAATTAAAGTGTATTTAAAGTAGATTTGGGGAGTGTGTAATTGAGAATATTGGGAAGAGTCCTGTGTCCGAGAATAGGTTACATAATAATATTCGAGCAGTGTAAATGAGAAGAGTTTGTACATTGTGATCTTACACATTAAAAACAGAAGGTTTTATGGTGATATAAGGGCTCAGTGGGTTACATGGTAATGCTAGAGATTGTGTTATTAATTTTAGTTATTAACAAACCCTGAGTTATAAAGTTGAACAGAGTGTTGTACCCAACTGCAATATCGGGAACAGCATAATATTACAGCGTTGGGAACATCGTGTTAAAGAATTATGTGAGAACAGTGTGTTAAAGCCAGTGGTAAATTTGGGAACAGTATTAGTGCTTATCTGAAAAGTCTGTGTTACGTCTTAATTATGGGGAACAGTGTATTGTACAGCAGTGTGGAAATAACGTAATAAGTGCATGGCGGATTGAAAAAATATTATAATTAATGCTATCATTTTGTAGGCAGCTTTATTGGCATTGTTCATTACATTAATACATTACGTTTGGAAAAAAAACTATATTAGATGTAACCAGTATGACTTATATGATTGATTCTAATACCTATGTTTTTATAAAAATAAAAAAATAAGACGCCTCATACACCCTGACATGAAGGCAGTATGTTGAGTTTTATATACTTGTAATTATTTTTCATATATTTTTATGGTGAACGTGAATGTAGTGTAATCTTTAATGTCCCAGATCTAAGCACCTATATAATAAATAAATAAATAAATAAATAAATAAAGGCACTACAGATGCTCCTAACATTTATAGGTTTTGATTCATTATTCTATCAATGACTGAAAATTGTAACATTTAGACGGAGACGACTAGTTTGCAGATAGTGTTGTACATTTCGATTATTGCATGCAAACATAATTTTGAGAGTTTCTCATAGTGGACGTGAACCCGCAGTAGGCTGTAACACATCAGCAATCTCAATAGTTCGCCAATTCAGTGTCTACAATTTCACCTCGGTCGCCGCCAAGAAGAAAGAGGGCACACAGCCTGTAGCAAAGACTGGTCCTTTAGAATGTGACCAGTGCACATGTGCACTAGAGAATTTGGTTCTCTGTTCGGTTTCTGGTGTAGTTTTTGAGTCATTTCCCTATAAACATACTTTCCACCTCCAAATAAGCGTATTAGATTGCATTTACAGCCGCCTAGTGCTTGTTAGGCCTCACTGGTGCCGAGAGCTTTTGTAACATCTCCTGCCCAACGTTTAACAGGCTCTCCGCCCCCTTTCAAAAGAACACACTATCACTCGCACTAATGTCCTTGTTAAAATGCTAGATATGTTCCCACAATGAAGAATGCTGAGAGAGAGTGGGCTTCAGTCCAGGTTTAATGCTGTATCGAGCGCGTACTAAGCGGTGTTGCTCTTCCAACTGCCCTCCTGCTACATCTGCTTGGAAACAGATATTTACTCACAATGCTAATAGGCCCATTGACCATCTGAGAGCACGCCAGCCCGAAACAAATGTGCTCACGTGAAAGCGCTGCACTTATAAAGGGCTAATCTTGCAGATGACAGTGTTTATAGCAGTTAGAGAGTTAGAGGGATACACAAGAGTGTCCGTGTACAGATGCTAACCACGATGCAGGAGGTTAACGAAGAGAAGGGGAAAAGAATGAAAAAGAGAAATACAACATGAGAAGGTAGAAAAATATAAGAGAAGACAAGATGGGAAAATAAACACAGCAAAGACGAGGGGGAAAATACAGTATAGAAAAAAGACGAGAATATACGGTAAAACTAATAAGAGAAAAGCTAATGAAAAAAGAGAAAAAAGAGCAGAAGATGACATTAAGCAGTTGACAGACAGCGGTTCTTTAGTAGACAGTAATGTATATGTGGTGCACACCTCGTCCTGAACACCACATGGCCTCCTCAGTCCGCTCGCCGTTAGATAAAGAAGCACAATTTTTCTAAAAGCATCGCAGAGTCTCCAAAATGTCTGAAGTCCTAAAGTCAGGTTAATACGCGGCCGGAGCAAGAGAGTATTTTAGACGTAAGTCAAATGACTGTTTAGAAAACGACTAGATCAACATAATATCACTCACCAGATTTGTCACATTTTTTCCGCAAATCAATCAAACAATTAATCAACCGCGCAGTTCTGTTATTGTTAAGTAAATCCAATACACCGATTCTCAAATATCTCCGCCATTTTGAAACAGATGGGGTTTGTGTGACCGTTGACCTGCAGCACGCGCACTCCATCGGACTTGACCCGCTCCTGAAACCTATACGCAGTAATTATTATTATTACCCCCTCTGGCTGTAATGTAGAATCAGATCTACAGTTCAGAATAATTATCTGATTAATTCATAACCCATTGATGCAAAATTCACGGAACATGAGTTGAAAAAAAAACGCAGATATGTTTCTGAGAAATCTGACACATTTTTATGGGAGTAAACATCATCGAGGCAGAGCATTAAACTCATGGAATTCACCATTTATTTGTGTAACTAACAAAGCTTGTAAGCAAATAAATCAAACAAAATGTCCTTGATTTCACGTTCTCTCAGAACGGTGACTTCCTGGTTGCTTTGGCAATGTCAGAGAAAAAGAGTGCCACTCTAAGCGCGTGTAAATGTGTTGCCGCCATTCTGTGGTCCCTCAGCTATGGTCAACAACACCAATGAACACGTACAACAACAACAACAACAACACAACTCAAAAACGTACTTCGCCCAATAAATGCACTTTAGCTTTTATTGTAAAGGCTATATGAAACTATGGTGTGATCGAGTTTATATTTTATTATCATTATTATTATTGATCGCAAAGTTTACATGCAGTCGCTTTCAGAAAAAAATACAAATGAAAAAAAATACAGTTGTAATAACCGTAGGGCTGTTAATAAAACACTTCATAAGACGGCACCCCATCAAAATGCAACTTGCTATGGCCTTTAAAAAAGAGGAAACAAGAAACAGAAGAAAAAATGTAAACAAATGGGGTACGATTGAGAGGTTAACGGATCTGTTGCAATCTCTAAAGTTGATAAGACCTATTAAAACCCTTTTAGTTCTGAGGCTTTGAACAACAGACAATAGCGTTCTAGAAAAATACCTTTCTCCAGGTCGTTTTCAGTGGCCGTTCCACAATATCATCCACAACTCAGTCTGTCCAATACCTTCTTGATTCTGTTCTCAGTATTGTTTGTTTTTGTTAGATGCTCCACATACCAGTCTGGAGACTTTTTTTTGCACTCGTCCAGGTACAGGCGTCCATTAATCATGTTTCTAACGCGTCCCGTATTAGCGGTTCTTTTTTACGAGCCCAGGTCGACTAAGTTCGCGGACATGGGGTTGAGGATGGTGTCGTGTAACGGGTGGTGATGGTGGTGGTGCAGGGAGTCGCTGCTAGTGACGGGAACGGCGCTGGTCACGGGAACGGCGCTAGGCGCCGGCGGCGGCTGTAGGCCGTGAAGGAGACCGGGGCCTGGCGTGAGCAGAAGCGCCGGGCTCGACGATGTGTGGTCCGGCGTGCCTGACGGAGTTTTGTCATCGTCGGAGCTCCCCAAAAGAGTCTTATTCCCGTTCAGCGACGTGGCCAACGGGTTGTGGCTGTTCGTGTTCGAGTTCTCGTTGTTTTCCCTGCCAGACACACAAACAAAGACATATGGGAACATATTATAGCATCATCTGGTCCCGTGAGCTAATGCACAGAAAAAAACACTATACGCTGCGTCGGTTCATACACAATCACACCAAGAAACAGTTAAAAGGGACGGAAAACTAAAGTTTGCCTTGTGTGGGAGATTACCACATTAAAGGGTTTGTTTACCCCGCGGCCATTGCAGAGGCCTTGTACTCTTTGACATGGATTCATAAATCTGTCTTGATTTTACCTTTACAAATCCAATACAGGGCTAGACTGGTTTCTTAGGCTGAAAAGGCAGTTATTCATGAATTATTCAAACATACTAATTGGACAAAATCATTATATACAAATACAGTAAATAAGGAAACACTGGTGCATCGCTGATTACATAATGCATGGATATGGAAATTAGACTAGAATAGATGGAGGAAATGCATGCGGTTGTATTGGAGGAAATATGCTAAAATTGCATGCAAATTTAACACCATACACAGTAATCTAAAAACAGCAACAGAAAACACGCGTGGAATTGAGCTTACAGTTAAATCCCACAACTAGACCTTGAAAATGTGCGTGATTTAAATCTAGCCCTGTAATTCATATTATTTCCATAGCATTTAAGCTCATTAAAAGTTGTAAACATTAATTTTAAGATCAGAGTATAATAAGTAGACCTCGGGGTCAAACATGACATGACAGTCATGGTGCTGCACTGTTATCAGTGTGTGAACATGAGCTGCACTTATAATCTACAGCATTTCTGGAATTGCGCACACACACACACACACACACACACATATATATATATATATTCTATTATGGTATAGTCCACATAACCCTTCAGATATAATGTGATATATTTAGCTGCAGCAGCAGCAGATAATAATAATAATAATAATAATAATAATCCTGGGAACTATGATAAATAAATTAGTAATTAACCTATTTTACTAATAGCACGTAATTTGTATGAAATATATGTTTATAATTTAAATGTAACGAAAGTTTCTCCTATTGTAAAATGTCTCCGATAAGCATTTCCCCCGCCAAAGTCTGTAAATCTCTAAAAGTTTATTCATGTTTTTACACAATAATTAAAATGACTCACTTTAAAATAACTAAGTGAGCACAAGGACGTAAATAGAAAAATAACCGTGTGTGTTAATTTCTTTTAGCATTTCAACAATTTCCGTTCGCATATCATTTGCTTGTTAAGCTGAACGTAAAAAAATATTAATTATTTACCGTTTATTTCCTCAGTACAAATTGAAGCAACCGATTTTCCTAAATTATGAAAGAGTAGGACTTTAAACGTACATTTTTCTAACAGTAAATAAGCTGAACATCTTCTACTGGGAATACATTTAGAAATGTTCTTTCTGTTTTGGGAACAGTTTCTATTTGCCTAGTTTAAAAACGAATGCATGTATTTTCCGTTTTTGAGCTGAACAATTAAAAAATGAAAAATGCTGATATGGTTCTATAGCACTTTATTGAAAAGGGTTCCACTGTTGTTACGTAGTGATGTTTGTAAAAGCAGAAGAAGCACTGATATTAAATAGAACTCTTTAAAAATATTCTTCAAAATATTTTAATGTACACACTTAAATATTATGGTTTTACAAGTGTTCTTTAGTAAGGAAACTAAGCGTATAGTTTTTCACGATTTAATAATTTTGCACAAATCCCTTTTTAGTTGTTTTTGTGTTGAGTGATGGTCGATATCGACAAATATACTGTAAACGTTATGATTAATTTAGGGGAGAAGTACATTTAAAACATCATCATATGACCGTAGGCATTCAAACGTTCTCCAAACACACAGCTGTATTTTCAGATCAATTTAACCTGACACACAATGCCAGATTTGTGTGTGTGTGTTTTCTCACCTCTCTTTGGCCTCCGCTGCCCGGTCTCTCTGCCGCCGGTTCTTGAACCAGTTGCTGACCTGTGTTGTGGTGAGTCCCGTGGCCTCGGCGAGCTCCCGCTTCTCCCGGGGTGAGGGGTAGGGGTTGTGTGTGTACCACTCCCTCAGCACGCTGCGGCTCTTCTCCTTGAAGCAGTAGCTCGTCTCCTCGCCGTCCCAGATGGAGCGTGGCAGCGGGAACTTCCTGCGCACCCGGTACTTGCCCACGGCGCCGAGGGGTCTCCCGCGTAGCTTCTCCGCCTCGATGTAGTGCGCCTTCAGCCACAGCTGCTGCAGCTTCGGGTGGTTGTGCGGCGAGAACTGGTGGCTCTCCAGGATCTTGTAGAGCTCGCGAAAGTTGCCGCGGTGGAAGGCCACCACGGCCTTGGCCTTGAGCACGGACTCGTTCTTGTGGAGGTGCTCGCAGGCAGGGAGGGACCAAAGAAAGCGGCCGAGGCGCTCGATGTTCCCGCCCTGCTGCAGCACCTCGCACACGCACGCCACCTGCTCCTGCGTGAAGCCGAACGTGGGCAGCATCGACATGATTCACCACGCGCACGGAAACCTCGCGCTTATCGCTTCTCCCTTCTCGCGTTTCACTTTCTGCGCGTCTGTGCGCGGCGTCGGTGGACAGTCCAGAATACAGTGTCCTCAGAATGTTTACCTCAGAATGTCATGTCACGTGGCTCCAAGCAAACGTCTCAGGTAGTCTCACTCCTCAAATATGTATTTGAACAGCCCCCAAACAAGCATCTGAACGCATTGCAGGTTCTTCCACCCACAAACTTTTTGTAGGTTCCACACTAGGGTTCTTTACTTCAACTCGTGGTTCGGCGTGGAACCATGAACCATCTGAATTTATTAACAGTTCTCTTCCTGATAACAGCTTTTCTGATTGTCAGTCTCTTGTCATGTTTAATAGTTGACTCCCTGTGGATCCAAAAAGAGGCTTCAAGGAAGAATCCAAGGAAGCTACTCACTCTGCTGAGTAGTGAGCACTCTATGAATTTAAGTCGACCCCCATAAATAGCTGAGTACTTCTAATTCCGTGGATTCAAAGTTGTACACATCAAATAAAGCCCTGTTTTCCTAACGTTAGGGTTTACGCTGCATTTACGTAACTTACTTAAGCCGTCACTATACTTTAGCCGTCACAGTAAAACACAGCCGGACCAGGGCTTAGTCAACCCCGGCTAAATGCCGACAACAACCAGCCAGAGGGTGGATCCACGAACCAGAAAGTTGTTCACCGCTGGGAATGTAGGTCAAAAGAAACGCGACTCAACCAAGTTAAAGTGTGGCTAAAAAGAAGAGGCCAGAAGGTGAGTTTTTCTGATCAGAAACACAGCTGGAGTAAATCTGACCACTCGCTGTAGTTCTGCGCTCAAACAACACGACGGACTCACTTTCGCCCAGTTGCGCGCACTCGTAACGCTACACCGACACAAGAAAACGGATCAGACTGCACAGCGGAGCGATTTCACTGCTGGGAGTGAAGCGGACAGCCTCGAGCGCAGCGCCGCGACTCCGTGGACGACGGCAAGCCCGCGAGTCAAACACACGAAGCAGAGCAGAGAGAGAGAGAGAGAGAGAGAGAGAGGAAAAAACACTCCAAAGTTTCCAAGTTCAAGTCAAGCGGCAGCACCGCAGATTCTGATCCACTTTAAAAGCGCCGTATATCCATCCGCGACGAGCTGGTGTGTGGAAAGTTGGGTTGCCCTCCTGCCTCAGCGCCTTTTTCCGCGCCGCTTCACCACCATCGCGCTCTCCCGCAGACGCTGCTCGCTCGCCTCGTTTAATAATATTATTCTAAGCTGGCAAGAAAAAGCGATTCCGCGCGCTCTGATTGGCTGGTCATCTGAGCCGGGGACGGCGGGGAGAAGACAATAGTTCTGAGCCAATTATTTGCCATGGTGACGCTGTCATTCAGAGTAACCCGATAGGCTTTGAGGTGGCTCCCTCACTCGCTTATTACCCCCTTCATTTAAAAAACCCGCCCACAGGTAGAAACGGAGCCTCCACCTTCAGGGGCTTCGGGCCCCGGGCTTTTGACGGACAGTCGGAGCAGCCAATAGAAAGGTGAGCTCGGGGCGAGCAGTGACTCCGCGGAGAGAAGGATGGCGCCAGAGAGCGAGAAGAAAAGTTTCAAACATTCCCACTCTCTGAGAAAACAGGTACTGAATCAAACCAGCGTCTTCAATGCACTTTGAAATCAGATGGTTCCTCAAGGGTTCTTCAGTGAAGAAAGAGCCACGGACCTTTAAGGGTCCAGCGCGGAAATGTTCATTAAATTGATATGGTTCTACAGCACCTTATTGAAAAGGGTTTTACTGTTGTTAGGTAGTGACGTTTCTTAAAAGCAGAAGGAGCATTGATGTTAAATAGAACTCCTCAAAATATTTGACACACTTAAAAATTATGGTCCTACAAGGGTTCTTTAGTAAAGAAAATTGTTTTATATAGAACCCTGAACATTCAAAGAACCTTGAATGGTTAAATGTTTCTTTGCATCATGAAGGGGTTCTTCAGATTGATTTAGAACGTGTTGGAGATGTTCCTATAGCGCACCTTTTAGAGGAGGGTTCTTCTAAAGAGCTTGATAAAGTATCAATAGGAGACCCGTTTTTGGTGCCATAAAGACCCCATTTCTTTAGTAAAGAAACAATGAAGCACCATATTTTTAAGTGTGTGGAACCGTTTATAGAAACATTATCCATCCGTCAACACTTTAATCTTTAAATGATCTTGAAATTAATCTTTTTGGTGAAGACCCTTTGGAGAATATTTAAGTTGGTGAACCTCCAGTGTTTACGTCCTGTTTGAGTCGCCTTTATATTCAGTCCACTGTTCTGTTTCTGAAAGCACCCAGAACCCCCTGCAACCTGTAAATAACACCACTACAAGTCCTGAAAAAAAATCACCCCCTTCTACATATCCTCCACCACCGTCTATTGTTTCCTCAGGACACACCTATGACTCAGTAAAAGTACAGTGAGCCCACATTTCTCCAAAAACCTACTGAGCACAAATATAAAATTAGCAGCTCTCAAACACTACTTATGAAATCTCGAACCGCAATAAATCGCCCAAACTGTAAAAGTAGTGGTTTGACCAATAACACAGCACTCGACCAGAACAGAGTCAAACTAAAGAAGGAACAGTTTTGAAACGTGGAGATTGCTACTCTGCGCTCAGCTGCGACAACCTCAATGTAACTGACTCAACTTTTGAATAATTAATCATTTCTTCCTTTTTACATTTGCAAACCGTCATTTCAGGTTTGAAATTTGATTGTGTGTGTGTGTGTGTTGTGTAATGTAAATGTAAATGTACATCTTATCTTTGTGTATCACTTGCTGTGTGCCCGGTGAAAAGCCTTGGGGAATGGTTGGCTGTGGTTAGTGCAGTGCTTTATGCATTATTGAGCAGCAGCTCCGTCGAGGGAGTGTGTGTGTGTGTGAGTGAGTAAGAGAGAGTGTGTAAAACGCGGCTTGAGGGGCAGCCCTGGAAGTAGGCGTTGAGCACCGAAAGCTCCGAGAGCAGCGGAGAGGAGAAATAAAGCCGAAGAGAGGTGCTTCACATCGCTCAGAGTCTCACAGTCAGTCGCGGGTATTTGTTGGTGGTGTGTGTGTGTGTGTGTGTGTGTGTGTGTGGAGGGAAGCGACACAGGAGCCCAACTGGTAAGACTCTCGTGGAGCCTGACATCACTCAGAATTCAGCTCATTTACTGGTACACGCTCTCTCCTCTTCTGCTGTACGTTTGTCCAACTCAATGGTGTGGATTTAAGAGGTCAGATGGGTGTCCACTGCTCCTGACCAATCTCTCTCTCTCTCTCTCTCTCTCTCTCTCTCTCTCTCTCTCTGTGTGTGTGTGTGTTACAATTGCACACAAGTCACCTTTTAACTTCTGATCCCATTTAAGCGCAGTCATTCGGTCTGCAGTGAAATGAGAAGCTCGCGGAGGGTGGATCAGGGTCATTCTGAATGTTGAGCTCGATGTAACATGTTGCTGCTGTTCATCGAAACTAAACGAGTTGTAATCTTTTTTTCTTTACAGCGTTACTTTGGAGCACGTTTGATGTGCAGAACTACATTGATTTGCAGCTTTAATAAAGCAATAACAGCTTTAAAAAGCGAGAGGACACAAACGTGAACAAACTATAAATCCACAACGCGGCGACCTCCCTTTAGACAACTGCTTATTTGTTGAGCTGCTAAAAAATACCCTGACTTTCACATTTCTGTTAACTTCTATTAAACGTTTAGTAAATAGCCACCTTCTTTCAAATGAAATGAAATGCTTGAATTTCTTTGTACAGACTCGAATAGAGAATTGAGATTTTTACTATTTAAAAATCTAGGTTAATTTTGTATTAATGGTGCTTTTAATAAATAAAATAATAACTTTTAAATGATTTTAAATAATATAAAATAATTTTTACTAACTGAACATGCGCATTCTTTATTATAAAAAGCATGAACTGCAACGATGTACACAGCACATATAATAACACCATGACCATAATAATAATAGTCATAACAATTATTATTATTATTATTATTATTATATCAACACTTCTTCTAGAGCTCTGGCCTGTCATGGCGCTGCAGTAACTACGAGAAGGTGAGAAAGAGGAGTAACTGAGAGTAAGTTTCCCCTGTTCACAGCTCATTCGTGACAACCTTCAAATACAGAACAGAACAGAAAAAAAGTCTCTCTTGATTCGTGCGGCTATTTCTGTGATTTGTTTTAATGGAGCACTGGAGTAATAAGACTATAATAAATGACCACTTACACTGAAAATTAATCATGAAATAAATATATTATCGGATTATTTTAGATGTCCATTTTTGGAATAAAACCTCCACAAGGAATCAGCAGGTGGTTAATAAGTGTGCCGTGAGGGGCTGGGCTTCTGGGCTTCTTTTAAACAACAGCTCTGACTCTACCGAGCAGTGGTCAATTGGAAAAAAAAAACAGGGGCTGTTCATTCAATATATTCAATTAAAATATTATCTCAACAGTGAGCAAATATAAACAATAACATTTAAAAAATGTATCCATTAATTAATCCACAGGTCTCTGTAAATCGGAGCATCCCTGATAAAGAGTCACGGCGCCGGAAATATCTGGATATTTGAATGAACTCGGATGACCGTTTTAAGCGTTTATGGGTTTAAATCAGACCCGCATTATTCAGACTATACTTCTGTGTTGATAGTTCGCTGATGGAGGAGTTATGGCAAAGTAAAAACGACCCACAAAAGGTGAATATACAAATATGCAAATAAACGAAGCCAGGAGCCAATAGGATAGTCGCTGGGCTGTTGGGATTGATTCGACCAAACAAGCACATGAAGTAAACACGACAACGCTCGGAATTCCTCTCCAACTACACGAGTGATTCAAGCGCAATCTAAGTAACATCCTCCTGACAAAACAGATTACAACCGACAGCGGCGTGGTCCTGGTTTGGAGCGTCTCGCGCGCGGACGAGCGTGGCAGTGACGGTTCGAATCCAGGCGCTCGTCTCGCGCTGACATTGTTTGTAAACGGCTTGTTTCCCCGGATCAGGATTGATCAGAGCTCGGGCGGCCCGCGCGCCGTGATTATTACCGCGCTGATGAATGAGGATCGCGTTTCCTCTAATAGCCGCCCCCCTGTTTTCACAACCTCCCGCCGCCACAGCGAGCGCGCGCAGCCGCGACCTCCACTAATTGGGCTGATTATTGCAAGATGTTTGTTTCAGATCTTCCTGCAGACTGACAGCGCGTGATGAGCTACAGTCCCGCGCACATGTCCTCTTCTGTTCCGCGGGGGGAACGTCAGTCACACACAGACCGCTGCTGTCAGCGCGCGCACAGAATAAAGGACCCACGCTGTGGTCAGTGGAGATACGAGAGGCTTAAGATAAGGTCGTAGACACTCATTACAGCAATTTCTCTCGGCAGGAGGCCCGTGTTTTCCAGTAAACAATGTAGAAACTGCAAAAATCTAAACAGGCCTCAAGCCGTTTGGACACTCCCTGCTCAAATGTGTCCTTGATTTTTCTAAATGAAGATAAGCATACGTCATCTACACAAAACACACGCTGCATATTTTAATGCACACTGGTGTGCAACATGTGATATTAAGGGTTCATAAAACATTAGCATAAGAGCATAATTAGCATAATAGCATAAGTAGGAACACAGCAATATAATTCGTAGGCGACTTCTGCCTGAGTGTAAACACCCCGAAAAATGGAATACCAGCCATTCCTTGTTAAAATGTTATTGTTATTTTGGATAAAAGAATGCACAGAAGGAGAAAAGAAAGGAACAGACGTTTGGTTCCTGGCGCCTCTGCGTTGCAGCCATCTGGATTTGTTCAGTTCCATCTGCAGCACCTGATTAATTGAATAAAAGACTGATTTGCTAAAGCAGGTATTGGGTGGTAACCGCTGGCCTTCCTCGAGAACAGAGTTGGAATTATTGCTCTCACATAAATTTGTCGTGCATTTTTGTTGTTGTTGTTGTTGTTGTTGTAAACGGTATAAAATAGATCAGAGTCAATTCTACATTTATTTAATTTCAGTCAAAATGTTTTAGGAAAATTAAATAGTAATTCATAAAATATAAATAAAACACCTCAGCCGTCACTGAATATTTGGGATTAATGGCTTGGGCCTTGGGAAACAGAAAATGCAACCAACCTTTAAGACCGAACTTGAAACCTGTAATAAAATATATAAGGTGTATATTTACAAATAATAAAAATAAGAAATTGTTTAGTTAATTAGGCTAAGGTTCTGTTATTCCCCTGAAGAATATAATAAGTAAATAAATAAATTAATTAAATAAATGCTGAAAATAAATCACTGGTGTTTCCTGTAATAGATGCTAATATCCCAGCATGCATCAGGGCGCGCTTTGGGCCACACACTATATTTAAAATGCGCTGTTACAGAGAATAAAAAATAAATAATAATGTCTGAAGATACTTCAGTCCAAATCGAGATCAGCGCGGTTCTCTCCGTGTCAAAAGTTTGGATAACACGAGTCCGCTGGTGGCGTTTCTTAAACGGAGGGCTGACGGGTTCTTGGAGGGTTTCTAGAAAATCATGTCCCTGTTCGCGCACACGTGTTCCACGGTGTGCAGGTCCTGGTTTGTTGTTGTAACCGAAACAGTGTGTATTGTCCTGAGCAGCTCGTGGACACATGGGGCACGCGCACCCGATACCGTGCGCTTGGCCTTTACGGTCCCGGGAGATTCCGGCTGCGCGTGACACCTCTCTCTCTCTCTCTCTCTCTCGGCCTGACAGCCCCTCTAAGGAAGCTCAGTAACCCCCTGCACACGTTTATTTATTAGCACAGCGCTTTTTTTTTTTTTTTTAAACTGGCAATCAATCATTATCAATCACTGCGTGCAGTGAGAGAAAAAAGACACAAGGACGCGCCTAAAATCCAATCCGACTACAGTAAAGTCACAGGGATGCTTACAGCACACTTATTAGTAGTCTAGATTTGAGACTGGAGTTGTAGGAATTGTCATTTTTCCGCTGCAATACTTTGTATTAATGACAGCTCTATTTGGACACGAATAACACAGGGCAGTCCAAAGTAAACGAACGTGGTCACAACTCAATACAAGTTGTTCATTGATAGTGTGTAGTAGTTGTTAATAATATCCTGGAGTTTTCGAGACTCAGTCTGATATGTTTTTGAGACACGATGATCATAATGACAGGTTTGGTACCAATCTGCAGCAAATCTCACAATGATCATCTCTCGTCAGAGTCAGAAACGGTATTAATGCAGCAGCCGGCAGTGACGTCTGTACGTTTATGGAAAATAAGTTCCAAGATGTGTATTTACAATATCCATATCCACACACACACACACAAACACACACACTCAGAAAACGGTGGTAGTACCCTCAAGGGCACGTTTTCAGTATTCCTTTAGTTAGGGAACATAATTGTACCATATTCTATATTAGTTGACTTTTAAGATGTGTTAAGTTCATATGCCCAATTACATCTATATGACATTTATTTATTTATTTATTTATTTATTTATTTATTTATTTATTTATAACACATATCTAAATTAAAAGCTTATAAATATTCACCTCTCCTTCTGGAGATACCTTTAGGGAACCCAGCTGGACTCTAAAGCCAACGTTGTACCTGTTTTACAGCAGTGTACTTACACAGTGCCTATTTTTCGAACAATGCAGGTGATCCATTGTTATGTTCAGTTTGAGCAAAGAGCATACGGCATTCCTTTCAAAATTGCATGTGACACTGGTTATTGAGTGCTTTTAGTTATTCAGTCATAGTTTATACCAAGAAGTGCTGTTATAAACCTGGGGAACATGTCACCTGAAACATGACATGGCTCCATAAACGTCAGTCTAGTAACAGAGATGGTTGATATTGAAGTACACTTTTGATATTATTGTTTTTGATTTTAAACAGACCAAAGTTGGACATATCTGAGCCACCTCCACAGAATTGTATATAAATGTAAAGGATTGTGGCTTGTTCTTGGCTCTTATGAAAAACTTATTTTCCTATAAATTGTTATGGAAATTTTTACATGGGCTGGAAGTTATATTAAAAATCAAAACTCAGTGGTTTTTCTCTGGCTTCACTTTTAAAATTGTTTTTGTAATATATAACTCTATAAATACAAAAAAAAGAATAGATTTCTGGAACAGTGTTCTTTTAGAAAGCTTTTTAATGCATTCAGTAGTCAATGAAAAACTAAATCTCTATAATATATTAGTGTGCTCAGAACTGTAGCTGATGGCCCCTGTTTATTCACAAATACACTCTTAAATGACAGGACTGTGTTTGCCCAAAGCCATACATGAAATTTATTTTGACCAAAAGTTTATCTGGAAACCAAAAGCCATTTATTATATTAATGTATTGGTTTGAGAACAAATTTATCTATAGATAAGAAATGACAATTCTGTTGAAGGGTTTAAAGGCCAGAGTCACAGCAGTATATGGGACTTTGTAGTGAATAAATATGCCTTATTCTGTTTGTGGTATTTTGCCCAGTGAAAAATCATTGCTGTGTACAAAATAGCTGCCTCCATCATATTATCATCAGATGTGAAACACCTTATGGACTTATATCTTACTCACTCACTCACTTACTCAGACATGTTTAACAAAATGCTGTATTACAGGCGTTATTGAGCTCAGTGACTATGTCTTTCTTAATTTCTGTTACTCATTAGGACATTTGTTTAATTAATGCAATTGTTTAAATGTGGAGTAAAGGATTCTGACATAAAAGTTCACTTAAGTAAAGCATTATTGTCTCCTTTTATAAACTTAAAATATAACACTTATGCACTTTGACACACTTTGACACACCGATTACTGAAGGGCATCTTCTAGGCATTTATTAGGGGTAGCAGAAGTAGATTAGAAACATGATTATAATATGATTGTGTAAAGCACACAACTATAGACAACTATATGTCTATAAATTTGACAGGTGCCACATTTCCCACCTTTCTAATGATCACACTAGTTCATCCAGGAGTGCTGCTTTGAATAGAAGCCTTGACCTTTCTTACAGCTGCCCTGTGTTTGTGTTATTGATACATACCCAGCTATGAGACCCCCCCCCCCCCATACAGCTTTGTACCAAAGAAAAGGTTACACTTCTCCATCGGTTGGTATTGCTCATTTGTTTTTCCTAGATTAATATGTGAAAGTGATCCACAGCTATCACTTATTTACTGCTCTATCACTGTCTGGGGCTTTATGGCAGTTTGTGGCTTCATTTGGAAACAGGAACCTCTCACTCAGAAACCTACAGGAGAGTGTCACACTGTAGCATACGTTATACAGCACATTGAAATATACTCACACTCTTACTGAACAAGGTTCTTAGAGATTCTTGACATCAATGTGTGGATCTATGAAAAACCTTTAAAGGGAAAGCCTTCAAATGTGGGGAAAAAGCTCTGCATCTTTTAAAGGGAAGGGTATTATTGTGGATAAATGCAGTTTTCTCTGGTTGTTAACATTCAGAAGCTAAGTGTTTTTTAAGGCGGAACAATGTGTTTGTGGGAGAAAACTGACTGTTGTGTTGTATATGGATGAAGGTGAACTTGCCTGTAAGTTTTAATTCAATGTATGAATTACCACAGTTAGCCATCTCCTAACTTTGAAGAGTTTGAAGACATTTCCACCTTAATTAATCTGAAACACAAAAATAAGTCAGTATTACCCACCTATGGAGCAGGAAAACAGCAATATCCTCATCTCAGTTCAATCTTTGGAATTCTCTCCATTATCTAAAAAACTCCAAATGCCTCTTCCCGAAGCAGAGAAAGAGAGAAAGACTAGCGTACTGGACTGGGACAGTTTATTTTTCTACTCATTTACAGACACTGGGGCTTCATAAACACTTTAGACCGGTTTCCAGCGCACATTTTATAAAAAATAAAAGTGTTTTAGATTACAATCATGAACTTCACCTTTTTAAATAGTACATCTTTTACAAAATGTCCTTTAGACTTAAAATCATATATCTGCACCCAAGCATCACATCTAGATCCATTTAAATGTTCTGTAGAGAACCAAAATTGGACTTTTCTGGAACTTTTATTATTTTAAGAGTGTACACTGTAAACAAACTCTAAATGTAACTTATAAATGTAACTAAATTATCTGTCCATATTTCATGCTAGCTCAAAATCATACCATCAATAAACAGTTAAACTAGACTGTTTAAACATGCTATGGACATGTTGGACATATTTGAATATAATACTGTGCTATTGGTAGAAAATACACTTAATAAAAAGAAAAACCTCTATTAGAAATGGACACAAAATTACAAATCATTTTCAACTACTAAATTCAATATAAAGTTTTCAACATTCGGAGTGTACATTATTTGTTTTTATTACAGCTTGTGATTTTTTAATTGACCTGATTTCAGACTGTATTTAAATCTGCAGACATCTATTTCCAAAATTCAGACTTTTTTTGTAAAAACCCTTTCAGAGCACCACATCCTTTCAGACCTACAATGAAGAGTGGTCTTCTCAGTGGAAGGTTGGGCAAAACGTCCCGGGGATATTTTCAGATCTGAAGTGAGAATGGGGCTTGATTTTCATTCCCTTGTATCAGTGATGGAAGCTTTAAGCACTGCTTGGCGGTTCTACAGGTTACGCACAGTTATTGCAGGTCCCCTTTGGCTCTATAAATGATCACATATCATATCAGTTTTGGAGATTCCCGTTAGTTTACGTAGGTTTTGACTTCCTCATTCCTTATGTAAGTAGGTTGTCTTAAAAGTAATGGCTTCAGCAATATCCAAAATAAGTAGTTTGTATTGTAATTTTGACTGGAAATTAAATAAAAGGAGGTTGGCCTCTCACTGGCAGCTTGTTCTGTACAGCCATATGAAACCATATGTTGTCAAGATTACATGAAAGCATATGGACATAATGTTTATCATATTTCTAAATCCCATTTAGTTTTAAATCCACAAGCTGGCGTTAACGGAACTTATGAAATAGGTTGTGATTGCACAGAAAGCTAACAATTGATTCCATGACTAGACTGAACTTTTTCAAAAGACATTGTAGTTATACCTGTAGTACCACCACTGTAATTATCATTATTAATAATAACATATACAGCTTATAAATGTGTTATTTAACATGGGTACGTTTTCATTTTAAGCAAGACATTTTTCCAGCGTACTTCCATCATTGATGGAAATGACGAAAAACTTACAGAATAATAGCAACACGCTCAATTATTCTTAGAAGTCCGTCTGTGTGGTTAGGACACGGTGAAGTGAATGGGCCTTTGAGAAGAGGCTGTTGACACTCCAGCTTAACTAAAAGTGAAGTGACTGCAGGCCTTTCCCCCGTCCAGAGCCTTTTTTCTGTTTGAACAGGACGGGTTTGGAAGAGTAGAAACACATGTTCGCATCACTTACCTCAGAAGTTTGTTCTTGTTTCGCACTTCTCTTGGTCAGCATTAGTTTCCATCAACACTGAAGTGGCAGGGAGCGAGACAGGTTTGATGGCCGCTCGGCCTCGTGCTGGAGACAAAATAGAATGGGGAGAATATTTCAAGCATGAGGGCTTTCCACTAGGCATTATTGCATTAGCATTTTGTGTGCAGTTACATTTAGATGGTGCTATGGTTTTTGAGCTTGGCCAGACCTGACAGTAGTCTATTGTACTGGGACCGAAAGAAGGAGTCTTCACTGTAATTTTGACTTTTCAGAAATCATTTTTGGACTCTGAGTATAAACAGATGGCCATTGGTTTATTCCTGCCTTAATACTTTCCTGTTGTTCTGTCTGCCCAGAAAATGCATTGCTGTTGAATTGCTTTAGGAATGGAGCAAGCCTTAAAGAACTCATCGGTGGCTGATGTGGAAATTACAGTTGATGACAAAACACTGTTTTCATTGTCGTATAAACACAGTTTATATTTTTGCTGAGTAAATACTGTTGTTCATATCCACTTTTCAAAAATGGTCATTTTTCTAAACACAAATGATATCTCTCAACAATTCTAATACATTTGTAAGATTTAAAAAGGTCAACATGTATCAAAATACTGTCGTTTATAAACTGTGGTTATCTAAAGCAAAAACATGTAATCTCCATTTTTGTGGATTTTTAGTTTACGGCATTCTTTGAACACAACAGCTGTTCTTCACACATTGTGAAAACGTCATGCTGAATGAACCAATGAATGAAATTACATGCTCCAAAATGACTAGGAATACATTTTTTATTTACACATTGACTTCCATTGAAATTTTATTTAGGTTTTTATTTTTGAAATATTTTTGGAGATACACGTGTTTCTTTGGGCAGTGAGGGACTGTTGATCAGTTTGGTAATCTGTTGGTGTTCCAGAACTTTTTGTACACTCTCAGGAATAATTGTCAAACAGCAGTTGTTGTGGAATTTTTCACTCTCACAGTCGTGGGAGAGCGATATGTCTTAATGGTCAATTTAAATCACAAATATAATTGTTTTGCATTTTATTTTAACTGTAGATTTTGAGGTCAAAAAACATTTAAAATACAAAACTTTAAGATCAATTCTGGTCAAGGCAAAATATACACTGTATTTTAGCAAACAGCAACGTAGAGGACATTTCTATCTGAGAGTACAGGGTAAAATTCCAGAAAAAAATGATAGAATTGTTATATACTGTATATCTGGAGTGGAAGTGTGTGTGTGTGTGTGTGTGTTGGGGGGGTGGTAACATGTATCATAGAATGCAGAGAGAGGGAGAGAATGGAGGTCTTCATGGAGAAAGTGGGATTACTGTCAATTGCTTACAAATTGCAATAATACCCTAAGCCCAGGCCACCCACACGCTTGTGTGTTTGTGCATATATCCACATGCGGAAAGATGAACACACACACATACACACACACAGGATGCTGATTGATAGCTACATGTGTGTATTCCAAAAATGCAAGACGACCCATGATGTTTCCTTCACTCTGGGATATTAGTGTTCCGTCGACTGGAACCAACTGGATCATAATGACACAAATAAGAATTCCTTTCCGATTAGTTTCAGAAGCACATCACTGAGACAGACATTTTCCTCCGAAATCAAAACAGGTTCATACTGTTATTCTGTTTCACAGTAAACATTTCAGAACTGCGTCAAACAATAGATACATTCACAAGAGATACATCCAGTAATACTGCAAGCTGTCAGCTACAAGACTGAGACCAAACTAAACTAAGACCAAACTAAAACGGTATTAGAGAAACACATTTTTATTAGTGTGGGTGGTCTTCATTTATACATTTTCTTACAGAGTTACAGACGAGCTGCTTATTGATGAGCTCATGTTCTCCACGATGGCAGTCAATCAACAGTGGCTTGGTTGATGCACTCCTGAGATTTTTCATATTCTTTATTACCCACTCTGTGTGAGAGGTAAAATATTCACACCTATCTTTGGTATTTTTAGTATTATTTCTTTCTGATTCTTGGTGTGTTGCTTCTGGCTCTAGAGCTGTAGCATTTTATTTTAAGTGTAATGGATCCAAAAAGAGAAAACAGAGCTATAAAAAACACATTTTATAGATGGCGGATATTGTATGAAATTCCACTGTTGTTTTAAAGGAAGGACAATTACTAATACCAGCTACTTACATTCAGAAATAAGAATTCTGCAGATTCTGACACTTCAGATTTCAAATTAAACTAGGGTTAGTGTTGAGGTGAGAGTGATGGGTTAGGCTTAAAGTTAGAGTTAGGGTTAATCTTTGCCTTTTTTGTAAAGACACTTTTATGAAGATACATCATTTGTTTTAAACTTTGAATATTCAATACTTTAAAAACACAACTTCACTACAACATTTTTTTTTCAATGTACTACCCATTTGTTTCTCTTCACTAATGTTTTGTAGCTTATTGTTTAGATTTGTTTTCAAGATACATTATCTTATGTGTTATCATATTAAGAATTTACTTATAACTACATTTAGTAGCAGGATGTAATAAGTAAGGGTGGCACAGTTGCGCAGCAGGTAGTTTCACAGTCACACAGCTCCAGGGACCTGGAGGTTGTAGGTTCAAGTCCCGCTCTCAGTGAATTGGTGGTCTGTGAGGACTTTGGTGTGTTCTCTCTGTGTCTGTGTGGGTTTCCTCCGGGTGATTGTCTGTGAGGAGTGTGGTGTGTTCTCTCTGTGTCTGCGTGGGTTGGTGATTCAAATTTGTCCATAGCTGTGAGTGATTGTATGTGTGTTTGATTGTGTGTTTGAGACCAATCTAATGTGTTTAAAATGTGTTTACAGTAGTCCCAGTGTCTTTAAAATATCCAAAGAGATTTTGTCCAATATACTAGGATTTCTCTTTCTGTTTATGGCAGAGAAACGGCAGCTGGTGATGTTTAGATGAGGAAGAGACCGCCAAAGATTCAATATTATCAAAAGAGTTGTTCTTGCTCCATAGGTGAGTAAAATGTACTTTTTTTGCTGCTTCAGATTATTTGAAGTGGAACTGGCACTAAGTTCATGAGAATACTAACTGCAAGTAAGTAAACAGAGTGAAAGTGCTACCAAATTAAACACCTCAGGTTTCTGTGGTAATAGAAACTTACAGACAATGTACAAACAAATATAAACCTCAGTCATATACACAGTTTTTTCCTCTCAAACATATTATTCCACTTTAAATGACACAGAGCTTCTGAACGTAAACAAACCAAAGAAAACAGCAGTTCCCCATACTCGTAGATGTTGCCTTTAAACTGCTTCATTTGAAATTTTCAATGAAGGCAGGTCAATGTTGACACTTAGGACAAAGGGAATCTACAGAACATTAACACAACACAAAGGTTAAGGTACTGAGTAAAAGGATGATTATAGGAAGCATAATGTATTAAATAGGTTAAGGAATTTTAAGTGCTGTGGACAGTGCAGTAGATGCCAGTGCAGTCAAAGTGTAAAGCTCTTGGATTGTAAGATTATCTCTTTATTTGTCCATACAACAGATGGCTAATTGAATCTATGTCAGATGGAAAGCTGAGGGAATCACTACATTACCCATGGTGTGCCCTGAGCAGTGCTAGGCAAAAATAATTTACAGGATAGACAGAGCTAACACACTGCATCTGCTGGTGCACTGCAAACCATTAATCTTTGAAATTATTGAATCTAGATCATATATTAAATATATATCATTACAAACAATGGTAAAAATGTGATTGTTCGACCTACACCCCCCAGAGCCTCTTTGGAGGTACCCTCATATTCAGTACATTTGATTAGGGAACATAATTGTATCTTTTTCTATTGTAATTGTAGATTTTAAAGTTTCTTTTAATTTCATATGCCCCATATAATCTCATATTATGTTCTTGTATTCTACACAGTTCTGTAATGAAATATTACAAATATTCACCTCTTCATATGCAGAAGTGAATGAAATGCACATTTAAAGGAACATTTACACTGTTTGACCATAATGCACCTCTACAGTACCTTTTTTTCTGTGGGTGTATTTGTAGGTGGTTTATTTGTTTGAAGTCATTGTATGTGGTGAAAGTGTAATACAGCATGGGTCCATTGGCAGAACATTTACACTATTTTTTCTAGAAATTAATGTGCACCATTTTGTTTTTACCCCATGAAATATTGTTTTAAAGGAGCCATGTTTTTCCAGTGCAACATGATACATTTTTTCAAGATAAAATCACTTAAATCAAGTAACAACAGACGTAGGTCAAATAATCAATGACATATGTAAACGAACTAGATTTAAAGAGAACGTAGCCTGTTCTGGAGAACTGCTGTTCTCACAGCAAAACAAATCTCCCCTCCTGTTTGCTTTCATTCAGAAGCTCTACGTCTTTTAAAGTGGAACGGTATGTTTGAGTAAGAAGGCGACTGTGGTTTGAATGCGGCTGAAGTTTAACTTGTACTTAACTGTAAGTTTTTATTCACTGTTTGAATTCCTACAGAAACTCATTTGTTACTCGAGTTGTTTAGTTTTGTAGCAATTTTGGTCTATGTTTATTTTCATGGAAAGTCAGCTGTCTGAGTCAGTTCCACCTTGAGTTAAGTAATACATCTGAAACAACAAAAAAAGTCAATATTCCCCATGCAGCAGAAATAAAGCAAAATCCTAAGTAATTTTCATGCTTTTCAACACTTGGATCTCTCTCCACCATCCAAATACATCTCAACATAATGTTTCTGGGCCAAAGTTCAGCCAGTAATGCACAGAGAGAAAGCCTGAGACATTTCAGACCAAGACGGTTAGCTTCTTTGTGAGTAAGCGAAAGGCAAAATGCTTTTTTGTCATTTAAATCATAATACATTTGATAGTATATGACCAAAAAGTGCTATAAACCAAAACAACAAATGAAACTCTATAAATGATAAAGTTACTGCACTTACAGCTTAAAGTAATGTGTGAATTGTGTGTGTGTTGTGTTAATGTTGTGGGACTTGTAAAGTGCTTAGAATGCGAGTGAGCTTACAGAAGTCACAGCCAAATACAACAACATACTGTAATTTAGTAAATCAATGTAAAAAAAAATACAATAATGTTCTGTAAAATTACAGACATTTAAAAAAAATGATAATGGATAGGAAATTTTGTAATTAAGACATGATTATATTAATCGTAAGTATTACTTAGCATAAAGTACCTGTGAAACATCATTTGTATTATATTCCATAAATGCTTCATGCAGTTTAGTTACTGCCTAATAAAGTGATAATAAATAGGAATAAGCAGAACATGAATTTTTCAAATGAAAATACAGCTGATACTCTTGGGGATTTCATGGTCTAGTTGTTGGGCATGAATGGGCATGTGCAGCTTCTACTGATTTTAGCACTGATTTTAGGCAAAACTTTTTAATGGTTTGTCTAACATCTGCTGGCCTGACCTACACCCAACTACAGCTAACAGCCTGTCAAGAGTGCAGTGGATATGTTTGATGGAGTAGATTGTGTTTCTAGCAGTAAAACACTGCAAATAGCACTCTAAACTCCCATACCAAAGGCAGAACTGTCCTCTGTCCAGCTTGAGCGAGAAGCCTGAGAGCGAGTTATTTATGGCTCTGTGTGAAGCTATGACCCAATATCTACTGGAAACGACCATAGGAATGAAGGCAGACTGTTTGGATATTTATTGTGGTATGGTGTGCTTATGGCTTCCTGCAAACTTTTCTATGCAAAGTTCACCTAAGGGAGCAGAGAGCAGGGGTCAATCTTGGGCCTGTCGGCCAGCACAAACCCACGCTGAGGGGGGATTCACTGCCACGGTCATATTTACATCAACTACAGTAATATTATCAATAAAAGCCAAGCACCTTAGCATAACCTAGACCAGATAAGTGGCTGCACAGCTGTTACAAGTCTGCTGACAATACTATGGAGAGAAAAAAGAGCCTTTGAGACCAAATAGAAGACTGATTGCAGTACCTGGGTCCTTTAACTAAACTCCTTAGGCAAGTTTCCTAGGCCCAGATTAAAGTTTGGGTCAGCCGCTCTCAACAAAATAAAAGCTCATAAGGAAATTAACAGCGTTGTCTATGTGACTGCTCTAGGCTCTGAAACAAATAAAGTGAACAGCCAATATCCTGCCAGTCAGGATAGAGGCAATGTAATTTGACTGTTACACCCAATGGCTGGCATCATTTGGACAGCAGTGTGCTGGAAGCTGTACAATTAAAATGAATGCTATTAGCTTGGCATTTTTCAGAAAGAGTTATCTCATATATATATATATATATATATATATATATAAATAAATATAATATATATAATAAATAATAAATATATATATAAAAGATAAGAAAAGAAAATGAATTTATGAAATCGAAAGGACAACTAAGTGGATTATCAAGAGCAACACAAGAGCATTGTGTGGCATAGAGAGTTGAAGTGATGCCAGCTTTCCTCTGTATCTGATAAACAGGTGGTTATTTTGCATAACACATATCATACTAATAAACTGGGCTCTACATTCTGATGTACTCAGTCCAGCAGAGATCAAATTAAGTTAGATAGTTCTAGCTAGTAATTAGACAACTAATGACTAGCTGCATCCTAATGCAGTGGTCAAGCGTTTGACTATGTACACCCTCAGAAAAACCATCACTGTGGTGGTACCCCCAAGGGTACATATTTGATACTTTTAGTTAAGGAACATAATTGTACCATATTCTGTTATAATTGTAGATTTTAAAGTTGTTGATTTCATGCACCCCATTCCATCTCCAGGGTTTATATTTTATTTTGCACAATTCTATAATGAAAGTTTACACCTCTCCTTCTGGAGAAGAGAACATAATGTACCATTCTAAAATCATTGTAGTACCTTTACTGTATCTTTTATTCTGAGAGTGTAGTATGTATTAAAGTTGAAGTGAAAAATCCTCAGTGCATACCTAGGACCAGTCGAATTTTGAGTATAGTAATGATGGACACTAGTGTCCCACAATACAATGGGAAATGGAAAGGGCGGAGCTTCTAACCTCTGGAAAATTCTGTGAGCTGTGTCACTGTGGCCCTATTCCCTACCAGAGGCGATTGCTCTAAGACTGCAAGGGAAGCTCAGCTTCCCCTAAAATGTCAAAAAAAAAAGTGATCAAATATATTCTGTTGGGTGTACATGTCATTGCATCAACAATGCACTCAACTTTTGTTCAGAATCAGCTTCTTATCGGTGGTAAAGACGCGGCTTTCCGGGAGTTTCACAGTGATTTAAACAGTGTGGACGCTGAGTTCAATAGCGAAGCAGCGAAGTGCAGCAAAACGAGACGAGTCATTGGATAAATGCTGGGCTTTGTCCCGCCCATCGGACGCTCAGCGTCTCTGGGGGTCTATGGGGCAGTGGGCTGGCCTCGACTGACCCGGACGCTCAGCTTCTGCATGATGATTGGATGATCTGTCTGAGGCTGAATCCCTTTTTGATTGACAGCGGAATGAGGAATCATCGATCCTTTGGTGTAAAGATCCATGGGAGAATTACATTTTCATTCTGTTCTGAGAGCCGTAGACTTTCTTAAACCTCTTAGCGGCATTTTCTTTGTTAAAAACGACTAGCTACAAATCGAGCTTCTATTTCTGGTGGGGTTTTTTTGTAGCTGCTTGTGTTTGGAGACTGACTTCTATCACTCTTTCTGACTTCTATCGCAGCCCTCCACCGTCACAAAGTACTCACAGGCGGAAACACTTCACATGGGCCAAGGCGGTTTAAGCAGCCTAGCTCTGCTGGCCATTGAGAGGACACTAGTGAAGTCCCTGGAAAAGACGCCTTGTTGGTACGACAGGGTCACAGATCATTTTCTTGTAGAATTTACGTATAAATAAACCGACACATTTTATGATGTAGGCCAGAATTGAGCTCCCCTCCTTGAAAGACCAGCATCCGCCACTGTTCCCTACATAGTGCACTTTATAGATTATTAAACTAATACTCATAGTGGTCAAAATGTTAGATGGGGGCATGACATTTACACCAAATATAAATAGTTTTACTATCTGACGTTGTTGTTTTATGTTGTTGTTTTTTGACCTACTCTGTATATTATGCAGGGTGAAGGGTGATATTTGAGTTTCAGCTGTTGAAAACAAGGCGGACAGCATTGCAGCTATAGCTTGGCATAACATGCATTGTCATAGCAACAGTACATCATGTTGTAGTATGTTAATATTTTGTGTACTAGCCTGCGGAAACCACACTCTATATCATGAGTGTGTAGTACACAAATAGCCCTACGCTAATTTGGAAAAACAGGTTATTGCTAACATTAGCATTAAATGTTTTAGCCAAGTACACTTGTATCAAAGTCTGCTTTTCTATAAATGCTTCAAATGAGCTAGCTTAATCTAACTTCTGAATACACTGGTTATTAATGTTTTTCTATTTCCTAAATAATTATTTCATGTTCACTAAATTAGCAAAAAAACAAAAACTCTCCCAAAACCAATAGAACAATAGTAATTTGCTCAAACAAAAAACCCAGCTTTTCTAAATGTGTAGAATTTACAGTCTTACATTTAGGATTAGGTTTAGAGTTAAGGTTAGCTTTGGTGTTCAGTGTTAGTGATGGTATTTTTTCTGCTCAAAAATATTATGTTTTGGAGCTTATAGTTAAGTTTACTGTTAGGGTTTGGTTTAAGCATAGGTCGGGGGTTACGTTTAAAATTAGGGTTAGGTTTAGGGTTACAGTTTAAGTTTTTTTCACACTGGGTTCCCAAATATTCGTGTATAATTTATATACCGTTTCAGATACATTTTTAATGGTGGAATGTAATAGCCACTGCCATTTAATCCAAGGCTAATCTTCATTGTCCATGAAATGTCCTTTATGTTTTTACATTCGTATCATTATAGCTGAGACTAATCCTTGATTAGAAACTCAACTCCTGCAGCATAACACAGAGTAAATACATTCAGAGATCAAACTGACAAAATTTCAATAAGGGCATGTTGCTGTTTCATGAGGGGAAGTCAAATGAAATATCTAAAGACTTAAATGCCTACAAAACAGCCAAACAAACTGGCCCAGCTACAGACTGACCATGCTAATGGCCACTAAACCAAGATGTTCCTCGGCTTTTTGCACAGTTAAACACAAGGGTGAAATTAGCATGGGTGACTACATTCCTGTAGACCAGTCGTTAATGAGAGCTTGCTTGTGTATCAGTGTGAGGTCAGAGGGTTCCAGTCCGAGATGGGACGTGTGGATAGGCCTTAACATGCCTTTTTATTAACAAGCCATTCTTCAGAAACTAAAACCGTGAGGACAGAGTGCAGGCCAGCACATAAAAACACACCAAGTGCTGTAACCGCTACTTTGATGTTTCATGGCTGACCCCTCTGTCACAGGCCACCAGCACTTCATATTGTTCCTGCTCTCCGATTCCAGCCCAAAATCTGCCCCCGCTTAAGTCTGAATGATAATCCAAATGCACAGATTAACTTCACATACACATTCCTCTGGGGTCTCCTTTTCCTGTGAGTCTATACTCCTGAGCAAAAAAAAAAACAGAGCCTTAAATGACAGAACATTAATCTTGATATCAGCAGAAAATCAGAAAGCACTGGACAAATGAAAAATATTCTTTCTTTTTCATTCATTTGGGAACATTCCCTTTGATTTTTGTTAATTTTAAAGCAAGCAGTTTAACAGGAAGAAAAATCAGTATTGATGAGTAGTTTTCAACTTTTCTAAACAAGTATGTGTTTAATGAGACTAAATCCCTGTCCAAAGAAAAACATGTAAACATATCTCCAAAATAGTAACTTTACAGGAAAAGCAAAAGCATCTTCTTAAATTTCACTGGAAGTCAATGTAAAACCATTTAATTATAGAACACTTAATTGAATTGATCTCTTCATCATGAAATGTTCACACAATGCAAAGGAACAGCAACTGCGTTCAAATGAGGTACACATTTAAAATCAACACAAATGGAGATATATGCTTTTCTTTGGACAGCAGTAATATTCCATAGAGTGTCATGGTGATGTAACAGTTAGTCACACAGAACAGAACCAGGGTCCTGTGGTTGTGGGTTTAAACCTTGCCTCCGATCACTGTCTGTGAGGTGTTTGATGTGTTCTCCCAGTGTCTACATGGATTTCCTCCAAGTGCTTCCACTTTTCCTCCCACAGTCCAAAAATACATAGTAGGTGGTAGGTGGACTGGCTGTGCAGAAGTGTCCATAACTGTGAATGTGTGAGTGACTGGGTGAGTGTGTGACTGAGTGAGTGTGGGAATGCCCTGTGATGGACTCTGGACCCACTACAACCCTGAACAGGATGAAGAGGTAAGTGAATGAATATATAATAATTCAGTTTTAAAATAATGTTAGGAATCTCAATTTCAATTAAAAGAATAAAAATGTTGTTGTTAATACCATTAAAGCTGAATATCCTCTGCCATATGTACTCGCCTCATATACCACAGAGGAGAGTGCAGCATAGGAAGACTACAGTGATGTGTGAAATGTTATTAACAAAATGGAGGAGGGTCTGAGAGTTTTGTTTGTAAGTTGAGGTTGGGGGGGGGGGTCCTTCTAATGGCTTCTTTTAGAGACCATATGTCCTTCATGTCAGCTGGAATTCTACAGTTACAGTAAGGGTTAGCGTGAAAGACAGACAAGCCGCATAATAGGAGGCCTTGGGGCTTTTTAAGCAGATCTCGCTGTATTGCGTTACCATCAATAAATTCAGCCCTATGCAATAGTGCTGACATAAATTAGGGGCCCTGTTCTCCTCTAGCTGCTCCTCCAAAAGTGTCATTGTGCTGAGGCGCGTTTACCAGCCTCTCCACACTTGGGCAGTTCTGCAATTAGCTCCGGCCACTTCTCCAGCGAATGCCTGCTCTCCTCGGGTTGCTCTCCTCGGGAATGCCTGCTCTCCTCGGGTTGCTGATAGCAAAAATGCTCTTAAATCTTATATTCCCACATGGACCATGAAAGCCAGCGCAACAATGAGTTTTGATAATTTGGCAAATTCATTAAACCTCTGTGTGTGTGTGTGTGTGTGTGTTGGGGGGGGGGTTGGGCAACTAGAGGTTTGTACTGCACTTGTAATATCCAGGGTTTCATACCATTATCTGGCGCTGGTTTGCGAGCTCCTAAACTCAGATGACAAAACTGATTTGGAAAATGAAATAAATGAAATCACATTTTGTTTGTTTGTAGGTGAAACGATAATATTTACACTTTCCTGAACAGACCGCTCAGTGTACTTGACTGAGTTTCCAAAGAAATACCAAAACTGTCTGCTTGCATATTTCTCAAGGAAGGAAAGCAAGCACCGGGGCTTATCTTGTGCATCTCAGCATATTTACACTCTTTCAGGCCTGTCTAATCTGGCGAGTAATTGAATCACTTTCAAGCCACTCGGAGCAGGAAAGAAAGACTTGGAAGTGTAAAGTGTAAATGGCCGGATATCTGGAACTCACCGAAAGTCAATGCTAACTTGATGTGACAAGCCCTTCACCCGGTTTTCACCTTTTTTAGGTCTATGCCGACTTTCAGCACTACAGTTATTAAAGACAACATCCAGTTTGTTTTCATAATCAGGGCTTATTTTAGGGACACGACAGCGCCCGTTATTCTGTGGGACAGAAAGCGACTGTTCGGATACGTTCTCAGAGCCTCGCCGCCTGGGCAGACGGAGTGAGAACTTGTCTTTGAAGGAGGCATCCAAGTGAAATAAAAAACAAGCTGCTCTTCCAGTGGAGGTGCAGTGGAGCAGAGGCTGGCTCTGGGCCACGACCGAGCAGTAGGTATCAGGGCACAGGAAGAGCCAGATGGCGGGAAAGTGAGCTCCACAGAGCGGATTGCAGACAAGGTCAGGAAGACGGCCCAGCAACAGGAAATGACACAGGATCTTCTTTTCCACTGCTCTCTCTCTCTCTCTCTCTTGCCCCAGCAGCCGCAACCGAATCTGGCGAGTCCTCCCTCTGTGAGTGACAGGCAGGCGGCGGAAAGCTGACACTGTTGAAGTATGAATTTCACCGTTTGTGTTTTTTTGCAAAACACCAAGTCAGATCAGTCCCTCTTGATTGGCGAGAGGGGCTTGACCTGCAGTCGACCCGCTGGGTGGACGAGGGGGACTTTATTGGCCAGTCAAGTCCAATTTATAATAGCCACGCAACTCAATTTCTCAATTACTCACAGCTTCTTATTATGAAGAATGTGGGATGTGATGAACATAGCACACAGGGCAACAGATTCCAATTCTTGTTCTTCCATGTTGCTGGGTCAAGAAGGGGGTTTCCTTCTCTTATACAGCTACTGTTTTGGAGACAGAAGGGTTTGTCTGCACAGCCATGGAATATTGTTGGTGTTTAGTCACTTTTAAATCTCTGGTAGATCAGAAGTATCCTTAGTTTAGCATGCTAGCTAGATCTTCTAGCTAAGGCTACTGTTTGAGCTAATCAGCTGTCTAGTGAACCTTTTAGACTGTGCTGGATAGTAATAGTGCTAATTGCTGACCTCACCCAACCTAGTATCATATGTAATATGTAAATAGTGCACTAATATCACTTTTCCACTGCATGGTACCTACGCTACTTGGCTCTACTCAACTTTTTTGCTTATCCTTTAGACAAATTTGGTACCTGTTATCTGGAAGTGGGTCCTGTTTTAGTACCAAATTGCACCAAATTGTGATGTGTAAAAGCTTGTAGAGTGCTGATTGGCCAGAGCGACTTGTCAATCATGAGGAAATGCAGACATCCAGCTCAAACTAGCCATCTACCAGCTACAGTAGAGATCACATTTGTTTTAATCTGACACGCAACGACAGCTTGTAAAATTACATCATGTTTTTTTTTTCTCAGAAAAACATTTCTTGGATTAGTTGCTGATTAAAGAATTCAATGAGAGCTAGACGGTGCAACAAGAAAAAAAACCCTCTGATCTGGCTGAACTGATGTGCGGCTACACACAAATACAGATGAGTAAACAACACTTTGTTACCACTGCTGTTGTTGTGTTTAATTAAAATAAGAGCATTTTCACCTTGATACCAGCCTGACTTAAACAACTGCCTATGTAGGTGATAGGGAGCAAGAATACACACTAGCTACTGAGACTGGTCCATTTTGTCTTAGATAGCTGTTTCCCTGGTCAAAGACTCCTTATATAGCCATACTGCGGGACAGAGAGAGAGACAGACAGACTGACATACAGACAGAGGGACAGAGAGAAAGAGAAAGGTATGTCCGGTCTTGATCCTGGCCTGCAGGAGCATCTTGACAGACCAAAAAAAAAGAGCTCAGAGCTATTGTGACATCCTTAAGATTGATGGGTAAACTGAAACCATCCTGTAATAAAAGGCAACTCTGGGCAACAAAAGGCAGGATTATAAACCCCACCGTCAGCGCAGAAACTTCAGAAACATGGACCCCGAGGAAAGGGCATAAAGCACACAAGCACAAAAAAGGCAAAACGTCATGAAAGAATTAAGTAATGAAAAGGTATTGTGTGAATGGCCGCTTTATGGGAGCTGGTCATCTGGAGAATGGACAGGACTCTGTAGGATTATGGAGGAGAGCAGGTATTCCTTTCAGCATGGGTAAAGAGGCAGGTCTGGAATCAATCTGCGATGAGCCACCCCATGCTATTTTACTGCCTCCCTGTTTCAGTTGTTTTATCAGTGAAGGAATGATACATTTTTGCGCTCTACCTGCTCACAAACGCTTTTGCAGGATGCTGCTTTATTATAGCTGTAATAAATAGTGGAGGAGGTGGAGCTCAGGAGAGCATCCTCAGTCCACTCTGCCTGGCCTCTGATGCTCTTTCAGTATGGAAAGGCCAACTGCATCATTTCAATCCCAACAGAGCTCTAGTCTTTGAGAAACCTACACCAATAGCACAGCAGTGCAGACTGTGTTCATTTACATGTTCTGTCAAGATGTCAGGAACACCTCGTTTTTGCTGAAAACATTACTTTCTTTAGATACTTCTGAATTAAGCTACAGAGAAAATAAAACCCCTGCCAGAGTCTCACTGCTTTCATTCTTCAGAAGATTTGCTTGTAGTTTTTCACAGGAATCTGCAGAGGAGCTTTTCCTCTCCTTCAGATTTCAGTGCTAGGTGTTGGTTGTATTTTCTGCTTCTCCAAATATGAGTCATGCCAAACACATTCAGATGCTGAGGTCTGGTCTGAGGCCCAATACATTGTTCTGAGGATATCAGCAGCTTCTTGTCTGTTTCTTTTTCCCCAGTAGTGGCTTCATGATGAGTACACATACTTTTAGAGCCCTAGCTCAGCTCATAAACCATAGATGCACATTTGTTTGTATTGCAGATATTATTATTGATTTGTGAGGGATTACTGCTCTGTCCAGGGTGTGATCCCATCCTTGCTATGCTCTGGATCCAAAATGACCCTGAACATAATGATGTTGTTATAGAAGATCAATGAATGAATGCATATTGGCTCAGCCTATACTTTAGATTTCAGTATATGTTAATGAATGAATGAATGAATGAATGAATGAAGGATGGCTCAGTATCAACATATAATTTTGATTTCATTATATGTGAATGACCGACTGACTGACTGACTGAATGAATGAATGAATACTAGCTGAATGTCAGCCTAAAATTTAGATTTCATGACATGTGAAAGAAAGAAAGAATGAATGAATGAATGAAGGAATGAATGAATTAAATATGGCTCAGTATCAACATACAATTTTGATTTCATTATATGTGACTGACTGACTGAATGAATGAATGAATGAATGAATGAATAAATACTGGCTGAGTGTCAGCCTAAAATTTAGATTTCACTATATGTGAATGAATGAATGAATGAATGAATGAATGAATATTGGCTCAGTATCAGGCTATAATTTAGATTTCATTATATGTGAATGAATGAATGAATGAATGAATGAATGAACAAATGAATATTGCCTCAGTATCAGCTTATCATTTAGATTTCATTATATGCGAATGAATGAATGAATGAATGAATTAAAACTAAATAATTTGCTCAGTATCTGCCTATAATTTATATTTTACTATATGTGAATGAGTGAATGAATGAAAGAATATTGTATCATTATTACTTTTTTATTTTTTCATCTCAATGCATTTGAATGAACGAATGAATTAAATTAAAAGTATCAGATCACTATAAAGCCTATAATTACAGTTTTGAATGCCAATATCTACTTATAATAAACATTTCAATATATGTGAATAAATGAATGAATGAACACAGGATCAGTATTAGCCTAAAACCAACATCTTCATATGATCAAATGAATGAATGAATGAACATTGTATCAGTATCAGCTTATAATTTATAAATAAAATGTTAAATATTTGTGATGAATGAATGAATGAATAAATGAGTACTGCACCTGAAATAGTTTATGATTTATGTTTCTATATCTGAGAATGAATAACTGAATTAATTAATGTCAGGTGAGGTTAGAGCTGAATGTATTACTGTCTTCACATTTAAACACAGAATCATCATTCTTCACAGAGGTGACTCCCACCCACTCTTTATTCTCCTCTTCCACTCTCAGGCTTTGAATCATAATTCAAATCTTGATTCTACAGTTAAGCAAATCCAATGACAGCTACATGAGCACGGAATACACATCCCAGCATAAACCGATGGCTGAACCAGACCTTTTTCCAGTCTGGAGATTTTTTACACACTCACTTAATCTCTCTCTCTTTCTCACACACACACACACACACACACACACACACACACACACACACACACACACACACACACACATACAGATGTCTCATTGTTCCTCTGAGACTCACTTGGTGTGCTTAATTAAAGTTAAACTGCCGGAATGCCCCTGTCGTTTGCTTGGTGAAAATCTCTCTCTCTTTCTCTCTCTCTCTTCTAGTCTGCACTCTGTCTTTTATCAACTTGTTCAGGAAATCAGAGTACATGAGTTGTAGTGGTTCCATTACCATTTATCCATACAAATTTAACGCATGGAAATTTGGAATTCATATTACCTTCCCTAATGGCCGTGGCTCATTCCTATTTTCCTGCAGTCCCTTCAGCATCAGGGTCAATCCAAACTACATCTGATGGTAAAGGTTATCTTATCAGCTCATGTTTAGCCTGAGTGACCACCACACAGGGTGAAGGGGGCCTCTCGTAAAGTGATCAGGGCAGCGGAGTTCTAGTTCACCCAGATAAGAGAGATAGGCCATCTGCTGCTCATCTGTGCTCTGCCCCAGGCTCGGCTCCAGCTCTCAGTCTACCTGCCCTGTTTTCCACAAAGTCCAGCCTTAAGATGGAACAGATCCTGAAACCAGGTTACGACCCTTTGAACTGTCGGACGTTTTAGTGGCACTTTATAAAAGAAACGTTGGGTCAAGTTCAAACTGGAAGGTGACTGACTTGACATGTTTTTGTGGAGTGAACACGGAGAGGTTGTGAATTAAGTTGCCTCACAATTTTAGGTTGACCCCCCCCCCCCCTTTATTTTAAAATAAAAGCCCCCCTTAACATGTCATCTAATTCAAAGGATTCCTCTGACCCATGTTTTCAGCATGTAAGCTCATCACCTGTGGTTCTGCAATGACTAACAAATACAGTTACAGAGTGTAGCCCATTTGTTCTGCATACTTTTCTTGTCCACTTTCACCCTGTTCTTCAAAGATCAGGACCCCCCACAAAGCAGGTATGAATTGGGTGGTGGATCATTCTCAGTGCTGACATGGTGGTGGTGTGCCCATGTGTGTTGTACTGGTACAAGTGGATCAGACACAGCAAGGCTGCTAGAGGTTTTAAACCCCTCAGTGACATTGGTGAACTAAGAGTAGTCCACCAACCAAAAAATATCCAGCAAACAGCGTCCTGTGGGCAGCATCCAGTGACCACTTATGAAGGACTAAAAGAGGACCAACACAAACCGTGCAGCAACAAATCAGCTCACTTTAGAGAGTCTAGGCTTGATATTGCACCCCAGAGCCAGATGTGATTTCCATTTCAGGAACTTCAGATTGGACTCTAGATCCTAGAGACTCAGATCCTAAAAGACTCAAGGTCAGACTGGGGCCCAATCCTTCCCCCTTGGAACTGAATTACAAGGGGTAGTGGTTAAAATCTTCCTCAATGAAGAGGGACAACCCATCAACAGCATGAAAATACAGCAGAATGCCAATAATAACAGTGCTTCATTTTCAGTCTACGACCAGTGCTCTGTAGGCAGCTCTACAGACTGCAGTGATATCTCATTTGTGATATGAAGCTGAATTCAGCTTCTTAATTAGCAGCTTTTTGTTCATTCCCTCCAGTTCCAATTTAAATGTTGCAGTAGCCTTAGGCACCAGAATACCATTACTTCACCATTTAAAGTGGGACTGAAAGAAAGATTAGTCTGCGTGGGTTTCCTCCAGGTGACTGTCTGTGAGGAGTGTGGTGTGTTCTCCCTGTGTCTGCGTGGGTTTCCTCCGTGTGACTGTCTGTGAGGAGTTTGGTGTTTTCTCCGTGTCCGCGTGGGTTTCCTCTGGGTGACTGTCTGTGAGGAGTGTGGTGTGTTCTCTCTGTGTCTGCGTGGGTTTCCTCCGGGTGACTGTCTGTGAGGAGTGTGGTGTGTTCTCCCTGTGTCTGCGCGGGTTTCCTCCCGGTGACTATAGCACATGTTGGTAGGTTGACTGGCGACTCAAAAGTGTCAGGTGTGAGTGGGGGGCCTCCAGGGTGTGTTCTTGCCTTGCACCCAGTGATTCCGGGTAGACTCTGGACCAACCGAGACCCTGAACAGTTACAGACAATGAATCAATGAATAATACATTGTTTATCATAATTTTAAAAGGAGAACATACTGACATTTGTGGGTTTTTTCATGGCTTGCATAGCCATATTCTCCTAGGCATTCACAAGGCTTACAATGAAATACTCCATTTGAAATATGCCTCTGAAAAATCTTTGTTTGAAGGGCCAACAAGAATCGAGACATCCTACCCCCAGGCAAAACTGAGGGGTAGGGCTAAGAGGTAGGAGCTCTGGGTGAAATAGGATTGGGCATCAGACTTGCATCCCAGAGACTTAAGACTTAACTCAAATTTGCACCTTAAGAAGTCAAACCCTTGAGACTCAAGACTTCAATTAGAGTCACATCCCAGACATGAGACTTGACCTTGAACTTGAAGATTTGATTGGACTTCAGAGACAATGAAATTCAGAGACAATGAGGACTTCCAAACACATCTGACTCAACTCACCTCTTAAACGTGGGACCTGATCACCACACTGTGTCTGTATTAAGTTCAAGACTGGACCTGGACACCCAAGAGTCCTCCTATTCATTTGTGTATTCACTGATGTCTTACCATCAGCCACATTTATAAACATCAAGAACTGAACAAAGCTGCAAACCCTCCCCTGTAAGAGGTGTAGAATACCTTCACTCTGAACTCAGCCTCCAGTGTGTCCTGCTGGCCAGCAGCTGTTCAGCCTCCTGTGGCTGGAGCTTCTGTAACACTTATTAGAGTGGACATTAACAAGGCCCTATACCAGCCCAACGCCTTGTAACATGGACAAGCAAGGTGTAGAGATCATTAATTTTAACGAGGAGAACCGATAATAATCTCATTGGACCTCTACTTTCACAGGACGACCACTTCCAGCTTTCCTCACAGGGCTGAGGGTAGAGAAAGAGAGAGAGAAAAAAAGAAAAAAAAATGATGAAACCTCCAAGACAACACAGCTTGGATTCATTAGGTATCAGTATTAGTTTAAGCTCCATTACGAGGACCTGGTGCACCAGTGGAGGAATCCCTAACTCCTCAATATGGCAGCCGTTGGAATTTTAATTGTCTGAGACAAAGGAGGTTTTAATTTTTCCGCGGCCCATCTATCTTTCTTCTTGGTCTCCCTCCTTTGCACCCCTCCCTCTTCCCCTCGCTTCCATGGAACAATAAAATCGTCTGGCTTTAAGTTATGGCGAGCGTTTGAAGTGCTGGAGTCGCCCGTAAATTTGGCGGGCACCTTTGGGAGCTGCTCACGGCGTAGACCGCTGGGCCACTATTTCATAGCCGGGGTGATTTGTGACACCTTGCGTCTCTCTGGCCGTGATGCCATAAATCCAGGCCCGCGGCACTATCGTTACAGACCTGAGGGCCCCAGAGTGTGGGTGCCCGAGGGCCACTTCTCACGGACTAACGCTTTCGGGCCTGTTTCACCCGCGGTCACATTTCACTGGCCTGAACTTGGCCCGAACGTACTGACCCCGGCTATCAAACCCCAGGTGAATGTTCCTTTCCTCTGCTTTCCCCAAGCCCAAGCACTGGCTCTGCTCATACTGCCTTTTTTCACCAGACACTCGTCCAGGTTCTGCGTTCCAAGGCCTCCTGCGTCCTATGCGCTCATAAAAAGTGTGTTCCTATTAAGTTATAAAAGCCTTTCTCAACAAATGCACCATGAAAAAGCAGGGAATGTCAGAGGGAGAATAAAACTGAGTTATCGCTTCCAGTTTTAAAAGTGGAGCAACAAGTCACTGATAACATCGAGAAGGAGAAGGGCGGCGAGTGAGGAGAGCAGAAGAAGGATGAGAGAGGGGCGAGTGGCCAGGAGGTGAGCCGCGTGATCTTTGTCCTCTGTTTTTCGGCAAGCTCTAGGGCTTCTCGCTGTAGACACCTGTGCACGTCTTAGGTTTCAGTGGTGCTCTGAAAAACAAGCGCTCTGCCTCGATCTCTTAATCCGTGTGGCTCCGCACAGTGTAGTCACATGATACCAGCAGGCCGAGGATGATGGTGGGCCGCGGCGGTGGGGGGTGGTCCATGGTAGGCAAAACGGGTGGTGTGTGTGTGTGTGTGTGTGTGGGGAGGGAGTTGGGGGGCGGCGGTGGGGATGGGGGCTAGCTTAATCTTTTCTAATTCAAATCAAGGAGGTCCCCAGTGGGGCACGGGGATGATACCCTATCCGCTGCAATCAGGCCGACCTCCACTTCGGCCGTGCTCTAAATGATTAATGGAGCTGCCTTCCCACCTGTTACCATGGCGACGGGTAACCCAATAGCCCACAGGAATTTGTCTGCCCGCCCAAGTGTGCGCCAAGGGAGGAGGCCAAGCAGGGAGATGGAGGGAGCAATAGAGAGAGAAAGAGAGAGAGAGGAGGATATGAACAGAAAGAAAATGAGTGTGGTACAGTCTCTAAAGAAAGAAAAGGCCTATATTTTTCTTTGACTGATCTAAACAGACCAAAAATAGAGGATTTCCAAAAAGACAGGGATGCTGCATATGGGAACATTACTTTATGATACATTATAAACAGTCCAAATGAATGGTACGTTGCTGGAGAGCTGAAACTATGAAAAAATCTTGTGGCACTGTTTCATTGAATACATTCGAACTCTGTACCGAAAACAGAGCTCCAAAACATTGCAGTTTTTTTCTAAGTGATAACATTATATATTTTGGGGGGTATTCAGTTAAGTTTAGGGCTAAGGCTAGGTTTAGGGTTGGGGTTAAGGATATAGCTAGGGTTAGCATTAAGGTTAGTTTTAAGGTGAGGAGTTAACAATAGCATCAAACAAGCACAAAACTAATGTAGGGTTAAAGGCAACATTCATGGCTGTAATAAAAAAAAACACGTTTGTGCCTTTTTATAAAATTCAGAAGATGTTCCCTCAACATTTGCTAGATCTCCAGTCTGTCTCCGTGCTGGAAACCTGTTTAATGTGTTTATGAAGCCCCAGTGTCAGTAAAAGAGTTTTAAAAAATTAGCTTCGTCAAACAGCAGAGTCCTCAGAACACTGAAAACCATGAAAAGAGATGGGGTTACTGCTTTATTCCTACTGCATAGGTGGGTAATATTGACTTATTTTTGCTGTTTCAGATTATAAGAGAGTTGCATGAAAGTAAACACAGACAAAATCCACTACAAAACTAAACAACTCCAGTTACAAATGAGTTTCTGTGGTAATTCAAAAAGTGAATAAAACTTACAGACAAGTTAAACTTCAGTTTCGCACAAATAACAGTCAATTCTCACCTCAAACAAACTGTTCTACATTCATAAGCAGCAGACTTTTATTATGTTAATTATAACTAAGGGCAGCTTTTAAGGAGTTATCAGAAACTGCCAAAACATCTAGTCAGTGGTTGTGGATAAGGAGAATACAGGTTACTTGGGGAAATGCACTGCAGAGGTGCTGTTGTGATTGTTGGTGATGTAGCATGTACAGTTCACATGGAACTGGTGATACTGAGCATGCATTAACCATATGCTAGCGCTCCAGTCTATTTACACGATAGAACAAAGTCTGGTGTTTTAAGCAGCCCTGGCTCTGTAAATGGGAAATAAACTAAGTGGCTTGGACCAAACAGCCAAACACTACTCAAGCCTGTCTGCAATACTGGGTGTTTCTGGCCATGACCAGGATAGGGGAAGTGTAGAAGCTTACAGGCAAATTTAGCTTAAATTACCAAGAAGCTACAGTTAGCTCAAATCTACCTTTCCACATTATGCTGCAAAAATTGTAGCATATTACATTACGTAAGGTGGAACATCAAATTTGGCCAAAATTATTATGATTATCCTTATGATTAAGGATATGTTTAGACCTATGCTGGGCAAAGTTTTAACGCATGTTTTTTCACACTGGGTAGCCATGCACCTCCACAAACATAAATAATACACATTTTACAAATGCCAACTATAATTAGTACACATTGTAAAATCTTGTGCACATTGAGTAGAATACCTATAAATTCTCCTGTCACTCTGGTGGTACCTTTTGCTGTCACTGTGGTGGTACCTTCAAGAATACGTCTTCAGTACTTTTAGTTAGGGAACATCACTGTAGATGTTTAAGTTGTGTTGATTTCACACGCCACATTTCATTTTAGACTTTAAACCCACTGTTGTGCCTTTAAAGGTACATTTACACTGCTTATAATGAATAAGAATATACAGTACATTTTTCTAATAGTGTACTGACCAATCAGACAAGGAAGGTCTGAAATAATGGCTACCCTGCTGAGGCATACCATTCTGTTTGTGCTTTAAAAAAGTTGTTGTGGCTTACACCACCATGACTGTCAACTTATCACCTTTACTAAAAATACTGTCACCGTTCCCATTGTGTCTAGGTATGCCTGAATCCCCAGCTGACAAAGTAGCCCTGAAGGGACCCAGCTGGCTCTGGCTGGTCCCAAATAGCTTCCAAGGCTACCAGCAGCTGACCCAGACAGCGACTGATCAGAGAATCCATGTTAATGAGGTGGGAGCTCTTGTGTTGAAGTGGACCAGGCTAGTTAAGAGGCTACATAAGGATATTGATAGATACTCAGGGTCTTCATTGATTTGCCCATCATGCTCAGTTGGAAGGGAGGGTAGTATTGTGTGCACCCAGCTGAATTAAGGTGAGGAACATGTGTGTTGAACATGGACTTGGGCAAACTTTGATTGTACAGAGGTTGTATTTCCATCAGTGTTCACTATTTTCTAATTAATATAGTCACAACCTCTAAAATCTAACTGGTGATGTAGTGCTGATGTTACCTTTTCAGGTTTGAGGCCAAATTATCTCTTTTTACAGTGCTGTTTGTCAAAAGGGGCCTCTGATTAGTTCTAAATAGTTTCATATGAAACACTGAAATCAAAGGCATTTAAAGGTGTTGTACATGATTATAGAGAATGACTGTCTTCACCCAAAACAAACACAATCCTCTCTTCAGGGATTATTCCGGGAGGCTCCAACCCAGAGTTAGCTCCAGGTCAACAGCGTCAAGCCCCAAAATGATTAGCACTGATCTTAAAATTTGAATAACCAAGACTTATTGGCCAGCCTTAATCTATGGCAACTACTACATCTGGCTGCTACAACTGCAGCACTGGGCTGCAGCACTGGGCTGCAGCACTGCTGTACCTGGCTGCTAACATTGCTGCTATCAACACTTTGCTGTTGCTGTACTTGGTTCTACTGTACCTGACTGTTAGGGTCGCTGAACCTGACTTCTAACATTCTGAGGCTGAATTTCCTCTCTCTGACAAAGTTCAAGCCTGTTCCATCTTAAGTAATGTAATTTTCTGCATCTTTTAGTGTGGAAAGGTTTGAGCCAACTGTAGCTTCTTCGTAATTTAAGTTGCACTGGAATTAGATTGAAATTGTGTACAGCACCTTTACTGCTAGATTCAAAAAGACACTCAATAATCAAGAGCATATCTTTAGTCCCCAGAGGGTTGGATGTAATTACATAATTTATGAAACATTATGTTTTTACTTAATGAACTGCATTTATCAGCAAAGCTTCACTGAATGACAAAATGTAACAGTCATTTAAAGAATAATTTTACAATGAACAAAACTTAACTTAACTCCTTCAGGTTCCCATCATAATAAAAGTCCTCTCTGTATAAACAAAAAGAAAGACTTTGTGTTTTCACTGAAGATAACTGAGACTTCCAAGGGTTAAAATCCATTTAGGCTCTGCTGATGTAAATGTAAACAACTTCTACATAAAAATGACACCGTTCAGTCAAGAGCACTGAATTTAGCATGTGTATGTGTGTGTGGGTGTGTGTGAGTGGTGGCTGGGAGTTGGAGAGGTGGGGGGGTGCATATGTGTGTTTGTTGGGGAGTATCTTGTATCAGGGTCGTTGTGGTGGTTAAAGGTGGAATCAGCTGCCTGGCTTTCACAGGAAACCACATAGACAGAAAATGCTGCATATGGCCCGAGCTGTATTGAAATCCCATCCCGCTGTGTGTATGCGTGTGTGTATTTGTGTGTATTAGAATACCATGTGTCTCGTTGTTCACGCTATTACCTAAGGTAACCGTAGACACGTAGTAGCTTCTCCCACAACATCTTGTCAGTCATTAATGCAGCCACAGCTTGGGTTTTTTTCCTCTTGCCAAACCTGTAGTAGAGAGGGAAAAAAAAGATAGAAGCAGACAAAGAAAGTAGACATAACCACATGAACTGTGTGAACCTCCGTATGAACCCTGTCCAAGATCCACACAAAGACAAAAGCAGACATGTTTCAGTGTGCAGTATTTTAAAGAGAAGCTGGTAGTGCAACAGTGAGTTACCATATCTTTCTGTAATAGTTCAGCCTTAATGAATATATAGGTTATTTTATGACACATGCCCAGTGTGAAAATTCCCCCAGAATCAGCATGAAAACCTGCCTCTAACCTTAAGCCTGACCATACGCTCCAGAAAATCCAAAATAGCAGGGCTTTCTTTCCCCAGTACAGCCTGAGTAATGGCCTCCCACAAAAGTTTCCAGCTCCCTTTCTTTAATCCTTCTTCAAGTACACGACTGACATGTGGTGGGTTGGTGGGTTTAGTGAAACAGCGCCTCCACTGGACTGGAGTTTGTTTAGTGATGATAAAGTAATTATAAGTGTTGCAAATATTTAAGGAGCACTTATTCTTCAAATATTTTCTAAGAGCTGTAGGATGTGAGTGAGCATGTTTACAAAATACACATTTGCATTAGTCATTGGTGGAATAGAGCTATTCACTATATAGGACTCTGTACAGAACAGTGTACCAGCCTCCTTCATAGTTTTAATGTCTTCCATATTCATTTACAATGTAGAAAATAATAACAAACAAAGAAAAACCATTGAATGAGAAGATGTCCAAATTTTTGACTGGTACTATGTGGAAAATGGCACAAAAAAAGGAAACCCTCTCTGAATGGGCGTGTCCAAGTGGCCAGAATGTCCACTTAAATTTGAATAGCTACTGAGTATGTAATATATCTATGAACTGTTTTGCTTGTCTACTATATGATCGTTGTAGCATTCATTGACATACACCATTATAAATTATTTATAAATATATCTATACCTATAAGCCTAAGGTCTCCTACACCATCAAAAAAAACTGTCTGTGGTGGTTCCCTCAAGGGCATATATTTATACTTTTAATTAGGAAACAATAGTACCATATTCTATTATAATTGTAGATTTAAAATTGAGTTGATTTCATACACCAGGACTTTTATTTTAAACAGTTCTATAATTGAAGATTATAGATATTCACCTGTCCTTCTGGAGACGAGAATATAATGTACCTTGAGGAAACACGACTAGACTTTAACACCACTGTTGTACTTTTAAAGGTACATTTACACTGTTTGTACCTTTAGTGACCAATGATGTGCCTCTACTGTAACTATATTTTTAACTTTACTTTATAGTGTTAGTGTAAAATGTCTCCCAGTACTTGGCTGCACATTGTTTCTTTTTAGTCACAGAGCACCATCCAGTGACTCTGGGATGAGTTGAGTTGAGTCATACAATGCAATCAAATTTTCCATCAATGTTCCAAAATATTACAGCAACCAGGCAACACATGCTCTAGTAGAACCCTTCATTTTGGAACAAACACTGGAAGAGCAGGTGTCTACAAATGTGTGAGCCTGTAGGAGATACTGCTCCTGTCAGTTCATTCTGTTGCTGGGAGGAGAACAGGACAAGGTACAGTAGCTGAGCAAATTCCACAAGGCTGAAGTGGAATGGAAACAGACAGAGCTGTGTGGGTCTCAGTGGTTTTGTGTTGTCTGTGTAAGAAGTCCGCAACATCTCTCCTTGGCCCTCGAGAGTGTACAGGAAGCAGGAGAAATTGAAGTATGAGGGCGACCGAGGCTCCAAGCAGCAGAAGAGAGATTTAGCCCTGCTTTATAGGCCTGTCAGCTGTCAGTGATACCCCCACTGCAACAGCCATTCAGCACAGCACATTTACACACTCACCAGGAGCAGCACGGCCAACTTCTGTTCTTCTGATAGCACCTTAATGTAGAAGCAGAATTCAAAAAATGATGAGTGGGTTTGCAAAAATTAGGGCGTGAAGTGATTTGTGTGTGTGTGTGTGTGTGTTCTAGACTTCAAGGTAGTGTGGTAGCTCAGAATATTCAAATGTGTTTCTACATATTTTAACTCCCTAACATAGATAAACAGAACCCTGACTTGGGCATGGATCAAGGTTCTGTTTTTTTTTTTTTCATTTTGTTGTGTTTTGTTGTTTTTGGAATACTATATGTTCTGTGACTGTGGTGTTGACTGACTCACTGTTAACTAATGAATGTTAGAATAACCCTTTAGCTTTCTCATGGGCTAGATGTGTTTAGGTTTATGTTAGTTCCCAAGAAAAGCTTATGTAGGCGTCATAGCCTTAATAAGGACGACTTTAGATAAAGTATTTACCAATAGAATGTTATTGAATGAAAGATAAATACATTTATAAAGCAAAAATATACTAGCTTTTTGTTTTTCTTTTAAATAAATTGAACAACAAAACTAATATGTGCATCAAGATCTCAGAAAATGCATGGATATGTGATGAAAAAGAGCAGTATATATATTTGTAACATTTATACTGCATTTCACTGTTTTAACACTGTTCTTGAACATTGTTTTCTCAGCGACAATTAAAAAAAGCTATTCTATTCTATACTTTATATGCAGATGTTTTCCTAACATGCCATGATCACATGTGATCATTGAGTGAGCTCCCATCCAGTGGTGGTGCTGTTTCTCTAAATCCACAACATGTCTGTCTGGTATATGTAGGAGAATTAAAGAAAGAGTGCTGTAAACAGTTGTCATATTAGCTCTCCTTGGGGATGAAAAGCATGCCACTTTGGAAATTTTGGAACTTAAGATTAAGGTTAGTGTGAAGGTTTACGTTAAAGTTAGAGTAAGTTTTGCAGTGATTTTGCAGGGTGTATTCCCGCCTTGCGCCCAATGATTACAGGTAGGCTCTGGACCCACCGCGACCCTGAATTGGATAAGCGGTTACAGATAATGAATGAATGAATGAATGAATGTATAAACCCTAGAAACAATACTTTTGTGAAGTATGTGTGAGACCCTCTTCAGACCAGGCAGCAGCAGTCATGTCTAGAGCAGTGCACCTGGAAAAAAAATGCATTTGATTACAGACCAACAACAAAACATCATGAGATTAAACTCTCCTCACAATTTGTCTGAATTTTGCACTTTCATTCCACTTTCATTTCTTTAGGTCCAAACACCAAGCTTGTAAAACTGTTACCATGGCAACAGTGACATCACTCAGCTGGCGGGTAGCTTGTGGACTCTTCAAAAGCGGCTTAGAAAATGAACAAAATATAAGCTAAAATTTTCCTAAAATAAATGCAATAAAAAATACAAAGAAGAGGCCACAGTGAAACCACTGGTTTAAGGTGGAATGGACTAAAATATATGTGTTTGTTTCACTACTGTGTGCTCTCTGGACCTTAAGCTCTGCAGAAATTTGGTAAGTGGACCTCTAAGATTGCAATTTGAGTCCCTATTTTCAGGAAACGCTCATTGGTTGGCACCACAGGGATTGTCTTTAATGTTTTAACACTGTATGTAAGGGAACAGTCAAGAAACTGGTATAAAATCTTAAGTTGTGTTTAACTGATGTCAACAAATTATCACAAAATATTTGACAAAGCCAGCAAACTTAATGCTGACAAAGTAAGGTCTGTATTTGAGGGTTAACAGTGTAGATAGATGTGGGTTCACTGTTTGGCAAACAACAGGTCACAGCTGCCTTTTTTATATGTTATAACGGATTAAGAATGCTCATTAATGTACTAACATTATATTTTTTACATTTTTACATTACATTACATAATGTCAAACAATATATAAACCTTTATAAGTTTAGTCTTATTCAAAAGGTACCAACATATCCTTAATGTGCAGATCCTAAATGCAGCCTGAGCCCTTCAACAGTCCTAACCTTTCTCAGGACCTGAGCCTATTCAGTTCACATTAAGTATGATCCCGACTTTCCCAGTGTCCCGAGTCATACTGTTTACTTATATAAACAAAGGGTGTGTTCAAAACAGCGAGGAACTCCGACTCCATAAGTCCTGGGAACAGAAATGGTTAGTCACAGTGGAACATCTGACACATGTAACTCCTGCATTAGTGTAAGGGGTGAGGTAATGTGGCCTTAGAGAAAGACAAATGGCAGGACGGCTGTGATCACTTTAGTGTTATAGTGTAAGGTCTGTGATGACTGTAGATGTCCATTTCCATTCCACTTCTGTTTTGTTAACGGTATCTCAGCTCCACTGACCACACAGAAGCAGCTTGTAGTTCTACAATTACACACTGTAGTCCTTCTGTTGCTCTGCATACTTTGTTAGCCCCCCTTTCACGCACATTTTCAGTGATCAAGACCCCTGCTGGACCATCCATCACAGAGCAGGTATGATTTGAGTGGTGGATCATTCACATGCAGCGCTGCAGTGACACTTATGTGATGGTACTGTGTTAATGTGTGTTGTGCTGGGTAGCGTCCAGTGACCACTTGAGGGACTTGAAAATGACCAACACAACCTGAGCAGCAACAGATGAGCTGCTGTCTATGAATTTTCATCTACAAGGTGGACCAATGAGGTAGGTGTGTCTAACAGAGTGGAGAGTAAGTGGGCCGTGTTTAAGAACTCCAGGAGCACTGATGTGTCTGATCCACTCTTACCAGTGCAACACCCACTAACCTAACATCATAATGTCAGGGTTACTGCAGTGCTGAGAGTAATCCACTATCCAAAATATACAGTCTATTTGGTGGTCTGGTGGGGGTCCTAACCATTGTAGACCCAAGTATGCAGAACAACAGATGAACTACACAGGGTGGGACTATAGAATTGAAAATGAGTGGAGAAACAAGGAGGTGATTTTAATGTTTTGGTCGCAGCTACTCTGAAACGTGGCCCACTGCTTTGTCATTAATGGGAAAGTGGTGTGAAGTCTCTATAGTAACCCAGCTCATTCTTCACCTCGGCAGCAGAATCAAAGGCCAAAACGCTTTCCCACCCTCACCATAGGGTGTGTATGGGGGACGTAGAGGTGGCTGGACAGTGAGGGGCAGTTGGGGCCAGTGTAATCAGGTTTCATGATTAATGAGAGGAGGAAATGGGGTCATGTTGTATTAAGAAAATGTGTGTTTAAACCCAAAACCGGCACAGAGCAGCAGACTAATGCATCTGTTATCGACTGGACACCTGAGAGCGAGAGGCTGTTAGAGCGCTCCCAACGGCCTGCAGGGCCATCCATCCTCACCCAGCACTCCCTCCCATCCCTTCACCCACCTTCATTCCATTTCCCCTCTCTCTCTAAATCTTGTAGCAGTTGTTTATCATCACTCCATTCCTCCTTCTTCTTTTATTTTTTTTAATATTGTCCTCCATGGCTATTTTAGAGAAGGCTTAAAAAAGATTTTCTGTAGTTATTGTAAACAGGAACATAGATTTGAGTGAATCCATTCTCTTTTTTAGGTCTTGGGCATTGGTTTCCTTAATTTTCACTGAATGTATGTGCTTTTTCATTCATCCTCATCACGTGTCACATTTTTTGGTGGTGAAACCTTAAAAAAGATAGATCTTTTAAAATGTGTACTTAATTTTTACATTATAACGCTCTGAAATATTCTTACTAAAACAAAGGCTGATCTTAAACTGCTTATTAAGACTTTATTACATAATAAACAAAGTGAAATAAACCATTTTCAGAAGCACTTTTACTCAATCAAACATCGTTAACTTTTACACATGCATCATAGTCTTTAATACCTCATTGATCAAATAATGTTTTGCAAAGACAATCTGATGCGATGCAAATGAGCTTTTAAATATTAATTACAAGCTACAGTACGTTAAGAATATCTATGCCCAAATAAGTCTTATACATTAGAAATGAACTTTATTCTTTGTACATGCCAACTGTCAATGTTTCCTTAAGGACAGGCAGTTGAGCTAGAGTTAAGTGATCATTTAATATTTATTTAAAAATCATATGCATGTTAAATAAAATGTATAGAGTTGTGTACAATATATTGATATATAAATTACAAACAAATGTGCTCTTCTTTACTTCTTCATTCATTCCACTCTTTAATAACAAAATATTAAAGAGGAGTTAATATTTATTAGATCGGGTTTATATACCTGAATAATTGAAAAGGTAATTTGACTCATGTTTATCTTTCACCAAGTCCTCACAAACTCTCTGTTATGCACACATAGAGGAGTTACAGAAACAGTGCTGTAAACTGCTGTAGGAGAATGTTACACAAAACCTGCTGTTTCCAACCTGTTGAAGCTCAGAATTAGATGCAGGTTAGGGGTAGGGCCACGCTGGGGATGCATCTGAAATTCTACTCCCACAAAGCAAGCTATGTTTAGTACACATTCATTTGTGGGCCAACTATACTTTATACACATTGTATAACACATAAAAGTGTTAAAGGTGTACCATAAAGAGAGAGAGGGAGAGAATGTTTGGATTATGTTGTGTGTGTGTTTAGTTGGTTTAAGGCAAATCTATGATGAACAGCTCTCAGTCCTCTCTGAATGCTGTCTCTGAACAGGAAGTTTATACTGAGGACTTGGTTGGAGTTTTTACAGAATCACATAGCCTCAAGGCTCTCATACTCAAACATACACACCGACATCTATAGAGCAAATCCACTTCAATGATCCTTACTAATGTCCAGCTTAATCCACGTTTACAGTGCCCTCCAAAACCTTTACAGAAATAACAGCTCTTTGCTGGTTAAGGGGTCAGAAAATGTACAATTAGGTGTTGAGTTATATATAATTATATTTTTTAAAATGTTCAGTTTCATTTTTTTCAATTAAAGCATTGTTTTTAGTTATTTATTGTGTTTAAATGGGTGTAATGTTCATGTATTTTTTAAAACATACATTTTATATTGGCTGACTGTAGCAGAACAGTAGATGTGTTATTTATTATTGGTTTTGCTGTCTATTTTGTAATATAATAATGTTATAAAATGCCAGTGCATCATTTTGGGGCTTTGGGACTTGTGTCCTTTAACTCATGAATCTGTCTCAGTTGGGATCTGTCTATGTCCAAGTCAGACAACTGCAGGTGTGTGTGCTACCGTATTGCTCTCTGTCAAGAAACTACTGTTATTGTTGGTTGCACCATGATTGTTTCTGCTTCAGTGCAAGTGCCCAGGCCCAGATCCTACATTCTCAGAAAAGCTGCCACTGTTGTTGTACCCTAAAGGTTTTATATTCAGTTTCTTTAGTTAGGGAATGTATTTGTACCTTATTATCTTTTAATTGTAGACTTAAAGTTGTTCTTATGTTTCTTATGCTCAATTTCATCTCCAGGATTATATTACATTGTTTCATTTTATAATGAACATTTACAGATATTGACCTCCTTCTGGAGAAGAGGATGTAATGTACCTTTATGGAACACGACTCAACTTTAACACCACTGCTGTACTTTAAAAGATATATTTACACTGTTTAGTAACAATAATATACCTCCACAATAACTTTTTTCTGAGTGTATATGCATTTGTTTGTTTAAAGGTACGTTCAAGCGATAATCTACAATTGTACTGAAATCAGTATTTTATAATAGTTTCAAAACCTATTGAACATACTGCAGTGCTGAGATGAATCCACGGTCCAAAAATCACTTGCTCTCTGGTGGTCCTGTGGAGGTCTGGAGCACTAAAAAACAGGGTGAAAAGGGCTAAGAAAGTATGCAGAGCAACATCAACTACAAAGTGTTTCTGTAGAAATTAGGAGGTGGTCATAATGTTATGGCTGATGGGTCAGCTGTAAACCCGTTCTTTACTTAGACAGGAAAAGGATGTATATCATACTATTGCATATTTAAAAATAAGCGTGTGTATCAACACTGTTGGATCAAAACATTTGGTTCAAAGACATTTCAATCTCAGTTGAAGTTAATATAAAAATAGAAATGAGCATTGACACACTGGTCATGAAAGTTTGACCCTGTGTAAACTCCAGCTAGTATTTTTAACTGATATGAAAAACAGAGCGAGACAAGCTTATGCTCGGGCTGTGATGATGTGTTGTATATTTGAGTGTCTTTACAGATTTAGCAATTCTGAGTTTGGTGACTTTTTGTTTTCTAATGTGCGCAGATGGTATGACAACAAAATCAGTTTTACAAATATTTAATTCAGGTGTTTTCGGTTTGCTCAAATAGACCATCAGACCGAGCCGCCCGCTTCTAAAACAAATTTGGAAGGTGGATGACCATTTAAACAAACATTTACTCATCGAGAGATCACTCTCGCTCAGAGTAGATATCCAAATAAATAGAGGCAACGATGACACACTGAGCCCAAATCACCCACCGGCAATGGGAAACACACACAGCTACATTTTGATCACAGGGGAGCTGCATAATGCGCAATCATAAAATCAAACCCTGACATCCTGGTGAAATCCCATCTTCTTTTCCAGATCTAAGATGTATGAAAGTGAATATTTATGTGTTTGTTTGGTGGAACTCAATGAAAACTGCCAGAAGAAATAGAATGAGGAGAAAGCTCGCAATGCGGTCTTTATTTCCTGAAAAATAAGGGAGATATCATGAACATGATCGACGGTGGAGCATATGCCTGTCTTCCAAACATGCAGGTCTAATGATAACTGTGTTGTGTAGGCACTTTCCCATGCAAATGAGGATACCAGGACTTAAAATGAAGTAATATATTGGTAAAACATTCTAAAAAGGCAGAAATGTGACTACTTAGACCAGAGTATCTGATGATGTCTGAGCCAGGGCTTATTTTATTATTTTTTTTGTTTTGTAGGCTGCAGTTTTATGTCTGTGCAAAGATATAGAAAAATCAGTGTGTATCAATTACCACAATTAATTAAAAACTACTACAAAATTGTCAATGACTGTAGTAAATGCCAAACACACTGGCCTATACATTTGGTCAAAGCAGAAATGAGCCTTTTGATATTCATAAAAATGGTTAATGTAATGTAAAAAAAATGTTACGGCATTTTAACTGTATACACAGGCAGTCCCTACTCTGACTGAGAGGCCACAGTCAAGACGCTTCACAAATGACTCTGGGAGTGTGATACTCCAGTGTAGGGTATCATATTGATTTTCCCCGAGCCATCTTGCTTTTAGACAGACGATCCTGTTTTATTGAACCGTTGACTCATAAGAGCTCTATACATTAGCAGGCAGTCAGAATCCAAAATAAACTGTGAGTAAGGTCACCTCGACCTCAGCGTCATACACATCAGAATATTCCAGCTGTGGGGGTCGCTTGAGCTTGTTCATTATTTGTTTAAGAAGCAGAGCAGAGTCTAATGTACACTGTCCCAAAAAGAGCTTTAGGTCTGTCATTCCCAGTCTGAAAACGATTAATCTAAATATACATTTCCTTTGCTTATTTTTACTCTTGGCTTTACTACACTTGCTACTGGTTATAGGCAGGTTATATATAGGTAATAAGATATTAATAAAATATGTATTAAAGGTTTGTAGGACCTCATAACTAGAGAGAATGACATTTTCCTGTGTAAAATCTAACCTCAACATTGTGCTAATAATGTGCGTATTATCTTATCAATACCTATTATTACCTATATATAGATCAAAACATGATGACATTAACACTGTAATTTTTTGGGGAAGTTATGTGAGCCATAGACTACAGTCCATTAGCAGACACAAACATTAAGGAATTACTTAAGTAACTGGTAATCAATTCTCTACTTTTAATTAAAATAATAATAAAAATTATATATATATATATATGACAATTGGCTTGAGCATACAGTACACTGACTTTCTTAAAGGTTCTTTGGGCTCTTTCAAACCTTGTTGCATATGACTGTTCTTTTAAAATATTGTTCCAAATAGTGTTCCACCATGGAACTTTTTATGGTACTTTATTGAATGTTTATGTTATAGAATGTTACCCATCCATCTCATTCACAAGGATTAATTTTTATTTTATTTATTATATTTTTTTAAGAATCCACATCCACATCTAAAGAGCACAAGTTCTTTATGTAAAGTTCTTATGTCCAAAAGGAAGTAATGTGAAAGGCAAACAATAATTTTGATCATATTCAAGAGCCCAGAAATGTCATAGATATTTGAATCAGATACATCCCTTACCTCACTTCCTTCAGGGTGATGAGTTACTAGATCAGAAAAGAGAAGTACATCTGGCCACATATCACATATACCAAAATCCATGGAAGTCCCATATGTAAAATGGCATAGTATTTGCATTTAACCTACACACATCTTCCTGCACACTTTAAACCACCTCTAGATGACTTAATACCTTTTATAATGCATTGTATGTGCTGTAGTGGCTGCATTGTATTTTTTATGGAATAATGACAAGAATGTCTTACAGATGCAAGAAGTGAATGAACGAGACGCAAGACACAGAGAGAGAGTAAATGAGAGCCTGAGGATCTGTGAATTGGCAGCAGGCTACAGCAGGGTATGCAACAAGATCTCTAAAAAAAATTGTAGCTTACCCATCTTATTAAATATTCTTAACAGTTCATATTTTGTGAGAGCATTACACAATTGTTCTTTGAATAATGCCATAGAAAAAAACATTTTCGGTTCTATAAAAAACTATTTTTGTTTAAGAGATGTGTGAGTGTGAAGAATCTTTTAAAAGTTTAAAAATCCATCACTCGATCTTAAGGTTCTTCACCCATATTCGCAAAAAATGGTTCTTCTATGGCATCGCTCAAAATACAATTGTTAGCATTAAACAAGTGAAACAATTGTTCAAATCCTCTGAATATTCTATTAGTAAAATATATATCAATCACCTTGAGACCAGTCTGGAGTATAGCTACATATCCGTTAATTCACATGGATTTAGAACACTTGAACTTGGATAGTGCTTGGTTCATTTTAGTTTGGGAAAAAGTAGTCCATTCCATAAGTGTTCTGTATTTAATTTTTATTTTTTTAAGTTGCATTGACCCCATACGTCCTGTTTTTTTTTCTTTCTTATTTGTTATTCTTTCCTGTGGGAATTTGGATTTAATATACTATTAATATACACAATAGGACCTTAAGACAATTGTTGTATAAAGGTACGCTTGCACTGGCTGAACCCTTGTGAACAACAGTGTACTTGTACAATAACTTTCTCTGTGAGAGTGTACTGCACTCAGGACCTCACTTTGGCCGTGATTGCAAAGACCACACAGTGTGTCACATGCGACACTTTAAATGGAAATAGACTTCAGGCAAATGCTCAGTTGACCTTTTGACCTGCTAATTAGGCTGCTATCTATATTATATTCGGAGTGGTGCAAAGGTTTGAGCTGGGATCATGAGAGCACTCCTCGCAGCGTGCTCTGGCTTCACTATCGCGACTGGGGTCAGGGGTCAAACGATTCATCAGCATGGCTCCAGAGCGAGAGGCGCGAGAGAGAGTCCTCTCAGGATTACTGCGGGCCTGAGATGGCCTGCTCTGTTTATAGCAGCTAAAGCTCTCCATTACATTAAACTCCCTATTTCCAGAGATGTGTGAACTCATTGGCCATTCCATTTGAGTTACTCTGCTTTGGCCACTGATCCCACCTCATCCAAACTCCAACACCACCACCACCCCCCCACACACCACTCTCCCACACCACTCTGAGTGGAGCTGGCCCTGCCGGTTACATTAGCCCGTGTTTGGACATCTGCTGGGGCTCGACTCAGTGAGTGGGCCTGTCATCATGGGCTTTAGGAAATCGAGAAATTGCACAAACAGTGAGCGGCGCGCTAATAAAAACAAGCTCCCGCTCCCTGCATTAGGCCTGCATTAAAGCCAAACTGTCGGAGCGCCGCTGATGCATCGGTGCTGTTAAGGATATCTTCGCTCACAATTAGTGACATTTTAAATGCTTCCTGCGTGGTGCCGGAGCAACGTGACCTTTTCTCTTTCCTTTTTTTCATGCCCCTTGCTCCCTGTCAAGCTTATTTTCCTGTTTAGTGTTGAGTGAATAAGTTATGTCCTGTGGTCTAATAAAGTGAAGTTTGTGTACATTCGCCACAGAAGATGCTTAGCTTTACAGCTCTTCACAGAAGTGTGTAAAAGCAAGGAGTAAGCTGCAGGAATCATAAAGAGAGCTGGATGGGGCCGAGCTATGGAAAGAGCCTCAGCTTATTTACTTTAAACACTCACACTCTTTGTATGCATGTGTGTGTGTGTGTGTGTGTGTGTGTGTGTGTGTGTGTGTGTGTGTGTGAGTGTGTGTGTGTGTGTGTTGGCCGTGAATCTCTAGTGAAAAGATCCAGACTGATATTTTGTCACGTGTAAAATACGAGCTGCTTAAAGATATTGTCCTATAGCGTAAACAGTGGAATGACCCCCAGAGTAATAACCATCACTCACATGTGGAGGATATGCTCTAATATGATGGCGGGGCCAGTATTTTTCAGGCCTGTATTTTTTCCCCCCTTCCTCTTTGGTTTTTAAAGGAAAAGCTGAATTAGCAAACAGGCTGAATAATGACTCTAGAGGGAGATATGAACAGGGCTGGGGAAATCTGAGAGCTGTAGTGTTTACTGCTTCCTTCGCCTCCTGCCCCTCAGCTTTTCTTCACCAACAGCCGCCCCCTCCTGATCAGCACTGAGTGATCAGCATCTGAGAAAAAAAAAACCCTGGTATCTACATCTTGTTCTATCAAAAACATCTTTTCACGTGGTTATATTTAAAGCGTTTTTTTAAATACATGATGGATTAATAAAAACTAGATGACAAAGCAAATTATCTAGCTACATATTTTATATGAATGTTGTAGTCTGTACGATTTTAATAAAATGTAGTACTCTTTTTGTATTGTAGTACATGGCTAGATGTGTACATTATATGACTATTTTATATGAGTGTAGTATTCTATAGTGTTCTGTATTACTGTGATTTTCTATATGACTATATCATTATATTCTTTTTCTATTTTTATGACTGCAGTATTTTGTATTATTGTAGTTTTCTATGAAATCTAGAATATGACTATGGTACATTACATCACTTTAGGATTTTATGACTGTAGTATTCTATATGCCTGTATAATACTATATATATTATGACATAGTACTATATGATTTGTATGTTTATGAATCTATGTACTTTATTCTATGGCTATGCTGTTTTATGTGACTTTAGTATATGAATGCATTATTCTATATAACGTTTATACGACTGTTGTATACCATTTGACTGTAGTGTACTAATTGGGTGTAGTATGTTATATACATACTGTATGACTGCTTGATTTTTTTTCCCCACAGGAATCAAGAACAATAATAAACATTGTTATAAAATAGCCACACTGTTGCTTTATTGAATATTAAAATATGGGTGATTTTATCTGATATTATAATGCTATAACCACTGTGCCTTCAGGCAGCGGAACAGGTAGATCAAGCTAATGATAGCCCAGTTATGTAAAGATAATCAGATACCGTACACAAATACTCTCTGTGGCCTTTCACTAATACACTGCTCTCACTGTGGCAGGTCCTCTGGGGAGAGTTTGGAGCATTCTGCCTCTTAACATAGCAAAGGATCACCTGCGGGGAAAGGAAATCCACCGGACTCGCAAAACGACCAATCACAAGTCTGCTGTTAAAACATGCCTTTAAGTGCAGCCTTGAAATATTCATTTCTGAAGTGCCTTTAAGCAATGCATCTAGCCCAAATGATGATTTTGTTGCTTTTCAAAGTGAGTATGTGTTTGTTTTTTTTCTTTATTTGAGGACACTGGGTACAAAATTAAAGTCACAAAATAAAATAGAACATGTGTTGTATTCACAGGACACTTTACCAAATTTAAAAATCCAGCAAATTCAGAGAAGCTGTGCTGCAGATGTCTGTTTTCTGTAGAAGACGTATAGTTTCCTTCACTCAAAGTCGTTTGACTTTTTCACATAACTGTTTTACGTTCCTGATGATGTTACGGTCAGGGCGTATCTGCTTGGAAAGCTACAATCGACATGTGTTTGGTTTGAATTGTATTTATACCCTGTATAAATGTCTTATGAATTTAACTTTCAGAACAACTTCATGTGGTAATAAGCAATTTACCTGAGTTTAAACAACTCCAAATTACAATGTTACAAAATTTGCCATGTATAGAAACGTCTCAGAAATTAGCAAATAAGTGTGGGAAACACTGCCCATAAAAGCCACAGCTTAGTGGAATTGTGTGGCAGCGAACAGATTGTTATGAGTAGTTACTGATTAGAAGTGAATACAGGGTAAATATAACGTAGAAGAGGTAGCGGTGTGTTTGTAATGCTGTGTCGCTCTCTAGGGCCAAAGTCATTGGGCTCAAAGGTAAAAAAGTGTTGAGTGAAAGCAGAAAAAGTGCTGAGACCGAGGTCCTGGGAGAGTCAGGTTAATCTCTAGTGCTGGGTCTGAAGTGATGCATTTGCATGCCTCATTTGCCCTCATCAAAATATTTTTAGCCCAAGTGACAGTGGCACGGTGCGGATATTTGAGCCAATCATTTGTCAGTGTCAAAGTGATGAAGGTGTGAGACTTGAATGCCAAGGCTTGGATTTCATTTCCTTAGTTCTGTACATTACTTCGCAACAAAGCAGTGAACTGCAGAAAACATTTGCGTGAGTCAATGCTGTAGAAGTGATCATTGAGATTATAATTAGCCATGATGAATTGCCAGGCTGTGGTTCATAAAGTGAGTAGAAAATGTGAGCCTCGGGTCCTACTGTGGCAGGATGTAAATGTTCCCGTGTTTACTTTGACGCACTGGGCTGCTCACATCCAATTTAGAATCTATATTAATTTTTAGTACTATAGATTTTTTTCTCCTTGTAACTGATATCGTAATAAAGTTCATACATAGTTATGTATTGTAATAAATGTGTAGTTATATATAAATACACGTTTTAGCCATATTACTGCACATATGTATCTGCATACTATGTAATTACATATATTTACATTAATAAAATTGTATTGAATATATCTAGTCATATACAAGAGCTGTTAAATAAGTCATCTACAGCAGTGTATACATCACCACTATAGTTCACTGTTATTATATCTACAGATAATTTATAACTGACAGCTAAAGGGGAATATGAATGTTTTTATTTATATTATATTATATACATTCAAGCAAGTTATCAGTCATTAATTATGAACTGTTGCTTGAAAAATAAAAAACAAATATAAACACACACACACACACACACACACACACACACATATATATATATATATATATATATATATATGCACATATATATGCACAGATATACATGTGTGTGTGTGTGTGTGTGTGTGTGTGTGTGTATTGTATTTACAAAACTTTGAACCAATTTATTAGCAGCTCCTATTCTCTCCAGATCACAAGGAGTCATGATAGCTCCACACTGCAGCACAGAGGCTGTGTTTTATAAACACTGAACCCCGAAGCACACAGACAGGTACAGTATTATTCTCCCTGAGATTTACAGCCTCTCTCTTGCTGCTCATTCAGCTTCATACAGCCACTTCTCAGCTGTCTCACTGGCCTGGGACTGCTTTTGTTTTAATAGCCATTTATAAACCTCTGCAGCTTACAGCTTTAAAGGACATTAAGAAAGCTCACTGACTGCAGCTGAAAACCTTGTTGACCCACATATATGAAGTATCTGACTGAGGCGTGGATTTTAATCAGGTGACTACTAGAAGGTAAGGGCTTTAACCTTGTAATGTCAGTTTAAAGGTATTAGCTGATATTTAAACTGGGTTGGATTATAATGACAAAAGAAAATGTTCAAAATTGTTAAGAAACAACAATGAAATATTTTTACATTCCCATACAGTCTTCTGTTTAAAAGTTACTGTGTTGGAGATACAAGATGGTGTCCTGACTATAATAAACAAGAGCTGTTCAGAAATGAGTAGTGGCCATATACAAATTTGCATGGATGGTTTGTTACATTAATTTGTTTGTCTTTTCATTAAAATCACCATGTTTTAATGAAGGAAGTGACTGTGGTTAAGCTTCAAATGAAGAAAATAATCATATGTTTTTTCTTTACGGAGTGTATTCAGAGATCTGAATCTGATCTGTTTTGAATGTAAGTCAGATCAGTCTGACAGAAAGAGATGGATGATGGTAAAACACTGCACTACATTTGAGTATAGTAGTGTTGAAATACATTCAGTTAAGTATGTAATTAACAGTTGTATTTAAAATATTAAAAGACTTAAGTTGATTAGCTCAGTTTAAATTAGTAGATAAAAATAAAACATAAAATCTGATGTACCTGGTGCAAAGAACATTTTATGGTTTGTTTTTTCCTCTGTAAATTAAATTTAGCCAATAAACAATTAATTAATGTACATTTTTATAGAACATTTGAATTTGACGAAAGTGTATTTGAAGATTTGTAATAAAATTTGATTACATTTAATGAGTATTCTATATGTTGACTTAAAAAATGTGAAAATAAAAATAAAACGTTTGAATTAATTTGCTTTCAAATTAATGTAGAGGGAGAACTTGTGAAAGTGAAGTTCTCATGAATTGTGTTTGAATTTTCCAAATAACATTGGCTCTGAAACTGAATTAAATCAAACTTGATTCCTTTAACAAAGTTAAAAATACATTCAACGCATGGAATACAAATTTAATTCAATATCAAATATGTAAATAGAAATTCAGATTTTCAATTTAATATTAAAACTAATCTAGTGAAAAAATAGTAGAATAAGAAAGTCAATATTCTCCAGATATATTACGATACTCTCAGGCAGTACACTGTAAAAAAATCTGTAAAATTTACGGTAAAATACTGGCAGCTGTAGTTGCCAGAATTTCACCGTAAAATATACAGTCATGTTTTTGGCAACCATAAATTTTACATTTAAGGACTGTTTTGTTTACAGTACATGTCTGTTAAAAAAACAGATATACACTGTAAAAAACATGGTATTTATATAAAAATAACAAAGAAATATTGTTTTGCTATAAAATTAACATGTAAATTGTGTGACAAATTCGAGAAAGGAGACTGAAATATAGCCATATTTAGATATAGCCAAACTGCATTCTGTATTCAGCCCTTAAAAGGAGATATTGCTGAAAAGACTAAAGAAATGTTCGGTATATGGGTGCCACACGCGGAACACAGGCTGATGGTGAACTTTCCTGACCAACATAATTGTGACATAATATGCACAGGAACACAAACACACACAGTGATCACCTCAATGCAATCAAACACCAGTAAGTCTCAAAGACAGAAAAAACAAAGAAACTCTGAAAATCAAAGAAAATTTGGAGAAGCAAAGCATGCTGGGAGCTCCCTAATGAGTCTCAGCTCCTCCCAGTTCTTGGACACTTGTACCGTCCCCAATGGTTTGTGTGTTTAACAGTGAAATAATGTATATTTTACAGTAAAGAGATGTAAAAAATTTTTACTTTGGCTGATAAAAGTATTTACGGTATTCCACTGTTACAGAAACTGTTTTCAACCTCTTTAGAGTTTACAGTCATTTACTGTCATGGTTTTACAGTTTTCCACCGTAAAATTCACAGACATTTTTTACAGTGTACACAAAGTGGAAAACTCCTTTAATAATAGACAACATTTGTTCCCTGAGGCAAAATGTGGCCTAACAATTGTATTATTTGATTATTTGATGTAACTACATAAAGTCTATGCATTTTCCATCCAAACATTCTTCATAGTTTATTGGTCACAAATCCCACCAATGAGGACCCCCCCGATCACAAACTGTGCCATCACCCATAGAGTTGAGGGCAAGTACATGCTTTCTTCTAGATAGAACACACTTGGAGGAGAATATTAACAGCTAACACCCATGCCCTCGCTGCATTGTGCTTGTGTGCTTGAGGAGAAGTAGTGTTTTACACACCCAGAAAGAGTGGGGCTTCTCTAGGGCTTCTGGCCTTGGATGACACCTGCATCACGGGGGTTTGAACTGACAACCTCCCAATGATCTCTACATAGTCATATGGCCTTTCTTGTGTCTAATCTAAACGTTCATCTCTTAAATGTATTTCCCCTATATGTTTATTGACTGTTGTATTTACTGTTTATTTTTGCACTCAGTTCACTGTGTTGTGCATGTTGTGTATTTCCAGTGAAATATGCTGCTGTTTGTGCTGCACCATAGATCATGAACTTGAAGGACGGCTTTTTGTTTCAGATTATACAAATGACACATTGGAATGACAATAAAGACAACTTGATTTTACTGGGCCCTAAAATATTTCTGTAATTTATTTATAGAGATTAGAAATGTAGATTTTTCTTTTCAGACACAAACAATTCCCCACAATAATTCACATCAGCGCAGCAGTGCGGCTGGTTTCCAGAAACTTCCATATATGAATGTGTTGCTCTAGCCTAGGTGTTACAACCAAACATGGAGAGCGCTTGGTTATGTGTCTCCAGCTAAAGGTATAAGACCCTACAAGCTGAGCGTCTATACGAGAGTGAGACGATCAGGTCCAGATGGAGAAGGTCATGACGCTAACATGGCCAGGCTAGCTGATCTACTGTCACTCACACACTGTGTGTGTGTGTGTGTGTGTGTGTGTGTGTGTGTGTGTGTGTGTGTGTGTGTGTGTGTTAAGAAAAGAGAGGCATAGAAATGTTAGATGAAACATAGTCCAGGTTCAGACTGATAATCCTTTTACATCTGTTTTAATGAAGGACCTGGCAACTAATAAAAGCCCTGTAATGAGTGTGAATGCCAAGTGAAGTCTGGGTATATGTGTGAGTGTGTGTGAGTGTGTGTGTGTGTGTGTGTGTGTGTGTGTATGTGAGTGTGTATGAGAGAGAGAGAGTGGAGAGAGAGTGTTCAGTCAGTGTTCAGTCAGTTTAACCCATTCATGTCCAACCAGCTTTTATTAAATGTAATGAAAATTCCACCAGAACACGATCTGATTGGTCTAAAGTGATGAAGGTGTATTGACATGGCAGGACCTCCTGATTAATCTACATGTAATTTCCAAACTCACATTCACTCTCCTATTTAAATATTTAATAGTTTTTGTTATAACACAATAGGCAAATTTGAACAAAATATTATATGAGAGAGAAAAAGAGAGACAGAGGGAGTGAAAGAAAACCGAATGCTGTGGTGGAGAGATTCCTTTCTTTTCTACATCCTATCTCCATCACCATCTCTCCATCACGTCTCCATAATCTTCATCACTGTTATCCAGACGCTCTGTCAACAGTGCCGTGCCCACTCCATGGATATGCGCTCTCTCACACACACACACATACACACACAAATAGATTGGAGAGATAGCTTAGCCTCTGCACTCAACAGGGACCACAGCAACAGGATCTCCATCTCATTCACTCACACACACACACACACACACACACACACACACACACACACACACACATTCAGAGCTCAGAGAGATAACCTTCATCTGTGTAGAACACCACCACAGAGACCACAACAGCCGGAGCACCACACATCTGCCTTCCCCTCACTCAGCAGCTTCACTCAGACACTCAAGTTTATTCATTCAAATGTGTCCACCACATGAATCAGATAGATTCCATCAGCACAGTCTCGTCTCCCCGTTTATTTACCACTCTGATCATGTCCTGTGCGTGTTTATATTTCAGTCTCTACACTGTCTCATCAAGTAACTGCAGCATTGCTCTGCTTGATCATCCCCTGCTTTTCATTAACAGAGAGAGAAAGAGAGCGAGAGAGAGAGAGGGAGAGAGAGAGAGAGAGAGACTTTGTTCTAATATGGAATGGATTAATTGTATTTTCCTGCAGTGTTGGAATGGGTTCCTCTCAGGGGTGAATATGCTAATGAGGAGGATTAGTAACTGTACACCAGCAGATATTTATGAACATAATGATGAATATCGTTATTCACGGGCACTCTGAAGTGCTCTGTTCCATGTGTATGTGTGTGTTGTGTGTGTGTATGTGTGTGTTGTGTGTGTGTGTGTGTGAGTGAGTGTGTGTGTGAATGTGTGTGTGTGTGTGTGTGTGTGTGTGTGTGTGTGTGTGTGTGTGTGTGTTTTATGTACCAGCTATACAAACAGTTTTGTGTAAAATGTTGTTTTAAAGTCATTATTAATTTAAGTGTTTATTCACTTTCTTTATATGGATAAATGTTATTCATTATAATGTCCTGATTGTTGTTCTATCTATCTATCTATCTATCTATCTATCTATCTATCTATCTATCTATCGGTTGTCATTTTCTAAGGTAACTCTAAGTTAAAATTTACTTTGATGATGATATTATTACTAATAATATTAACAACAACAACAACAACAACAATAATAATAATAATATTCAGACATATATACATGTTATCATTTTGATAGAGATTATTCTGAGCCTAATGGGTGTGTTTATATGACACGCCTGCGCCAGGAGAGAGAGAGAGAGAGAGAGAGAGAGAGAGAGAGAGAGAGAGAGAGAGAGAGAGAGAGAGAGAGAGAGAGAGAGTATTTTGTGGTCATTTGGTCAGTCCACTGAGGCATCCACACGTCAGGCCTCGCAGAGATAATAGCAGCAGCAGTCCACGAGTTCCCCTGTCCTCCGCAGGTTACTCCAGGTTTAACACGGCGTCGCGCTGCTGACCTCCCGTTAAATTCACACATTTAATAAGAGACCGCGAGAGATCTGGGGGGAGGGGGTGGGGGGAGTGATACAATATCGCCGTCATTACAATAGTGTGGTTTTATAATATCAACACTGCGCATCTCAGTAACAACAACGATATCATATAATAACCACATCAACAATAATAACAACTACAACAACAACTACAACAACAATAATAATAACAATAATAATAATAATAATAATAATAATAATAATAATATCAACAATGACCATCACGGTTATTTTAAATGTCCGAATAAAAAGGTAACGTACAGGTACTTTATTGTTCACTAAAAGTAGAAACAGTGTAAATAAGGCGTATGAAATCTATTAATGTTATTAATATGTTAATAAATGCATATTTATAGATATTGTATACAATGACTATAGAATGTGGTACAGTTATTTCCCCTAAATAACACAGCTGAATACAGCGATAAAAAAATAATTATAATAAAAACAAAAACAAAATACAACCAAATAATAATAATAATAATACATAACTATTGTACAGTTTATAGTATGTTACGTTAATGCAAGTATTATTGTTTTCATTATTATAACAATTATTATGTTTGCCTTTTATTTGTATGCATTAATGTACTTATTATAATGAATACTATTTTTTATTATTATTAATAGTTGCTATTTGTTTGCTGTTGTATTTAACGTCTCATATTTTTGAAACCAGGTCACACATTTATTATTATTATTTTTATTATTATTATTATTATTATTATTTTAATTATGTTTTTTTATTATAATTTATTATAGTATTTTTTGTTGACATCTAAAGCCCTCTCTGAGCAGTTTGTGCTGTGTGTGTGTTGCACTTCTCGCAGTGTGTAAAGAAATTGGAGCCCCTTACATATCTGTCACAATGCAGTGTCATACACGTGTAATATATATTTAGTTACGTTTGTAATAATATATTTTACAGTCAGTTTAGTTTATTAACCAGACTAAATAACCGCTGCCTGTGCGGTGTGTGCTGAGTGATTAAGGTTTCAGGGCATGTCTGTCCCGAAAACTGTCTGTCTCAAAGCACACACACACACGTTTTGTCAAGTGGCGTTTGCGGATATTACATTACGTTCATTCAACTCCTGGAGACCTAACCATAACCATAACTAGTACTGACCCAACAGACCCACGAGCTTTCAGTCTTCACCTAAAAATCTAATGATTTACATTGTGGGGCCAGTTTGTGGTTTCCACAAGAAAGACAAGTCCCCACAATAATAATGTGTACGTAGGCTTTGATCCCCACAACGATATATGTATACACATGGCATACCAACAGACACACACACACACAGAGGGAGAGAGAGAGAGAGAGAGAGAGAGAGAGAGAGAGAGAGAGAGAGAGAGATGGACTTGATTCAGTCCACAGGTTCAGTCCACCTTGGCTTGTTTTAGAAACATAGTTCTCTATTCATTAAAGAAGCAAACGTCTATAAATGAAAGCGCCGTGTTGGGGTCTGTTCAGCGTCACTTCAACCTCAGCTCCACATCAGTAAATTCACCACCGCCAGAACTCTGAAAACAGGGTAAAGCAGCGGCGCATGGTGTGAATTAGAAGTGATTCGCGGCGCGCAGCACACATGGTCATTGAATTGATGTTGATGATGATGATGATGATGATGATGATGATGATTATGATGATTATGATGATGATGGGTTAATTGCAGTAGAGGCTCTGGTTTTCTGTAGCGCAGGTTGGAGGTGTGTAGTGTGTGTTAGCGTGCTGCAGTGCAGGAGCTGCTGGGAGAGCTGTAATTGCTCACATCCTTCTCGCAGCGACACTGAACAGACCTCTTTGCGCGCGCTCGCGGTGCCTCTATCGGGGGCGCGCACTGGTGGCATCGCGGGATTGAGCCAGTGCCTGACAGTGACTATAGAGAGGAAAGAAAAATGGCTTCCACAGAGGGGAATATATTATGACTTACACATTCATATTATTTGGTAACAACACACATTACAGTAATAAGTGTCAGGACAATACTTCTGATTATTTTTTTTCAGCTGTTAATAAAATCATTGGGTCTCTATATATCTATATAGTCGCTAATAACTGCGTAATTACAAAATAATATTTTATGTAAGAGAAATGCAACTTTTAGTGACATATTCATTGATAAATATAGATAGTAGTACGGCTCATGTGAATGCAGGTGTGTATCTGCTTTCATTTGTAATTATTTACCTATTACTTCATTTATTTTTACTACATAAATACATGTAAATACATAAGTAAAAAATATTTGATACATATCTGCATTCACATTTGCTTTTGTACTGGAATCTATCTGTAATTATTTATCAACACATGTACATTATTACAATGTTGTTACATTATAACAAACGTGTAACAATGAACATAATAATGACAGTGCTGTTACAACATACTGTTAATGTGTAATTACACAACAATTACACAAAAAAAAAAAAAAAAAAAAAAAACGTGGTTGTATACTTTTACACTCAACGCATCCTGAAAGCATCTACATTTGCAACCACCGACTGTTGACTTATGCATGAATATCAGTTTTTATTGAACAGGTCTACTACTATACAATAATTCTTATGTACCTAAACTAAATTATTTTTCCAATGTCGTTTCCTACAGAAAGTCGTGTGCATCCCCTCATACATTTCACCATTCTGAGTGATCAAACAGCAGTGTTATTCCCAAAGCTTCTTCTAAAGAACTTACTCTAAACATGTTCACGCACAACACACTGCAATAGCCTCACACAGCAAAGTTCTCTGGATTTGAATTCAGTCTGACAGTTGTAATTTAACTCCTGCAGCGTGGAATTAACTCAGAGTGATTAATACAACCATAGCCTTGCTCACACTGCACTGCATTACATCTCACAGTGTGCTGTGACGAAGCAAAACACATTTACAAAGTTACTTCACCTTTCACAGTTACATACGTTTTTATTATTTATATATTCTTCCATATTCATATATTTAAATTTTTTATATAATTAATTTTATTTCACTGAAAGGTGAAAATAATTTGTGTATTTGTCTGTTCATCAGAGGCATCATATGTGTACTCACCAAAATTGTTCCTTTTGTGATCCTTTGTGATCTAATATTCCTGGGAGAAAAGTGGATTCTACATTTAATTACAGTTCTATTTCAGTGTGGAATTTGCTCCTTCACTTTTCACATGTTGATGTCATTGTTCATGTAATAGCCTACATTATTCTGTAACTGTCCCTCTGAAGTCCAATAAATAAATAAATAAATAAAGTTTTGTTCGTAAATTTTTCTCTGGAAATGAAACCAGATGTTTTTGTGACAGAATTTTAGATTTTAAAACCAGTATTTAAAAAAGTTCTTATTGGCTGCTCAGTAATTCAAATTCAGAAAGCAGTTGGTAAAAGCAGCCTTGGTAAAATAAAAATAAAATAAATATTAATAAAGAAAAAAAAAATAATAAAGTGAATCTGCTTTTTGGGATATGCTCGTTCTTAAACAGTTCTTAAACTTTTATTATTTTTTTTTACATTGATTTATAGATTGATTGATTTATTGATTGATTGATTGATAGGGCTGATGCAATGAGATATAGCTTCTTTTCCAGGACAGGCCTAGGACAAATAATTAATAAAGAGGGGGAAAATAATACAAAAAATATAGAATAAACAATAAAAAATTAAAATAAATTAAAATAAATTGCATTGGTTGATTGATTGATGATGATTAAGTCACTTATAGGGAACATGCATGGAGAAATAAAGCCTCGTTTTTGGGGGTGCTATAGGAAAAATCATTTATACAGACAGGACTAAACAAACAATAAAATCTATTATAGTGAATATATAGAATAAAAAATAATGAAAATATATAAACCTAATACTAGCAACAACAATAATAATGATAAGATATAAAATAAACATATTTATATCTGAATATTATTTCATTTTTCACAAATATTAAATCTAGTCGATTCAATTCAAAAAACATCTTTAATGGGATGGATTCTGTGAGCTGAAGTTTCTGGTGTAAAACAGTGTGTGTAAGGTGCACTGAAAACAAGATCCTGTTTCCCCAGTTTTGTTCTGACTCTTAGAACCTTAAGGGAGTTTCTAGTGTTTGAACAAAGCTGGCATGAGCCCTTCACTCCTACACACAATTAGCCTCATAATCTGTGTATTGTGCATGTATCCAGCAGGGATTTTTGTAAATATAAATAGCCTAAAGTCTATGTCCTCTACTGGACAGTGAGATCGCCGTCTCAGATTATGACTCAAACTGCACTACGATAGAGTCTAATGTTCTTAAACTCAAGTATTTCTTTAAATAATATCCCCACAGCCAAAGCCAGGTACGCAAATGGCCTGAAGAAGCCTTTGTCTATTATTGAAGGAGAAATATGATCTTCTTGGCTCTTGTGCTGTTGGGTAACCATTGTTGAGCAGGGCTAAAATGACGTGGGTTGATGGCTGTATTATTGTTGATGGATTGGGTTAATCACGTCACAAACAAGTCATGCTTTGTAGCTATCCCAGCCATGACACTCTTACGCCCATTCATTTCATTCTCCCTTCAGTTTGTTTGGCGGAGTTCTGCTTCCTGCTCTGAGATCTGTGCTGTTTCTCTTTTAAGGACACAGTGTTAAAAACAGAGAATTGTCAGCCATGACTTTTTAAAGGTTTATTTAACTTTGAAAAGTCTAGAAGAGGTAAAAGTCCATGTGATGGAACCTGCACCACCCCCCAGCATAAACCGCACCCCACTCCCACCCCCACCCCAACCTCCTTCACTATATGCTGCATGTGTGACTGGTTTGAATTTGCTGCCTCGCCACACTGAAATTGTCGTAATGACAAAGTAAACAGATCCTTCCTCCAAACTCGCGGCACAAACCTTCACTGTTAATTGCTGTTTTCCTACTTACCTTCGCTCAGAAACAGCAGCAGAATTATGTAAAAGGGCCACTTTAATTTTGTAATTTGGGCTGAAAGGGGCTTAAGGTGTTTCAGTTCGCCCCTATTTACATCACACTCTGAACGTTCACTGCAGGGGAGCCGGGCCAGGACCTGAAACATAAGCAAACACTGCTTTAAATGGGCATGCTCAGTTTCTAATAAACTGAAATGTCTCTAAAGCAATAATATGATATAAATGTCTCTTTAGGACCAGCACATGTTAAATTGTGATATGAAAATTATTTTAAATAATTTGATCATTTAGAAAAATGTTAATATTCTACATTGTAGCTTTATTTGTTTATCAAACTACCATGAAAATGTAGTGTATTAAAGTACTTGGATATACTTGGATATATATATATATATATATATATATATATATATATATATATATATATATATATATATATATATATATATATATATATATATTTTTTTTTTTTTTTTTACAGTATTTCTCTCTCTCTCACACACACCCCACACTTTTCTAAAATATCTGCTTGTGAACTCATACATGTGTAATACATTTGTCATATATATGTAATTACGTGTAATAATAACTTTTTAGCCACAAGGTAAAATAAATAAAATGATTCCTTTCAGCTAGTTAGGCCTGTTTTCACTTTTATAAATAAATAAATAAATAAAATGACACAAGGGCATGTTTGTGCCGAAAATATCTGCCCATGCATGTAAGTAAGAACACTGAAAGATAGTGAAATAGAGCATGTAGGGCATTGAGGAGATCAGTAAACTGATTTGTGCCATGTTTTCACTCTCTTCCTCCTCCTCCTGGGTTTCATTAGGGGTTTCAGTTCAGAGCACGGAGGATCTATTACTGCAGGACACTTAAAAAGCAGAGCCACAGCTTGTTAAGCCGATATTATGAGCACACTGCTGAACCTAAATGCCACTAAATATTGTAGTAACAGTACACAGCTAAATACAATAGAAATTCACCATCACAACTCTCTCTCTCTCTCTCTCTCTCTCTGTCTCTCTCTTACTCACTCATACATATAACAACACGCAGGTTATTTTTCTGTGGGATGTGACTGTAATCTCCACATGAATCATGTATTAATCAGTTTCTCTCTGCTTACACCCTACAAACCACATCCAGTGCACAATGCCCCTATAACTCCATATAACCATAAGCCACATGCAGAACAGCAAGCATAAACATATCAAACGGGTCTTAAAGTGCTATAAACTTCAGAGGAGGAAATCTAATTGTGGTCTAACATCCAAGTTTAAAGTGACTTAGTGTAACTCAATACCACTGCACTGAGTGCTGATGGGTAATCTAATAAAGATATAACACAATGCCTTTTTGGGCCATTTGCTATTGTGCAGTAATACACCAGATGTTTAATTGCATAAGGGATATAATAATACATGCATATGTGTAATTAGATACAACAGTGAGAACTAAAATATATTTGTACATATCAATAAATGAAAAATGTCAGTGTGGAGAGACAGGGTTTGGTCCTGATTAATAACGGACACACAATATGACCACTTCTTTGTTTCTAAACTCATTGTCCATTTTCCCAGCTCCACTGACCATACAGGAGCTATGTGTAGTGTTACAATTACACACTGTGGTTCAGACTGGTAGTATAGACTGCACTTTTTCAAATGTCAGGATCCCCAGATGACCACCAGAAAGCAGGTATGTCATTTGGCTGGTTGAATATTCTCAGCACTGCAGTTATATGATATTAATGTTGTTAGCGTGTGTTGTGCTCTGGTAAGTGTGGTAACTGGGTAAATATGATTGTAATGCACAGCTTACAGTGTCCTTTTAAACCAGTGTTACACAGTTCATACAGTTGATAATGCTGAGGATCCCTACAAGAAGCACTTCAGTTTAAACACAAGGTAAAGTACAGTTAATAAAAACACTGTTGTGTTTTTTTGCAGTTTAAACTTTTATATAACTATAGACAGGGGCATGTATAACTACCGTTTAGTGCAGTCATCAAGGGCTAATAGCACAGTTTTTGTTTGAGTATATTCAAAACAGCAAAGCAGGCCAGGTTCATAAGAAGGCTGGTAATCCTTACATTATGAAATTAATCTGGCCAGAAAAAAACATAATAAAAACAAAAAAGTTCCTACTGAGTGAGTGATATCTAAATTGCAGTGTGATGAGTCTGGACTTGTGATTTCAGTTGATGAAGAAGGTTCGGGAGGTTTTAATGAGATGATACAGTAACTCTTAAATAACTCTTACCCTCCCCTTAGGGCCTACACTGGAACGGTTTTGCATTTAAGGGTTAATTAATGTAGGGATAACTCTGAGTGTTTTAATGAGCTGGCATTCAACCCATGTATCATATTTCAACTGATACATTCTGCTGATGATTGATTAAAAAAAAGTATTGCCTAATTATTATCAAACTGTTTATTTGTAAGGCCATGTTTTTCTGCTTTTAATAATTTCTGCTCCTAAAATAGAGTTGAAACCTTATATATATATATATATATATATATATATATATATATCCAAGTAATGTAATACGCTACATTTTCATGGTTGTTACTTTTTAACAAAAATATTGTCAGCAGGGATGCCATCATTTTACTTTTGTTTGTTTACAGTGCAGCTACAGTAATTTTTTTAACTGTATTTTAATTTACAGTATATAACAGTTGGAAAACTTTTTTATGGTCATTTTACAGTAAATGCCAGCTAGTTACTCCTATTTAAAAGTGGCTCTACTGTAATTTAACAGTATGTTAACGTATATAGTGTTACAATATGACAGTAGAATAACTGTTTAATTACAGGAATATACAGTCAATTCTAGCATATTACATTCATTTACCAATGTGATACCCACAAATAAAAAAAGAACAATTCCAGAAGGACAGACATGCAATTAAGTTTTGCTGTGGTAGTTTATTTTAAAAAAATGTTCTCAATTATTTCTAAAGCTCAAATAATGACTTTAATAAAATCATGAGCAGAAGCATATATATTCACATCTACTACTTATTAGAAAATAAGAAACTTTTACTTGTACTGAATTAATCTTTTGTATTTATTGTAGTAAATATAATTTATATCATTTTATAAAAGTACCACCCCTAATATTCATTTCATTATTTTCTCTTCAGTGTTTTTTTAAATGCCACATTTGATTTTGCAGAATGTACAGGATGTGTTGAGTTATGCTGAGAAAATCATCATGACACAGAGCTTGATCAGGGGTGCCCAGAAATTTGCACATATCTCATTTGCACATAAATAGTTGATTTAATCTCTGTTCTATATTACGCTCTCCTGGCTGGGGATAATAATTAAAAGAGCAAAGATACATTGAAGGGGGGCTTCACAGTGATGTAAAAAAGTTTGGATAGTGTATTGTCCATTATAAAGTAATCAGAATATGTAGTTTGACCAGGGGTGATCAAACTTTTGCATAAAACTGTACATTTACAAAGAGGAGAAATCTCATCTGTGCTCTTTTTATTACCCCCCCCCCCTCACCCCCACCCCCCACAACCTCCGGCCAGACCGGAACTGAAAGAGGCCGGCAGTGTAACCATAGCTTTACCACCAAACCGTACAGTAAAGCAGCAGTGGTGTGTGAGAGAGTGTAAAAACATGGCTGTGTGATAAGGAGCCAGAGAAGGACTTTGAACCTGTTTTTACATGGTGACCATAAAAAGGTCAGTGGATGAAGGGCAGGGTGTCTATAAAGGACTAATGGAGGATCCGTTAAGATGACCAGGCAACTGCCAGAGCTATTAACAGCACTGTGCTTTAAAACTCTTCTCTTAAAAAGTCACAGCGCTGGGAGTTTCAGTGATGAACACACACCCAGCACCTCACTCAAAAACTACAAAAACTACAGGAAACACATACGTGCATTTTACTAAGAGTCCCATAGTGTAACAGCTATAGCTGCAGTCAAATGTGTAGAAGCAACATTATTGTTTAATGAATGGAAACCTTGGGCTTTGGTTGACCGTCATTCAATTTACAATTTAGACAACATCTTTCAGACTCCTGCTTCAGAAAAAAAAAATCACTGATGTTTTTGTCTCTCTTTTCACTGTGAGACAACACCCCAACACTGTGTAGAACTGCTGCTGCCGAGAAAAGGAAATAGACAAAAAAGAAAAAGTTAGCAAAACATACACAGAGGGTTTTCTCAGGACAGTAGACTGACTGCCCCAGAGCCCAGAACTTAATATTACCGAACACCTTTCAGGATACCATGAGATTATATGACTGTGAGAAGCAGACAATGCTAACTAACTTCTGTAGCGCTTTAAATGATTGGAGAAAGAATCCCTGTAGTTTACTTTTTAACACATGGGAAGCCGAAATAAAAAAAATAATTTTGTTTATTCATTTTTTAGATTGTACATATATTTATTAATGTATTAATATGTTTTTTTTTTTTGGAGAATATTTTTAAAAATCACATCCCTTTTTTAATTCTGTCAATCAGGACTGCAGTTTTCACATTGTTTAAAAAACAAAACACTGAAGGTCCAAAAAAATACTGCTGCATTTTTTTATTTTTTTATTTCACCACATAGCTGTCCTTCACATTGTGTGACAATTTCATGATCAATGGACAAGTAAATATGCTCCAGGACTCTTTGGGAAAATAGTGTTTTTACATTGGCTTCCATTTGAAAGTTTTTTTTTTCTTTGGAAATACATGTATTTCTTTGGACAGTGTAGTCTTTGTAGAGTAAAATGGGATTGACTGAAAGATGAAATCAAAGAGGCATTTGAAACAGGATAATCATGTTTATGTGTTCAAGAACTTGGCTTGATACTGAGTTTCCTACTTTCTTCATTTCAGCAGAGTAATCATGTAGATTCGACAGTTCTCGAGCTGTTGGACAAGTGACAACACTGTAACTTGTTCAGCTGCTAAAAGATTAAAAAATGAGGACTTGTTCCATGTAATTCTACATGAGAAATAGCTGTTTCGTAAGATCAGAACATTCTGAAATGCTGCAGTCGGACCACGTCTAAACACTGATACACAGAGCGAGCATTACTCACAGTAAATTATTGCTGTATCCTGGAAGTAGCACTATTTTTCTTAGATTAGCTAATATATTTTTTATAAGAGTTTTCAGTGCACTTTGAAAGATTTTTTCAAACACTGCAAATCTCATAAACTGCCCAAAGAAACTGTAAATAGTTCTGGGTAATAGAATAAAGCTTAGAAACAGGAAATATGAAATTCTTAACACTTCACATTCACAGTGAACTATTTAGGTGTGCTGCACAGTTGGATATCAACTCATTCTTAATTCTTTTTCTGGAATCAAGTCTTAAGCATATAAATTACAATTGGCTATAACTACACTATGCCAACATTTTTATAGATTAATTAGACACACATTGGTGTACAACTAGCCTTGGTGTACAGTCACATTTCCTCAACAAACTGAACCTAAACTCTCTAAAATATCTCTTTAATTTGGTGTGTATTTGAGTTTTCCACAAAGAAGACAACCATTTGATATATCATACAGGGTCTAATGGGACTGGGTCGGGGCTAATGTCATTATTTCATGTATTAACTGCATTGTCCACCTTCCATTTGTCTTTCAGGACACAAGGACTTGTACAATACAGGACAGCACATTCATCAAAAACAGGGTTTAAATATAACATCAGACCCACTTTATACCTATGTAATAGCACATTAACAACACAGTAACTAATGCTTGTGTGTATGATTGCAGATGGATTACAGAAGTACAGCAGTACTCAGAAAAATATACATATGAATAAATGTAGTTTTTACTTATGTAGTGTCACAAGTGTATGGTAATTACTACATAATTACACTATAATGACTTATATGTAAACACACCTGTATTTACATAAGCAGTTAACGTAATCCGTCTGTAAAAAATGATATATACATCAGTATATCACAATGTTTTGCATGTGTTGTTAATATGTTACAACATAGTTATTACAGAGGTTTAATATAAATTAGCGCCAAAATCTCTTCTGCTTATGTTTAGGAAAGACATTTGTAAACTCCCTCTGACCTGAAATGTTTATGAGAAGAGTTTATGCTGGGAATATTTCAGATGTCATCAAAACCACCTTGCTCCAGGGTTAGAAATTAGTTCCATTCGCTGGCTGCTGCCGAGGCAAAAGTGAAGGAAACTGAGAAGCAGGAGAAATCAGCATATGGGGTGTATGTGGGTGCGTGTTTGAGGGGGAGACACTGCGGACAATGGGTGGGGGTGTGGGGGGATTTGTTCTGTGATGAGTGTAAATCAGAGACGAGGTTTGATCAGCGAAATCGCATGCCACGGCTCAATCAGCTGCCTGCCCCACCTGCTGTCAATCAGGGCAGCGGTGGGTTTGTGGGGAGGCATTCTGAATCAGTGCTAACTCTCATTAACTATCAGCAGAACATGATAGAGACACTTCTGTGAACCCTTAGCTCATTTAAGAGGTTTTCATATCACATTGCCAACCTCAATGACGCCAGAGGCCACATTGACTGAAACCCTATTCACTAGAACACGCACTGTTTTGAGATTTTCATTAGTGTCTAAAAACAGTGGAGAGCATCTAGTGAAGAAGCCTTGGGGTCTCTTTGACCTTTACTGAATGGGGAAATGGAAGGCAGCTGATTTTTGTCACTGCAATAAAAATCTTCACAACTCTGATAATGCTTCCCCAAATGATATAACCAATGACTTTATTCAGGTAAGGACAGTTTAAAAATGCTATACCTTTAATACAGTGGTGTTTTGACAGGGCATTTAAATGTTACACAAAAGCTCAAACAGTCTGTTTGCCACTGAGATTACCCATTAAAATCCATACCCAAATGATCCATACAAATAATATAGCCTAGCAGATATGCTGCACTTACAATACACTGAGCTGTTGGTTTGGTTGACTGATGGGATTTGCTTTTGCATATTTCTGCAACAGAATATGACTCTGGTCTCTATGATCATCTATGACAATGATCTTCTTATGTGATTAATTTTAAAACAGTATGCTTATTAAATTTAGAGAATTAATTTCAGTAGCTGACCCAAGTGAGTATTTTGTACCTTGTTCAGCAGTTAAATAAACAGAGACTGATTTGTTCCACCCATATAAAATGATCTAATTTGTAAGATCAACAGGTTTTCAACTAAACACTTATATTCAATACTGAAGTGTTGTTGAAATATTTTTTTTACCGTATCCTGCAAACACCAGTTAAATGTTTCAGAATTGATTTTCTTATATTTAATTTCAGCTAATTAATATCACAAAGAACCCTGCTTTTAGCAGCCAATCCAGTTGAAAATTAAGCTAATGAAAGCTTTATAATATGTGTCTGGAAATTCAAAAGAGTTGTAGTCAGAGTCCAGACCTAGTGTCATCAGTTGGCTAGTGAGGGGTGCAGGTGATGGCTCTATTGCAGGTGAGAAGGACATGTCAGGTTTCGAGGGGTTTGTTCCGGCACAAAACTCATCACATTTAGGTGCTACATTGTGGTCATAGTGACTTTAAGTTAAACAGACCTCATTACAAGAAAGTAACTAAAAAATGAGAGCCATACGGACAGCATAGATACGAACAGCCTCACTTGCCCCCCACCCCCCCAACCAACATACCTGAGAAAATGTGTGACAGCAATGGGACATCATCAAAGACTCCTGCATTGCCTTCATATGGAATCTGATCTGATTGGTCAAACTGAGTCTACAAATTTGGCTTACATCAGAATGTGGTTCAAGTCTTCACAATCACCGTATTCCACCTAAACAGTGTCCAGCTCAAATTGGACGTGCCAAAAGATTACATTGGTCTGTCTGTCTGAAAAAAAGAGCTTTTTAAAGAGGAAATATTATTTTTAAAAATTATGAAATAATCACCCATTAATTTGCATTTCTAGAGCTCCTACCAACCCACAAACTGAAATAAAACAACCCAATCAGTTTCTTGTGGGCTGCATAACTCAGAAGAGAGAGATTATTTGAGACATTCCTATTATTTTCAACTTACGTCAAGTGTGAAGACTTGAATTTTACTGCCCCCTTTTCTGAGTATATCTTCAGTTACCCTGCTGGACCTGTGTTTATGTGAGAGCATATAGGTGGGGTTACACCATGTAAAACAGACAAATTAAAGTGAAGAATTGAGATAATCAAGCAAAAAAAAAAAAAAAAGAGAGAAGCTGATAAAAGAGCTTCTGTGTGCCATGCTTGAAACTGCTGCATGCTTGGGGGTGAGCTGTATGGGGCTCATTCTCATTTAAAGGAACAGAAAGTTCTCATTCTGAACAGGTCTGATATAACAGTGTGTGTTTTGCCCACAGAGACCCCAGAGAGCTATGTTTATTAGTGAATAAAAACATATATAATGTGTCTGCTTTAAAGAGAAAATCACCACAATGTGCTGGAGAGTCTGAAGACTGGACCTAAAACACGCTACAGTGTGTCCCTGAAACAGACAGGTCTCGTACTGGTTTCTGAAGCCGTTCCTCATCACTAGCTTGATGACAGGAGGAAGAGTGCCAGAGAGGAGGAGATCGAATGAGAGGGGCTCCAAACCCACCCACTGCAGTATACGTTCTCCGCTCAGAGGGCCTTCCAGGACAGAGCTCAGGTTTTGTAAACTCTGGGCAGGAAGTAATGCTAACAAATGTCAGAGCTCATCAGAGCGGGTTCCCTCAGAGAGAGGATATGGCGCGTTATCTGCTCATCTAAAAAACGCTCATTCACAATGGTGCCAAACCATGTCAACGGAATGTCAGCCGCGTGGTGTATACTATAGATTGATGGAGGAAGGAATAATGGTGTGTGTGGTTTTACAGTGTTAGCAGTGTTAGCGAGCACTTACAGCACTGAGCTGTATATACAGTATAAACTGTTAAACCCGCCACTACGACTGTGTTTGTGAGCGGACGCGTCTGTCGCTGTGTAAAATGTGTAGGGGTTTTTTCCCCTCTGTATCCGAGAAGCTGTTTTTTGCAAATAGACTAAGCATAAAATTAGCCTGTGTATGTGTGTCTGTGTGTGTGTGTGTCTGTGTGTGTGTGTGTGAGAGACTCCAGCACTACCACACCGAGACACAAAGCAGATGTTGGCGACATGCTAAAGGACACTCTTGTTGATAATCAACCCGCTATTAGCGAGGTATGTGGCAGTGGTGCTCCTGAGCTGTAAAGGATTACTTTAGTCAATCCCTGCAGCCAGACAAGTGGCTACTACACTCTTAGTGGACGTCTATAGAGCATCACACACACACACACACACAAATATAGGGGTAACAAATGAGTTGCCACTATTTTGGAGCATCTCCCCTTTTCTCCTTTGCCCACACCGGAGTGTGTGTAAGTATCAGTGTATGAGTTATGGTCAGAGATGGCTCTTTTCCTCCCGTGGCTCTGGGGGTCCTGTAAACACAGGTTCAAGTAATGCACCATGTTTGATTCCCAGTGTGGGAGGGAGGGGCCAGTAAGACCTCTTTTCTCATTTTTTCCACAAAACAAATGAAGTAATGGCCTCCCATGCTTGAGAGAGAGAGAGAGAGAGAGAGAGAGAGAGAGAGAGAGAGAAATAGCACAATTCATTTAGTAAATGTACATGAATAAAAGGTTTTAAGTGAATGAGAGTGCCACATAATTAGCATATAATAGTATATTTAATCCAGATACCTGTCTATTATACAAAGCAGATATATCTGATATTTGAAACAATTTGTTAAGTTTGCTAAGCAGGCTCCCATTCACTAGTGGCACCGTTTAACTAAATGCACACAACCTGTCTGATACGTACACAAAGAAGTATTAGAGTAACAGTGCTATATCTGTTTGTGAGAGTTCGAATCAAATACAAAACACTACCATTTCTAAGCTTTCGTTCGGGGTTAGGGTTGAACTTAAGGGCAGGTTTAAGGCTGATTTTTCATGCTGGGTATCTCCTTCCATTTCTAATATTTTGGAAGCTCACAGTTAGGATTAAATTTAGGGTTAGAGTTGACGTAAGCATTAGGTTCAAGCAAAGGTGAAGGCTGATTTTTCATGAGCAGTAACCAGAAATTCATGTCAACATCCACAAATATATTTAGTACACATTTAATGAATGTGGATTTCATTTAGTAGACATTGTACAATCCAATCCTGAAAATGGTCTTTTAGTAAAATATGGAGAAATTCATTTTTTAGCTCTATTTATGTCATTGGGATGATTGGTGGTCTAATGTTTGAGGGAGTTTTTATGTGTATCTCTATAATTCTCTATAAATTCTTTTTTTGTTTTGTTTTGTTTTTTTTCCCTTCCATTTGAAAATATCTAATGGTAAAATATTACTGAATAGGTCTCATGCTATGATTTAAAAACAATGACTAAATACAGTACAATGGATGCGATTTTAAAATGGATATGTGCATTGTGTGCTGCGTAGGTGAGTGTGTGTGTGTGTGTGTGTGAGAGAGAGAGAGAGAGAGAGAGAGAGAGAGAGAGAGTAAGTGGGCGGTGAGGAGGAGATGGAGAAGGTTGGTGGACAGGACGAGGGAATGCACTAGAGAGAGCTGAAACTGAGAATGTGTTGTGGGATGGAGCAGGAGAGAAGGAGTGGGTGAGAGAGCAAGAGAGAAAGTGGGAAAAGGGGAAAAAGAGAGAGATAGAGTGAGGAGGAGGTAGGAAGTCACTGTGCTCTCTCTCTCTCTCTCTCTCTCTCTCTCTCTCTCTCTCTCTCTCTCTCTCTCTCTGTTTGACCAGAGTCCAAACAGCGGGGCTTAGAGATGCGGCCGGTCTCTTCGGAGACAGCTGCAACATTTCAGAGCTCCAACTCAGCAAATTTCCATCAGCCACCACTGCCAGAGACCACAAAACGCTTTCAAACAACGGCTCACTTCAAGAATTCTTGTCTCGGGGAGGAGAGAGGGAGAGGGTGGAAGGGAGGGGGAGAGCAGGGGGAGAGAGCGAGTGAACGAGCTAAAGAGAGCGAGAGAGAGAGAGAGAGAGAGAGAGAGAGAGAGAGAGAGAGAGAAATGTGTCTTGGTGTTGCTGAGTGAGCTTGGTGCATTAAGCTTAAAACAGATTAATGCAAACTGTGCCCTGGCAGAGGAGTCTGATTGGCCTTCCATGGTGAAATTGCTTGCAGGTTTAGAGAATGATGTTGAAAACATGTGTGTGTGTGTGTGTGTGTGTGTGTTTGGTGGTGGTAGGACAGCGTGTTTCATGTCAAAGCCCTCACCCTCTTTGCCATACATTAGCACTTGTCAGAGACGGCCATTAAGCCCAAAGCCAGCGCAGAAAATTTAATTACCAAACCATTTATTTCTTGGGAAGGAAAAATAAACCCCCGCCACCTCCCATGCATTAGGCCGAGCTGGAAGGACCCTTCTCTCGCTCTCTCTTTCTCTCTGTTGATAACACCCAGGACCCTGCCACAGGCCCGGCACAGGGGAAAAATAATACGCCTCTTATTCAGCGCCAGCAGCCTGCCTCTATTAGAACCAGCTGCCCTCACATAAGTCATTCTTTATTTAAGTTCAATTAAGAGAACAACTGATTTAATGAAGGCCGCTATTTATGCGTGAGGGTTACTCATCCGTGCCGCCCATCGGCAGGAGCAGAGACCTGTCCCAATAAACCAGTCGTTTACTCAGGGTGCTTGTAAAAACAAGAGGGCCCAGGCCAGTGGGGGAGCAACAGGGGGGGACTACAGACCGCCTTTGTGGTGGACAACCTTGCACTGGGGCTGCAGAGAGAAGAGTGAAAGGACCAAGTAGGAAATGACAGCGGACTTTATGAGGTCCAGATAAGACAAAATCCTCACTGATATATTATTAAACATATATATGGTAATAGTGTAATCTCCACATTACACAGTTTATAGGTCATTACTGACATTAATGTTTATTACAGTGTTACTACTTAGTAACTAATATGTGAATTACCAGCATGTCAGTCCATCACACTCTCAAACCTGGGAAGAATTTTGCATGGCCAGTCCACCTGGAGGAAACCTATGCAGACACAGGGATAACTCTCACAACTCCTCACTGCCTCACGACCTGAAGACCCCAGACCTAAAACGTGGTTGAGCTTCTGTTTGTCTTACTGACACTGCCAATCCCATTGGGTAAGGAAGGGTTAACCATTGTTAATCTACATTTCTCCTCATTTTATGGACGAGTATATTCCTTCATTCCTTCATTCCTTCATTCCAGTACAACAGCTGTAGGGTGTCTGTGTGTGATTAATTCGACAGACAAACAGAGACCACTCTACAGACCAGCAGTATCAATGTCACCAGACATTAAAACCAATTTTTAGTTTGGAAATGTGGTGGAATAACACAGTACAGAAGATTAGCTTAAATGTCCACCCATGTGTGGATGAGAGGGCCCAAATGATCAAGGAACTGGGGTAAATTTTACCTGACGGTACTCATTGGTGTAGCCACCGCTGCTGCTACCCCAACCAGAGGAGTGGCGTTTGATTAACATTAATAAGAGTCTTTTCCAAACCTCATTCACCTGGAGATTACATCCACCCGGAGAAGAGCATCTGCCAAATGCCATAAATGTAAATGTATTGAGATTGTTATTAACGCAAGAGGATGAGTGACTGAAATATCTGTGTTGAGCTTATATTGTTGTGTAGTTATAAGAGCCAACCCCATTTAGTCCTTTGAAATAATGTGGGTTTGGAAACTGATATTTACAAACAATTTAACCCAAAGCAGAAATGTAGCACAGAAAACGAAACATAATAGTGCTTTATTAATTGACATCTCCCATAAACACCAGGGTCTGGAGGTTCCGAGAGTTTATCTGGGACCCTTTCACCACAGCTGGCTTATTGCATGTTTTTGGTTTACAGCATGCACAATATGGTGAGTACAGATAAAAATAAAAATGTAAATTAATTTAAATTATTTAATTAATTTTATTATAACTATTTTTAAACAAGTCAGAACAGGTCTATGGGCTATACTAAACATGTTCATGAAGTCTTCGCACAAAATCACTCTCAGCTCTATTCTTGCCAGTTTCATTCACTTTTCAGAATGAGCCTGTTAAGGGCTCTGTCACTTTTATGCATATAAGCTGTTACTGGCCACGCCCCACCCATTCCATATTTACACAAATAAGGGGTGGTGCCAGGGTGGATCTATGCAAATTTCCTTAGAGACATTACAATGGGGATGCCATCTAAACGGCTTGTAGAATCATATACTTCCTGACACCAAAATCTTTCAGCTGACTCTCAGAAGACAGATAGATGTTTTTTTTTCACACTTGTTTACAGGTAGACACCAAAGTGGAAATACAAAAGCACTCAAAAAGTGAGTTTTGCATAATATGTCCCCTTTTACAAATGCCAAAAAGAGACTTCCTTGTATATATATATATATATATATATATATATATATATATTTGGCTGCATAGCAGATAACTCCTGGAACCTGGAGGTTGTGGGTTCGAGTACTGCTCTGGGTGACTGTCTGACTGAGCTTGGTGTGTTCTCCCTGTGTCTGCATGGATTTCCTCCGGGTGACTGTCTGTGAGGAGTGTGGTGTGTTCTCCCTGTGTCTGCGTGGGTTTCCTCCAATTGACTGTCTGTGAGGAGCGTGGTGTGTTCTCCCTGTGTCTGCATGGATTTCCTCCAGGTGACTGTCTGTAAGGAGTGTGGTGTGTTCTCCCTGTGTCTGCGTGGGTTTCCTCCGGGTGACTGTGAGGAGTGTGGTGTGTTCTCCCTGTGTCTGCGTGGGTTTCCTCCAGGTGACAGTCTGTGAGGAGTGTGGTGTGGTCTCCCTGTGTCTCCATGGATTTCCTCCGGGTGACTCTCTGTGAGAAGTGTGGTGTGTTCTCCCTGTGTTTGCGTGGGTTTCCTCCAGGTGCTCCTGTTTCCTCTCTCGGTTCAAAAACACATGTTGGTAGGTGGATTGGTGACTCAAAAGTGTCCATAGGTGTGAGTGTGTGTGCGAGTGTGTGTGTTGTTCTGTGAAGGACAAGCGCCCCCTCCAGGGTGTGTTCCCGCCTTGCGCCTAGTGATTCTGGGTAGGCTCTGGACCCACAGCAACCCTGAACCAGACAAGCAGTTACAGACAAAGTATATATATATATATATATATATATATATATATATATATATATATATATATATATATATATATATATATATATATATATATATATGTGCCCCTTGAGCAAAACCTACATCCCTCCAAGTGTGTGTGTCTGTGTGTGTGTCTGTGTGTGTGTGTTTTTCACTGCCATGGATCGGTTAAACGCATAATTTCATTATAAGTCTGTGCAAAACAAGAGCAGCACATTTAGGTTTACACTGTAGAACCCCTCCTACGCACTGCTGTAGCTCTGGATCAATGTAGTTGTCCATATACTGTCTGTCTCTTTCTGTCTCTAAATTTTCCGGTGCAGTTCTAAAGCGTGGAGCCGGGTTAGAGAATAATGTTTGAAGTCTACATTCAGGCCCCAGCTCAGCAGTAAAGAGCCTCCCCTGCTTTCCTCTGGCTGTATAAATGACAGCTAGTGAAACCTGAGCCTCCGGTTCACCGTCGAAAAACCAGGCTATCAGCGCAGCCTTCCGCTTAATCAAATCCGCCATAATTGTCATCTGTGGATTTTTAAACACACGAAGGGGAAATCAGAACTTGACCCTGGAAGCCGTGACTGGGGCTAGTTGGACAATGTGTGTGTGTAGTCATGCTTGGCCGGGTGGGCTTCATGGGGGGGGGTGGAGGTCACGGTTGTCGACTTTTGTCTTCTCTTCTCCTCGTCTCTCACTCGTACACTCCTTAGATCTTCAAAGCCAGAGCAGGCCAACAAATCACGGCATCTTGTGAGCGCCGGCCCGTAATAACAGTGACAAGAGATGGCTCTGAGGGAGTTGGGGTCTTGGAACAATGGAAAGACCATCTGGGATGCTTTTAGGAGAAGATGGAACCAAAGTGATGTTGTAAAAGCCCATTTTGTGAAGAAGCGAGAGCAGCAAGGGAGCAACTCCAGTGGAAGGTATATACATGTATATACCTCACTGCAGATTGCACCCCTGTGTCCACTTAACAGCAAACCACCAGCTAATCTCCTTCCTACCCCTCAGACGAACTTCAAACTTGACCCCAACCCGAACTTAGCGCTTGACCCCAGCCGTGCAGAAAATAAGGGTCCTGCGCCTGGTTGTAGGGGCCGACTCCAATAATGAAAAGGAAGCCACCGGGGATGGGTGTGGTTATTAGTGTTAGGAGATGAATATTTGAATAATGGGAGGGGCAGGAAGAACAGCTGCAGTGATGGAATGCATCCACGGCAGCAGCGGTCGTGCTAGTGGTGTTCAACGTTGCTAATTGACAGATTGTGAGGAGCAGGAACTCTTCACATGGAGACTCTAGCAGCTGGCTGTGAGTAATTCCATGTCAACGCCAGGGCCCTCATTTGTGGGAGGGAAAGGAAAATGTTTTGATGTTACCAAGAGCGACAGAAAAAAAAATAACACTCCATTAAGATGAGTTTGAAGCCGAGTTGGGCGAGAGCTCTCGCTGGGCCGCACTAACAGCCTGGCCTGAATCTGCTGTAAAATACAACTAGGTTATTTTAATCTTGCTTTGGAATACATCCTCAGCCAGAAAATGACTGCCACTGGAACCTTGGAGAATCTGGGTCATAGAACATTGGAAAAAAACAAACAGTCTGTTCTTAGAATGAATCAGAACATAATACAACAGGAACATTCCTAAGGATCCTACAGTGTGGACTAAATTTAAAAGGCATTCGTAAAATGTGTGAATGGCCATGAGAATTTGTGTCTTCTCAGTTTAAGATAACCCTAAACGTATCCCTAAAACTTAATCTTCACCCTAAACCTAACCAAAAACCTTACTCTACAAAATGTTACAAACATCAAAGTCTGTTTAAAGTTATTCCTAAAATCTAACCTCAAACTTAATTTTAACCCTAAACTCAATCATAAATCTAACTGAAAACTCCAAACTGGAGTGCACTGAGTGAAGGAGCACCACCAGTCGTTTCCTTGGTAACAGAAAATAACCACAAATTATAATAAGACAAAGTTTATATATTACTATTTTTTGGACACAATTTTGAAAACAAAAAATCAAAACAAAACACCATCACAATTCCACAACTGTCCAGGGATTAGCACAGTCAGGAGTCCAGGAGTTTAATGATATGATCCTGACAGGCTGTAACAGTTTTGAAATCCTTCTAATCTATCAGCTATGCATGGCCTTAAGCCTCTCCACTCAAGGAACAAGCCGTTTCTATGCTGCTTCCAAGCTGGCCTCCCACAACGGTCAAGGCCATAGCCTCTTTAGCGCAGACTCTGTCTCTGATTAGATCCACCACCCGCACTCTCAAAACACTCGCATCTACACTTGACCAAGAGGGGTACTGAGTTTGACAAGTGGATATCAGTGCTATTAGCAATTGGACACATTCCACCCCACGAGCAGGAAGGGAAACAACTCTCTGCCAGTTTGCAAGGCAGATGCACAAGTGTTTAAAGGCTGGGACACATGCACAGCAGGGGGGTGAAAAAGGATAGTGTGTGCGTGTGCTCCGAGTGGCACATTTGATATGGCCCACACAGGTGTCCCCGAAGGGGGCCGCAGTTGCCCTGGCTGTAAGGGCCTTAATGAGGATTGACACGCCTAACTCGACAAATATGAGAGCCATCTACGGAATGGCAGGGGTCTTGGGGGCTGACCAAAGACACCTCAATAGTGGAAGGTCTAGCACTCAGGAATTAAGTCTGAATATACGGTAATATCAGAGTCGGTAAATATCTGGACATCTCAGTAATTAGTGCTAAGGAGTCAGACTGTACCAAAATGGAGTGCTTCACAAGTCGGAAAATCCTGTTTTCACATCCAACACCACAAGATGCTGGGATCAGTGTTCAGGGCTTGAATATTTTGTTCGCAACCGCCATTTGTTTGTTTTATTATTCCACTTGAATAGATATTTGTTTGGCCCTCCGTGGCTCCGGGTAATGGTTTCCATGCCAGAAGCAGCATGAAGCTGTCTGGAGAAAATAAATAAAGAATCTTTCCTCTTCTCATCATATCAGCTTGGAGACAGGGTGCAGGGTCTCATCTCTCACACATCAGAATGGTGCAATTATGCTCGTGTTGTCATTTGAAACTGAGACCAACAGCGACCGCGGAGAGGGCAGGAGAAGAGGCCACGGATCTGGGAGGAGACCTCGCAATTTCTCATGACTTTTTAAACTGAGCTTCATTTCATCACCCTTTTGGAGAATGCTTGTAGACTGGTAAATTATGTGGCCACAAGTTTGTAGACACCTCTTCAAAGGAATGACGTCAAACAAATTAAGGTGCACTTAATGCTGGTACAGGCAGGTTGAATCGCTAAAGAATGGTCAGTGGTTCAGTACAAACCATAACAATATCCATGATTATGTCAAGCTAAAGAAGCTCCAGAAAGAGCACAGAGCCTCAAATAAAGCATTAAGGTGCAGTGGAGCTGGATGCAGTCATTACTGTGTGTTATATAAATACAAGTAAACAAAACAGCAACATGCACCATCTGTATATTTCTGGGACTGTGTTCAACACGACTTGAGGTGTGTTGGCTACTTTTATTTGCTGTTCAGCAGCTCAGGAGGACAGCTCAGAACTACTTTACACATGTATCATTATATCACTGGATATAACCATGGTTCCAAGAATATTCTAAGAGAGTTCTTTTGGTAGATAAGGGCTATGTGAGGAGTTTGGTGTGTTCTCCCTGTGTCTGCATGGGTTTCCTTTGGGTGCTCAGGTTTGCCTCCCACTGTCCATAACACAGGTTTCTAGGTGGATTCTTTGTATGAAAATGTTCACTAAGTTGGGCTTGAGTGAGTGTGTGATACCCTGTGATGGAGTCCCATCCAGGATGTGTTCCTGCCTTGTGTCCAATTGTTTTCTTCATTGAGTCAAACAAGCTTCTTAATACGGCAAATGCAGCAGAGTCATCAACACAAGTGGCATAACAGTGCGTGTGTCTGTGTACGTACAAGAAGTCCTTTGCATCAGAGCACTTTCCTCGGGTGTGTTTACCCAATTCTCTGACCTTCTCACCATGACATTTTCGCTGCTGATATAAATACCTCCACCATGGTAAATTACTGTGATTCACTCAGGTAACTCAACACCTTTAGCAGTGAACCCTCCAATAGGCTGCTTCACATCACATGGCTCACCTCTTAGCCAATGGAATGAAAGGGCTCCTATTGCCAGGAGATATTTTTACACAAGGCAAAGCATGTTTGTTGAGAAGGCATTAGAGAAGAAGAAAAAAAAACAACTGAAGTGTGAGGGCACAAAAAAACATGGGGAGGTATTGGGTTCCAAGCTAAAGCCTATGCTAATATGCTCAAAAGGACCATCATTACCAAGTAATAATTTGTGGTGATCAGGTTGCTTGTTGTCAATGTGAGGGAAGCCCCTGTTAGTCTCAAGGCCAGAAGGCCATGACAGTCTCCTATCATGTTCACAGAGGCTATGACAGGGCAGGGGGTGATGAAACTTTCCCACTGACCACTCAAACAGGACAAGCAGCCCCTGCTCTGGACTTCAGCTTGCTGCTCACATAGTTCAGATAGTCAGGAACTGGCCTTGAGGGAAGATGATGGCTCAGCAGGGCAACTGCCAAATGCTTACCAATACACAAGAACTGAGTGATGGATGTTAGGGATCTAATAACTAGGTCAGAAAATGGCAATCTATAAAACAGGTGTCTGAGAGAAGGGCAAGGACAAAGCCACCTCATTAAATATGCCATCTTTAAGCCCTCGCTATATTACATGTATTGCACATACTATACTATCTGTGCATGCTTCAGTTTGGTCCTGATCAGAGTCGCAGTGGGTCACATATCTGTGTCATGTAAAATTCCTAGTGTTACTTAGTGTGTCTTTAACGAAAATGACAGAAGGCAAGAACAGAACCCAGGAATATGTGAGGCCCTGGTGCCATGGGACAGCTACACAACTTGCAGCTGCAGATCTGGAGACGTCCAAAAGTCTCTATGTATCCCCGACAAAAACATTGTGTCAGTTCACAAAGAAAGCTCATGATATCTCTGTCTGCTGTCTTCAGTTTCTCACGGTCACAGCGCCTTTCGAAAGCCAGCATACGCACTACTACAGTATCCATGTTACCTAGCTAATGTCAGAGGTCATTAGAAGAGTTACAGCCAATCCTCTGTGACTGAGGGGTATTGAATATCAGGCTGCAGTGGGCGGGGGGGGGTGAAAGGTTGCTTAGAGGTCTGGGTCAGGGACATGGTGTGAGGCTTAGTTTTATCAGCCCTTTTGCATAGGGCAGCGGACACACGGTGGAGTGGATGAGGCTGACCCTAATTACTCCTGACGCAGCTGCTCCCCACAGCCGACTGGAAGCCTGTGGAAGGCCATGGAAATATACTCACCCGTGTTGATTCAGCGTCTCATATTTACACTCATTTCCTTTTCGTGTTTTGGGATTATGTTCAGATTTTCCAGGCTGGAACGTCTAATGCCGAGGGAAAGAGTGAGGGGAAAACGCTCTGAACTTTGCTTCTTCATGAGTAAAACACTTGACACTGTGTTGATGTTCCTAGTGAGAACACAGTGGTGGTCAGCCATCTTATCATGTTCTGTACATCAAGGCAATTTGTAGATTAGATGTGGTGTTCTTCACACAAATGTTCCGCAACACACACAGAGCTGTGTGTGTGTGTGTGTGTGTGTGTGTGTGCAGGAGTAACGAGACAGTAAACAGCAGTGAGTGATGTCACAGCTTCCATGATGCACTACTTAGGGAGGACCCTATTGCTACATTCATATTACAAGTCTTATTAATGAACTAATTCTGATTTTTAGCTCAGATCACATTCATAAATGTAAGTTAACTGTATCTGTCTTTAATGTGAACAAATCTGTCCCTAAATCTGCATTTGCAGAATGATACATTTATTTGTCTACGTCCCAAATGGGTCCCTAAGCCCTTAATAGTGCACAAAGTAGGTCCTTAAATGACTGTTTCTACACCCAGTACTGTACAATAAGTCTAACATGAATCAATTTGTATTCAGCTACCACTCATATGACTCAGTTTGGAAATTTCAGTGCATTATTTTTTACTGCAGAAGCTGAGCCATCTGTGACACAACCTTCATGTCTGCTGGTGTTGGCTGATGAGGCTGCCCTGTGCACAAGTACAGACATAAGAAGACACACAAAATGTGACCTTATTGTTCGCACTCATGTCGCATCCCCACAAATCCAAACGTATCTGATCTAGGACCATGTATGAAAGACATTCAATCTGATTTCAATCTACTACTCTGGGCTCAGCACTGCAGGAGATGCACTATGTAACTTTTTGGAGGAGTGTAGAAACTCTTTCCCACCCACTAAAGCCTCCTCAGAGACAAGAGACAGAAGACAGCTTGTCTTCCCCCTTTTGTGTTGTCCACCATTCTGTTGGTTTGTGTCCCCTATGATAAGCCTCTATAGTCAGTGTCCATCAAGTGCTTGACATAAAATGCTGCAAGGCAGCCAACTGGGTGCTGAAACACACCGTTATTGTTACTCTGAAACCCTTGAGTCTTCATTTTGCGGGTATACTGCCTTGATCAGGTTTGGGTGACAGACAATCCTCTGCCTTAATGGAGCTGAAAGCATTACTTCATACCTTCTTGAGGGATAATTCAGGAATTCAGGTCCAATTACCCCATAACCCCCTAAATTCCCAAGCTTATTACATCCCAAATCTAATTATTCCCAAGCTGTACTGAAAGCAATACAAACGTGGCTACATTGTATTCAAGTTAATGGAAGCCTGGACATAATAGTGGGCTCCAATACACACTCTCCCCTCTGCATATCCTATGTGGTTGTTTCATAACAGTTACATATGGTGCTTTTCCATCGCATGGGTCCGGCTATACACGACTCGACTCAACATGGCTCGGTTCGGCATGCTTAAAGCTTGTCGCTTTTCCACTCCCTGCGAAATGGAGCTGGTGATGTTGCAAAACCCCATCTCTAGAAATTGCTGGCTTTGAAAAACACAACGGTGGTGGTAAAGTTAGGCATTGTTTACTCATTGCGTGTTTGCGTGTTGTTTTTGTATTTTTGGACTGAACACAGCTGGGCAGCTCAGTTCTCACAGATCAGTTCGGCTTTCACTGGAAATTGTCATTGGCCATTGGCCCAAGGAGCATATTAACGTCTTCAAAACACTTTGAGGTAAAGTCGCAAGCTGCCGTCGTGAGTCTGACCAAAATAAATGTGAAAGCTGCTGTAACTAAAAGAGATTTTAGAAGCAGTGGTTCATGCTGGATTTGAATGAGCTCTTCATTTTGTGGTGATAGACATGTCTCTGTCACCAATCAGGGCTCTGCAAGGTTTACATGTCACCATATAGTACCTGATCGGCACAGTTGGAACCCTGAGTGAGCTAGGACTGAAAACTTACCTGGTTCCAGGTAACAGATTTGGCCAGTGCAAAAGCAAAAGATCTGTGCCGAGGCCAGTAGAGTCATGTAGATTCCATGCAGTGGAAAAGTAGTAATAGTAAACTGTAGAGTCCCTGTAGAGGAAATATGGGGCAGGGGGACTAAAGAACCAGCTCTTTCTCCTCCCTCATCATTCATGCATGAAGTGCCCTAATACAAGGAACCCCCCCCCCCCACACACACACACACACACACACACACATACACCACCTCACTGCCCCCCAGGCAGAATCTGACTTCACTAACCCTCACTGCGTGTGTTTTTGTGTGTGTGTGTGTGTGTGTGTGTGTGTGATGGGGGGTTTGGATGGTTTATATCCCACTAGCTGAAGATTGGCACTGTATATAATCGACACTGGTTAAAGGAGCATTTCCTCCATTTTTGGGCCTTTATGAAGTACAGGAAAGTCTGCTGTTTTAGGAGATATGTTTCTGGCCCAATACAGAAGTGAATTTTATGATTAGTCCCATCATGAGCCTCTGTGGTCAGAGTTTTCAACAGGGAAAGCAGTTCAAAAATCACCAAGGCACAAAACTGTTGTGATATTCCCACCTTGTGGACCCCACACAGACACCCTTCATTCCCAGGAAACTACCAGAAAGTAAGGGAACACCAGACTATGTCGACAAGGCCAATATGGCTCTCATTCTTCTCGTTGTGTAGTCTTACACAGTGTGTGTGTGTGTGTGTGTGTGTGTACATTCTTAGTCAAGTCCAGAGGCCCAGGAGCAGATGGAGCTGGACTGGCCTGTCTGGCCTTATCCTGGGTGGGCAACAGTTACCCACTACTCTCCCCTAAACCCCTGGGAGTCTGAGTTGGATTTAATGTCCATACATTGAAAACGCAATCTTCTATGGTTACATTTAGTCCAATGTAAACATCAAATGCATTGGAATGTATAAAATCTAAGAGCACTGGTATATTCTCACTGGGCAAAATGTCGCTGGCAGCCTGTGTGAAATGTGATGTAGAATCCCTGTTTATGTTGGAAAGTGAGTTTAAATAGCAAGAAAGGTCATCCAAAGAGTTCCTTTTTTCCAAGCAGAATTCAATAATAATCAGCAGATGTGGACCGTAATATTTTACTCATGTTCTTAAAGACATGTGCGCTTCATAATGTTTGGAACTAAAGCATTTATTTGTTTATTAGCTGCTGTACTCTATACTGTCACTGATTTTGTGTACGAATTTGATATGTTATGAATGAACAACAAAAATGAACATTTATAAAACTGTATTTTGTTGGTATCAGAAACTCATCTTCAACAACAAACCACATGAACTGAAATATAATTAACAATTCTATTGCATTTATTGCTACTATGATTACACAAACATGCTTTCACAAATCCAAAATACAAAGTGAATGTTGCTCCCACTCACTCCTAAAAAACACATCAGCTCAAACTATAATGGAGGGCTTGTGCATATTTTATACAGTGAATATGAGGGAACACACAACATTTCTAGTCCTATTCTAAATGGTTTGAAACTGCACAGTATGAACATGCACACGCCATGACTCCTCTTGCCACAGATTTAAACCAGGACATTTGCACCAACTGATATTCATAAGGGGCCTGCAGAAAGAGGTTACAGCACACTATCCCAGAACTTGACAGGTTTTCATTTCGCCATGTGAAAAAAGACTGCACATTTTACTGATGTATACAGTGTATAGCAGCAAATAAATTATGTTTGTGTAGTGAACTACATTCTGACCTGCCTTTGTTCCTTGTCTCTGTGTATGCTGTGGTGAACTATTGGTGTTCGTCAGACAGCGCCCCCAGGTGTTCCCTGTTCTGTGTATGATTCAAAGCCCTGTGTCTTCACCACAGTCATGTCAGTCGTTGTGTTACTGTAATGGTGGTTTGTGTCTGTGTATACACAAGTTTATGTTTTGTACTTTTCTAATGCTTTTGTTACCCTGGTGTTTCCCCGCTGTGTACATCAAACCACATACACATCTGCATCCACTTTCCTCTACCTCTTTGTGTAACAGCACTGTAAGTCAAATATTGAGGAATTGATGCATTTCTGTTTCTCAGTAGTACTCTTGCACCTATCACTTATTCATTAATTTTCCATAACTGCTTCATTCTAATCAGATGCCTCTGAAGCCTACCTGAAATCACCGCATACAAAGCAGGAACACACCCTGGACAAGGAGCCAGTCTATGACATCACACGTTCACCCAGTCGCTCACACTCATACACTCACACACTCAAACCGTGGACAGTCCCACACATTCACCCAATCACCCACACATTCAAGCAAGAGATGAGCTGGAGTGTTCCAGAAATAATTATCCAACATTGGTACCTGACCTCACTACAGTTATTGTGTCTGAATGCCAGAATCAGATCCTCACAAAAATGTATCAACAACGTCTTCCTTAGAAGTGCAGTAAACAGAAATACAATTCCTATTAATTACTTTGACTTCAGAAGAAATGAGCCATGTGAATTGCCTCAAAGCTGACTGAGATTCATTGCAGATCACCACCATACCATAAAGCTCCCAAGCATAGGCCCTGGTCCAGATCTGCAGGGTGATGTTTTTCTCACTTTCACTGTAATTTCCACACTGACTACAGCCTTCGTGTTTTATGGTCATTTCTGAATTGCATAATTACTGTGAAACCACACTGGAAAACTACTCATTTCCTGCCTAATTTATCCCTTAAGATAATTTAGTGGAACCACACTGGTAGTTCTCTACCTGCCTATGACTAAAGCCCTGTTATGAAACCGAAATTTTAGAAGTTACACTGACCATATTGCCAGCATTGCTGAGTTCCTAGTTAAATCACTGAAACCACATTTGAGGGCCTTGTTTCTCTGTTCAATATTAAGAGCCCGTTAACAGATTTAAGGGTCTGCTTGATTTCCTTGCTCATGATTTTACAACCTGGTATCGCATCTAAAACATAAACATACTATTTACATCCAGTGGTGGCACTGTTTCACGACATAAAATCAAAGTTCCTGTTATGTACAACCAAAGAAGATCTACAAACACAGCAAAGTCAAGGCAAGGCAAGGCAAGGCAAGTTTATTTATAGAGCACCTTTCATACAGAGCAATTCAAAGTGCTTTACAGAAGAAAAACAGTTAAATTAAAAGCCAGAATAACATCATAAAAGTCTAATAAAACAATTACATAAAAAAAGTAAAATGATTAAATTCAAAATAATTAAACAATTTAAAATGATACAGTAGAAGAAAAGAAATAATAGCATTAATAATAGATAATAGCAATAATAATAAATAATAGCAATAATAGAAGCAATAGCATTACCCAATTGCTACATTTTTCTGGATCTTGCAATTAGGTTTTCAGGTTAAGTTTGAGGTTAGGGTTGCGTTTAGAACTACAGTGAGGTTTAGATAAAGTTTTAAGGCTGCTTTTTCACACTGCATTGCCAGATATTCACATCTCATTCACACTGAAACAATCCCAAATCCATAGCAATAAGTAGTTTGTAACCACTATACTGTAGCATATAGCCGACATACATAATACACTGAAGATTTATGTTTGCTGAATAGTGGCATGAAGTATATGGTGTTTAAGTGACAGAGTCTGTGATCAGACAGTAGCAAGCAAATCCAAATGAGGTAATGTCCAAAACTGTTCCCCACCCTATTGAATTCTTGTAGCTATTATAGTGCATTTTTATAGTGAGTAACATAGGGAATAGTGAGGGGGGAGGGGGACATTTTGAACATTACTACTGACTTTACACCATCATTTTAAAGCATTGTATGCTATTTGGATTTATGATCACTAAGCAAGCTCCTGTCCATGATGTCAGCATAATAATACATGCAAGTTAAATATAGATTTACTTAGCATTTTTATAACTTTAGAATTTAAGAGACAGAAATAAGGAATCTTTTATTAGAATTACAATAATTACTGCTCTTTTAACTCTAATAAATCAAAATAAGAGATTGTTACTAGCCTGTTAGAGTTTCTCTTTGAGATTAGGCAGGTACAAATATGTTCATTTGAGGTTTTACAGATTTATGGTGCTTATTTCATTTATTTGATGTAATGCTGGGTTTTATGCCGTAAAGGTTTCCAAAGAAAGCACTGATATTCTACCCAGGAAAAAGATTTTTTTTTTTTTTTTTTTTACTTGTCCTGGAAAGCCTTCAGCTCAAAGGCGAATGGTGCTCATTGTTTATTGATAGTTAACAGCATCTCTGCAAGTTAGTCCATTTGTTTTTGCTGTAACAACATATGCATGATGTTTATAGCTCTAGTATAAAATAGGAACATGAGTCATGAGCTGCACTGGACGTGGCAATTTGTGACCCAACACCCTTCTCCTGTTGCACTGAAGGAAAGGTGGTGTTGGGTTTTGGGAATGATAGTAAGGTGTGTGTGTGTGGGTTTGGAGACCCTTTAGCCTGAGGAACAGAGAGCAGAGGGAAGCAGAGAGAGAAAAACAGGGCGGGAGAGAGGGCAGAGATTTCAGGCCAGATTATGTCAGTTCAATCATTCTCACACCCACTTTCCGTTTGGTGAACGAAACCACAAATAAGGTCTGAATTGAGCCGATCAAACGGGACACCTCTCGCCCCCGCACAAGGGTCCGGGCTTAGGCCTGGTCTCGGGCCGGCGGCTGGGGGTTAGGGAGGGTAGAGACAGGGTCCGAGAGCTGAGCGCTTAAGCAGACAGCTTGGCTCCAATAGTAATGACTCATGGCTGTCTGTCTGCCTAGCCGTGAGGGGCTTATATTTTATTATGATGCTAACAACTGCTTCATTCACATAAAGCATAAGCCCCGTCATTTTTGACTGCTAGGAGCCGGGCTTTCCAAGCCTAGCAAAAGTCTCACATACACATATCTTACAGAACCAGTAGTGGCTAAAAAAAACATGGCTAAAGGAGATTGTGTAAGGTGCAGTTTTACTCATACCCCAAACTCGTTCAAGCCCAGATTTGTGTACTCTCTGATGCCTGGCGATTAATTGATGCTGTTTAGCTGTTTCCAATGAATGGAAGTTAAAGAATAAGCATCAGCTCAAGCATAAGATATTCACTGCAGACAAACAAAAACAACACTGTAAAACACTCAACACATTTTCATTCAATTGGTAATGATAACCTTACATTTTAAGTTGGTCGAACTTGTATCAATGTATCAAGGAAACTTACCTCTTAAATTCATAATGCATTTGCCAGCTAAAAAAATGCTTTGAAATTAGTTACTGTCCAAATAATATCATAAATGCTGTGGCCCTTTCAGAGTAAAAGCCTCCTCTATCACAACAGTAATAGTGTCAGATACGTCTTCCTCAAAACTGCCATCTGTTATTTCCAGAATAGCCATTTTTATCCCTCTTTGATCCCACTATAGATACAGACTACAGATTAGCATGTGAGACCATCCAAAATACGGTCAAATTAAATACTGAAAAGCAGTTGGTGTTCATTTTAGCTACCACACACTGTTACAGATTAGAATACATCGCTAACATGTAAGTACACCATAATTCATATTTCAGCTACTTTACAGTGCTGCCACTAAAGACGATGAAGTTAAGTTGTTGACACACAGCTTTTATAAAATGGGACACTGTGCACCAGAACCTAAAGCCACCATGATCAATGCTAGGCACTGGCAAGAGGAGTATAAAGCCTCCAGGCACTGGCGTGGTGGAGCTTCAGGAGTAGCTTATGTACTACCTACTGATCCAGAACTTATTATTCAACATCAGTGTCTGACTTTATTAATGTCCTTTCAGCTCAATGCCATCAAATCCTCACAGCTATATTAAAACAAACATCTAGAAGCTGTTACTGAAGGAATGGCACTTATGTTAGCATGCAAAATCTTAATACAGTTTGGATATGTATCATATTTCTCCTTTGGGGTGTGAACCAAAACCTGTCCCACCACTGGTGCCATCATATTAGCTCTTCTCGGAAACAGTTCAGACAATAGCATTGTCAGCCAAGACTCTCTATCATGCAATTTCAGGAATACATGGAAGCTGCTTTAGGTCTGGCCAGTTGCACCAGTGTTATGAATCATGTATGCATAAGGTTGTAAAGAGGAATTTATAAGGTGTTAAATGACAAGTAATATACATAATAATGCCTGGCAGAAGCCTGCAGTTTCTTAAAAGTTGATATAATTAGACAGATTAAGCTACAGTCACACTAGACATTTGTAGTTTGTGTCACTCTGTGAAATAGGCAGGGCTACGGCGGGGCCAGAAGATTGGTGACTCAAACAGTAATCAATTTTGGTGGGGGTTATCTCGAAACATTTAACTTACCAAACATGTAAATAAACTGTAAAGAAAAAAAAAACACCAGAAAAGATATACCATCTAATCCATCCTCCCCACTGACAGCAGCAGGCCACCTCATGCTTATGCAGCATGTTTAGTATACACATGATTGCAATTGCAATTTTGCTACTGTACACACCCTGCCTCACCTCACTTCAGGTCACCTCAGCCAATCCAGCAGCAGTAAAGTCTGATGTTGTGAAACTGTGTGTTAAATAACTTGAAATTCACCCTGGACATCTGCAGCGCCAATGACTCACCATTCAAATCAATGTGATATTGGTAATGAAATAAACTCAAGTGTGACTTTAGCTTAGCACTTTTTAAAACACAAAGAAAAATAATAATAATAATAATAATAATATGAAGAAGAAGAAGAAGAAGAAGAAGAAAAAGAAATGTCTTTAATAATCCCTTGGAGGAACTGAGTCTCTGCGTTTAAAAGTGACATTCATGATTTTAATGATAAAAAATATATGTTTTATAAATTTCTGAAGTTGTTCCTCACAATTTGCTAGCTCTCCAGTCTGTTTGCTCACTGCAAACCATTCTAATGTGTTTTACAAAGCCCCAGTGTAACAAAGTATCTCTGTCCATATGCTACGCTCTCTTCATGTTAAAAAAACATGAACCAAGACAGGGATATTGCACTATTCCTGCTCCATATATGGGTAATATTGATTTTATTTTATTTTTACTGTCATTTGGAGTTTTTGAATAATGAATAGACCGCCTAATGTTAAAAAACATGAACCAAGATGGGTATATTGCTCTATTCCTGCTCCATAGATGGGTAATATTGATTATTTATTGCTGTAAATGGAACTAATGTTAACTGCATGAAAGTAAACACTACAAACTTAATGGGTAAACATTTCTGTAGACATACTGTTCTACCTTAAAATACACAAAGTCGAAGTAGGCTGCCAGGTATAGCACTCAAGGAGCAGTTGGGGGTTAGTTGCCTTGCTCAAGGGCATTTCAGCTATGGATAGAGAGGGATAAGAAAGCATGTATTTCCTTCACACCTCCCCTGTCCTGGAGATCAAACCAGTGACCTTCTGGTGTCATTCACAATTTTAATTTTAAAGTCAAAATTGCCTGAAAGTTAAGCTTTATATGACTATATCATATCAGGTTTTGCAATGTGTTATAACCTATTAATTACAATAGCAAACATTATAAAGCAAAATTATCTTCAATGTTATTATGAGCACATTACAAAGTCATGCCCTGTTGTATTATGAATACTTATACATGTAAGTTAAATGCTTAAGAGCAATCATTGCCAGATTTTATAAGATATTACATGTGCCATGTTGTGCTTTAATCATTTCTGGTATAATTTCTACAACAAATTCTACATTTCTAACATTTATTAAGCAAAGATCTAGGGGACACATGAAAGAGCTTTGTACTGGGCTTGAACCACATCTGAATCATTACACAGCAGCACCGTGGTGTTCAGTTCCTGTAGATACACGTGCTGAGCACAGCTGGACCCTGGTCAAAGAAGAGCCACTGTGAAGCTCTATTTGACCCAACACCCATTCGCTACTAACCTACTGTGAAAAATCCCTGTCAAAATCCCCAGCTCTCCAATAACCTCCACACTCTGGTCTGGACCACAGGCCGGATACGTGGGCAGATGGACGCTCTCCAAAATCAGGCTGATTTCACAGCTGAAGCCTGGAGCCGGGAACTTTCTCCTTTTCTGGCTTTGCCATGTGCGGCTGCACACAGGCCTTCTTTCCAGCATTGTTCTCTGGAAAAAAAAAGGGGGATCATCTTACCTTTCAGGAAAATGGAAGCAAAAAACATGCAAATTAAAACTATTCAGAACTGGGTGAGAAGAACAGGAAATAGAAAGATGCAGGGAGAGAGAGAGAGAGAGAGAGAGAGAGCGAGAGAGAAAGCTGCATTTGCTTACTGTACACACATCCCACACTGAATCACTGCTATGACAAGAGTACATGAACTGTTAAATGATCTAATTTACAAGTGCATTGTGTGTGTGGGTATGTGTGTGATGTAACTGTTATGGATCTGATCTTCAGCCCACATTTGAAACCAAAATGTATTTAGTTGGTATTTCTGTCATTGTAGGGTAGTTCTTTTTAACAAAAAAACAGGATACAAAATGCCCTTATACTTTGACAGATAACAGAAGAATGAAAGAAAGAAAGAAAGAATCATTTACTAAGTCTTCAGTGTCATGAGGATCACTCAAATTCAAGTTTTTCCAGCTCCTTGTTTCTCTCAAGTAGCTAAATTACCAATAAATTAAGCACCTACACACATCTACACACTCCAACATTCCCCCAATTACTGCACCAACCTCACTTCCACCCACACATACCCTCCAGCAAGACTCCTTCTCTTGTACTTTCACACCCATACCTCAAATATCAGAATGCAAATCAGAATTCAAATTCAAAACTGACTGACACTCATATTTGAGTTCCCGAACAATAAATCTATACTTCTACTTATACACACAGAATAAACAGAGAAGCCAAGGTCTTATATTTATTGAATTAAATATTTCTTCTTCTTCTTCTTCTTCTATTTATTAGAAGTAGTAGTAGAAGCATCTTTATTAGAAAAAAATGGTACTTTAAAAACTTTAAAATAAGACTACATTGATACATGTCTTATGAAACCTGTTTATTACATGGTTATTAATTAGGCAGCAAAGCCCTTAAAACTCATTAATGATCTTTTAGATAGAAAGGGTGGCAGTGACCTCTTTTTTTTGTCTGACAGTGAAAGTGTCATATAACTTACATAAATTGTTATGGTAAAGAATTAATTTCTTAAAGAAGTCATTTCACATGTTTAGATACACTCTACGTTTGTATGTACAAAGAAAAAGACCCCCTGTTGGTGGTTAATTTATTAAACCTTGTAGTTAAATGGTTAAACATATTGACAAGTATGTGCTGGAGCTTAAAGGGTTAATGTTGACTGGTGAGGTCCGTATTTGGCAAGATCTGAGGTTTAACAGTAGATGGATGTGGATTCACTATTTAGCAAGCAACAGTTCATTGTTGCCCTCTCTGTCTATGTGCTATACCTAGTTATTAATGCACTTATAACATACTTCTAAAGACTTCTAATGCATTAATAACACTTTTAGTAAACATTAACAAACAGTTTTATAAACAGATTTATAAACTTTTAGTTTACTTTTTGTGTAGTCTTATAGGAAAAATAGTATCAACATTAATATTGTTTATTTTAAATAGTGCCTTTCATACCCAAATCACTTTACAATTAATAATAATAATAATAATAATAATAATATATAATTTCAATAAATACATGTAATAATTAACATTAGTAGTGATACTATTATGACTAATAATAATAATAATAATAATAATAATAATAATAATAATAATAATTTTTAATGTATACAGTATTATACAACATTTTTCATACCCATATGAAAGTTTTGCTCACATATGTATTTATATAATAAAATAAGAGGAAGAAAAAAATGTTCATGTTATATTTTGAGTAACAAATATATGTTAAAGTGCTGCAGAGCTCACTAGAAAAAAAATCCTGATCCCTTAGAGAATTTGACTAGTGCTGAAGTACAGCTCTGGATGAAATGAAAGAGACTTCTATGACAACTCTGATCCAGACTTTGGCTCAGTGATGTGATATAAACTCTGCATATTCTGCGTTTTGAGTTACGGAAGTTAGAAAATGTACTTGGATAAAGTTACACGAAGAGACGGGCACTGGGAGGGCATGGAGATCGGAGAATGGTGAGTAGTGAAGGGTAGTAGTGTTCAGAGCCAAACACACCGACAATGATTTGAATTATCAGCCAGTCTAGACATACGAAAACACACAGACACACTCACATACTCTCTCTGACCTTCACACACACACACACACACACACACTTTACCCAGAGTTTTCCCTACAGGTCACATCAGTACAGAGCATGTTCTCTCACAGTGACACCTGGAGTGATTCACAGCCCCAGTGATTTCATCGTTCCTGTGGTTAGCCACTATTAACAGACTGTTAATTACACTGATGAGTGTGTGAGAGCGCTGTAGCTGATCGGTGGGGATTGTTTTGTTTTTTTTAGGTAAACCGAGTGGTCACAGACACAAACAGGATCTTATCAGGCAGATCAGGTATGTATGAGAAAGTGATTCCCAGCCAGTCACTCGCCCCTAGATAAGGAGGTAGAAGTTTCCAGTTTGTGCTGCAGGCATATCCTGCTACTAATACTGACCTGCTTTTGTTCCTCTGCTCCTCAGGGCACAAGAACAACAACTTCGAACTCACTCTGTCACACCCCATCACAAACACAGACAGAACGCACCAGCGTACGGCTCTCTGCCACACCCATTACATTAGGACAAATATGTACACGGACATAGGCCATACATTCAGCTTAGTGCAAGAGACACCGGCATCTAATGAACAATGTGAGTGTCACCTAAACTTGACTGAAAGCAAGGCCAGTTAAAGACATTCATTCATTCATTATCTGTAACCGCTTATCCAGTTCAGGGTCGCAGTAGGTCCAGAGTCTACCTGAAATCACTGGGCGCAAGGCGAGAACACACCCTGGAGGGGGCGCCAGTCCTTCACAGGGTGACACACACTCACACATTCGGACACTTTTGAGTTTCCAATCTGCCTACCAACCTGTGTTTTTGGACTGTGGGAAATAAATGGAGCACCCAGAGGAAACCCATGTGGACAAGGGGAGAACACACCAAACTCCTCACAGACAGTCACCCAGAGCTGGGCTCGAACCCATAACCTCCAGGTCCCTACCTGCTGTGCCACCATGCCGCCAGTTTAAAGACAGAAACTCTTTTATCAGTCTTACTTTCAACCCACGAACAACACAATATTTGTCTGATGTTATTTGTTCAGTTTGAATGATCTATAGAACAGAATAAAATAAACAGAGAGAGGCTGGAGGTGTATACAGTAGAGCCACTTTATCTGAAATGACAGATCACCATTCAGTATGTTTGCTCAAAGCAGGAGTGGTCTTTGTGATCCAAAATAACCATTCATCATTAATGCCTGATCCTGATAACATGCTCTCGATTCTCTTGTTTAAATGCCATTAAATCATTACATAAAAGCTCACTAGATCACTAGATTAAGGCCTACACAGAATTATAGAAGCTTTTACTGCAGCAAAGATGGACACAATGGCCATTAACACCCTTTCAGTACATTAGCATTTGGCCGTATAGTAATAATTACATATTATTTGGAGTGTAGTTAAATGTTTAGGTGTCAAGACATACTGCAGCAGGTGTTTCTCAGCCTTTACCATCAGGGTCAAAGGTCACACAGAACCATTCTGTATCACTCTTTCTTAGCGCTTTCCCACCAACATGGAACTGGTTCTGTTCCTGTTTGTGAACCTAATTTGAAACAGTTTGGATAGTTTCCACCAAAGTAAAGTTGGTTCCGAGCTGGAACTTGACTGACTGTCAACTTAAGGATCCTCCAGAAAGAGATTGGAGCCTTAAATAAAGCATTACTGTGCAGTGAAGACACATTTACATAATGTGTGTTATATTCTCCTTGATGGCAAATGTGTTTTCTGTGGATGTGGTCAGCACAACTTAATGTGTATTGAATAGCTTTGTCCATCTGCTGTTCTCACTGATCAAAAGCTCAACCCACATATCTATAGCTTATCTAGTGCTGAATTCAGCCACAGTGATGCTGGAACCCAGCCCCTGAGTTCTTTGGGTGGAAGCAGTAAACAAAGCTCCATTTTAAATATAAAAAGTCTCTAAGGTGGGTCCCCCAATAGTACACTTATGGCACCTTTCCACTGCATGGAACCAATACTACTCTACTCAGCCACTGACCAAATCTAGCACCTGGTCCCTGGAACCGGGTTAAGTTTTCAGTCCCAGCTCGCTCCGGGTTCTAACAGTAGATAGTGGTTCCTAAATGCACAGCAAATTCACCAGTGTTAAATCAACACTATTAGTGTAAAATTAACACTGTTAGTGTAATAATTTAACACTCTCAGTGTTAGGATAACACTAATAGTGTTAATTTACCACTGGAGAATTTGCTGTGTGGTGACTTGTAAACTCAGCAGTGCGCTGATTGGCCAGAGAGACATGTCTATCACTACGGAACTGAAATTCAGCACAAAACACTGCTTGTAAAATCTTTTAAGTTACAGCAGCTTTCACATTTATTTTGATCGGACTCACAATGGCAGCTTGTAACTTTACCTCGAGGTGTTTTGAAGAGGTTTATATGCTCCTTGGGCCAATGGCCGACAAAAAATGTGAAAGCTGAACATGCAACACGTAACTGTTCTGTGAGAACTGGGGCGAGGAGCTGTGTTTAGTACCAAACAACAAAAACAACACGATGTGGTTTTCAAAGAGAGCATTTCCTGTTCGAGGCGGCATCACCAGCTCCATCTCATGGAGGAGCTGTGCCAGTGGAAAAGCGACAAGCCTTAAGCATGCCTAGCCGTCCCCCTGTAGTGGAAAAGAACAATTAGTACAGTTAAACTGGGGAAACATTGGACTAGGTTCTGGAGAAGAGACTGTAATGTACCATCACAGTTCACAACTGCATTTAAAGACCACTGCTGTACCACTGTAAAAATATTTACACAGTCTGTACCTTTAGTGAACATCTAAAAGGTGAGGTTCTCTCTCTGTTCTCATCACCTGTGACAACCTAGCCCTTTCTCACCTGTCCCCCTCCCTGTCTCCATGAGGGCTTGCCCTTACACCTCTCTTTCTCTCTCTCTCCCTCTCTCTCTCTGACCTGCCCTTCAAAAATACACCACAATCCCATTAAAGTGCGTTTTCCACATTCCTGTGCTGTCACTCTACCCTGGCTGTTTACTGGCCCTTTCATGGGACGTCCTGTCAGCTCTCAGCACTGCTGTGAAGGTATGGGGGGAGTGTAGACCCCTCCTTTCACCTGCACAGGTAGTCATTATACTCATCACTCTTGCAACCTGCCACACTCTGCCCTGTCAACACGCCTAATCCAGACTTCTAAAAGCCCTGGGCCTCCTCTTTAAGCTCCCACTCTCAGATCCACAAGTGCCTTTAATGCCAAATGAAAGTTTTGTGGACAGATGGTGAGGTAATTTGATAAGCTATGGCTCACCACTGTTTTTTTTTTTTTCTCTTTGGTTGTCAACAGGAGAATCTAAGGCTTCTGGCAGTTAAGGAAAACACTGGCTTGGTCAATAAGGTCAATAAAAATACATTAAAAAATATATACAGAGGGTCAGTTACCTTAAAAAAAACATAAAATCCAGACTAAAACAGCTTTTAATCACAAATAACTGATCACGAGTGTTGGCATAATAGGTAGTGTTTCCTGCCAAACAGCTCTAGGGGCTGGGTTTGATCCCCTATTTGGGGTCTGTGAGGGTCTCCAGCTGCTCTGTTTTAAACACAAATGTTCAGAGTTGGATTGGCTGTGTGAAATTATCCATAGGTGTGAGTATGTGAGTGACAGGATGAGTGTGTGATGCCCTGTGATGTCCTTATTAACCATTATTCATTCACATTCTGTAACCACTTCTCCCCAGTCAGGGTCATGGAGGGTCCACAGCCTATACTGAATGACTGGATGCAAGGCAGAAATGCACCCTTGGCGCCAATCCATCACAGGGCATTATTAGTCGTCACTCATAATATTATAGCAATATAAAACCTTAATCATACATGCTATAACATACTTCTGTGTGTTAGGATCTACATAGCAATTGTGTGGTCTTCAGCAACATTTTCAAAGGAACAAGTAACCCCAGTAGACAACAATATATTCAAGAAATTGCACAGATCTATAAACTCTTCCTATTTCCATTATCATAAAGAGACTAATAAGCTTTATTCTGTATTACCTAACAAATTCACAGTGTTTCCACCTTTATAACAGCAGATCTAGTGGCAGTTTAAAAAGCAGTTGTTGCTACTCATTTGTCTGGAAAGGGTTACAAGGGCATCCCATATCAAAATGAACTTCCCCATTCTACAGTGAGAAGGAATAGTTTACAAAAGTAAGAGCCTTCAAATTCAGTCCAAGGTCAGACTTCATAATTCCCAGCAACATAAAGAAACACCCAAGAGCTGTATCACACAACTACCTCTGTGAGCACACTAAATTTGCACCCGTTAAACTGGCTTTTATGAAAGAGTGAAAGGAAAAAGCCCCCTTTTCTCCAAAATGTCCATGGCAGCCTAACTTAGGTTTGCAAAACTGCATCTAAGCAACCCACTGAAAGTCTGAAACAATATCCTTTGTAATGATGAGGCCAGGGTGCAGATGTTTGGTCATCACACAGCGTATCACCACAAACACCACAGTTGTCAAGCAAGGGGGTGAAAGGGATATGAGTGGGGCTTGTTTTGCAGCCACAGGACCAGCGAAACATAAACATTGAGACAAATACGAGGCCATCTATCCAGTAGGTTAACATGAGCTGAAACAGAATCATGGAACAGGACAATGATCCTAAGCACACTCACAAATCAACATCTGAATGGCTTAAGGGGAAAAAAATAATAAGAGGATCCTGTAATGTCCAAGTCAAAGTCCAGACCTCAAACCTATTGAGATGTCGTGGCAAGATTTTAACGAGGTAATATAAAACACCTTGTTCAGAACAACAAGGTTTCAGCCCGTTTCTTTAAATGAGGAGTGAGGGATGAGGAGCAGGAGCTCTGGTTATTTAGTTTAATTTAATCACATAAGCATTCAGCATTTGCATTGTTTTAGAGGGGGACGATTCTAAAGTGTCTGCGCTATACAACATCAGAATCACTCTTTTTTGGCCGTGTTTACTGATCTAGGCAGACCACACAAATCTGAATGACATATTTCACAATTTGTGGGTTGGTAGGCTCCAGACCTGCAAAAAAAATAATATATGTATGCAGACAATATTTTAAGGGCTGGGTCAAAGATTTATTTAACGTTACATTTATATAGCGCCTTTCTAGAAACCCAAGAACGCTTTACAATCAAAAGGTGTTGTGGAGTCAGTTACATTCTGAAATCTGCAGTGATTTATTTTTTGTAGTTGTCTAGGGTTGCTTAGAATTTGGTGAGGACCACACAACAACACAAAAAAAGAAGTGAAGAACTGAAGGGGATTTCTTTTCCCTACAAAATCAGTATATACTGTATATACTGGACGAGGAACACAAAATCTAACATCAGGTATCCATGGGTTGCAAGTGACATCATTGTATATAGTAGCTGCCATATTGAGTACTTACTCATTACTCAAACACACAACTCAAATAACAACTGTGATGTTTAAATTGTTTTGGTTCTTTTAAACACTTTTAAAGTTCTCATTTAGACACTAATAATAATAAAAAAAATGTATATATAAACAGGATCCCTGACCCATTTATCCATGTCATATTTGTAGAGAGCCCTGTTTGTCTTTGTCAGTCAGTAGAGGAGCTTGTCCCAAATAGCACCATACTCCCTACACAGTGCACATCACAGATAATAAAACTAAAAATATTGTACCCAGACAATGCAGTAATGTGACAGAGAAATGGGAACCTTATAATAATAAGGTTATATATATGATTTTATTATAAATAATAAATAATAACAATGCATATATTTATAAATAATAAATATAATGCACTACACAGGTGAAGAAGCAATTCATTTATGATCTACAAAATGTCCTACAAAAGGTGTAGGGAGACAATTTGGATTCAGCCTCAAATTCACCGTGGTGTGGAATCATCTCTAACTTTCAGAGAACGAGGACTACTTTATTAAAATCGAAGCCAAAGTCGAGAAATAATTTAGGCAGACAGTTGAGATAATACATTACCCTCCAAAAATCTGCTACACTCTCTGAGTGCAGGGACAGTGGGAAAGGATTATTTACCCTGTAAACTGGGGGAAAAGAATGAGAAGTATACGTGGTTTGTGGTTTTAGTCTCTTACACAACGAACCAAAACATGAGTGAATTAACATGATTACTGAAACTTGTATATGATCTGTGTATAAATAACTCACAGATTTGGTCAAAGAGAAGAGAAACACAATGGGGTCTAATGTGCTAACAGTTTTCCATTAAATCCTATCATGAAAATGCTAATATAGCTAACAATTAATAAAAAATTTTTCTCCTCATTATGCAACACTGTGGGACCTTTTACCCCCTGACACGAAGATGCATTTGGCCTCTGTGCTTTGTGGTGTTGGGAGATTCTCTTCGCACAGAGGAGCTGTGTATGAAATAACATCTATCCATCTTGTGACATGTACCATTTCTGTTTCAGAACATTGTGATGGTCAACAAGGTCAAGCCATGTCTGTAAACTTCTGCTAATTCCACATTTCTTCTGAAATTAATATTATTTAGGAATCCACATTTAATCAAATAGTTGCTCTTTTCCGTGTGTATTTCATGGCATTCAACCATAAGAGCATTAGTGAAGTCAGGGACTGATTGTGGATGATTAGTTCTGGATCACAAACCACACTTTAAAACATCCCAAAGATTTTTTATGGTGCTTTGTCTTTTCAGAATACTCACTGCTGTCTATCCCTCTAGTGCATGCTTGTGCAGGTACTCCAGAGCATCCCATTCTATTATCAATGCTTTGCTATGGAGATTATACAACAGTAATGCAACAATTATGCACAGACAATTGGTCTTAAAGATTCATGTCACAAGTTCACTGTTCTTTCTTTACCTGACTTCATCAAATGCTTTCCTTCCACACCTCCAGCCAGGTGCTGGCCCATATCAAGATATCAAGTGTGTGTGTGTACTCCATCTGAAATGAGGATGTGGCCATGGCAGGTAACACTCAGACCGATGTCAGTGAGAGTTCATCCAAGTGGAAGAGGGACGCTGCCAACTCAGTCAAGTCTGAACACACACCAGCGGGAAGCTTCACACATTCCCTCTGTTGTCTTATGCAACTCAGCAGGCTTTCAGGTGCCTGACAGATCTAAGAGAAGTGGGCCTGCCAAGTACAAGCTGGAGCTGACCCACGGTCTTGCATTTGAACGCAGCTTTCCTTCAGCTGAAGAATGAGTGACCTTGCGGATTAGCTCTCAGCATCTCGCTCTGCCTCGCAGGGAATGGAGGTGTGCTGATGATCTGCTGGATTGATGCCAGAGCCTGTCTCAAGGTTCAGACAGGTGAAGTGGCTTCATGAAATGGCCTGTACAGATCTACAGATTCAGAGTCAGCCTCCTTTATCTCCCTCTACTGGCTGCATAAAACACCCTGGAGCATGGAGTCGGGCATCTGTGTAATCGGGGCATTTGCTGAACAATCTTAGGTTAAATAAGAGATTGACAACATCTAACCATCTTCACTACTGCCCACATTCTGTGTTTTTCTGTGCTTCATCACAAATTATCAGCTCATTACCTTTTTTTTCCAGGTAGGAATAAACCAACAACCAGAGCAGGGCAATGGTACTGAGGAACAGAGAGAAATTTAAAGTGGGCATATCATAATTTTTTTTTCCAGGGCATGTGCACATTATTTTTTGGGGATCTAGAATTCATGAAACCTCAGTCTGTCTAGGACAAGGCTGGAAACCACTGTTGAACATGTGTGACCTTCAGGCCTCAGATGGCGATGCATATCAAATTGTAAAGCTACCGTGATGAATATAGTCACATTGGCTGCCACTTCATCAGTAAATACAACTTAAAAGTCTATTACACAAGGAGAAAATCATACATCACCTCTATGCAGAAATGCCAATGTACACCAACAGAGTTCCACCCTAGCGCTGAGAAACCCTCAGATAGTGTTTGTGATCTCAGTTTAAGCTTTGACCTAGTTCTTGCCTTTCAGCTTGTGGTTTTGCTTTTAGTTGCTCTTAAAATGTGCTTTTCTCTGACAGTGTAACCTCACTCGTCTTTGATCTCCACTACACATAAAAGATACTTAAATCTAGGTTCATGCTTATATAATGGCATGCCTTTTCATCCCTGTAAAAACTAAAACAAAAACAGCTTCCTAATACTTGGTCACCAAAAATTAAATGGGATTAAGTTGAGTTTGTGATATTTTTCAGATGTTTATGATCTAAAATACACTAAGGTCAAAAGTAAGATCAGGTGTTTTAACCACACCCACTGTTTACAGGTTTATCAAATCTAGTACATATAATAATAAAAAACAACATCTTTGAAGCACTTTTCAAGAACCCAAACTACTGAAAATGTTATGACACAGAACAAACAGTATTGAAGGAAAAACAAAATCACAGCAATACAAAGAGCACAAAACAGCACAAAAAAGAAACAAAATCACGACTAAACAGAGGTCAGTGTGCAGCACCAAGCCACAGGATTAAAATGGGTCACAACATCAACACTCATAGTAAATAGTAGCGGTTTTAGCAGCCCAGTAGCTGGAAATGGACTACAGGGTCAGAACAGCACCAGAGACTACAGGTTGCCAGACAGTCATTGAGGATGTTCTCCCCTTGGCCATCACCAGGAGCAGCGACAGAAAACGGTGCAGGTGCTCTGCTGGAGACACACCACAAAGCAGCAGCAATTAGGACTCACTCTATCGGCCGATATCGGCCACAGCAGGAAACCAGTCACAGGCAATGGCAGCAGGCTCCTCGATCTACAGTCCCAGCAGACAGTCTAGTAGACAGTTACCAAACAGTGGTGATGGAGATGGGCTCCCCTGGTCATCTGGTCCAGCTATTAGCATTGGACATAGCAAACAGCTAACAAGGATACGCCCAGGTCAGACCTTACAGCAGCCACCAGGAGGAAAACCAGTCGCACTCAGGTATATAGCAAAAAATGAAAAAACTAAACACGAGTGAGATACGCTCAGAAGCAGCAGTCACCAGACAGATGCCAACATGTACTGGCCCATCACTGACGTCAGACAGACATGTGATGCAGAGTAGCCACATCTTCAAACGCTGGGTTTGGTGGATGATAGGAACATGCTACCTACCACAATACATAGCCAATAGTAACATTTGGAAGATTTAACCATATTATCTCCCAGTAATTGAGGACTGTAAATTAAATTCAGGGTGTGGAGTTCTATGCCCTCACGTGCACACTACACTCTTCTGTAGTGCAGAGGAAGGGGAGTAGGTGGTTCTCCTCAACTGGAGAGTGCTGCCTGTTGAACAGACAGTCTGAGGCCATATAGCTATCAGCTGCTGGACTGTTGCTCCAGCCAGTCTGCCTGCAGCATGTCTCTCTGGTCCCTGGAAGCCTGCCTCGGGAGTGAGCCTAATCCTGACAGATTACCCTGATCTGCACAGAGACCTCCAGCCTGCTCCATCAAAGCCTGCCGCAGGCTCCGATGCTGGAGGATAAAAGCACTCGACTCTGAAAGCAGGGCCTTCGTGGGGGAGCCCTCAGGAGCTCAGCCTCGAGCGGAAAGGTGCTGATTGAATAGGGCCCACCGAGGGCCTGGGCAATGGCTAGATATGTGAAAGGACTCTGACAGCCCCTTCACAGGGTAAAGGGGAATGTGAAAGCTAAGGTTGGAGGGGATGTGTTGTGGACGTCTACTGAAAGAAGACACCAGTTGTAGTTTTGTTGTTTTGTTTGTTTTTTGATTTTTTTTAAAATAAAGGTTTAAAAATGCTTTAAAGGAAGAACATATTAATGCTTAAGGAAGTCATATTAATGCTTACTAATAACAATTACTATAAAAATAATACCACCACCTGGGTAACAGCATGAAACAGCTTTTATCTTAGCATTTGACCTCCTAAAATGTTCAAGATGACTGATTCATATTAATGATAGAAATTAATTGAAACTTGCACTCTGACAAATCTGGGAATTGGGGTTGACTCTAGACAACTGACTCTGGGAGTTGAAAGTGAGTATACTACATTAAAGAGGGTTTCATGTTTGCTCTGGCTATAGCAGTGATGTTGTCTTGGTTAAGATCCAAGGGAGTAACTGAGTTAATTCCATCAGCTCCAGCAGCAGGAGTTGAGAATCTGTGTAGACTCCAGATATGTCATGTGTAGCTAAATATATTAAAATACTATTGTATTGCCTAATAAATGTTGGGCACCTCATTTAGAATGTGTTGTGTCCGTGGTTCCATTCAACTAAACTAAAAAAATACAGTTCATGCGATATGAAGAACGACATCTCACACTTATTTTATGGTAATATACTTTTTATAACTGACTTGTATATTATGTATTCATTCTTTTATTTTCTGTAATCACTTATCCAATTTAGTGGGAGTTACAGTAGGTCAAGAGCCTACATGGAATCACTGGGCGCAATGCAGGAACACACTCTGGAGGGGGCGCCGGCCCTACTCAGGGCAACACACACTCTCACACTCACACCTAGGGATACTTTTGACTAGCAAGTCCACCTACCAAAGTGTGTTTTTTGGACCGTGGGAGGAAACCAGAGCTCTCGGAAGAAACCCATGCTGACACAGGGAGAACACACTAACATTGTAACAGACAGTCACCCGAAGCAGGGCTCGAACCCATAAACTCCAGGTCCCTGGAGCTGTGTGACACTACCAGTTGCTCCAGGCCCGTCTTTGCATGTATATTATATTCCTTATAATTCTAAAATATATTGAACACCCAAGTATGCTGTTCATTGAGATGATTTGTCTCCCTTGATTCTAATACTCTAAAATTGACCATGGGTAATACCTACTTTTTTTTATGATTAGCTAATTGCAGTGTGTGCAGCTGTTGTTTTTTAGGCAGTCCACAATGATTGGTTATTGGAAGAACCCCATGCTGCCAGGTGCCGTATCTCACACAGTCGTGAGTAGACAGAAAGAATAGCAGAGGACTCCGATCACATCTCTGTGGCAGGCCAGTGTTCAGAGTGAGGCTGGAATACATATGACTGCCTCTCATCACATACTGAGGCCTGTTTGTCAGAAAGTCCATGGCTCAGTTACACAGGGTGGTGTAAGTCCCCAGGTCATTGAGCTTGTAAAGTAGTCTGGTGATAATGGCTGTGTTGAAGAAGGAGTTGAAATCTATGAACAGCATCCAGATGTACTTGTCCTTGTTGTTCAGGGGAGTGGTTCTTGAAGAACCTCATCACAATGAACTTGATGAGTTCATCGGGAAGAGAAGCACTGTTGGATGAGGGTGTTCAACAGGGTGGTCTGTTGTTGTCTGTGAGGGTCTGAATGCCTTTAGACACATAGCATGGGTCAGAATTGTGGAAACGGTCCTTGATGGACAGTTCGCATAAATTTCGCTTTCCTGGGCTTCCGATTAGGAAACATCGCTAAGCGAGAAAGCATCCACCTATTGTGCTGTTTTGATAAATCAACTCAACATGTCTGTCATGTTCCTGAAGAATTCCAGAAAAGCTGTAAACTGTGAAAACAAGTGAAAAGCCTGCTGCTTCTAATGTTTTGAAGTGTTTTAAAGTTATGCTTAAGTAAAATTTTTGATTTTTCACACTGGGTATAGGCATCAGAAATTAATGTGTGCATCCAAGAAAGGCAAATTATATTTTGTACACATTTTACAAATCATGGGACTGTCCTTTAGTAAACCATATCCCAAATCACGAACTCAAATAGAAATCAGTTTGGTCTGACCAGTTTGATTTGTGGGCAGCAATGTTACCCACTGTGCCCTACCAACTGATTCTTGAAATGCTCAAAGCTAAATCTCAGGACCTGATATTCTCTGCTATTCATTATTTACAATAATAAGGTCCAATATCCCATTGTAATATATGTCTATCATTGACTCATATCAGGTTTAGCTGAGGTATTACACCAACACACAAAAACCCAAACCGTCAGCAGGTTCTAACCACTGCAAGGCTTGAAATACATTTTAAAATCACAGAACGTGGCTTTACAGTGAAAGCTATAGGCAGGTCAAAAAAGTGAGTCTAAGCAGTTTCCCCTCAGTGACTGTGTTTTGGGATTTCTCATCCTTTCCTTTCCTCTCCCATAACAATGGAGAAATGAGGAGCAGGGGGAATGGAGAAGGAAGAGATTTGCTTGAGAAAATAAACGTGCGAAATAAACACTGGCTGTATTGGTGTAGGGTTGCTGTAAAAATGCAGGCCTCTCTGCACAGGGACTAAGCACGGTAACCTGATGAGGATAATCATGTTGCTGCTGAAATCCATCCAGGCAGCAGCCAGACACACACACACCCACACAGGAGAGGTACGGGAGAAATATAGGAGAGGACAACAAGGCATGAGTTGTCAAGAAGCGTTGAGAAGCGGAGTCTGTTTTCCCATATCTTTTATTAGCCATTCATAAATAAAATATAGTCTGGGATTATTTTAATTAAATCCTGGAATAAACTACAGACAAGAAACCTCTGAAACAACATTCAACATTATATATATATACATACACACACACACACACACACATTCAGAAACATTGCTAACGTGAACTTCGCTTTTTCCATCTATCGGAGGTTTAACGTCACTATGACACAATTAGCTAGCAACACTAGCATCTACAATTTCAAATCAACCCCAAAGTAGACACATGTGTTTCTATAACAGCCACAGAACAATCCAATCACAACTAAACCACAGTTCCTTGGTGTCATAACTACCACGCAGCTACTAGTTAGTACCACAGCTATCATAGAATACATGTTAGCAATAACTTAGCAACCATTTAGAAACTGTGAGCAAAACAAATGTCACAACTTAACAAGTCTCTAGTATTTCCACACTTTTGGCAACCTCATTGCAGCACATTAACAGTGTATATAACAAGTTAATAAAAAAACCCCGCTAACAATCACCACCATCTATCAGCACCACTGCAGCAACCTGGATTACTGCAGTAACCAGTGTTTAAAAACCAAATAACGTTACATTTAACTACATAAAAACTGCAATAACCCCCCCCCCCCCCACACACACACACAAAATGCAGATAATTTTAGAGAATCATAGTAACTGATCCTTCCTCCTGCGCACAGCTCTAGGTAACCCTAGACCAGGCTGAGCTGCTGACAGTGTATACACACACTCCTATGGGAGAGTAAGAGAGGACAAACACAAAACAAATGACTTCACAAAAAAACACATCCCAACTTTTCGCTGTTCAGTTTAAAAACATGACACATGAGCAACCTCAACAACACACAGCCAATTAACTGGACCCAGGCGTCCAGGCCAAACTCAGTCAGTCCTAAAACCACAAATTAAGTCAGGAGCACACTGCAGTTGTAACCACAATAGTGGATAATGACATATTAGGGACAAATAACAAAAGTCATAATTTAATATGGTGGTAATATTATCAATTAAAATGTAAATATAAAGTATAATCATGGCAAGTTAATGTTATTATATAGTGAATATACTGATATTATTCTTGAAAAATTTCAGCTCAATTATAACAAATTTTATGACCTTAACCCAAAAAGAAAAAAGCCAGAATATTAAAAAGCAACCTTTGTTCTGCTGTGTCTGATTAATTCAAACCAGCACAGAAGACACAATACACCGCGTCAGTGTGTGTGATGATCCACCACCCAAATTATACCTGCTCTGTGGTGGTCTTGTAAGTGGAGTCCTCCTGACCATTTAAGAATAGGGTGAAATGAGGCAAACTAAGTATGCAGAGCATCAGATAGTCTGTAATAGCAGAACTACAAAGTGCTCGCTCCTGTATGGTCGGTGGGGCTGATAAATTATACAATGAATGTAAATAGAAGGAGGATATTGTAATGTTACTATTGACTTGTATTAGCAATGTCCCTAATATGCAATTGTAATATTGACTTTTTTTTTTTTTTTTTGCAGTGTATCTAATAACCAATAATGAAAAAACGTTGTCTTTTTTTCATCACGGTGCTAATGTTTTGTTGTGGTGGTGGTGGTGTGAAGTGAAGCATGCTGGGATGAGTGGGTGCTGGAGAAAGCATCAAGTTACAGTGTGTCCATAAGCAAACTTCTCCTCTCACCTGACTTCTCAGATTTTCTCTCTCTCTCTCTCTCTCGCTCTCTCTCTCTCACACACACACACACACCATCCCTAAAGGCAGAATCATCCACCTGATTCCTCTCTCTCTCTCACTGCGTATATGCATACCTTCTTAACAATAGCTGGCGAGGCTGCATCTCTCCTCAGGCCTGAGATTTACACTCTCTCGTCTGAGCCTGGGAAAGGAAGTACACCTGTAACTCAAGCCCAAATCTCAAGGTTAGTCTGTCACTCAAGCCTCTGCTGCTTACACTCTGTCTCCATTTAGGAGCGGAGACTCTTTCCTGAGCCAAAAGCATTAAATGAAACACCTCAAACACTCACTAGCTTTGAAAACTGCACCTGTAGCGTATGTATGATTGCCATGAACGAGTTTCCCAAAGCTTAGAAAAGAACAGAAATTCCTTTACTCATAAATCAGACGAGCCCTCATGTCTCAAAATGGCCCTAAAGTACAAATGATATGTTTTTCAAGATTCTTAGGAAATTTTAAATGAAGCAATTCACTTCATAAAACTAAAGAGAATGTTAAAATATGCAAACGAATGAAGTTAAAAATACTGTAGAGATATAAGAAAGACACTGGACTCCTAACAACAAACAACAATGTAAGGTCTATCAGAACATCAACAATGTCAGCATCAGATAAACAGTAACAGACCCAGTTCTGCTTCACACCTGATACATGTTTAATTTCATCCATACTTGCACTGTGAGAACACAACTGGGTCTGAAAGGAAGTTCAGCTGCCATGATGTCATTCCTGAGAACAGGGGGGAAAAAAAGGAAAATAAGAATTTTAAGAATGATGTTCTTTCCGCCCCAGCACCCAGACCCCAACATTATTTAATGTGTTTGGGATTATATGAATCAGAAGAAAATGCAATCAACACCTAAGACTGAGGTTTGAAGGTGTGAAAAATATTTGCCCCTGCAAATATCATAAAGTCTCTTAAAATGAATGGAGCAGCAATTACTTTTAGTAAGAGTATTTATTACACATAAACCCCTGGGAAGACATTTTTTGCCACAGCCTTACATTCCTGCAGGAGTGGGCAGAGAACATGAAAACCCAGGGAGTAACTGCAACCTTGAGTTTTCCTCTACTTGCGATCTATTAAAAAAAAAAAAAAAGAGCGAGAGAGACATTATACACAGAGAAGGAAAAGAGAGAGAGAGTGAAAAAGGGGCAATCTGAAAGGTGTAAATTGATCTTGCCATTTTGTGAGCCATTCATTTCCTGGGGTATTGAGTAAATATTATGAAGATATTACTCAGTGTTGCACAGTCAATCCGTCACCCTCCACAAAGGCTCCAGGTTTTAAACGCACTCTGTTCGCTTTGTCATAATTATTTATCCACTCTTTTCTCACTGACGTTCTTTTTTCCCCCTGCCGAGGCCTAGCTTGGCCACCAAAACCTATTACCACCCTCAAGCCCTCTCCTCTACCAGGAGCCAGGAACTGGAGAAAGCCAGCATGTCAGGCGGTCAGGTGGAAAAAGCCAGCATGACAGACACGGCTTAGTTAAAGCAGTCAGGACATCACTAACGCACATTACGCAGGTGCGGAGAACATTAGGGATGCGCTGGAGCCAGGCCCGAGAACAGTAGGGATCTCGCCTTGACTTCTAGGAATTACGCACATAGGTGGTTCTCTCCAGTGATTTTGTATATGTGCTATTAGGTTCCAAATACCATCTATTAGTGCAGATAAATCTCAAAATAAAAACCCCATTCTCATAACACTCCAGTGGAAATGAGCCATTTCACTCCAACTTCAGCAGCTCTGTGTTCCATTCCTGAGGTTTTTTTTCAGGGAAGTCAGTGCAAGACAATACTACTGAACACGTTTCAAATGGCATTAGCAAACATATATCACATGAGTGAAAGATACTAATCATTTTAACATTGTGCCTTAACTACAGGTGATTACCATTAGCACTAGACTTTTATTAAGAAGAATTCACCCACTTTTATGATGTTCTGCATAGAAGATGAAGAAGAGGAATAAAATAAATTAAGCTTCCACATTTAACTCTATCCCTGTGAACATACACACACTCACAGCAGCGGGCAGCCATGCCAGTGCTGAGGAAAAGTTAGGGTTTAGGTGTTTTGCTCTAGAGCATCTCAGCTATGAATGTTAAGGGAGGAGATAGAGTTGTTCCCTCACTCTCCAGACCTTTATTTTTTCTTCTTCCATCAAGTGCATTCAAATATTACAGTCATTCTTTTGAAGATAGCACAGGAAAAAATAACTTGTTTCACATTCCTTTCGAGAGATCATTTTGAAGTCACAGTGCTGGTGATAGGAACCAGAAGCCTAATGTTTAAGGCCTCTAACAGTTCCATGATATGAAGTTGTTACTAACACTGTATCTGACTTTCCACTCGTTTACCATAACCAGCATTACACTGAAAACATGCAGGGGCTTCTCTGGCTGTTCTGGAAAGCAAATACAATGTCTGCATTGATGCTATAGCGAGAGTGACCTCTGCCTGTATGTTTCAATACAAGTGAGCATTTCACATCAAATCAAACCACTCTGAACAGAACTGTTTACATTCACTCGTTCATTTTCCGTAACCACTTCATCTGGTTCAGGGTTGAAGTGGGTCAGGAGGTTACCCGTAACCAGGCAGACAGTAAGGCAGGAACCATCACAGGGCATCACACACTCACCCAGTCACTCACACGCTCACGCATGTGGGTGTTTTCACTCAGCCAGTCCATCACACATCATGAGTTTTTTTGGACTGAAAGCAGAGCACCCTGGAGGATATCCACACAGACACAGAGAGAACACGCATTGTTTGCGTTTCTATGTAATTGAACAGAAATTTTGAAGAAGTGCTGGAATTTCCCCTTGAACCTCAGCAGCCACTGTGGACATGGAAAGTGACAGGCTTGACATGTACACCTTCTTAATCACATGAAAAACACTGGAGAACTTCAGAGCTGTAATCCAGAGTGCTCTGGTAATTGACTGTAGGGGCTTCTCTGTGTAGTCCTGGGTAATTCTGGGCTATTACTCCAGAGCTATACAGCAAATGTGTAACAGGTGATAGATGAACCGCAGGATTCTTTTTGTCCTTCACATTTAAGAGCCTGTCAGAAGGGATACGGAGGGGAGGAACAGTGCCGCAGCCAGCAGAAAAAGAACTAACAAAAAGCCTCTGAGCCTCATCTCAGACTGGCTTTTATAGAGCTCCCGGCTCGCGAGATAATTGGCCAATGGATATTTCAGACGCTCCACTCTCCACGTTCCAAGCTCTCCGGGTCCCGGCCAGCCGGAAGCAAGGGCTTCTGGGATAGATTTATACAGGCTCTGGCCTAAATTGCACATCGGGGTCGACTCTCTCTAATATTAATATTAATTCCTTTTGGACTGCGAGCCCATTCTGGCAAGCCCAGCACGTCTGGAGCTCTAAGTAGTTTTCCATGAACCTACCACAGCACGGAGATATGATGACAAAAACCGCCCTCCCCCCCTCCCCTCGCTCATACCACAGAACTCCACCTCACACTCTCTTCATAAATGCCACAATTTCCTCTGCTTTCCCCCCTCCCCAATAAATGCTAATTTGGAACACTAGAAATAGGAACACAAAGCTGCCTGTTTGACTGCTATTAGATTACAGGGCTATGGGGAAAAAGAGAACAAGCACAAGTATAAAAGACCTCCATCATGATAACATCAGATGAAAAACCTAATCTATTGAATTAACAGGAATAAAACCTAGCCCCGTTCATCATTCCCATGGTTCACACACTACTGGCCGCAGACATATTCAGAGGTTTGAAAAAACTAAGAGCTATTCCACAGATAAGTCACTGCAAGTCATTCAGGTTTTAATGTTCCATTCTGGAGAATGTTACAGCGGCAGACCTGTTCACAGTGGTGATGTTAGGAACCAGACGTCCGAAGCATAGAAGCCCTCATATCGTTGCTGACCAATGATGTATCTCCAAAACATTTTATGAGAAAGGAAAACACCTTCTTAACTGTCTTATCAACATTTTAAAATATTTTATTCCAATAAATAACGTAGTAAACTATAAAATCAACAAAAAAGGAGACATCTGTTTTTCTTTGGACAGTAGCAATATAGTTGCTTAGATGACTTACATTATAGGAATATATATTATATTTATATAATATATTTAATTCAGTGCCTGAAACATGGATTTATGATATGTTTAAACATATTTTCCAATAACATTTTCTTAGAGGTACACAGATGACATTGCAAGTCAAAATAGTCCTCACAGACAATTCGATACTACTATTTTGCAATTATTAAGATTATATCATTGTTGTTGTATCAAAATATTGTATCTCCATGTCCAATATTTAAAAAAAAATTCATTTTAAATCCTAGGGGATGGGGAAGAGCAGGGGCATCCTACAGACTACAGAGAGTGAGGCCAGTTGTGCTCTATAGGACTTCAGAGAGCGTGGCATTGTAACGCAGCAGATAGTGGGTTCCAGTCCTGCTCCAGGTGACTGTCTGTGAGTTTGGTGTGTTCTCCCTGTGTCCGCGTAGGTTTCCTCTGGGTGCTCCTGTTATCTCCCACAGTCCAAAAAACACATGTTGGTAAGTGGATTGGTGACTTAAGTGTCCATAGATGTGAGTGTCACCCTGTGAAGGACTGGCACCCCAGGGTGTGTTCCTGCCTTGCGCCCAGTGATTCCGGGTAGGCTCCGGACCCACCACAACCCTGAACCGGATAAGCAGTTACAGACAATGAAAGAATGAATGAATTAGGACTCAGACCAGCAATCTTCTGAAGATCGGGCCAGTGTTGAGACATCAGTATCACTAAGGAGCACCTAATATATGCATCCTAATACAAACCATAACACAGTTCAATATTATATATAGAGAAAAATATTACATTCCTTTTTTCCTTTAGAAATAGAAGAAAAGTAAACAAAGCTTGAAAATACTAGCTTCCTTTTACCCCACTATAAAAATTAAATCAATATCAGAAATGGTCCATGACTTCAAATCTCTTCTTTTACTTTCACGGAAATCTGGGAGCATTTTTAAAAAACTTACTGTGGATCTACATTATTGGAGATATATTGTGAATAACCTCTGGTTCCTATCACTGCCACTGTAAAGAAATCTGAGCCAACAGATTTTCCTACAATGCACCATTTCACATCAAACCCCTCTGAAGGACTTTGTTTACATCTCAGTTACAGAACAAGGCAGACATTTTAAATTCAGTTTGAACATCAGTGTATCACTTTTTCAGTGTGTACTGGAAGTCTACAATATTTTTCCCTAATAAGCTTAAGCCGTTTATAACACAAGCTTTCTGGAAAGCGTTTGAGACCTTTTCACAGGCCGTAATGTACTTCAGGTATAGTGTGTCGTATACTCTCTGAACGTCTGTAAAGAATCACATTCTTATTTTCTCAAGGGTCCTTCTGTTCTTATCGCCACCAGGCGCAAAGCTGTCAGCCCTGTCCGTTGCACCGACTCAGGGTCAGATCCAATGCTCTTTTCTTTACGGACAGATCAGCACAGATCTGATCCGAGATCAGTCATCTGGGGCTTTCCAGTAACCTGAGCCTAAGCTCGGGGCCTGCTTCTGATCTGTCCCCAAGCAGCCCGTTGGCCCATAAACACAGCCGCTTTGAGTTCATTTACAGCATGTCGGCAGCCAAAGACATCATTATACCTGATCCTGCAACCGCCTCCAAGTGCTCTCCCAGCTCAAAGGAAGGAGGCCTGCACTATCGCAAGCAGAGGGACCTCACAGCTACGCACCACACTGTCTGCTGCTTTCACTGAGACCATTACAGGACAATTAACGACCCAGCAGCGTAGAGCAGCTCCCCCAGCCAGAATAAACCCCTGTTCGCTCTGGATGTCAGGGATGAAATGTGGGCATTACTGAATCGGCCTCATTCTGAAGCATGCCAACTGAGCACAAATATATTTGCTAAAGTGCTATAGTGTTTTGCCAGCGGGCATTCGTTGTGGGACTGTAGGAACATTAGGATCCTTTTTGCAGAAGTCAGAGGTTAGCCAGATTGGATAAAAAACAAACATGTCCAAAGGTTTGCAGGCAACCCTTATACACTGAAGGATTACTGGATTAGTATCTAAATTCATCCATTTTTATCAGCTCCACTGACCCATACAAGAGCACTTTGTAGTTCTACAATTACAGACTGTAGTTCCCCTGTTTCTCTGCATACGTTATGATTGGTGATTTGGAACAGCTGCATATGAGCACAATCCCCCATGTATAATGTATACAAAGTGTCAGCTAGTGGGGTTTAAAGCACACAGCATTCAGCGACAGAGCAATGGAACTGTTTTCTGTGAAGTTTCCTTTGGATGCCATATGTGATGCAGTGTTCCAGTGGACGTATGCCATCAGACCCTCACAGAAAATGTTTCCCACATAAAGTCTAAAGCCTTCCTGCAAGAGCAGAAAATGTTGCTCCACTAAAGATTCTCCTTTACACTAGTCTTAGCCCTAAACCCTAACTGTAAATCGACAATGATTACATTAAGTTATGTAGCTAAGGACTACTAAGGTTACAGTCTAAGATGCATAGCTTAGCTTTTGGCTCATGTGAGGTGCTTTAAGCTTCAGCTGCACCGAGCGTTTTGGACCTGGCAGCTTTCCCTCAGCCAGGTGAGGAGAACACATTGTGGGTCTGATACTGAGCCGAGACTTGAGTCAAAGCAGCTCCACTGTGGGGTTCCATTGCATTTAAGGAATGTTAACAGCCCAGCTCATTTAACAAAGCGGTCGGAGCCACTTCACTCTCTAATACATCTTCATTAGTCTTCATTACATTCTCGGTTTCTGCAAAAAAAAGAAAAAGAAAAAGAAATATAAAAAAAAGATCTTACGTGGGCACATTTTTGCATTGCCGCTGCACTTCCTCCTCAGGCAGGATATGAGTTCAGCTGGGAGCTGATCCCTCACAGAAACAATGGCCAAGGCTCTCGGTGGCCAGGGCCAGCTGGGCCGAGCAAGCTCTGGACCCCGGGAAATGCAGGAAATTATGAGCTCCTGAATCGAACACAAAAGCAAGACTGTACTTAGCACTGATTACAGCAGCAGACACAGGGGCATGTGGAGCATGAACACACAGTCCCTCAAATAAATGTGGCCTGAAAAGAAAGGTGCTGTAGAGTGATAGCCTTTAAATCTGGAGATATTGGCTGTTCAGCTTCAGTATTCGAGGGTCTTGGAGGGTCTTCAGTATCAATGTCCAGCAGGTTCTGCTCTAATGTACCTTCTAAACCTGGCACAATGTCGAAACATGTATAAAGTTTAAAGTGAACATATGATGGACATGGATATTCAGTTGTGTGATCTCCACAGAAATGTATGAAACCAGCTGTATGCTCTAAAGTAATCATATCCAAATAAAATAAACTTTGGGCAAAGAAACATGAACTCATGAACTAGCATTTTTTCATGTAAGAGCCCCATCCAAAATGCTCATTTATGACATAAATGTTTTCATAATTTTGTGAGCAGAGTTGGAAATTGGATTGTGTGTATTTCTACAATCCCAGTTAGAAAACTTTGGATGCTGAATCTCCAGCACATACATGGACCAGAAGAAGTGTCCAAATGCTGGGACACATGGACAGCATGAATAATGCTAGTAATGGAGTTCAGAGTTCTTTAAAGATGGACAGGAGATCTCTAAACAGGTCCTGGGCAATGGAGATACTGCTGAGCACCTGTGTAAAAGAGCCAAAAAAGTTTTGCAAAGAAATAAGTGCACTGTAACATGTTAATTGTAAAATGTCACATAACTATAAAAGGCATAAAAGGCAACGTTCATGATTGTAAAAAAAAAAAAAAAAAAAAAACAATGATAATTTTTAAATTTAGATGATGTTTCCTCATTCTTTCCTAGCTCTCCAGTCTGTTTGCACACTGGAAACCAGTCTAATGTGTTTATGAATCTCTAGTGTCAGTAAACGAGTAAAAAACAAAGTGGCTCGGTCAGATACACCAGGCTTCTTTTCTCTCTGCTCACGAGTTACAAATGAATTTCAATTAAATTAATTCAAACAGTGAATAAAAATGTACAGAAAATTTAAACTTTAACCACATAAAAACAACAGCCATTTTTATCCTCACACACTGTTCCACTGTAAAACACGCTTCTGAATATAACCAAAGCAGAGATAACTACAGTTTCCTCTCAATACCTTACTTTTAATGCATTTAATAGATTGCCTTTAATGCTTCATCTAAAATGAGAATAACATTAAATGGTAATGTACTGTTTGGGGACAGTGCTTGCACCCCAAAGCTCCCAATTGGACCATAGAAATCTTTTCACCACTGCAACATACAACATGGCAAAAAAGTTGTTTCTGCTCGTCCCACTTTTCTTATGAAGTGAAGGGTATTAATAACAGGTCTTTTTGCTGACAGTCTTTATGTGCTAATAACGTTTTGCTGATAGTCTTTATGTTTCAGGAAAGGCTTTACACTGATGTTGGGACATTTCTGAAACCACTCCAACTCATCTGAAAGATATTGAATCAAGCTCCATGTCTATACACATTTTGACATATCGCATATCTCTGCATTGTGCCTATGTGTGAACCTAGGCTGCTGGGGTTTGAATGTCAGTCATGTCCTTAATTTTAGAAGATGTAATGGATATTAGCTTTTTAAAGAGTGGCCTTCGTTTTATATACAATGCACTATTTATATAAATTAAATCTCATCACACAACCATCATTTTCTCAAGGGAATATAAATACGCCTGCTTTTCTCTGCCTTTTTTTTTTTTTTTTTGTAGATATCAAAAGAATAAACAAAAACAACTGGAAATAGCCATGAGGCAAACATACCGGCCTGCATTGAATATTCCTCTCTGCATTACATTGTTTGTTTTGATCTCAGATGTGCTGTGCATGTTGAGAATTTGAGAGAAGACTTTTTCCCTCTGAATACAAGTTAAGCATGAGAAAACTAAGGAGAAAAAAGTTCAGTGAGCAAGTTCAAAAACGTATTTCTCTAAAATCTGTCAGTCATTCTCACGAATATTTACAAGAGCAGGTTATAGAAGATATGAAGCTACATAAACTTATGACCACTGTGAGGCAAGCGTTTTATTTGGCTTACTGGTTAATGCTAATTACAGATGAGTTCAGAATTGAACCAGGAGCTCAAAGAAACCCAAGAATGATCTAAGAGAGAGAGAGAGAGAGAGAGAGAGAGAGAGAGAGAGAGAGAGAGAGAGAGAGAGAGAGAGAGAAGCAGATCTTAACTGCTTTGCTTGGCAATGTTCATTCTTTAATGACAGCAAATGTGTAATAATAGCAGAAATGACTATGTGAAGTAATTCAAGTTAATTTAAACTATTATTAAATTTGAGAAGTGGTGCATTTTATTCAAGATTTGGTAGTTGGTAGTTTTGCTCCTATGGTGTTCTTTTAAGACCTGAGTGGAACAGCTGCACTGTAATGGGTCTCTTCATCTACCAGTGAATTGCTTGCATGCAAGTTCTAGCAACCACTAGTAGTAATAACCCCACTTCCAGAAAATCCAGACACAGAATGCAATAACATGACAAACAGAATGCAATAACATGCAAAGCTTTAAATCCTTTTTACATAAAAAAGATAATAGTAGAGACAATATTTTAAAATATTGAACCTGAGATAAAAAGAGTGTAAGAAGAGGTCTGTAATTTTCATTGCATTATTCAAAATCGGGAAACGGGTTATTTGTTTCTCTATTGCTGTATCAGAAAAGGAAAACCAAATAATGAAAATACATGGACTGCCCGTACCAAACTTTTTGGGAAATGTTGCTGTCATCAAATTCAAAATGGGTAAATATTAGGAGGACAAAACCGCTGAATGTGGTGCTGTGTTGTGTTTTTTGCAGCTGCCACTGATATAGTACATAAAGTTCACATGGAACTGGTGGTATGCATTAACGGTGCCAGTGGGGCTAGGTACAGCCTTAGTCACCTGGGAGGCCAGTGTGGATTTATGGTTGCTGAAATATGGTACAGCTGTAAAGCATTGCTGATCGGATCATAAACGGCCACATCAACCCCACTGGTTTGGATTAGTATTTAAACAGCCAAAGATTACAGGAATGCTATGAAGAGAATGGGGATGGCCCTATGTGAAGCTCTAATAGATTACATCTTATCCTGTGTATTATTATTATTATTATTATTATTATTATAAAAAAAAACGTTAAAATGTTTTTTTTAATAATTACAAGATTTAAATTATTTGCACGTCACTATATTTAGATTTTTTGTATATTTTGCCCAGCATCCCAACCTTTTTGGAAATGGTGTGTGTAGTTGAAACACTGCTGGCATTGACACAGCAGACTACGCTCCAATTCCCCACTTAGACTGAAACAGCACCTTACCAGTAAGAGTCATTTGGCTAGACTCCTAACACTACATCGGAGAATTTCTGTAACATGACTGAATCTCCAGGTCACTCCAGGAAAGAGCATCTACTAAGTCCTGTAATTAAATGTAAATTTAGTATTGCTACAGGGTTCTCTCCTATGTCTTAATATTACCAGTCTAACTCTGCGGACATCTTAAAAATGGCACTGAAGCTCATCTGAGCCAATTCAGAGCTTCACAACATTTGAACCTGTCATGTCTTTAAGTTATGACACATTATAATGTTGTGCTTGGCCTAAAAGGGATGAGCAATTATGCCTGGATGAAGTTCGAGCTCAGTCAAAGCTGGGCTGATGGCTCTCTGGCCTAGAAACAACTCCACTATACTCCTCCAATCTGAAGCATGGGCATCATGAATGGTAAAAAATTAGACGTTAACACAGCTGCAGGTTGTGTTTGGCCTGCCCACACCAGGACATGGTACAACATTCTGAAAGGCCAGGTTTAATAACAATAGTGAATAAAAAAACCTCTGCCAATATAAATGTGTAGAGCTGCCACAAGAGATGATATGATTTTGCCATATATGACTATTGAAAATGTATTCCATACACTGCCTGGCAAAAAAAAAAAAAAAAGTCAAAAATGCACATTCAATGTCTATTTTATCAGTTTCACTGACCATATTTGAGAATGCTATAGTTCTACTCATACAAACTGTAGTTCATCTGCTGCTCTGCATAGTTTGTTATTCCCTTTTTACCTTGTCTTTCAATGTCAGGATAGCCACAGTTCCACAACAGAGCTGCTATTGTTTTGATGATGGATCTTTTCTGCACTGTAGTGACACTGCAGGACTTTTTAAACACTGTCCACTCACAGTCATCGTTGTTAGATACACCTACCTCATTGGTAAATCTTGTAGATATGAAGTCAGGGACAGTAGCATCTAATTTGTTGCTGCACAGTTTGCGTTGGACATTTTCTAATCTTCATCAGTGGTCACTGGGCACAGTTGGCTGGATATTTTTGGTTGGTGAACTGTTCTCAGTCCAGCAATGACAACGAATGGTTTAAAAACTCCAGTAGCACCGCTGTATCTGATCCACTTTCACAGCACACACTAACACACCACCACCACATCAGTGTCACTGCACTGAGAATGATCCACTACCCAACTTGACTGGGGGTCTTGAACACTGAAAAACAGGGTGAATGGGGGCTGTGACCTTTGATACCTCAGACGTGATGCCACTAAAACCAAATACTGTGATATAACCCATATACTGTGACATATATATGGCCTCAGAAATAAAATGCTAATTAAGACACTCATATGTCAGGAACATTCACAAACACTACCACTGTCACACAACTCCAGAATCTTGGGGTTGTCAGTTCAAGCCCCGCTTCAGGTGACTGTCTGTGAGGAGTTTCGTGTGTAGACTACATTTTCAAGGACAGTTTTGCTTATTTCATCCAAACATTCCCAAGCCCCATTCTGCATGTCAGAACAGACTGGTTTCTTAATAAGAAAGCACAGATGATGCTAGACTGGCTTTCCAAAAGTCTAGATCTGTTCCTCATCAAAAACACAGGGCACACAAGAGCAAAGAGAAACTAGGCAAGCCTAGTTTAGCCGGACCACCATTAACCGTAGCCATTGCCACAGAGGTGTTTCTGGCATTTCAAAAACAGGAAAGCCCAAAATACATACCCTTGACATTGAAGGTATGGAGAAGTTTTGATGCTTCATATCAATGTCTTTGTTTACAATAACAACAAATAATATACTACAAAATTACTTTTCCAAAACATTTCTAAAACCAAGCACCTTAACATTTTATCAACAAAGTAATCTCTACTTGATAAATGAACAGGGCTCTCACTGGAACTAGATATTTATTACTGACTTACATTTCTATAAGGGTTCGACTGATAAAATGGTGTTGTAACATATTCACAGCCTCATTTATTTTGAGTAACACCTCGCTCTGGTGTTCTGGCTTTAATAATCTGGAGATTTTGTTCGCTTTCATTTAAACATAAAGCTGTGCAGATGTAATTTACTCGTCAGAAAGTCAGTAAAGGTGAGATGTGTCCATGTATTCGTGTTATATGGACAGAGAAGATGACTTTCGGTTTGTTAAATATTTAGTAGAAAACAAAATGCTGTGTCACAGAAATATTCTTCAAACATAAAAAAGAGACTATGATAAATATTACCTCAACAACTTTCAACACATTTCTGTTCGAGGCTCCAGTAAAACACTGAGCTGCACCACGGTGGATGATGAACCTACAGCGCTGAAGCGGCATGAGTGTGTCCCAACATCATTACCAACCAATGGCGGCACAGTGTCCCAGCAGGTAGTGTTGCAGTCACACAACTCCACCTTGAGGTTGGGGGTTCGAGACCCGCTCCGGGTGACTGTCTGTGAGGAGTTTGGTGTGTTCTACCTGTGTCCGCGTGGGTTTCCTCCAACAGTGCAAAAACACGTTAGGAGGTGGACTGGCGACTCAAATGTGTCCTTAGGTGTGAGTGTGTGGATGAATGTGTGAATGTGTGTGTTGCCCTGTGAAGGACTGGCGCCCCCTCCAGGGTGTATTCCCGCCTTTTGCCCTGTGATTCCAGGTACGCTCTGGACCCACCGCAACCCTGAACTGGATAAGCGGTTACAGATAATGAATGAATGAATGAATGTACCCAATGCTATTTGTGTTTCAAAAGTGATCAACAAGTGTATCAGAAACACATTAGCGTAGGTCATCCTTCATTGGGCTACATGACACCCACACAAGACTTTTACAACAACTGACACATACACACACATTTATAAAGGCTTATTCCAACAAGTCTGAGCTGTTATAAAGGCTGCTTATATTATGACAACTAACACAAGTTGGATAAAAGCTTTTACATATGTTAATGTGTCTGTGTCAGTTGTCATGAAAGGCTTATGTAGGTGTCATATAGCCTTATGAATGGTGACCTACTGTGCAGTGTTACTCAACATAGCTATGGATGTGTTTAGCCTTGTGTCACACCTTTGTTCAGGGAAGACTGGATCCCTCGAGCTGGTGGAATGGCCCACACTTGTGCTGAAGAGCAGCTGCAGGAGCAGTTGTGCTGGTGGCAGTGCTAATAGACAGCTCTGCTAATTGCTCTGTTGATTGTTAGCACTTGATGACAGGCAGTGGTCCTCCTGCTCTCACTCTACTGACCACAGGGAGAAATCGATCATCATTAGCTGTCTTAAAGGTGTAGGGGCCAAGCAGCACTTCACTTAAATACACTGCCTCCTTCCTTCCTCTTCACCCTCAGAGAGAGAGAGAGAGAGAGAGAGAGAGATATTAGTCTAATATCTTAATGGTTAACTGTTACAGCAATGTCCCAGAATTTATCAACAAAACATTTTCATACCTCTTCTATTTCACTTAGTAAATTAGTAACTTATTTTAACTTACAACATTATGTGAACAATAGTTTTCTTACTTATATTTTCAACAAGATGCATCAATGAGTATCAAGCTCTAATACCCCTGCCCCTTTCAATAACCTACAACCTTTAGACAAAAAGAGTATACCATGTCTCAGCAAGGTTTATATAAATTATTAAAGAGACGTATAATGTTTGGAAAAATTCTTAAGTGTGTGCTACTCACCAGAAATGCTGTCTGAGTAAATTATTTATTAAATACTTGCAGAGACATGGCACATTTTTAAAAGCAATGATAATGGTAACATAACCCTGAAGGTATTCATATGGTGGTTTGGATGGCATAGTGAATAACATCGCTGCACTACAGCAAGCAGACTAGTGTTATATTCTCTACACAAACAAGCACATCAGATGCTCTAGATGAAGAAAATGTAACTTGTATGCAATGTGGATATTTTTTATTTTTATTTATTTATTATTATTATTTACACAATGCAATTGTTTGAGAAAGACGAGTCAGAAAATATGTCTTCTTACGGAAAAGTGAAAATACTGATATAGGTTTATATGTGTGTTTTTGAAAGAAATTAAAAAGCAGGATCTCATACAAAAACTCCAACTTTATACTTTCAAATGTCAGTAAGCCAATATGAACTGGTTATAAATATATTTTATATTTAGTATTCCAAAAATAATATGCACAAACTTATCAAGTAAGTCTTGGTCTTCAGTGTTTTTGCACAGTTCTGTAAGGAAGTACGGTTTCTGAGATTGGAGGTGGTTGCACTGTCATTGCCAGCTCTATGCAGTCACACAATGCTACAGACTTAAAAATGATGGTCCTACAAATGTTCTTTGGTAAATAAGTTCTATATAGAACCCAGAATACTTGAATTAAAGGGTTCTTTGGATTATAAAAGGGTATGTGGCACCTTATATGGCACCAGATACATTCCCTCGACTGTTATGATGTCAAGCTTGTAACCCTTTTCTAAAAGGTGGTTTATAGAACCATTCCATGATGCAAAGAACCCTTTAATCATGCAGAAAGGTTCTTCGAGTGTTCAGGGTTCTATATAGAACACTGTTTTTAATAAAGAACCTTTGTAGAATCATTTTTTAAGTGTGTAGGCTAGAACACAGTTTCCAACTCTTCATTACAGAAATCGGCAGGATTGGAAGGTGAGAAGACCAACTCTCAAACTCTCATTAGCTAACATGCCCGTGTTGGCTTGTATCCTGTTGAGAGATGGAAGAAACAATCCCCCAAAGTAAGCACAGGGTTTGAGTGTATACAACACTACCAGAAGAACACAGTGTGATACAAAGCCAGTGTTGGAATCACGTCCTACGTGCAGACGGCTCGTCTGAAGGCAGCTCCTTTCTCCAGCTCCTGCGCTATTGTTTTAACAGTAAATCTATCACAGTGTGACAAGCCAGCCTGGCATTAATAAGGTATTATTAACCCTCATTGTTTGGAAGTATAATCCCTTAAATGAGAGGCAATTACTCAGCAGGCTTCATATGCTCCTGGCCGCCAGCATCGGAAGCGCATAGACACGTGAAGACCTGTCCTCTCCATCAGGAAAAACCCTCACATGCCTCACAACCAAGCGCTTTGAGCCGCATTGGTGGGGGGGCGACACACTCATTGAACGCTGGGATCTGGAAGCAAAGTCTAATAATCTAACATAATAATCTAACACATGTTCATGGGTTAAACACTTACTGCACACACTGATTATCTCTAATCCAATACGAGTGACATTTCTCGACAGATCCTTCAAGATGATTCACAGTCAACATGCTGATGTGAGGACTGAAGGGTTTAAGTGGACCATATGTGTGTAAGTCAAAAGTTTGGAGATACCAACAAGTGGTCAGCATATGTGAAACTCTGAGCCTGGTAGAATCGCATCACACAGGGACGTTTTATGAAGCAGCAGTGCTTAAGAGTGCAAAGCAATTGAGACAGATTTATAAATAATCTGTTTTCAAAATTGTTGCTCAGTTCAGGCTACTGAATGCTGACACTTTACAACAATATACAAAATGCAAGTGTTTCTGATGATAGATTTTAGCCAGGTGGAAGATGCTATGCGCAGTATGTGTCAATAAGTTTCTGTATTTGCCAAGATTTTTTTTTGGTACTTTTCTACTACCAACCTGTAACTACACTTACTCACCTCTGCTTGCTTCCACTAATGTAGCTCTGCCTGAAATGTAGCCCATGACGTTACTAAAAACCATCTCTAATGGAAACCACAGGCTTTGGAAACCTACTTTACCCCTTACATGAGGACAGACAGATCAATAGGTTTTCAAGAGTTTTTTTTTTTTAATTCCTTGTTGCTCTCGCTGAAGACTTTCATTGGCCGCCAATCCAGAAATCACAGGGTGATTTTAAAAGCTGCCATTTTGTGTCAGATAAAAAAAAAAAGTGTCTGAATTTGTCATGATTGACAAGCCTCGCTGCCCAGTTACCGCTGTACAAGGTTTCCACATAACACATTTGCCTAAAGGAAAAGCATAAAACAAAATATATCTTCTGAGCTCAACATTTATTAATTCTTAAAAAATGTCCTAAGTTAGGGAGGATTGTATTACTAATTTACAGAGTCATTCTTAGTACTTGCTGAACAACAGAAGTAAAAATCAGCAACAAAACAACAAATACAAGCCAAACATACTATTTCTGAATGCTTGTGTCTAAGCTTAGGCCAAGTGAATATGCCTGTGTCCATCTAGTACTGGACTTGGCCTATATGCTGAATGCAATGAGAGTGAGCAAAGGCAAAGTCATGCATTATGGAGAATTCTGGAACAGGGCATAACATGTTTCTCCGGGCATCATGAGTCTCCCCCTCTCCACCGCCCCCTCTTCCTTCCTGTGACCGGGGCAGCTGTGCTCCCTCAGTGGCTGAATATGAGACATGGATATGAGATATGCATATGAGATTAGCAGAGAGTGTGTGAAAAGGGCTGAGGGGTCCACCGAGAGGCTTGCTGATAAAGGTTCTCTCTACCCAGCGCCCAACGAGTTGAGAGTGAGTAAAAACACAACTTCCTAACTCTGTCTGTCAATCACAGCGACCGGGGGGCTGCACCAGTGACCCTGGAAGAGGAAGAGGTCTGCCACAAGCTAAAGAAGAATCCAATCAGGGAATTCACACGGCTCTGAGCTGAGGTGTGAGAAAGGGGCAGAGGTAAAGCTGCAGGGTAGATTACTGATAGAGTCATTTTTGTACGTGGCTCTAGATAAGAGCGTGTGTTAAATGCCAGAAATGTAAATGTAAATATAATGTTGCTTATGGTCTGTATGTCATATGCTTCCCTTCTGGTTTCACTGAGACCAGGCAATGCAAGCTGCAAGAAAGCTGTCTTTGAACACCATCCCTGCACTTTTCACTTTAGCCAACATTCTACCAGGGTCTCTGCAGAAAATCACGTTTTGCAGTTCTCTAATCCAGTGTTTCTTGCTCCCAAACTCATTAACAAACACTTTCAGAGTTACAGGGGGTGCGTTAAAGCGAGGAATCCACTTAAATGGGCAGGGCGCCTCCAGGACCAGGGTTGAGAATCACTGCTCTAGTCAAATGCCAGCACTTCCAACACTGTCCACCAAGCGCTGCAGAACTAGTAGAGCAGCAGGTTTCAAATGGTCAAAAGCAGGAGTCACTCTAACAAGACGTGTCATCAAGATTCAACTTTGGAAATGGTGAAGCGTGTCGACAGAAACAAGTCCCTAAATGGTCTGTCTGTGTTGCTTGAAGTTGCTTGTCTGTGTTGCTTGAGGAAATGCTGCATGTCTTTCAGATGTGTGCTACGAGACACATGAGAACATTATTTTCCTGGATTACTGGAAGGATCAAATCCATTCCTGTGAAACTAACTTTTTCCACTTATTTTAAACAGGAAAATCTACATTCTACTTATCAGAGGTCTTCAAATCCAGACCCTTGATCGAGGTTCCAGACTGGGATTTTACAATAGCCTGGCCATTTTATAATCACTGCTTGGACTCTGGATCCAAAGTCCAGATTTGAAGACCTCTATATAAAGAAGAAAAAATGTGTGTTTAATTATTTGTTGTTTAATACACACTTGTTTTTTTAAGATGAACCCTATATTACTTAAATACAAAATGGGATTTATATGAAGGGATAATAAAATATATTCCCATTAGCCATTACTTGTCAGTGATCAAAACTGTTCCCATCTATGGGCATGGTCATTTCTTTCTCTCTCTCCTTTTCTCCTCATGTGGGGAGGAACACCTGGGCTTCTGTGAAAATATTTAGCCAGCACAAGGTTCAGCGCTGCAGGGCCCCTTCTCAATAGCATCTCTCTCTCTCATAATCAGTCTAAAGACATTATCCACTTACTGGAGATGAGCTGAGGGGCTGCAGGGGATACGCCGCCGCACTAACAAAGTTAGTCTAATGGCCGCCAGTGAAGGAGCCTAATGAATTTCAGCTCTGAGCAAGAGAGTAGAGAGAGGGGAAGGGAGCTCTCGAGGATTGGCTGGGGTCCTCCTGGGGTCCACTAATCGGATGCTTGTGTGGAGATTTTGATATCGTGCTCATTTGGGGACAACAGCGTTTATAAGCTCTGTTGACAAGGTGCAGCCTAATGCAAACAGCCATCCAACTGCCCCGGAGGCAGGCAGCGAAACACAGCTGATGACTGAGAGACAACAGCACGCTTCATCCCTGTGAACAAAGAACAGTCAATACAATTTACTTCACAAGTTCCAGAGTCGATACAGAATTGAGCACAATTCCAGCACGATATTAGACACCTCCACAGAACAGTTTCTGTAGTTGCTGTAGTTCCCTCTAGTTACTTCAACTTTGCACACAGTATGCTTTGTACAGAACGCGAACACCTTGGGAAATTATTAGGTGAACAAACATAGTGTGGAACATATACTTGTCATTGAAAATTAAAACATCCTCTTGCTGTGTAATTTTATGGTAACTGTTGTAGTATTAAAATGTTGGTTGTCATTTTATTCAACAAAACAGCAACCTATAATAAAGAATGTTTAAAAGTGGCAAGTGAGAACTTTTTCGTCACTGCATTGGTTATGAATTTTATGAAGGAAAAAGGACTGCAAACGTACACTGGTTTGGTCTGTTCTTGAGGATAATGTTGTATCCAAAATTATGTGAGTTTTGTTTTCAATGATTTAAAATGGTGATTTCAATGTTAACGATTATGAATGTAGCACATTAATACTTGTTTTTTTATGTAAATTAATGTAACACTAGCTGTTTTAATCCTACTCAACAGTCACCATATAATGACAAGAGTGGAAAAATATCTGAATTCTGAATTACAATTATGTTACACAAAACGCTTTAAATTATATTTGTACACCTAATACATTGCTAATACAGCTTTTTAATGAAATAATGAATGCCCACTTTTTGTTCCTCCTATAAAACACTTCTGCATTCACTGCTATTCTGGGCAGGATCTAGAGCAGATGTTTAAAACAGACATTTCTATGAGGCTCTGGTGGCATTCAGCCATGAAATCATTTGGATGATTAGTTCTGGATCACAAATATCACTTCAGCTCATCTCAAAGATCTCAAGTGGTGCACCATCATTTTAGAGAATTCATTTCCACGGCTTGGGGATTAACACTCCCTCTAGCCAAACCTTGGCATATTTGTGATCTAATGCTCATGTGCAGCTACTCCAGCTACACATGCGCATATCTTCCTTTCATAGCTCAAGTTAAGTTCATATGTTGTAAGTTTACCTAACAAACTGGCAACTCAGCATACATGGGACACAAATGTAAATGTGTGTCAATGTTCACATAATGTCACTAATTACAGCATCATGCAGTTGTGCACAAATACGTTAATGGTAACCATTGAAATCGTTCCAGGATGAAGGTGGAAGAGCCATGGACTCCTGTTTTATTAATGCACCAACGGGCTTCTCCATTCATACTGTTCTTGGTCAGAAAGAATACTTGGCGAGCATGCACTTTTCTTCCCAGTATCATTTTCAGCCTTCCATTTCTTCAACTGCACACAGATTGTGGAATTTTCTGCACTGTATTGAAATGGCACATGCTGACCTTCGGCCTAAATGGCACCAGCAATCATCCAAGCATGAGAGGAGGGCAACTTGAGGCATTTTCCATTGTCGTAATGTGAAATACACCCCAAATTACATTTCTGTAAAAACGAATTTGCATATGTTCCAGAAAGCTGGCTTTTGGTAGGGTAGTGTACATTTATGAACAGTGATGACTGGCATGTTGTTTCATACAGGTGTGGGAGCACAACTGAGCAAAAACTCACTCGCGTTCAGGCTGCAGAGTTTAGGGAGTAGAAAGGAGAGAAAGGTCATTTATATTCTGCATCGTTTTTGCTTTGCTCTTTTATTCTCCATCCCTCATTTTACCCTGTCATCCCTTTGTCTGGGGACCCATCCTTCACCCCTCACTATCAACATGCTAAGAAAAGCCAAACTTATTGCCCTTAAAGGGCACTCGAAGCATAAGCTCATTCGCCTACCCCTTCACCCTTCTCTGAAGGAGGCTCACGGCACAAACTGACGTGCTCCCCAAAGGGTCATGGAAACTCTAGCAAAAATAACACTGCAAACTCAAAGAACTCTCCAAGGAGATATATAAGCACTCTCCTCACAGCTAACACAAAGTACTTTAACAGCAAGACCCTTCCACTTCAACTGTGATTTACTTAAAGCTAAGGCAATGCGGTAGCCTAATTACATTTCACTACGGCCTCAACAGCATAGTGTACAGTTATTTATGGTACTATACTCGAGAAGCCTGAAAATTTTACTGCTGTTGGACACACACACCATAACGTTAATGTTCTCAAAATAGACGTAAATATTTAATCAACAGAATGGTGTTATTCTCCCACATGAAATCTAGTGTCTGAATCCAGAATATGAAAGTGAAGCATCAGTATTGATGTTTTTGTGTATTCACAAAAACAGTCACACTACGTTATTTTAGAAGACTTTTGAGAATATCCACTAACTCCGATACAATAGTAAGTATTGTATACTGTGTCATATACTGTGTCTGTCAAAAGACCTATTCAATTAAATGACTCCAACGTCAACAGCTAAAGATGAGTTTTATATGTTTTTCACAATCTTAGTAATGCCAACCACATTCATTTACAATGAGGTCCACTGTTCTGAGAACACAAGTGGCTACTTTGTTTTGTTCATTTTTATCTATTTCCTTTTCTTAACATTTGCAAAGATTTATACTTTTTTTTAATTCTGTTTTTGGAAACTCCCATATTTCACCACCCAAACATTTGCCTTCAACCTTCTTCCCTTTTTTACATTAAACACTCATACATAAACTTCTCAGTCTCAAGTCCTGAATGGTGAAATTAAAAATTAAGCCTCTGACGAAAGTTAGCCCCTGACTTTTGCATGGCACAGTATCACTGAATACCATTTAGCCATCAATAAGTTTTTGAAATATTCTGACCACATCCATAAGTAACAGGATGAAGTACTTTTAGAAGGGGCTGTATACATGTGTATGTATTTATAAGAGTCTTCTCAAGTCTTGGAAAAAAAGTGTTGGTTAAAGGGTGAGCCATTATGACAGGTGCCATAGAAGAGCTCCAACTCTCCGCTGTGGGAAATCTGGCAACAGCTCGTAAACTGAGGCTGCAGTATACAAATCAGTGCCAATTTCAAATCCAGCCACTTGCAAAGTGTGCACACAAGTCATGCCACTGAAATGGCAAAGAAAACACACATTCACAATAATCAAACAGGCATTTGCATTGGCAGTGTCCTGAAATACACCTACCAACTGCTCAGCTTCAAGCAACACACACACACACACCTCACCACATTCAGTCTGTGTTAGCTGCGTATTGTGGGTGTGGGGCCTGGTTTGTATATAGTGGGGTAATGTCTGCTCTGCAGCATAACCTTCATCACATAACCCACTGCTTGCACCCACAGCCCTGCCTGGCCTATAATCAACATCGAAGACATTGCGCACTTGGCGAAATGACATGTTAACCAATATTGCTTTTCTTCATTTAATGGAAAACTGTGTAATGGGAAAAGACTGGGAAAAAACTCAACATAAACACAGGCATACTCATCCACACATAGACCTGAGTAAGGAGAAAGAGCAATGATAAAACCCTACACCTAGAACAAGTTGCTGAAGCAAATTTATATGAGTGCGGAGAGTTCCATGAAGAGTTTTATATTTGTTTCTCCTTTAATGACAGAACCCAAAGCTAAGCAACAATATATGTATATCGTATTCACACACAAACACAGTCCAATAAAAAACATTTTTGGTGGATTTTTAGTTCATAAGGTCATATAAATACAGCAAAGAATTAATGATGAATGAACCAATAGAAATGCTCCAAAATGACTCTGAATCTGAACATTTTAGCATTGACTTCCACTGAAATTTAAGGTGGCTTTTTCCTTCTCTTATAAAATGACTATTTGAGATTTTTTTTCCAACAGCAACAATATCCAAATATATAACCTATATACACATCCCTTGTAGTGAATCCAGATTCTGTGCCCCAATTGTTAATTACGTTGAGTGATCAGTTATGCATGTACAACTACTTTTGGTATGAGCTGGATGGGAAGAGATATGTGTGAAGTGAGCATATGTCCACAAAGTCTCAGATTCAGAAATAGGTTATACAGGTAAATGGAGGGAGACGGTGCCATGCTGAAATCCACTAGGTTAGAGCTCGGGGAAGAACTCTCTCTCTGTTCGTCCTCAGGTTTCAGTTATGTATCATAGCGAGACCCAAGTCTGTCCACACCTGCTCGTAACTAAGACATTCGGGCAAGGCATTGGCTCAGTCTGTGGATACGAGGTCTCTCTGGATGGTGCTGGTGTAGTAATTTCCATTTAACTGTCTCTCTCCTTGGCTGGATCACGTCTCAAGGCTGAGAAAGGCCCAGGGGGCTTGTAATGACACGGGTGACAACTGGGATGCCCCACTAGGCTGACTGAAGACTGTGGACTGTTTCAAATCCAGGAGCCCCATCAAGTCCAAATGGTCACATGGAGAACCTAGAACAAATACAATCGCATGCATACAGCACATAGCTAAGAATACAAACAAGAAAAAAGGCACATGTTAAAGGACAGGGCCACACAATGAACCCTGAAACAGGAAGCACAACCTAAAGGGAAACATAGGAGCAAATCAGTGTCAGTTTCACAAAGCCTTCATACAGGATGATATTCCGCTGCCCAGGGCTATGCGCAACAGTACAACTGTGATGTATAAAAACAACGGAAAAATCCAAGACTTTTGATCATATCCTGGCAAAAACTACTTCCCTGCCTCTGCTGGTTATGTCTGATGAAACTACTTCACCGAAAAAAAAAGCAACATTCCAAATGCAAATTTCATCTCTTGATTTGGTATTCTAGCTGTGGTTTGCACAAATCGCTCAGGGCACTGCGGGTTCCTTATTTATCCATTTCTTTATTTGTGCCACATACACACAAACAGATTGGATAATAGAGAAGAGGGAATATGGGATTAATTTTGAAGTGGCTGATTAGCACGTGGCTAGCCCAGGATAATTGGGTTTAGCTTTTTCCCCATGGCCCCCTAAGTCATATTGCAGTCTGGCAGCTGCTTGCGGAACCCCCTCCCCTCCTTCCCTCTTGCTAAGAGCCTGTCAATCAAACCGTATTTATATCCAAGTGCTATCACAACAGTGCGTTCAAGAGGCAAACACCTTCAAACATATTACAGGCACTTAGCTGACGGTGGCCTGGCAACAGTATAAAAAAGAAACACATTTTAACAACGTTCTCCAAAGATCTGACATTGGAATATTTAACAATTCTAATGAATACCATTTATCTACCTACCTAGAGTAAGATCAAATTAATTTCTCAAACCTAATTTCCACAATGTATAGTCCACATCTAGACGTAGAGTAGTTGCATCGTAAGAGAATAACAGATTAGTAGCAGAGCATGGTAGAATATACTGTATATATCTGCAGCATTATTGATTTAATTTTTAATGAAAACAGTGTCAAAATGGCTTTTTTTAATCATTCATTTTTGAGTCAACCAGTGAGAGTTACCAGTGAAAACCATGTAACACTTGGTGGAAAGAGCACATTTGTACAGCCTTGACACATTTTCAAATTAATGTGAAATATTTGAATCGTATTCATCAATATTACCTATAGATTACCATTATGCACGAGGAACAAAGCTAAATAAGAAACATTGTGTAAAGAACAAAATTCCTTAACACCAATCAAACTCAATGATCTTACAAAAAATGAAATATAACGTAAATTTTACACTTGCCCAAAAAAAGCATGTGATTCTGATGATTCTGTTCATGAGGCATTTGTTGCCGTTTGTTGACTGTTACATAAAGAGATTTCCAAAAGTGATGCAAACCTTCTTATAATATTATAAAATATTAAATATACCCCTGCAATCATTTATTGCACACTGGATGTTTCACTGATGCATTTTTGGTAAAATAGTGAGCTACAATCCAGCCTTGCTCATAGAGGACAATTCAGATTCTGGTTACTACTTTTACACCCAAATCTTACCTAATGTATTCTTGTAGTTAAGATATTTCTGGGGCATATAACATTGTTTCTAACCTAAATCTGTGCCTGCCCCAGCATTTACCTGAATGTGCTGCAGGCATCAGTTTCAGAATGGACATCAAGTTGATAACATTAAATATCTAAATCTTTGTGTTGTTTATGTTTAAATATAGATCAAAAGGTATTTATAAGTAACTGTTTTCTGTTTTCCCCTTTTGAAATTTGGACCATAAAAAGCATCTATGACAACTCGAATTACAATTTCCATCTGTAAATCCTTACATCAAATACCATCAGTAGAAATGTGAATTGGTTTTGGAATTGGATTCTGTACTCGTTTCCGACACTGAGCTTACTTCAGGGACCTTATCTGAGAACCCTGATAAGGTCCAGGCTGATTCTGTTCCGAACAAGATCCACATCCATAACACGGACTTCAACCCGTTCCCCTGGTCCTAGAGCCAGACTTCTACGTCTCTTGTCCACAGGCAGTTTCTCCAGAGTGATAAAGCGCTTTGGGATGAGGCCTGATCTGCCCACTCCGATGTCCACAAAAGCCCCGAACAAAGCAGTGTTCTCCACACGTCCTGTTAGAACCATCCCGCTATGGAGGTCACTCATGGACACAATCCCCTGTTTAAAATCGGCCTGCTCGAAGTCTGAGAAGACAAAAGCAGTGGAGAATAGAAAAGACTCTGAATTAGAAGTTTACTGGCCAGGAGAGACAATGTAGAGTGTACACATTTTTACATACAATACACAATAAACAAACAAGCCAGACTAATAAGAAACAGGTGATGTAAAATAAGTGTATTAGTGTAAACAACTGTGGTAAGCATGTGGGAATGTTTTGAGGTCTATAGTAAGAGTGCATGTCATGTGAAGGTGTAATAACAGGCTGAAGGCAGTATTATATGATGTAGCTGATCAGCTGCTTAAGATCGTGATGGCATTGAGAAAGAAACTGTTTCTAAGTCTGGTAGTCTTTGTGCATATGGGGCTGTAGTGCCCGCTGGAGGGGGAGGAGATGAAAGAGGATGTGTCCAGGGGGTGGTAAGGGTCTGTAGTGATTTTTCAGAACCACAGAACAACTGATTATCAATTAAATGAATATGATGGGATTTATTAAGAAATAACTCATACTATTATATCCACAATCATATTTATCTAAGTATATTGTGTATGTGTTGGTAACATGACAAATCTTTCTTAACGGGCTGTTTTTGTTACTGTGCTTGTAAGATAAATATCAATAACCCCAAATCTGATTGGCTACAGACTAACTGCATCATTCCAAAGCAGCGCTCCTGACAACTTCAATATGAATGGATGTTTCATTTGCAGCCCTTATAGTAAATGAACAACAAAGTGACTTATACTGACATACTTTAATAACCAACCCAAAGGAAACAGCTAAATGTATGTAGATGCCTATTTAAAGCAATGCTAGGACAAAGGTGAGATGAATCTCCCCAAAACAAATGAAATTTCCAGCCTTTCAAACAGTCAACCGTACCACTTCTGGGAGACCTGCTTTTATACAAACATGGCCTCTCCACAGGCTCTGCGGTTCAGGAAACATTCATCTCTGATTATTCTTATCCGGGACACCGGTACCTAGTGCATGGATCACATGGCAGCTATTTATACAGCTGGCTACCAAGTGAGCCTCATCAGGGCTCCAAGCAGGGGAAGTGAACCTGCAACCTCCTGATGGGAAAGCCAGTGTCCTGACCACTGCATTTAACACAGCTCTGACCTAAAGACAATGAGTGACACACAGCAACATAGCTACAGCACTCATTGTATTAAAGGACTGTCAATACCTATAAAGAACATGAGCATTCAAAACAAATCCAGACACCATGAAAGCAAAGTCTGTGGCTGAGGGAACTGTGCTTTGGAATCTGCACTGAAGGAGAGATTATTAGTCTCACACTCAAGTATTTCACCACAAAATATGTAGACCTTTTTACAAACAAACTCCTAAAAACCTAAAAATAGTTTGCTTGATCTTGCCATATTTCCATGGTTAGGTCAACCACAACTAACAGCACCAATCTCAACCCCTAAGGTAAGGGGATATAGGACATCACCACTACCTAGAAATATTATTCCAACATCAAACCCTATTCATAGTGTCACATTAAGCCTAGACAAATGAAACAAATGCCAAATACAGTCTCCTATTCCATACAGGCCAGTGAGAATGAAAAATGGCTTTGGTTGAACTGGAAACTGGTTTTAATGCAAGAGATTACACTGAGTGATGCTGAAAATTGGGGACTAGAGGAACACATTCATACTTTAGGAGCCTACGTATTCATTTTAAGGGTTCACAGAAGTGCACTTGTCAGATTTAGGTATGTTATGATAATGTAAATTTGAGTGTTAACCTTAATAAAGTTTAAGGGTATTTTTACACTTGCACTTCTTAGTCCAGTTAAATCCAACTCTGGTTCGTTTTCACCCTTGGTGTGGTTCGCTTGGGCAGGTGTGAAAGTAATAGCACTCAGATCCGGACCAAAGCAACCGCACCCAAACCGGTCCCAAACGAACTCTAGTGTGGATCATTTCTGGTGTGAACATGTACGCTCCAGGCACATGTAGCCAGGGTGTGCTTTGCATATTGAACGCAATAGGCATGTAAACAGAGAACTGGTTAACGTTTAGCCGCTAACTGGAGTAATGGACGAGCGGCACGGTGGTGCAGCAGGTAGTGTCGCAGTCACACAGCTCCAGGGGCCTGGAGGTTGTGGGTTCGAGTCCCGCTCCGGGTGACTGTCTGTGAGGAGTTGGTGTGTTCTCCCTGTGTCCCCGTGGGTTTCCTCCCACAGTTCAAAAACACACGTTGGTAGGTGGATTGGTGACTCAAAAGTGACTGTAGGTGTGAGTGAGTGTGTATGTTGCCCTGTGAAGGACTGGCGCCCCCTCCAGGGTGTATTCCCGCCTGGCACCCAATGATTCCAGGTAGGCTCTGGGCCCACCGTGACCTTGAATTGGACAAGCAGATAATGGATGGATTGAGTAATGGACAGAAATGCACTAGTCCAGAACACAGAAACATCTTCCTGTATCTACATTCTTGCTCCCGCCTCAGTGAGGTCTGACCAATCAGCGGTGAGAACATTCTCACTTGGTTTGCGGTGATGCGTTTTGGTGCACTTAGATTTTTCAGTGTGTGAAAACAAAACAAACCAAGGGGAAAACGCTTCAAGATTACAAGCTTCCTAACTGATTTGGACCAGAACAAACAAACTACAGATGTGAAAACGCCTTAAAATGTAAGTGCACTTGTTACACACACACTGAACCTGATATCAGCATCTGTACTTGCAGTAATTATCCTTGTTTTATTTCCATGATATTTCTCTATAACAGTCACCCACTGTAAATTATCTAATTTGTTAAAAACTCCCATGTTCTTCTATAATTTCCCATTAAAGTAATCTTATCCCACTGTGGTATTTCTGGTGAAACACATCACCTGACTTTGAATTTCATTCTGCACCAAGCCGTCTTTAAGACGGCAAAGCATTAATCTCAATTATTACCCTGATGCCTGTAATGAACATAACACACATTACTGTTAGCCACATTTGGAAAATGGTGTCGTCTGGCATGACTCAGGGTAATGTTAAAAGCAGAAAAAGCATTTGTTTTTCGCATGCTTTTATTCTCTTAGTGTGAGCGGCTGGGGAGGAGCGGTTCACTACTGAGAAAGTGTTACTCTGCTTTTCTGTTTAAACAGACCACTCTCTCTTTAATGATATATCTGTCGGCAAGGTTAGTTTAATAACTTGGGTCTTCCCCCAAATTACATGGCGAGACTTCAAAAAGCTTGGAGTACCGCCCAGGTCTTGCTCAGACCAGAGGCAGACAGACTCTGGAGAGATGAGGAGAAGAATGTGAAAAGAGAAAGCAAGAGAGAGAGAATGAGACACTATTCTCTTTAATCTGCCCGAATTACAGTTATAAATGGGAAAACCTTCTTTGGTCCCTGTCTCTCTCCCTCTCTCTGTGTGTGTGTGTGTGTGTGTCTGTGAAGGCGTGCATTAGGCGCACAAGGCTTGTGCCAAGATGCTGTAACATCTAATGTTGCAAAATGATGTTAAACTATTACATAATATTACAACACTGCAATATTAAACTGCCTGTCTATGTTATAAATAAAATCTCACTGTAAACACTGTATATGGGGTGTGTTTCTGCACATGACTTTAACAAAGTATCTGTAGAGTAAATGAACTAGTCCTGCATCTTTTTTAACGCTTTAACACCCAGAACAAGGGTCTAAAACTACAGGCCCTGTAAAGTGCTTCATACAACCTGTCAAAAATTTATTCTACATCTGGACCATAAGGATGCCCTCCAGCAATTTAGTCTTGTGCAAGTTGTTTTATGAAGCACCTTGATCCTGGAGGTATTTGTTTCTCTGTGTACTGGGCACAGTGCATATAGCTGAAATGACAATAAAATCCTCTTGGCTTCACTTGACTGCTGGGTTGTTGTGTACCGGACCTGAGCATCAAAAACAATATAATACGCCTGGCAAAGTTCCCAAGGACCTGTGAGGTATTTCATAAAAGCAGAATTTCTCAGTTAGCCAATAACCAAAGTAGAGAACTGTTCAATAGAAATATCCTCAACCCTTCCTATTGGATGACTTGAATTTGGCTTAAATTATCTGGCTAAACCTAGAATTCCTGCTTTATGCAAAAACCCTGCAGGATTGGTAGCCTCTGTCTGAAACAACACGGAAGGGCAGGCTCTCTCTTACCCTGACGGATGTCGAAACCAGGTGGCTGAGTGAGGCCGTCCACAATAAGCTGTAGGGTCTCTGGGCTGGTGTTGAGAGACTGGGCCAAGGCCTCAAGACCACTTCTGTTAACACTGCTCTCAACCTGCTGCCGGAGCTCAGCACTGCCCAGCTGGTCCAAAGTTCCACAAATCTGAGATAAAAACCTGGACAAAGATACAGCACAGAACATGATTACACTGACATTCAAGACAAAACACTGATAAACCTGAGTGCATTACAAAGCCGATGCTCACATTCAGGCACATTCACATTACAGGCCGTGTAATATAGAAGTCTCGTGGTCCAGGGGAGGTTCTGTCGTAATGAATGGCTTTTTAATAGACCTCCCCAGAGCCTAACGCACATGGTGGATACCCCCCCACCAACCACACCCCCCACCCAAACCCAGCCTGGGGCCGGAGGGCTGACTTACAGAGAGGAGGAGGAGAGGAAAAGGGGAGTGGAGGTGAGACTAATTATGCCCTAAATCCTGATCTCCAGGGTCCCAGAGATGAAGACTCTGTCTCCTTCCATAAATCACACAGTTTTGCAAGTATATTAAAAAGAGCCACTGGTGGGGCCTTAGTGAGACAACAAGAGCCCTCCCTCAAACCAAAGCCCAGTCTAACACATTCAGCAGATGCAGGTAGGAGGGTTTACCTCACTCTAGCCTCATAACCATAGCCTGGAACATGCAACATGCCACTTTAACTGTTCAGATGTTATTCATCACCTCCTGATACATACAGTATATCAAAGAGCCAAGGAATATATACATATACGGTCAGCCACAACATTACTATCATCTCCTAGTTTCTACACTCACTGTCCACTGACAGTTTTTGTAGTTCTACAATAAAAAACTATAGTCCATCTGTTGCTCCGCCCCAGGTTCTTCAGTGGTCAGGACCCCTGCTAGGTAGTGGATATTTTGGATTGTGCACAGTCCTGCAGTTGAGGTGTTTAAAAACTCCAGCAGCACTCCTGTGCCTGATCGACTCGCACTAGTACAACACACACTATCACCACCACAACGTCAGTGTCGCTGTTGCAATGAGGATAATCCAAACAATGTATGCAAAGCAACAGATGGACTACAGTATGTAATTGTAGAACAACAAAGTGTTCCTGTATGGCACATTGAGCTGACAGAATGGACAACGAATGTAAAAACAAGGAGGTGGTGATGTTATGGCTGATCAGCGCGAGTGTTTGATGGTCAGTTACTGGGCAGACTTCAATAGTCATCACCTGCCATTTTTCAGAGCAATACATGTCAAACATTTAAATCTGAACACAAAATACCATCAGAGTTATAATAACAAAATTTTGTTATTTGTATCAGTAACAGTCATATCATTTAGCCAAATAATATTTAACATAGACGGCACAGTGGGGCAGCAGGTAGTGTCGCAGTCACACAGCTCCAGGGGCCTGGAAGTTGTGGGTTCGATTCCCACTCCGAGTGACTGTCTGTGAGGAGTTGGTGTGTTCTCCCCGTGCTTGCGTGGGTTTCCTCCCACAGTCCAAAAAGCACACGTTGCAGGTGGATTGGCGACTCAAAAGTGTCCGTAGGTGTGAGTGTGTGTGAATGTGTGTCTGTGTTGCCCTGTGAAGGACTGGCGCCCCCTCCAGGGTGTATTCCCGCCTTGCGCCCAATGATTCCAGGTAGGCTCTGGACCCACCGCGACCCTGAACTGGATAAGCGGTTACAGATAATGAATGAATATTTAACATATTATTAGAGATTTGGTCACATCAGATACATCAGAATCATCATAATCTTGAATTGTCTAAAATCATTATCGATGTGTCACACAATATTAAGATCTAATACTGTGTAAATATAAACTATGTATTTTGTTGAGGTCCCCACCACCCACACCAAGTAAAAGGAAACAACCTGATGGCATTTCCATGGTGTATGGAATTCTCGGATTTTTTTCAAATCCTGTGCTATCTGTAGTCAACAACACTCCTTAAAGCAGCTGACTGTGTAGCCCTAATGGAAGCTGATTTATTCCTACAAAGTGAGAGTGCGGTTTATGAAGACACAAGCTCAACAAAATGCCCCTAAGACACCAAAGGGCAAGGGAAAGTGTCACTGACCCATGATTGGTGGAGCACTACTGTGAAGCACTGCTTGTACAAACATGATCTGCATGCAAGGGATATCAGTTTAGGACCTTATTTAAAAAGTCAGCATCTGAAATGTGTAAATCAAAAACCAGTTAAATAATTAGCCTTTAGTAAACAAGTACATATATTACTTCTTACATCTTTGCAGTCAAAAGAAAAAAAGGCAAGCAATAAAGTGGCTTCCCAAACGTGAAGATAAACATTCATAGCTAAGTGTGTGTGACAGCGGGGTGTTTCTGGGTGAATGTGGGAGGTCAGTGTGCCCAGAGGTGGCTGTGGAATGCAGGGCTGGGGGGCTCTTTTGGAATGCTATGGGGACACACACTGCTGAGCCAGGCTGCTGATGGATAGCCGTCGCCGTGGCAGCCTGACGCCAGCCCAGCCTCCACAGCTGTCCTTACATTGACTGACAGGGCAGGTGGGCAGAAGCTCCGCCCACTTCCTGCGTTCAATCTCTGAAATAGTCGCTTGTGCAAACTCCCCCTGCCCCACACACAAACAACAAAAAGATATTTGTATTCATGTTTGTGGCGCCCATATTTGAATAAACAAAAGGTAATAATACACGTAGTCACACATAAAACATTTCAGTTAATCAGACCCTTGTATTAAAATTGCAAAATGCCTTCACAAGGCCCTAAGCCTTGTTCTAGACTCCTCGAGAAACAAGAAGTGCACACAAACTACACACAGACTACTCTTTATCCTTGACTGCCGCTCCTCAATACACGAGGGCTTGCCAATGGTTATGGTGTTGGAGCGTAACTGAAAACTGTGTGTGTACAAACTGTGCGGCAGCTGTGTGTAACCGTGCCAGGTCCTTGCTCTTCACTTTCTCTGTATCCTTAGAGCAACAGTCTCAAACCAGAGGCCTGCTTCGTAAATCTTCTCACATATTCTCAGTTTATCTATAAATTCTGTCTGAGAATAATGTCTTTTTCTCCCCAAAAATAAACACTGGATCATAGCTGCTTAACTAACACAATCTCTATAAAAATGTGGTGCTCCTGACGCTAGAAAATCAAAGCACTGCATGCAAGGGAAACCAGCAGGCATGGCCATAACTATATGAGCTACAATACTAATTTAGTAGTTGATGATAAGTAGTTAAATCTGTGTTCATGGATTGATACATGACACAGAAAGGCACTGAATTATTAGATTAAATCAGTGAAAATGCAGAAGTAACCACATTTATTTACACACCATCATCAGGAATGTCATTGCTATCACAATATGAATGCCATATATTTCTACTGGTAAATGTAACTATGATTTCCAAACGTTAACAATATTTTTAAAACACTACTACTATTTTTAAATAATAGTATTAATACTACTTATTATTAAAAATAATAATCAAAACAAATGTCTTTATTTTTACTTAATTGCAGTTGTGTTTTATGATGATGGATGGATTACAAATAAACACTCATAACGTTCCATTACTGTATTTGTTATATGTATATATCTCATAACACAAAAATATTATTTTTAAGTAAATGTATTTTTTTTTTCTACTTTGTCTTTAGATGAAACACCTGATTAACAAATGTTTTTAAGTTAAATTTCATGTCAAAAATATTTGAGACACTTTTCATTTCACTGCATTTTCTCAACTGCCAATTAATAAGGCTCATCTCTGAGAGGACCACTCCCTACATTCATGTTTTTATACATTAACCATGTATAAAAATATAATTAAATAATGAAGACTTTGTGCAGAGATTCTTTACAGTAAAGAATTCAGTGCTATCTGCACATATCTTTTCTATTCGCCAAAGGAAATACAGAAGGTTCAAATTCCTTGAACGCAGCTTCATGCTCACTTTGTAATCACTAACAGTGCATAAGATGACCTGGGTCCACTGAAACAGAAAATAATCCGTAGCTTTATGTATGTGTTTTGTCTCTGAGTTATGAGGTGGTGAGAATGTAGAAACACACACATAGGCGCACATCTGACTCCAGTATGTGTCTGGTGACACAGGTGAAGTGAGCGAGATGTATTTGGATTTGTTAGTGCTCCGGGCAGTATCAATGTACTGATTCATCTGGGAGGTGCTGCGTGCGCACGCGCACACACACACACACACACACACACTTCTCCACAGCTGGATCAACACCTTCATTACTGAACCCAGACCAATTCAACAAAGCATGCTCCGTCAATCTAACCTGACCCCCAAGCTGATAGTAAGATAAAATCTGCCATACGGATATCCAGAAGTAATAAACATATTCTATTCCTGACCTACATTAATCCTCTGTGAAAACTGACACTTACATAGGCAAAAATGGTATGATTCAGCCATACATATCATTTCTAATGTTGAGGCAAAAAATTCACTGATAATATTAGCTATTACCAATTTTATGGTCTAAAAGTAAGCAGAGCCCAATTGAGATCTAGTTTATCAGAAGTTGCGCTAACTGAGCATCAGTTTGTCAGTTATGATCATCAGTTCCCACCGCCAACTCAAATACACAGCAGAAAGTCCTCACAAAATCCTCAATAATATACAAAAAAAAAAAGTGATGTCTAAATACACTGATAACTGATTTCATAATGTGACTAATGTAGCTACTGACCATATCAGTACTCATTTTCTTAGGCTCTCCTCCACTAATTTCAAACTTAAACATTTTCTGTTATATCCATTTGGTAACTAGGAAAAAGTAGCTAGCTAATTCACCCATCAATGTATTGACTGTTTACCATCCTGCCCTTGTGTTGTGATCAGTCACTTGTGTTTATGAATACTGCTCCATACGTTCAACTAGCAAGTTAAGGTTTCTGCACATTCCTTCATTCTTCATCTTGTTCAGGGATCCAGAGCCTATTTGAAAGCAGGCAGGGTGGAAGGCGAGAACAAACCTGCAATCACTCACACACTCACAGCTCTGGGCAATGTCACACGATGTGTTTTTTGGACTGTGGGAGGAAAGCAAAGCACCCGGAGGAATCCCACATGGACACGAGAAGGACACACCAAAATCCTTACAGAGAGTGACCTGAAAGAGAGTGAACACACAACCCTGAGCCCCTGGATCTGACATAACACCAGCAGCTTCTCTGATTCTACACCACTTTACAAAGCTCACTGATTTACATGGAGTCTTATTACATAAATTATGGTAAACAGATATCTGACACAACCTCAGGACTCTATAACATCAACTCTCTCACACTGTAACAAACAAAATAAAACAAAAAAAGTGCACATTGACATTTGCATTTCTATTGGCTGAGCTCTATTTTCAGCTTCATGCACACTCCTGACTACCACCCCTGGTTTGGTAGCTTAGAGCCACAGTGTCTGAGGCAGTCTCTCCAGAGCTCAGGGGCCTGAGAGAGCTGTGGGCTGCACTCCGGCTGATTTATGAAGAGCCGGCGTGCAGGCCGGGCGGCGGCCCATCAGACCGAGGGCTCAGGTTTCCCCCTGGTGTGTTTGTGTTTAAGGGGGGGGTAGGCGGGAGCCAGAGTGGCCAGGAGCAAGCAGAGCATATTGCAGCTTCTCCAGCAGGCCTAATGAAAAGCAGCTCCGCTCCACTGAGGAGCACCACAGGGGAGGACCCCTGCTCCACACACTGCAGGCCACAGGGTGGGCCCCGAGAGAGAAGCTCTCCACACACAGCCACTGGGACTGCAGCATTGGCTGCCCTTTACTCTCCTGGTGACATGCCTTTAAACTTAGTCCTCCAGTGTGAGTGTGTGTGGTAATAAGAGTTCACATTCTGTACTTACTGCTGTTCTACAGAGACTTAAAGAAATGGAAGCAGAACGCCAGAGTTAAATATGAACATGCACAAACCCAGCCGTGAAATAGTAAAAATATTATCCCATATTATCCAACATGAATTTATACTTGAATCTAGCAATATGAAAATTCTGAGCAGATGTCAACAATATATTTTTTACTGATGCACTGAAATGAAGATTCTTGGCCAATGCTGAACCAGAGCTGACATTTTGGACACACTGGGTCAAAACCAAAACCTGAATATAATATAAATAAAACCCGTGCATAAAATAAACCCAAATGTGTGCTTGACAGCCAAGAATGAATGTTTACTAGCATAATTAATTCCATTAATTTAAAGTTATGTTTAATAGTTTGGCACTGTGGTTTCTGTCATCCTAAAAACAGTGGGTAGAGACACTCATCCAGCTTGCTCTGGCCTTAATTAGGCTTTTTCGCAGGACACCCTTTTATTTCTGTTCTGATATGCTGCATGACCATCTTCCCATTAGAAAAATTAGCTTGATCCAATATGGCAACCATGTTCCAGGCATAGCCTAAAAGATGGCCCCCCCTCACCCATTACTTGCAGGGGTATTCAGGTAAAAGAGTGTCCTACGACTTTGGACTCACCCTGTATATTCTGCATATCAATCAGGTAGTCTCAAACTTATAGCTGGCAGGGTGGGGTGGATTGGGTTGGCAGAGCTGTCTCCTCCCTCAACATTCATGCCTGGGGTACAGAGATGGCTGCCTGCCACTCTGTGTGTGTGTGGGTGTGTTTGTTCACTGCCTCTAGTGCACTGGAGTGTATTTGTGCTGAGATGGGATTAATAAGGCACAATTTCAAATTTAAATAAAAGCATGTTTATACAAATAAATAAATAAATATCAGTCATCAGTTTGAGTTATTGAATCTAAGCATTATATGCACTGCCAATAAACTTTAATTCTTCATCAGTTATACCCCAATGGCCTAGTGCTACTGATTCAGCTGGTCACTGACTGTTTATCAACATCAATATTCTTAATTTTTACATCCGCCAACATATGCTAATAGAGTGGAATGTCATCACAACAATCTCCTCTCTCATATGGTGTTTTGCAAGTCAAATAATGTTTGGGAATGCAGTCATTTCCATGTTAGCCTGGATTCTCATGGGAAAAGCAGAACAGAAACCAATATATAGGCACCTCTGCCACGAATATAGCTCTTTAACCAAATCCACACCTTTCTTTCAAAACTCATCAGGGGGTCAGCAACGGAGTATTTGTGTGTGTGTGTATTTTTGTATGTGTGTATGTGTGTGTGGGAAGTGCTTCCCAGTGGTAAGGCTAAGGGTATCAGGTTCATCACATTAGAGCAACACGATCCACCATTACCGCCTGCTGGCCCACGCTTCTCAGAGCGGCCATCGTGCAACAATCAGCCCCCGAGTGAGACGAGGGTGGGCACCCGTCTACACAGGCAATTGTGTGTCTGATTTCAGCTCTCTTTTCTCCTGTCCACACCAATATCCTAGCCTGGCGAACACCCATTGTTCTTCAGCGCTGAGCTGTTGGAGAGCTGGGAAATTTTTCACTGAATTGTGAACTCACATTAACTGCTTTATTTAAGTGCCGAGACGCATGGGGCAATAATTGAGAGAGGAAGTGAAAGGCGAGAGAGAGAGAGAGAGAGAGAGAGAGAGAGAGAGACCGTCTGCATCCAATAAGGAGAGTGAGAGAAATAAGAGTGTGAGAAAGACAGAAGAGAAGACTGATGAGTCCAGTGCTGAAATGGGCTGCAGATTGTTGGGAATCTGTCGAGCTTGTCATCATCATTATAAAGCCATCGTTCAGACATTCTGCTCGCATCATTAGACCTCCGGTTCTAGTTTTGGCCAATGTCCGGCCAGCACACTTTATTAGCAATACCCCAAATTCCTCCCACACCTCCTGGAAACCCTTGTTTCAAGTCCGCTACATTAGCCGGGCGCTACATTACAAAACTCAGCACTGCTGGTGGCCATGTTTAATCAAATCCTGTTATTCCAAGAAAAATAGGTCCCAGCTCACAATGACAATTGGAGTCTAGCAGAACATCCATTAGCACAGCATTTGGTAACGATAGAGTGTGTCGATAATACGGGAGACTGCAAGGGAGGCTTTTTCTGCCTGGTTTAGTAGGAAATGAAGCTGAACAGAGAGAAAAGAAAACAAACAGAAGGAGAGAGAGGAGGGAGGATATGACAGGGTGATTATTCCCCCTCTCCATGCCCCTAAGTGGCTTTATTAAACCTCTAACCCCCACAGACGCCTCTGACGACGGATCAGGCCAGGCGTTGGCAGACCAGCATACACTCCCACATTATGTGAGCAAGCTTATCGACAGCAGTGATATGGGTCAGTGTCCATTTCCAATTTTTTAAAATGGACTTTTGGTCATTTCGTGGAATAATCAAGATGCTGCACACAGAGCTCATCCACAGCATTTTACAACCTTCAAGTGCTAATTTTTTAAGAGATATCAGAAGGAGTATTTGAATACTAGCTCTCAGCTTTATATTAAATATTATTTTATTAAATATTCTTGAATTCTAACCTCTGTAAAGATTGAGTTATATCACACATATTTCTAGTGTTGTTATCTACCTGTCTATATAAATATACACAGTCACATTAGAATATTAATACCGCCTCCTTGTTTCTACACTCACTGTCCATTCACTCAGCTCCACTGACCATTTTGTTTGTCCCCTTTCACCCTGGTCCACAGGGCCACAGAGCAGGTATGATAATTCTCAGATGAGCATCTACACAGTGGAACAACGACATACAGGGATTGGACAATGAAACTGAAACACCTGTCATTTTAGTGTGGGAGGTTTCATGGCTAAATTGGACCAGCCTGGTGGCCAATCTTCATTAACTGCACATTGCACCAGTAAGAGCAGTGTGTGAAGGTTCAGTTAGCAGAGGGTAAGAGCACAGTTTTGCTCAAAATATTGCAATGCACAGATTGCTGGCGCACCTGTGACCAAGACAGCAAGTCTTTGTGATGTATCAAGAGCCACGGTACCCAGGGTAATATCAGCACACCAACAGGAAGGACGAAACACATCCAACAGGATTAACAGTGGATGCAAGAGGAAGCTCTCTGAAAGGGATGTTCGGGTGCTAACCCGGATTGTATCCAAAAAACATAAAACCACTGCTGCCCAAATCATGGCAGAATTAAATGTACACCTCAACTCTCCTGTTTCCACCAGAACTGTCCATCGGGAGCTCCACAGGGTCAATATACACGGCCGGGCTGCTATAGCCAAACCTTTGGTCACTCATGCCAATGCCAAACGTCGGTTTCAATGATGCAAGGAGCGCAAATCTTGGGCTGTGAAACATGTACTGTTCTCTGATGAGTCCACCTTTACTGTTTTCCCCACATCCAGGAGAGTTACGGTGTGGAGAAGCCCCAAAGAAGCGTACCACCCAGACTGTTACATGGCCAAAGTGAAGCATGGGGTGGATCAGTGATGGTTTGGGCTGCCATATCATGGCATTCCCTTGGCCCAATACTTGTGCTAGATGGGCGTGTCACTGCCAAGGACTACCAAACCATTCTGGAGGACCATGTGCAAAACATTCAAATGTTGTATCCTGAAGGCGGTGCCGTGTATCAGGATGACTATGCGCCAATACACACAGCGAGACTGGTAAAATATTGGTTTGATGAACATGAAAGTGAAGTTGAACATCTCCCATGGCCGGCACAGTCACCAGATCTAAATATTATTGAGCCACTTTGGGGTATTTTGGAGGAACGAGTCAGGAAACATTTTCCTCCACCAGCATCACGTAGTGACCTGGCCACTATCCTGCAAGAAGAATGGCTTAAAATCCCTCTGACCACTGTGCAGGACTTGTATATGTCATTCCCAAGACGAACTGATGCTGTTTTAGTCGCAAAAGGAGGCCCTACACCATACTAATAAATTATTGTGGTCTAAAACCAGGTGTTTGAGTTTCATTGTCCAACTCCTGTAGGTGCATCTAACAGAGTGGATACAGTCTTTAAAACTCTTTATACAGTACATTATCTGCAGCTGTCAAATGATTATATATCAGCTAATAATATAATCTGTAATATATCTTATGTCAGTCCATTAGAGCTTCACACAGGGCCCAGCTAACTCTCTTCCTACCAGCAACAACATTTCTGTTATCATGTATCTTTAAATATTAAATGAAATATTATCTTACACACAACCGCTAAAGTGGCTGTGGCCGTTTATGATCTGATGAGAAACTAGCTACACCTAAAAACTAAAGTTACTCTTTGGGCCCAGCCCATTGTCTTCAAACAATAATATTTATCTTAAAATTACAGCTTCATTAAAATTGTGATTCTTTCCTAAACTGTAATAGGGAGAATAGAACCTCCATCACTGCTACTCTGGGCTTAACAGGGCTTAACAGTAACAGCACTATGTAAATCTTGGAGTAGGATAGGGAACCTTCCCCACCAACCCAGCCAAAAAGATATGAGCAGAAAACTCAAATCTTACCTAGTGTTCCTTTAAATAAAATAATTGCATTTAAAATCACAACATTGGTGAGGGAATCATAATTTTATCATTGTATTTTCACCCATTAACTCCAATAAATGATTTATTACAAGACATGCGCTAAAATTAGTTTAATTTTTACTACAGTGTAGTAGTTATTATGACTTGACAAACACTCCATACATAAAAAGAAAGAGAAACTGCGTAAGAAACAAATGCTGTACCATTCAAATTATTCTGACCAGGTCTTGTATAAAAATACTACTTCACAATAGTGAGAATTGATGTGCTGCCAAAATAAACTGTGTAGTCAAATTAATTCCACTGCCTGGTTATCTACCATTATGCCTGCTCTGCTTTGTATCATCCATGTCCAATGTGCATGCTTAAATACACCCCTACTTAGTAAAAGAGGCATACGCCACTGGAAAATCCAAGATGGTGAAAGAAGAACGACATTTCCCTAAAGTTGAATAGGGACTAAACCATTTTGTGCACTACAGCTCACAAAGTACCGGCGGTCTGTGTCAAATTCTTATTCAATTAGTCAAATCGTGTCTTTAGACATGGACACATTCATTTGGACTTGCAGCTGTCGTGCGTCCACAGCTAGGAGCTTCCGTACAGACACATCCCTTGGCAGAGGCCATCACAAGTGTCAGTGAGGACTAGTCTAAACAGACTAGAGCTGCACAGCTGTGGCACAGCTCCCACTCACAGCCACAGAGCCAGCAGCACTTTCTCAATGTGCTTTTTATATGAGCAGCAGGAACAGTTCCTCACAGGCGTCTTCTAGAGACACAAGCACACTTCGTTTGTTCAATGTCAGAACACTGTGTCATATATAAACTCTGGAGTGATATTTGGTTCTTCTTAATGGGGGGGGGGGGCACACATGTCAGAGTCACACATAACTGTACCCTACATTAATAATTTGAGCTCACCACTCATCATTGTTGTCACAGTACAGACCATTTTTTCTAAGTTTAGGTGAATGGCACTCATCTTTCTTAAACTTTATATTGCTCTACCCTGAAAATATAATTCATGGTTGACATGACTTTTTCCAGGGGTATAACTGTTTTTTACAGTTCCCTGGGGTCTCAATAAAATGTCTGTGACATGCTTTGGTTGAAATAGCACTTTTCTCCCCCAGTCTAAACAGCCCTGTTCAGAAAGACCGGTTTCAGTGTCTGTTCCTTTAAATGAGAACAGGGAATGAGAAGCAGAAACGCTGGTTTTTACTCATTTTCAGTTTGTTCTCTTTCCTCTCTGTTCTCATTTTTGCAGCATTTAACCACTTGGATACAGCGCTGTGATTGGACAGACTCAGATTAAGAGCTGGGACAACCCCCAAGTGCCTATTATCTACATAAAACGCAGCACTAAACCAGAATGACTCATTATATCCCATGTTTTAACATGATAGATATAAAAGAGAAAGACGTATAGGTGTCTAAGGGTCACACAGGTCACATTTCTTTATCCAGTGTGTATCTCTTTTTTTGTAGCAGAGTTAGCATCTCTCTGTTTGCATTGACTTACACATGGAAACCAAACCCAGCTCCATTTCTCTTTGCTCGCCTTCCTCGACTGAAATGAGACATTTTACTCTCTACTATGTATTCTCAGATCTTAAATCAGCAGCTCATTTGGATTTGATGTTATGGAAAGACAAAGTACATTGAAAGAAGTGCTGTTGGTTCATGGTCACAAGTGCCTTGATGAGGTGGTCATGCAGAGCAAGATCAGTTTTGGAGTGTGATCTGTTCGGAGTGGCACATTCAGGCTACATTTAAAACAATACAAAGTACAAAACAAAACATACAATACATTTAATATGGGCTACTTTACTTACAACATGAACATAGCCAGTATGACCATCATCTTATATCAGTCAGATTCAGGTCTTTTAAAGAGTATTAGTTAAGAACTTGTTTCCCTTTAGCTTTAGTCTGGTAAATGACTCGATGACAGAACACTGCTTTGAGGATTCAAATGCATTTAATCACATGAACATTACTAAGGTTCGGTACTGATATTGGACAATAAGTTCAGGTTCACAAAAGCCATTTCAACTCATCAAAAGTTAAGTCAAAGTTATTGGATACAGACACACACAAAAATCAAGCACTACCAGTCAATTTATGCATCTCTCTAAAGATTGTTACCAAGTAGAGTGCATGTGCAAGTGCTAGGGTGCCAGATTATATTAGATTTGTGCTCTTACCTCATGGCAATGTTGTAGGACTCAGGGTGGATGCAGGTTTGGTCCAGAGGGTTAAGCTGGTTCGAGATGTTGCCAGATGTTTTGGCTTTGCTCTTCTTAGCTGATGGCTTCTCACCAGCTGCAGGTTCCATTTTCTGACTCAAGCCATAACTATATGAACCAGACATCACAGACCATTACTTTAGAGGCTAAAGTGGCAGTTAATTAACAGTGAAATCAAAAGGCCATCAATATTATGTTGGACTGAGCTGTATGGAAATAGATAAGCTCTGAATAACTGAAGAGCATTTATCCTCCTCTGATCAGCTGTTAGCCCTGCCGCACTAAATCAGCCATTCTGTGACTGCAACCAATATATTGTGGAACATCAGCCTTCATTTCATTCAGGGGCAAGTATTCATTCCTTAAACTATTACAAACATAGCTATAGCTTACAATGTTACACAGAGTTTGAGAGTGTGTGTATGAGCTAATACAAAACATTTACACTGTCCTTTAAATAAAAACATACCTACAACTTCAATTACGAGGAAGCTAGCCATAGTCTGACCCAAGCTTCATTTTGTATGTGATAAACTGCCCTAAACCTGGCCCCAAATCCAACAGCATACACTTAATCTATAATAGTTGTCACAGTTGAGGCAGGGTAAGTATGATTTCCTTGTGGCACTTTGTGTTTACACTATTAAAATTAAGTTGGGGGGTGCGGGGGTGTAAAACCTGCACATACTTTGGCTTGAATATTACTGGATTTCATGTGGCTTCAAGAAAATCTTTCCTGCTCAAATTGGATATGCCAAAACACTCTGAACTGCCTTTGTGAACAAAGCCTCAGGGATCAGAGAGCACATTTAGCCATAGAGCAGCTGATCAGTACCTGCGTACAGTCTCAGGGTTGATGCGAACAAAGCCGGCACACTGCTGGAAGCTCTTTGGGCCGAGGCCTTTGACTAGTTTCAGCTGTTCTCGGTTCAGAAAGGGTCCGTTCTTCTCTCGCCACTCAGCTATGCTCCGCGCTCTGCCGGCATTTAGACCTGCAACATGCCTGCCAACACACAAACAGCTGCTCACATCACTGGGCTCTACACAGTTCTTTTAAGTACTTAGGGTACATCTTATTTTTCCCCCTATTAAAAAATAAATAAATAAATAAATCTAACACACAACAAACTGGACTTCACTCATATGATATGCTGTGAACTTTCACATTGTGTCATTCTTTTCTAACTAAAACCTTTAAATCCTGCTTGTTTTTAGTATTAGTCATTGCCTCCCATGTCAATACCCCCGTTTTCAGCATATATTCTGAGTGAAAGTCTGTGCTTTGAACGTCCATCCAAAGGCATGGAAATTCTATTTCATACTAATCTAATCCTTACATATTCATGTGTGAAAGATTAGTACAAATATTGAGAACATTTTCCAGAGAGTTAGCAAAAGGTTTTCCAAAGAGCTCATAATCTTTGTGACCTTTTCATATATAACAGGCAGGCTTTGAATGTTTTTTGGTGACACAGACTGAGCAATTTAAAGTGACAGCTCCCTCCAAAAGCAGCTATGTAAACATAGTATGTCATCACTTATAAATAAAGCCTAAATGCTGGAGCTGTGAACGTGTGGAGTGAGAGTGTGTAAGTGTTTGAGCATTTGAGTGTGTGTGTGTGTGTGTTAGGAGTTCTGGAGCTGAGAGCTCATTTAAAGTCAGGTAAACAGATGACCTGATCTCTGCCTGCTTCACACTCCACCACTTCTGGCCCTATATGATATAATTCCGTTTTTCTGATGCAGTAGCATGAGTTTGGCAACCTTTGGGAAAAGGAGGGCTCCAGAACTGTTCATTAAGCATTCATTTTCTTGCTATGGGGTAGTGTGTATATCACTGTAATTTGCCTGTGTGCATTCATGAAGGACAGAGAGGCACACAGAACTGGCACTTTGATTGGCATTTGTTTTAAAATTGCATCTGTTTTAATCGGGGCTCCTATTACAAGCAAAGTCAACATTTTGCTATGACCTCTGAACACAAGTAAAGGGAAATTATAATCATTATAATAATTTTTCGGGTGTATCACTACTACATCATTACAGAGATTATACTTGCACAGGCTACTGCATGAAATTAAACAGCAAAGTTATTGCATCATGGTAAATCAATTTGTACATGTTCTATGTACAGTTTTGTGCAAAAGTGTTAGACATTTAAAAAAATGAATAATAATAATAATTAATAATAATTATTATTATTATTATTACTATTTAAAAAATTAAAAGAAAAAGAAAAAAAAAAAAAAAATTAAAAAGAAATAAGCAGTTGCTCTTGACACAGTAGAACAGGGTTCAAGTCCCTACATGGGGAGGAATGACTCTATATACCAAACGTGTTATATCTGGGCAAGACTTTGCTATATATGTGGCAAATATGCTGGGCATTTTCAAGGCTCAATCCGAATGTGTTTAAAACAACACAGTGTCAGACATAAAATCACAATGCAATTTTTATTCGTCTGTTAGAATTTATTCTAATATTAGTGTTTTCTTACCAAATACATTCTTACATTTCAGATAAACAGCTTAATGTATCATATTTTCTGTACTGTATGTGCACTCTAAAAATTAAAGTATCCTTCAGAAAAAAAGTTTGAGTAATGATACCACAGAACCATTTTTGGTTTCCTAAAGACCTTTTTAATTATAAAAACCTCCCCTGAAAATTTCTTTGAGGAGCCAAAAGTGCTTTTTCTACAGTATCGTTCCACAGAGTCCATTAATTTTAATAGCGTGTGAAGGAACACTAAATATATATGAAAAAATGTTTAAGAACCTGTACAACTGTGTGCAAGCGTGCGCATATGTGAGAACATTGAATTATTTGGATGCAAGTTGGTGAATATACATTTCTTAAAGAACGTGCTTTCCTGTGTGTGTAGTGGTATGTAGGTGTGTATGGCTACAGTCTGGCTCAAGCTGAGTGGGGTGTCAGACTAAACAGAGCAGTGAGCAATAGTGGGAGGCGAGTGTGAAGTTGCCATGTTGTGACTGCTGCTGGAAACTATTTGGCTTGTACCTCATCAGCGTCTCTGAGCAGATGTTGATGTCCACTCCCACGAAGCTCACACACTCCTGCACCACGCCGTCCAGTGCCGCCCTCAGCAAACTCTGCGACACGTCATGCTGGAAAGAGTGACCAAGCTGGATTTATGTGTGACAGTGGACGAGTGTCAGGCCACTAAGAAATATGCATTGCCAAGCTAATGCAGTGGAAATAGAGCTGCTCATTGATGGATTATTTCAAAAAGAGCAGAATATACAGTACTGACTTACATGAGGTTCAATGACAAAGGAATTTTCATAAAAAAAAAAGACTTTTATTCTGAAATTTTAAAAGCACGCAGGTTTTACGTTATAAAAAAATACCCCAAGTAATTTTTATAGAGCTGAGCCAAGGCCATTAGCCCTGTTGCAATTATTGGGGGAAAAATGTCACATTAAATATTTACAAGTATTAATGAAATACAATATATATAAATTGAGTCAAACTACAAAGACTAATCTATTCAGACTAATATACTGCAGTAAATTTATAAAGTAGTGCTTACTATTAACATTTGGTCATATTTCTGAAATGTTTGGTGCAGTAAAAGTAAATTATTTGAATTGTTCAGTGAATCATTCAAAATAAATAAATAAATAAAAATGGACTAACAATGAAACATTGTATTAATAAATATTAATACTCAAATCAAAATAGATTTTTTGCACACACACAAATAATAACTTTTAATAAATTTCTATAAAAGGACCCTTAAACATATCCATCATAAATTTTTGATGACTCTGATATGCCTGTGCCAAAAAAATAAAAACCCACTAATATAATTACAGTATTCACAGCACCATAAAGTAGCCTAGTCGTCATTTAAGAACTCAACAGCCCAAGCTGTTTTAATAAACTATGCGACCACACCATGATCCATCCAGAAGGCGAGTTATCTGAACGTTATTAAGTGCTGTCAAAATCTCATTCTGAAAACAAGTCTTTCCACAAGGCCACTGTTGTGCGAGCAGCGGTCAAATCCTAACCCTGAATACCTTGTGGTCTCCATGCCGGTCTGAGAGAAGAGACAAGGAAAGCAACAGAGTGTGGATTGCTTCGCCTCAAGAGAGATGGAGAGAAGTTTGGAGCCTGTTTTTGTTGGAGAGGGCCTGTGACACTTCAAAGTCCACTCGCAGGGGTTTTCCATTAAGCGCAGGGAATTGATAAAGTTAATCCAACCGAACTTTTCACACTTTGGAAGCTTTTTTTTTTTTTATATATATATATATATATAAATGGAGTTGGAATTCAAAGGGAAGAAAACCACAAAGCAGAATCCAAAACTGACAAAAATTAGGAGAAAGGGGGGAATTCTGACCAGCCTTTGTCTGAATTCCACAGGGACTCCATATAGCCATATGGAAGACGTTACTGTTGTTAAACGTTCTGGTAAAAGGGTAAAGCTGTTATTCTCCTTAGTATCTCAGTAAGATGAAGACTCTTCTCCAGACACTTGATTTCCAAAGTGAGTAAGACGGCTTGAGGCCTTGCGCTTAGACAGCAATGGGACAAATCAAGAACACACACCAAATGGACATATAAATGCCATATGTGCAAACTCAAACATTTTCCTGGTCTGGTTGACAGGGCATTTTATCATTAACTGAAAGGCTTGCTAGATTTAAGAGATTGTAATTGAAATGACATTTTATGGTGATCTGCCTGCACGATGAGGCATTTAAATTAGGCATTAAATTAAAACGCAGAGTTTTTATAAAACTACAATGTTGACAGTTACACTTGGCATTTTAAAGTAATAAAGGTAACTATAGCAGGTAAAGGTGTAGGTCACGATTGTAATCAAAAGACACTTTTTATTAAATTCAGAAGGTGTTTTGTTGCCATTCGCTAGCTCTCTAGTCTGTTTGCATGCTCAAAACAAGTCTAATGTTTTTACGAAGCCCCAGTGTCTGTAAATAAATGAAAGAACACACGGTATGCTAACTTCTCTCTCTCTGCTCATGGCAGAGACACCTGGAGTTGTTTTAGACAACGGAGAAGACTCCAAATATTGAAAAGCACAAACCAGATTGAGGACATTGCTCTAATCCTGCTCTATAGGCGGTTATTACTAACTTATTTTTGCTGTTTCGGATAACTTAAGGTGGAAATGTCTCCAAACTCGTGAGACGACTAACTACATTACCGAAGGTGCTAGCTACAAAACGAAACAATTCTAGTTACATAAGAGTTTCTGTGGTAATACAAATGAAACAAGTTTAACTTCAGCCACGTACAAACAACTGTCATTATTTTCCCTCAAACATACTGTTCCACCTTAAAAGGTGCGGATCTGAGCTGCTTTTCCCGCACAATTGTAGACGCTCCCTTTAAGGCATATATAACTACACTTTGAGTCTTACAATCTGTTCTCACTGCACAGCTTTTTAGACTACTTCTTAAATGTGATTTCTCAGCAGGGTGTTCACATTGCAAGTTATAATTTATCATCAGGATGAGTTTACTCGTGCAGCTACAACAGCTGTCATAGTAACAACATAGGCAAATATGCTGAGTATGCTGACAGACCTGAATATCAGAAACACCGCATGCAATCAGATCTGATTTGTCACATGTTTAGAGATGGGATTCTGTATTCAGTTGAATTGAATTATAACACGTATAAATGAGGCCTGAAGCAGACTTCATTAGGCTTCTCTGAGACTCCAGAAATCTTTCCTGTTCAAATCAGATATGCCCAAAAATATGCCTTTCTGAAAAGGTCTTTATGTATAGTGTGTTAGGTTCTGTACATTGGGTTCTGTAAACAGTTTCTACTTAATGTGTTAACATATTAGTTGTTGAGATTATTTAAAAAAATAAATAAATAATAAATAAACATAACAAAGGTTAACATTGCACAGGTCTGAAGATCATAGGCACACATGCCTGCAAACCTATGATTTATGTTACTGCAACATACGTTGCAGAAATTCCACGCAAACTGATAAGTAATGTTTACTTGATAATCTCCCCCCCTCGCCTTTCAAATGGAACACTTCAGAACCACTTCATATATGTTCCTGTAAAACCTATCAGTGGCTGAACACACTGTGTTTTTTTTATGAACTGAACAGTTGTAAAAGACATTCACAGACTTGAACGTGTGCCCTACATACAAACCAAAGAACATATAAAATCCCAGCTTCTTTTGATGAGGTGTGTTTCAAAACACACATCCACATGCGCAGGCACGGCATGATTAAAGATATTAGCATGACCTCTGTGCCTCACACCAGAGTTCTAATCACATGAAAGTGGGTAAAAACCTGAGAGAAATCAGTGCAGTGAGAGATTTAGCACTTGCCTCCTGTAATTACCTTTTTCGTTTGTGGAAAATCCAACAAAAGTGCCTTTCATTAAAGGGCAGCAGCACAGGCCAATATACAGATGATGTGTGGAAGATGTGCAGTAGTAGTTAACTGAATGCGAGTCTGTGTTTGTGTGCTCTAATGTTGCTTGAGGGTGTGGCTGAGGGTATTATAAAATATGCATGCATACAAAGTCAGTGTATTAAAAAGATGCACATTAATATACACATTCAATTCCCTCATGCACATTCGTCATCTTTCTCTCACTCCCTCTCTCTGTCTCTTACTCACTCAATCCACACAGAGACACACACACACACACACACAAAAGAAAAGGCAGGAATAATAAACAAAGACATAGACGATATATTTTCCACATATTTAGACACAGTGGATTCCTTTGAGAGTGTGTTAGTGTTTAAAAGGGAGAAAAAAGGGACAGAATTATTGCAGTGTAAATTTGGATTATATGCTTTAATGGTCTGCAGGTTAATCACTCAAAGTGGACATATTGTACATTGTGTTGCCAGTTTATTTGCTATTTCCAAGTAAGAAATTATATTAAAGGGCCCATATCCAGCATTTATCTTGCATTTCATTTATTTTTTCCACTCAGGAATGTCTCTCACCTTTATTTGTGTGTCAAACATGATCATAAATCATTTTAATATGGCCATTTTACTAGCTTAAAATTATACAGGCTGTTTATTACAGCAAGCGAGATACATAAATGACGTGACTGTTCTAATCAGCTGTCTTGTACTCTGCCTCGTCCAAAAGTAATCAAAGCTGAAAAACTCAATATAACTTTAATATGTATGGCAAGAGATAAACTACTGTAAATTAGAAAGGTGTAGGTAAATACAAGTAAATGTATTGGGATTGTTAATAATTAAATAGTTCAAATAAATAAATAAATAAATACATAAATATACAAGTAAAAATAAATAAATTAACAGAGGATTTGTAATTTACTTTTCATAAATGGAGTGGGAGCATAAATGTCCAGTTTTTAAATTTTAACAATATTTACACAGCAACAAACACTTTTAATCCTGGAAGCACAATCAGGGTCCAGTGATATAATATGTGCTCTTTAAAAATATAAGGTTGTGAACCGTCATTCCAGGACTTATCTTGTGGAAGGGTGAGTTATTCTACATTTGGAAAATCACTATCAAACTTTGATTTTATTCCAGCTGTTTTATTTGTATTATTTCCACAGTGCTCCACTATATTTCAGTGGTAGATAATGTTCAGTCACCAAAGGCTGACTAATGGCATATCAGCATAATTAAATGTTTTAAATTAGCCATAATGTGGTGCAGTGTGCAGGCTGAAGCCTTATGATCTATAGTGATGAAGCACACTGCATGAGGACTGTGAAAACAAGCCCAACAAAACAGAGACAGAAGAGGAGGATGGTCTGAGCAACAGATGTTGCTACAAAAACCCAAAGGCTAAAATGATGCCAGAAAACAGTTACTGTTTCCAAGGCTTTCCTGCACATTGCAAGTGTCTGACACCTTCTTTTAGAAAGTTCTTCTCTACTGGGATGGGCTTAAAAAGCTCAAACTGTATTGTGTTCTAAAAGGCACACTTCTACTTCATTTTTCTTCTTAGAAACTGTTAAATAAGCGGGTGCTATAGCTAATTAATCTCAAATATTATTGGCACAGAAGAGCCTCGGTATTTTCTAGTTATCTAGTGTTCATAAGTCCTTAGCACAGTGTCTCTCTTTTACTTGTGCAAAGAGGGTGCTGATGTTTTAATGCCCAATCCCAAAACGACTAACACGGGGATAAATCGAGTGGTGATTATTGCAGGCTTCCACAAGGCTTGGTCTCGAGGGGCCCTGTGCTTTTGTGCCAGAGGTGTTAATGGACATGGTAAAGCAGAGCAGAAGTTGACTGAAAAACTGGGAAAATGGGTAACATAGTAAGGGGAGAAACGTCTGGAAGTACAAGGTAGGGTGCTAAAGTGCAAGCAAAATACTCCCTTCTTTTGCGCTTTCTTTTTATTATTATTTATTATGTTTAGTCAAGTAGAGTTGATTTTCACGTGGCGTTCCACTGGCCTTAAATTGTACAAAGAGAACATGATATGAAAAAACACCCATTGGGTGCCTTTTACAAGATGTCTGAGTAAATTTGTAAATAACTAATAGGACCTTCACAGGACAAAAGACACAATACATTTAAAATAACTGAAAATGATCATTGCTAATATTGTTCAGGTTGTCCTTAAAGACTGGAATACTTAATAAAATACCAACACTCTACGTCTTACCATAGAACCTTGCAAGAACATGCCAAGAATATAACGAAGGGCTATAAATACGGATAACAGGATCAGGCTATTTAGTTCCACATATGTTGATGGCAGGGGGACTTACCTTTAAGGGAAAGTCTATCATGGTGGGGGAAAGTTGTTCTTTCTGGTTTGTTTACATTCGGTTCTCTGTGACTATTAAAGTGGAACGGTATGCTTGAGGGGAGAAAAAATGTTGTTTGTACATGGCTGAACTTTAACGTGTCTAAGTTTTAATTCTCTGTTTGAACTACCATAGCAACTTATGTTTTACTCGAGTTGTTTAGTTTTGCAGCAATTTAAGTCTGTGTTTACTTTCATGCAGTTAGCACTCTCCCAAATTTAGAGTCAGTTCCATCTACAGAAAAAAAATAATCAAAATTAGCAACCTATGGAGCAAGAATAGAGCAATATCCTCATCTCAGTTCATGCTTTTCAAAGTTTGGAGGTCTTTAAAAACCTCCAGATGTACCGGACCAAGACCATTTTTGTTGACCAATTTTTTAACAATTTACAGACACTGGGACTTTGCAAACACATCAGATTGGTTTCGAGCATGCAAAAAGATGATAGAGCTAGCAAAATGTGAGGAAATGTCATAATTTCATAAAATGTGTGTTTTTTTTTTATTAAAACTGTCACCATCGCCATTAAAGAATTAGAGGAAAAAATATACGATTAAAAAAGCCTTTTTATGCCTGGATCTGTAACATGTTGCAATGTGACAAATGATCTTTTAACTAACCAACAGCTAGCAAAGTTAATCCCACAGACTGTAAAGCACTGGTGTTTATGAAATAACTCAAGTTTGTACCAGACGAACACTAAACACTTCCTTTTTTCCTCAAATTTCTTTTTCCCCTCAAACCTATGATGCCTTTAGGAAGTCTCATCAGTCATTATTTTAACACTGCATGTAGTAACATTAAGACTCTAGCACTCATGGTCCTCTGAGAGGGAATGTGAGATTTAAAGAAATGAAAGGTCTCAAGGGTCATTTAATGCAACATGAGCTATAGAAATGCCTATATATAGAATAAACTAAACACATTTACCAAGATAATGAACGCAGAATAACGGCGCGGCATATATCTGAGCTTAATTGTGGAATTTATATTAAATATGACCTATTTATGAGCTACACTGGCAATGCTGTCAAGTTCTCATGCAAAGTGCAAAAGCCTGTGCAAAACACCACCAAACACTTTCTGTCAAATTCTCACAGCAACTTTAAAAGGCTATTTTTTTGGAATGACTGAGGGAAAAGTAAAACACAGCGTCTCAACATTATATCAAAAACAAGAAGGGCAAAAGCTTTCAGACTGTTTATAATAATTTTCTATATAAGAAGTCACAAATCTATTATTTATTTAGTTCCACTTCACAACATATTGGACAGCAAACAGCCCAGTTTATTATTATTATTATTTCAGAATGATTTGATATACCTTCACCAAGAGAGTAAAATCATTGACAGCAGTTCATCAGTCTTTCAACACACCCTCAAGGGACTTTCCACAAAGAATAACCAATATTTCCCAGTCCTTAACCTACAGAAACCTGCAGCTCGGGATGTCGGGATGAAACCTGAGAAGTGTGTGGACAGGTTTCCCATACGGTTGCGCCCTAACCCTGGGGTTAGCTTTTGAGTATTTGGCAGCCGATTGGCTGCACAGGGCCTCAGGCGCGGATGGAGCGAAAATTCTCACAGTCCCTGCACAGACTCTGAGAGGAAGACACCCAAAAAGTGTCGCCTCTAGGTGCTTTGAGCGCCAGTGCAGGAATGCACACTCATTAGGACACCATCAATCATTGTGGGCTATCATCCCCCCTATCGACTATTTCTGAAATAATTTACAGGGAGTTATGTGCAGGGGGTGAGCTAATTTATGAGGTGGGACGCACCCCACTGTGAATATTAGCACTCACATACTGGGAGAAAAACCTCACAAGAAGGGCATACCATCAAGCAAGGAAACTGCAAGAGAACTGCCAATGATCTGTGACTACTAGTGGGCTGCCTGCCACGACTGGGGTCAGGAGCACAAGAATAAAGATACCCAGGATATATCGGTCCTGAGTGAACCATGCAGTATGAGGGACTAAAAATAGGCTCATAATCTAGTGCTACACCTGAGAATACAAGGCAGGAATAAACATGAAAAATGAGCAAAGTCCACTGACAATGAAGCAAATGTCATGACACATTTTATTTAAAAGTCCATTCCAAGCCCCACTATATCTCACTCGATTATCACTCTCAAAACAAAACCTCTGAATGACAGAATGACCTTATTTTAATATAAGCTACCTGTAAATGCCTGTATTTCAATATTTATTCCATTAACGTTTACACAACAGGGCAAATGCCATTCCCAAATATAAAAGTTAAAAAGTGGAGAAGATTAAGTATGGAATTTGTAGAATATTTATTATCAATTATTATTGTTATTATATATTTTCAATATAATTCAAATTATTCAAAAAATAATAATATAATATAATTATAGTTAGAAATATGATTGTCATCATGTTTCATCATGAATGGACCAATAGAATCCTCCAAAATCACTTGGAATACATTCATTTTACACTGACTTCCGTTGAAAGTAAAGAAGGTTTTTCTTTTTATATAAAGTTACTATTTTGGACAGTGACTAAAAAAAAGGGTGCGTCTCTCCACCAGTCACCAATAACAGGATTACCACCTCCAAGTTTCTACACTTACTGTCCATAGAGGAACATTTTGTAATACTACAATACTCAATGGTAGTGTTCGATGCTCTGCATACTTTGTTTGTTATGATTTGTGTAGTGGGTAATTCTCAGTGCTACAGTGACACTGATGTGGTGGCAATGTGTTAGTGCGTGTTGTGCTGATACAACTGGATCAGATACAGTAGTGCTGCTAGAGTTTATAAACCCCTCAGTGTCACTATGGGACTAAGAATATTCCACCAAAAAAAACATCCAGCCAACAGCATCACGTGTCCCCTGATGGACTAGAGGATGACAACAGATGAGATACTGTCTCTGATTTACATCTACAAGTTGGACCAACAAGGAACAGTGTTTGGGCTCTGGGTTTAAGTGCTCCATGATAATCACTTGTAATTATAACTATGTTTGAAAGTTGCTCTATAAACACACTTGCCTTGTCCATCGTTTATATCTGTAGTTCAGATTATAACTGTAATGGTTATACTTGCAAATTTATTTTCAATATCCTTAGGGTGTTTTCTTTACTGCAGTCTCTACCTGCTGCTCTTGCTGACAGAGTGGGTTGTTGCGATCAAAAGGAAATGTCCATAAAAACCTACCTGTGCCTACACAAACAGTAGGCTGACTTGAACCTGACACTGATCTGCTTATTCTATCTGCACACATACATACTCTCCCCCTCTGTTCCTCATCCACATGGCTTTGCAGAGACAGCCCTGAAGACATAACAGCCAAAACTCAATTAGAGCATCTGGGAAATAAGGGGGTGAGTCTACATAGCTTTAAACACACACAACACTACTCTTCACTCTGCTTTCACAGACACATATAAACAATACTCTCTGCTTCAACACCAACAAGTCTGCGAATGTTAGGTAGAAGCCACTGATAAGACAAATACATGCATTGACCACCTCCAAAAGGCCAGTCACAGTCTCTCTTACACACACACACACACACACACACACACACAGACAGACAGACAGAGAGAGAGAGAGAGAGAGAGAGAGAGAGAGGGAGGGAGGGAGGGAGGGAGGGAGCAGGATTAAATTCAGGTGCAAGGTCCTGTTTGGCTTGGATGGGCCCCAGTGCCAGAACAAAGTGGTTCTGTCCACACTCAGCCCAGTTAACAGCTTTTTCATGAAAAGCTGCCATTCTAAGATGTCAATCAGTCCCCTGCTCTCCTCTCCCTCTCCCCCATGATCCAACGTGGATCTAACCAGCTGCAGGCTCTGAAAACACACTTCCCAGAGAGAGCTGAAAACACAAAAGATGTTTGACTGGGGGATCCCTTTACATACCTCCCAACCCTTTGCCTCCTGCGAAACTAGAGGCCTGCGCGTTCAGCAAAACATGAAAGACCCAAAAGCAGGAAAGCAGAAAACAGCTGAGCTCATCCTGACAGAGGCTTGACGCACAGCATGGACAGGGCTGAGATAGATCTGATAACCATGGGTCACTTTTGCCCAGGTCTCATACAGGCCCATAAGAACAAGAGATTTTTTTAATTTGTAATTTACAATTAATAGACATTGAACAATATAAATGAACAATGTAAAATGATCAGTTTTTGATATCAGTAGCAGCCACAATAAAAGTTATTATGATTATTTTTCCTATCAGTCCTGAAACTACATAGTGGTCTGAGCATCCCTACAATATTTTAAAATGACAGGACATAAACAATGAGCCATGAAAAAAAATCTGCTTCACATAAAGTACAACTAGAAATATTGAGAGAGTGGAAAAATAGATGATGGTTCTGGATGTAAATCTGATGATGCAAGAACATGGCAATGAAGTGACATTTTAATGGCTGTTTCTGATAGGTGTGCTGGCCCCACACCTGCTCCCCTCTCGCTTTCAGTTCACAGACCTGCAGTTACCTGCCAAACTGAACAGGAAAACTTTATCTACACCTACGCAACCATAGAGCTTTAGGCTAGTCTTCCTGAGCATGAGAAAATGTCTCAACTCACAAAAAGTAGGCCTTAGAGGTGTGATCAAATAAGAATTTTGTCCAACGTAAATACAACATCTTGAGCTGTTAAAACTTGTGAAATGCGCAGAATATAAAAGCAAGACTTGTTAGTTAGACAAATGTGAACTGCCCTAAGTTTTAATATAGCTTAAAGTAATAGGATTTCTCTTTGTGGTATATTTAAAAATGTTATTATTATTACGATACAGGTGTTGACAGGCAAAATAGCATCAAATTATAAAATGCAACAGAAAATGAGATACAATGTTTTGCTCCTACATCAGCCAAAAATAATTGTGGTCTCGCTAATTTAGAGCTAGACGATATGGCCCAAAAATTTTTTATCACACTATATTGCTTAATTTCGGTCAATACAATATAATTCTGATCAATATGAACAATAAAATAGTCACAGAAAATCTGCTAAGAATAGAAAGCAACATGACATCACCATCAAATAATAACCTCTTGGCTTTGCTAATATTCATATTTTTAAACTAACTTTAAAATTGAGTGCAATGATCTAATGACAACGCCCTGTAATGACAGTTAGTCAGTGGCAGGTGCTGTAAATAATATATTTTGAAATATTTAAAATGTGTATAAAAATCATATTGTAATTGAAACATTTTATATTGTGATATATATTGATATTAAATTACTGTACAGCCCTACACTACAACTACAAATAAAACCTGTCAACGTTGAAGTATTAAAGTGCCAGTTTTATTATTATTGGTGAAAACAATAAGCTCTCTATAACAAAATACTACACTCCAATATAAAATCTGAATAGCTACTAAAATCAATATCATAATTAATTTCCAACACTTTTATAATTAATTGTCAGTTTAGTGTAAACATATGAAAATGTACAAATTATGGACTGGAACCGGGACCATAAAGAACGAAGGTGAACAACAGACTTGCACGCTTCATTTTCCCACGCTACATTAGGCTAGATTTATCAGTCATCAACAGTCAAAGTACTGTCAATCAGCTCTCCTCCCCTCATTTCCTCCTGTTGCCTGCGGGGAAGTAATTCTGACAGAGAGAAAAATCACACAGATATTAAAAAACAAAAAGTCCGTCTGGGATGGAAGTGACATCACTGACCTTTTCTAACCCGTCTCACTGTAAATCTTACCTTCCCACTCTCACAGATATTCACCCTCAGGCTGTTTGGGTCTGCTTTTACTGCTTTACCATTTATAAGCAACGGTCGTTCTCAAATAAAGCCTAAAGCTAGAGCCGCTTCCTGAGAGCTGTGATTGAGATCACTTTCACGTAACGAGACAAAACTTTAAAGCTGTGCTTCTTCATGATGTAAACAGCAGGGGAAAGCTTTAACTGGGTAAAATAATGCATTCAAGTAGAATAAGATCATCTCTAGGTCATCTATAGGATTAATCTGTCAATTTTGACAGGAATTGGACAAATATTACACACGATTTAGTCTGTTTATGCACCATGAATGTGGCTTTATTTTCATAGTGTAACACTACACAGGGGCATTGTGCCTCTGCTTTTAAACATGCAGTGTTTTTCATGAAAATGTCTTTAATTATTGTGACATTTAAGTTAAGTCACGGAAAAAAGTGAAACAGAAACAGCTAAAATCAGACAGAAAGAGAGCGCGTGTAGAAGAGTGACAGTTGCTTTAATATCTGTGTGTGAGAATGTGTGTTGTTTTCTCACACAGCTGGGTAAAATGGTAAAATATGTCCTGTGGGACCTTTAAGCAGCTCTGAAAATCTGAACACACTCTCTCTGTCTATCTCTCAGTGAGTGGCGTCTCACTATACAACCCCACTCCCACCCACCCAGTGACTGACAACTCATGACACAAATACAGCGATGTGTTGCAAATCATCATCCACAAACCAGCCTGGAATCAGTTCCACAGGCCAGGCACATGCTAGAGGAATCTACAAACACATTGCCAATTCATAGAGGCCTTCATAATCTTAGACTGCTTTTTTATGCTCACTTTTCTCCCAGTTTAGACATCGCCGTTTCCACTCGTTAGCGAGAACTCCCCCAAATCACATGCTGCCTCCGGGACACACAAACAGCCACAGGAGAGAAGGGCAGCCATTCCCAGTGCGTGAGGAACACTGGGTCAGGACACTGGTTGTTGGTCAGGTGCTTTGCTCAAGGGCACTTCAGCAGTGGATATTGAGAGAGTTTTCAAGGCTTTGGCAGATTTTGTTATTTTCACGTTTTCTTTAGATTTTTTTTTCATCAATGCTGAAAAATGGATACTTAATGGCCATTTTACATGTAAACTAAATAAACAAAAGTGTGGTATCAATTACTCTTTACTACCAGTACCATACATTTTATAAATGTTGATTTTATCAGTCCATTATAATACCACATATTGCTTTGTGTTGGCTCTTAAAGGATGAAATTAATCTCACAGACGTCATATGGGGGATAAAGCACTTTTTCGCACAGTGATTTGAGGATAGCCTCGTATTCAGAACAGAAAACACAACACTTTGTACACTGACCTACTGCTCGGTCACACACACACACACACACACAGCCTCCCTCATCACTCAGCATGTCAGTACAGGGGAGAGGCAGCTCGTGTTGCTTTCTCCCTTCCCAGATCATGTGACAGGGTAAATAAACGTGGGGTGCTGACAGACGTGTGTGTGTTCAGTGAAACTTCAAAACACACACACACACACACAAAATAGTACAGGAAAAACTCTCTATAAAATAGAAATAAGACAAGGGTAAAAAAGACAAATAATGTGTGTATGTTTGTGTGTGAGTCTGTGTATATATGAGAGAGAGAGAGAGAAAGAGAGAGAGAGAGAGAGAGATAGAGAGTTCACAATGGATTAAGATGAAGACAGCAAGCAAGAGAATTTAATAGCATGTTTATAAAATGTTTAAAAGGCTGTTCATTACATGCTTATTAATTAAGTTGTAAACACCTTAAAAGTCATTAATAATCATTTGTAACACAGAGATAGGAAGCTCAACAGTTTTTTGCCTAATAGTGAAAGTGTCGAAACTGAGAATATCAAGGGAAAGAATAAGCATTTTAAATTAGCTCCAGTTTGAAAGTTGGTTGGGAAACAAAATGTAGTATAATACTTCGGTAATCGAGTTAGTACTGAAACGTGCAGGGGTCAATATTTTATTAATTAAATTCAGAATATTTTGACCATGTTTCAAGGACATGGTTATGACAACTATTTTTCAAATGTATTTCTCTCACAGTCAACAAGGTAAGATCATTTACAAGGCAAATGTTATAAAGGTTTAATCTGAAAAGCTTAGTAGTCATGTTTACATGGAAAGATGGATTAAGACTGAACTGTTTATCAAACTCCTCTCAACACTCTGATGATAATCTCCATTTACACGCACACTACAATAATCAGCACCAAAATTACACACATGCACAGAGCACCATTTAGCGTCACAAGTCCGGTCAAAATGAGACGAGCATTTCAGCAAACTCAAGAAAATATACTTACACATGTACTTATTAAAGACAAAGCAAAAGATAAATGTCCAACAACCTATCTCTTCCGATTAAGGTATACACATGAAAATATTCCATATTAAATCAGCTATTAGTCGCTGCATGTAAATGCAGTCAGTGTAATACACCACCGAGAAGAACTAACATGTTCTTTTTAGTGATGTGGTTCGGTCTGTGGAACTCAGAACCTTCTTAAACAAGAACAGGGTTTAATCCCACTATGCTCGCAATAATGAGAAACAGCAGTATGACATACTATCAAAGGTCAATGAGTGAAACAATTAATATTAAATTAGCATGCCATAGCAATTAAAAGCATTTGTGAAATATGTATGGATAAACTGCACCCAAAGCTTTCATAACACATAAAATAAGGGCAACGTGGCATCAATTAAAAAAACAGAAGAGAGATTAAAAACAAGAGTAATCTATTGATAAATACAAAAATATTGGATACATTTATTCCATTTGGAGAAATATTCTGCAGTCTCAAATAATCAATCTCCACTATATCAAAATTTCATCATCATTAAATATTACAGTAAAAACACAGAGTAGCTCAAATAGTGCAAGAATCCTTTGGATCCGATTCTCACCATGACTTTGATTCCATTACAAAATTGGATCTTTTGATTTTTTTTTTGTTTGTAAATATATTGAGGATTTTCTGTTGAGTTGGTGCAGTCTGAGAGAAGTAACACTAACTAAATTAAGAAGTGAATCACATCAGTCAGTAAGAACTAAGACCACTGGAGTAGTTTTCATTTTAGACACAGAGTTATTACACTATACTTTCAGCTTCTTAAAAATCATTTGTGAATGTAAAACTACTATTTACAACATGTTGAATTTGGAGACCTTTGATGCAGCTAAAACTGCTCTCTTTTCTGTTCCCTTTACTTTGGGTGCAGATAGATTCGCTGTATGTTTTCTATTGCAAAGGAACTCTCAAACACAACACACACAGTACAAGCTCAGAACACACAAATTCAATTTTATCCCCTTTCCTGAATCGCCAGCCTCCTAAAAACAACAAACTGTTTCTACAGTGAACTAATCTGCATTTATTTTGCCAAGAGGTCCTCCAGAGTTGAGGACCACTTTTTCTAATAAGAGAGAGAGAGCGCGAGAGAGAGAGGGAGAGCGCGAGAGAGAGAGATATAAAGCTAGCAGAGTGGCAAAACAGAAGAGGGAGGACAGAGAAAGAGAAGAGAGGATATGACTGGGCCTGAGTTTTGAATCAACATATGATGCTACCGGCAAACTTGAATTAATTGTGTCAGAAGAATGGATTACGCACCATTTGAGGCAGCAAAAGCAAACAGACAGTAGAGGGGATTAGCTCACCAGTCCAACTGACTCCTGTATACAGAGACAATTTCTCAAATTTTAAGACCCCGTGTTAGAGAGTTGGGAAAGAGTGTAACATTACTCTAAAGCTTAGAGAAATTTCAAAACAGAAACAAAAACGCCATCAGGTTGAAAACAAAGCCAGTGTGCTTTCAGTTGTCTCATGAGCTACAATGACTGATTAATGCCATCAGGACGGCAATTAAGATATGCCTCGGGGTCAGACCATGAATAATAATCTTGACTTATGTTGAATAGACTAAAATAAATTAATGGCTTTAACAATAGGGCTCCTGTAGTATCTGTTACAATCAAATACAATCAAATTAATTGCAATAGATATAACAGGTTGCTAAATACACATTATTTATATATTAAATACAGATAAAATTTTTGTTTATTCAATGCATGTGCTGTTTAATTTTGCCTTTACTACAACACTGATTATATTATTAAAAGCTAAAAAAAAAAAAAAAATCAATGCCATATGTTCAAGTCTATTTTTTGTTATTCAATAATTGTTTATGTCCATGATGTAGTGCACTGAATCCCTTCATTTTAAATTAGACTTTGATTGAGAAGAACTGTATTATAAAAGCTCTTGTTGCATGATATCGGTTTTTTGCCATGGTTTATCTTTACTGCAGTACACTTTTGTAATAAGAGACTTTTGGTAAAACTACCTGTCATTTCCTGTAGCTCTGAGGTGTGTATTATAGCAGTGTCATGTGACTGACCTGGTAAGTACCAATGCCAATATGTTTAGGGTCAATCTTCACCAGTTCTGCAAGAGGATCCTGAACACGCCTTCCAATGGAAACTAAAAAGAATGACAAACATCACACAAACATGAAACAGCTACTTTCTGTAGAAACAGCTTCCATTCTCAGTGCAGGAATAGAAAGAATGGAAACAAAGAGGGAACAAAGATCCCAGGGGATCATCGAAATTACTCCTTTAATAAACCAGCAGATCTGATTACGCGTAGATTAGCTATGCAAATGAGAACTTCTCCACAAATTCTCCAATTCTCCAAGGCTGCATGGTACGGCACACAGGTTCATTAATTATACTAATAAACTTTACAGGTAAAACCAATTACAGGCTCATGTGTGAGGCTCTCCCACTCCCGTATTATAATTACAATTATAATCACTATCAAACATTAGAGAAAACACACATATCCAACAGACAAAAAAACAAAAAAAACAAAACAAAACAAAACAAAAAAAAGTTAGTTATAAACACAGAAATTCATTCATTCATTATCTGTAACCGCTTATCCAGTTCAGGGTCGTGGTGGGTCCAGAGCCTACCTGTAATCATTGGGCGCAAGGCGGGAATACACCCTGGAGGGGGTGCCAGTCCTTCACAGGGCAACACACACACTCACACATTCACTCACACACTCAAACCTACGGACACTTTTGAGTCGCCAATTCACCTACCAACGTGTGTTTTTGGACTGTGGGAGGAAACCAGAGCACCCAGAGGAATAAACACAGAAAACAGTTTTAATAATGAAATATAACGCATTCATTAAATTGCACGACAGATCAAATATAGAAAGAAATACAGAAATGAAAAAAGAAGAAATTAACCAATGACATGGCTCCCAAGACTAACCTGTCTGGCATTTCACAGTATAGTGATTAACATAGAACTGTTGATAGAGATAGGGCTGACCAGTTCAAATTAATTGCAGCACAGCCAAATTCGTCAACTCCAGTGCAGTGGGGTATAGCTTTCATATGACCTTCATTTAACAAAACTACATTTGAACTCTTTAAAAGCCTTTCAGTCTGGCTCTTGGCTGAGAGGCTGGAAAAGAAAAATCAACAAACATGCAATGATGTTTAAGTGCGAACACATGACAGGATCATTTAACAGCCTCTGCCACAGATGAATATACCATCACATGCCCCAAACCAAACACATTAGAGAGAGCGCGCGAGAGAGAGAGAGACAGACAGACTTGTCCTCAGATATATATCCTACATAGATGTATACATGCTTTTTTTTCCCCACCCCAGTAAGTTTCACACCACAGGCAAGGAGCAACAGTTTACAATCCTGAACAATCTCAGTTTAAGAGAAATATACCACAAACCATGGGCAATTCAATCTGCTTACAGGCCAGTATCATAAAGTGTGGGGAGAAAAATAAGGTTGATGCACTTGTTCTGTTAGTTCTGTTTCCTGGAGGGTGAACAGGAAGAAACAGAAAATCCGGTGTGCCTTTGTTATCCTATTTATTAGTAACTTTACATGATTCATTAGTTCTGTAGCATTTGTTAAATTTCAACCCCATTTATATTTACACTAAACGTGGTACTGAGATAAAGTTTCATTTCTCAACATCCAGTTAGTCATGAGCTGGAAATAATTTATACAAACTTACAGCCTACTCTGTGAGAATTACTGTGATTTCTAAAGGAGAAACGTTGCGGATGTCAGAGAGAGAATATTAAAATAGTACGGTCTGTTATCTGAGATAAACCTGGACCGTTAATGTTCTCCAAGCCTTTGGAGCTGTCATATGATGTTGTGTTAGTGACGATTCACAAAGAAGTGCTGGCTGACTTTGCATGTCTCAGAGGAAACATGTGCTACCCTCCTAGGTTTGAAGAGTCCTAGCTAATACTTGAAACTGGTGTTTATTAATTTGAGAAAAAAATTAAAACTCAAGATTTTACAGATTCTGAAGAGAATGAAGAAGACAGGAAACATCAGAAAGACAGAGACATATAAACTGTATCATACATTTGTATAGCCATAAGAGGGGAGGGAGGGGAAGAGAGGGACAGAGAGAGAGAGAGAGAGAGAGAGAGAGAGAGAGAGAGAGAGAGAGAGAGAGAGAGAGAGAGAGAGAGCAGAGCTTTTGTGCATGCTGTACAAGGCCTGTGCTGAAACTCCATCCCTGTGCAAATATTATTGCAGGCAGCAACTTCCCACTGAGTTCAATGCAGAAACACAGAGTGAGGCTTGGCAATCATCCTACAGCAGCCAACCTCCACCCTCCACCCACAATCACCCACTTAAAGTCTCAGCCTCACCTAGCTCTGCAGGTATTACACACAGTCAGCTAGCCAACGAGTCCAGTACCAACCAACGCTCTCCTCCAGTCACACAAATACATGCTGATGAGCCAGTTCACCTGGCTTTTTGATATGGATATATTATTTGTTGAACCACAAGCTTGAACATTCAGAATAACAGATTCTATAAATGCTCTAACATAATAAAACATTCAGCCTACTGTGATAGTAGCTTTCAGTAAAATATGATTAACGATGCAATTATAATTGTCATGGACACATTTAGAAATACTGCCATTATTATAGTATCAGCATTAGTCTACCCTCATTGGCCACTTTATTAGGAATTTCTACCTTGTATCTACACTTCCAATCCATTGGATCAGCATTGCATCAGTCTAGAGTTATACACTGTAGACCATCTGGTTCTCTGCATACTTTTGTTTCCCCACTTTCACATTGTTCTTGAATGATCAGCACCACCACAGAGCAGGTTTGATTTGGGTGGTGAATCATTCTCTGCTGCAATGACACTGGTGTGTTAATGTGCAGATCAGACACAGCTGCTGTCTTTGTCCAATCTGTTAGACACACCTACCCTTGTAGATGTGTCCACCTTATAAACGAAAATTCACAAACAGGAGCACATCTGTTGCAGCAAACTTTGTGTTGTTCATCCTCTAATCAATTAGTGGATACAGGGTAACTGATGGACTGAAAATAGTCCACCAAAATGAATCATCCAGCCAAGAGTGTCTTGTGGGTGGCGTCCTGACAGGATTAAAAAAAATTACAAATAAAGCAGTATCGCTGTGTCTCATCCACTCCTATCAGCACAACACACAACCACTACCATCATGTCAGGATCACTGCAGCACTGAATGGGGGGTCCTGACCATTGAAGAATGGGGTGAAAGGGGTATATCTATATAACAACCTGTGCAGAGAAACAGACAGACTAGTGTGTAACTACAGAACTACAAAGTGCTCTCATAATGATATGTGACGTTGATAAAATAGACAGTGAATTTAGATAGGGTAAGTGTACCTAACTATTTGGGTGGTGAATGTTTATAATTGATTTTAACAGGATTGGATTTTAACTGATCTTGAAACATTGCTGTAAGCATCTGATTGCATTCAGACACAAGAACATTTAATAATATATTTAAAAAAAACAACTTGAAAAAGATACAGATATATGGCATTCTTCATTCATTCAGAGGTTTGAAGATAGATAGGGGTGCAGCGGACTAAATGTTTGTCCTATCAACAGAAGATCACTGAGGCCAGATGTCCCACAGAAAACAATCAGCTTCATTCTGATAGGCCAGACTTTCTCCTTTCCTTCACTCACAGTGATTGCTAGCATAGGAGTCTATCAGCTGATGTGACAGACACAGGCAGTTTGCATTCTCCAGCGTGTGTTAAGCTGTTCACTGATGTTGTATCAGCAGCAGTCCAAAACAAGAGGTGGACTGGTCTTGTGTCTCAGAGGAAGCACATGTCTGCCTCCATCATGCCAAGGCTGGAAGTGTGTGCATAGGAGAAGACAAACTGATGAGTGGAACTGGAGACAATAAAAAATAAATAAAAATTGTGCATTGTAGATGGTGATTACAGTGCATTGGCACTAATTAAACCAAAAAATATTTCTCCCTAAAATATCAAAAACATGTAATTAATAAATAAATACATAAATATAGAATAATAATCTCACCAAATACTTGCCGAAACTATAGTAAAAACATTGTCTCCGTCATCAGGTAATGAAATCAGTAGCCATTCCAAACAAAGTAGGTTTTAAAAGCATTAAATATTTCGGAGGTCTGGTTCCAATCACCAGCACTGTGAACAATTTTTCAATCAGTAAGTTTCTTTAGAACAGAGCATTTAAATTCTTACCGCTCTGAATAACTTTGTTTCTGTCTTCACAAATGAATTACACAGGAAGTCTGAAAAAAGTTGGAATTTCCCTATAATGGCGTGAGCGCATTTCCAGGCACAGCCCTATTAGTGTGAAAAAGTCACAAAGTGCCAATCAGAGCGTTTGTTCAACCCAACAATGTTGACTGAAAGCTGGTAGGGCCTGATTATGCAAAAAGGATTGCACAAACTGGCTCTACTGGTTTTTTGTTAACAGCACCTTTAGACTGAACAAGCAAAAGCCAAAAGGAGTTCTACTCAGATGGTGTTAAAAGACCACAAGCACACTGACGGAAGACTGCCAGAGCAGAGCAAGGAGAATTACTCAGCTGATTCCGTTTTTCAGAAGACAATAACAGAAAAGCACCCATCCCGTGTGTTTTACAGTGTTTACACACTAGGGGTCTCTCCCAGTCAGGAATACTATAAAGGGGTGTGATGAGAACACCAATATTAAGGAGGATGCCCATCTTAATTAAATCATTTAATGCATAAATTAAAATCCAAATATCAAATGATGTAGAATATGTACATGTGCGAACAGTAAAACATACAAACACACACCCCACCCCCAATACAAAGTGCTACAATTTCTTACAGCTTTCGTAAAAAGGATAAATATAGCTCCCCAGCTCGCTCTTACACTTGACCAGAGGAAAATTTATGATAAATCCCACATTGATTTACTGCTTTTATAGAGGAAGTCTGGAATAATTCTCAGATCATGTTTTTGAGAGAGTTTGAGCCATTTCCAGACTTTATCTAAGCGCTTTTTGTGCTTGGGATTGCAGAGAGAAGGCCTGTGTGGTCCGGGACACAGTAAGGGATTGAAAAGTCCAGTTTTACAGAAGTGTAATGAGTTACACAGATCTGGTCGGATCACGGATGACAAAAGTGAGGCCAGTAAATAATGCAAGGCATTGAACTCTAAAACTAAAACCCTGAGTCAGTCTGTTGTCATTTGCTGAAGCACAGCTTATGTTATTGACCTTAAAACAAAAATGATGTAAGGACGCTGCCCAGAGGCAGCCATCCATGAAATTACTGTCAGATAGAGCAGACCAGGCTAACTGAAATAACTGAAATGGCAGGGAAAGAGCTGAGCTGAATACGGGTTGAGTTGGAAAGATGAGACTGCAGGGCTAGGTTTAATCCAGACGTGGTTTTTAAGGTCTGGTAGACTCGAAACATCTCTAGACAACTCCAGATCAATAACTAAATAACTGAATGATTAATCATTTTCATAAGTTATGAACAACTGTTTTCACATTGTAATTAGGTTATACTTTAATATTAGATTATTTGAATCATTATCAATATCTAAAATTGTGAATATGCAAGAAATTAAAAAGCTGACAAGATTATGCAGCCTCAAAATGGATAAAAAGTGTAAACAAAGACAACAGCAATTATTTTGTTGAACAATGCAGGACTTGGTCAGGATAGGACTGTACAATACTGTTTTAATTAAACGACGTTAAATAGAGTATGGGCGGCACTTTGGCGCAAGTTTGTGTCACAGTCACACACCTCCAGGGTTCAGGTCCTGCTCCGGGTGACTGTCTGTGAGGAGTTTCATGTGTTTCCTCCCACAGTACAAAAACACAACTTGGTAGTTGGATTGGGAAAAAAAAAAGTGTCCATAGGTGTGTGTGAGTGAATGTGTGTGTGTGTATGTATCACCCTGTGAAGGACTGGCGCCCCCTCCAGGTTAGCGGTTACAGACAATGAATGAATGAATGAACAAATAAATGTTTTAATAGCTAATTATAACAAAATTAATTACTCTACTTTACTGCTGTCAAACAGAACTGCACACATCTTGTATATTATCTCTGTAAAAAAAAAAACACTGCCTTTCAAATATGCGTGACCTCACATTGCTTAAAGTCATGCATCATCTAAATAAGACCCCCAGCACTGTGTAGATGGAGCAATATTTGATATCTTTGGGATCAGTTGGAGTGGTTATTCTTTCTGATCCAGAACTTGTCATTCAACATCGTTCTCATGCTAAATACTATCAAATCCTCAGAATTCACAGTAAGTGTTCCATCTACTGTAAAATGTTCACAGGACAGTAGAGACTGCTAGTGTAGCAAGTCAGGAACATGGAATAGAAGTTACCTATTTTCAGATTGTAAAACTGCTAAAATGTACTTCCTAGATTCATTTATTTTAAAAGAGAATAGTTCTCATTTTTGATGTTATTATACATTTTTGAGGTTTTTGTTTGGTTAACTCACCACAAACACATTCAGCTGTCTGAAATACTGCTTTTTATTTATTTTTTTCCCCTAAAAAATGTATCAATGACAGTATTTTCAATAGATATAAATAGAAAAAATATGACCAATAGTGTAATGCGTTATAGTAAGTGTATATTTAATAATTTTATATATATTTTACCGAAAGTATTTCTACCAAAACCTTTTCTCCTGTGCTAAGGTTTATAAAAAGCATACATAAGTGGTAGTTACCTGCACTTCTGAGGTTCGGGTCCAGGTCTGGCATCTCTTTCACTGCCTCTTGACTGACACTGTAGATGGAAGCTCCTGCTTCATTGGTGATACTGAAAATCAGACAGATAGTTTACATTAAGCAAAAAAGAAAAACAAATGAAATGGATCCCAAAATCGAACCATGCGGCACTTCATGGTCATTAACCAAGCATTCTTGATGAAGACGGTTCAAATTAATTAGACGCCATCCAAAGTTATCAACTTCAATGGGGCAGAGGTTTCATACGACCTTAAATTAACAAAATTAGATCTGAACTCTAAAAGCCTATGAGCCTCATTCTTGGCTGAAAAAGTCACAGACACACAAAAAACTACAAAAACTGTATGAAACCTAGGACATTCCCCAGATTATACAGTAAATATGAAGACAGTAAAAGCAAGAATGCCACACAGAGGTACACTTGGTTCAAAATGTCCCAAAAGAGTCTACAAAAGTGTGCAAACTTAAACACCAAAGACCCCATTTAAATAGATTTACATAAAATGTAGTGAAGTCTGGGATGGGGACTGAAGCACCCTTACTGCCAGGGATCAGACTGCTAGAATTCAGAGCAACACAAAGATGACAAATGCTAATATACACAAACATCACATACACCACTGTTTACTTTAGCCATCAAAGGCCACTTGAGCCGGTTAAGCTCAGACTCCAAGCAGGATGATGCCTACAGAGCTTTTGTCTCAGGGCTATTTATCATAGCTGTGTTTTGTAAAGAATATTAATGAATCAGAGCAAATACAAGCATGAAAATCACAGTTCTGTTCACTGGTCTGTCTGGTAGAAACTGAAAAACAGGGTCAGAGCACATGTACAGTGTATGTTTATGGAATTTTACAGTTTGCAATTAGCTGATTGTATTTACTAATGCATGCAGCATGTTGTAAAATACTACTAAGCCATTTCCACATTTTCAGTCTGTTGTGTTCTTGATATCTGCTCTTTCTGAGGTTAGTAACACATGAGTTTCTGCAAGATTCTGCATATTGGCTTCAATGGGCAATAAACCCAGAGCGATGTCACTCTCTCTAATGAACCCTACTGTCTCCTAGTCTATTTGTACAGCTCAACACTTAATCCATTTAACAGTCTTCAGATCAGTGTGCCTGAATGCCACACATGGACTAAGCCTTATGAGAGATATGGAGAGAACCCCACTTCACTGACGAGGCCATACCTGCAAAACATGAATCAACACTGCCATCTAGAGGACATATTGATGAACGAAAATAATTCAATAATTTACAGTTGCCTGAAAATATGGTTCAGGGTAAATAAGACCAACCCAAGCTAACTAACTCTTTTTTTGCACTGAAGCGTCTTGTAATTATTTCTTCATATTCAAGTGTTTCTCTGTCACTGGGCTGTTGATTTTGAAATCAAGTCAAATTAGATGTTTTATCTGTATTTTAACCTTCAAAGAGAAAATAAGTTACATATCCATCACTGGGAACACACTCAATGTGCCATTGTTTTGCAAATATTCAGAGCAGAATTTCAATGCACACAAAATATGCCATTCCCAATATGTTGAATTCAATTATTTTAAATCAACCAATCAAAATGTATTTATATAGTACATTTTACAACTGATGTTACAAAGCAGCTGTACAGAATTAGTATAAAAATTGATGAGGAATTAAAATATGCAGAGCAATGTTCAATAAAGTGTTACTTAATTTCATTTAAAAAAAACGCAAAATAATAACAAAACATTAAAAATAATTATTTATGTTGTAAATGTGACACAGTTTAGTTTTTCTATTAGTGACACAAGCACAGGGACAACAACAAATCTGGCCTGAAAAAAGTCACTTTCAACAGTGACTCTGAATATTGTTTTTGGAAATTAATCAGTATCAACTAGAGTTGTCTCATCTCCAAAAGAAAGATTATATTATGCCTAAAACATGCCCACAAATAATTTGTGCCAATGAATACAATTTTTATAAACCATCCCTTCCACGGATCAGGAAGAAAAAGGGCAAAAAGAGTTCAGCGCAGTTCTCTGTGTAAGTCTGTGTAATTAGTGACTTCTTACCTCCACAACCTCCCCCCCCCGACAGCTGACATGTCGCCGTGGAGGCAGTGCTAACGAGGCCTGGCATATGACCTTCAGAAGGGTCATTGTGGAGCTGGTCATTAATAAGACGTGTACACACGAGCACAAATATACGCACATGCACAAAAATCATACGCGCACACACACATTGACCCTGCAGTGAATAAGTCTATTAGCATAATAACACAACATTTTTCAAATAACATATATTTCTTTTACAGTGGTTCACAATTTCCAAAGGGGGTGAGTACCACACACACTGAGTAATGAGCTTTAATAATACTAGTTAAGGACAGAAAGTAACAAATAAATGTATGTATAGCTTGTGCTGTAATAAATACTGATGATACTCTGTCCAGGCTGTGTTCCTGCGTTGCACCCAAATGATTCTGAGGTGGCTCTGAACCCACCGCAACTCTGAACAGGATGAAGTATTTAACAAAAAAATAGATGAATGAATGAATGAATGGTGACAATTTAGCTTCAATATTGCACTTTAATTTTAAGATTTATTCATTTTGTAATAAATTGAAGCTACAGATGAAATTGCTGTGCTGGCAGGTTTTGCTGGTGCAATGTGTATTAAGCAGAATGTCACTTACTCAAATGGTGTGAAATCTGTAATTCTTGGAATTTCCCATTAATACTAAGAGGGATGACAAGTCATAAAAGTTTGAGTGGAATTTCCCATAGAAATTATTGTGTGTGTATAATAAAGTTTGTTTCCAGTTATTCTCTATGAATGCAGAGATGAGGCACTGATTAAACAAACGAGGCACTGGATGATAAACACACACATTAAAACAACATAAATAATTTTAAATAACATATTTAAGGTGCCCAAACTTTTGCACTGTGTTTGGTAAAGCCACTGCAAAACTTCAATTAACGTTTTCCTTCTTCTGCCTTAAAGTGCTTTCACATTCCATGGCTTCATTAAGTGATATGTGACACTGTAGGCTGCTCTAGGTCAATTGAAAGAGAGATAGTGCCTGGATTTTAAGGAGTCAGATAGACCCAAGGGAAAAGAGCCAGGGAAAGATTATTAAAAAAGAAAAAAAAGAAAAATAAAAGAGAGAGAGAAAGAGAAATAAGCACATTGCACACAGAGAGAGTCTGGCCGAGACCTATCATGTCTGAATTAATTAGCATGACTGCTGGGGCAGCTGGATAACAGCCCTCAACGACCCTGACATAGATCCGCATCAAACACTACTTCTACCCGTCCAGGGCATGTGTGTACTACGGGCAGGGCATCGCCATGGCAGCCAACAGAAGGTTGACCGCGTCTGGTTGCCACCAGGGCACATAAAGCAGACTGAAAGATGTCCACGCAAGACTCAACCTGCCTCCAAGTGCTGTGTACGTGTGGACTAGCCTTTAGGCCACTCCAAACCAACAGCACACTTGCAAACATACATTTGCACTGTGGTACGTCAAGGCTTTATCACTGTCCCAGGGCAAAGTCACAGTTAATCCTTAGCGTTCAGAGGAACACTGGCCATCTCTCATTACTCATCATCAGCTGCCCCTGAGGCCAAAGTACCCGCTGCCCCTGACCACTGACTGACACCCAGAGACAGATACACACTTTGATATGTCTCCCCCCTCAACAACCCATCAAACAAGAGTGCTAATTAACATCAGTCATCAGATCCTTTAGAGAGAGGAACAGACGATATCATCGTCGCAGTAATGCGATACACACAGCTTGTGGGTGGGACGTGAGCACCAGGAGGAAAGAAACGGTCAGTACTCAACCACTCGGGTCAATTTGAAAGACAACACGTCCTCGTGTAGGATCTCGTGTCTCACTTGTGTGTGGTCTAGGGAAGAAATGTTACATTAGTTACACTGTAGGGTGTGTTGTGATTATTTTGACACAGCAGCCAAAGTCGTCAACTTCTTCAAAAAAAAAAAATAAAATTCTAAAATTGTCAAGCTGCCCCATGACACTGATACAAAATGAAAAGAAAGGTCAAATGGGTAATAGGCCCAACAAATACCCCACAAAATGTAAAAGTCACAAGGGATTGTTTTTTCCTGTATTTCATGGGTCAGAAAGTCAGAAGTCCTTACTTCTTGTTTTCCTAAAACTCATGATGTGTCCAAATTAAACTGTTTGTTGTGTTGTAAAACTAGGATTGTGAAAGCAAAGAGCTCAAAACTAGAAACTAATTTGGAACTCGGGTTGTTTAGTTTTGTAGCACTTTCGGTAACACATTTTTGGTAATCCCTGAATTGGAGATATTTCCACCTTAAGTGATCAGAAATATAAAAGTCAATATTACCCACCTATGGAGCAGGAATAAAGCAATCCTCATGGCGATTCATGCATTTCAAATGTGATATATGAGAGAGAGAGAGAGAGAGAGAGAGAGAGAGCGCCTAGCATAGCGGACTGAGCCAGAGTGTTTTTTTTTTTTTTTTTAACTCATTTACTGTCACTGGGGCTTTATAAACACATTAGACTAGTTTCGAGCATGCAACTTAGACTGGAGAGCTAGCAAATGATGAGGAAACATCTTCTGAATTTCATTTAAATGAACATTTCAAAAAAGCTTTTTGATTACAATTGTGAACTTGGCCTTTAAATATAAAGGAAACATAAAATTTGAATCAAAACACCCATGACGAGATGTAACAGCATTAAGGACATTCTAAATGAAAACAAAACATATCTAAAAATGCCAAGCTGCACATATAGCTAAACTAACAATTATTTCAATGGTTGAAAATTTGATCTGAATTTCATATTGTGATTTGTTCCATCTGTTTTTGTAGGGCCATCTCCTTCAACCCAAACTTTTACCTTACAGATAAACAACAAAAAACAAGAGAAATAAGAACTTACTCACCAAACCTAACAGGCAGCAAGAATGAAATATATTGTCTGCCTACTGATTATTTTATGTATATGACAATTTTTTAAACCTTCACAAACCCTTAGGACAAACATTCAGTTATTTTGGTCACTGTTAAAAATGACCTCAAGAACTTAAATCTCACAGCAAGGTCCATTATCTAGTATCATTTATGAACTTCATGTCAAACAAGCAGTGCTCAGAGAAACTTGAATGCTCATCAGGGTAATTTCTGGACAAGAATTTGCTGGAAGAACAATAAAGGAGAATTAAGAACAATGTAATTCTTTATATTAGAGCCACATTTAGACGTTCAAACTGTTTACATGGAACACATTAAAAAATGGGGCATGTGATTTTTAAGGATCAAAGATTCTAATTTAGCTTACCACAGAGCCAGCATAAGTCTGTTACTACTTTTGCCACTGAGCTGAGAGTGATCATCCTTTGGGGGATCAGTATACTGTGTTAGATAACATTACACATTTCCAACAGTACTTATAACTGTAAATAAATACCTGCATCATTCACCCTTTGAGATGGTTTTGAGAAACACTTCCTTCAAAAGATGGAATATTAAGAGACAAAGACTGGCTGAGAGGCATGTGATTCATGATTTGGCAAGCGCTTTTTTTAATTATTATTATATTATTAGTAGTAGTAAAAGGGGCACATCAGAAAAAAAAAATCAATGTTAGATCACTTTAGCACATTAATTTGGGGATCTGGGAAAAGAACCAAGCAAAAATGGCTAAAAACCAGGGCTTCTGCTCCTTCCTCCTCACTCCTGAGCTCTCGCACTAAACTGAGCTGAGGCTCGTTCTCACTTAATGAAACAGGCTGCTGAACTTGGCTGCTAAACAGGGAAGACGTGTTGTTTGATCCTTGGGGTATTTTGTCCAAAGCCACGGATGCTCCATTAAGACCACAGGGAACTACCTTAGCTTGTTGGAAATGTCTAAAAAATGTACATTGCCTGTAGAGAATTAATGTAACATTTGAGTATGTTTGTATTAGGCAGCTGTTTTAATTAGACATTTTTCAAAATAAATAAGCACAAAATAAAGAAAATTTGCAAATCAAGTTCAGTATCATATAACATTTGTGGTTTTAGCTTTGGTTTCAATCTTGGACAAATATAAGTGGTATCATTTCATTTCTAAAAACCACACACTAAATATCAGCATTCCCTGTACTGTCATATTTTATTAATGTCCTATTTTTTCCCTAATTTTAGTAAAAATCAAATAAACATTCAAGGCCTGGAGCCAAGAGATTTTGCTTCATGCAGCAAAATGAATAGACAAATTAATCCAGAGCTGTTTTCAGTTATACTTTAAAGTTGAAGGGTATGTTAAGGGCCAAAACTTACTCTAGTTTGAGAAAACAAAGCTTGGCAATACTGGACCCACAAACCTTTCTTGGCTCTGTCCTGAGAACTGAGTTGATGTAAACGGTTCCATCACTTCAGGCTCTCTCATTAAGTAAGATACAGGTCATCTCACCCCTCAGCAAGAGGCAGTGACCTGCAGTAATCAGAGCAGCTGCATCACTTTTGTTCCAGACTCTTCCATTGTCCAATAAATGACCAAAACCTGACAAATCAGTCAGTGAACTAGTGTTCAAGTGGGTGAAATTACAAGAAGAAATTTAAAAGCCCTTAAATCTGGAGTGAATTTGTGTAGCTGTAAAAAACATTCCATTCATTCAAGCATTTCTCCAGACAGGTTTTAAAGAAATCCGGCTATGCTGACAACCACTGGCACACTGCAAAATTATAAACCATGCTCCACTGCATACAATGTGAATTCAGCCAATATTCCATACAGTGATCTAGACTACAGGCAGATTTATATTAAAGGGTATATGAATGGACTCTGTACATCAATTTCTGATTTTGGGAATTGATTTTCATATCATCTACCTACATTATTTGCTTAAAAGAGAGGAAAATGTAAACAATAGGTAAAGTAACAAACCTTACTTTAACATCACCTAAAATGTTCCCTGTAAAATGTGTAAAATCCAGCCACTCAGACACAGAAGAATGCCTGTCATGCTCAAGTATCTAGAGCAAAAGTTATCAGGGTGAGTAACTGCTAAAAGTGTAATAAACCTACAGTAAATGTTAAATATTTAATTGTCTGTTGTGTTTTAGTACAATTTTTAGTTTTTTGAAACTATTCATCAAAATTGCATGGCTAAATTATAAGCAGCTACTATCAGGTATATATGTGCACTAATGTTTTCAAGTCACACTTTTGTCATTTCAATTGTTTTTTGAGGATCTATAAGACAAATCCTTAGAAACAAGCTTTAAAACTCAAAAATAAACATATTGAATAACTATTTGATAATTTACAGTGAAACAAATAGCAGTGTGTGGGTCCTTTTGAGAGTCTAGAGAGCTACATGTTACAGATCAGTAGTTGGCAAAATGCGGTTTTAGTTTGTTTACTTAGACACAAGTAACATTGCATGTGTACAGATAGGTAAACGCTTTATTTCTCAAAGGTCAAAGGTCACTGCTGGTGCTTACACATTGTGTTTGTTATTTTGCATGTGAAATGGCCCTGCAACAGTAGGTGAATTTTTGGCGTGCCGATTGATTTCTCAGGTAATGTAAACACAATTAGTAAAGTTCAAACAGTGAATAAAAACATACAAATGAAACTTCTGCCATGTACAAACATCAGTTGTCGTGCCCACCCCACCTCCCCCAGGCAAACCATTCAGCCTCCAAAGACGCAGAGCTTATGAACATAAATAAACCAGATAGAACTGCAGGGCACCAGAATCACTGATGTTGCTTTTACATTAACACATATTTACAGAGGACCAAAATATTAAAGACTACCACAGACCAACAAAATAGAATAAAGCAATGGCTAGAATCTGGTCAGTTTGGCCAGTCACTGTCAGCTGTGTAGTGATTCATGGGCCTGGGGATTCTGGCCAAAAGAAAAGATGATGAGATACCAGGCCTATAGACAGTTTGAAAATGGCGATATTTTTCACCACGAAAAGGGTCCAAATGGCAGGTGTCAGGAGCTGTCAGTCTCACACACTGTGCTAGAAGGCAAGAAACATGCGGTCAGCACGGGAGCCTCGTCAACGCCACACTCCAGCTGCCACTACTACACACATCTGAAAAGAGCAAAGCCTCACAGCCACTCACATCAACCTGGTGGCAGGCACTCAAATCACCCAAGTCGGTCCTCAAATACACACACACACAGCTGGTTGCGAGTGTCATCCCCCAAGGCTAAGTGGCATTTATTTCTCTGTATTGTATAAGGGTCTAGGGTGGTGCACTGTTAACCATCTATGAATGCCCAGGCTTCAAAAACACTAAGCAAAAAAAAAAATCCCAGCCATGGAATTGCCATTTTTTAGGCCCAAGATATTTCCAATCCCTCTCCTGCTTTTAAGGGTGAGCTCGCTTACACACTTTTACTCTCTTTGCAGAACAGTACAACGACATTGGGCTCTGCATTTAACACATGCCAGTGAACAAACACACACACATACACACACACAAGCAATTCAGTTGGGATTAGCTTTACCTGTGGAAATGGAATGCATTTATCACCAGAGTATTTCAGTGGTTCTAATCTCGTCCAAATAGACCAACAGTTTCCAGGGCATTTTTCCTACCCTAGAACAACCATTAAAAAACCCAGGTTATACTGCCCCATTGCATATCAACGTGTGGATATTTCACCATACCCTGTGATAAAAGGCATTTCTCACAGGTTTTCTCAAGAACAATGGCAGTGGAGGAGGCAACTGGTGAAATTCTGGCAGCTATTGTTACTACGGTTAAATGAGTATGAAGGGTTACGAGTGAGTGAAGGTTTTTTGCCATTATCTCACCCATCATCTCCTCTAAAGGACTTGAATTTAAGGATGTTGGATATTTTAGGTTGGTATGTCGTTCTCAGAACTGTAGTGAGTCTGAAAGCTCCAGTACCACTGCTATGTAAATAATCTGACTGTATATGATCTACACTGTGTAATAAAAAAGCACAAAAACAGTTCTTAAAACAGTTACACATTTATGTCCTTTGGTGTGACAATGTGAAAACCAAGCCACTACTCCCATCACTGTTATTCACATCAAGAGGTCTTATCCAGTGTGAATCCATCATACACATTATTGACGTTTGCCCATGTAAAATCAATGCTATCTGAGTAGGAATATATAGACAGATATGGGCCGTGAACACAAACTAATTAGTTGCCTTCCTCAAGAGTCTTTTAGAAGAATGTTAAAGGTGGAGAAAGAGCTGTTCCTTCACTCTGTCCACCCCATATTTTTACTGCCAGCCATAGGATGGAACCAGCACCCATCTGCTACCAATCCACTTCTCTTGCCTTATGGCTGCTGCCATGATGTTGCAGCTCACAGATTTGCTCAGTAAATTCTGGGTTCATTGTAGGGGTGGGCGATATGGCCCTAAAATTATATCACAATATTTCAGGGTGTTTTGGTGATATGAACTAAACACTGAAAAATATTTTTATTAATTTCTAGAACACACTAATGCAACAAAATAAGTTTGATATTAATATTAATCATATTAGATTAAATATTTATAATAAATATTAACAGCATTAAAGTTTTATTTATTAAAAAGTTTTATTTCACTACAAACCTAACAGTTTCAAATATTAAAATATAAAGAAGTGATAAAAGGAGTCAATAAACCTTTGCTTACATTTGCTTATTTTGTACACAACAGTAATAGATTCTGATTTTGTACAAAATAAATACCATAAAAATCTACCACACAACCTAAATGAAGAAAAAGTGTGCGTATAAACAGCAAAAGGAAACAATTATACAAAAAGTAATCTTAAAGCTTCACAGTGAATAACAAATCAAACACAGAATAGTTTGTTGTTGACCGAGTCATTATGCAAACAAGTCAGAATATCACAATAATCACATTAGAGACTTTTTTTAATCGTTTAAAAAATATATAACATTATATGATATTATCACGAACGATATGATATGGCACGACCCTAGTTCATTGTCCTTTTTAGATGCATTGTCCACATATGCTTTATCACCAAAATGCTCACAAAGCCTTTACCATCCAAACTGCTGAATTTTAACACCACCGATTTTGTTTCCGACTCTTAACTGGTCTGATATTTAAATCCATGCAAATGAAACAAAACATAATAATAATAATAATAATAATAATAATAATAAATATAGCCGCAAGCGGCAATGGCGGGTCCTAGCACGGATAAGCCACATCAGAGAACTTTGACAGTCTCAGCCAACAATGAGGCCTTTGGGAGCATGGGCCTGTTTGGCCAAACAAGGGAAAATTGGGTGTAAGATATTGTTGTAGATGTTGTTATAATGTTTAGCAAAAGACATGTTATGACTGGTGAGTGCTGGTTTCAATTATGATAAATATTTATGTTCATATGTTATGACCTTTCACTTGTGCAGATGAATAGGATTTCATGAATGTAGATGAACAAAGCAATATTTGGTCTTAGAGTGCCACCTGCTGGTGAAAGCGTGTACTTTTGACTCATGGAGCTGCAGAGGAGTTTGTTAGAAATGCACACACACACTTTTTAATCGTCTACTGCTCTGTGAATATGTAACTAACATGGACATATGTGGTATCAGTGGATTCCTAAGGAATTGAACTTTAATAGTTATCAATAAAATGTTAAACCTTCATCACCATGTGGCTTATAGGCCCCTCCCAATAATAGAAATCCAGCATGAACACAGAAACATAAAATAACAAATTAAAGTCTAATTGTAGCGTCCCCTTTTGGTAGATTTGAGTCATATTATACACAATGCTTCAGGGCAAGGCCCTAAATACTTATGTCAAGTTTGGTCTTGATTGGGCTTAGTTTGTTTAAGCTATAGCTGAATTAATGTATAAATCGCAGCACGGCTCAATTAATTCATTTATTGTGGCAACGGTTTGACTAAATGTTGAACTTTTTTTTGATAATTATTGATCAACAGACTCTGCAGATTCCAACAAGGTCAATTGTTTGGGAACAGAGTGAAAATCCAGGGACTAGTATAAAAAAGGTTAATTTTGAAAAACTGGTTATTGAGAAAAGACGATGCAATTTTTGACAACACTTGCAATTACAAAGTTGTTATGCCCTCTGCAGAGTATACAATGAAGCAAACTGCGTGTTGATATGCATAATTTTTGCTGAGAAATATCAAATTTTCTTGATATAGTGCCCCCTAGTGGCTACCGTTACGTACATTTTTGTGCACTTAGGAAGTGCCCCCAGGGACATATGAATCAATTCTCATAATGATTGGACCTTGTTAAGGTTGTCAAACAGCTGTTGAAATCTAATTGGCCGATGACGATCACAATTTTGCCCGAATCGCGTTGTTCTTAAATTTCCACTTATAGCCTTACAGATAGAAGCACCATGTCAGAGGGCGTTCCGATCCACCTTACGGATGTTGAGATATAAAATTGTAGCATTTAGAGCGCCCCCTATATGAAAATTGGCTTCTCCTTTGACATGCTACCTCAGAATCATGTCTGAAAGTGGAATATGAAATTTGAACACATTTCAGTTAAGTATGAAATTTTTATGAATTTTTAAGTAAAACATACGAAAAGCCGAAGAGGTTCATTTGCATATGGCGGCCATTTTGAATCGAAATTCCTAAATTTTTTGGATAATTCCTTACCTCCGGACACCTGTGAAGATTTTGGTACCAAGTTCTAGGGAAATGGACTAAAATCCAGGGACTAGTTCACAAAAGTACATTTTGCAATTTATCAATTTTAGCTTAAAGTTATTGTGGGCGGAGCTAAGTTTTGAGACCTTTTAGATACAACAAGATGTAAGGAATCAGGGAAAAAAAGAATTTTGTTTCTACGTTATACGGTGGACGTATATATATGGACGTAAACGCGATTGGTATTGCTATAGCGCCACCTTGAGGCCAATAGGTATAATTTTCCATAGTTCTCTCTTTGCACCTCAGCTGTACCGTGTCTTAAATTTTGGTGGCTCTGGGCCTTACGGTCTTTGCTCCAGAATGAGTTTTAGTCGAGAAAAATAATAATAATAATAAGAAGAAAAAACCCGACAAATGCTATAGGGTCCCCGCACTACGTGCTAGGACCCTAATAATAATAATAATAATAATAATAATAATAATAATAAAAGGTCACTTCACTATAATCCTCAGTATGTAGTAACTCTAAATATGATTTTCATGGTAACCCCCAGTTCATTTTACACAGACGTGGCATTGAGGTTTCCCTGTTTTGATGTCGCCTGCTGTTTCTTTAGTCTTTCAAAAGCAATAAATTTTAACATCAAACCACCAAACACAAGCAAATGAGGCATGAAATGTGCAGCACAGTAAAAGTGTTACTGACGAAGGCCGCTTCTGGTCCTTATGACATCACAAGGATCAATTATATGGGAATTGACAAATGGGGATTTTGGCATGTGGCTTCAAGGCAATGAAAACTTTGAAGTGACTGCTAGTTTAATGTCATGCTCAACTGACGAGGATCAATCAGGGCAAGGCAGAATGGACATGACACAGATCTGTCTGGAAAAATTCTCATTCGGCAAGAATGAAGAGATAATTCACTGGGCTCTTTCTGTGGAAAAGTGCAGGATTTGAGCTTGCAAAATAAAACTACCAAGGCAAGAAACTGGATGTAAACATACTCCATTTAGATGTAATTAACTAGAACAACATACAGTGGTCATGTGTCAGACGTTTAATTTTTTTTATGGCAGCAGTATAGCCACCTTAAATTTTGATGGAGTATGAGTTGTATATGGTGTGGTGATTGTAAACTCAACTTCTTCCAGCTCTTGGAGAAACCCCTGAATTTGGCTGTCCTTCATGATTCAGACATCTAACCTTAAGTGAGCCTATAGCTACCAGCATGTGGCTGTAATTATCCTCCATCCTTTACTGTCCTCATCACCCTACCCAGAATCCTCCACCATTCTAGGGACAAATTTCCCTGCTGCCAAACACTCGTCATCTAAAGCCCTGTAGCGAGGAATGATGTCATTCCACCAAGAGCCGGCCAGCATCCAAGAGCATTAATTACCTGAAGTCAGACTGCAGTAAAGGACAAAAATGGCTATGACTACCCCATGAAACTAAAGCTGCATCATCAACAGAAGTACAATCACTACAAAACAAAATGTAAGGAATTGATAAACAAAAGGTTTGTATTTCTCCTAGTTCCTCAGTATATAAATAAGTCACCAACTGACCAAATAATATATTATTTATTTTCTTGAAAACATGTTTCCAGTCAGGACTCTAAACATATTGCTAGTTACTCAGAATGGCAGAAAGCATTTTCAGCTGCTTTAGTGAAGACATTTTCCTTCAAAAAAGAACACTAGGTAGTATTTCTACCTTAATTACAGCTTCAAAAGGATTGTGATGCTCCTACTAAGAGGGAGAATAGCGCCAATCGCACTGCTTTGTGGGGATGCATCTCTAAAAACTATGCTATGCAACTTGAGAATTGCAGGGCAGAGAACTCTCGTGAGAACTGTGGAACAATTTCACAAATGTTCAGAGTGAGTGAGAGCTGTGTGTGAAAGAATCATCAGAAGGCCCACGAGCTGTTTGTGACCAATGTGAATGTCCCTCGGCTCAGAAGCGCTGTGTGTGTGTGCGCGAGAGAGAAGGATATGTATGTGTTTGACTTGATTTCATGACAGTGCTGTAAACATTAATTAAACTCAACAACAGGTAGGAGGAGCCCAGGAGACAAAAAAAAAAGTCCAATTCATACACAGTATTCTTTTACAGTGATTTTAAGATTAAGATTTAACATCTTTCACTTAAGAGCAAACAATAACAGACGTATTTATGCATAAAACATTAATAAATACCAATTATGTATGTTTATTTAACAGTTACAAAAATTATAACTTCAATCCATGGACGCAATAAAGGGTGAATTAACAGCCAATCCCTAATATTGCACATACTTATCTGCTGACACCAAGGCAAACACCTGAATGTAAAATAATCTAGTAAAGTGGGGTTTGGTAAAGAATTTAAAGATTTAATTCACTAGGGTATAAACAGCATTAAAATAAATAATCCTAGATATATTCTAGACTTTAGGGTAGAAGTCCTGTTGTATAAAAAGTTACTACACGAAAAAAATGTATTTTAATTCTGCCATTACATTTCAGAAAATTTAGCAAATCCAAACAAATGTCTGATAGTAATATCTTATTAATATTGTGCATCCACACAAACAACTACATAATTTATTAGAAACCCATCAGAAACAACAGAAAAGGGGTGACAAGCCATGAAAAAAATGGGAGCAGACCAAAAAACAAAGGGCATTTAAGAATAATCTTGCAGCACCTCATCTCTATGCAAACTGAGGCTAATGGTCACTGACGGGCCGGCTGGTGGCAGAAGGACAGCCTAGGGGTAGCAGAGTGGTCACTCCTTGTTGTCCTCCTCCTACATGGCTGACAGGGCTGTCCAAGCGGTCAGCAACCAAAGCTCTATATCAGGACCACTGCCCTGAGAGCTGAGCTGATGTGATCGGTTGGTGCCATCACTCCAGGCTTTCTCATTACACAGGATACATGTAACCTCACCCCTCAAGAGCAAGAGGCATAGTCAGCACAAACCAACAGCTGCAATCAAGGATATCCTGCCACTTTTTGTTCAGCTTCTTTCATTCCTTGATTCTGAGAGAATTAAATTTGAATATGTTTTTACTGTATATATATATATATATATATATATATATATATATATATATATATATATATATAAACTTATATATAAACTTAATTTAACTCAGACTCAAATTTAATATATATATATATCCGTGTGTAATCAATGACAATTAATAAGAACTATCCAAAAATAAATATACTGAACTCTAGACAAACTTGAATTAACTGTTGGATTTAACACACACATGGCTTCTGCTGGACACCTTGTGTGCATTTTGTCAAGTGTCAGCAAGATCCTTTGAAAATAAAACCAAGCCAAAATGAATGCATTCACAAAATATAAATGCTACAGCAAACTTGCCATTGCCTTCTTTAAAGAAAATCCGTACAGCATTATGACAGTCAAGGTCATTCCTTCATGGGTCATGCCCAAAGGATTTTGTTAATCTCGATGGCACACCAAGAGTCTGTTGGCCATAATGAGGGGAGGCAACACACACACACACACACACACACACTCCTAATCAACTGACTTCATTCTGTGGGTCGATTAAAATATTGCTGTTTGAGGTAATTGGGTCATGCCTTCCAAGTTCTTTAGTGGGCTACGAGAATAAATAGGGCTGGTTTGAAAGAGTGCCTGACCAGAGGGGCACCACAAAATGCACAGGGTTACTGGAAGTGGATTTCAAGAATTAAACCATGTGGCAAACTCAATGTAGAAAAACATGTAAAACATGTAAAAGGTAGGAGGTCAAAACTTTAAAAGAAGAGAATCAAGCAAAACAATGACTGTCATCTGCAGATTTTGAGAAAATAAAAGGAAGTCTCCTGAAAACTATGGAAGAGCAAAAAATATTAACCTGTATATTATATTTAAAAAAATATATTAGATGTTTTTAAAAATATATCTCACAAAATAGTAACGTAAGATAAAAAAAAATAAATGTAAAGATTTTATTCCAAGTAATTTTGGAGCATTTCCACTGAATGTCCCTTCATTATGAGATTTTCACATGATGTAAAGGACAGCTTCAAATGTTCAAATGATGTAGTACACTAAAAATGACAAAAATAAAGATACATGTTTTCACTGGAGAGCAAATGCTTGATCTGAGGTACACTTCTAAATCTATATTCACTTCTTGTTGGGAATAGCTTGATAGGAGTAAACATTTACAAATAATAATTTACTATTTAATATAATCATCACGTCTGTCTTAGTTGTGTGGAATTAATAAATTAAATGTCTTTGGAGTTTTAACCACTCTATTATTAACTGAAGTGTACAAATCCATACCTGTCATTAGCTGTCATTATTAAAAATTATTTATATTGGTGCATCACAACTAAATCTCATGATCGCAAAAGAAATCATTGTTGGCAGTATTATAATGGCAGTGGATACGTTAGTGGAAATAACACATATTTCTTTAAAAATAAAAGCAAACAACAAGACGCAGAGCACGAGGAACCATAAATGAATGGGAAGCAATCAATGTTAAAATTGTAAATGCGACAAATTTTTTTTTCTGCCCAAAAAAACTATTGACAAAGTATTGATAATATTAATATAATGGTGACAGACTTCTAAGTACAAAGAAGTTGCAAAATTCCCCTTTAAAAGCAGAAGGGTTGCTGAATACAGCGCCATCCTCCCGCGGGCTGATTACTGCATGTGTGTTCCTGGCACTGCTTGTCACCATGCTGGAGCAGCCAGGCGGAACAGAGGAAGAGAGAGGGCTGGGGGCGACGTGGCGGGGAGGGGGGAAGAGAGAGTGAGAGAGAGAGAGAGAGAGAGAGAGAGAGAGAGAGAGAGAGAGGGATGAAGGGTGGGGGCACCGGGAGGGCTGTTCATCAGCTTGTGTCATGGGGAGACATAAAGCAGACGGTGCAAATGAACCCAGGGGTTTAATTAACTGGCGTAACACTGCGAACTTGTTCTTGACAACACTCACAAATTCACCTAAATTATCATATTCAAGCATAAACTTATAAACAGAGATCACTTCAAAGCCCTAACGCCTGCCATTTCTCTGTCCAATGGCACCAGTTCAACTAAACACACTCCGAGCTTCACCAAAACTGGTCTACTGCTGGTCCTAGACCAGACTGACATCAAATATGAGACAATCATTTAGCTTGGCCCCTACACTTCCTAGCTTTGACACTGTTGTTCTTCCTCTTTTTATGAGCCTCATCTTTTTAAAGCTCATTTTTCCTCAAACACTTTCCCCATTGTACATTACCTGTTCTTTAAAATGTTTTAGTGTGACCTTAAGTGCGAAAATTGCAAGAGGAATTATTAATATTACTTATATTATTACAGTGAAAGTCCATAAATGGAGTAAGTGCTTGTAAAAACCCTACACTGAAATATTCCCGAGTTATCGTTTTCATATGACACAGCTTTTTCTCGTGCCAGACAATTACTTTCAATTCAGTTACAATTCTTTACTTCAGCAAAATCATTCAGCTCCAGTCCAGCCAGAAGCAGTTTTCCACCATCAGTAATTTGCCAAGTAGGAGTGAGCTTGAGAAGTAAGCAGTTCTCCCCCCAACCCCCAACGACATGGAACTAGCCCATTGGAGGTTCATGCATGGCTAATTTTCCCCTCATAACAGCATTCAAAGCAAACCTCTGAAAGAAAGAACAAATCAGCAGAAGAATTGCCCCAGCCTGGGTTTGCTCTCAAAAACATTTTAGTTGCCTGATCAAAGTCAAGTCTCAAAGTCATGGAGATAGAGCATCTGAAAACAAAGAACAAGCTGAGTCAGCTCATTCACCAGACCACTAATCAGGTGAGGACAGACCACCAATCTGCAATTCTGATGTTGAACTGTCACCACAGAAAAATATATGCAATATCAATATGATGGTTAAAGGCAGCTATATATGCTACTTTGGAACAGCTGTGCAATACTGTGCTGTTTTGTTCTATTAATTCTGTTGCCTGACTTCTGCGCATTCGGAGACCAGGACATAGGACGAAAGACTTCTGAGGACATTTAGTAACCAGCAATGAAACATCTTTCATCGTTTATGAACCTTTGATGACTGTAGGAAAACCGTAATCCTTTAGGAAAGAACTTGTGAAATTCATGTGCTTGGACTATTTTAAGCATTTATTTAATCAAACTCAACAAAATAAAACCCTGGAAAAAATGTATGGAAGAAAAATGTGGAGATTCCAACAGGGACGTGTCCATTTCAGGCTTCTGAGAACCCAGCACATTTTAGAAATACTGGATGAACTTCAAAATAGTTCAACCCAGTGTCAGTGAGTAGCTGATGGAAGCATATCTGTTGTGTCAGCTAAGGCAAAACCTAAACTAAACTACTTGTTGATTAAGTGGGAATCCAGGGGATTGGATAAGAAAGCAAGACTGTAAACCTGCTGACAGCCCACAGAATCACATACTGTACATGCATATGTGCATGTATGGCATCTTAAAACTTATTAAAAATCACATTATTGGTATAAAAGCATACAGCATCATTTATAAGGAACAGTCCCTCATTATAAAATCCTGCAAAAATCATTATCATATATAGATTCTCAATTCAGGGGGCTTTCATTTTTGTAGTAGGCATGCAAACTGTAATTAAAGGGGACATATTATGCAAAACTCACTTTTGGAGTGCTTCTGTATGTTCACTTGGGTCTCTACTGCTCCTATAAACACTCCAAGCGCAGAAAACAAGAAACATCCATCTGTTTTCTGTGAGTCAGTTGAAAGAGTTTGGTGTCAGGAATCATATGCTTCTACGAGCCGTTTGGATAGCTCCCTTATTGTAAGGTCACACTAGGGAAATTTGCATAGCTCCGCCCTGGCATTCGTGAAGGTGTTTGTGTTGGCTGAGCCGGACCGCCCTATACGCTCACTACGCACATTGAGTACGGCCCCGCAAATTAACGAAGGCCCCCCTCATCTCAAGTTAGGGAGAGTTTGTGCATCAGGAGATGAAGAGAAATTATTTTCAGGGAAGAAAAAATAAATAAATAAATAAATAAAATAATACCACACTCCACAAGACTGAGATGTAGGAACAGCAGTGACGTAAACCTGCTACTGTTCTTCTCGAGGTTGGATCGGTAATAAATAACTGTCTACGAATATAGCTGCAGGAATATATTTAGAGGTGGCATGCACTGCTCTTCACGACATTAAAAGTCTCACAGTACCACAGTGTAATGAACCAAACTTTAAAGCTGAAAGGTGAACATGTACCGATGTATTTTTATTGTCTAGTACTTATTTAACATTTCCTAAACACACCAGGACAGTCTAAAATTTGCTTACTATTTCATACCACCTTAAAAATGATGTAGTTATTTCCAAGTGCTAAGTTGAGTTCTTAGAACTGTGCAGAGAACTTCATGAACATGTTTTGTATAGCCCATAAACCTATTCTAACTTGTTTAAAAAGAGGTATATGTCCCCTTTAATATGAACACTGCAAAAAATAATAATAATAATAATAATAAAAAAAAAATAATAATAATAATAATAATAATAAATAAATCATGACAGCACCAATTGTGTCAGTGAAAAAAATCAACTTACATGTAATCTCTTTTATTAAACCAAATAATTTAAATAAACTAGGTAAGGCTTTATTTTCTTACCGTCAGGGCTCCTCTTAAGTGTAATTAATTACAGCACTGTACTGAAATCAATGGGGAGGGGGAAGGAGGTTACATAGTGCAGTTTCTGCAGTGCTGAGCACAGAGTAGCAATGCCAGAGGCTATATTCTCCCTATTACAGATCAGTGAAGTGTCAAAAGAAATGACTTTTATAATTTATTAATTTAAAGGTTTCAGTCTTCTTATTTGTAAAAACCTGTGCCAAATATTTGGAGGAAAGGGCAGCATCAAGAAATTCAATGTTCATAATTTTGCTCAGCTAGCACTGTTCTGTAACACTTGGCTGTAACTACCAGGACGGACCAGAAACGGTTCTAAAGCCTGAGGCACCCGGTGCTTGACAGCAGTTGCAATATTGGTTATGTAGAGATCTAAAATCTTCCACTTCCATTTTAGAACAGAGGTTGAAATGTATCCACTTGTGGAGCGCCTTGGATGTCGGTTTTGACGCATCATGCTTCGCTGAGAATTACTGAGGCTGACCTGGCAGCCCATCCAAGCTGCAGTAAGGGATGTGGAGAGCTATACCGAAAACCGCCATCACTGCACTCCATAAACGGCCACTTCAGAGCGGTTCTGGGCAGGCCTCCAGTCCGAACCAAAAGTCAACAAACACAAGTCTAGCGAGATGGAGAAAGAGACGATCCCAGATCTACCCCATATTTGATTTGGATGAGAGCACGTCGGACCGGCTTGGTTTGAAGGACGGTGAGAAATATTTGTTTTTAATTAGAGACAGTCAAACAAGGTCCAGATACCATTTAAAACCCACAAGAGTTACACATTCCAGACGGGCTCCATTTCCTCTCCCCCCTGCCCCCAACACCCTTTCCACGTTCTACAGATGCTATTTTCTTACCTCTGAGAGTTTATTGATCAAGTGTTTCCAAATTTCAATCTGTACTTTCACTTACGATCCTAGGAGGAATTTCAATTCACTTCAAACAAACACAGCTCGCCTTTCGGCTTTACTTAAGGGCTGCTTTTAATCATAGCGTTAGGGTTTGACCTCTCTTCTACCAGCCTATAGCTGACACCTTCTAAGCAAAACGAGCCAAACGGACACTGGGTCAGTGTTTATTAAGGTCATGCAGTTCATTTTTAATCTTACCAGTAGGACACGTCCAAAGGCTTAAAGAAGCCGCCTTTGATGAGGTCAGCAAAGAAGGCCTCCGTTTCCCTGCATGCAGTGCCATTCCCAATGACAATGGTCTGGCAGCTGGGGTTTGAGAAGGTAAAGAAGGGAGAAACAGTGTCAAAATATTTTTAAACCAAATGAACTTGGAAAAGAGATAAGCACTTCTGCCTGAACAGTGAGACTCTGCTGAACTTTTTCTGGACCTGCATATTTATATATAAAAAGGGCATCTGAATACATTCCTACATTGAATTATGATATTCAAATAAACATCTAATTTAATTATGATAAACATATGAAGCTAATGAAACAGACACTGCTGTTCATTTTTAACAACTAGATCCTGTATTTAATATTCTTCTAAATGTGCCGTACCCATGTTGAAGCATGAGATGGCGCAGTTTGTCAGCTTCTCTGTTCCTGCCTGAGCCATGCAGATATACCACATCTGTGTGCAGGATCTGACCTGAGAGGACAGAGGGACACAAAAGTAAACAGGAGCATGAAGCCAATATGTGTATGTCTGAGAAAGACACAACATCAAATATATTTAAACATTTGAATTAATAAAAACTTTAGCATACCCTGAAACTGAGTTAATAGAAATTATTCCATGAAAAATGCTCCTTAAAGAAGAAAAGCATCATTTATTAACAATAAGTTTATTTGAAAATTAGCTAAATTGCCTGTTTAATATAATTTTATTTTCAATAAATATATTTGTATATTGCACATAAATTGCCCAAAACAATCTTGGTGTTTTAACAATTCTAAATCATTGTGGTATGATAGTGGCATATTGATTCAATACTTTTTTGATACAGCAAATTTAAGCTTATGAAAATCTGGATTAATATGATGTTAATCTGATGAATTATTTTATAAGAGGCTCATAGTGAACAAAGCACCACAATATGCTGTATAGCTAAAAACCTGCTAGTTGTTCAAGACAGATCTAGATCTGTTGGTTCACAATGTACATTTAAACTCAACTCTTAGCATTGCTACAGGGAAAAACGTACCCTATTACAGTCATTCACTACTTTCCACCTACTTGCATGCATTTTGATTGTACTATTCGCATGCCTCCTCACCTCTACCCCACCCACCAGGAGGGATCACACCGCTGCCATCTACAGTCAGCTTGGAAGAAGCAGGCTAATCTTACTGGACACCTCTGGTGAGCAGAAGGTCATGTGACCACACACCCACAGTCAAGCTGAGCCTGGCATGAAGTGTGTGTGTGCGTGTGTGTGTGTATACACAATGTGCTGCTGCAGGGCAGGTGACAAAGCAAGGCAATGCCACCTGACACACACACACCCGCCAGGTCAATCAGCCGCCTGTGAGCTGGCCACACACATTTCTCAGCACGGTGCCCTACGCACTGACAGACACAATGGGCATTTCCCCTCACGCTGGCCAATCAGAGAATAGCCTCTAGTAATGTCAAGTTACTGGAAAATCATAATGGCTGTGTTCAAACTGGTAAAATATTTTCTGTTATCTATAAAATAACAATTAAAAAAGACTTTAAAACATTGTTTGTTTTAATAAAAATAAAATTATATATATTTGGAAACTTTTTTTATATTTTTAATTAAACTTTCCTCTTTGAACTGCACTGTATTTACAAACTTGTGGTAAATATTTACATTTAAATGTATAGAATAAATTAGCATTTATCCAGAAAAACAGTTTAAATTTTTTTTTAAAAAAGGAGGCAAAGCCATGAGCAAAGACTAATACAGCACTGCTTTCCTGCCCAAGGCATTTTAACATTCAGCATATATAAACAATTGACTAGTTACACTGAAATTCCACAGACATTTATTCTGCACGGTGATCAACAGTTTTACATTTCAGCAAAGAAGGAATGCATAGAAAAGAGTAAAAATAACCCAGAGTAAGGGAAAAATTCATATGACACGCTCTTACTAGTAGTGGACAGAATGGCCAATTTGCAGCCATGACGGTATCCAGGGTCCACGCCCATGATGACACGCCCACGCACTGGACACATCAGCAGACGCTGCCGCAGGTTACGCACAAACATTGCAACAGACTCTTTCTCTGCATTCGTGGTCAGCTTCGTCCTAAGAGATAATGGAAGTTTTGCTTTTTAGCCCTAATTACGGTTGGCCTTATGTTCCAGTTCTATTAAATCTACAATACTAAAGATATAAAAAGAGAGTGAGTAACCTGTAGCCTCTGCAGAGCAGTGGCATTATGAGCCTCTTATAGGAATCCTCTGCAGCATCACTTAAAATCTTCATCAGCTCTGGCTTTGCAAACCCCTGGGGCCTCCACCTATAGAACAAGCAGGGCACAAATACACAAGGTATGTACACAGATCAAAAATAAATAAATAAATACAAATTTGGGGCAGGGATTTGTAAAGTATTACTAAAGATCCAAAAAGGAGGAAACGCTAATTTTAGCCATGTGTAAGAATGCAATCTAATTGTGTATCTAATGCAGTCAGAGCCCACTATAAAGTGTCAGTCGACCTGGTATGCAGTCAGAAGGATGAATTAGACGATATGTGTGTTTTGTGGTGTTGTTTTTTTCCATTTTAACTGGTTTATTTGCTGTGCACAGTCTCCATGCACACCCTGGCCCTGTCTATTCTGCCTTTTTATCACAATAAAATCTATGTACACCTAATAAATATATTCCCAATAAATCCAAAAGGCAGGAAAAAGTGCATTCTTTTAAACATTGCTTTACACAGTATTTGAGAGATAAAGAAGATATAGTTCATTATATTTAACTCTTTCATCTATTTCATTACACAAAGCCTGGCAGCCGTCACACCTGGCAGTGTGAAACGCTGAACAAGCTTCAGTAGTCAATCACAGAGAAAGGGAAAGTAAAAAGGTGTGCGTGCGTGTGTGTGTGAGAGAGAGAGAGAGAGTGAAAGTGTGTTTGTATATTGGGGCTGGGAAGCTGACCTGACGTTGACACACCACCTACAGAAGTCAGTCTTCACCCAGTCGGGGATGTTAACTTTCACTGACAGAATCTTCAGATTTTCCCCTCGGTTAATGGCCAGTGTCTGAAACGAGAGGGTAACCTGTAGAGACAGCAGACACACGGCCAGGCACAGTGGAGCATAGTCAGGACCACCCCCTTCTGTTTCCTACTAAAATAAGCCCATCTGGACACACACACACACACACACACACACACACACGTGTCCTGTGGAAAATTCCTGCCTCTCTCACTTTTAGCCAGCTGGTCCTTTAAGGAAAGTGACGTGCTGTTAAGCAAATAGTTTTAAGTGTCTGACCTTTTCTGAGGAAAGCCTTTTGGAAGGAAACTAGAGCAAAAAGATGAGCCATCAATCTGGACTTGAAGCAGAAGAGCAAAGCTGACAAATGCCACGCTGCTACCAACCCCCAACCCCCCCCCCCCCCCTTCCCCCCACACACACACACAAGCCTACCACCGAGAGCAGCTAATGGCCTGATCAGGATTTGAAGTAATGCAGCTGGAAATATGATGAAAATTATATTGCCTTATTTTGGCATTTCTCCGCCTCGTGGCAGCTGTTTACTTGTGTTTCTCTCATACACTGTTCATCGCATTTGAAGCTTAACTATAGATGTGGAGGACATTAAACAAACATAGAACTTTTCTGTCTAAGCTCCTCCTCGCCACTGACTTGCAGCTGGTGAGCACAACACATATCATCCAGGAATACACATCTTAACTTTTTTTTTTTTTTTTACAATCACACAGAGATAAAAGTGACCTGGGTTCTCTCCATGAATCACCACCAATAATACACTACCTGTTTATATTGCCCTTGTGAAAGAAAAGTGAATTTAAACCACCATGTTTCCTGCTGTGATAATTTACAAGCTTGCATAAAAATATCTAAAAGGAGGTATTACAGGGGACTTGCATAATGGAAAAATCACTGAAGAAAGAGATGCAGAGCTGGAGTTTAAATAATCATTAAAAGATAAACATAAAACAGAATTTAAGGTGACACGACTACATCATCTGTTGTCAGTTCAGCCATATTTCACATTCCAGTTTGTGAATTAAATTTGGAACTGTTCAGTAGTGACCAGAGGTCCTCTTTTCCCTGGAGAGTACTCTATTTGGAACCTAAAAGTGCATGTTCAAGTGTTCAAGAGGTCAGAGAGTTGAGAGCTAAATTGGGACACGATCGCGCTGCTTCAGCGCTGTAGGTCCACCGTCCACCGGAGTGCAGCTCAGTGTTTTACTGGAGCCTCGAACAGAACTGTATTGAATGTTGCTGAGGTAATATTTATCATAGTCTCTTCTTTATGTTTGGAGAATGTTTCTGTGACCCAGCCTTTTGTTTTCTACTATATATTTAACAAACAGAAAGTCATCTTGTCTGTCCATATAACAACACGAATACACGGACACATCTCACCGTTACTGACTTTCTGACGAGTAAATTACATCTGCACAGCTTTATGTTTAACTTTACACAAAAACAAAATCTTCGGATTATTAAAGCCAGAACACCAGAGCAAGGTGTTACTCAAAATAAACGAGGCTGTGAATATGTTACAGCACTGTTTTATCAGTCAGACTCTTATAGAAATGTAAGTCAGTAATAAATATCTAGTTCCAGTGAGAGCCCTGTTCTTTTATCAAGTGTAGATTACTTGGTTGATAAAATGTTAAGGTGCTTGGTTTTAGAAATGTTCAAAAACAAGTAATAAACTAATTTTATAGCTTATTATTTGTTATTATTTATTATTGTAAACAAATACACTGATATGAAGCACCAAAGCTTCTCCAGACCTTCCAGTGACAAGGGTATGTATTTTGGGCTTTCCTGTTTTTGAAATGCCAGAAACACCTCTGTGACAATGGCTATGGCTAATGGTGGCCAGACTAAACTAGGCCTGCCTAGGTTCTCTTTGCCCTTGTTTTTGAAAGAGGAGAGGAACAGAAAAAACAAGCTGCACACATTTTAGACCTGTTTTTCCATCACAAGAAGACTCTACACTATGGATAAGACTGGATATGTAGTTGTTAACCTTGAAATCGGACAAAAAAAAAAGTTACAGAACTTGGATTTCGAGAAGCAGAGGCACAGGCTTCAAAGACTGAAATTTATGTGTGTGTAAAATATTGCTGCAAGTTGATTATTTATTTATTTTGATAAATGCAAACATTTCTTGACTTTAAACTGTCTCTCACTTTTGCAAACAGCTGTTTTATAGTGTAGTTCTTTTTATTTTACTGCCAACATTCATATCATTCTACTTCAAATCCTTGAAACTGTTCAGAAACATTTCAACTCTAATATACCTCATCAGAAATGAAGCCTAAAGCATGAATCATAAATAATTTTTATTATCATAAGTTATGGAACACTAATGCAAAGATTTCTCCAAACCTATTCACTACAATCCTACTAACATTTGAATTGCGGGCACAAGATCATCAGACTTTATCACCAGTCAACAGCTGACTCCAGTTAAAAGGCAAGACAAGAGCTCCAGAAAAACACAGCAATGTTCCTTAAAAAAACGAAAGTCGAAATAACTGTAACCTGAGAACACTCTTAGGAATTGTTGAGGAATAACAAAAATGAATGAACATAAGAAAATTCAACTGCACAGATTATACCTGTATTAAAATGCACCAAATTAAACAAGGTAACACCAGGCAAATATAAATATATTTTAGGAATATATACCAGATTTCTATAATATGTTGCATTTAATCCTTTTCCTGTCCTGGGATCTGAAATGTCAGAACATTGCACATTAAAACAGTAAAGGGAGAGTTAAATATTCAACATATCATGTTCTTCAATAACAATGAAATCATAATTGAAAAAATATGAGGAATGTAAGCTACAGAAATGAATATTATTCTAAAGACTGAGCAATTCCCTTTCGGTGTTTACTTTCCAAATATTGTGAAGGAATGGCAGTGGAAATGAGCGATAGAAAGGCCTCAACTAAAACAGCAAGTACAGCTGAACTTTTCACTCTTTATCTTTTAACACAAAGAAAATACAAAAGGGGTTTTAAGATACATAAGTTATTCTTTGCAATATAAAATAAGCATCCTATTTTTAAATATACTTTTTAAAAACGTATAAGCAGAGAAAATAACGTATAAGCAGAGAATTTAATGCTGTAATCATTAGATTCGTCTCTCTAGGCAGGGTTACACACAGGGGTGTTGTTTTCTATTATGTCATCTGAAAGCTGGACAGGGAAAAAAAATATCCCTTTGTTTAATGAAACAAAGAACAGGTCACATACTGCACATATGAAACCTGGATTGCGTGATCCATGGGAATACTTATACATTTTGCTTACTCTAAGTAATCAGAATAATTTTCCTTTTCTCAAAAGTTTCACAAGGATAATCCAAAAATCCACCAGCTCTTTATGGTGAACATTCCAGTGTGTAACTGTATGGCAACACTAAAGTATGTAATCCAATTAGAGCTGCCTACATAACATCACACCCAGGATGGCAAATCTCAAAAAGAACAATTGCTTAGGAACCACAGAAAACAGCCATGAATGTAGTGTTCTGACATTCTACATTAAACAGAGTACAGCTGGAATATAACTCTCATCTGCGCAAAGCCAGCAGCTTTTAACATCTTGACTTGTTTGTTGTAATTATTCTCAAAACAGAGCTACTGTGAAACCTGAGCTCTGACTATGTACAGGATTAGAAGAGAAAGAGGGCTCACTCTTCAGTAAGTTCTCTTAAGCATTTTAAACATTTACAGGTGTTACTGCCACTTAAATCTGATTATAAAGCTTACACTTGTCTATTTATTAAATCATCAGCTGAAGACAGATCATCAGATGATTCCATTACGATCCGTTCATATCCGTTCTAGAGCATGTCCACATAAACCTGTGATAGTACTAGCACTGTGATTTTTCAGTATTCAATACACACCACTACAGAATTATGACTGAGGGGGATAGGGATATGTTGCAGTTTTATGAAGTAAGCCTGGTAAGTGTGCCTGCACATAATTATTGTAGCATAATTGTGCATGAGCAGCATACTAAATAGCAACATACTAAACCAGCCAAAAAATGTAAAATGATCACCTTGTTTCTACACTTATTTACCATTTTATCAGCTCCACTGAGCGTACAGTACTTGGTTATAATTCTACAATTACATACTCTAGACCATCTGTTGCTATGCCTACTTTGATTACCCCCTGTTTTTCAGTGGTCAGGACTACGAGTGGGCAATATAGCTCTAAAGTAATATCACAATATTTAAGGGCATTTTGGCTATAACAATATTCTTGGCAATATGAAAAAAAAAAATTATTAATATATTAATACATGATTAATATATGAAATACTAATATAATATTAATTTCAAGAACACACTACTGTAGCTAAATAAATGTTAAATTAATATTAATTATATTAAATTAATAATATATTTATTTACTTATTTAAATTATATTTAATTTTAGTACAAATCTAACAGAAGGAACTACAAAAAATGTGTAAACATTTGGTTATTTTATAAACAACTGTAACTTACCAAGATTCTGACATTTTATAAACAATAATTAGAATATTGATATTTGATATATCCAAACCACCCCCACATGACTGAATCACTCATCTTTTAGAGCAAATTTTTGAACACAGAGCAAATTTCCACTGTAACTGTTGCTGTGTCTAAATGATGATTGTACATAATGCATGTACGCTATATTACATGCAACTGCATGATGTCATGACATAAGTCAGAATATCAATATAATGACAATATGGAATTTAAAAAATATTTTGCACTATTAATATATATATGTATAAAACATCAACCTAGGGGTGTGCGATATGACAATATTAGATTGTGAATGACAACAATTTGTCCATGATTCTCCAAATCGTTGGACCATGCTAACGCACATACAGTCCGCTGCAGTTATTATAAGTTGTTCACATACTATGTACATATTACACATCAGTCAAATATTCAGACTCTCGGGACACTGATAATGTAAGTCACTACTTTAAAATGTACGAATACTAAGTTAAAACCAAAATAATTTGTTATTCCATACATGAGATCTCTTCCTCGCAAAAATAAATAAATAAATGAATAAATAAATAAATAAATAAAATGTGCCACCACAGTCTGAAGAGCCCACAAGTCAATCCACTCGTTAGTAATCCTCATGTTTGTGTAAAGATGATTTGCAAAAATAAAGAAAAACAACAGTTCAAAACAAAGTACAACAAATTAAAAAAAATTTTAAATATTTTCCCCACGGATCTCCGTTATGGCCGTGTAGCTTGGGCTCTCAGCTTTACTAACACGTCCATCAGGTCTGTAGACCAATCTGGGGTGATGCAGAGACTTTTATATGGCAACAACAATCAAAACAACACAAGTTTTCAAAGCTTAGATCCCTTTCCCTACTGAGAACATTTAAACAAAATAAGAGGAGTGAGGGAGGCAGCCTCACTCTACAGCCAATAGGGGAAAGTTCCCTCCTTCCAACATGTCTGGCCTTAAAGGGGAAGAGCACTGGGTTAGAAACAAGACTAAATATCAGAATAAATTGAGGTGAGTCAGAACTTTTTTCCTGTTTAGTGAGGGTAAAAAGCCATTTGGAGAGGTGCATGAGATTAGTTTGTCAAGAAAGTTAAAATGTAAAATGTGGCCATTAAGCTTAGATTTTTTTTCTGCAGTAAGATTATTAATTTTCCATATGGAGAGGTTGGGGTCTTTGAAGATTTCAAAGAAGATTCCAAATTAAATTTAGAAAAGTGCCTAAAATGTTTTGATCATATTTTGACCACTAAAGATTAATTTGAGTATCTTTAAAAATTCTGAAGGCTTTTCAGTAACATTACTTAAATAAAATTGCCTCTAGTTTATTCACTGCCACAAGATTTGAGTATGTAATTTCAGGTGGAAAATGAAAAAAAAAAAAATACATGGAGTGTTAAGAGGTGAAAAACTAGCATGAAAAAGAATCATGAAAAAAAAAAAATCATCATGATAATGTATTTTTGTCATATCGCCCACCCCTACATCCAGCCTGGTCCTGTGGGGGTCCTGACCATTAAAGGTGAACGTGGATTGTCACACATTGTGATCTGCAAAATGGCAAGGAATTCCAAGTGATTATTTCCAAAAAGGTCTAAAGTAGGACAGCTGGTGAAGTGATGAAAGGGTCAATGGGACCCAAGGCTTTTTGTACAAGGGAAGCAAAACCTAGCCCCTTTGAGAGTTCCTACAGAAGCCGGCAAATAGAGAGCCACTGTGTATTCAAACAACATTCTATCATAGCCAGCATTAAGGTTTTCATCAACTGGTAACAAGATATTCAAATGGTATTCACTACACCTGCCAGTGGTTTGATCCTTGTAGATGGTCTGTGTACACATACTGTATGTAAAGACATCTGGTTTTCACAAGTGTAGAAATACAAGCACACACATACACACTCAAATCTGGCCTTAATACACTCACTTCTGACTCACTTCTAAATTGAACAAGCAAGTATGTGTACGCACACATGCCTCCTGTCACAACACATCCCACACTGCTGAGCAGCTAACAAAGCCACGAAAAGGTTCGTTTTAGCCGCAGCACGACAGCTCACAGGTCACCATCAGCCTAAATTAACACTTGCTGACAGTCTGCATCACCAAATTAACATCGTCGCCAGAGCTCAACGCTTCAGAGGAGACAAGCCATCCCCCACCCGTTCATTCACTCACTCTCTCACTCACTCACTCATCCACCCACATACTCTCTCTCTCTGTGTCCCTCTCGTCAGAGCCCATGAGCAGCTGTCATCATGGAAGAATGTCTGTCAATCTTAACCCCTAATCTAAAGCCACGTGGAAGGGGACATGTCACATATGTTAAAGAGGGAAGAGGGGGAATGACTGGAGGACAAGAAAGGGGGTGAAAGGAAAAAAGGAAAAAGGGATGAAAAGATGACAGAGCCACTGTGACATGTGGCCTGCAACAAGCTCTGAGTAAAGCAGAGTGCCAGCAGTCAGGCGGGCTTCTACACTGAGGGAGCACTAAGCACCACTGACAGGAGAGCTTTGCAGAGTGGCACAGAGGACTGGGGGAAATGCCACAGGACCAAAACTGCACACAGAAAGGTGGGGAAAGGTGTGTGTATGAAGTAGTGACATTTCAGTTGGCTTTTACAGCATACTAACAACACTTTTCCATGACCATGAAGGTTTCCATGAGTCGCACAGAACCCCAAACAGTCACAAGGCACAAGCAAAAGGGCCTTGTTCCAGATTTACAACACACCTCTTAAATATTCATATACACCCAATATAATAAGGGAACACAGCTAGTCTCCTGTGCACCTTATGGACACACACTTTTGTTTGAAATAACAAAAAAAAACTGAGATGCACTGAAACCCTTGAACACAATCCTAAGGATATTACTTTTCAGACAAAGAAGACCTGTGGACCTGTGAAGACCATAGGCTGTAGTACCTGGTGGTGCTGGATACGCTGCACGTCGCAGGTAAATTCACAGTACAGGCTGAATTTGGAAATGTCTTTAGGCTTGTTCTTCTGATCTGCTTGATTGTGTTGCAGCTGCTGCTCTTTTAGAGCCGTTTTGGACACTGTTGAGTGGATTGTCACATTAGCCCTGTCACACCTGTAAGGAAACATTCATTCACAAGTGTTTATAAAAATAAATAAAAGATAAGTATCTGTACCTTTTCATTTGCACAATAAAAGTGAAACAGGCTGGATAAGTCCACATATCTATAACAACAAGAAAGCAATGACAATCTGAGGTTAAGGGGCTATAAAAGTGTAAATGAAAAAGATATGTAGCTCACAGTGAGCGAATGTAGGTCAGTGTCTCGCCATCTTTGGCCATCATGTCAGCCAGGATCTGCTCCACACCTGTGGCTACCTCCTCAAGGGTGGTCAACCCTGTTGGATACACACAGCACAATTCTTACACAGGTATTCAAAATGATATATCAGGAAATATTATTTTTACAGGAATATTTACTTTTCTCACAATATTTCACCATCCCATGTCATGGAAACAACAATTGAATAAAATGTAGGATTAATATGTGTGGAGTAAATGTAAGCTTAGATTTTTAAAACACATACATTACTAAAACACAAAACCAAACAGCATTTTGTGCAATGTCATACTACTATAGTAAAAGAGAAGTTACTTTTAAAGATAAAACCATTTTTCACATCCCACAGAGAGGCGCAATTCAAGGTACTTTGTTGCCCTCTAGCGGCCAATTAAGCTGTCATTTTAACACTCAATCATTCATTCATTATCTGTAACCGCTTATCCATTTCAGCGTCTACTGCCTACCTGAGCCTACCTGGAATCACGGGGTGCAAGGCGGGAATACAGACCTTCACAGGGAAACACACACATTCACACCTACGGACACTTGAGTCGCCAATCCACCTACCAACATGAGTTTTGGACTGAGGAAGGAAACCGGAGCAACAGGAGGAAACCCACGCAGGCTCAGGGAGAACACAACAAACTCCTCACAGACAGTCACCCGGAGTCATTTTAACACTATCAAAGTGTATTTACAACTATCAGGATCATGTCATTTTGGACATGAACTTTCTAATACCTTGGCAATAATATGTTACCAAAATATTAATGTAAATATTAATTATTAAGGGCGGCACGGTGGCGCAGCAGGTAGTGTCGCAGTCACACAGCTCCAGGAACCTGGAGGTTGTGGGTTCGATTCCCGCTCCGGGTGACTGTCTGTGAGGAGTTGGTGTGTTCTCCCCGTGTCCGCGTGGGTTTCCTCCGGGTGCTCCGGTTTCCTCCCACAGTCCAAAAACACACGTTGCAGGTGGATTGGCGACTCGAAAGTGTCCGTAGGTGTGAATGTGTGTGTCTGTGTTGCCCTGTGAAGGACTGGCGTCCCCTCCAGGGTGTATTCCCGCCTTGCGCCCGATGATTCCAGGTAGGCTCTGGACCCCCCGCGACCCTAAATTGGATAAGCGGTTACAGATAATGGATGGATGGATGGATGGATTAATTATTAAAAAATGTTCATTCTTAATTAAAGAATAATAAATTTAGTTTACAATAATCATTTAGCATTATTATTATAGCCATGATGCCATGCTGCCTGGTGTGCAGTCTATATTTATTACTATGAATATCTCAATGTCTTACATCTGTACTTCTAGGATGCACATTGAGTTTGTGGATGCACAAAATTTATTTAAGCAACTCATGCTCATGGTTGCCTATGCAGTAGAACTGCATTTTGTAGTCTTTGACTTATCATGGAATCCACATTATGGCATAATCCATTTTATGAATCAATGTGATAACTTTATTTACCAGTTTTTTCTTCACCTCTTCATAAGGCATACATCAAATTTCATACAATACTGAAAGTCTGGGTCCCCTATACAGTACCTTTAGTGTCAGGCTTTATCCATGAGCGTAGCTCCAACATCTGAGGTGACTGCAGAAGAGCTAGAGCAGCATCCTCCAGACCTAGCTGCTTTGCTCGCCGAGCCTTCGATAATTTGCTGCCCTTCTTATAGGGAGCGTACTGTAAACAACATCAATATTTTATCAGTGTCAAAAAAAAATTCTTAAGGATTACAAACCGTATATGTTAAAGCAAATAAAGGGAAACAAGTCCTTCTAAGTAGTAGAGGGTCACAGACCACATGGTCCAGTTCATCAGAATTTCTGCAGTTCCTTAGAGCCTGCTCCACCTCAGAGGTCAGAACCCCTTCCTTCTTCAGCGTTTGGGCAATAGATTGACTCTTCTTTGCCAGTGAGCTAACACACACAGATACACTCCATTATAAAAACAGTCACCACTGCCATCTACTGTTCAATACCTGACATCTACAACCACACTGTATTTTGTGTGTGTGTGTGTATAAACAATGCAACATTTTTGTCCTTCCACAAATGCTGAATGTATTATTTTTTATTATTAATCTTTTTAGTATTTTAAAATACAATGAAATACAAAACGGAACAGACACAACAAAGTAAAACAACAAATGACCCACTGTTCAATTAAGTTACTGTTGCTACAATGTATATACTTCAAGATATACTTCATCAATTGTGAATGGATGCTTCCCACAGGATGCTTTTGGCTGAATATTTTTGGTAGGTGGACCATTCTCAATCCAGCAGTGATACTGAGCTTAATCAACGCACTGTAGGTGAAAAGATTCTAGTGTCACTCTTGGTTCACCAGTCTTTTAAAACAATGTCATTAAATGTTGTGTGAGACACTGATGAACACAACAGAAACTGCCAAAGATCAATTACAATGAATGTTATATCAACTGTCACATACACCCCAGGTGTTTGCCCCCCAAAACAACAGAAGTTGCTGTCTCCTGAGTATTAAGCACAATTTGTAATTCTGCATCAAACCTACGCCGTAGGCCACACATCGAACAGAGCCATATGCCATAGCCTGACTCACACCTCTCCAGAAAAATAACTAACTACGTGTTGCATCGACGCAGACTGCAAAGACTGTGACGAACATGGATCAAGTTGAACAGAGGAATTCCAAAAATATGAACTCCTCGACACTACAGAGACTGCAGACAGCAGCAAATTCACCACCAGAGATTTCCTCAGACATTGGTTTGGATATCACAGAATGAAAAATGTGCCTACCATCCTCCAAAAGTGCCGTTTCTGCAGTGCTGAGCCAAGATTAGCATTGACAGAAGCTCTATTTTCCCTACTACAGCTCAGTGAAGCATCACAATAATTTTGAAGCTGTAATTTTAGGGCCATCTGTTACTTAAATACATTTTGAGTTTTTCTGACTATTTGTTTTGTATTTGCCTTTTGGACTTGTTTATCTCGCTGTACTGATTTTCAGGTTTTGGAATATTTCTGGTTTTGACCTCGCTTCAAGTATTGTGTTAATTTACACTGTAAGTGTAAGTGATTCTCACCATAGGTTTGGAGTAATTAATGACATATACAGATCTGTAAACTATGTAATATAAATGAATAGTAGTCACTGCTGACTCTAAATAAACAGTACAAATCATTTTGGTAATTCATAAGAGTTCTAAGAACTGAAACAAGTGATTACTTACAGTCTGAAATATGCCCAACAGCTAAAATAAAAAGTTACCCTTTCTTAATACTTGGTTTTAAGTTCACTCCGACTGTATCCGTCCATCTCCTGGCAACAGTGCTGCACAGAGAGCTGTGCGGAGCCAGGAGATTTGTTCAGACAAGTTACGGTTTTACATTAACAATTTATATTTACTTCGTTACTGTCCACCACTGGTGTCAGTGCAGTGCTGAGATTGACCCGGCAGGCAAATAATACCTGCTTTATGATCATCCTGTGGGGTCTAGATTACTGAAGAATAGGATTAAAGGGGGCAAACAAAGTATGCAAATCAACAGATGGACTAGTGTCTGGAATTTCAGAACTACAACGTATGTCAGAGGAGCTAAGAGAATGAACAGTAAATGTAGAAACACAGAGGTGGCCATAATGTCATGGTTGATCGGTGTAAGCTACATTTCAAACATGTGCTAAAATTTATTTCATTTTTGTTATCTTTATGAAATGTTTAATAATGGATTATCAAAAACCAGCGTTGGTATAAAGGAGGTAAGGTAATGTAAGGTAAGGTAAGGAAACTTGATGAAGGAATGGATTTTTAGATCCATTAAGTCTTCTAGAATTTCACAGCACTCAAAGCATTGAGCAAACACCTAAACCTTATTTAAAATCTTTATGGAAACGTGCCCAAATTAGTTTTTATATCTATTAAGCCTACACTTTGTCAGACTATACCTTCTGCCTGACAGTAGGAGCTGGTCCTCTGACTGAAGGAAATTAAATGGATGAGATGCTATATTCTGTGGTCCTCAGACTGTGGCACAGACTGTTTGCAATTAAAATAATTAATGTGATTCAGATTAGCAATGCGATTTATTCAGTCACCACACCTCAATTTCATCTGTTTACTCACCAGAGCTCCTCCAGCGCAAGCTGTACATCCCTCACAGCATCAGCATCCATGTGATTGATCAGCTCTTTCCTGTAGCGCACAATGAATGGAATAGTGTTCTCCTCCCGAATAAGCTGAGAGATGTTCACGCAAACCCACTGCTCCACTCCAGTTTTCTCAGCTAAAACCTAAACAAGTACATGTCTGTGAGAATTTGTCATACATAGAATAAATAACTGAAATTAACTGAATGCAAACAATGTACAATAATGAGCACCTAAACAGACTGTAGGAAGATCTCATGGGCCTAATTCAAAACCCTACCTGAATTGGATCCCAGTTCATCTGCAGCTCGTCCCTTAAATTGTTTGCAGATTTCACCTTGATCGGTCTGCCCTGAGGTGAATTTGTGGTTTTCTGCTTCTTCTGCACATGCTCGTCAAAGTTGTAGTCATCCTCTGGCTCCTCTTTCTTTACCAGGGACGGTACTTTACTGGATGATGGCTCCTCACACTTAACCCCAGTGGTGGAAGTGCTATTACGAAATGCATCATCCATGCAAATGGACTGTCTCTGAAAAGCACATAAGTTTCCAGTTGACATTAGAAAAACAGTAAATAAATAAATATAAATTTTAAAAGTCATATAGATTCATATACTCACTAAAAATAAATGAACCAATTTTTTTATCTTATAATTATACTCACCACTTTAAAAAATTTGTATGTCCACTAATTACATATAAAGTTATGAATTTTGTAGTAATCTAATATATATATATATTCATCTTTGGTCAGTTCCTGACTATAAGCTCCTGTCAGAAGCTAGCACCTGAAAAACAGCACATGCTCATCCACTGAAGCTAAGCAGGTTTGGGCCTGGCCAGTATTAATCTCAAGCACTCTGAACTAATATGCAAGTTATCCCATGTAAAACAGCAGTATTAAAAGTGACACGGGCTTACCTCCTCCTTAACCCTCACTTGTTGTAGTTCAGCCTTCTGTAAGATGGCATCACTTTTATTCTTTTCTCTTGGATCTTCTGGTTGGAGCTCTGTATCAACCACTTTTCTTTTCAGGATCCTTGGGGCTCTAGGCTTTCTCACAGCTTTAGGCTTGGGATCTTTGTGTTTTGTTGTACATTTTGGAGCCAGTGACTTCTCAGACTCTTCATCTTTCTTCTTCCTGCCTCTACTTACGTTCATTCCTTTCACATCTGGTAGCCATTCATCCATTTCATCTTCACTCTCTGGATGACCAGACCTGGACATACATACTTAGTTACATTTATTCCAATATTATGGTTCATGACAATAATAATACACAAACAAACTCTTGTTAGATAATGGAACAAAGGCATTTGATTGTATACATGTACTCTTGTATGTTCTTCATAGAAATGTACTGCCAATAGAATGGAATGCTCTACATCAGCTGTACACATGTCTAAAGTCAACATATCCAATACCATGTGTCAGCTAGAGAGGTACAGAGGAGCACATCGTGTCATTGATACAAAGCACCAAAAAGCACCAGTTGTAGTGTGTTTGAGAGAGTGAGTGGATTACAAGCCAGTTCCATGAGGTGCTTCATATCTAAATCATTATGCACTGGGATGTAGAGCAAGTGGAACTGTTGGTACGAGCTGAAGAGGGGCTTGTGGTCCAGAACTAACACAACATCAGCACCTGATTTCAATAAATGTTGTCATGGTCGCACCTGGCAGTGATATTATTTAGTTTTTATCATAATATGGTACAAATAAGAGGAGTGGTAAGTCTGTGTAAAAAAATTAATTAACTAACTAATCAATCAATCTTAAGTTGTTTGTTGTGATGCATCTCACACATCTGTAATTGACACAAAACAAAATTATTAAATTTCAAAATATAAACCTGTGAGCTTACAGGACCGAACAGAACCTAAGAATAATGTTCAGTTGTGATGACACGAACAAGAAGCCATATATATATATAGGAGTAATACTGGTCATCCCAGATTAATTCCCTTGATTTTACAACAAACTTTAGAACAGAGCCTGCAGGCTCGAGGGATATTCCAAAAGGATGATTTTAGCTGGGTAACTCAGGGAGACCCTCTGGTGAAAAACAAATAACAACAAACAACACCAATCATGAGTGCAACGAGCAGTTAACTAAATAGACGAAATAAATAGTGTATAGGTTCCTGAACCCAGACGCTCCAAAGAGAGGTGACAAGGTAGAACGTAAGTGTAAGTAATGTTAATAAACACTCACACATTGTCTGAATCGTCCGTCGTCGTTTGCTCCTTATAATCTTTCGCCGCTGTGGGCCTCCGACGCATCTTCACCACAATAACAATATTGAAGAAAACGACTTGAGCCTTGAATGGTTTTATTGATAACGTCCTTATTACTACAGCTCAATGGCTCCGGTTAATGAAAGTTAGCAAACGTTCCAGGTAAATTCACAGCAGGTTCAGCCATTTCGTCTAGTAGTTACAGCAAGTCCAGTTTTTACACTTCATACCGTTACTTATTTACCTCCAATAGTGAAAACCTCGCCGAGTTCAAATTTAGCGCTCACTAAAAAACTAACGTCACCGGGTAAAAAACACCTCTCTTTAACGATACGCATAAGCCCACAAGTGATCTCAAAGATCAACTGAAACCGTAAGATGTTAAAACTGAAAGCCCGTCCATGTTGTGAGTGTTAAGAGAGTAAGTATAAAACCTGGTCTGTACAGAAAGAGACACAGACTCTCATCACAGCACCTTACTGATTCAACACAGAAGTCTACATTTCAAAATAAAAGTTCACATACACCCGCTCTATGTACTTCTACGTACATCTTTCTCTATATATGATTTAGTTATTTATAATACACACATTGCTTTTTGTTGAATAGATTTTTTTCTGCATGTTTAGTTAAACGTCATTTGAGTGAAAATAAATGTAATATTTAAAAATGCAATATAATTGTGTAATCGGGACGCTTGTACAAGTATTCGTCCTAAACTAATCATAAATATATAAAATGGTCATAGTCGAGGTAATTCCATAGCTGGTGATATTATTTTAGAAAAAATAAATAATAATAATAATTATTATTATTATTATTATTATTATTATTATTATTATTAATAATAATAATAATAATAATAATAATAATAATAATAAACAGTATTGTTAAAAAGTTATTTTTTAAAAATAAAATAAAAATAGGGATGGACATTGTCAGTTGGGACCGCTGACAATAAAGTTTTGTGACAGTTCTGTGACCCTTCTGAAAAATGTAATTTGGTGGTCAAAGCTGAACAACCATTTTTATGGTAAGCATTTTCACCTTAAGCAAGTTCGTTGCACAACAGGTGCATTTCAGTAAATTAGAATATCATTCATTCATTCATTCATCAAAAAGTTAAGTTATTTCAGTAATTCAATTCAAAAAGTGAAGCTTGTATATTATATAGATTCATATCAAAGAGTGATCTATTTCCAGTGTTTATTTCTTTGAATGTTGATGATTATGGCTTACAGCCAATGAAAACCCAAAAGTCATTATCTCAGAATATTAGAATATTATATAAGACCAATTTTAAAAAATGATTTTGAATACAGAAATGTTGGCCTACTGAAAAGTTCATACAGTATTTTGCACTCAATACTGGGTCAGGGCTCCTTTTGCATGAATGCATGGCACTGCTGAGGTGTTATAGAAGCCCAGTTTGCTTTGATAGCGGCCTTCAGCTCGTTTGCATTGTTGGGTCTGGTGTTTCTCATCTTCCCCTTGTCAATACCCTATAGATTCTCTATGGGGCTGAGGTCAGGTGAGTTTGCTGGCCAGTCAAGCACAGTGATACTGTAGTTATTAAACCAGGTACTGGTACTTTTGGTACAGTGTGGACAGGTGCCAAATCCTGCTGGAAAATGAAATCTGCAACGCCATAAAGCTTGTCAGAAGAAAGTAGCATGAAATACTCTAAAATTTCCTCATAGGTGGCTGCGCTGACTTTGGACTTGATATAACACATTGGACCAACACCAGCAGATGACATGGTTCCCCAAATCATCACTGACTGTGGAAACTTCACACTAGACTCAAGCAGCTTGGATTCTGTGCCTCTCCACTCTTCCTTCAGACTCTGGGGCCTTGATTTCCAAATGAAATGCAAAATTTACTTTCATCTGAAGAAAAGGCTTTGGACAATGAGCAACAGTCCAGTCCTTTTTCTCCTTGGCCCCGTTTTCTCTGGGTCATGAGTGGCTTGACACAAGAATGACCTGAGGTGCGTTCACTATGATCTGAGCTCCCTGTAAACAGTGGATAAAACACGACACTTTCCTAACTCTGCTCATTTATCAGTGGTTCTGGCACTGTCCTGCTGCAGGTCTCTGAAGTGACAAAGCCATGGTACCCATTAAAACTGATATAAACATTGGCAAATTTCACTAGAGAGCACCAAGTTTCTAAGAATCCTCAAGAATTGGTTTAAAACGTGCGGTGTTTGTGGCAAGTACTATACTACACAAGTTAAAAGAACCACACAGTGGAGTTGCTGCTGTGGCAGGTTGAATCTACAGCCTTGGTGTTGCTCAACATGTAAAGGTGGGGGAATTACTTTCACATTCATTCCAGATAAAGATAATTCCTCTCAGTCTATTCCTTTTTAAAACTCATTCTTCCCTTTAGTGTAATTGATGCAGTGTGATTTCAAATATCTAGAAATTCAAGACGTTCTGCATTGCACTGTGGATTACAATGATTGTAAATATGTATTTGGATAAAGCATCAGCTGGCATATTTTTGTTTAAAACCTTTAAACAATTACAGCTTTACATGGGAATTTGAAAAGAAAGGAATCTGTTACCTCTATGGTTCACCATTACAGATAATAGTAGCCAAACAACTTTTCAAAAAAGGGCAAGCCACAGCTAGTAATATTATCAGGTGCTTGCTTGATGTTATCTGGTGCTCACGTAAGAATATTTTGTGCTTCAAGCAAAACCTTTCCTGAGAAGGAAGTGTAATGTTTTATTAATTAAATGCTTTCAGTAATTCCCAGGCACTTAAAATTCCTTTCAGACAAACAGCTTTGGCTTTATACCTCATACTCTCTCATGAAGATTTTCCTCACCACCGTTCTGCACATTACAAGCCTAAACCAGGAGTCTTTAAAATATCACAGTTGTTTTTGTAATATATATATATATATAATGTTTATACTACCAAATTAAATGTTATTAATTAATTGTTACTGTGTTCAATCTATGTCCCACTGTCACCTTTGAGCACTGGGTAATAAGTGAAGTGACAAGACAATGGAATGGATACAAGTGGCACTGGCAAGCCACACACTGGTCGTTTTTGCTGAGAGTTGAGGTGATGAAGGCATCTGGAAAAGATGTAGCTTGCATGTCTCCCATTGGAGGTATATCAGGCACAAGCAACTTTGAGGAAGCCTAGAGGTAGACACAGAGCTTGCTGCAGAGATTATATGTCCCATCTGTGTTGGCAACGACTGGGGATCTCCCAGGAGGAGCATGAGGTCGTTGGAGGTGACATAGATGAAACAAAAATTATTCGGTGTGTCTGTAAGCTGTACGGGGAGAAAAACTGTTCCACCACATTTAAATGGAATGACCTGTACTCATTATTCACTGCCACTAGATGGCGCTCAAACACACTGTGTACAAGAGGACGAAAGTCTGATTTTGGGAGTTTTAGGAGTGAACGTCACGTTTCTGAATTTTAAAAGTCAGCAAAGGCCTGTATACAGATCTGAATCACACAAAAAAAGACCAATGGCGACCAGAAAGCAACAGAGGAACAAAATGTAACATGCACACTTTAAACTGTCATTGTATCTGAAGAAAAGTTGCTCAAACAGATGCGTAGAATTTATTATTCCTACTGAGGAGTTTGGCCTGGACAATTCATACCAGAATTGAATCTGTTGTACAGAACCCTCCCCCACGTTTGGTTATTTGGTTATACGCCCTAACATATAACTGAAAATTGTAAGTAAACAACAAAGAAAGTCATGCACTGTTGCATTTCATACCTGTTCTACCAGCTGTGTACAGTCTCAATGTAAACTGTGACAAATAATAATAATAATAATGATAACAATTTTAAATAAAACCCTGTCTACATAGATACTGCTTAACATTAAAATTAACATTGAAATCTCAACATAAATATCTACTTGCGCTCTCAGAACATATATTCAAAGAACATAAACAATACATAAAACACAGTGCTAAACATCCAGGTTAAATATATATATATTCATATTTCATATTTCAATATTCTCAGTAACAGATCTGAGTGGTTAAAATTGACTGAATCAACAAATGCTGAAACTATTTAAAAAATATTTCAAATAGAAGATGGGTTTGAAAGAGTCTTAGTGATGAGACTTTTTCTTTGTCTTGTGACTTGCCCATAAATACCACTTAGCCTATATCAATCAAAATATACCATATAAAACATTACTTTTATTATTGTATTTGACATATGAGAAGATAATTACCACAGTGGGACTTTTTTGCTGAATTTTGCTTGAATTTTGCTGCTTTTGAATTTAAGTCTTCAGATTTCCACCTCTGAATATTTTGATTCGCAATTATGCATCTGAATATAATTGCTCTTGAATTGAACTCGTGAATTTTCAAGAACACGTTTTCACTGTTATTATTCAAGGTTAATACATTCAGATAAAAAAAATCAAGCTCAAAATAATTCAAGCAATATATTTAAAAGTTGCTCAAAATCGGTAGACAAAATTCAGACACCAAAATACGAGTTACAAAAAATTTAGATACACATCCAGGACACAAAGGATGAGCAATCGATTCATTAGGATTTTCTCTTTCACCTTAAATGGTGCAGATGTTGCATTCTGTCGCCGCTAGATGGCAAAATACGAACACAACTTCCATACCGTGGAAAAACTACACGTTTAGCCTCTTTCCGCGGATATTATCTCTTTATTTTCAAAGTGTCTCAAAAATCTGAAAGACTCAATAAAGACACAATGTAACAGACTATTGTTATCCTGAATATGAAGAAATTTTGCTGTGAAAATTTTTTGTAATGGCCCTGTGAAAATGTGTTCTTGAAAATTCACGAGTTCAATTCAAGACTAATTTTATTCAGATGCATGATTGCGAAGCAAAATATTCAGAGGTGGAAATCTGAACACTTAAATACAAAAGCAGCAAAATCCAGATGCATAATTTCAGTGCAAAAAAAATAAATAAATAAAAAATCAGTGCTACAAATTCAAAGGTGGTAATATTTCAAAGTCTGATGAGACAGATTTGCTACCATACACCACACACATTCACTCACACTTAGGGACTGTTTAGAATGACCATCCCCCCTGCCAACATGTTTTTCTGGACTATGAAAGGAAACTGGAGCACCCAGAGGAAACCCATCCAGACACAGGGAGAACACACCAAACCCCTCACAGACATTGACCTGAGGCAAGCCTCGAACCTACGGCCCCAGGACCCTGGATCTACATATCAGTGACAGTATCTGTCACATCACATGCCATTCTTTGTGGCAATGCACAAATTTACCAGAATTCTTAGACATTCTTGTTATATTAATATATTTACTGTATATATTTAGAGCAAAACTAAATAAATAAAATCATTCCAAATCTTGGAAACTTCGTTTAGAGTGTTTCAGAACAATGCTAACTTAATCTTTTATACTACATACAGTGTCATTCCCACACAGCTCTAGAGTTTTGAGGTCCTGGGTTTAATCACCCCTCAATGTCCATCAAAGTCAATGTCCATGAGGATTTTGATGTGTTCTTCCAGTGTATGTGTGGTCCATAGGTGTGACAGTGAATAACTGTGTGAGTGTGTGTAGCCCTTGAATGGGCTGGTGCTCTGTGCAGGGTGTTCTCTTTTTAGATTGGCTCTGGACACACTATCACCCTAAACAGGATGAAACAGATACAGACATTTAATGAGTGAGTGTAAAAATCTGACGTTAACATTAGTGTGCACTCAGTGAAGGACATTGCTGAGCACCTTCCTCACTGATGTTAAGCAGGCATTCTAATTTCTATTGATTTATTTTCCTCACATACAATTATTAAAATATTATTTCACATATGTAGTTTGGTAGTGCAGTACCATTTTCTCACTTTTAGATCAAATGCTGCAGTTCCTTTTATCTCTACCTAGTTATTTAAAGTAATCTGCTCCTCTTATACAAAGCCAAGTGTGCTGTATTTGCACCCAGATATCCTCCCGGTTTGCAGTGTGTTTCTGTTTGTGTAGTGATAGAGCATAACCTCGGCTGTCTGTCACCTATATTTGGCCTCTTCCTGATGAAGGCCTGAGTGCTGGCGATGGGAGGCAAAGGGAGTAGGTGGGGGTTATGTAATTTCTTTGTGTTGCTTCCAGGGAGAACAATTAGTGGATACACAATTATGCCTTGAATATATTTTGTTAATCTTTGCATCCAGAATACAGGCCTGAGAGGGGAAGAGTGATAGCAAACTGAGTACATTGTGAGAAAACTCTCCCAATAAAACAGCTCCAAAAACAACAGCGTATCAAACGTTGATTGTGAGGCTGCAGTGAATGGTTTAACAATGATAGACATTTTCAGTATAAACTGTTTCCATGTTTCTGTGAAGGATTAACTGCAGATATAAAAGTCGTAGAATAACCGGCCTGTAATTTATTTTGCTGCTGATCTTCCACCAGTGAGATTTCTAATGCAGATGCAAAAACCTTGAGTGTTTCCTATACTGATACATATCCAGTATCTGTCTATAAGATTGTGTAGAGTGATACATTGCTCAAAATCTGCTACACTACAGGAATACCTAACCAAATATATATGACATACATAAAAAGATGAAAAATACAGCCAGGTTTAGAAGAAAGTGGAAGAAAAGCCTTGTATGTTCAAAGTGCATCTTTGAACAAGTGCACACAGATGTACAGAGATGAATCAATGTAAGATAAAGAAACCTTTTTGCAACAAGTTTTTTCAAGTTAAATTAAACAGCACCTTTCATACACCATGTCTTCAACTCCCTTACAGAAGTAAAGGGAACAGTACAAAGCATTTAATTAAGGATATGGGTTAAAATCAGAGTCTTAAAAATTTTAGAATAGTGAAAAAATAGAAAATTTTGCATAAAAAGATGAAATTCAAAGAAATATTCACATCAGGTTTTAAAACTTCAGAAAACAGTTCAGAAAATATTGAAATTGAGAGAATGATATTCCAAAAAACAACATGCAAGGTTTGGTAGACCATCAGATAAACAGCTATTAATGCCTTTATCTTTGAGAAAAAGGAAAAACAATCTGCATGGACATTTTCTCATACCACCAAAGATTTGAACCACATTGTCTAGTTAGAAGTTCAATGAGAACTGAATAAAATGACCATAAACAAAAATATATATTACATGTCTATCATGCACAGGAAGAATAGAAAGGGCAGTTGGGGTTAACATCAATTAAAAGCCTTATGCTCCAGCAGCATTTTGCCTCTTGATGACATTGTGAAATCAGGATTGGATTACTGATGCTCTGCTAGTTTAGAATTGAGGAAACCCTGAGTGGGGACACAGGTTCTCAATGAGAATGAGGACAAGCCAGCCCACGCAGGACACTGAGCATTGAGCTCCCTAGGACTGGGACAGTAGAGCCTCTGTGGAGTGGGGCAAAGTCGAGTGGACACGGGACATACCCATGCCTGGTGGAGGTGGACACGAGGGGCTTTAGACTGACCTCAGTGATTCACACTGTCAGGTGTTAAACAGCCCATGAAACACAGACAGCATTGTCTTCTCTGCTCAAATAGGTCTTGGAATATTGTCATATTGATGTCTTATCAACAGGTTGACTAAAGGTTAGTCTGTCTCCACTTATTTAATATGACCACTATCACATCTGTATGAAGAGAATCTTGATTCACCTTTTCATTCATTCATTATCTGTAACCGCTTATCCAATTCAGTGTCGCAGTGGGTCCAGAGCCTACCTGGAATCATTGGACGCAAGGCAGGAATACACCCTGGAGGGGGCGCCGGTCCTTCACAGGGCAACACAGACACACACACACACATTCACTCACACACTCACACCTACGGACACTTTTGAGTCGCCAATCCACCGGAAATGTGTGTTTTTGGACTGTGGGAGGAAACCGGAGCACCCGGAGGAAACCCACGCGCACACGGGGAGAACACACCAACTCCTCACAGACAGTCACCCGGAGCGGGAATTGAACCCACAACCTCCAGGCCCCTGGAGCTGTGTGACTGCGACCTTGATTCACCTTTTTATTTATTTAATTTATATGATTTTTAGGGATATTTCGGAAAAAAAACATTAAAATCATCCTGATCAAGTACCTTCAACATGCTCAAAGAAGAGAGTTCTTATACTTAATGAAGCGAACAACTGTGTTGCATTCTGGGAGAAGATTTACAGTAGAGACACACTGTTGCTGTAATACATTCATTCATTAATCGTCTGTAAACGCTTAACCATTTCAGTGTCATGGACGTACACTCATTCACACACTCACACTTTTGGGCAATTTTGAGTCGCCAATCCACTTACCAACATGTGTTTTTGGACCACGGGAGGAAACCACTGCACCTAAAAGAAACCCACATGGACCAAACTCCACACAGACCTGGAGCGGGGCTCGAACACACAACCCCAGATCCCTGGAGCTGTGTGAGTGTGACAGTCCTGTAATACAGCAAATTATAAAATATCAAATTTACTGTAAAAATATATTTCTGAAGCCACAAAAATCCTATTATATACAGATTAATAAAACATATTTTTCCAATACTTTGTTTTTCCATTCGCCATTTTTAAAGCAGAACAGCAAATGCATTTTGTAAATCTCTCACAACACACAACAACTATTTACTCATAGTATATGTTATAAAACATATGTACACATTAATAATGACCAGAAATAGGGGACATATGCACCAACTCCTTACATCACTGACCAAAGTACAGGAAGATCTCACAAAGGGTGTATTCAAACAAAAGAACTTGCTGCATATGGTTCCATGCTTGAAAAAATGTTCTGAAAGCAAGGGAGAATGAAAGGAGTAAAAATCTTTTTTTAACTTCCTACTGGAATTGTCCTTTCTACCTTTGACTCATTCACAGAAAAGGAAGCTTTTTTGTTCAAGACATAAATGAATGCAATTTGCACTTTGTTTAAGAATCCAGTTCTCTTTTGTAGAACATAGAATATTTAGCTGAGATGTAAAACCAAGGTCCTGACTTTGTGAGGACATAAAAGGTCCCTGGGCATTTCCTCAAAAAGACAAAAAGGTAAAAAGAGTAGGATCTTCAGTTATCTTAATCATTCCCCCTGGTCTACTCTCTACCTAACAGTTGATATGTGGTGAATGTACTGGTGTGGACTGGCTGCCGTTGCATCATCCAGGTGGATTCTGGACATTGGTGGTGGTTGAAGTGACTCCCTAATATTTCCAAAAATGCTTACACATACATTCAAGTCAGTGTCACAGCAGGAGCATAAATATTACATTAGCATCATGATAACTTGTTTGGATAGAATGGCAAAAAGTGAACAGTAAGTTTTCCTCGGAACTCATTAGTCAGCTGAATGAATGGGAGCAGGGCCACTAATAAGAGCTCTGCTAATAGGGCTTCCAATAAACCAGCCCCTTCTGACAGAGCAAAAGGATGTTAGCCAATAGATGTATGACGTAGCTGCTTAGCAAAATGGAAATTATCAGTCACTTCATAGGTTTCACTCATTTTTTTTTATAGAATATTAACACTCCTAAATTTGAATCAAATTTTTTGATTTTGTAAATTAAAAGAAAGAAAAGAAAAGGACATTTTTAGAAAAATAATTATATGTACATATAAATTCATTTTGGTTGTTATTTTTATGTTTTTTTTTTTATTAGTGAAATGGCAGACAAACAAGAATCTATGATCTGTTAATTCTCTTGAATCTTTAATATTCAGCGTAGAGGTGTGCAGGCGAAGTTTGCTACTCCTGGGAGCTGGAGTGGCGGCGGCCGCGTAGAAGCGTCACCAGTTGCCTCGATCCTCGTCTTTTCCCGCTGGACCTCCATCTGCTCATCCAGAAGGTGCTGAATCTGACGTGCTCGAGCTATGGAATGCCGTTGATCTCTAAACATGTTGGATTTATAGAACGCCTCAAATCCATGTGTACTTATATATTCATGATAGGATTTACATCACACACTGTGTCATGCGGGGGACGTGAGGAGTAGATATACGGGAGGCGGACACACTCGCTACAACACAGATGATTTATTAAAGCGAAAACACAACAAACGAACTTAACGAGAAACATGAAATAACATAGAAAAGAGCACGAAACAACACTATAGGACTGGGGCAATGAAACAAGCAAGAGAGACGGGTAAGAGCGAGGCGAGAAACGAGAAAACAAGTTAGAGAAACAAACACAAACGAACTAGAGGGTCATGAAAGGAGTAAGAGAGCAAACGAGGAACGAGAAACCAGAAACAGGAAACAAACGACAACGAAAACAAACAAACAAAAACAAACAAAATGACCGATACCAGGAAGTGAGGGAAGAGGGCTTAAATAACAGAACAAACTAGACACACCTGACACGGATAACGAGGGACAATGACAAAGAGGCGGAACGAAGGCGGAGCTAGGAATAACAACAAAGAGAGAGCCACATAGAAAGGGAAAACAAACAAGAAAGTGCCAGGATGTGACAAGACGCGCCCCCCCCCCCAAGACGCGCAACTCCCGGAGCGCGAAAAACGAGACTCTCCAGGAGCTGGCGCAGGAGGGGTCCAGAAGAACCAAAAACAGGAAACCAAAAGATTCATGACAAGATAGGAAATGGGAACAAGGGACTAGACTTAAACGGACACTGGACAGAACTAGAAAGAAGAGACAGGAAACGAGAGAAGACAGGAGACAAAGCAGGAGAAAACACACGTGACTGGACCTTTGGCTGAACACTGAACGGGGACTGAGACAAAACAGGAGCAGATACACGTGACGGGACTGGGAACTGGACATGGGTCTGGACAGAGGGTTTAACTGTAGACTGGACAGGACTAAAAGGGAATTGGACATGAGACTGGACAGAGGGTTTAACAGGGTACTGGACTGGGCTTACAGGGTACTGAAACATAGACTGGATAGAACTAACAGGGGACTGGACTTGAGGCAAGGGAACTGGGACAGGACTAGGCAGGGGAACAGGGACCATAACCTTAACAGGGACTGACACGAGTACAGTGACTGGAAGTGAAAGAAAAGCAGACACAGGTACAGGGACAAGAACAGAGACAGGAACCAAGACAGGAACAGACACTGGAACAAAAACAATAGATGGGTGGTACCCAGGACTGGCATGTGTCTGTGGAGAAGTCCGAGAAGCCAGCCTGGGCACAGTTCTGGGGATCGGCCCCGAAGTCCTTGGGGCCGTCCTACGGGTTAGACCGGGAGCGGCCGTAGCCACAGTCTCGGGGGCAGAAACGGCCGTAGCCACAGTCACAGGAGTAGGAGTGGCTGAGGGAGCCGTACTCATGAAGACAGGAGGTCCTGCGGCGACGTCCACGGAGACAGGAGGTCCTGCGGCAACGTCCACGGAGGCAGGAGGACCTGCGGCGACGTCCACAGAGGCAGGAGGACCTGCGGCGACGTCCACGGAGGCAGGAGGACCTGCGGCGATGTCCACGGAGGCAGGAGGACCTGCGGCGACGTCCACGGAGCCAGGAGGACCTGCGGCGACGTCCACGGAGGCAGGAGGACCTGCGGCGACGTCCACGGAGGCAGGCGGACCTGCGGCAACGTCCACGGAGGCAGGCGGACCTGCGGCGACGTCCACGGAGGCAGAAGGATCTGCGACGACGTCCACGGAGGCAGAAGGATCTGCGACGACGTCCACGGAGGCAGAAGGATCTGCGGCGACGTCCACGGAGGCAGAAGAAGCTGCGACGACGTCCACGGAGGCAGAAGAATCTGCGACGACGTCCACGGAGGCAGAAGAAGCTGCGACGACGTCCACGGAGGCAGAAGAGGCGGGCGTCGCTCTTACGAAGACAGGAGAGGCGGACGCCGCCTTCAAGGAGAGCTCCAGGCGTGCCATGAGGCCTGTAAGCTTCTCCTGGGGGTCAGGGGTGAGCGCAGAGCGGTGCTTGGGAACTGGTGGCCTAGCGACGACGTCCATGGAAACAGGAGGCCCTGCAGCGACGTCGTCCACGAAGACAGGCGCGGCCGGAGACACCTCGCTCACGCAGACAGGCGCGGCCGGAGGTGCCGCGGGCATGAAGACAGGCGCGGCCGGAGGTGCCGCTGGCACAAAGAGAGGCGCGGCCGGAGGTGCCGCGGGCACGAAGAGAGGCGCGGCTGGAGGTGCCGCTCTTCCCGGAACAGGAGCGGCCAGAGGTGCCGCTCTTACGAAAACGGGAGTTGATACGTCCAGCGAGGCAGGTGCTCGTGCTGCTCGCCGAGCACGAGTTGTGGATTTATTGGGTTTAGGGGGGCTGATGGGCGCACTCTTGAGGGATTCCCCCAGAGGTGCGCCCCTGTTAGCCTCACCTCCGTTGTCCTGAGGTAGGAGGCTAACAGCCCCTACCCATACCCCCCCCCCCCCCCAAGAATTTCCCCGGACCTGAGGGGATAATCCTCCAACGAGGGGGAGACTCCAGCCCGCTTTTTCCTCCGGATCCGTCGATTCCCGCTGGAGCAATTACTCGACTCCTGAATCGAGTTCTTATGACGAAGATAATTATCCGCTCCGGGCATGTTCTGGAGCCGTTGAATCCACTCCGAGGCCGCTCTTAAAGCCTCCTCCATTGGATCCTTGGGGCCTGTGCGGAATGGAGTTCTGCGAATAACACATCTTTTAAACGGGTAGTCCGTGCTAGCTGTGTCCTTATAGAGATCGGTCATTCTGTCACGCGGGGGACGTGAGGAGTAGATATACGGGAGGCGGACACATTCGCTACAACACAGATGATTTATTAAAGCGAAAACACAACAAACGAACTTAACGAGAAATATGAAATAACATAGAAAAGAGCACGAAACAACACTATAGGACTGGGGCAATGAAACGAGCAAGAGAGACGGGTAAGAGCGAGGCGAGAAACGAGAAAACAAGTTAGAGAAACAAACACAAATGAACTAGAGGGTCATGAAAGGAGTAAGAGAGCAAACGAGGAACGAGAAACCAGAAACAGGAAACAAACGACAACGAAAACAAACGAAAACAAACAAACAAAAACAAACAAAATGACCGATACCAGGAAGTGAGGGAAGAGGGCTTAAATAACAGAACAAACTAGACACACCTGACACGGATAACGAGGGACAATGACAAAGAGGCAGAACGAAGGCGGAGCTAGGAATAACAATAAAGAGAGAGCCACATAGAAAGGGAAAACAAACAAGAAAGTGCCAGGATGTGACAGACGCCCCCCCCCCCCCCCCCCCAAAAATGCGCAACTCCCGGAGCGCGAAAAACGAGACTCTCCAGGAGCTGGCGCAGGAGGGGTCCAGAAGAACCAAAAACAGGAAACCAAAAGATTCATGACAAGATAGGAAATGGGAACAAGGGACTAGACTTAAACGGACACTGGACAGAACTAGAAAGAAGAGACAGGAAACGAGAGAAGGCAGGAGACAAAGCAGGAGAAAACACACGTGACTGGACCTTTGGCTGAACACTGAACGGGGACTGAGACAAAACAGGAGCAGATACACGTGACGGGACTGGGAACTGGACATGGGTCTGGACAGAGGGTTTAACTGTAGACTGGACAGGACTAAAAGGGAATTGGACATGAGACTGGACAGAGGGGTTAACAGGGTACTGGACTGGGCTTACAGGGTACTGGAACATAGACTGGATAGAACTAACAGGGGACTGGACTTGAGGCAAGGGAACTGGGACAGGACTAGGCAGGGGAACAGGGACCATAACCTTAACAGGGACTGACACGAGTACAGTGACTGGAAGTGAAAGAAAAGCAGACACAGGTACAGGGACAAGAACAGAGACAGGAACCAAGACAGGAACAGACACTGGAACAAAAACAATAGGTGGGTGGTACCCAGGACTGGCATGTGTCTGTGGAGAAGTCCGAGAAGCCAGCCTGGGCACAGTTCTGGGGATCGGCCCCGAAGTCCTTGGGGCCGTCCTTCGGGTTAGACCGGGAGCGGCCGTAGCCACAGTCTCGGGGGCAGAAACGGCCGTAGCCACAGTCTCGGGAGCAGAAACGGCCGTAGCCACAGTCACAGGAGTAGGAGTGGCTGAGGGAGCCGTACTCATGGAGACAGGAGGTCCTGCGGCGACGTCCACGGAGACAGGAAGTCCTGCGGCGACGTCCACGGAGGCAGGAGGACCTGCGGCGACGTCCACGGAGGCAGGCGGACCTGCGGCGACGTCCACGGAGGCAGAAGGATGTGCGACGACGTCCACGGAGGCAGGCGGACCTGCGGCGACATCCACAGAGGCAGAGGAATCTGCGGCGACGTCCACGGAGGCAGAAGAATCTGCGACGACATCCACGGAGGCAGAAGGATGTGCGACGACGTCCACGGAGGCAGAAGGATCTGCGACGACGTCCACGGAGGCAGAAGGATGTGCGACGACGTCCACGGAGGCAGAAGGATGTGCGACGACGTCCACGGAGGCAGAAGGATGTGCGACGACGTCCACGGAGGCAGAAGGATGTGCGACGACGTCCACGGAGGCAGAAGGATGTGCGACGACGTCCACGGAGGCAGAAGGATCTGCGACGAAGTCCACGGAGGCAGAAGGATGTGCGACGACGTCCACGGAGGCAGAAGGATGTGCGACGACGTCCACGGAGGCAGAAGGATGTGCGACGACGTCCACGGAGGCAGAAGGATCTGCGACGAAGTCCACGGAGGCAGAAGGATGTGCGATGACGTCCACGGAGGCAGAAGGATCTGCGACGACGTCCACGGAGGCAGGCGGACCTGTGGCGACGTCCACGAAGGCAGAAGAAGCTGCGACGACGTCCACGGAGGCAGAAGAAGCTGCAACGACGTCCACGGAGGCAGAAGAGGCGGGCGTCGCTCTTACGAAGACAGGAGAGGCGGACGCCGCCTTCAAGGAGAGCTCCAGGCGTGCCATGAGGCCTGTAAGCTTCTCCTGGGGGTCAGGGGTGAGCGCAGAGCGGTGCTTGGGAACTGGTGGCCTAGCGACTACGTCCATGGAAACAGGAGGATGTGCGACGACATCCACGGAGGCAGAAGGATCTGCGACGACGTCCACGGAGGCAGAAGGATGTGCAAAGACGTCCACGGAGGCAGAAGGATGTGCGACGACGTCCACGGAGGCAGAAGGATGTGCGACGACGTCCACGGAGGCAGAAGGATGTGCGACGACGTCCACGGAAGCAGAAGAATGTGCGACGACGTCCACGGAGGCAGAAGGATTTGCGACGACGTCCACGGAGGCAGAAGGATGTGCGACGACGTCCACGGAGGCAGAAGGATGTGCGACGACGTCCACGGAGGCAGAAGGATCTGCGACGAAGTCCACGGAGGCAGAAGGATGTGCGACGACGTCCACGGAGGCAGAAGGATCTGCGACGACGTCCACGGAGGCAGAAGGATCTGCGACGACGTCCACAGAGGCAGGCGGACCTGCGGCGACGTCCACGAAGGCAGAAGAAGCTGCGACGACGTCCACGGAGGCAGAAGAAGCTGCAACGACGTCCACGGAGGCAGAAGAAGCTGCGACGACGTCCACGGAGGCAGAAGAGGCGGGCGTCGCTCTTACGAAGACAGGAGAGGCGGATGTCGCCTTCAAGGAGAGCTCCAGGCGTGCCATGAGGCCTGTAAGCTTCTCCTGGGGGTCAGGGGTGAGCGCAGAGCGGTGCTTGGGAACTGGTGGCCTAGCGACGACGTCCATGGAAACAGGAGGATGTGCGACGACGTCCACGGAGGCAGAAGGATCTGCGACGACGTCCACGGAGGCAGAAGGATGTGCAAAGACGTCCACGGAGGCAGAAGGATGTGCGACGACGTCCACGGAGGCAGAAGGATGTGCGACGACGTCCACGGAGGCAGAAGGATGTGCGACGACGTCCACGGAAGCAGAAGAATGTGCGACGACGTCCACGGAGGCAGAAGGATTTGCGACGACGTCCACGGAGGCAGAAGGATGTGCGACGACTTCCACGGAGGCAGAAGGATGTGCGACGACGTCCACGGAGGCAGAAGGATCTGCGACGAAGTCCACGGAGGCAGAAGGATGTGCGACGACGTCCACGGAGGCAGAAGGATCTGCGACGACGTCCACAGAGGCAGGCAGACCTGCGGCGACGTCCACGAAGGCAGAAGAAGCTGCGAAGACGTTTACGGAGGCAGAAGAAGCTGCGACGACGTCCACGGAGGCAGAAGAAGCTGCGACGACGTCCACGGAGGCAGAAGAGGCGGGCGTCGCTCTTACGAAGACAGGAGAGGCGGACGCCGCCTTCAAGGAGAGCTCCAGGCGTGCCATGAGGCCTGTAAGCTTCTCCTGGGGGTCAGGGGTGAGCGCAGAGCGGTGCTTGGGAACTGGTGGCCTAGCAACGACGTCCATGGAAACAGGAGGCCCTGCAGCGACGTCGTCCACGAAGATAGGCGTGGCCGGAAACATATATAGCATATAGCATATAATTTGACTAAAGTATTTACGTTACGTTTGTGTGGATTTTTTTTGCTGTGGGGAATCATGATGCTGTACTGCCACCTACTGGTGCATGGTGTTATTGCTGAAACAACATAACTTAGCAAATAACAAAAAAAAAAATTCAGTGTTTAATGTTCTGAACAATGTCTTTTATGAGAGTTTGTATAAACATTATACATATATAAATATAATACATTATATTGTTGAACATTTAAAAGCACATATTTTATTTTATTATATATATATATATATATATATATATATATATATATATATATATATATATATATATATATATATATATATACCCCTCACTTCAAATGATTACCACCATAGAATTCACTGCTGAAAAAAGCCATTTTTTAATTCAGATTCAGATTTAATTCCATTTTGAAGGAGATTTAACCTATTTAACCCACGTTTTTAAAATACATATAGAAGTAGATATACATAAATAAAACATGAGTAAATTAATGTATCTTTAAAAACATTATGTATGTTTACAGAATGAGAAGGATCTGGAAAGTTCATTTCACTAAGGGTTTGTATTGACACTGTATTGTTTAGCAGTATACTATTAAAAGAATGTACATAATGTATCAATGTGAATGAATTACGCCTCAGTATGTGTCACACGCTCATGTGTTCACACATTTAGAGCCCAAAGGAATTCCATATCGAGCTACATGCTGAGCTTGTAAAGTGCTCATTCCTTCATGGTCGCCATAATCACAAGAAATGAAAGGAGACTTAAGGACTAAGGTTAGCAATAAAGACATTAAATAAGCGTTTAAAGAGCTTAGGAACATAAACAGCGACAAACAATCTAACCGAGTGTGAGACCTCTTAGTCAGAAGTGACGTCAGCTCCTCACATTTCCTTTAGATTACACTGGAAATGAGGATACTAATTGTTGATGTTGAACTTTTGCCCTTTCTTTCTTTGATTAAAGTCTTTAGCAGCTCAAAAGCTGATGGTTATTTTTGTGTGATTTTCCTGTAGGTGAGAAGACTAGACTTCAGGCAGGCCAGTCAAATACAGCTAGCATGTTCAGAATGAGCCCTGCATTGTCTGAAAATAACCATGGACTTCCTGGGAAAAGACATCACCTTGAGCTTAAACACGGACTACACAGTTTCTGCGCAGGATTGACGTATGGCTTTCTTCTTCAGTTTTAGGTTGCATTTCAGCTTTCCAATGTACTCCATGTCATGTCTCTTTAAAGGGGACATATTATACCTCTTTTTAAAATAGTTAGAATAGGTCTATGGGCTATACAAAACATGTTATTTGCACAAAATCACTATCACATAAAGAGATATCACCAGCTCTATTCTTGCCCGTTTCAGTCCCTTTCAGAATAGGTTCTGTCACTTTTATGCATAAACTGTAGCTGGCCACACCCCACACAGTCCATGCATTTGTCTGATTCAGCTGCAGTCCTTAAGGTGGAATAGAAGAAAAAGAAGCAAATATTGCTGTTTATTCCCCAGCTTGCAGATTCTGTTTCACCTTAAATGATGCAGTAGTTTTGTCCAGGTGCCTATAACTGCTTCACAGTTTAAGATGTTTAACAAAAACTTCAAATATGCCGGTGTTAGTGTGATTGTGTGAATATAGCAGCAGCATATAAGGTGTCTAACTGAAATTGTGAAGAACTCAACTTAGCACTTGGAAATAACATTTTAAAAGTGGTATGAAATAGTAAGCAACTTTTAGACTACTGGTGTGTTTGGGAAATATTAAACGAGTACTAGACATCCGTACATGTTCACTTTTCAGCTTCAAAGTTTGGTTTATGACACTGTGGCATTGCAAGGCTATTAAGGTTGTGGAGAGCAGCTGCGCAATGCACGCCACCTCTAAATATATTCCAGCGGCTATGTATGTAGACTATTATTTATTAACAATCCAACCTTGAGAAGAACAGCCTCAGGTTTACCTTACAGCTGTTCCTGGAGCTCAGCCTCGTGGAGTGTTTTTTTTCTTCTTTTCATTTCCTGCAGGATATTTCTCTTCATTTTCTGATTATACAAAAGCTCTCCCTAACTTGAGATGAGGGAGGACTTTGTTAATTTGCGGGGCCGTACGCAAAGTGCAAAGTGAGGATATAGGGCGGTCTGTCTCAGGCTGTACAAACACCTTTACGAATGCCAGGGGGGGATCTCTGCAAATTTCCTTAGTGTGACGTTACAATAAGGGAGTCATCAAAAAACAGCACTTGGAGTGTTTAGAGGAGCAGCAGAGACCCAAGTGGAAATACAAAAGCACATAAAAGTGAGTTTGCATAATATGTCCCCTTTAAATAATGGGTCTCTGTGGCCAGCTGCTTTTTGTATAATTGATCTCTAGTTCAAATCTGATAGAAAGGATGCTGTATTTGTTCACTGTAGGGAAAACATCATTCCTGTACTCTCCCATAATCACAGAGGCTAACACTGCTTATTTAATTAATGGTAAACATTTGGCAGGCCAAGGCACGAACAATATGGGGCTTGTGCAGGGTCTATCAAAGCAATTATACACAAGATCGGTGCAGTGTCTGCAGCCTCTTTTTATCCCTGCGCTTCATTCACTGTAATCTTTCGTTATGTTCTGAATAAAGTAAAGCTAGATGGAGAGCAGTGATGAGTAGACATGGGGATGGTGCTCTAATACAATCCTCACTCATTATATTGAATTACAGACAAGCAGAGGCAGTTCAGGGGGCTGCTAATGCTTATTATCAGCCTCCCAAATGCCTACAAACAGAGCTTTTTTCCCTAGCCATAGTTTGTCCTATAATTGTCCAATTAGATAAGACAGACAGATTAGTTAATGCACTGTCATGGCGGAAAGGTTGTTGGGTGCACTAAAACAAATTTTTACTCTACAACAAGTTGAGTCCAGAAAATGGCTGGGGTATTGGGCAGGAGGAATCATTCATTTGATGTATGATTATAAAGAGATTTGTTCCCACAAGATTTATGTTGTGCGAGACAGAAAGATAAACAGAGAGAGTGAGGGAGAGACTGTTGAAAAGGTTCTGTATCACTGGTCCATTACCTATTTAGTTAGTGATTCAAGAAAGCCCTGTTCATGCTTTTGTGGTGGACATAATGACTGTTACAACACTGCTGGCTGTTGAACTGTGCACCATATTTAAAGTGCCTTTTCAAGCATGTGTATGAATGCTAACTACTGGCTTTGTTTCTTTGTGTGATTGTGTGACAGAACTGATGGCCACTGTTGTGGAGACACAAACCGATGGGAAGTCGCCAGGTCTGTATTGGCCTGTTCCTTCCATCACAACCACCCCACCCCCACAACTTGCTTTGTTTTCTCCTCTACTGTACAAACCCCAAACTTCTGAATCAGCCTGTTCCAAAAATGTAGATCTTTGTAGTTGGGGGAAAGAATGGGAGTTGGCCTCTTTGGTTTGCAGTGTGCTCCTTCGACTCTGGGAAGGAAGAGGCCCACAGAGCCTGGAGCAGGGCTTGTTATGATTGAGACGTTCATTTTGCCCCGGAGCTGTCCAGCGTTTGGACTTGTAGCTCCAAACAGTGGCATCACCGAAGCGGCCAGCTGAACAAATACCCAGGGGAAAACTCACAGGAAGAGCAGTCTCTCGATGCTAAACTGTTTTGCTTATTTTCAATAATTCCCTCTCGCAATGTTATTCTTTTTCAGCCATGTGTTTAGATCCAGGATAAATAAGAATTAGGCCGAGGCTTGTTCTCACTGCTCCAAGTTTGGACCTGCTCCCAAAGAAAGAGAGAGAGAGAGCGAGAGAGAGAGAGAGAGAGAGAGAGAGATAAAGATGACAAGAAACAAGTGGTAGAGTGAAAGAAACAGTTGGTGAAACAGCATAGATAAAGACATGTTAACGGAGATAAACAGAAATATAAGAAAACAGAAAGAAAGGGAGAGAGAGAGAGAGAGAGAGAGGGAGAGAGAGAGAGAGAGAGAGAGAGAAAGATAGAGAGAGAGAGAGAGAGAGAGAGAGAGAAGAGAGAGAGAGAGAGAGAGAGAGGGAGAAAGAAAGATAATAGATAAAAAAAACAATGCATAGATAAAGACATGTTAACGGAGGGAGACTGATCAGATCAGAGAAAGAGAATAAGAGAGAGTGACAGATAAGAGATAAAGAGAGATATGGACAGACTGAGAGGTAAAGACAAAGAAAACAGGCAGACAAAGAGTGAGAGAGATGAGAGAGAGAAAGATTGACAAAGAGAGACAGATAGAGATTTGGTCAGACAATGAAATATAGACAGTATGAGAAAATGAGAAAAAAACACATGGAGAGAGACACAGGAGGAAAAAGTGAAAGGGACTAAGAGTCAGACAGAGAGGGTGAGGGTGGCTGACAAACAAAGGCAGACAAATGTTTTTACAATGAAAATTAATTCTGTTACATGCTGTTGTTTCTGGCTGTCAGTCTCACTGTAAATGCTTCTGTTTAAACGTTTGATGTGTCAGTTCATGTCATTTGACGTAGGGTCTTGGGCACTCTACCTGTATAAACCAACTGAATCTACTGGAGGTGGTCTCTCTGTATGTGTGTAGAAGAGAGAGAGAGAGAGAGAGAGAGAGAGAGAGAGAGAGAGAGAGAGAGAGAGAGAGAGAGAGAGAGAGAGAGCGGGGGAAATGCGTCATGCTTCAGACAAAAAGCGAATTGAGACAAACACAAAGAATGGAGAGGGGTGCTTTGATTTGGATAAGCCAGCGTTCACCAGACATCACAAACACAGGAGGCCCTACAGGCAACACAGGAGAGAAAAGAAATGGACTGTCCAGTCGTTCCAGGTTAACTGGGGACACACTGACCCTTCTTATAGGCAGGCAACCGTCACTATGTTTATAATAACCTTGCCTACAGTGAAGCGTCCAAACTCTTAATGAATTCTCATGCTCACATTTTCCACACAGTAACATAATGGTTGTGGTCAGTGTCTGTGCTGTCGCTGGACAGCTGCTGGACGCTAGAACAGCCGGCTCCTGGTTGACATGGCTGGACTAAATGAGGAGGGACGTGGAGGAGTTCACCTGTGGAATGTTCCTTTAATTAGCGCGTCTGAATTGGCCAAAGTCCCGTGGAGCTTCAGTCCTCTTCAGCTATAGCCGTCAGTGGAGAATGTTTAATAGGAATCTGGGAGAAGAAGGATTTAATAACCCTTCTCTTTCCAGATTCCCACTAGTGTTCCTTCACTTGAGGATTTGATGGCTTTCACCCAGCGATCACAAAATATGCTCTGACCCATTCAAGGTGTTGGATGGCGTTTCATCACGCCAAAGAACACAATTTCACTGCTCCACATCTAAGTGCTGTGGGGTTTAATACCCTTCTAGTCCATGTTGTGCACTGCAGGACCCTGGGCTCATGTGCAGCTGCTCCAAGATTATCTTTATCGTAAGACAAAATGCTGTTTGTTTTGGACTGAATTGTAACCTCCGGCATATATTATTTTTAGATATTAGATATTTAGATATTAAACAATGTGAGTTATTAGATTATTCATTCCAGCTCTTCAACTCTTCATCTAATGATCTTCTAATGATTTATTAGTGGGGACAGAAATATCTGGTGTGGAAAACCAAAAAAGGGTTTTTTCAGCTTTTATGGGTTCAGGGTTTATGATGGTTTACACTAAACTCTTTACTTCGACTCAAAATTTAAGTTAATGTTAAGCTGAAATCTAAATAGGAAATGTATTGCTTCTTCATAGTTTTTAATCAGAGTGTAGATTCCTTAAAACTCCATGTGTGATAGCAAGATAACACATTGTTAAGTATCTACATTAGCATGTCAAATTTGATAGTACTTAAGATGACGGAAAATATCATTAACACGCCATGATGTATGTGATATCTTTATGCAACTGGACTATTAAAGCTTCCATGCTATTGGCTGGTGGGAACCTGCTCCTTGGGCTGTACATACTTTGTGAACTGTTGAGGTCATGTGGGCTCTTGTCAACAAATATTTGGGGTATGTACCTATCAGGTGTCTTATATGCAAATGTGATGTAGTATTAGAGAGAGATCATATTGTGTAGAAAATATTTAAGTGGTAGCACCCAAATTTGAGCGCTTTAAGACATACAAAACTGACATATTATTAGAGTGGTCTCTGTGATTGTTAGATTTATAAATGTAAAATTCCATTGCGGACTAGACATTAAGGACAAGTTGGCATATGATATTATTTATGATTCATGGGACATATTCATGTAAACATTTCTTTTTGGAGATAAGGGGACGTCTCTGACAGGGATGGTATATTAAAAACAGGTAACACTGGTTTGCCACTGGCTTAATCCGTGACTAACAACAATGGAATATTAGGTGATTTGGAAATCAGCTGTTTTTCACTGCCAGCTTCAGACATCCTGTGTTTGTTTGCTTTTTTAAATACATCAAAGACCTTTTGTGTCTGCCAGATGATGAACATGATGATGAACAAATTCAGGTAGCAACAGCCGAAAAAAAAGGGGAATAAATAAACAGTTTCCAAAATAGAAACCTTTTAACTCAATTTGTTGTTGCCAGAGGTGGGTACGGCAGGCTACATCCGCACACGTGAGTGTTGTGTGCTCAGTAAAACAGCTGGACAAAAGTGCAAAAGTATTATCTCAGAGAGTAGTAGTTAACCAAGTATAACCAAAGTAGCACATCTTTATACAGTCATCCAGCATGTATCAGGACCTGAAAGTTAGTTAGGATAGGGCGACACGGTGGCGCAGCAGGTAGTGTCGCAGTCACACAGCTCCAGGGGCCTGGAGGTTGTGGGTTTGATTCCTGCTCCGGGTGACTGTCTGTGAGGAGTTGGTGTGTTCTCCCCGTGTCCGCGTGGGTTTCCTCCGGGTGCTCCGGTTTCCTCCCACAGTCCAAAAACACATGTTGGTAGGTGGATTGGTGACTCGAAAGTGTCCGTAGGTGTGAGTGTGTGTGTTGCCCTGTGAAGGACTGGCGTCCCCTCCAGGGTGTATTCCCGCCTTGCGCCCGATGATTCCAGGTAGGCTCTGGACCCTGAGGAGGGGCAACAAAGCACTGAGGCATGAACTTCGTTAATGAAAAACACTTCCACATCCAGCTGGTTCCAACTTTCTGACTTAACAGTTGACAGATCAACTTTGCAGGACGGAGCTTTGTCATGAATCTAATTTTTTTGCCCAGAATGAAATAAATCATTTGAATCAGAGCTCTCTGTGTGCTCTGTGTCTACTGTCAGTGTAGAAAATATGTACAAGACTTTCGATCAAGTTGGAGGCTCTGTGTATTCTTTTCTGAGTGAGAGCAAGAGCGTATTCAGTGCAGAGTGCAGAATGTTTTTTTTAGTGAAAATAGCTAAAAACCAGAGCTTCTGCTCCTCACTCCTGGGCTCTTGCATTGAACTGAGTTGTGGGTCTCTTTTAAAGGACCAGACATTGAAACTATGTGTCTGCGTGGGTTTCTTCCGGGTGACTGTCTGTGAGGAGTGTGCCATGTTCTCTCTGTGTCTGCATGGGTTTCCTCCGGGTGGCTGTCTGTGAGGAGTGTGGTGTGTTCTCCCTGTGTCTGCATGGGTTTCCTCCGGGTGACTGTCTGTGAGGAGTGTGCTATGTTCTCTCTGTGTCTGCGTGGGTTTCCTCCGGGTGACTGTCTGTGAGGAGTGTGGTGTGCTCTCCCAGTGTCTTTGTGGGTTTCCTCCAGGTGGCTGTCTGTGAGGAGTGTGGTGTGTTCTCCCTGTGTCTGCATGGGTTTCCTCCGGGTGACTGTCTGTAAGGAGTGTGCTATGTTCTCCCTGTGTCTGTGTGGGTTTCCTCCGGGAGCTCCGGTTTCCTCCCATGGTCCAAAAACACACATTGGTAGGTGGATTGGCGACCCAAAAGTGTCCATAGTTGTGAGTGAATGTGTGAGTGTCTGTCGCCCTGTGAAGGACTTGCGGGGTGTGTTCCTGCCTTCTACCCAGTGATTCCGGGTAGGCTCCAGACCCACAACAACCCTGAACTGGATAAGCGATTACAGACAATGAATGAATGAATGAATGAATGAATATCAGAACACACAGTGAAGATCAATATGCTTTAATAAGATATCAGTGCAGAGATACAACTTCTTACTGGGTAAAATTTCCCATACAGTAATGTCAACAATAATAATATATCATAATAATGTCAATATTCATTTAGCATATCAAAATACAGGAATGCTTGCTATGACTAAACAAACCAATATCTGAACTGGATAAAAGGAGACTGCACAAGAAAGGCTGATACTGTCTTTAGAGTTGAGGAACTTAATGGCAGTTCATGGCAAATATTCAAAGGGTAATTTGGAGGTCATTCTTGCCCTTCATGCATCACAGTATCTACAGCTACTAGACGCCTGGTGAATAGCCACCACAATGGACTGACTGGACTTGCCGCAGCTCTCCTCGCATAATTAAGCAAAATTCGGTGGAGACATAAGCATAAAGCGTTGCTTAAACTGGATGAAAGTGTTTTTATGATTTGCTTTGACAATGGTGTTTCACAGGTGCTTTATATAATAAAGAGAAAATACGTTGAATGTAGGATTCATAATAAATCATCATAATGTTTTGTCATAATCTCAGTAGTGCAGAAACACTGCATATTTGTTTGGTCCGTATTTGAGTCTTTTTTTATTCATAAATGGAAAATGCAGGATGTCCCTTGTATTATGTTAATAATTCATGATGTATGGACCAATAGAAATGTTCCAAAAATAACTTGTTCCCAAATAAAGTTCCAGTAACTTCTATTACAAGATTTTTTCCTTCTGGTAATTTACAGAGTAAGACTTTTTATTTATTTATTTATTTCCAAATGGCAATTTCATAAATAAGCACATATAATTATGTCAGATTTAGCTGCAATTTTTCAGGAAATACTCTGGATTCCACTGGCTTTGCTGAGCATCCCCTCCTAATCTCGTTGGAGGTTTTGATAAATAAATTGTCCATTTCACAACACAGGGAAAGGGAAAGAGAGACACTGGAGAACAGAGAGATCTGCTTCAGGCTGAGCAACTGGTATCTCTCTGCCATTTGCTAAAGGGAAATTATATCTTTCTCCATCTGTCTCCTTTTTGCATGATATTGTGTCTCTTGTACATAACTTTCCTCAACAACTTTGCATCAGATAGGAAGGAGGGTCTTCAGGGACAGTTCAACGTAGTTTCTATGAACGCTGAATCATCATTTATTAAAGACAAAATGTTCCCTTCACTCAGTGAAACAGCAGAAGACTTTGTTCGAAACTCATTTCAGCACCAGCCAATTGGCTTCAATTATAAGTGAGCTTCAAGTCTTTAAGTGTTCTGTAATTTCACTAAGTGCAGGGGAAACCTCAGTACGACAACCATGGTACAGATACAGAATACAGTGGAACTGCTTATTTAAAAGCAATAGTGCAGTTTTAGAGGGACACTGGGATTTGTACCTCTTTACATTTAAGAATCTTTTCCACTGGCACTTAGGATCACTCTAGAAACCTTGCATTTGGAGGCTTTTGTAATCTACATCGCTTAAAATAACAGCCTCTAATGCTGTATGTCAGTTTGCGGACTAATGAGTCATTTATTTATGGGTGGACATCATGTTATATAATATTATTTGTCCTTATTTCATACCCATGTTGTAGCACATCAGCCAATCATTAGTCTTATCCAGTGCCACACTGTTAGCTATAAAGATGAACACCTCCTGTCAGTCACCAGACAGCTGCATGCACAGACAGAGAGCACTGAGGGCCCAGGTCTGTCACATCAGGGGAAAGACACATGACTCTGAAACTAACTTGTACACTCATATATGACAGCAACATGACTGCTGCCAAAAGTGGGGCGATTAACAGACCAAGTGGTGTTGATGTAACATACTTGGAAAAGACATGCACATTTGAATAAAGTTCAGTGCAGTTTTCCCTGTGCAGATGGTTCACAAGGTCATCTGAATTTTACCGCAATGTTCCTTTGAGCAAATTACAGCCCATAAATAATGACAAATAATGGCAGAATTACCTGAGAATAAAAATGAAACACTTTCCATTATGCTGGTTTTGCTCTCTCCTATGTGCCCACACAGCCTGACACACACACATTTCTTATCCATACACCATCACTGAGCAGCACAACCTCCAGTTAGGTGTCAAACGTGGTCTGGATTTTGCAAGAAAAAGCCTTCCTGGAGCCTTGCAAATGTTTTTTTCCATGGCTAAAACTTCTGTCGTTAATTCACCAGTGGGTTAGCATCATACGACTAAACATTTACTAACAATAGTACATTTGTGTTGGTTATGAGTGTGTCTATATTTGTGAATGTGTCTGTGAATGGGCGGTATAGAGACAACAGCTACACTTATTAAATAACTGTAAAAATGAAGGGCATGCCTTGGTGAAAACATTAGTAATGGCCCATTTTTCATTTCAAATCTGCCACTTCTCTTGGCTTTGAAGCAGGTCTATGTAGCTGTAGAAGGAAGTATATTTGCTTCCATTGTAACTGGAAAACATCAGCAAATATGATTGTTCTCAATGACACCTCAATATTAGCATTAACAGTGCAACTGTGAGCTTCAGTTAATTTCGAGTTTTAACTTTTGTGTAAAATCGGCCTTCCTCTTTCTCTTCAAACCCATAGTTACAGCATCTAAAATAATCTATAGTCTTATTAATGACCATTAGATAATAAAACATGTTCTATATTTGATCAGTTGCTACAAGTAAATTACTTTAACATATTTCTCTTTTCAAATCACCCGAATCCATGCTGACTGTAAAACATGCTCCTCCTACAATGGATCGTGTTCCATAAGAAGTTTTAGACTTGTGGCCCTAAGGCCAAAACTAAACAAATGTTGTAACCTGCTTTCAGAAAACAAATGAAGTGGCAGCTAAGAAACATTAATTGCTTTGTCAGTAAGTCTTCATCTATGTAGAGACAATCTCAGCCAATGTGACAGAAACACTATTAAAACTGAACATATAGTCAGTCTCAGAATGCAGACTGGCCTGTGTTTATATCTTGTAATAAATGATAAACGTGATTATTTTTCATATTATTTTTGTACTCAAAATAACTACTTTGCTACATCTTAAGAGCAGAACCTTTCAGTTTTTTTTGTTTGTTTTTTTGTTTTTTTTTTATATCTCTTCACTGGAATTTTTCTATTTTTTATCTGTTTCTCTTATTAGAGCAAGAATAAAACTGCACTGGCCTGCCAAAATATAGAATATGCTTTTGCATATTATCACAGGGAAAACAAACAAACAAACAAAAAATGCCACTAGAAAGTAACGAATAGATACCAGCACTACAGAACGCTTCAAATCAGCACTCCGATCCACATCTACTGTGTAGATTAGGCAAAGTACCCAGGTATTTTGAGCGCTACAACTCTAACTTTATAGAGTAAGTTATAGTAGAAACTTTAGAGCCTCTTCCTTTAAATATTGTGTTTACAGCGAAAGTGACAAAAATAAAATGTATATAGAGTGGTCACAACACAAATGGCAATAGCTAGACAGAGAAAAAGAAAGGGAGAGGGAGAGAGAGAGAAAGAGCAACGAATGCGACACTGGTAAAAACTGAACAGAGAAGGCACTAAAACATGCATAAGTATGACAGGTAAAGGCTTAAGGTGTCAGAGGTAGGAAAGGTAGGACAAACAAAAGTCTGAGAACAAATAACATTCTTACAGTAGATTATCTTTCTTCAAGACAGTAGGCTGCTGTTTAATGTCTGACAGAGGCAGACGGAAAGTGACAGAAACACACTGAAAACAAGCGACGGGGGAAGAAGAAAAAGAGGCCGACAACAACAACTTTTTTGTTACTAAAAAATAATATATTATACTGTATATATAGCATCGTATATAATTTATAAAGTTGAAGACAATAAAAATAGAACAAAAGCTACGTTCTGGTTGTATATGGTAAGGTACACGATATGCATTAGAGAGTGGGTATGCTGCTCAGGCCTGTGGTTGATGATGCTGTAAGTGAGGGGTAGAGTTGGGTTGATGGCACTGGGAGAGGTGTATAAGAAGTGGGTGAGGGTAGTCTAAGTGGCCTGATCTAAAGCCCGCAGAAGGTCACTGCCTTGGAGCAGGTGCAGGTTTCCTTGCAGAGGCACGTTGACCTCACAGTCATATCGCGTCAGTTCGGGCAGACAGTACGTCTCAAAGGACGGCCCGAGGAGACGGCTTGCTACACCTGCCAACGCAAGCACAAACCAAACCATTATTTAACATCCACACACACACACACACACACACACACACACAGTTCAGCCCCCCACTTGTGCCTAATTGTGATCCTGCATGAAAATAGCAATTACACACAGTTGGGTCCAAAGAAACTGTCCAATTCCCTGTCTTGCAAAAGATGGTTCTTATAAAAAATCATAAATCATGAGCTAACCTTCCATTTTTGTGCTGGGTAACATGCTGTATTCTCTGTAGTTGCAACATTGCTCTGGGTAGAGCTTTTCTGCCAATCCTGTGTGATTTCCTGGATACTGGGATTTCCTGTGCTGGTTGTCCATGCCACCTGGTTGGCCCAGGCCTTTATCTGCATAAAAGACATACATACTTTCTTTAAAAGCTTGAATTGTTATCTTTAAAGTGATCCTGAGCTGATTTGGGATGTATATACTCATTAAGCATTATGTGTGGTGTACTGTAGGCTTAGAATCTTTGTAATTATTTGTCTCTTTACCTGATAAGGCACTGGTGCTGTGGGATTTCCTCTCCAAGACAGCACAGCTCTCATTCCTCATTCTCTTCCATAGCATCTCTGGTGGCTTAGTTGCTGACACTTCCCCCTATATAATATACAATAAAGCCATGACTTATGAGGTCAGTGACCGAGTGCATTACAGAGAAGTGAACAGTTTTGCAATATGAGCCTGTAACGAACGGCTGCACTGAACTAGCATGGGAACCAGCAATAGAACAGAGAATAGTGTTCTGGATTACTTGAGTAAGGTGTCTAGGGAGCTATAACATTGGTTTAGAATACTATAAATATCAAATCTGTGGAGGTTTAAGCACTCACCATAGTCATCTGTGAGAAGGAGCGCTTCATGCTGTTTGCTATTGCAAGCCGAGCTGGGCTCATGTCTCTATAGGCCTCACTAGGCCCAAATATCTCTGCAGATCTGCCAAACAACACAATCATTACTTTTACTCACTGCAGAGATAGCATCACTGCAAATGTAACTCAAACATGTCGCCAAAAGAAATACATTGAGAATCACCTCTGCTTGTGTAGGGGCATCCGACTCACTGGTACAGCTTGGCAGGAGCGGTTCACAGCCAAATTGTCTATCATGCCTCCCTTGGCATTTGAAAAATTGATCGGCGGGTCAGGCGGCCATTGTAGATTCTGGCGCCCACCCATAGACGACAGTGGGGTGCAGGGTGGGTCATGGTAGGGGGGTATTTGTATGGGGCCGCCAAATGCTATGGCTGGCCATGGGTCTACTGAGCCACCACTGGGTCTTTGCTTCTCTCCTGCAGAGCATATGCTAGGCTGGATATGGCCTGGTGTTGGAGGGTTTATTGGCTGGAAGAGGCTGGCAATGTTGCTGAAACTCTGTTGAATGGCCCCTAGGCCAGTAGCCTCAGATGGAGTCTCTCCAGGACAGATGGGGTTCAGCTGGAAGTCTTCACCATCCATTGGAATATAAGGCGCCAATGTCTCCAGATCCAGATCACTTAGATCACTCTGAAAGACAGAAGGATAGGTCAGGGCTCAGCTAGATATATACAGATCAGAAAACATTGGGAGTTAAAACATTATAGCTTTAGACGCTAGCCTGAAATGAACGTAGTCTAAAAGTTGACCTGTAAAAGCATTAAAGTTTCACTACATGCTTCAGGTGATTAACCATCCAGCAATTACATCAAACACAAATTATCCTAGCAACAACCACCACAGTATAAATCTGTCAAAATATTTGAAGGGAATTACATGGTTTGATATTTTGATTGTCATTTATCCAACAAAAATGTTGAGATAATGGGGCCCAGAATTAGCATTTGATGTAAGGTGGGGCTAAAATGGGAGTGGTCAATTCCCAAATCTCTCTGATCACTTTGAAGTATACACACAAACAGTTGGCGGCTTATATGCATCTACCTCTTGACTGCACTTCTTTGTCTCCTGCGTGTCCAGAGCAAACAGTTTCTCAGTGAGCTCCACCTTCAGGTCATTATCCACAGAGCTGTAGTAATCTCCTGGGCTACTCGGCTGTAGAACATGACAAAACCACTAAGAATCTCATGATGAAGAGGGTTTAAATCAAGCTTAATAGATAATCCAGTTAATAAGGCCATGATCATCTAGATAATAGAAGGTGCCTTTTTGAAAGCTTGTAGAAGGTTGAGGTACCGTAGAGCAGCTGCTCAGGCTGGGAGTGGCACTGCTAGGTGGTGGAGCCTGGGGCATGGAGAAGGTTTTGGTCATGTTGGGTCTGTCTCTGGCAAAGCTCGATTTGTGGCATTCTTCAACTGAGTGAGTTGCAGACACTTTATCGCACACTGGGTAGTCTTTATATGGAGGGTGACCTGAAATTTGCAAAGCATCAGTACTAAAGTGAATGCATTTCTAGGTTTATTTTGTTAATTTTTTTTTTTTTTTTTTTCAACAATATGAAACTAGGAACAAGTGGACTACTGACAATCTGAATGGAGTTGTTAACATTTAAGAACTTTAGATGTGTCTAGGACAGTAAAGTATAGATCACTCCATGATAAAAAAGGTAACTGTTTTAAAGTTAGACTCATTTTTTAACTAAAATATTAACTTACATAATGTTTTGCATTTCAAAACTGTATGAAAAATCTATTTACTGTATATTAGTAATAATTTAACATGCTCTTAAATATACATTATATTGACTTGATTGTATTTTAATATGCATTATCCACTACTTAAAAAACAATTGCACATTAAATTAAACTCTTGTAAGGTAGTGTCTAGCCAGATGCACATCTTGCTGGTCAAATGGTGAAAAAGTTAACATAGTCCTTTCTAGAGATGTTACAAGGACTGATGCTTCGGGGCCAAGTTGATACCAAAATTCTGAATATGATACGGTTTTTGTTTCCTGTGGTACAGGAGGTACCGAAGGTTTCACAGGTCACACGACCACACAAGGTCATGCTAATTCAGCCAATTCAGCATTGCTCTTCAGCCAATCAGGGTGAAGCTCCCACTTTCCAACACGTCTGGTATTTAAGGGGTACAGGGTTGGAAACATTTTAACTAAATTGCACAGTTTTCTTGCTGGAAAAAGACTTTTAAATAAAGTATTTATGTTGACATGCATTTGTTTCATTGGTTTATTTTTTGTTGTGGTATCAAAATTGATATCAAGTATCGTGGAATTTTAGTGGGATTGGTACTAACTTATACATTTCTGGTATCGTGACTTCCCTATTCCTTACCAAAGTCGAGGGGAATGAAGGCATCTCCGGGTGTGGGTGACAGGTGGGTTAGATCCTCAGGCTCCTCTTTAAGTTTTGTGAAGAGGGTTCCCCCAGTATCATTGGCCATGGCAGCTCCAGTCTTGATGAAGAAGCTGCTCATTTGGTGGGTCTTGAAACAAGACTCGGTCTGGTCTACGGAGAAGATAGTGGCTTTCTCCTCAATGTCACTATCGTCAGGAGAAAGAGAAAAGAGGGATTAAAAACACCCTGCCTAATTTTCACACCTCATAGTATTCACTTAATTGTAGTTTCTGGAAGTACATTCTAATTATTTTTAAAGGGGTTCTGTTTCATTTGCATAAATGAGTAGATATAAAGAATATAAAGAGAAGCAGATCTTTTTACAAGATGTAGGACTTCTACTGACCTCAGGACATAATTGACACAAACGATGCACTGTGGTTGCGAGTTGCGGCTGTTATAGATGACCGTGCCCTGTGTCTCCACCCACACATAACCTCCATGCTTTGCCAACATCCGGTACTGACCACTTACAGCCTGCCCTTTTGTGCACACTGCAAATAGTGAGAGAGAGAGAGAGAGAGAGAGAGAGAGAGAGAGAAGAGAGAATTCTCATCATGTGAGATTATATAAGAATGTGGATTATTAGCATTAATTAAAAACTGATTAATACATATAGGGTTTAATGGATTACATCTAGTTGCATGTACATTTGCAGCAGTCTAAACAGCTACCTCCTATAACTAACTAGCTAACTCAGACAGACAAACCGACAGTGACGGACAGACAGACAGGAAAGTAGGGCTGAGAGCGAGACAGCCCCGGAGCCACAGATCAGTCCGGAGCGGCTGATAGAAGTTTTGACAGGCTGTCTCTGTGACTTTTCGGGCCTGAACCTGGTCCAAGTCTGGCGTGGGAAAGCAGTGGGCTTGAGGTCGCAGGGTTCACTCTATGCAGGATTAACCCAGACCAGTGCATGAGCGTCTGTGCAGCGAAGTCACGTTGACCAGCCCTTCGCTGTCTGGGTCCACATTAAGACTCGACTAGATAACTGCAATTTTTCAAACAAATATTGCCACTGTAAATAAAATGAAGTTATTTTATGTATGAAATAAGCTCTGGACATTTGCCCTTATTATATGTTAATAAGAGAATCTATATATGTGTGTGTGTGTGTGTGTGTGTGTGTGTGTGTGTGTGTGTGTGTGTGTGTGTGTGTATGCTTGTCTGTGTGTTCTATGATAAGTGTGATAAGCTTTGTGCTGGCAGCATTGATGCATGGGCATAGTTCATGGTCCAATGCTAAAGAGGCCACTGAACGAGTTGTTTATTCATAAGGTTTTATACAGTGAATAAGACACACACACACACACACACACACACACACACACACACAAGGTGAACCTTCTCTCCTTCCCTTTCAACAAATCCAATCCAGATCAACACTTGCTTTGCTGGTCTCTTTTGCTCTCCTCAGCACACAATGAAAGGGCCCTAATTGCATGTTAACGTCACCACAGATAGAAGCCACTCCACCTCCAGCATCTGATTAGGGGCAATCTGGGACACCTGGCCGAGGAGAGGGAGCTCAGCCATGGTCAACTCGATGCTCTTATCTCTCCTGTCACAAGTCACACGTAATGGGATTCAAGACATCCTAATGCCCGCTGCAGTCGCCCCTAATAGAGCCAATCCAATAAGGCTCTTTTGAATCACGCTCATAACTCATACGCGCATGCGAAATGCAATTTGTCTGCCCCCAGGGCCTGCTGGCCTCAGCTCTCGCCCCCCCCCCACCCCCACACACCACGCCGACAAGTCAGTTTCTGTAAACCTCACCAAATATTGAGTTTCACCTCCGCATCTTTGGATAAATTGAGATAAACATATTAAAGCGAAAGGGTGTTGATGGGAGGACACCAAGGCGCAATAATCCCACTCTCTCTCACCATTTCAAATCTCACAGATTGCTCTTGAAAAATCGCAACTATTAATAGAAAGTTTTTTTTTCCACTTTTGCTGCAGTAACAGCCACAAGAGCTTAATTCAGGTCAGGTACTAATATTGTATGTTTTGTTCTGGATCTTGCCAACTCATCCTGAAAGTATGTTCTATTACTCCTTGAATGGTAGTTACATTGCTCCACAGCACTGGAGGCTTTTAAAAAAAAAACTCTAAGAAATACAGGCACATTCAAATTAAAACTTTAAAACGTGTATCATTAAAAAAATTGGATGGAAACATAGCTAAAGGGAACTGGTGAGTAGCTATCAAAAGGACAGTGAGTGAAAGAGAATGAGTGATGGAGGGAGAGAGGCTTGAAAAAGAGAGGAGGTGAAAGAAAAGAGTTGGCGGGCTGTTTGTTTTAGGTAGATGGGTGCACAGTGCTGTCCGAAAGGCTGCTGCATTGTGACGTGGGCTTAACGCGGCTTTGTAGTGAGGCTTAATTAAGCTAGGCACAATGGAGGGGTATTGTGAAAGCAAAAGAGAAAAGAGGTCAGTGGCTGCATGCGTTTGTGTGTTTTGAGAGGGCTGGGAGAGAATACGGTTGTGTGAGTATGTGTTTCAGCACCAGTGTCTGCAGCCGTGTCTGTCTCTATGCAGGCTTATCTGTACGCCTGTGTACAGGATTAAGTAATATAACGTGCTATTGTACTTTTGTTTTCGTGTTAGGGCTGTAATTTGTTATCATCAATATGAATTTACAAGGGCAATATTTATCTTTATTGCAAACACATTGTGTAATTCACAGCTAAAGCACTCTATAATTGTAGCATTCATATGATGGATGTAGTACACCATAGCTAGTGTAGGGAGCGACAGGTCTTCATTGCTTTGCACTGTGAAAGAAGAAATTTGCCTAACAAGCTATGGCCAAAACTGAAGGTAGCAGCTGTGTAGTTGCCTGACTGATGTTTGTTATTTGCCTAAAGTTAAATTTATATAATATTTATATATACACACAGGGGTTAGACAATGAAATTGAAACATCTGTCATTTTAGTGTGGGAGGTTTCATGGCTAATTTGGACCAGTCTGGTGGCCAATCTTCATTAATTGCACATTGCACCAGTAAGACCAAGTGCATCCAATGGTTCAAACATTGTATCCTGAAGGTGGTGCCGTGTATCAGGATGACAATGCACCAATACACACAGCAAGACTGGTGAAAGATTGGTTTGATGAACATGAAAGTGAAGTGAACATCTCCTATGGCCTGCACAGTCACCAGATCTAAATATTATTGAGCCACTTTGGGGTGTTTTGGAGGAGCGAGTCAGGAAACGTTTTCCTACACCAGCATCATGTAGTGACCTGGCCACTATCCTGCAAGAAGAATGGCTTAAAATCCCTCTCACCACTTTGCAAGACTTGTATATGTCATTCCCAAGAAAAATTTATGCTGTATTGGCCGCAAAAGGAAGCCCTACACCATACTAATAAATTATTGTGGTCTAAAACCAGGTGTTTCACTTTCATTTTCCAACCCTTGTGTGTGTATATATATATATACTCTAGTTTGTGTTCCTAACTGTTACCCAAATCCACTAAGACTCACCATGCAACCCTCTTCTTTACTGGATATGTTATTTAGAATATTAAGCATAATCAATATGAAATTTCATAATTAAGGTCACATTATACAGCTTCTCCACCCTCGCATTATATACATTTATTACAGATAACTCTTTATTGTTTTGGCCTTGCTATTTGTGCAGTCTCCTCTCAACAAGGTGAGGCTATAAGCAAAACGTGGAGAGGCCTTATTACCACTAGAATTATAAATCCAGCATTCCAAGTGAGTACTCCAAAGAGCTGGTCAATTAAGGGTAGAGTGAATACCAAAAGGAAACACAAGTTTATGTGAACGAAATTGACTCAGAAATTGTGTAAGTAAACTGAGACTGCAAACAGCAAGGCCCAATAATGAAGAACATACAGTATGTGAAAATACTGCTGGTTTTTGAGAAAATGAGTGAACAAAAGAAGGAGCTGGAGAGTGTGATATTCCTAGATATGGGGAGACACTCTGGGGAGATTATAATTAAATAAAGGGAACTGTTTTCAGAATCATGTTCATAAGAGTATCCATGGCTCCTGGGACTGACAGGTTCATTTATATTTTGTGTGACATAAAATAGTAGCCAGAACACACCTGAGCAGTGTGGGCACTCTGGCAGGCAATGCTCCACTCAGAGATGAGTGTTTGGCCTTGTCATGCTGTGTGTGTTGGGGTTGAAACTGTAAACCTTGGGAACATGGCCGGCAGCACCCGAGATGACCTGTTCCACAGAGCCTTCTCAGAAGCAGGCCGTCAGCCCGTTTTTCTAATCACATCACACACTGTCTCCTTTTACTCCTAACTCCTCCTACACTGTCTCACACACAGGCCTTTTAGCCCAGCTCACGTGGGTGTACTGTGTGTTTTGTGAATGTGTCATGTGATTTTGAACGCTGGCAGAATTTTTTTGTTTTCCATCCAGAAATTATGCAGAGAGAGAGAGAGAGAGAGAGAGAGAGAGAGAGAGAGAGAGAACAAGAGAAAGGCTTTTTGTAGCTATTGTGAAGGTGTGGAAAACCAAAGAGGAGCTTACAGTTCTGGTGGCTTTTGGTGACACTTTCTGCGTCAAGTGCGTGGTAGAAATCATACACTGAGCGACCAAGCAGATCTTCAGGACTGTAGCCCATCAACTCTGTCACTCTGAAACAAGGAACACACACTTGTTTTTATACCTTATCAGTCAAAAATGATCAGGACGTAGAGTCAAACACAAAGTGTTTGTTGGATTAATGCTATAGAAAAACAAATTTTTCATTTTAAAAAGCCTTTAGATAAAACAAAGGTTCTGTGCCAGTTTAAAGAATTTTCTGTATACCCACGGCAAGCACGTTAAGAACCTTTATATTTAAGAGTGTACAGTAATATGCAATACATTCCTATGCTAAAGTCAAAGACCAATTTAAGTGTCAGGAAACAAAAGCTGAAAGCATATAGTACTAAATTAAATATGTAATCACATTCCATGTGTTCACACACTCCCTTTATTTTACTGTCTTTTTTTTTTCAGGATACTTAGAGAAAAAAAAATCGGCATGTTTTTTTCCCCCCCTTTATTTCCCCATAACTCCAAAGTTCAGTCTTTGGAGCTTAGCCGTTGTTTGCATTTCACTGATTCTCATGGTACAAGTAAACACAAACACATTCGATGATGTTGAGATGTGAACTCTGGAGTGGTTCCCCATTGCAGTTTGGGGAAATTGTTGTTTTTGAAGTTTATATCTAATCCCATGAGAAGCTGAGCTCTATCCTCAGTAACTAAAAAGAATGGATTTGTTTTTCTTGCTTTCAATTGAGATTTTTTCTGGGTAGCTACTGAAAATTGTATGAAACTTGTGCATAATACATACACTAATAAAAGTCTTCTCCAGCCCTGCTCTTGGAACTCTGGATATTTCAGGTCAATTTATTCGTGATCCATTTCATATGGTCTGGTCAGCCGAGGATAAGAACTTAATGGCCTTGATTTTCAGAGGATTTTCGGCAGTTTTGTGCATTTCTGAGAAAGATTAGCACCACTTTCTCATCCAAGGTCAGTGCACTAAGACTGATCAAATTCTCCATCTCCAGTCTTACCTCATTTTTGCATTTTAGCTGAATCACAGTAAATGACTGAAACTGTTCAACTTAACTTCACTGTGATCAACTATTGCTGTACTGGGTAGTGAATGAAGTAATCTAAACCCTTAGCAAGACAGGAGCTGTGAAATGTATTAATTTATTGATGATAATCCTAGTGTAAAATTGACTGTATTGTTTTCAGCAGTAGTAAAGCCAAGCTAAGCATGTTTCTGAGCCTTCTGAACCATGGCTTGTTTGTTCTTTTGCAACACAAAAGTACTAAAGGCCGACTCTTGAGTGAAAGTGTATGTGTGTGTGTTTGTGTGTGTGTGTGTGTGTGTGTGTGTTAAAAGTAGTGTGTGTAGGAGAAGAGAGCAAGTGAGCGGTGTCTGTTTCTCATGGGCACTGTTACAGAGTTATAAAAAGTCACACATCTGCAGACAGAGAGAGACTGACAGACAGAAAGAAAAACAGAGACAGAAAGAAAAAAGGTATAATGTAAAGGAAGGGTAGAGGAAGAACTAGAAAGAGGTACAAAGACAAAGAGAGGGAAAGAGAAACAAAAACATACTGATACAAAGAAAAAGAGAAACAAAGACAGACTGTGTTAAAGAGAAACACAGACATGGAGAGAGACAATGAGTGAAAAAAACAAACAGAGAATGATGAACAGATATGGAGACAAATTGTAAAATAGGGAGAGGAAAGTTCTTTAATAAGTCACTCCTAAGCTAATAAATTCCAGCAATGACAGAGGAAGAGAAATGTTGCACAGTCCACTCAAACCACAAAGCCAATGAATATTGTGGCCTGAGTTAAGAATCTGTGATATATTCAGTGGCCAGAATTGCAGGGTTAATGCTAATGACAGCTAACTTCTAATCAAATTTTAAGACCTTATTATATACGGTGATATTAATAAACATTATCCACTGCAACAAAATCTGCACTATGGATACCGGTACCAGAGGTAATATCAGTGTTGACAAAGGTAGAATCAGTACAAACAAGGGTCATACAACCCAAATTCCAAAGTCTTTTAGATTTATCCTTGATCTTCATCTTCTTTTCTGCAAAATCCATTTCAGGGTCCTGATGGAAACAGGGCAAGAAAAGAAGCCATGGTACATCTGTCCTGTGCAACTTCTGGGGGATCCATAGGCATTCCCAGGCCAGCCAGGAGATATAATACCTCCAGCAGATCCTGGATCTACCCTGGGACCTTCTCCCAGTTGCATGTGCCGGGTATACCTCCAGTGGGAGGCATCCAGAGGGCATCTTTATCAGATTCCCGAACCACATATACTGGGTCCTCTCAATGCAAAGAAGCCGTGGTTCTAATCCAAGCTCCTCCCAAATCATGGAGATTATGCCCAGCAGCCCAATGAAGAAAACTCATGTCTGCTGCTTGTAGCTGTGATCTCGTTTTTTGACTCACCCAAAGGTCATGTCCATAGGTAAAGCTTTGCTTTATGGTTCAACTCACTTTTTCCCACTAGGTCTGGTACAGTGACCTTTCCACCCATTACCTTTTCATATTTGTACCTTTGTAGTAACATTTTGTATCCCCAAATCTTTGTAAAAATGCTGCCCTAGTTATTAATAATCACCAGTTCCACCCGTCAGTGAGTCTCCCCCAATCAAACACTGTGCCGCCAGCCTCAGGAGGGTGGAGGTGAGCACATGCTTCCTCCAAGACCCATGAGACCTACCCATTATTTCTTTCCAAACTACCATTCACAAGGCTCCATTGAAAAGCTTAAAGCATTGGAGGAGAAAGCAGACTGCCAAGGTCTGACAGAGGCCTGTGCTAGCTAGCACTATGAGAAGAGAGATGGGGGGGTCCTATTCAACAAGTCTAGGAGTTGTTCTAACCTTGAATGGCTGAGGAATCACAGGGGATAGAACCAGTGAGATCTTGACGATAGGGCCTATGCTTAGCCCACAACATGGAAACCCATTCATTTTTTTAATGAAAAAATAAAAAAAAAACTAGATTTTTCCACAGAGTATCAGGCACTTGGCCTGAGGCTCTTCATTTTACATTGTCACATGACAAAGGTAAAGGAGACTGTAAAATTAGGCCATGTTTACCCTTGAATGACTAATCTGTCTAAATATGAACTAAAATACTGTCATATTTCATACATTCTAAAAGTGGATGAAGAGAACCCAGTTAAATCAATGAGAAGTAAATATTACACTAGGTTATTTACTGAGAGAAATTATCTAACATTTCATATTTGTGAGTGGCACAAGTAAGTAAACCTTTGTTTATATAATACAACTAGCTGTTACTGTTACTGCATGGGTGTTGTTAAAGTATTAGAGTTATGCTTAATTCCACAGTTAATTTTCCAGTTGAGTTTATATTTTTATATATTTTCACAGAAATAGGTGATAATAATCTGCATTTGAAGTGGTCCCACCAGTGATGGCTAGCTGCCCTGGCCAAGATGCAGCAAATTAGTCCCAAGCCATGATACTGCTGCCACTAGGTTTCACAGCTACCATAAGGTTCTTATGCTTTAATGCTCTATTTTCCTTTCTCTAGACTTCTCAGTCAAACCAAAACGTTCCGTTTTGTTCTCATCTGTCCACAAAACATTTATCATCTAGCCTTCTGGCTTGTCCACATGAGTGTTAGTGTACTGCAACAAGGCACCAGTGTTATTTTTGGAGTGCAGTGGCTTTCTCCTTACAACACTGCCATGCACACAACTGTTCAGTGTTCTCCTGATGGTGAACTCATACACATTAACATTAGCCAATGTGTGAGAGGCCCACAAAAATAAATTCCTGTTATTCTGTTTGCTAATTTCTGGTGTCCTTTGTCCTCCCTTTTGCATTACAACATCTCAAACTTTTATTTAGCCCATCAAAATTATGACTGCCCTTTTACATGATTCATGTAAGGGACAGACTGCATTAGCACTCCAAATAATTATTAAAGCTTCACTATTACCCTCTAATCTACTGATGACTGAACTAAATGATAATATTTTGCTGTTTATTTCATTATGCCCAGTGCATGTATTGAGGTTCTTATGTGCATTTATAACCAGTCTCGAGAGTCATTGGATTTGAAAACTTGATTTAAGATCAAAGTTTAGTTTGATTCCTTCACCCCATCTTAACCAAAGCTGTATACTGAAAGAGTTCAGCTTTACCTCCTTTAACTCTCAGTGTAGATGAAATGTAGGTATATATTAAAAACATTTGTGCATATATATATAAAAAATAACATGCATTGGTTTTGTTTGTAAAGTTACAAACAGTTTAATGTACCCTCTAAGATATAATAAGTCCAATTACATCCAGTTGTGAATCATAAATGTTATATGTTCTGCTTTGAGCAGAACATGTCATAAAGTGCTTGTCACATTTTTCTTTTTAAATCAGATAATGAAAGACTACAGTGTTAAGTGTTTTTTTTTATTTTTATTTTTTTATTATTATTATGTTTGCTTGTTTGTAATGACCAAGTCTGGGCCCATGCCAGATTATATGCTTAAAATGTTATGGAGGAAGTATTATTGTAGAATATACATTTATATAGATAAGAATAATGTATAAATGTATATGTCACACCTGTTTTCATCTGCAAGCATCTGCCACGTCTCTGTGTCGTTACAGTATAATTCAGAAACGTGCTGTGACTGTGTATTATCATATATTACTGTGAGTTATCATTAGTGCCTTGCATGAAGAATCTTTAACATATCATGCATGTATTGTATAAGCACATAACATAACATTTAGTCTTGAAGCCTTGTTGACAAGACATTCTTATCAATGATGTAGTGGTAAACAAGGTCTGTAAGCCACCTTAAATGTATATTGCTATCTAGCTAGCTAGCAAATTAGCTGCCAAGCAAACATAACATTAGCTCCTTGCTAATGAAATCAACCTGGCCCCTGATAGCAAAGAAATGGTGTGACCACTGTAGGCCCACTGAGGGCAAAGTTGGAGGACCACTAGTGTTTTGCACAGCTTTTTTTGGGCGGACCACTGGTAATTAAACAGAATTTTAGACAAAATGCCACATTTTAGCACTTTTCCATTCACAGTCCAATTTACATTTTTTCCTTCATTGGGTTCTTTTGTTATTCTTTATAAATAAGATTAGTAAATAATTTCAATCCAGCAGTGTCAACATGTTTAGCATAATCGTTTTAGATCAGGTTTATACTCATTATTATATCTCTTATAGTTGTTGATAATATTTGTATTAGTTTGTTTTCCAGAATAAAAGTCTCTGTGAATTTAAAATCTGTTTGAGGGGATTAAAAATTTGTTATATCCTGAACACAGGGTAGTAATCTGAGTGGTCCGATGCTGGACCAGCAGTGGTCTACAGTCAGTGGTATGCTAGCCTTTTTATGCCAGTGGACCGATATATGCTCGCTGTCTGGGGCTAGACAGGTACCACACAAACATACACATGTAGCTTTCTTTACATTTGTTGAATGGAACTGGGGTGGGCTGGGGGCAGAATAAGAGATTTGACAAGGACATTTTAACTAAAGACAATGAGAAAATTAAATAAAGTCTAGAAAAATAATTGTTCTAAAAAAAGTGTGTAGACTCTTTAAAAATGATGAGTAAATAGTAATTCATGTTTTAAAGGGTATTTATTTAGTTATGTGAGTTTACCCTCTACTACATCTCTAATTCTCATGAAGGAGGAACAGGATTGGGACTGTGGTGTGATGTTGGTGCATGGAGCAGTGAGAGGCATTGCAGCAGCTTCTCTAACACTGCTGAGGAACAATGTGTATTTTATGAGGGAAGAGGAGAGAAAATGTTGTGGTGTAACTGACACTAGGGTTGAAAGATGCGGTTGACTTTTAGAAGTTACAAAGTATTTCCACTGTACATTCCTCATTACTTCAAATGTGTAGCCATGCTTTGTCTAGGTTTGTGTGTGTGTGTGTGTGTGTGTGCTCACTGGAGGATGCTGATGTGCCTTGTGGGTCTGTTGGTTTACACTTTGATGTGAGTAACTATGAGCAGATTTATTAAAGTTGAAGTCTCCTGTCTATGTCCATGTGCATTCTGTGCTATATGTGTTTATACAACAGTCGGTCTGATGTCAGTCTGCTGGTTGAGGAGCATTCTATCTGTGCTGTTATTTGTGATAACAATACAGGATTTTTTTTCATAATAACCATATATACTGCTGAGCGCTGACTGCTAAATAACAATGGTTAACAAAGCTAATCACCACTTTTCTACTTGTCTTAGCACAAACAAGTGTGTATATATACATTATGTAACCTCTATAACATAACATTTGTCCAAGCATCTACATGGAATTTAAACCTGGCTGGTGCCCCTAAGTAAATATTTCAGTCAGTGGTTCAGATGGCTGATCATATAAACAACTTTCTTTAAATTGCAAAGTTGTGGCAAAGCAACAGAACACTCAAAGCTGTGTGTTACCATGAAATCAATGCTGTGATGATCTACAACCCTCACTCTGGGCTCACTATAACACGCACTCATTTTGTGTTGCTTATTTACCTGTTGTTGCAGTAGGAGTGTAGGAGTGCAGTGTTGGAAGTGTGTAATGTTCTTTAATACTGGACCGTATACTTGTGGCATCAAGACTTTTATTCGCTTTTGCTAGATTTCCTGCTCATATAGGTCTCTGAGGTGTCCTATCTCTTCCCTGTAGTTTCAGATGCTGTTGTTTTACAGTCTTGGTTTTTAACTTTTTCCACAGTGTGACCCCTTTTGGAGTGTTTAACATTTTGCAACTCTCCCATTAACTCACCTGCAGTACTGAACGCTGCTACTGTAGGCCTAAAGCTGCAATGTCTGTTGTATGTAGGTGTATACCAGTATATTGGGGAGCAATTGCCAATATTGCACGTGTATTATTTGGGGCTGGAATACAAGAAAATAAACAGAAACTCTTGGAAGACCTCCATTCACTTAAAAACAGCAGATTTGTTTTATAAAGCAAAATTTCAGTCAAAATATTGAAGCAGCAAGACAAATGAAGGAACATGTGGGTTGTCATATCTGTCCTTATGCAGATAATTTGAAAAGAGAAACATTTACAGCAAATCATCCAGTATCTAGCAACTTTAAAAACATTAAGTGATTGATACACTCATAACTTGCTGCAGAAGTTTCTAAAATAAAGGCAATGCAGTGATACAGAATGAATTCAAAATATAGAGAGAATCAGAGGGGTCTATACACAGTTTAGTTTCACTTTGGTTTCTGTGTCTTACAGCTACAGAAACATGTAAATAGTGGGTTTATAGAGGACAAACAATTGGTTGTTGGGTTTGCGCAGAATAACTAATTATGTGCGCCATGGCATCAAACAAAACATCTATCCATCACCACTGCCACCCTAGACTCCCTTTGCTAGAATCTGTGCATAATTTCCACATAAGTGCAGTACACTACATCAGCATAGTTCTGTCTTTTGGCGTAATGATGTATGTTGTTTATATTGTATATGTTCTTAGTATGCAAATTATACATGCATTTAAATCACAGCATGTGCGAATGCTAGTTTTGTGCTAGTTTTGTAGAGTGTTACCTTTCATCGCAGTATGTGAACTTCATGTCCATGCTGTGTCGGCTGAGGAAGGTTTTGCAGTCGAGTGGTGTGTCGATGTTGGAGGGGTGAGGGATGGGTTCACACATCATCACCACACAGGTGAGGGGTGGCTCTTTAAATCCACACAGAACACGTGGTGGGCAGCTGTTATACACCTTTAGATGCCCCATACAATGCAGGACCTGAGAGGACAAACTCAAGGTTCACACAAGAAATGGCTCCTAACTTGACACAGGGGCATAGCAACTCCTTCAAAGTGGCCAAGCAAAATTTATGACAGACTGACAACAGATAAATAGGTCTTATTTAATCATACATTGCAGATAATAATAATAATAATAATAATAATAATAATAATAATAGTGCGGCACGGTGGCGCAGCAGGTAGTGTCGCAGTCACACAGCTGCAGGGACCAGGAGGTTATGGGTTCAAGTCCCGCCCTGGGTGACTGTCTGTGAGGAGTGTGGTGTTTTCTCCGTGTCTGCATGGGTTTCCTCCGGGTGCTCCAGTTTCCTCCCACAGTCCAAAAACACACGTTGGTAGGTTGATTGGCAACTCAAAAGTGTCCGTAGGTGTGAGTGTGTGTCGCCCTGTGAAGGACTGGCGCCCCCTCCAGTGTGTGTTCCTGCCTTGTGCCCAGTGATTCCAGGTAGGCTCCTGACTCACCACGACCCTGAATTGGAGAAGCGGTTACAGTGAATGAATGAATGAATTAATTAATTAATAAATAATAATGTTACGTTTTTGTAGCACCTTTCACATACCCAATATATATATATATATATATATATATATATATATATATATATATATATATATATATATATATATATATATATATATATTCATTCTTTCATTCATTATCTGTAACTGCTTATTCAGTTCAGGGTCGCGGTGGGTTCAGGGTACCTGGAATCATTGGGCACAAGGCAGGAATACACCCTGGAGGGCAACACACGCATTCACACGCACACACACACCTATGGACACTTTTTTGAGTCACCAATCCACCTACCAACGTGTGTTTTTGGACTGAGGGAGGAAACCGGAGCACCCGGAGGAAACTGTATATAGTATATATATGTGTGTATCACACCCTCATATAGTGAGCTGCAAATCTGCCTCTAGATCAAACAGAACAACAGCTCCCTGTCGAAATGCTTTAGGAACACATGAGTATTTTAAATACTTTAAAAGAGACAGAAATTGTATCTCAGTCCAGATGTCTGATTCCACAGCCACTCTCTTTTTCTTTCTGTTCAATACTCCAGGAACATTTAATTGTCTGTAATTGTGTGGGGTTTTTTTTTACTGTTACTTTTTTAGGGGAACAGGTAGAGGAGAAATGAAAATGTTATTTTTTCCTCTCTGTCACTAATGTGTGTCTTTCAATTTTTTTGTACATTTTATAACAATATAAGAAGTGAACAAAAGGGGAGTAACTGCCTTAATGTACCATTTGATTTATAAGAAACTGGATGTCAAGCGTATTAACTTTGATAATATTGAAAATCAGATAGTGCTAATGAATTGAAAATGTCAAGAAAGACACCATTTACCTTCCAGCTGGCTGATTTGAGATTAACAGTCCGCCCTCGATTTGTCACTGTGCATTTCATTCTCATGAAGAAGTCTCTCTCCGTGCTCAGCTCTTTGCCTTTCTTTCCGACCCCTGTGCAGAAAACATAACCGTACACATTTCATTACATTACATTTAAAAATTAATCATTTAAAAAAGAGACATATCACTGAAAAAATGTTTGGTATTGCTTTCTGCATGGAGCAACATACTGAGTCATTCCGTAGCCTGGGATCTGTCCAAGCTAAATAACTACTAAATGATTTTTTAAATGTTTGTTAAATGTTTAGTTTATGGCGCAACAATCTGCAGTTGCATGCAGGATGTGTAAATGTTCCAAAAGCAACAGCCAAATTCAAGTTGGGAGTGAAATCCAAATTTGAGCTTAATGTTTTAGTTTGGAAAGAACTGTAAACTTTCTTTCTGAGCACAAAGTTTGTCTTCGACCTCTTCTGCCACAGAAAAGAATATTACAGCATCAGCTCTGCTAAGAATGACATTGCTAAGAGCAGTTTAAAATGGATAAAGTCTGTGATACAAAATATTGCAGAACACTGGGCTGAAACCACAGATTGAATGAAGCTTTTTATTTTACACAAATGGACAGAGAATCCTCTCCCAAAAACAGCACAGCTATATTTCACTTTATACAGTTTTTAAGGACAGTATTACAATATGAATTTGTGTAGTAGTTGAACTCAGTGAGATTCATTGCTATGAAAGCATTATGCTTGTATATTTGTAGAATGCAAGAACGTTCATGCCACAACAATTTTCTCCAGGAAGGGCTTCCACCAGTCTGCACTTGCTATTTTTCATATTATTCATTGCTTTGAAGTTTTCATTTGTGAGATAAGAAGCATGGTGATATGGGGGATTTTAGCATGGCCTGCATGAGGGTGCACACACATCATCATCAGCAGCAGCATGGGCAGCTAGCAGGCTCCCATCTATCAACGGCTTCTGGAATAAGGGCAGCCGACTGGACGCTGTCAGGCAAAGTGCTTCAAATAGCAACACAGACATCTGAGAATACTAAAACACAGCAGAGAGAACACGTGAGGCTCAAAGAGAGCAGCAAGGGTGAAGCAAAGACGGGCAACATAGGTCAAAAAGAGGGGGCACAGGGATGAAAGAGCGGGGTCAAACAAACGGGGTGGCCTAATACGCCAAACAGCTCAGCAGGTGTCAGCTAAGATAACTGATCTAACCCCTTTGAAACTATTTATTTTCATTGCTTTCCTTCATCATACATATAGATATAAATACCATCTGCTGCCATCTTTCTAATGTACGTTTCAACTAAGTTCAGTTATTTCAAATGTTTAATATGTTTATTGCGGTGCCAGTTTATTGTAGGTACACCCATTGGTTTTCAGTTTCATATAGTTTTACACTTTTGTCATTTTAATCCAATAAACTTTTCATAACATTCAGAGAATGTTTCCTCACCGTTTGGTAGCTATCTCGTCTATTTGCATCCTGGAATAAGTCCAGTTTTTGTATGCAGCAGTAGTAAACGGGAAAGAATTCAAGTGGCTCCCTTCAAATTGTCTGTCTGTGTGACACTGTAGATGGAATCTGGAGGCTTTTGGATGGTAGAGATACACAGTACATTGAAAAGTATGAAAAGAATTGAGGATTGATCGAGTCTTGCTCCATAGGTGGGAAATACTGAATTTCCTTTGCTGTTTCAGATGTATTACTTAAGGTGAAACTGGCTCATGAATGTAAACTCATACCGGAAGTGCTACAAACCTAAACAGCTCCAGCTACAAATGAGATTCTCTGGTAATAAAACATCGTATAAAAACTTCCAGACACGTTTAACTTCAAACAAGGACCAGGTACAGTCGGCTTCTTACTCAAATATAAAATTCCACCTGGTAAAAGTTGGTAAAAGATGCTGAGCTTCTGAATGAAAACAAACCAGAGAGGGAGTTTGTTGTGCTGTGAGAACAGCAGTTCTCCTACTTGAAGTAGGTGGCGCTACACACAGGTCAAATAAGCTGCAATGTTAGTGAATTGGCTGTTAATTCCGACTTTGTGAGACTATACCCAAGGCATTTTTAGAGCTGCTCCTTCACTAGAACATCTGGTCTTGACTTAGCACTGACACTGCACAGTTTGCTTGTCAGTTGCAATGAATTCATGAAGGCTTTGAAACATTCCAAATAGCTCCACCAACTAATTTGGGCAATCCTCTACAGATATCAGAGGCCTCAGATTTATGTAGTTGCCACTGTGTCCCAGAACAGTTTTTCCTTCCTCTGTTATTAATTTGATACTAGTCAGTATCAGCTTCAGGCCCTCTGTGTCTCAGGCATGGTCTTTGTCAGCGTGATGTTGCTGCATCTTCACCATTAGCTTAAGTCCAGTTTCCACTTCTCTGTGTCTGGCAGATTAGATGTACTCATGCACAGAGCGACTATGATCTTGGAGCTCAGTCCCTGAGGCCCCTGCACTATGCAACCACTGACGTTCAAGAAGCTCTCTGGCAAACAAGTCCACCTGCACTGCTTGATTTCATGCCTGTCTTATACACTGGTTAATTAAAAACATGCATGTTTTCTGTTTTTTATTTGGCTTTGCCAGTTTCCATCAGTCATAGGTCTGTGATCTTCTCTTCTACTCATTTTAAATGCAAGGTCTGCTCCTATAATTTTTGAATTTTTAAGCTTTAGCTTTAAGTTTTTTCAGTTACACCTGACCTCTGACATTTGACCTGGCATCTGTAGCCAACAAGTAATGGAAACTGTCAACTTTCAAATACACTTGCTAACTTGTCATTCACTCTATGACTGTTATCTTTGAAAATAGACAACGATATGAACAAATGTCAGATTTCAAGACGCTGACATTATATTATATTATTGTTTAACAGTGCAAGGCACATTTGTCCATTTTATTACAAAACAGTGAGTCACAGTTTAAGAAGACTTTAGACGGGAACATACCGGTTTTTAGGCTGAGGTTCTCACGGATTTCGTCGTGGTCACAGGGATGAGTGAAGTCAAATATACTGTGTCCTGTCAGTTCGACCTAGAGGCAAAGGAGTAAACAAAAGCATCTTATAATGTCTCAGAAGGAAGCTGCTTGTCTGAGAGGACACACACCTACACATGAACAGTGAGCCATTGATACATGTCACTAACCCATATTTACTGAAAGAGGCCCAACACTAATTATAATGTTTTGACATGTGTTTCTCTCCTAACACTGAGTATGTCTGTATGGCTGTGTGTGTGTGTGTGTGTGTGTGTGTGTGGGTGGGTGCGTGTCTGCTCACCTGTGTCAGACCCATGAATTTGCTGATATTCTCAGATAAAAAGATCATGTCTCCATCTGTTGTTACCACAGAGACAAAGCCTTCCAGTGACTTCAGGTAAAGACTGTCCATCTGTCCGTCCACTTGTGTTTCAGTGATACTGCAGCCTGCAACACACACAGAAAAAAGATGTTATAGAAGTGTTAAGTGTAGTGCACGTGCGTGTGTGTGTGTTCATTCATCTTGTATTGATTCTTAAGGCCATGGCTCACAGCCAAAACAAATTAGCGCAACTTCATCCTGCTCAGCCAAAATCAGTGACCTCCACTTTGTCACTTCCCTCAAGCCTGTCCACCCACCCACCCACACCCACACCCCCACACCCACACACCCACACTTATGTAGTTGGAATTGGATATGAGGCACTACATGGCCTTGCATGACCTGAGAGTACAATTCATTGCACATTTACATTTTGAAAAGAAGTACATCTCCTTCTTTTACACATGCAGTTTGTTAATTGCTGAGTGAGTGACAGAAAGGAATGTTTATAAATAAACAGTATTATCATGTGTATGTATGAATTTCTGGAGTAAGTGGTGTGTATGCACACATACATACTGCTGTATGTCCCCAGTGACGCTTAAAACAAAAATAAGGTAATGGAATGTTTTTCTAATCTGATAACTCTTAAGTACAACTCCAGTCCCCCTAAAAAAAATTGAGTACCCATAAAAATGTACTAACATTGTTGCCCACATCCTTAGAGAAATGCAAACAATTTGTTAGGTGCGAAACGTGATGTGATGGAGTTGTGTGATCTCCACAAGGCCACGTACAGGGAGAGGGGGAGAGAGAGAGAGAGTGAATGTAGTGCTGAATCTGGCAGGGGTTCAGAGGGGAGGTGCACAAGGAGAACACAGTGCGGCTCCACACTGGGGGGTCGGAAGCATGTGATTGCTCCAGTGTGCTTCCTTCAGATAAGAGGCTTTCTCAAGGCCTACTGAGGCCTGGGGCTGGAGTTGAGCCCAGCCTAGAGACCCACAGCCCCAGAGAATTTAGTCTTTGAAGAGCTTAAGGCAAGCTAAGACCTTAACTTTCATTTTCGTAGTAAAATGAATCTGTCTGGGTTGTCTGGTTTTGGAGAAAATCCCTTTTAATGGACAGATATGGACATAAAAATAAGAAAGAATGTGCAAAAAGGCACGCCCATCTCCAACACATTCTTGATGGAGTGACAACATGAAACTCTTGGTTAAACTCTGACATTAAGTGTGGATGACAACATCTGGAACAAATTGTGCCCAAAAGGATAACACTCAGGGAAGAATTTTAAACTGCCATTAAAGCCAAATCCCCTTTCTGAAACTGCTAAACAAAGAAGAAGCAGAAAAGCTCATACTACATCACTGCCATTCAGCCATAGATTTTGAACTCTGACCCTGGCCTGGTCCCAGGAAGTAGATTTCTAAACTCATGCAGCTCTTCTATCAGAAACATGACAGTTCAGAGAAAAGTGCTCACATGGCCAGATTACTGTACACACATGGCTTAAGCACGAGGCACAACCCAACACTTTATTCGAGTTGTTACTCTTAGATTAACGGTTATATAATAGTAAATAAAAGAAATTACTTTTAGAAAAGTCCATTAAACCCAATATTCTGACATCTGGTACACTCTGCATTTACTGGAAAACACTACTATGAGTGGTTTACTAAAGATAACTTTACAGTCTTCAAACAATTAGTAAGGCTCTAGGAAGTGTTAATCAATGAATATGTATTTTAAAATGCTACAGGTGTTCAGAAAGATAATCAGAGGTATAAAAAAATGTTTAAATGACAACAAGAACGAAGTTATATTAAATTTAGTATCCAGAATTATCCATTATTTAGAAGGCATAAAATGGCAGAAAATTAATGTACAGAAAAAATGATTTATATTATAATAAATGAATTAATTTATCCACAGTATTATAGAAACATAAAAAACTCTAAATAACTGTTATATTTTAACAGCAACAATAATAATATTAAAAATAACAATTAATAATTGTCCTACTCTTTATTTGGAATGTTTAATGAATTAATTATTTTGCATATTAGTACATATTACATATTTAAAAAAAAAATAACAAGTATTTCAGTTTTGTTGAATTTTCATATGCAGTATACAGAATTTGCAACCAATAAAATTATGATATTAATTTGTTGCAAACATTGATTACATATTACTTCACATTATATTCAAGCTTTTGAATTTAATGCTGATACCATAAAAAATAATTTTATTTGTTCATTTATTTTCTGTAACACTTATCCAGTTCAGGGTTACGCTGGGTTTGGATCCTACCCGGAATCACTGAGCGCAAGTCAGGAACACACCCTGGAGGGGGCACCAGTCCTTCACAGGGTGACACACACACACACACACACACTCACACCGATGGACACTTTTGAGTCGCCAATCCACCTACCAACATGTGTTTTAGTACCGTGGGAGGAAACAGGCACCTGCAGGAAACCCACGCGGACATGGGGAGAACAAACTAAACTCCTCACAGAAAATCACCTGGAGCGAGGCTCAAACCCAAAACCCCAGAACCCTGGAGCTGTGTGACAGTGATACTATCGGTTAAGCCATTTTATTATTATTATTATTATTATTATTACACTTGTGTAAAATGTTTCCTGGGGGCTGACTGACACCTCTGCCTGGTTTATGGTGAAAGAGCATAATGTGGCTGTTTGATGCCTGGCAAATTCCCCAAGTGTCCAATCGGAGTAGATTTCACATTCACATATGCTGACTCACCTGAGGAAACAGTTACTAAAGGTGTGTGACGTATCACTTTAATTCCCCTTTGTGACTCACCTCTATACATCAGTGTCTTTGTGCGTGTGTGTGTGTCTTGTATTTATGTAACAGTTGCTTCCCCAGTACCCTCACAGAGGGCAGGAGTGTATGGGGAGGCGGTGTTTTGTGTGTATATGTGTATTTGCGTGTGTGTGTGTGTGGCGCCACTGCAGGCCCGTGTTTTGGCTGCCATGAAAACTGTCAGCGCCAGCTTCTGAGAAAGCACCAATCACGCTCCCATCTGCCTCTTCCAGCCCAGCACATAGCATCTGATAATGCTATCTGATGTACCATCTCCTAACCACAGAGTTGCCTTCCTCCACCCAAATCACCCTCACATCAGCCCTCTCCTAGTTCTGCTCATACCTGTATGTTTGCCTTTAGTTTCTGCAGTTCACTGTAACCAAGCTAGTCACTTTTTTTGTTAAAAACACTGGGATTATCTAAGAAAAACACAGCAGAAGATAAACAAATAAATTAAAAGACAATTTTGCTCCCACCTCACTGTAGTATCTGACTAAACATAGGATGGAATGCAAGAGCTGTGAAGCTGTTCCTTTGTCTGGCTTCCGGAGATTCTAATTTTATAATCAAGACGTGCAAGCAATACACACACACACACACACACACACACACACACACACACACACACCCATATATATACACAAGAACATCCTATACCCTATGCGCTACTTTCCAAGAAACTTCCAGAAGTTCTGCACTGGTTGTCTGCCTCAGAAAAAAAAAGATACCCATTGTTGTTGTCAGGCAAGTCACCTTGCCTTGTATCTTTTTATTGCTTTGTTGTATTCGACATAACTGAAAAGTTCCAGCACAATTTTTACACTGTGTGAAAATGCCCTGATGACGAGACCAATATAAAAGTTATATAAAGACCAATATTTAAAATTAAGAATTTTTAGCACTTTGGAGATTTTGTTCATACGGTTTGATCGGTTATATTATCAGACAGAATCTCATATTCGAAATGGTAACATAATTTCATATTGCATTTTTATTATTCCAAGTAATATTTATAAAATGCTTTTATTTATATTTAAGTACATGTACTTATGTAATTATTGACATGTATTTTAAGTATTGAATAATGTTTAAGTATGTTAGTGAGAAAAGTAATCTACTTAATACTCAGTTACATTGTAGTTTTTTTTTATTTTTAATTTTTTTTTCAATTTTATTGGGGTGCTGCTTTGTGCCTGGTTACACTAACCTTAGAGCTTTAACAATTTAATTTTTATATTTTGGCTCCTCTGTGGACAGACACTGGGTGTACAAAGATGTTGTTTAGTGAAGGTATCTTAACCACAATTATACTTAAATATGACTTTATGCTACTCTACTCACATGTATGCATAAAGGCTGTGATTGGACGGCATTGATACAATTCACATTTTAGGTGAAGCAAATACATCCAAACACTTGCAAACATCTCATCAAGTGCCTTTCTTATTACTGGCTTTTATTGCACTGTCTTATTCATTAAACTGCTAGCTCATATTCATAATAAACCAAACAAACCCAGACATGCTTGCAGCAAAGGCTAAAGCAGGCCCAATAACCACTAACCTAATCATTGCTTTGCATAAAACCAGGTCCTTAGTCCTATAATGCATCTGCAACATTAACACAGCCTGACAGCAAAAACAAACAAACAAACAAAAAAAAAAACAATAAAAAACAAAACCTAAGCCATTTCCTCATAACAGTCAGTGAGGGTGAAAAGATAAGAAATCCTGCTCTTATTGTTGTATGTATAATGTTATTTTTAAATTGCAGCAGGACATGTAGGATTTATCTCTCATGTTACTGTGTCACTAGATCAAGGCACTAGTTGGCAGAGTTTCATGATTGTTATGTCCTCAGTGGTATGTCCTCAGTAAAACGTCTCTGCCTTTATTGAAGGAATTCCTTAAAATACATATGCATGCCATTGCTCCCATAAACCAATTCCTCATTCCTCACCACTAATAGTTTCATAGTAGTTATTTAATCAATCAACTTCAATCAATACACCTGTTGTTTTTAAGAAATTCATGTGACATTACATAATGTTATAAGATGTGCACTGCCACGGGTGTGTAATAACATTTCATCCTACAAAGAAAAGTGTACTAAAGTTTGAGTCCCTGCTCATGTACACTCACCATACTATAACAATAAAATACATGTTTTCAGTGTTGAAAATATAATATAAATGGTACTTGAGTAATTATATTGTGTTATTGTATATATGTAATACTTGGAACTAGAGCTGGAAAATATGGACAAAATGTATATCACAATATATGCCTTAATTTCAGTCAATAAGACATAATTTTGATATCAATATGAACAATAAAAAAGCCACAGATAATCTGCCAAGAATTGAAAGCAACATGACATCACCATGAAACAACAACCTTGTGGCTTTGTCAATATTAGTATTTTAAACTAATATTATATCTAAATTAACTTTAAAATTTAGAATTAACTGATGGCAGCACACTGTAATGAACGTCAGTCATTGACAGATGCTGTAAATAATGTAAATTGAAATATTGAAAATGTGCATAAAAATCTTATCATTGTTATTGAACCATTTAATACTGTGATATATATTGATATTGAATTATTGTCCTGCCCTAGTCGGCAGATTTGTAATTTACTAAAGAAGGGAAGTATTTCCATAAAAAAAAAATAAAAAAAAAATACAGTCTTACATTTTCATGAAAAATGTCAAAGTACTTGTTACAAATCTCAAAAGACAGAGCTGTGTTTTATTTCATCTTTCCTGTAGGTTTAATTATTTTTTAATATTTAATCTACCACCAAATGTCTATCATTCTAACCTGAAACAAACCCACATCTATTTTTTTTATATTTATTTGCTTCTTGCACAGAGAAGTATTGGATGCTTCACCACACCAACAACCGCACCACAGACAGATGATGAGCAGCAGCAGATTGTAAGAGTTAATACTGTACAATGTTCATGATGACAATCCATACATTCACTACAGCATAAAACCAATGTCTGCTTTGACTTGGACTATCTTTGGGATGATCTGGAGTTGTATGGGAGTCCAGAACTAATCATACAAAATCAGTACCTGACCTAACTAATGCTCCAGTGTCTGCATTCTCACATCAAATTATCACATCAATTTCCTAGCATCTTCCAATATTCAGTGAAAAAAAGATTTGCAAGAAGAGTACAGGCTGTTACTGCAGCAAAAAGAGAACAAGCTATTATTATTATTATTTCTATTCTTTAGGATGGATAAGCAAGTGTCCACAAACTATTAATTAGCATTCTTAGCACTTTTTACTACCCATCTGTGGCATACATGTAAATTAATATGTGCTTGGGTGTGTTTGTGAGTATATACAATCAATATTAATAAGAATATTATTGATGACACCCAATATAACCACAATAAAATACTTTTTGCATGTTTGTGTTTAAGTGAATGACGTTCTTACTTGAAGTGAGGATTTTGCGTGTGCGGAGGAAGCTGATTGCTAGCCTCATGATGGAGGCTTTGTCCAGGTGGGAGCTAACGCTGTGTGGCAGAGGCAGCTGGTGTGCCAGTTCATAAAACACCTCGGTTTCTTTACTGCGTCTACAGCGAGCAGCATCTCGAGACTTCTCCTTCCGCCGTTCTGAGGTGCTCCTAAACACAGGACATAGAGGAAAGTGAGACCAATACTCATTTACACATGATTACACATAACAAAGAAAGATGCCTATAAATTAACTTCAGATACATGCATGGGCACAGTATAATGATTTTTAAAAGTAATACTTGCATGTCTATAAACCACTTACGTCAATATTTGCAAGGTGATGTCATGAAGATTTTTTGGCATAAGAATCCTTAAAGTGGCAGATATTTGCTCCATTCATAACACAAGCATATAATTAACCCTCAAGTTCAGTGACAATAGATGTGTTATAGGCCATGAAATCCCTGTATAATCATGTAACCTTGTTGAATCATTCAAATAAGTAAGCAGACACCATGTCACACAACATATGACATTTATAATAATTTTAGTAACATGCATTATTCATAGTAAGTAATCATACTGACGTTTTTGACAAGTTACAGATGTAAGATTTAAGGCATCTGTTTTTTTTATATTCACTGGAGATCAAATTGAAATATATATTATATAAATAAACCAATAAACATCTAGAGTTCTAAAGGTGAAGATTACTATCCAGAATGTGCTTTGCCTTTTCTTTTTTTTTCTTTTTTTTTAAGAATTAAGGTGAAGATGACAGTTGGGTATGGAAGACGCCAATTGACGAAACCAAGCCTTAAGGTGTACAACAGTACAGGGTCTTCATTGTTGCATTTTGCCACACACTCTCTGTTGGGAACTACAAGTAGGTCAGTCCAGCACCTGCACATTCTTCTTTTATAGCTGTGCTTTTGTACTGCATAAAGAATATGTTTTTCCATTTTTATGCTGAAATATTTATGAGCATCCCACATAAACGTAAGTTACTTTTCACAAAATCCCATACCATGAGAGACCTTGATTTTTGGAATTGTAGCCAGTTGTTTTTCTTTGAAAACAATTTGTTTGACAAATATTGATTTGTCTGATTGACAGTACACGGTTGCACTGTGCTATGGTCCATCCCAGATGCCCCAGAGCCCAGACAAATCAACAGCACTTATGAACATGGTCAACAAAAGGCTTCCATTGTTGCGCAGTAAGAATTGAACTTCCATTTCTGAATGTGTTGTAGAGTTTGACAAGTGACCAGAAACAACATGAAGTGTGTTGTGCTTGTAATGTCAGAGTAATTTATGAAAATATATCTTTCATTCTGTATATGCATACTCCATGCCTTTCCAACTTTATCATATTAGGTTGTGAAGGAGTTTAAGGCTATAGTGCCATTATTATTATAACAGACATAAGGCAAAGTTTCAGTGAGCCCAAATCTGAACCCATTTCCTTAGTCGCATGCATTTCCTTTCTGCAAGCAGGTCAGTGCCCAGAGTTTGACACTTCTGGTGAACACCAAGATCCCTCCCCTGCATGAATACGCACACGCACACACAAAATCACAGAGATAAGGCAGCACAGACAAAACTGCCTTTCGTATCCTTTCTCGTCAGATATACATTACAAAACACGTGAAGACTCTTTCATATTCACAAATACTGTGTCTTACTCAGGCACCTGAAAGGCTGCTCTTAATCAGACAGTGTTTGTTTATTTGATTTTAGAACATAACGACCTCTTTGAGCATCTGATAGCCAGATGGCAGGATAATCGCTCCTATTTCACATTCAGCTCAGATACTCTCTCAGAGGCAAGCCCAAAAACCAAGCCAGAGGAGAGTGAGCCAGTGTCCTGCAGGTGGTGAACACATACAAACACACACACAGAAGTCCAGATATATACACCAGTAAATTTGGAACCAATACATTTGTCTCAAACATCTATACTGCCATCCAATAGGATTTCATTCCTTGTGAACAAATATGAATTTCAGCTTCAATTGTTGTGGCATTACAGTAAACATGAGTCATTATGACACTGCAGATTTTTTTGTGCTTCAGCAGGAAGTCACCCATTAGGGTCCACCTCAGTATTAGGCTCAATCTGGAACAGAACCAAAGCAAAAGAGGGCCATCCTGATATGTGAATGCTTCCAGCGTGACCTGGGTCAGACGCTTATGGGAATAATCTCTTAGACATCCTGAGTTTAATAAACACAAATAAACACAGCTTCACCACAATTTAGGATGCTTCCGTCCCTCACAGCAAGAAACTAATGATTAGTACAGGAATGCATCGCTTATTACTTACGCCGCTTATTCTCAGCCTTGTCGCAATCACTATTAGTTCTCAAGTCCACTAAAGATATTTTGTGCATGGCAATAAATATTATTATTAGAACACTTACAACAAGAACAATGTAACCTGTATCCAATTTTTATTATTTATTTATTTTTTTGTACAGGCACACTATCTGCCAGGAGTACTGAGCATATTCAGCCAGAGCAGAGCAGTAGTAAGTTTGAAAATACATTTTCATCTATGGTGAACATATTAAAGAGGTTATTAGCTGAGAATACAGATTAAGTTGCCTTGTTTGCCACCCTGAAACACTGGCTGCAAGGCAGGAACACACCTGGATTATGGCACCCATCAACACAGCCCCACCCTCAGTCACTCACACTCACGCCTATAGACAAATCCACACAGCCTATCCACCTAACAACATTTGTTTTTGGACTGAGTAAAGAACCCTAAGCAGATGCATGGAAAACACATAAAACTCACAATGACCCAGGGCAAGGATCACACCCAGGATCTGGGGTTGTGTGGCAGCAACAGTTGCAGCACCACTGTGCCATACATAAAACAATCATTATGTGTGTGTGTGTGTGTGTGTGTGAAAAATATAATGTATACTGATAAGTACAGAAATAAAAATCTTCAGAAAAGTGTTGGTTATACGCAAGCAATGAGGAGAAGGATTGAATTGAAGCGTTGGAGCAACATAAAGAAAAAAAAAATCTCAGTATTTTCCTTAAGGCACAAAGAGGGCATGTGATTTGCCAGGAGCTGTGGTTTGTGGTCAGTTGTTTGGGTGTAATGCATGGCAGGCACTGGGTGATGCCTCTTAATGCCATGTTACTATGGCACGCCACAACATTTTATAACAACCACACACATATACATACACACAAATAAAGTGCATACGCAAAGCCTGGGAGCGAACACACACACACACTCACAAAGAAGTGAAACCAGAGTTTTCACTCTCAGAAGCTACTTAACAAAACAATCACCTGTTGCCAAGAAGCACCCACAGGTTGACCTCCATTTGCACCCATCTTAATGCAAAAACAGCCGCCAAAAACACTTAACTCCTTTTAGCTTAACTCAGAATAAAGGATCGTGTTTGCTTTTAGCAAAGCAGCAGGCCTGTGCGTGTGAACACAGCATGGTTCAGGTTACATATCAAACAACCTGGGAAGAAGTTCACATAAAGCAGTTCATGCAGGATTAATGGCACCCTCGCCTCCAATGAGGAAAGAAAAGAAAATGTGGTGACATCTCTTTTTTTTTTGCCATCCAGAAGCTGACCGCCAGATCATGAGGGGTGGGCGATGAAGTTGGTCCACTGCCAGATCACGAGCATAGCTATTCAATTTAATCCCCACAATAGAGTCCCTGATTGGCCTACATTAACAGAAACAACACTCGCCTTCCTCTTGTCCTATTTACAAGCAAATTAATAGGTGCTGATCTGGTTTCCAAGGTGACAGCCTGTGTCGTCACCATGTGAAAGAGGTGTTCTAAAAGAAGCCCTCACCTCCATTCTCTTTTCTGCCAAAAAGCCTGCAGGAGAAGAAGGAACAGGCCCCACGCAAAGCAAATTGGAGCTCAGTGAAAAAACAACTCATTGAGAAAGAGTAGTAGTAAATTTGTTTTATTTGTCAACAAACTTTAAGGTCAACTTTTTAGCATAACACTATATACACGGTAGTGATTTTTGGTTGTTTTGTTTTGTTTTTTGGTGTAACATGACTAATGCCCCAGTGACAACTCTGGAATTTCTTTGATCCCTTAAGAAAAAGAAAAAAACCCCAAGGTCAGTTGACTCAGCTAGTAATAAACGGCAGAGGCTGAGTTTCCCCTGGAGAACTGAGCATCACTGGGACTTCACCAGATATCCTCTGTAAAATCCTTCAGAAAACATGCTTTCCACAAATAACTTCCTCCGTTTTCGTCTTTTTCCTTTTCCCCTACTATATTAATACATTTTCTTTCCTTATGTTTGGTGGTTGAGTTAATGACAAGAAGCACCATTGTTTGAACTTGAAACCAAACAATCAATATGCATTTTGTTCTGCATCCTTTGCAGGGTCAGAAAGGAGTGTCTGGTTTCTTTTATGTCTGAAAAAAACAAAGGCCACCGTGAAACTGAGAGATATGAAATGAGTTTGTGAATTACAGAATGGAAACTGACTACTCAGTAAATAAAAAACAAAACAACAAAAAAGTAAGTCCTTAGCAGCTTCCAGCCCTTTCTGAAAAACTTAACAGTTCTCTGTAGAGAAACATTTTTAGCAAGCTGGTGTTCCTACTGAAAATGCCCTTATCCTTTTTCCTTTAGGTGGTGAATAACTAACAGCATACACCTTAATTGTTTCCATTGTTTTGGGAAAACATCGTACACATCCTCTCTTCCCTCATGAAAACATCTTTACTATTTGGTTAGGACTGGAAATTCTGTCTTTCCACACTGGATAAGCCCTTACTAGTCTATTCCTTACTGATGCTAACGCCCCTAGCACCTGGTTCTCTCAGTTCTGCCTAGTGAAAAAGAACCTAGCAGCCAGTTCTTCTTATTTCAGTGTCTTTGGTAGCCTGTACTGACTACAGAAAAATCCTTAATGAAAAGTCCTCCTTGATTTTTTTTGAGCAGTGGAAAGGTGCCTTTACTACACCTAACACTCCTTCAGGTCAAGTCTACTCCTTTCTGGGCACTGAAAGAAGCTTGCGGTATTTCTACTTTTGCGTTTGCTGGACAATCTGCCCTATTGTCCAAGTGTAGTCCCAGGGGAGGCAGCAGGATATGAAACAATGGAAGTTCAGCAGCACAAGCGTAGGGAATCAAACCTGTGATGCACTCCCTGAACCCGCTCCTGCAGACGCGGATGTCTACAAGGTCTTTGAAGGCCGTTGACAAGACCACAGTCCAATCAACAAACTAGGAGGAAACTGAACCACTACTTGTGGTACTGCAGTTGTGGTGTCATAGCAGTTGTGGTGTCAGCATGAATGTCTATCACAAACCTGTTACCACAAGCAACCATTCAAACACCAAGTCTGTCCTGACCACTTTAAACCAATATGTCAGGCTGCTAACCATTTCAAAAATAGAACAAGACTCTAAGTAAACAAATCAGTTTTAATAGCTTCTTCGTATATTCAACTTTTTTAATATATGTATTATTTGTGCTGCATGGGCCTTAGAACTAAGTCTTTCAGTTTTTTTTGCAGTGTAGATCTGGTCTCTTTAGAAGTCAAGCAGGAAAGGAGACATTAGTAGAAGCTCAGTAAAGGTCTCAATCACATTTCATTCACCCATAAACAACAGCGGAGAAAACATTTTGCAATAAGACAAGCTCTTTTCTATACTATTTAAAGCAACAATAGAGGTTAAAGAAGGGCCTTATGTCTAGCCATGGGGCCAGTAGTGAGTCAGTAATGTGTAGAATGTGTGATGGGTTAGAATCACTAGAGGCCTCATGATACAATATAATCACAATCTATGAGACGATATGCAATATTTTCAATAAGACATGCTGTTATATACACAAGAGCTAATGCAATGTAACTGGCTGTTAGTGTTCTCATTCTAGCATGTTCAACTTCCATGTTCTAGCATGTTGTAGCAATTAAAACATATATAGGATATTTGTGAATGGACTGCTTTTAAAATAATTGGAACACAGAGATATGAATTTATACACACATAGGGAGTAGCCCATTTCCTTTTTTTAGTTTAACTTGCACCTTTAAAGGATGAATAGTTACATTCTAAGTCAGCACACATACATAATGACCAACAGAAATACTACTATTCATTCCAAAGCCACATGCTCAAGATTAAAAATCTTGCTAATATCTCATTATTTCCAGTCATGCAATGATTGACAGGATTGACCACCAAGAAAGGTGCCATTAAAAACCCAAAGTTCTGTCACTTGACCAACACTTAAAAAAAACGTTACCATAAAGGGTCCTTTGAGCAACTCCATACATGAATTACTCCTGGTTCCCTAAAGAAAACCAGCAAAGAGAGGTGTGTGTGTGTGTGTGTGTGTGTGTGTGTATAAAAGACTTTTCCTAAAACTTTTACATTATGTGCAGGGTGATCAACTAAAACACTTCACCCATTTAATAAAAAGAATATGTCTGTAAAGCTTCTAGTAATTGGTATAGAATTTGTACAATATAGAAGATTAAAGATATTTATATATCATTTGCATGCTGCAGCAGCTGCATGGAAGACTGTACGAGAAGTCGAATAAATGTAATAATAAAAGCTTTGTTAGTGAAATATTAAATTAAATACAAACCATATTTCCAGGAAAATTGGTAAAATGCATTTTTTAAAAATGCAATAAATAAAAGAATCTGATTTGGTAACTCAACTTTTTTTTGTGTGTGTATATATTTACATAATAACATTCAGATGCACAGTGAAAACACTGGAAAGCTTTCCTTTGTATTTTGTAATTACAAATAGCTTCGAGAGAAACAACACAAATTCTGATGATTGTATTTTAGTGTCCCAACATTTCTGTAAATAGGGCTTGTAAAAAGAAAAAAGCATCACTCAATTTCCAAAAATGTTCCCATTGTTTTCTGTAAGGGTCCAAATATGATTCATTCATGGCATTTTACAAACTATGTCCACCACTTAAGAATTAAAAAATGCAAAAGAGAATGTTGTTATTTGATGGGCCCATGAGAAGTCGACACTGTTCATCAACAAATCCACAGAGTCCACTTGGCACAGATTTTACAGATCTAATGCCCTTTCTGACGCAATCCTCCCCTTCTACCAAGGCTTGGGACAGGCACTAGGAAGACATGGATATGGGGAGAACACAACAAACTAATCCCTGGGGGCTGTGCAGCAGCAACATCGGCGTCACACCACCATGCTTATCAAATAGGAGATTCAATAAAAATACTAAATATTTTGTACAAAAACATTTTCCCTCTGCACTTAACCCATTAGTGGCAGTGAAAACACACACACACACACACACACACACACACAATTAACAAACACACACACACAGTGGTGGACAGCTATCCCTTGCAGCTGGGAAGTTGTCGTGAGAGGAGACAGCAATGTCACCCCAAAGTTTTCCTGACATTCTTGGAGTTTGAAGTGCTGTTTCAAGCCTTCTCCAACTAATTAAGCCGTGACTGGTGGCTGTTATACTGCAGAACATATTTTTTTGCTTGTTTTGGAAGGAAAGTTATCAAAATAATTTAAATCTAATATATCTATATCTCTCAGGACTCATATGATTAGTGAGATAATAAGGGATCACCAAAGTGCAATACTTAGTTCACAGCTTGACCAATGATAATGATATTGCTCAAATTCAATTCAGTCCAACAACCTTTACCCTGGGTTCCATTATCAGCAGATGTCTGTTCACAGAGTAGCTTTACTGAATGATATCTTCATAGTCGGAAAAAATTGGTCTCTCTAAAATAGCAAGAAATAAAAAAAAAACTAAAACCTCTTCCAACTTCAGACAATGAATAATACAGCAAATAGTCCAGATGCTGTGTGGAGTTTGGTGTGTTCTCCCTGTGTCTGCGTGGGATTCCTCCGGGTGACTGTCTGTGAGGAGTGTGGTGTGTTCTCCCTGTGTCTGCGTGGGTTTCCTCCGGGTGACTGTCTGTGAGGAGTGTGGTGTGTTCTCCCTGTGTCTGGGTGGGTTTCCTCCAGGTGCTGCAGCCTCCTCCCACAGTCCAAAAACATGCATTGGTAGGTGGACTGGTTATTCAAATGTTTCCATATGTGTGAGTGTTTGACTGACAGGGTGAGTGTGTGATGGCCTTTGATGTACTGACACTCATTAAAAGATGTGTCCCTGCCTTGTGTTCTATGATCCTGGGTAGGCTACAGATCCACTGTGACCATGCTAAGGATAAATCTGTTAAAAAAGATGAATGAATGAATTATCCAGATGACTGGAATGTGTCACAACTCTAGTAGAACTCTGATGATTTTATTCTGACACTGGAAATTTGTCGGCAACTGTGAAATCGCACATGCCAGGCTTATGTTAAGTAGTTTCTATGGATCTGTTCATCCAGAATTGTTTACACAACATGGGTAACATCTGGCATTTTCAAAACACAACAAAAATGATTTTTTCAAACAGTAAAGTACCAATACAAGTTAGAGTTTGAAATATGTGTTTAAATCCATCCACAGTAAGTCAGATTTCTCTGGGGTATTATTCCTAAATTTGAAATTTGAAGCTAAAGTTGAGCTTGCTTGTTCTCACCACTCCAATTTTTCATGCTTTCACCTTATTTTGGGGATCTAGAGCGCCTACCAAAACCCACAAACTGTGTAATAAAACAACCCAGTCATTTCTTTTATCATCTGCCTAAGTCTGAAAACAGGATAAAATGAGTCATTGTTATGTGCTGCATTATATGTAGATACCAGGCACATCAGAGTTGTTCCATCCTCCTCAACAGAGCCTCTCCAATGACAGCTCTAGACCCATATTCATGTGAGAGTGCAAAGAGGAGATTAAACAGTGCAAAACAAATGCAACACAAGCATAGAAATATGTGTACTTATTAAACTTGGTAAGAATGAGAACACAAAAAAGACAACCAAGCAGAAATGACTAACAGCCTGAGTTTATGCTTCTCGCTTCTCACTCCTGGGTGCCTCGTGCTTGCAGCAAACAGAGGCTCATTCAAAATAGGAGTTTATACCGGTCATTTTGAACAGGGATGTTTAGACAGGGGGAGAATGGTGTTGTGTTAATTTATCCTTGTGGTGTTTTGACCAAAGCATGTCACAGAGGTTTTATTAAGACCCAAGAGAACTGACCCCTTTAAACAAACAAACAAACAAAAAACAGGCTTTATTAAAGCTACACTACTATTAAAGCCACAAACCCACAACTGCTCCCCAGGTGCCGGCGATGGCTGCCCGCTGCTCTGGGTGTGTGTTCACAGCCTTTAGTGCACTAGTGTGTGTGTGTGTGTGTGTGTGTGTGTTTACTACCACAGATGGGTTAAATGTGGAAGACACATTTCGTTGTAGGTTGTACAATGACAAATAATTGCACATTTAAAATGTGCACACTGCACACACTGAAAGTGCAGCACGATCATAATTACACTCATCATTACACTTTTGTTTCAGAGAACAGAGAACACATGAGCACCCCCTAACGGTCAGTGGCAAGACATGTGCTACTGCATCCAAACTATCACTGGAACACATCAGTTGTCTCTGTAACAGAGCACAAGATGTCAAAAAGATGAAACTGGGAGCCTTTTTCTATAGAGCAATTGTTCAACCTTATTGCTATCACCTCATAATCCATCATTCAAACACTGAGAGGCGCAACCATACAAAATTATCTCATGTGAACTTTTATAGAGCTGTGTTACAGTTTACACGTGTTATAATCTTGTCCGTGCTACACGTTTGCCATGCTGATTGTTAAATTGTAACCTGAGCGTAACTAAGTGTCTGTCAGGTCAGGCGCAGTGACATGACACTATTATCTTCAGTTACATAGTCATCAAGCACAAGTCCTTCTGGCCCATTTTTAGACTCTTAGGTTTAAGTTCACTGCCAGTAGAGCCATTTGTAGGAATTCAAGTTATTTAGCAAGCGAGCGAAAGATATCAACATGTCATGGCGAAATGCGAGCTATGTTACTTTGGCGAATGAGATACGGGTCTTTAGATGGCATGTCATTTACGCTGAAGATGGAAAACCCCTAAAATATGCACGCCACTATGTGCTTCAATAACGTTAGCTGACCTCTAACCTGGTGAATGAGTTTGAACACCGTTTAACAGGTGGAGAGAACAGGTGGCTCAGCAGCTTTGCATGCATGGGACCAGTGGAATACATTTGCATGTACGAGCAAGAACTGAAAATATTGACAAACACAAACTGACTAAGCAGTCCTGGCATATTCAAGCACACAGAAACAGGAACACAGCCTCATGACTGTGTAGGGGGTCATTTTCTCTGCATGAAGCCGACTAAATTAAACCCTCGTGTCCCCTCGGCCATGGTAGTCCCATGCTGGCTGGAGTGCTCCTGGAACTCTTAGCTGACCTTCAGCATGCACAACATCAGCAGACTGCCTCTGACCACACTGTGATTTTAGCAGCTGAAGTTCTAAACTAAAATACAGATCACTAGCAACTGACTTTAAATTAAAATAAAACTACTATATTTTAAGATATTTAGAATATTATTTTTGAGACATTCTTTCAGTTCTTATAAAATATCTGCAGTTATTTCCACACTTCCAAAGGTTTCAGGTTTCATATCACAGTCCAAGTCATCTACAGTACATTAAAGTCCTATTCTGAGAACACTAGCAATTGTTTTTTTTTCTTGTAACTATTTTGTCTCTATTCTATTCTCAGTAATGGCTCTTTCTTTTTTTCTCTCTCTGATTTGAATCTTGTGAAGGCTTTCACTTTGAATTGAGTGAAAGCCTGATATTCTCCTGCCCCTCAAGATGAAAGTAAATCTTCCTTCTGTTAATGGATTATCTTACATTTCATCTCCTCAGAAATTATTCTTTAGCTGTAATGGAAGAATTTATTGAAATTAAAATATAAAGTTGCCTCTCACTTGCATAGTACATTGATGTATATTTTACGGGGTATATTAACTGAGGTGATTAATGAGTGAAAATGTATTGTACACATATAATTTGTATGGATGTATGTATTAAGTAATTTTCAGACCTCCTGCATTGTATAAAGTTTGTGAATGTTTCTTAATTTTGAAATTAACATACGCCTAACAAAGGTTCTCCTGTATAACTACAATGGGTGTATTAAAGAAAAGACTTGTAAAAACAACTTAAAAAAAAAAAAAAAAAGAATACTCTTCCACTTGCCAAGCGATGATGTAAACAGTCGGATTACCTTCGGTATCAAGGCTATCATCAGAGAATTATTTACCCCATTTAGGCTGTTTCAACTGACACTCCTTTCAATAGCCTACTGTCAGAGGAGAAAAAAAGAACACTAGGGCAACTTTAGACTTGTTCAGTAATCCTTCATGGTCAACATCACTAATACACATCAGCACTTCTCTCACTAGCATTAAGTGTGTCATGAAACCTTCACCTGAACCATGTCTTATGAAACCAAACCAGACCTGGGAACACAGTATTTTCAGCCCCATGCAATTTACTAATGGCGCAGAACCAGAGAAAAGGTTGCTTTCGAATGGCCCATACAGAATGCCTACTGCACATACCATTCCATACTTTCCAGGAGCAATTATTATGATTTCTGTCCACTATTCACTACTTACAATGAAAGCAATGGAAAAAAGCACTGCAGATGAAAACTCATTAATAATCCTTAGTAACAGTGTTTTTTTTTTCAGTGTGGATTTGTAACATGAACTGTGGTGGTCTGCTCATGTAAGTGCATGTGAGAATATCTAAACATACTGCACAGACATTCAAGGCCACATCCATGTCACAGAAACATATTCCAAACCATTACAAAAGACACAAATGGAGAAAGACACAAAATGGAGAAATTCCGATGGTAAATCTAAAACATGACACTTACTGGCACTATTTACACAGGTACTATAGTTATATGGATAAAACTGGTGCATATCCCACTCAGCATTGTACAAATAATGCCCCAAAAACTTGGGAAATAAATAAAAAGAAATAGTTGCTCTCCTATTAAAAACATGTATCTTCATTTTTGATTATTTTTAATTCACTATTTCAGTTGAACACAGCAGTTGTTTTAACACACCGTGTTAAAATTCAATGATGAATCGATAAATGGAAATGCTCCAAAATTACTTGGAATTTAATCTTTTCCAAATAGGTTTTTTTGCTTCCTGTAACTGTTTTGGGAGATGAATGACTTTCATTGGAAATACAGGGATTAAATCATTTCAACCAAAGGATTCCCACTCCTTTCCTTCCAAAGCCACTCCTCTAAAACACAGAAACACCACACTTCACCTTCATCATCATCATCATCATCTACCAACCTCATGTTTCATTCATTCATTAATTCAGTGATTATTTTGCGGATAATCTGGTAGTGTGAGAGTGACAATGAGTCCATCTTAAACCTTGAAATTAAGCTCATGAGTTAACTGGGACTCAAATATTTTCAAACATGTTTGATTTTTATGATTGAAAACATGAGCGACTCCTCCAGTGTAAGACAAACTGTGAAACAATTATTGAGTGAGAGTGTGTCAGCCAATAGCAAGCTTGTTAATAATAGCATGGGTATATACTCTTTTGTTTAATATTATAGTCCAGCAGACAAGCGCAATATGTGCTGCCATTATGGAAAATGGTACATACTTCCAGATCTTGGTGCAAAATTTATAAAGAATCTCTGTATATCCAAAAATGTAACAAAAACTGTTTTTATGAATGTTAATCTATAAGCAACCATCTCAGGAGGAGTAACCTGAGGTTGTGGACAAGATATTACTGCTTCTCTCTGGGTCAAATTACAGGCCTGCAACCATGAAGACTTTCCTTCTTCTGAGTGAATATTGCAAATAAAAACAAAAACAAAAACAGAGAAATAAAAGAACCAATAGAAATGGACAGATTCTCAATTAACAGAACAGGCGCTGTTTAGACAAAAAGAGTAAGGTGATGTATTGTTTGTTCCTTGTGGTATTTTGACCAAAATAAATCTGACATTTTATTAAGATCCCAAAGAAGATGCGTGTTAACTTGTGAAAAAAGAGGTCAAATATATCGCCTTTAAGGACTGTGTAGCACATGATTAAAACTGTTAATTATTGTGAGAAACTTTAAAAAGTCTTTGCATTTTAATGAAAAAAAAAAGGATAGGGACAAAACATTGGCCATAATTACTTATAGATATATAGATATTATGCATATTTCATGCAGTAAAAACTTCAGGGGTTGCTTCAGTTGGTCAGGTCTAGGCTTAGTACCGTTATTTGGCCATAATATGAAGTCAGCTGAGGACCTGAATGACCTGGTTATCTGATCAATATGGTGTCTGAGTGGTCCTGGGAATATGAAGAATCATTTTCACACATGAATTTCCCACCACAGGGTCCTGACCTGTATTAAAAGTCTTTGGGATGTGCTGGAGAACACTTCATATTGTGGTTCAACACTTGTCATCAACACAAGATCTTGGCTAAAAATATATGCTCTGTGCCAAAATAAATGTTATGACATTGCATCATGTTTTCGAAACAATTTCATGGTAAATTTGTACCGTGATCAAAGCTGAAGACGGGGGAACAAAATACTAATATGTGCATTTTTTCCCCCGTATTTATTTGACATAATTCCATACGTCTTACAAAGAGGATGCCTTTAAGTTTTTCTCCAATGTATTTGTGGCTATTTCACTCCCTCTTTTCAGGGTTCCCTGTCACAGCAATGCTTCCTCTGAGACACATAAAGCCAAAAATCACTGTTTTATTAAAACTGCTACTAGCAGAGCATAATCTGACAGTTCAACACACTTGGAGGAGAGTACCAATTGCCTACTAATACATTTTTTCTTTATCAGAATAACTAGTATTGTTCTGAGATGATAGGGAGAAAGTGAGTGGGAGGGCCACCCAACTCAATTAGACAAGTGAGGCTAATAATTCTCTCCAGGACTGCAGGCTACAAACTGCTGTAGCATCACTGAGCATCTAACCTCTAATCCCCCAACAACAGGATTAACATTTAGATGGCTACACCACCCAGGAACACAGTATATGATTCAACAGAAAAACATTATCAATAGAGAACTGCATATATTGCCTTACGTAATGTTCTGGGACATTTTATCCAGAGTCATGGACAGATAAAAGATTCTCTGCTTTTGAAAAAAGGTGATAAAAGCAAACATGTTACACAAATGTTGATGTTTGTATGGCCAAAAGGACAATCCGCTGAGTAAGGTAAAGAGTTATGTCAGAACAACAAAGGAGCAATACCAGAAACACAGGTTCAACTACAAACGTACAGATCCATATCTTGAGGTGTTGGTCATTGCTGCTTTGCTGTTACTGAAAAAAACACTAAAACCTTCACATAAGTAAAATACAGCTCTTAATTGGTAGATTCTAATCAGAAATAATCGATACAGTCCAGCACAGGTTGCAGACATATTTGGGCCTAATCTCTGCCACAGCTCCGTAACAGCATTGGCAAGTGTCAAGAGTCTGATTTGAGTTACTGCTTGTGTCATGTGCCAAATTTAAATTTTGCCCAGATTTGTTCCACAACTCATTTGACATTTGGCACATATAAGTTTGGACCTGTGGCTGAGTTGAGGCAGCCAGACTCACCCTGAGGCAGCACCTTTCAAGGCCAAAGGGCCATATGAGTGCTGCAAATGTGGGCCACCTTTGGGTCGAACATTCACTGCTATCTGGGATATGGTCCAGACTCATTTTGGACTTTTTCAACATGTATGTAAATGGGAACACATGTCAAAAACCACAGTTTCAGGTTCAATGAGCATGAAACAGCTATAGATGAATGAGTCTGCTTTACACTAAAGGATTCTCTCATGTCCAAAGCATGGAATACCCTCCATATTGCAATGATTTGTCAGCTAAGAAAATCTACCTTAATCAAGGCCACAAAAGTTACAAGTGAGAGTTTTGGGCTGACAGGACCTCTATTTCCTTCCATTTCTAATGGAGATCTGAAATGGGGCCCAGCCGATATTGAAATTTGGACACTGATACCAATGTTAAGTAACTAATTAAAAAAGAGGGCAAACAAAAACTGAACCAAAGAGCACACACAGTGCTTAAAACTATTTTTTTTTAGTTGATTTAGAAGATAAAGATTAAGTCACTGGCATTATATGTACATGCGATCTTCATTTTATGATGATTGAGCTAAAAGAAACATACAAAAAAGTCTCCTTGTAGCTTGTTAAATGTTCTACTTTATTACAGAAACATTTTATGTTCAAGGCATTTGCAGAAGTTGCTAATATTCAAATAAGTTGTGTAGGAAGAATGATTGTCGCTTATTTTAATTTAAATATGTTGTTCTTCCTTAAAAAGTGCAGTAGTTTCATTCTGACACCTAACGATGAACCCTTTAAGGTGGAATGGAAATTCAGAATAAGAAGCTGGAGAATGGAAGGTTCCAGCCTTGTGAAGAATGAATCTTTCAGAGTTTTCCATAACAGACTTATTTTCTGAACACTATGTTGCACCATGCTCTGCAGCTGAAGGAGAGTATGCGAATGAGTTAAAGGTCACTTAAGCAGCAATGTCTAAAAGTCTACAAATCCCATCTACTGCAACAACAACAAAAAAATGTTCTACAGTTCTATATCTGTTCCATATATATTTAGATGAAATTATAAATAAATATATCCAGGCAAAACACAAACACCACAAATGTTGACAGTGTGAATATCTCCTTCTTACCTTATTCAGACATAGACAAGGTCACGTTAGTTCTTAGCACCTTCCTAAGGGAGCTTTTGTTCGAAAGACCATTGCATTTAAATTTAATATTTTCTTAAGCTGCTTTCACAACTTTCAACTGTGTGATGAATCTCATCATTTTCACTGGGATGCACAACAAGGAGCTGGATCCACTTTTACATCCAAGCAGCGAGCACAACACATGCCATGTTAAAAGCAGCTTACCCCAAAATGGAGGGTCAGCACACTGTATACCACTTTCATTACGACGCCACGTGTATACAGCATTAAAATGAACAACACATTGATATATCAGTCAGGTCTTTATTTGAACCCACAGCTTTATGTTTAGCCTATAGCTATGTAACATCATTCATAACTACATTTTACAAATTAACATGATCTCTGCTGTTACAATATTCTACTCTACTCTAAAAGGGTCATTTATGTCTGGGACACAGAGGACACACCACATTCTCAAATGCATGGTTTTGTCCCCATTACAGTTTATAAAAACTTAAACTCGCTTTTAAAAAAGTTACCTTATGGCAAGATATATCCATACACTTTCCAACAATGTTACTCAACACAGAAAATGTAAAAAAATATAGAATAAAATGTATTTTTATGTGACACTGTGGTTTTGCCTAGTTCTGTTGTTTAATTTGCTGAGGTAATGGACGTATTAGCTACAGATAATTGATGGAAAAAACATTATTAATGATATTTATGTGTGTGTGTGTGTTTGGTTTTTTATCACTGATCCCCAACATTTCTCAAAATAAAGTTGCCAAAATGTCCCATCCTCAAATCATTCTCAGTCAAGCTCTAGAATTCTTTTTAAAAACATCTAACCTAATATGTGACAAGACAGTGCCGCTTACAGACCTTGCACAAACACAGATTGTTATAAAAGTCCCATTTAATGCAGCCTGGTTCCCACAAGATCCACCTTGGTGACAGATCACAATATTGCTAACCTCTCCCTCTCCTACGTGAGTTTTTAATCAAGGTGTCAGAGCGGTAGCCGCAGGTACGGTCCAACATGACCACAGCCATCTGCTCCTCTGCCACAAAACTATTTTCATAACAATCAGCGCCATGCTTTGGGTTACACAGCAGCCAGATACAACTAGCCCCCCTAGGGCCCCCAGTGTTTGTGAACAAAGCCAACAGTTGTGTCAAGAGGTGCCACGCTACCAGCTGGACCTACACGGCAGCATGACAACAGCAGTTAAAGGATTGTGTTCAAAATCCGCAAAACTGAATCAATCGAGCAGTCATGTGCAGACTGGGAGTGTTCACTAAAACACCAGCTCCATTCTTGTATTAATGGACTGTGGCCTTCCCCAACCACTTCAGGAGTTATTATTACTGATGATTTGAGCACTGCTTGAATATAGCTACATAATTTCACTGCATTATTAAAATATATTAATTGAACCACTTATAAATATTACATTACCACTATATCCAGCATATTTCAAAAACAATCTGAAAAACAAGGCATAATTATTTTTCCCCTTACAACATATGAAAGTAAGTTCTACAAACATAGGGATAAGTTTATATTTAACAAAGAAAATAAAACACAAGTAAGAAAATATCCTTAAAAGAGGGGAACTTCCAAACTCATCATCTTTAGTTCATCTCATTTTAAATAAGTCAAGCTTTATTTATCAATGCTGCGCAATAATAAAGAAGCCATAAAAAAATAAAAGATAAAAAAGATAAAAGTAAACATAAAAGATCCATGATATACAGTGCCTTGCGAAAGTATTCGGCCCCCTTGAACTTTTCAACTTTTTGCCACATTTCAGGCTTCAAACATTCATTCATTCATTCATTATCTGTAACCGCTTATCCAATTCAGGGACACGGTGGGTCCAGAGCCTACCTGGAATCATTGGGTGCAAGGCAGGGGATACACCCTGGAGGGGGCGCCAGTCCTTCACAGGGCAACACAGACACACACATTCACTCACACCTACGGACACTTTTTGAGTCATCAATCCACCTACCAACGTGTGTATAAATACAGGTTTTCTTCCAGAATGGTCCTGTATTTGGCCCCATCCATCTTCCCATCAATTTTGCCCATCTTCCCTGTCCCTGCTGACGAAAGGCAGGCCCAAACCATGATGCTGCCACCACCATGTTTGACAGTGGGGATGGTGTGTTGAGCTGTGTTGCTTTTATGCCAAACATATCGTTTTGCATTGTGGCCAAACACTTCGATTTTGGTTTCATCTGACCAGAGCACCTTCTTCCACATGTTTGGTGCATCTCCCAGGTGGCTTGTGGCAAACTTTAAATGAGACTTTTTATGGATATCTTTGCGAAATGGCTTTCTTCTTGCCACTCTTCCATAAAGGCCAGAATTGTGCAGTGTATGACTGATTGTTGTCCTATGGACAGACACTCCCACCTAAGCTGTAGATCTCTGCAGTTCATCCAGAGTGATCATGGGCCACTTGGCTGCATTTCTGATCAGCCTTCTCCTTGTTTGAGATGAAGGTTTAGAGGGACGGCCAGGTCTTGGTAGATTTGCAGTGGTCTGATACTCCTCCCATTTCAATATGATTGCTTGCACAGTGCTCCTTGGGATGTTTAAAGCTTGGGAAATCCTTTTGTATCCATATCCGGCTTTAAACTTCTCCACAACAGTATCTCGGACCTGCCTGGTGTGTTCCTTGGCCTTCATGATGCTCTCTGCGCTTTGAACAGAACCCTGAGACTATCGCAGAGCAGGTGCATTTATACGGAGAACTGATTACACACAGGTGGATTCTATTTATCATCATCAGTCATTTGGGACAACATTGGATCATTCAGAGATCCTCACTGAACTTCTGGAGTGAGTTTGCTGCACTGAAAGTAAAGGGGCCGAATAATTTTGCCGCCCCACTTTTCAGTTTTTTATTTGTTAAAAATGTTTGACACATCCAATAAATTTCATTCCACTTCACGATTTTGTCCTACTTGTTGATTCTTCACAAAAAAATGTAATTTTATATCTTTATGTTTGAAGCCTGAAATGTGGCAAAGTTTGAAAATTTCAAGGGGACTGGATACTTTCGCAAGGCACTGTACATCTCCAAATAGACAGATGTGTATTTGATGCTAAAAACCTACCCCCAAAAAAAGCACATACTGCACATATGTCGTACTTAAAAGACTAATTATATATTATTGGGCAATTAGTATGCAAGTTCAGTTGTTCTGATTATAAACTACTACTAAGAAGTTCTTTTTCATCATTTTCGCAGTGTGCCTTCATGGCGTCCAGGAATCTGTTTTTTTGTTTTGGTTTTGCACAAAACCCTTAACGCCTGCACACCTGAGTGACGTTCAGGCTGTAGAAACCACACAACGTCAAAACAAATCCTCCCAGGCTCCTCGACCTTGCTTGCTTATAGGGTGTTTTCCTGTCATTTCAGCATCTCACTAAACACAAACATTGAACAATGCATCCTGGGCTAATCTCTGATCTCCTGGAATAGCATGTTCCCTCACACGTCCAGTGCTGGCGTAGACTCCTTCAATCTTGGGATGAGATATTTTAGAGATGGTAAGTCAACGATGTTAATACATCACTATGAGATGTGATTGACTCTAAATAAGGCAAACCGCCTATGGACACTGGAAGGTGGTCTAGCTAAACACAGGCAGCACATATGCCATAAATTCCAGCATTCAGTGACAAACATGTTATCAGAGTCAATCTGGAATGAGCAGCGTTGCAAACGGAGGAAACTGGGGGCTGGCGGACAGGAAAGACCAGGAGACAGGCTTCTGAGGGGGCCAAGGAAAGTTCTGGTAAAGGCCAACCAATGAGTTTTATGAATCCAGAAAAGAAAGAGGGATAAGAAAGAGAGAGGACAAGCTCTGGAACTGAGCTCTGTGCCTCATGCCCCTGCTGTTAGCTGAGGGTGGAGATTTAGAGGCCTAGATTCAGGCCCTCTCCAGAGATCATGTCACAATAAACTACACATTTTTGTTTGAACAAGTCCGACAGCTGGGAGAGGCTGAGGTTTTCTCTGTTGCACTCAAATCTCTCATGGCAGACCCCTATAGAACATCAACCTACATCAACACACGGCCGCTGGAGTGTTCATCACGAAGACAAGAGGGCATGGAATGAAGGATTGGTGTTCAAGCAGCAACATAGTCTGAACTTTGCTTGTGCATGCGCATGTGTGTTTGTCTTCATTCGGCAGAATTACCTGTTCTCCAATTAGCTTTAGCTTTAAAACACCGACAGATAAAATAGAACTTATTACTGAGCTTAGAAAAAGCTGATCTGATGTGTATAATATATATATATATATATATATATACACACAAGAAAACCCATCAAGACAAATTCATGGTATATGCAAGTGTGCTTTTCCAGTACAGCATTTGATTCTGCTTGTGACTGTTTGTGTTTGAGTTCGAGAGGCTTGAGAGACTGTGGTCAGAGTTTGGACCGGGCACTGGTAAGGTTGGCACTGGTCACCTTAGGCAGTGAGCCAGTTTTTGCACAGTAAACTGGACAGCTCAGTTTAACAGAGCCATTACAGTTTAACTGGGCCCCTCTTGCTCCCTCTGGGTCTCTGTCTCAGGGGCTTCAGTGTGTTCATGTATGTAGAAATGAGGCTGATGTAATCTTTCGGGAGCACCAAAACAAATCCAGCAGAAAATGCCCATAATCACTAGTCAATATGAATGTGAATATGTCATTGTCAAACAGAGGGTTGCCTCACAGACTGCTGCAGTGCAAGCACAAACTGATCTGTGGAACTGACATCACTGTGCAATCTGGGGTCATCTGATCTTACTATTTATTCTATAAAATTCATGTTTAATGTCCAACACTGTATATTAATACAGTGGTTTATTCCTTTAAAAAAGGCTTATGGTATATATATATATATATATATGTGTGTGTATATTTATTTTTCTTGGTGGTTTATTTATTAGAGCATTTTTGCTAATGTGTCAGTGTGGAAAGTCTTCAGCATAATCTTACGTTTCTAGTGTGTAAATGTATTAGTGTTTTTAAACTGACAAAAGCACAAATAAATTATATCCAAATGTTTGCTGAAAAGCAAAAACATATTTATAATAAATTAACACCAAAAAAGTGGGACATGTTTTACCACATTTCCTTTTAATTATCCTGTTAAATCATTAGGAAACTGAGTATACCATTTGTTAAAGTTTTGATACAAGACCTATCAACAGTGGCCACCAATGCCTGATTCTTGTCTTCATTATAGGCCATAGCAGACAGATATAGACCTCAAGCAGATCAGTCAAGCACACCCTCTGTGTCTATGAAGCCACATACACAATGATGCCCAGCATTGTCTTGGTTCTTAGTGAAATAACTGTAGACTTCCCAGGATCAGACAACTTGCCAGCAGCATATGTCTGTCTAAAACATCAGTGTTTGCCTCCAAATTAATGGAAACATCTGACATATGCAAGTCACATATGCCATGGCCACTTATGCACCCTCATGCCATGAGAGATGTTGGCTTTTGCACCTATCGCTGGTCCCTGTCATCAATAGCATGGAGAAAAAAAAGCTAAAACATAGTCTCCTCTTACCACAGCACATGTTTCTTCTGTATTTTGGATATCTGATATGAGATTGGGACAAGAGGACTATTTAGTGTTTTCACATAGAATGGATGTGTTGCTTTCTCTTTGTGTAACAGAGTTTCAGGTTTCATTTCTTGAAGTGGAGGGGGACTGTGTGTTATCTGACAAGGTTTTTCCAAAATGCTCCTAAACTTATTTGACTGTATGTATCATGCAATCATGAGAGTTTCTCATGCCATGCCATCTGAGGACTCAAAGGTCATGCACTTTAACAGTGTTGCCCTACATAGACAACACTGTTACAATATAATGTACAGTATAGTACATAATGGTGAAACATGCTGTTAATGTTTGTCAATTCTCCCACAAAATATGGCACAAAGAGATGAGCCACAACCCATCTTTGGTAGTCGCTCCTTTGTGTACCCGCTCCTTTATGTATGCTGATACCCTACCCTTTACCAGTTCACACTGTCATTGTGGATTGTTTTAAGATTCAAATGTACCTGGCATTTTCTGTACAATGTTCACTCTTATTCTGCCTTTGTCTCAACATTTTGGCATGTGTTGCAGGCATCACATTTGTTTATATTTACAAAATAAAATTTGGTTGTTCAGCGCAGTCACTAGAAATGTTTTCCTTGTGCTCTTTTGTTTAAAAAATATTTTACCATATTTTAATTGTTAAACATTTAATGCATTTTACCGAATGTCCCAATTTGAAGTATCTCAAACTAAGTTTGTTCCTGGATCCTAGGGGGAAATTGTTCTTCTGTGGCACTTTTATTTATTTAAATGTTATTTCATTTATTTTAGTTGTTTTTTTAGGTTTACAGTTAAAGACTTATGGGAGGAAAAGATTTGTTGAAGCCATTTAACAGAAAAAAGCTGAACTTTTGGTTCCACACAGGACATTTTGGTATTTCAAAGGATGTTCCTGGATATATCATGAAATGGCTATTTATTAGTGCATGTGCATCATAATTTGGGGACCCACAAACTGTGAAATAAAACAACCCACTCAGTTTCATGTGGACTGACTAAGTCTGAAAACATGGGATAAAATGAATTCAGATTTTGTGCTGCATCTTACATAAAGTTCAATACTTTCTGTCTCTCCAATCACAGTGCTGGACCCACATTTATGTGAGAGCTCAAAAACAGCATTGAGAAATAAGTGAGAACCAAGTGAAAAAGAATAATAATTAAACAAAAAAAAACAAAAACATATTTGATGTACAGAAATACGGGCTCAGCTGAAATGCACACATGGCAACAGCAAAATAAGCTCTTGTATAGGGACAGCCTTATTCTATTGACAGTACACAAGGTCTGATAGATAACATCTCAAAATCACATTCAAATGCAGGCAAACGTTATAGGAGACCACACCATGCTATCTCTCTAGAGCCATTCGCTCTCACTCAAGACCGGATAGCCTCCCCAAGTTCGAAGATGGCCGCCATGTGTTGTGTAAGCCTGTACTCGGCCCAGTGCGGCGTCGGTCCCCTGAGGAAACGGTCAACAGGGTCCACATCCCCCTCTAAATCTCAATATCCTGATACTAAAGATACATGCTCTTCATTTGACTGTAATGCTGATGTTTGTTTGTGTTCAGCTTCCCTCTGATTGCTCTGATAAAGCACACAGAGCCGGTCAGGAAAAATTAGCCAAAAGCCTAAAGCAGACTTTCAGACGTGTTGTCTAAATCACATACACACATACACACAAGCACACACTCAGACACATCAAACCCACAGACAAAGGTCCATGGGAGACAATACTATAACTATTTTGTGTAAAACTCTCAGTCATTCCTTTAATAGCTGTGTACAGGATTTAACATGGTCTGATAAGTATAGCTTTCAACTAATTTCTTATCATCAAGATATTTAGAGCTTCAGCATTCAGCTGCCCCAGGGCCCAAAGCAGATACATTTATGTTCAATCAACCTAACATTTCAGAGATGTGAACATGAAATCCATTAATTCAGTTAGGGGTAAAAACTGAGATACAACTGCATCATCAACTTATGGCTTTATATTAAATAAGGTTTTTAACGTTTTAAACATGGCACAACAGTCTGTTAAGCCTTAAATGTCCTATAGTTTCTTCTCGAAGATATAATGATATTTGGAGTACTTAGTGATATTTTTATTACAGTTAGGCCATTCAGTAAATGCATGGTAAACATTATATATATATATATATAATTTATTTAAAATAAAGACTACACTCTTTAATACTGTGAAATGTGTTAATTTAATATAATTGATTAACTGTAAAACAAATTTTTGAATGATATTATCTACATTTTATAAATATTTTTCTCAGAAGAATTCATATAATGTTTATTTTTATGTCTTTTATTATTGCTACCAAATCAATTGAGAATGTCTATAAATACCTATAAAACCCATGATAGTAAACCCACGCAGACATTGCTGCAAAAGGCAGATGTTCCCAAGGGGCACATTCTCCTTCCACAGACCAAACAGCATTTACTAAAGTCTTGGAAAAGTCTCTTTCCAGAAGAATTCCCACAGGCCGAATATCAGCGCCAATCACAACCACAAACATCTGATCTTGCAGTAACTTACTTTAGCACTGTTTGAACTAATAAACCCAGCACAACACCTGACCACACCAGCTTCATGTTTTCCCTCACTGCTAATGAAGAGTTACTTACAACAGGAAAAAAAATCACTTAAACATTTACCAGCATTTAAAATACTGTCATACAGTGAATTATACAGTGGTGAGTGTTTTCACGTTAAGACTGAGCGTATGACCGAATACATGACAGATACATAGCCTCCATTTCTGCCATCCTCTCATAGCACATGTTATTGCAGCTAACAGCCAAATAAAAGCATACTTTTAATAGTGTAATGTCCTAGATCTGTATAAACAGTGTTTTTTTTTTAATCAGTGTGATTTAAAGCATGGCCCTAAGACCAAAGGCCAAAAAAAGGCTTGTGAAAACAAATAAATTGTGTAACAAATAAATACAATACACATCTTATTATATATTAAAGTGTCTATGTGTAAAGTGTCTAAAAGTTTGCCACTGGCCAAAAGTCTTGTTTTATTGATCTGGTTAATGAAAGCAAGTCCATACACTCAATGTAGAAAAAAAATAATAATAATTTAGAAATATTTGTTATTATTATTATTATAAATACAGTGTGTAGGCTTTTCTACAACTCTGTATAACTCTGTAAGTTGCTATAAGTTGCTAATATTAACTTAAAATAAGGCCTACAAAAAGTTTAGTTTACAGGCCTTTGCTAGCAGTCTGTGTAACTACATTCTTATTCTTCCAGATGTATAATATTCTGAATATTAATATTAATAATATTACTGCGGTGTGTGTTGTGTCAGGTGTCGCACACTCTTCTCCATAGATTTGAGCCTTCGCGGCTCCCTGACTCTTCTCCTCCACAACGCGAACCTCTTTAAAACCGCAGAACCCAGAGAACAGAGCTCACACTGAAGCGCTCAGAGAGAGAGAGAGAAACACGCACCTCTTCTTGTCTCTGTCCGCCGTCATCTCTGCGCAGCTCGCGCCGCGTCGCGCGCACTTCGTCCTTAGAGATCAACAGGTTAAAAAAAACGACGCTCGAAATCACACACGCCTTCAAAACAAGCGAGTTAGGAGACTCGTCGAGTTCTGCTGGCGAGAAAGAGTAAAGTCCGAGTGTGTGGCGAAGACAACAACAAAACAAAACTAAATAACTTCGGCTATACAGTCTCAGAAACACTGCCGAGGATCGTACAGCCGCTCGAGAAAAAATACAGAACGACGGACCTCGCGCCGCTCACTGCACAAACAGCGTGCGCGCACTTTCCCCGCCCGCACTCAAAGTCTCAAAGAACTTTGTACATTACACACACACACACACACACACACACACACACAAGGTCTCGAGCGCCGCGCTCAGCTGGCAGAGCGCCAGCAGCTCGATCAATCAGGAACACTATGATTGGCTGGGTGATCCTTTATGCCACGCCCACTTCCCCGCCTATCCGTCAGTCCTCAGCGTTCTCTCTTCATTTACCTTGAGCAGGGCTGGAGACCACAGAGAGGGAAGGAAAGATCTAACCTCAACACACACTCGCGCAGACACAATCCAGGGTGTCAGAAACTGTCCTGAGTACTTTGAGAAGCTGAAACGCTGCCCTTGCTTCAGGGATGTCCTGTTCTGGTTTTCGGAGCAGAGTTACCCAATCTGTGACCCACAGGTAAAAGGTGGCCCAGAAAGTTTTTTATTTTTTTGCCAGAAGATAACACCCCCCCACTCAATGAGAAGACAAATGCCAATACACTGCATATTATTTTTTACATTTTTTTTTCTTCATTTAAAATATCGTCGCTGTCCAGTTAACAACACGTATCTCACAAAATACTAACGTTATAGGAGAAGGGAAAAAAACTTAACTTCAAATGAACGTGAATGTAAAAAGACTTTATCCCAAGAAATTTTGGAGCATTTCTATTGGTCCGTTCATCATGAAATTTTTACACAATATCAGGGAGAGCTGCTGTGTTCAAATGATGCAGTAAATAGAAATTTGATTTAAAAAATACATGTTTTTTTAATCAGACAGTGACAATATAGAGCATGTGTGTATGAAAATGTGATAACTGCTCATGGTTAAATGACTTAATGCCTTTGTCTAGTGCAATACATACTTCAGGTGAAACTGATGTTATGCACATATCTAACATATTTATATTTTCATAAGTATAAATATTATACTCCCACACCATTTTCAGGAAGGCTGGGATTTTAAGTAAATTGATATTTTAATTTATTTATAGTTAATGAACAATTTTCCAAATAAACAGAATGAAGATGTTTATGTTTATGTTTATGTCTCTGGGTGGGTAGGATGGCCACCCCCCTCCTATAAGCACAGTTCTACTCTGTTAATTTGCTCAAAGATCTGGAAAGTAAGCTTCTCTTCCAAGTTTTTTGTTTTGCTGTACAATGATGTATGATGTAAGAAGCACTTTAAAAGAAGAGGTAGCTAGCTTTGTATTTCAGTTTCAGAGCATCATGTGAGATTTAGGGAATCTTAACTTAGTATTAGAATTTAAGTGAAAAATTGGTACAAATATAAATAAATGAAAATGTAAACAACGAACAGTTCTTTAAAACGGATTCTCTATGGTGTAGTTTCAAGATCCCTAGAGCTTTGGTGCTCAACTGCTCTCACCTAGGGACCCACCTCTTCCAATCATCACATCACATGGTTGCAAACTTTTAGACTGGGTATTCAACCCAAGGCTGTGTTTGAAATATTGGGTGCATTGGCTATTTTTCTTTGAGGATCCAAATCGCAAAATAAAATTTGAGCATGATGTTTAGGCACCACATTCTCTCACAAAGTAGTCATAATTTATAGCAAACATAGTAGTCCACAACATGTGCTGTGGACCAAGATGCATTGCTTGTTTTGTTGTTACTAAGAGACAGATGCTGGAAATGTCCTAATTCACTTGTTTGAATTAAATAGTGCCCCACAATAAAGCACAATACTAATGAGGGACTAAGGAATCATTTCCTTCGCAGCCCAAATATAATTTTTGTTTTCCAGAAAACGTAGCCAGTTAAATCACCTTTCAGTGAAATGTTGCCGTGACCATGGCATGGGCTGGCCTACTGCACATCTGTCAAAATAAAAGTCTGACATCAGAAATCTAGTTCAATTTTTTTTTTGGCCTAACCCTGTGACCCAATAAAATAAGTCTGCGACCCATTTTATTTTGTGACCAACCAGATGATAATCACTGCCCTACAGAATCCTTCCAGTGTACATTTTTTCAACATACCATTTTTGTAAAAGTTTATTGTTAAGGTTTTTAAAGGTATACCCACTCTAATCATTGCAGCAAAGCTGCAGAAAAACACTTTTGATTCCTTATAACACCATTAAAATGTACGACACATGATTTGAAATATTATTCATTTACCAGTTTACAAGTGAGCATCACATTGAAAACTCTCCCTGTTAAAGTGATCTTAAAACTGTTTTGAGGAAACCGGACCCTGTTTTGTTTTTTCTTATTTTTAAAGAAAAATATAGATAAAAATTATTTAAATATTCCCTAAATGTCAACATTTACCTACTCATATAATAAAATGGATTTATTGCAGCGAGGCCATACAAGAACCACAGTGGGTAAACTGAAAAAAAAAAAAACTGTGCCAAATACCACAAATATCAAACAACAGAGCACCATTCTCCCCCTGTTTAAACAGCCCTGTTTCGAAGGGCTAGTATCAGCGCTTGTACCTTTGAGAATGAGCCATAGCTCAGCACAAGAGCCCTGGAGTGAGGAGTAGAAACTCTAGTCTTTAGCCATTTTATTTTGGATCTCTTTTTTCTCCTTTCTCATTTTCTCCATATTTAATGTGTGCTTATATCTACATGCTTTTTGTTTAATTTTTGCTCCATTTAACCTTGTCATTGCGCTCTCACATAAATGTGGGTTCAGTACTGTGATTACTCAGATAAGGAGGTGGGACAGTTCTAAAGGGCCTTGACTGATATGTTTTATCCTAGCTTTTCTGACTAAGGGCAGCCCACATGAGAATGACAAGGTAGTCTTATTTCACAGATTTTTGATTCATCGTAAGTTTAAAGAAATTTTACATAAAAAAAGATTTCCTCCTTCTTAAAAACAGAAGTCCTTATTTTAGTGATGCTATACACCATCTTTGGGACCTTAAAGGACTTAAAGAAGCACATGATATGTGAGTGTGAAGAACCGTTTTTTTAATCAAGTTCAACTCAAATGAAATTAACTAATTTCTCTAAATAAACCAGTTTGTGTGTCCTTCAGATTGGGAGAGCCATATTTAATTTACAGAATCTCTGATGCATTCAGGCCACTATGAGCCTATACAGACTTATAATTCACTTAATAATTTGAAGGTGAAACACTGAAGAAAATGTAATTACTTGATGCTTTTTCACTGCACTCTACCCTCATGTTGCAAAACAGTTTATAATAGGGATTTTTGACTTTGGAAACAACAATGACAACAGTAAACTTAAAGCTTGTTTACTTATTTTGTTTACTTGTGTTGTTTTTTGGGACTCAATACAGCTTCATTATGCAGACAGATCAGTATAGGTTTTTTGTTCCTTGTTGCATTGTGCACTAGTCTAGTCTCACTAGTCTTTCTTTGGCCACCAACAAAGTTTGAAGCTCTTCAGAAGAGAACAGCTTATTTTTACAAACTGCTATAGTACGTCAAATAAAAAGAGCCAAGTCGAGTAGAATCGGTACCATACGGTGGAAAAGTGCCAACTGCTCATTTCTCATATCATTGCTCATTAAACAAAACTTCCATTAATGTAGAGGTTCAATATAATCTGAAGGATTTCCTACAAAACGTATTTTAAAAAATGCTGGCATGCTGTGTGAAATGCAAATGCAAATAAAAACAGAATCATTTAAACTTTATACTTAACTGAAACCAGTAGACAACATTTTAAATGTTGAACCTGAGAGTTTTTTTTTTTTTGCCTGTTTATTATTTGATGCCAGCAACACATTCCAAAAGATTTGGGAGAGGAGCATGTATACCACTGTTGTGTCACCTCTCCTTTTAACAAGACTCTGTAAATATTTAGGAACTGAGGAGACCAATTGATGTAAAGTGAAGTTTACATCAATTGTAAAGTTTGAAAGTGAAATGTTTTCTCATTATTATTATTTATTGTTATATGATTTCAGCTGCTCAACATCACAGGGCATTTGTTATAGAGTTTTATGTTTCAAAATGCATCAGCTGTTTTAAGTGGGTGACACGTCTGGACTAGTTTAGCTCCTGGACTCTTTTACTAAGGAGTCATGCTGTAGTATTCCATGCAGAATGTGGATTGGCCTTGTTATACTGAAAAAAAGCAAGGCCATTTCTAAAAAAAGACGGTGTCTGGATGATTACATGTTGCTCCAAACCTCTATATATCATTATATTGTATATTTATATAGCATTAATTATGCCTTCACATATGTGCAATCACCAAGGCATATCAATCACAGTATGCATTAAATGCTGGCTTTTGGACTGTACACTTATAACATGTCAGATGGTCCCCTTTTTCTTTAGCCTGGAGGATATGGCATCCATGATTTCCAAAAAGAATATTTGTGATCTTTGGACCATAAAGTGTCACTGCATTAAAAGCAAATTTTCTCAGAATCTATTAATTATATTATGTTCAGTGGAAGAAATCCCTGTTTTTAAATGGTTTTAAATTGAGAAACATATTCTTGAATTGAACTATTTGCTCACACAGTCGGTCACAGGATGATGACACCCCTACCCACCTTCACTTCTGAAAAAGCCTCTCTGAGATGCTCTATTTAATCTCAATAATCTCACTGTTGGCAATTAATCTAATTAGACTTTTGTAGTATTACACAACTTTACTAGTATGTTTTTGCACCATCTCTATTTTTGGAATGTGTTGCTGGTATCAAACATAAACAGGTGTTTCAATTAAAAATAGGGTTTAAATGATTTGCAAATCATTGCATTCTGTTTTATTTACATTTTGCATAGCATCCTACTTCTCTGGAAATTGGGTATCTAGAACCACACATTTAGGCCAACATTATTTTTGAAAGTAGGACTGTATATTGAACGAGCAGCCATTTATATGACATCTCTAGTTTTTCGCGAAATCACCGCGAAATGTGCTGGACTTCTGGCTGCGTGTCCGGTTGTCCTTACACAGTAAGTGAGAGGCAACTTTGACTTTAACGAAATGATACAGGTGCTGGTCATAAAATTTGAATATCATGAAAAAGTTGATTTATTTCAGTAATTCCATTCAAAAAGTGAAAAGTGTTTATTTCTTTTAATTTGATGACTCTAACTGACGACTAATGAAAACCCCAAATTCAGTATCTCCGAAAATTAGAATGTTACTTAAGACCAATACAAAAAAAAAGTATTTTTAAAAATGCTGACCAACTGAAAAGTATGATCATGTACAGCACTCAATACATAGTTGGGGTTCCTTTTGCATGAATTACTGCAGCAATGCGTCGTGGCGTGGAGTCAATCAGTCTGTGGCACTGCTCAGGTGTTATATGAGAGCCCAGGTTGCTCTGATAGTAGCCTTCAGCTCTTCTGCATTGTTGGGTCTTGTGTATTGCCTCTTCCTCTTCACAATACCCCATTGATTTTCTATGGGGTTAAGGTCAGGGTAGTTTGCTGGCCAATTAAGAACAGGGAGACCATGGTCCTTAGACCAGGTACTGATAGCTTTGGCACTGTGTGCAGGTGCCAAGTCCTGTTGGAAAATGAAAACTGCATTCTTCATAAAATTGATCAGCTGCAGGAAGCATGAAGTGCTCTAAAACTTCCTGGTAGATGGCTGCTTTGACCTTGGACCTCAGAAAACACAGTGGACCAACACCAGCAGATGACATGGCACCCCAAAACATCACTGACTGTGGAAACTTTACACTGGACCTCAAGGAACGTGGATTCTGTTCCTCTCCTCTCTTCCTCCAGACTCTGGGACATTGATTTCCAAAGGAAATGCAAAATTTACTTTCATCAGGGAACATAACTTTGGATCACTCAGCAGCAGTCCAGTTCTTTTTGGAAGCGAGACGGTTCTGACGTTGTCTCTTGTTGAAGAGTGGCTTGACACAAGGAATGCAACGCTGAAACCCATGTCTTACATACGTATGTGTGGTGGTGGTTCTTCCAGCACTGACTCCAGCTGCAGTCCAGTCTTTCTGAATCTCCTCCACATTTTTGAATGGGTTTTGTTTCACAATCCTCTCCAGGGTATGGTTTTCACTTGTACACTCTTTTCTACCACATTATTCCTTCCCTTCACCGCTCTATCGATATTGATATGATTAGAGTGTGGCACCAGGTGTCTTCAATATTGAACCTTTTAACAATATTCTAATTTTCTGAGATACTGAATTTGGGGTTTTCATTAGTTGTCAGTTAAAATAATCAAATTAAAAGAAATAAACACATGGAATATATCAGTCTGTGTGTAATGAATGAGTATAATATACAAGTTTCACATTTTGAATGGAATTACTGAAATAAATAAACTTTTTCATGATATTCTAACTTTATGATCAGCACCTGTAAGTAGTTGTGTTGTAAAATGGCTACAGGTGACGTCTGAGTTGCTGTGCCCTGCTGGTGACTGCCCAGATACTGATCTGTGCTAAAGAAGAACCTCCTTGCCTAGGTCAGGTAGTTGTGATACAAAGCATTATCTCACATATTTCACATTCATTCCATGTTTCAGTGCTCAAGCTGAAATCCTGCAGTGAAAAGCAATGCCGTAGGACAATGCAGCAGGTCGTCTTGTGAGCTGTTTTTTTTTTTTATGCTCAGGCCGGTTCTTTGTAGCCTTCTACACTCCATGATCCAGCTTTGTCCGGATGATCTGATTCCTGATGTAATGTGAAGCCTTGGTCCTCATTAGCTCTGATCCTGTTTTCGAGTTGAGTCTGCACTGACATTTCACAAAGTAATTCTGATTATTCAACTCAAGGGTGTCCACAAAATGAAACGAGGATGCTGTGACATTTCTCATGCCTCAGGATGTTTGAGACCTCTGTTGAAAGGGTTACACTTGACAAGCACAATTCTTCACACAGCCGGGATTCGGTCACAGCGACCAAAGAAGCTGAAGGAGGGCTTCAAGAATTCCCCTTCTTCTGTTTCCCTGTTGCACGATGTTTATCTGCTGTTCAAGACCTCCTGACATTTGAAAACAAGCCCACAATGAATGGTGTACATTATAACATCCACAAGCATAGATTTGTTCCAAATGCATGAAACTACCTTATTTCAAGGAATTGATATTTTTCAAACCATTGCTCAACAGAACCCTTTGTACCATGTGGATTGTTTCCAAATATCATCTTTCCAGGTTTATAGAATATACCACACCCCGATCACTATTGTTTTGTTGTCCTATGTGTATTCTATGAATCCACATACCAAGGAATTGTCTGAAAAGGTACAATAGCTGATAATGAAGTTTCATAAATACTAAAAACACACCTTCAGCTACTATTAGAACATATTGAGAAAGTAAGAGCTATACTAAAATAACCAAAGGTGCAGTGGCTGTCCTGGGTATTTACACAATCTGGCATTAAAAACACAATATATACAATAGCTCAAGATTTACTTCCAAGGTTAAGCTTTGAAAAAAAAATATGAAAGACGTCTGATGAATCTTAGGATTACATTTTCTAATTAGATGAAAGTAAGACTGAATGGTGGTTTGAATTAAAATGTTAGTCCTTTTGGATCTGGTCAAGTGCCACCTGTGAAACATGGGGAAGGTAGTGTGGTATTACTGATACAGAAATAGGATGTTATCCTTGATAAGTGCTGTACAGGTCTGAAGTATGGTGACCTTGAAATGGATTAAGAGAATAAGGAGATGATGATGATGGTGATAAAAGGGATCCTTTGGGAATCTGGCACTACAAACCCACACAATGAAAGAAAACAGAAAAAAAAGCAGTTTTTTGTGGGCTGTCTAAGTCAGACAACATGGGATAATGTGAGTTCTTAATGTATAGTGCAGACACTTTAGAATTGTCTTGCATCCTTGTTTTACCTCCAGTTTATTTAACCCCAGTATGTGGGGTTAAATAAACACAACAAATGTAAAGTAATTAGTGTACTGATCCAATATGAAGAGCATTAGATCAAAGGGAACATGGGAAAAATGTCTGAAAACCAGGGCTTCTGCTCCTCACTCCTGGGCTTTCACACTGAACCGAAATTTGTCTCATTTCATTTAAAGGAACAGCAGAAGAAATTGGGCATTCTAAACAGAGCAGTTTAGACAGATGCAGAAGAGTGCTGTATTGTTCCCCTGGTGATATTTTGACCAAAGCATATCACAGAGGTTTTATTAAGATCCCAGAGGACTGTGTTACCATTTGGAAAAAGGGGGTATAATATCTTGCCTCAGAACTTAACCCACTAGACTTGAAACCTCAACTGGAACATTGGCTGTTATTTTGCCACCATCTTGTTTAATAGGCTTCAAAACAAACAATCCACATTCACATTCACATCCTTTTGAGTACAGTACATTTGGCACACAGTAAAATGTGTACAATGACATGATGTTGATGAATGGGCAGAAACAAACAAACAAATGACGACTGCAAAAATATATAGACAAAGCTTCATGACACGAAACAATGAATGGAAATACTTACATGTGTAAATGATACTTACAGTGATATACATATAACTTACATTAATTTGCAATGTACCTCTGTGATGTACACACAACACTCAGCCAAACACAAAACAGAATAGTATTTTCCTAAAATATACTTTTTCAGACAGGTGTTTATTTATTTTCTGCTTGAACAGATGAAAGTTTACAACCCAAATGTGATACCTTCGTAGCAAGATATTTCGATTAAAAAAATTGGGTGAAACTACGCAAAAGCTCTGGTGAAGTAGTGAGCTGGAGTCCATTCTGAATGTGACATGAAGACAACAGCGAGGCCAGCTCATTTTTGATAGGAGTGCACTGGAAGCAGCAAAACAAGGCAAAGACTAAAATATATATATATATATATATATATATATATCACACACACACACACACACACACACAGTCTAGTCAAGAACAAAACATCAAGGCTTTTGGTCTTACAGCAATTAAAGGAATTTTTTGGTAAAAAATCCAATTTCCAGAATTTTCCAGCTGAGATTTATTTGGTCTCTAAACTTAGCTTTTATAATTCAACAACATAGCTATAAGGCTAATGTTACTAATGAAAACAATGAAGTCAACAGTCACCTCATTATTTTCCCTAAATACAGCCACAACTTCCCTCAGCCTACTTTATTAAGGTCCAGCAGTCTAGCCAAAGTGGCTTAGAGTTATAAAATGTACAAAGCTTCACCATCATTAGCATACACTAGATTTCATTTTTGATTTTGCTTTTAGGTTGAAAATGTTACATGAACCACTATAACTGAAAAGAAACCACAAAAATTACTGTAGTCCATAGTGGCACTAGGGGAGATCTGGAAGATCCTTAACTTCAGTGTTTGTTAGTAACGTTAGCACTTTTGCTCCAGCACTAGGCTAAATATGCAATATTTAGACACTAAATATGGCTTGGGTAATCAGATACATGTAGGATAAGTGGAAAATATTTAGATTATCCACTAAATAATTCCTTTGAAATGTACTAAGTATTATTTAGATGCACACCAAAGAGAAAGCTCAGTCACTCTTCACAGGCTTATAGTGGGGTAAAATAAGCTTTCAAGAATGTAAAGATACGTGAAAATAAAAACAAAACTGGGGTGTATCCTCAAGTCTTCAGGGGTGTGAAGAGACAGGGTTGAAACAAAGGACCTGGAACAATTCTAAAAATGGTAAAAGGAAAATCTAGTAACTGGCATATTAGCAAAAAGGGAGAGGAAAACAACAAAGCAAACGATACACTCAAAAACAGCATATTGCACATGGACACTGTAACTTTTTCTCATTGTCTAGTAAATACACAAATATTATTGTTTGCATGACCATGCAATGGATGAGACCTCTATTACCAAAAGAGTTCACAGGCTAATATACAGGACATGTTCTATACACAGAATCAGACAAGAATATGGGCTGCTGTATCTTCTCACTCAGTCCTCCGTCTCACTGTGTTGCAGGAAAGATCAGCAGCTCAGCAATGAGACAATCCAGTAACAATAAAAATAAAAATAGATTTAACATAGTCAAGAGACTGTGCGAATCTTGCACGCTCACACATGTTCATTTGTCAATAACACTTTGATATGTCTCTAGGGTTGAAGACAACATTGTTGTTTCTAAGGGAAAAGATGTGGTCATCCAGATGAAAGGCAGTTCATCCAACATTGCCCCACTGACAGGTCCTGATTGATTCGCTCCTCTCAGAGAATGAAGCTCCAGCTGCCACTCTCCTTTGGATTCCTCAGTTACAGCTTAAAAATCTGCACACTTTCAATACAATCATTGGTTTTCTGCTTTTGGTTTTTGCTTTCCAGTAGAGAAAGGGCCAAAAGGGGGGCTACTGTTGCTAATGTTTACAGTATGGAGTAGTTTACAGTCTCAGACTCTACAGCAGTGGAGAAGGAAAAAGGGTACTGGAAACCATTTTTACGTGTACATGTATGTGTGCACAGTGATGGAAAGGCACGGATCACGTGCAGTTTTATTCACTCTACTTGAATATATCTTATATATGATTCACGTTTTTACCTTGTTGAATGACAGAATTTCAAATGGGCAGACATTAAACTAGAGCCTAATATGTTGTTTAGGTGTTTTTTTAAACATTCTGTATTGCAGCCTAGCATCCCTTAGCTCCACAGGTTTGAGAGAATTTTAAGTTATGCTTCCCTTCTGTGTTTTAATTAATCAATGTTCTCTGAGTACAATGCCCAGCTTGCACTGCAGGGAGAAAACACTGAGCCAAGGAGCAAAAATTCAGCAGAGTCACCTTACATCTCCAGTGCAACAAAGAAATCTTGATTACTGGCAGAGCCACTGATGTAGGCTAATTACAACAGATGTGATATTTGACTTTCTTAGCTTCATTCTGCATTGCAAATCCCAATAGTCCACATCTATGTATTTACCTAAAAGCACTGTTCTGTCAGCCTTCAACCTACAACATCAGAAATGTTTCCTAGACATTAAATAAGGAATCCTAAACTACATACTATGGCACCACTACTCTGGGAACTGGGGAAGCATGTTCATAATAGATGTAGGAATGTTTCAAATTCCAAAATTCTGGTGAGTGTGTCCCTTTAAATAGACCACATTTTGAACATACTAATTCAAAGCTGACTCTCAATAACTCACTCAGATGTTTCTACTGACGAAGTGCTAGAGAGACAGAAAACGAACCAACAGGTTAAAAAAAAAAAACTTTTTTACAAAGTGCTCATCTACATACTGACATGAGTAAAACTAATAAATAATGGCATTATTGTCATTATTATTCAAGTAGATTTTCTCTCTGTAACAGGGTCCCTGTTTGAATAACTATTTCCATCACTGTGTTTGTTTATGTGTACATGTGTGTGCGTGTGGATGAGAATGCTGAGCTGAAAGATTTTCCACTCTGTTGTTCAAAATAAAAAGCTTAGAATCAGTGAATGAAAATAAACAGACTGCATGGACAGCCTTTAATTAGATATTCCAACCCTCAGTGTAAATGCTGTTTTTAAGGGTGAAGGGTCACAGGTGTGTAGCAGTGGGAGTGGAGTGCAGGAGATGCAAGTTTGTGGTTCTAGGACAGAGTTTCTTCACCGAAGTAGGAGAAGCCTTTAAACTCATCTTGGTTGATCTGCTTGATGATGGCCTCATCCACAGGTGTTAAAACGGGTTCCTCGCGAGTGAAGTCTTGATCAAAGTTATTGACGTCCCGCTTGGTTTTCTGTTTGCAGGAAGGAAGAATATAGAGAGAAGGTCAAAATGGTGCAATAAATAAAAGATATTTGGTTTATAGATAAAAAAAAATTGTTTATCAATATATTAATATAAAAAATAAAAATAATTAATATTTCTGTCCTCAGCAGTACATTAGAAAGACATAAGCACGCTGTCTTTGGATGTGGCATAAACTGTAATTTTATAATTTTGAATATTGACATTAACATTACAAACTTAAATTGTTATCTTCACTCGTAACCAGACATTTCTTAATAAGTGTTGGGTTTAAAAAAACACTTGTAACTGAAATCAAAATTTTCAAATTTTCAAAATATTTACACATTGTCAAGGAAAAAAATGGAAACCTCATCTTCCAAGTCAGAAATAAATTTAAAGTATGGTACATAAATAGAAACAATTGGGTGCTGCTTGATTTTTACTAAACATTTGACAAAGTAAAAGTGCTCCCCTTGAAAATAACAGAACTACTACTAACTATTCTTAAGTGATATATATTTAGAAGAAGGCACCAGTGTCAGTAACACAACCAGAGGTCAAGTAATTCTGTTATCACTTATTTGGACGATTTGTTATGTAAAAAATAGCATAAAATAAAAGAATAAATAATAATAATAATAATAAATTGGTTATGCTTTTGAAACATAGGAATGAGCTATGACTTTGTGTTAAAAAATATAGCAACACCCTGCACCTGTTTGGTATAATGCCTTTGTTATTATGTATTTTAGAATCAACAAGTCTTCCATATGAATTTTATTTTCCTTAACATTTGTCTCAGAAAAATTTTGAAGATTTTGCCTTTGAGGTTAATATAAAAGTTCACCAAAGTTCACATCCCAGAAATTCCACCTTCCATCTGTGATCAATAGTCAAAAAAGTTAAAAAGCCTGGCTCTGTTAGTTACAAAGGTTTTTGCTCTTGTCTTTCCACAGACACAGCAAGGCATGAGCCAATCTAAGTAACTGTTGTTGGTCAAAACTGATCTGGTGAGCTGTGTGGTCACTTTATAGAACAGAGGTGACAACTGGATTTATGAACTTTGAAAGAAAGCATGTGTCAGTCTCCATTCTTCTAAGACTGAACATGTAGGTGAGTGGCAAAAATGCCAAATAAACCAGCAAAACAAGAGGTACCACCTTTAGTGCAGTCTTACATACATCATATAGCCAAAGGTTTGGGGGCACCTGCACAATTTCTAAACGTCTGAAACCTGATGGTCTTCAGCCACAAGAGCATTAGTGAGATTGATTAATTCTGGATCATAAATGCCAATAAAACACATCCCATAGAAACTGTATTGAGTGACGTTACTCCAAAGAACAAAGCCCAGCGATGGAAGGTTTCTACCGCTAGCTGATGGTTGGTATAGAGCATGGTGATGTGTAGAGTATCATTTCATTGTAAGGGCTGTCTACAAAGTTTTGACTCCAGTGTACAATTCATTCATTCATTCATTATCTGTAACCCTTATCCAGTTCAGGGTCGCGGTGGGTCCAGAACCTACCTGGAATCATTGGGCGCAAGGTGGGAATACACCCTGGAGGGGGCGCCAGTCCTTCACAGGGCAACACACACACACACATTCACTCAAACCTATGAACACTTTTGAGTCACCAATCCAACGTGTGTTTTTGGACCATGGGAGGAAACCCACGCTGACACGGTGAGAACACAACAAACTCCTCCCAGATAGTCACCCGGAGAGGGACTCGAAACCACAATCTTCAGGTCCCTGGAGCTGTGTGACTGCGACACTACCTGCTGACACCACCGTGCCATTATTTATCTTTAATAAATATCTGCAGTTTAAATGCAGTTTTATTTTTTTATTGCTACAAATAAATTAATACATTGCATAATGGGAAGACATCAAGTCAGCTTGCTACTATTGTTGTGTGCATGTGATATTTACAGACAAGTGGTCTGTATCTGTTATTTTGTTTACAATAATTTTTTGTCACATCTGAAAATGATTAATACCATGATTAATTTCTAGAAATGTGTTTAAAAAATATGTTGCCCAAACTAAGATACTCTCCAGGTATTTTAGAATAGGAATGGGAAGCCCTGGTACAGGCTTATTTCTAGTTGTTCTCTCTCTATTTCTAACATTTTCCCCTCTTTAGTGGCTTCAGAAGCTACTGTAAGGCCATTGGAACTGAAGTGAGAGTTGAGGCAAGAGACAAGGACTGCTTTACACACCATGACAAGCATTCCTCACACTAGGAGCAGCAGCTAGCCTGGGTGAAAGCCGTGCTGCACTCACGACAATGTGCTGAAAAGTGGAGGGTGTATGAGCTATTTCACTGGCTCTGCTGCCAAGAGCCTGAGGGCTACACTAACACATAAGAAGAACTTGGCCTGAAATCAAGCTACTGCCAACTCCCCAGTTACAACGTTTTAGACGCTTGAGTTTGGACCTGTGGTTAAACTGTAAATACTGTGGTAAGCCATACACACATGCACACATTCTAGAAATGAAAAGATTGGTATTGGCACCATTCAAGCAATATATTCAACGGATTTCCAATATCTGATCCTTTGGTAAGGCTAATTTCCACAACCTAAGGACCTGCTGTGATTGGATGTTCAGAGCTGATCTTGCATGAAATTACCCGGTAAAACATTCTTAGGGTTAAGTACTTACAAGAAGTGTTTTATCTAACACCACAATGCAGAATGTGCGCTTTCATACATTCAAATTGAGTTCCAGAAAACAGTAGAAACCATTCATGTCTCAGGTTACAGCTGTTGTATTTGGAACTTGCCCACATCTGTCAAAAATGAATGAATCAGTTGCGTGAGCAGAAGTTTAATATGAAGCAGACAAAAGCAGTCAAGTGTTTGTCTAATTTTCTTTGTGCATGAGGTTGACTTTGCATCATAAAAGGATCTTTCAAATGATCATCTGTGAAAATGTGTGAAGACACTTTAAAAGTTAAAATTTGATATGAGTTTTTGATTTTGCCACACGTCCAAATGAATAGCCATTTAGGAAGGTTAGTTTTCAAGAATGCAGTATTTGTGAATACAAGTGTATGCAAATTTTGGACACCCATGGACAAATAACGCTTTATTCTGAAGACGTGACTCAGTGCTCTGTATCGTACTCAACCCACAATTTAAGTGTAAATAAGTACACATGCATTATAGAAAACACATTTTTGCACATAGTAACGCACAATTATAGTTTATTTACTGAGTTAAAATAAAATACAACATAAAATTTGGCCTATGCAAATATAACAACATGTTTTTGTGTCTATATTAAATTAAGCACATAAACAGTAAATGTGGACTAGGGTCTGTATATATTGTATATATATAATTTCCATGTAGAAGTTAATTGGTTCTCATGTAGAAAATAGAGTTTATGCATCTATACACACACACACACCATCAAGGAGTAATAGCAAGTACTCACTATACGTGGTTTGAAAGGTGGCTTAATTTTCCTCTGTTCCAGCAGTGTCCAATCAATCTCTTTAAAGAATGGATGCTCTTTAATGGCTGCCTCCAGCCCCTGGGACACCACACAGCCAAGCCGCTTATTGGGATTCTTCGTCATGAACTAGAGGAGGAGGCAGAGAAGAGAAAAGATTAAGGTTAGAAAAGGGGGGCAATTTTCCAGTAGATACACATAGCTCTTCATATAGATTGTTAGTTGCAGTCCAACCACTGTAAACAATGCTAACACATAAGGTATTTATGTCAAATGGATAGAAGGTAGTGGTGGGGTCAGATGATGGGGGAGGAATACGATTCTGCTGTTCACTGTCAGAGGAGTGATGTAACATTTTGTCCAGCGGAAGGATGACCCTGAGTGACCACAGGTCATGTGACCAAAGTGCCAGTGAGACAGATCACAGTGTGACATGACTCGGTCCAAGACAAACACACAGTCGTTCCCACAAACAGGCCTAAGTAAATCTGGGACATGTGATGGAAAAAAGCAAGAAAAACACACCTCGCAAAGCTATCAAACACAAGCAAACATTTACACTCATACACTGACATGAACAAACAAATACAGATATGAGCAATGGTTCCAGGGATGAAGATCACACATTAACTAAATACTTTATTACACCATGCACATAAGCAGGAACACACATACACACCACTCATCACTACAAATAAAGAGAGAATGTTGGACCGTCTTCCCTGAAATCAGCTCTTTGAGATTACTCAAGGCAATCCTCGGGAGGGAACACACACTGTTCTTTTCCCACAAGAAGTGTCACTTCATCCAGCCCTGCTCTCTCTCATTCTTACTTTTATCACTTTACTTTCCTTTTACTTTCTTAATTCCACTATAGCATTCTGAACTCTTGCCAAACCTCTCATTTAATCAGAACACTTAATCATGTACAATCTCCAGCCATATAATTAAAAAACATTAATTGATTGATGGGTGGCATGGTGGCGCAGCAGGTAGTGTCGCAATCACACAGCTCCAGGGACCTGGAGGTTGTGTGTTCTCCCCGTGTCCGTGTGGGTTTCCTCCGGGTGCTCCGGTTTCGTCCCACAGTCCAAAAACACATGTTGGTAGGTGGAGAGGCGACTCAAAATTGTCCGTAGGTGTGAGTGAATGTGTGTGTATGTCTGTGTTGCCCTGTGAAGGACTGGCGCCCCCTCCAGGGTGTATTCCTGCCTTGCGCCCAATGATTCCAGGTAGGCTCTGGACCCACCGTGACCCTGAACTGGATAAGCGGTTACAGATATACAGATTAACTGCTTACCCAATTCAGGGTTGTGGTGGGCCCAGAGCCAACCCAGAATCACTGGGTAGAAGGCAGGAACACACCCTGGCAGGGGTGCCAGTCCGCCACAGACAATACACTCACTCACACCTATGGACACTTTTGAGTAGTCAGTCCACCTACCAACATGTGTTTTTTACGGAGTGTGGGAGGAAACCGGAACACCTGAAGGAAACCTACACAGACACAGAGAGAACTCCTCACAGACAGTCACCCGGTGATCCCACATTCCCAGGACCCCAGGACCACGCAGCTTTGTGACAGTGACACTACCTGTTGTGTGCCACAGAGCCACCCAAAAAGCACATGATTAATGTTGTCTTGGTCCATCTCATACTGCCAAAACAGCTCTGATCTATCAAGATATTTATTGTGAAGGATCTCTTTATTATTATTTATTATTGTTATTTGGCCCCTGGGTGTTATCAACACCTTGAACTCTTTGTTCCTCAGACAATTTCTGAACAATTTATGCAGGGTGGTAGGATATATTATGCCCCTGAAAGAAGCCACTGCAAAGAAGCCATGCCCTTTGTCTACAACAATGTGTAGGCAGTACATGTAAAAAAAAATAATTCACAACACACTACTTCTATCGGTTATAAAAGAAAACAAGATTCATCAGGCCAGGCCGTCTTCTTCCACCGTTCCACTGGTCACTCTGGCCAGTCAGGGGCTAGCCCATTCTTCCAACACATCAACTTTAAGAACTGAACGTTAACTTGGTACGAAATATATCCAACCTATCGACAGTGTGAGGATTTTTGCCATGTCTTTCATCCCTTTTTCATTAGATATAAGACGTGCACTCTCCTGTCCCAAGAGAATATTATTTAATATGGCATGTGAATATATAAATGCATTTAAATAATATGTTCAGGAAAAGGTAGTAAGTGGCAGACGTTATTTCTTTAGTGTTGCACATGAGCTAAGCTTCAATGAACCATATATTTAAGGCACAGAGAGCCAGTGATCAAGTAAAAATGAGATGCGTTTAGAGGAGGGATGAAAAGTAGGTTTCTGAATGATGGCTGAATCTACTCACTGCTTTGAGGATGCTGACAGCTTCTTTGCTGAGCCACACTGGATAAAGCACGTCATCATGGAGAATAGACTCAAACAGGTCGTCTTCATTATCAGCCTCAAATGGTGGCTGTCCTGCCATCATCTCGTACATTAACACACCTAAAGCCCACCAGTCCACCGATGGCCCATACTCCAGCTCCTGCAGGATCTGTGAGTGACAAAAACAGATACAATTATTATCTGGTGCAAAGAACTTCTGCACTCACAACGAAAAGAATGGTGAAACAATGTATACATTCTCATTTCTGCAAAGTGTAAAACAGATTGTGTCATCAGTATTGGTTTACTGTATCTAAGTAAAACATACGGCAAGCTTTGTTTTGTAAAACAGGACAAAACACAGGGGTATTTGTAGTGTTGTCAACATTAACGCGTTAACACATGATATTAACCAAGAAACTTTAATAAATGTACATTTAATAAATAAAATAAAAATAAATGTACCAAATTTGGCAACACTCATTTACAGAGTCTAGTGATATATTAGGGGCTTCATTAGGAGATATAAACACACCGTTGCTCCTGCTGAATTCAGTAGGTAGGATGTTATTTTTATGCTGAAATATGGATTAAATCTCAAAACAAGCTTTCAACCTTAACCCCCCCCCACACTTGTTTTTCTTTTCTCGTGTTCTGCTTAATCTACACATTTATCCACCACTCAAGTATAATCCACCACTCATATCTCTTATAAAGTTGTTAAGGTTGGAATAGAAGATATTTTATTGTTTGATCTGTGAGCAATTTTATCAATTAATTCTCGCATCCGAGCTTCACTGCGTTTGATGTTAACACTCTCCCTTTAACATGTATTCAACGAATGGAGAGATCCTAACCCAAATTACATAAAAAACGTTTTTCAAAGTTGTAATAAAGTAAAAAGGACAGTTTTTTTCTAAACATTTGTTTTTTCTAAACAAATGCATACCACAGTATACATTTATTTGTTTTAATTCCCTTCCAAATAAATAAAGAAATACAAGCATTTTAAATTGCAAATAATGAAGATTAATCACAGAATGTCCTTGTGAATAAGTGTATTATTTTTTTTAAACAAGAGACATCACTTGTGTTTTTAAACAAATTCATTTGGTCTCAAATAGAACACAAACATTAAAATTGAAACCTAGATTATGACGTAGACCAGCGGTTATCAACTCAACAGTGCAAGAAAATGACCACCCTGAACAGCTTCCGATATTAATGATACACTTAATTTAACTTCTCAGAAGTTCTTCATGTGCTAGAATAAAGGAAATAGTACTGGAAAGGGTTCACAGCAGTTGGGCAAAAAGAAAAAAATGTGACAATCGAGTTTATTTTCATGGGTGCTGCCTGCTATCCAGAACAAACATATGTGTATAGATGAAATTATGCATGTGAAAGAAACACACAGTTGAGTAAATATTATTAAGTTCCACTTCAGTAATGTTGACATGTGATCTATTACAAGGATTGTAAAAATGATTATTTAAAACGCTGCTATTTTGGATCACTGGTTTACGGTTTACAGTGTGGTGTGTGAGATAGAAATTAAACATGCGTGAGAGAGAATTTAAACATACAATGAAACCTGAAGAGCTCTTCAACCAAAACCTGTATCTATTCTAAGTACTGGGCTTGATTTGGAGTGCACAATCATGAACAAAATCATAACGGTGATTATTTGGACTGATATTGTGTTTACGACAAACCAGCTGTGATTACTCTAAATTGCATGTTTTAGTGCATGTTCCAGAGAAAAGTCAGTGATCTGGCAGACCCTTTTGAACCATGACTCATCAGCATACTCAAAGAGTACCCATGGGAAAATCTGAAGTTGGTCAAATGCTTTCAGGGCATGTTTCTGGAATTTATCTAAAGTCTTATTTCCTAAGGAGTAGTGTTTATGACCTCAAATAGATTTAAGGTGCTTTAAGGCACACCCACTGTTGATAACGTTTGCATAATCAATACAGACAAGCACTGAAATGTAAAATGTTTTTTCTTTAAGAAGATGGTGGATATGAGTAAGACCTGTTCACATTTATGTCTCATTAACAGGGAAGGGCATTCACACAAGTGGCTCAAGCAGTTTTCTCTGTAATTCATGTCACAAGTGATTCCCAAGTGCTTGCCACAAATAATGTGCATAGAAAAATGTTCATGATGCAGGGTGTTGAACCTCAGGTGCGATATAGTCAGGTGTGCCGCAGAACGTGGTGGTAGTGATGCCGTCCAGAATGCCCTCTTTGCACATGCCAAAGTCAGCCAGCTTACAGTGGCCCTCTGCGTCTAAAAGGATGTTATCCAGTTTGAGGTCTCTGAAAAAAGAGAACAGGGGGGTTGGGGGGTGAGAGAAGGAGAAAGCATGAGGCAGCCATCATCTATCATAAGGAAGTTCAGAGTGACACAGGAACACTGTGAAGTATCTGTGAATGCTTTACACCAGCAAGTTCCAATAGTGTAAACAGCCCACAGCAGGAAGAGTGCTGGGTCACACTTGGCCTCTGAGGCCAAGCAGCTTCTGTGTGGGATGGGACTTACTGTCTAACAGTGTCAACACTCCAGCTCTTAGTACATTCCATTACAGGAAAAAATATAGCTAGGTGTTTTTTTTTGTTGTTGTTGTTGTTTTCTTGTCAATTACATGAGATGAGTCATGAAATTCAGATAGTTTCCTATATGAGAAGTTAGTGAGACAATATGAAAGTACTTTTTGTAAGCAGTATACACCTTGCTTTAATTGACACTTTAAATTTTTGATTTTTTTTAAATTGATGACATTTCTAGACTTGTCCTAACTATTCTGAAGCCCATATGCAATTACAAGCGCAAATTGGTTTTGGTAGACCACAAATCTAAAAACAAATCTAGACCGGAGTTTTAATCATGTTTCTAGACCACAATCCTTAACAGTCATTCTAACCACACTATAGAACACACACCTCTAAGCTAGATTCTAGAAAAGACAAGGCTACTGAAAGAAGACTTAACATGTGTAATGTGTATGTGGACAGCCTGGGTGGGAGAGAGAGAGCGAGAGAGAGAGAGAGTACGAGACAGAGAGACAAAGAGAGAGAGGGGAGAGAGAGAGAGAGAGAGAGAGAGAGAGAGAGAGAGAGAGAGAGAGAGAGAGAGAGAGAGAGAGAGAGAAAGAAGGCCTGGCGATAAGGTGGCTCTGATGAAAGAAGTTGAGAGCAGGGATGAAACTGGTTGGGCCAGAGCTTGATGGTTGATTGCAAGAAGAATGTCAACATCACAAAATGTCATTCAGTCAAAGGTGTTTTTCGCAAACTCAACCTACTGAAAAGAGAGAGTGTGGATGCGTGGGTGTGTGTGTGTGTTGGAGCTCCTTATGCAACTGTTCCATTTTAGCTCTACAAAAAAAGGCAACTTGATGAAATGCATGTTCAGGATGAAGCTTGTTCTTCATCATGCTTTTTATTGCATTTGTCTGCTATATTCATTGATTCACATGGGAAAAACATTCTAAATACAGTTGGAGAAGAAATGAATGTGGGAGAAAAGCCTGTTGGCACTGTTGGTAACAACTTTAAAGGAGAAGGGAAACATTTTCAGCATGAATATTTTACACATAGAACATGATAAAAAACTAAAAACTAACCTAAACAGTTCACAATGAGCATGAGTATAACTGCTAAGGTTGAATTGACTGGAAGGAAACGGACGTGTAAAAACGGCCTGCAAACTGGCACACGCAGGCAAACGGATGCAGAGACACAGTGAAATTTCTGAAGACGTGACCCAGTACTCCGTATTGTATTCAGCCCTTATGTTCTACTGCCATGCAGGATGTTCCACTGGATTCTCCGTATCAAAATCTCTCCCTCTCTCTTTTTCTCCCCCATACTGCCTCCTATCTCCAACCCCTCTTAGTCACGTCGCTCAAGCATTCCTTCCTAAGGAAGAGACTTAAATTTGTCTGTTTAGCACTACTTGTTGATTTGGCTTAAACCATAAAAGGCATTTCTTTCTCAATCTCTTCCACCGAAAGTGTGAGAGCACCAAACATTTCCCTTTGTACTTTCTTTCCAGCTTTGTCATTTTAGACAATGGAACAAAGTTTGAAATACCACAGACTGCGCAAAGCCTGGAAGCTCGGATATTGGCAATAAAATTAAGCTTAATTGCTGAACTTTGCAGCATTACCTTTAGACCATCAATAAAACATTTAGAAAAACACCTGGAAATGTATGAAAAATGGAGGAGTGGAGAGAGAGAGAGAGAGAGAGAAAATTAGGCACAAGAGAGAGCATTTCCTGTGTTTCATTTTTTCATTACATCCACAGAAACCAACACAACTAATACAACTCATACTCCTCCTGCAGGACAACACGGACATGCACAACATTCAGCTGCAACCTACACATTGTGGAGGCTGAGGTTTATCACTTTACATTCCCTGGAGTGCACCACATGACTTTTTCTAAATATACCAGGGTCTCAGATAATATTCAAGTTAGCATTTCTATAGGCCATGACATTGCACATACAGGAAAACTCATTCATTGTTTACAGAGTAAATGTGCACGTTTCCACAAACAGAAAAACCACTAAAACCAACATTCAATATGGCTGCAATACACTAGTAAAATTTCCATTACAGATGACTCCAGCTAATCCAGCCCTACAATAATCACTGGATCATACTCAAGATTTACATCCGTGCTGAATTCTGTGATTTTATTGTACTTCCATCTGATTTAATGGCATTAGACTGGCTCTATGCGCTAAAGTTTATGTTAGCTAGAATAGACATCACCAGTAATTAGGTACAAATACATGCAAGTGTAGCTATCTGGCATATTTTATACAGAAACACAGTCTGTACTCATTCAAATTTCTGTTCCAGGAATTAACCCTCAAACTGTACATATTTATATATAAAAGCATGTGTACATACTTTGATCAAAATGTTATTATTACAATCAAACATATTATTAAAGTGTTTGTTCCTTCTTAAGAAAGACAACTAGATTTCCAACTCGATATGTGAACATTTATTTGAAAATCTTACCACCGTCATTAATGAGAAAATTAATAAAGCCAGGTATTGATGTCAGAAGATTAGATCTGAAACCCTCAATAACACACTCAGAATACACTTCTGTGGATCCACATCCTAATGATTTGGGCATTACACCCTCTAGTCCTACAGGGTAGATGTCTGAGAAATTTCTCTTTTCATTTCAAGAAGGTTTTACAAGTGTCTGCAATGAGTACAATCTGAGGTTGCTGAATTTAGTCATTAGAAGAGAAACTTTTGTAGTGTGACTTGTGGTGTGAGTGTTAATATTCACAAGAATAATTTCAGAGGACTGTTTAAATGTTTCAAAAGAAGAGCTCAGAGACTGATTTGACTCATTTTAATTAAGTCTGAAAATTTGACAGCTATAGAATTCAAAACAATTGAGGAGCAGAACGTATTAAAATCATTTTTATCTCGCAAAATTATGCTATTTGGTAATGTAAGCCTTTATCATGATGGTGACAATGAAAGTGTTTTCTAAGTGTAACAAACAGCGCCTCTACACACTTGATGACCTGTGCCTACAGGATGTCCTGTCAAGAGCAACTCTTGCAAGTCACAATAGCACGAAAGATGATTGCGTGGATAGAGAGGGATGGGGTGATTGAAAGGAAAGAAGGCTTGTTTATGCCCCTGCTTGCTCTTTTTTATTTTCTTTTTCTCTCTCTTTCTTTAAATACTCTGAATGCCCAGGTATACAGGCTGCTGCCAGTCTCCAGTTCCGCAAGCTTGTACATGCTTTCTGAAACTCTTTAGACTGCCACTGTCCCGTCTGTCTTTGAGGGGGAGGAGAATGTTACATTGCGACAGTAGAGACTGTTTTGTCGATCTTTTTTTTTTTTTTTCAAGGTGAGTGTGTGGTGTCAGTGAGGTTAAAGCAAGGTAGGATGAGTTCATATGAAGCAAATATGCTGTTCCACCACATAAGCTGTTCTGGTTTCTATTTGCTTTTTTTCAAGCACACAGTAAGAGATATTTGAGAATCACACATTAAAATCATAGGTAGAGATGAACATATGTTATCTAAGACAAAGAAAATAACTTTGCTTCTTTAGCTTTGTACTGGAGCTTAAATAAATGGTCTATTTCTGCTCACTGTCCAATATTTTATGTAACAACAGTATATATACAAATTATTCCATTTTAATGATCAAAATTAATTACTGTTAACATATGGATTCAGTGGCACAGACAGCTTGCAAAACCTCAGCCATGTAATATACATTTTATATCTAGTGAAACACTGAATAAATATGCCTCAAAGTAAACGAGTACCAATTGTCAGCCACGTAATATACTGGCAACTCTAATTCATATTATTAGTACCACATGATAGATTGAGGAAGTGTGTACAAATATTTTTTTTTACACCATGCTAATTTGTATGCACATTGTAAGTGATAATTTAAGTAATTTCTAGTTAAATGGCTCATTAAGTAGCTATGTATAAGATTCAGAATAATTTAGAGCCCCATTTTTGTGTGTGTATGTGGGTGTTGAGAGTGTCTACCTTTGCCTTTGTTAAAGGGTCCATTATTTCAGACATTTCTTTCTGCTGAAAAGTAGGCTGAAACTCCTTTGCAGATTTTTCAGATCCGAAACAAATGTGGAACTATTTCCCCCATTTCTGAATGATGAAAGCTTTAAGTACTGTTTATCTGATGGTGTGAGTTATTGATACTTTTAGCAGGTCCCATTTGCACGGTAGGTTTCAACATATTTTTTAACTTCACTTTTGAAAATTTTGCCAGGAAATCAAATAAACAGAGAGTGATCTATGATTTTGCACTGTACAAAATTAACCTTGTATCTCTGGTGTAAATCCAAAAACAAACATTCGTTGATGCCTCCACTACATTTGGGTAAAGGAGGGGAATTATTATTAGAATTATTTTTAAAAAATCATCAAACTTTTCTACTAACATTCAGAATCTTTTTAAAAACCTTAATCTTAAATCAATCTTAATCTTATTCATAAATTATTTACATGAGATGAGATATATAAAGTGTCCTCAAGGTGTGTCCCAATCACTGTTGCCAAAATCCAGTGAGGGCTTAATTTGTTTTCTCTGTTTACCCCAACAAATGAGAGCTCAGAGAAGCTGAGGGCGATTAGAGAGGCCCTCTAATTACCCGACCTCCCAGCATGCTCAGTTCTTAAGGTGTGTTACATTCCCACAGAGAGGGATCAATCCTGGAACCACATTACAGCAATAGGGTATGAATAGATGTGTTTGTGTTTATGTGTGTTATTCTCATAACACACAATGAGCCATTCATACTGGTTGGATCACATCCTGTCCAGTTTCCATTCACTGGTCAAACGTTAAGGCAATGACCCTTACAGTAAATGAAGGCTCATAAGGTCATGAGGTGTGTGTTCATTCAGCCAGATGGCTATCTTCCAAACAGTAACAGTCGAGAATAGAGCTTGCATCGTTCATCTGGGGAGAATGTGGTTAGATCAAGAGGGAATAATTGCTGATAATTGTGTAGAATTATCATTGAAAATTCAGTTAACAGGAAAATGATGCAGAAACAGAACAGCTATAAGTATAATTGATATTATATAGATCAAAGATCAAATGAAAAAAGCAAAACAAATGTTAGCTTTCTTCTGCTTTTGAGATATTTCTCCTCCTGATATTTAGTGGAGGTCTCAAGAAAGGGCTCAGATTAAAGATAATAACCCTTATGTTTATCTGCAACTGAACTAAAGACAAGAACTTTTCTCATCCATTTCTCATCCAAAGATTAAGGAGGTTGTAAATAACACTTATAACATCTAAGCAGGGCGGCACTGTGGCGCAGCCACACAGCTCCAGGGACCTGGAGGTTGTTGGTTCAAATCCCGCTTCGGGTGACTGTCTGTGAGGAGCATGGTGTGTTCTCCCCGTGTCTGCGTGGGTTTCCTCCGGGTGACTGTCTGTGAGAAGTGTGGTGTGTTCTCTCCCTGTCTGCGTGAGTTTCCTCTGGGTGAATGTCTGTGAGGAGTGTGGTGTGTTCTCGCTGTGTCTGTGTGAGTTTCCTCCGGGTGAGGAGTGTGGTGTGTTCTCCCTGTGTCTGTGTGTGTTTCCTCCGGGTGACTATCTGTGAGGAGTGTGGTGTGTTCTCTGTGTCTGCGTGGGTTTTCTCCGGTTTCCTCCCAATATCCAAAAACACACACTGGTAGGTGGATTGGGGATCCAAGAGTGTCCATGGGTTTGAGTGAGTGGGTGTCGCCCTGTGAAGGACGGGTGCCCCCTGCAGGGTGTGTTCCTATCTTGCGCCCCCCTCACTGCAATCCTCTTACAGACAATGAATGAACATTTAAGTATCTCATGCCTCTTTTTCTATTTCACTAAAATCTCCTGAGACATTAATGAGGATCAATACATTTTTTCCTGATTGGGCATCAATTTAACATAGACTATTCAGCAGCACTCTATTTTAGTTTGTCCAGCTGGGACCATGGAGTTAGCTGAAGGACATTTTCATGACTCCCATTTGGAACAAAGTGAATCAGATCTCTCTCTTTAGCTGCAGACTAAACAGCACAGTGTCTGTATGTACTGAGTGGATATTGTCTGAATGAGTATTCTGAATCAGACAATGACAGTGTTGTCAGAATCACCATCATATAACCCCTGCTTATCCAGCTAAAACGGAATATGCCTGATTCAGAAAAAAAACATGATTATGATTCATCTTAAGGGTTCAGACCCAGTTGCTGAGTGTTAAAAATTTTAAAAGAATAGATGAATTAAACAGGTTTTATATTAGGGCTACACTTCGGTCTTAAATGTATTAAAATGCAAATACTGTATAAAGATAACTTACAGAATCTTAGAATGCTTGAGAACACTTTATTATAGATAAAATTGCTACCATATAAGCCTACATAAACAATGTTTATACCAAACCAAAAGGCATTTCTCACACATTCTAAGGAGGAACCTAAATCAAGCTGTAATTGTTGTAAAAACTGTTTAAACTTCTTACATATCTAAAGTATGTTACTATATTTATATCGTAATATATATTTTACAAATCTAACCTAGGTGTCATGTAAGCTTATGGCGACCTATAAGAAAGTGTTTTTAAATATTTTAATATATTAAGAATGAGTATAGCCAAGGGCTTATGGAATTAAAATTTCTATTAAACTCCTGACAGATTTTAGAATTTAATATTACATTTCATTTTAAAAACTCATGGAACTCAGTCATTCATTCAGTGCAAAGTAGTCCAGTATACAACAGTCCTAATCTTGCATGACTACACTCTACTAAAAGTGACTAGAGAAGCAGAACAGAATGTACCAAACCCTAATCAGAGCAGGCAGAGGAAAGAGTTATGTAGAAGCTCCACGACCAGACAATGAGACAACTGTAATTCTATTCTCTCAAATATAAATATTCTCTCAAAACTAATAAACTCAGCAATTATCGGCACTAAACCTTCTGCTCCAGTTTCTTAAAAACCATCATTACCCTTCTCTCTCTGCAAGGTCTGCATTCAGGAAAGCCAGGGAGGAGGTGGGTTTAATTCAATACAACAACATTCAACTCCAAATGAGATTCTTCCTGTTCAGGCCCCAAAAGAGCATTAAGAGCAGGCGGAGAATGGCTGGGCAGCAGAGCTGAGAGGTTACTGGGGCCATTCTTAGCCCCTAGGGATGGGGACATGACCTGTACCCTGTGTGTTAACAGAGAGGAATCTAATGGACTGAGCAGTGATGGGACAGTTTTGATAAAAGGTGCATCAATGTATATTAACTATCATGATAAATGTCCTCACAATCGTTTCAGAGTATACTGTGATAGCATCAGTACTTCGACTACACTAAAAGGATTGTTGTTTAGTTAAAAATAGGCTGCCATGTAATAGGGTTTTCTAATGCCTTCCTCTGTTGTCAGGGTGCTGTGAGGTTATACACTAAAAAGCAGTTAAATACTATGAGCGCAAGAGAACATAACTGTTTATTTAAATGTAGCAGTGCAGTATGAGGAACTACGTACTTGAATAAAAGTTTGCCTAAAACAAAACCGTCTAAGTGGCCCAGTGGGTAGACTGGCTCAAAGTTCGTAAAATCATTTGATAACTCAGTACAGCAGAACACCATTCCTAGTTCTCTCTCCCTCATTCTAAATCACCCAGCTTGACGTTTGCCAAAATTGAAATTTGTTAGCTGGATTAGTCATCTGTAATTCTACTCTAAGCATGTTGGGAAGAGCGTGAAAAAATATTGACGGCACTTAGTGCACTTTATCAGAAAAAATACTTCAACCAATACACACGAGGCTAATTTACTAAGATTAGAATCCAAATACTACAATATTTTAGAGATAGCAACTTGTCTGTATTGAGGACAAATTTTTAAACATATCTGCATATGTAGGGTAAAGACATTCAAACTCAATTTTTCACAACTCCTTATGGTTCATATATTCATATATTTATTCTGGTAAATCAATAGGAAACTATTTTGTTTACATCAGAGATCATTTTAAAATGATTGATTTCAATCAATAATTGGTTTATTTCAGCTTTAATTCACTACATATGATATTCAGTGGGTCAAAACTTTTCACAGGTCAAGTTGATTTTATCTTTACACAGTCTGAGGGATTACAGAGATGTAAAGATTTTTAGATGCATCTGATGAGCCAACTTACATATTAGGCAATCAAGGAATAGAAGCAATAGATAAAAGCAATTTCGAAAAAATTAACGTGCGATGAGCATCTGTACAAATATTTGAATGTCAGAAATATTGCAGAACTAAAGAGAATAAACCCCAGACTTTACTAAATAGTGGAGCAAAATTGGCTGAAGGAATGCCAGCCTCAAGTCCCTAAGCACGGCGTGTTGTGTGTGCTTAATGGCACACAAACCAGGGCATAAACAAACTCCCCTGGAACGAATAAATCATCTGATGGACATGGCTCCTCCAAGTAAACAACTTGAGGTAAACAAGGCCCATAAATGCCCCCAACACCAGGCTAAATATCCACCCAACACAGAGCGCCAACTTTGACCCAGTTAACAAGAAGTGAACCCCACTTGATTTACACTGGATCTTGGCTGCATAAGATTGCGTGACAACATGCTGTTGTCACGTAATTCTACCAAATATGATAGGACTTCGACTGCTCCTCACATTTGGCTCCAAAATGTTATTAACTAATATTAGAATATGTTTGTGATCTATTACAATGGTGTTTTGGTTGAAAAGTCTGTGTGGTTTTCGCACTTTGTCCGGTTGACAGTGCTGTACAATGATGCTATGTCTCTAGATTGCAAAGAAAGAATTAAAACATAAAATGTTTTTTGGGTTTTAGAGACACACTGCAGATTTGCAGCACAATACAATGCAGTATTTGGGTCTGTTTTTCTTCACGCACATGCCATTGGCCACGTGGTACCTTACCTATAAATGACCCCATTCTGGTGGAGGAACATGAGAGCGGAGGTGACTTCAGCAGCATAAAAACGGGAACGGGCTTCATCGAATTTGCGTGAGCGCTGGATCTGGAACATCAGGTCCCCTCCATTCACATACTCCATCACAAAGAACAGGCGATCCTGGGGAGTGAAAGGCAAGAAAAAAGCTGTAAGAAAACACCAAGAGGATCTAAGCCAACACACAGAATAATTGCTCAAATAATGTGGATTTAACTCAAACACGTTCTAAGCAAGAATGACAAGGATCACTGTTCCACACAGAAAATAGAAAACATTTTCTAACAGGTTAAGGTTAAAATAATCACACAAGCCTTAGAGACAAATATTTTGAATGACACAGCATTTCAAACATCTGTATATGTTTCCCTATAAGATTATATAGCATTAGAATATATTTTTTACTTCTTGCATTTAGTTAATAGTGCCATAATGAAAAAAAGGTTTGCCCCAGCAGAGCCAAATCCATCACCTACCACTCTGTATTTGCACCATTAAAACTAGGGAAGTAGTAAAATGGCATGTTTTCGGTAAAGTCTTCTACATTTCTACACACTAGATATTCTCCTACAATCTTAGCAGCTCTCACCTGGCTTTATACTTGGTAGTAGAATATTTGTTTTTAATATTTATGTTGAAAGAAGCTTATGACAGCTTTAATAGTCCTCTATACTTTCATTTCATTCACAAAAAATAAATGGAAGCTTGAACCTCCTCATAAAAAAACCCAAAACCTTTAATTAATCACTGTAGAAACAGATACAATAAAGAGATTTTTGAGTGTGAAACAAAAATCACGTTAAACACTTAAAAGGAAACCCATGTAATGTAAAACGTCTATACCAGGTTCCATGTCTCACTAGAATAATACAAATATGTGAAAGTTCTTTAAACTTTCAAAGGTTCTTTATGTTCATATGCTACAAACATGGCTCATTTAAAAGAAAGTCAAAAGCAGTTATCCTGTAGTATTGTATTTTGAATGCATTATGGCACCTTTTTGAAGTGTATAATAAAAATGCCTATAATCATTAATCCACTCCTCTCAGAGAAGCTCTTCTGACAAAGAAAAAACACACATATTATGATTAATTGTATCAGTAAGTTTAAGAATGTAAGCCAAATGCTATTAAACATTTCATAATAGTACCCCTCATAAACCCATTATTTGGGAGATGGCATGAAGCCATATAATAATTTAATCATGTCTAAAAATCATAAAGACATGTATGGAAGAAGATATTAGGCTGAACATTAAAATATTTCATATTTAGCCAGGAGGCAGAACATGTGTTCTCAAAACTTCTAACAATACATTAAGCCTCTGTGGCATGCTGCTGAGTGACACAGGGCTCATATGAATTGCTTTCTAAATCAAAAGTGAATTCTGCTCACTTCTTATAACTCCTTCTCAAAGTCTTCGGCAGCCTCTTTAAATGCCTCTAGTGTAAAATACATTACATGGACGCTTATCTGCCCAATGTTTCTTGTGACATGAAGGCTAATATTAGGTAGTTCATTCCCATTGCTGCAGTAACCGCTTATGTTTACTGTGAAGGCTTTAGACAAGATTTTAGGACATTTCTGTGAGGAAATCATGGCATTCAGCCACAAGAACATAACTGAAATCAGATACTGATTTTGTATGATTCGTTCTGGATCAAAAACACCACAACAACTCATTCCAAAGGTAATGAACAATGTGCCTTCACTCCAGAGAATGCAATTCCACTGTTGCAGAGCCACATGCTTTGGTGTCCCATTTTGTTTCATGCTTTTCAATAGAAATGAAGGCACAATTTCATGTCTGTCCACAATGCATACTTGTAGTTCCAGAAATCACTAAAAACAAAGGGTGTCTACGAACATTTGGACAAAAAGTGTAGCTTGAATGTCTTAGCACAAGATCGGCTCAGCATTTCATAAGATTGTTTTAAGAAGAGATGATCTCCTGCGCAACATGATAAACTCCACTGCAGTGAATCTTTGGTACCAATGTACCACAGATTCACATCTTGCCGTGTGGTGACATTTTCTTTCTGATTGGCTGCAACACAGATCAGTTTCAATTCAGGTATGATGCCATATTCCTTCTCATTTTCCAATTCCACTGACGGATCTGAGTAGTATTGGACCTCAAAACCTCTGCAGAATCTAGCTGTCACTAAAGCTGAAATTCCTGAACTTGATCTTGAAATCAGCTGCTCTGAGGCTGGTGATTTAATGAACAGCCAGTGAGATTTCCGTTTGAAGTTCTGGCCAGAATTGCATATGAATGGGCCAATCCATACAGAACTGAAAAATTAACTGTTTTTATATATCAGTCTCCATTTGCGAGAGTTCATTTTTCATCAACGCTACTCTCTAAAGTTTTAAGTTGGGAAATATAACTAAATCACCCACAAAAAAAACAAGCACCCAAAAATATTGGTATAAAAAATGTATTGGAAATTTCACTATACTCCAGAGAGATTTTAATCTGAAACTTACATGAATTTCAGACAGACCTGACATTCCCTGCTGAAACGAATGGATCATGCTGAAAGTGCTAATAACAGAGAGAGAACGCTTTTCAGAATACAGCTTCTTATAAAGTTTATAGATTGTACCACATTCTCTCTAAATTGGGAATTAACAAGCTATAAATCAAAAATGACAGTTTAGAGCAACTGCAAAAATAAAGGTCCCAATATGATTCCTGGCTTTATATCTTGGTAGGACCATAGGCTATACACTAATTAGAGATTCATTTATTCAATCATTCATTCATTGCCTGTAACCACTTATCAGGTTCAGGATTACGATGGGCCTGCAGCCTACCCAGAATCACTGGGTGCAAGGCAGGAACACACACTGGACAGGCGTCTATCCATCACAGGGCACCACACACTCACACAGTCAGTCACGTCAAAATACACTTTTGCATGGCCAAATCATCTATTGTGGAAGGGAACTGGAGCATCCAGATGAAACCAATGCAGACACAAGAAAAACACACCAAACTTCTCACAGACAGTCACCAGATGTAGGGCCTGAACCCACAAACCCTGGAGCTGTGTGACAGTGACACTACATGCCACCCAATAATAATAATAATAATAATAATCCAAAGAGAAGACTAATTTATGAACTGACACAATTCAGTGGATGCCTCTACATTCTATATGTACAGGTCTATAATCATTTTGTCAGATGGTAATAAGTGATTTTATTTTATGTTTTTACTGGATATGCATATTGTTGTCCAGCTGTTAAATACATTCAAGGCATTTCTCAGTTGACCTTGACCTTATTATCACTGCCCTTAAAGAGCTTTGTCATTTTTAGCAGCTATTCATCCTTTAATTGTCTGTAACCACTTATCCAGTTCAGGGTCACGGTGGGACCAGAGCCTACCCGGAATCACTGGGCACAAGGTCACACCCTGGAGGGGACACCAGTCCTTCACAGGACGACACACACTCATACATTCATTCACACACTTTTGAGTCGTGAATCCACCTACTAACGTGTGTTTTTGGACCATGGGCGAAACCAGAGCACCCAAAGGAAACCCACACAGACACAGGGAGAACACACCACACTCCTCACAGACAGTCACCCGGAGGAAACCCATGCAGACACGGGGAGAACACACAACACTCCTCACAGACAGTCACCCGGAGGAAACCCACACAGACACAGGGAGAACACACAAAACTCCTCACAGACAGTCACCTGGAGCAGGACTCGTACCCCCAAACCCAAATCCCTGGAGCTGTGTGACTGCGACACTACCTGTTGCGCCACAGTGCCGCCCTATTTAGCAGCTGTGTTAAATAACATTGTTTTTTGGGGTGTTTGTTTTTGGACTGGATATGCTGGATGGTGTATTTAAATCTATGATTGGCTAATCTAATCTTAATGACTGAAAAGTTATGTAAACACACGTCAGGACCATTTTTCCTTAAAGGGTGAAAGAAGAATGAAATAAGGTTCTTTAGGGAACTCAGAATGTTTATATTCATGGCTTGCCTTCGAAAAAGCTTTTGTTAGTGCATTGAATGGCAGTGCATCCCACAACCAACAGACAACCCCACTCTGGTCTGTTTGCGACAGGGTTAAAACTGATTTGGGACTGTGCCTTAAACTTGGGAACTAAAGGTGGAAGTTTCCAAGTAAATGTTTGTGTTCGGTTTGTTGATTATCTGATTTTAGTCTACTGATTAAGTTTAGCTTTAATGCCCAACATGGCCCTTTGTGTGTGGTAGTTTGGTGCATATTGGTTTGGTTTAAGTAAAGGTCCTGCTCCTCCTGCTCTGTCTCTTTGTCTGATTTCACACATTTCCTCCTTGTCAGAGGCAGGTCCTGCCCTGGCCTCACTGCATTATGTGGAGTGTTATGTACTTTATACAACTGTGGTCACTGGAACAATCCCTTTCTTTCTTGCATGGCCAGATAACACGATCGGTCTTGATAAAACAGCTCAAATTTTTGATGTAAAGTCATAGTCAGAGGCTTCTTTTACAGGCTGAGCTGAGAATATCTTACATAAGAGAGCTAGGCCCGCCTTGCCTTGTCCTCTCTCCCTGAAAGCGAATTTAAACAGGATGCTGAAATAGTTTGTTTAAACTGTTCCCAGAGACGCAGCAAAGGCCCACCCAATCAAACTTGAATAAACATTTCCTGCCTCCAATTAGAAATGTAGAGATACTGGCATCCCTGCGCCGTACAAGAGAAAAGACTCGATCTCCAGATAAACCGCCAAGACCCAACAAGCTGGGGCGTAGTGTGTGGCAGATTGGGATTTTGATGGATCACATTAGTAGTTTGTGGGTGTGCACACCCTCCATTTTGAAGAAAAACTTCTATTCTTCATCATATTAAAAAAAACTACAGAAACCATGAAAACTACTTCCAAGTGCAGAAAAAAATATATATATGTTTTTTTCTTGAACAAACTGGAAACCTAATATATTTTTACAGAGTGTTTAAAGCTTAATATCAATGCCAGGCCACCTGATTTACCTTCAGTTGTGGTCTATTATACTTAAAGGTTTAAGTAATTGCTGTTCCCCTTTTTGAGATTAGAAAAATGTGCACTTGCTTAACAAATGCAAAGCTCTGTGATGCTGATAAGAACAGGAAATTGTGAGGAAAAAAACCTGTGTATTATGCATGGCTCTGGACAATTGTCAAGAATGTTTATCCTTAATTCCAGCACTAAGCACTACACATTGCAAATAAGTGCACAGCTTCCAAAAACACATGCACATACCAACTGAAGGTGTTTATTCAGCCCGGTGGTCTGTGCTGTGTATATGTACATACATGCACATACCCATATAAAGAAGCACTCATAAACAGGAGCAATATTTAACCAAAAGCCACAGTGTGTTCAATTTAACATACCCTTTCTCTTTAGTTATGTACACACACATAGGCGCCTATGTCTGCCACACGAGGACGCACAGGCAGCTCACAGCATAATCACTCTACTTTTCACCCAGATGTCAAAGAACCAAATAGAATGTAACATACCCAAACTCTCTTCCTGTAGGGAGTGCATATGAATTACAAGCCGGTTTGTGTATGTCTTTTTAAAGATGGCAATAAACAAAGCTAAGCTGTACATTAAGATTAATCTGCTTCATATAAAATCAATCATCATTTAGTCTTCTGCAGAGCAAGAGCCTGCACTGTACATGTCTCACAGCAAATGAAAAATGAAAGAAAAATGGGACAAGGAACAGTTTTATTAAAAGAAGTACTAATTACAGTAAATCCTACTAGAAACGAGGGGTAGCAATGTAATGGGTTTTCTTCTACAAATTTCCTTTAAAATGAACTCTTGCATTTCATAATTAAAATATGATCACAGCTGCATACCCACATGCTTGGCTGACATGCTTTATATTGTATACAAGTCTGTCAGGAAGGATAAAAAAAAAAAAGTCTTATGATAACCTATATCTGATTCAAATTTATGGAAGCATTTCAGTCTCAAACTAAAATTGAAATTGCAGCATGTAAAATGGCAATGTAAGATTTTCAAAATCAAAATGAAAATTCATATGAATTTATATATACATGTTTTTAAGAGAACGTGAAAAGCAAACAGATTCTTATATAGCTTTTATGTTTTTTTGATACTGTTAAAATATGTAAATTAAATACCTAGTTATAAATATATAGATTTAAACTGAGTAATATAAACATATGAGAAATTAAATTACACTAAGGGAAAAAAGGTGCCAGTCGCTGGCTTGACAATTATAAAGAGTCTCAGACATATCAACATATCAATACTGTGACCTGATTAAGCTTGCAAAGTGCTTTTTTTGTGCTAAAATAAATAACTGACCGTTTTGAAAACCTAGTCTCAAAACCTGGACTCAACTCTGAGCCCTGCAGCCGTATTAAGTGGTACATATGAATCCTCTTTGATTCAACCAAGTCAGAACCAGCACCGGAAATAAGTTCAAGTTGGGATAAAACTTTTAAGCATGGTTTAGTTATTTTAAACTTGGTGCTAAAAAATTTACATCTGTGTTATCAATTGGATACTGAGTTGTAGTATAATAAATCCATCTTTGATGCTTGCTTCCTGTATTTAAACATAACTCAGGAATATAAATCCATCTTTGAAATGGAAATCTTAAATCGGCTGTGTGGAAGAATTTTATCTTTTGTCAAGCAGAGGGTCAGTAATAATCTGCGCATGGGGTTGGACAGTTTAGAGCAAATTATGTGAAGTTGCCATCCAGAATCAAAGTCAACAGGATCTGATTAACGCTTTATTAAAAGAACTGTTAAATGTAAATCATTACATTGTATCATGCAGTAAACCTGTCTGAAAACCTCAGCACTGTTTATGTTTTTCCATTCATTTATTAAGGAATTTCTTATTTTTTTTAACACAGTAAAATACAGTTCATGCAGGAGATGAGGCTGTGATAATGCATGTTCTAAGATGCTTGGGAATGTACAGTTCTGGAGAGCCATGATAAAACCGATGACACTGAATTTGCTTTGGATGTGTATGGAGTAATGTAATACTCACATACACAAACACATAGACCCAGCTTCAACAGTCACCAATGATTTCTAAGCACTTTGCAAAGAAAAAAAAAAACAAAACACACCAATGTTTCACTGTTTGCCAAGAAGCTGTCACACGTCACACTCTGAGAGGGTGCTTTATGGAACTCGCCACTGCAGAAGAAATGTCTCCCGCTTTCCAAAAAGTACAACAAACACAGGCCTGATGGACCTCTCTTTACACAGAGCTAGGCCCACACACTACATTTCTCACTCTCTGATGACAAAGCTCTTAATTGAGTTGTTCAGACTGTTTCAGGCCTTAACATGCTGATGCACTACATAAAAAGCTCTGTTTGGGAACAATCTGTTCTGGGAGGAAAGCTTAGTGGAAAAAAAAAAGAAGAAAGTTTTGGAGCTAAATGTAGCATGGCCAGAGATGGACACAGATGTTTAGGCAACACCTGAAGACTGGGTCTTGCCCAGGATGTGAATTTAGAAACTTGGCACTTTTATAAAAACAACTCATCACTGTAAACGTTTTCCAAGGATATTGTTTAACGCACGTTATGCCACACTGCATTGTTATTGATTATTGATTGTCCCTGTCCACTGAACAACATTTATTTCCATTTTTGTTTCCATTTAATTTTTAGTTTACTACATCATTTGAACACAGTAGCTATCATTCACATTGGGTATAAATTTTATGATGAATGGACCCATAGAAATGCAACAAAGTCTTTTTACATTTGCTTTGAAAGCCTAACCAACCAAAGTTAAGAAGTTTTTATCCTTCTCCTGCAAAGTTACTATTAAAGATACAAAGATAATTTTTTCTTTGGACAGCAACATGATGTGGGAAGGTTAAAACCTTTGATTAATTTAAACAAAGCCAATCAATGAAGTGTCCTCTAACTGCTGCAAGAATGTTAAAGCAAACAACATTACTGAGCCACATACACCTTTCATTAATACACAACTCAAACACAGGCAATACTCAGGACATATTTCTGAGCAGATCATTAAGGAAAGGGAAAGTGAAAAGAAATTTGAGTTTTCCAAATTTGAAATAAAAAAAAACTGTTCAAAAGCATACAGAAACTTCAACTCCTGAGTTGAAGAAAAACCTGGTGGACCACCTAAACTGTCACCATCAGATAAACAATACTTAAAGCTTTCATCTTTGAAAAACAAGAGAAATCATGTTCCACTCTTGCTCAGATCTGAAAAAAGCCACAGGTGTCTCTGGCTTGCCTTCCATTGTGAGAAAGCATTGCACCAAGGGTCTGAAAAGATGTGTAGCTGTTAAAAAAATGCAGTTGCAGAGGAAAGGATACAGACAACAATGAAAGAAATCTGCAAACAGAATTTGAGATTTAGAAAAGAAGCAGAAAATGCCAAACACTACAGTGGTGTGGAAAAAAGGGCAAAAGAGGAACAACATCATATAATTTTCATAATGTATTTTACTCTTAACCATGATAATAAATAATACATCCTTTAGTTATTTTGCAAGAAGATTTAACAAATATATACTGTATACTTACGTGCTGTTTATATCACTTATATATTATACTTTCAGTACTGTATTATATACCTTAATATACTCTGATTGAGGAAAGTTAGCCACACACTCCTTGGGCAATAATAGTGTTGCTGTAGCCTTGGCTGAGACTTGTTTTAAATAACAGTTTTGGAAGTCATCTTGCAAAGAGTAATAAGACATTCTGCAGAATGTATGTCTCACATTTGGAATTTAATTACATTTTTCCACAGCTAGAGTAAAGATGAGACATTTTATGTAGATAAAGACATACAGTCATGTTGTGACAGTGCCATGATAGCATGCATACATATATGTGTGCACTCATATATACGTGTGCAAGCGTTCATGTACAGACATGCACAAATATTTGGGATCTTTACAGGTAGCATAAGTAACACGCAAAAGCCCTTTTTTAAAAACAGTAAAATAGAAGAAATAAAAAAGAAGACTAAAAATACTCCCCATAGAAGAGGCATTGGACTGTGGACCTTGCAGTGTAACTGTGCTCTTTGGACTGATGGAGCACCATTAAATTTGTTTGGAACAAGTGGTTGTGGCTTTTCTGAATTATCTAAAGTCAGTAACCGACTTCATTAATGTTCAAATAACCAACTGCCATCAAATGCTTACAGCCATGTTCCAACATCTTGGGTAAACCACCCCAGAGGATTAAAACCTGCAGCAAACTGGGACAAACTCCCTATTAGTACGCATAAGTTCAGAAAAACTATAAGCTATTTTATGTACACGTATATACAGTATGCCTCACTGTATCACACTTACAGATATAAAACTTTAAAAGACAATTTTTAAGAAGTTTCTCTCCTTCCCAAAAAAAAAACAAGCTGGAGTGAGGGCCAGGAGTAGAGTAGCATTCCTAAGATGCAAATTCCACCCCATTACTACAAAGACAACCAACCAGGAAAACACACAGAACAAGAAATTACAGCGCACATAGTTATGAGAGGTCCATATTTGTGCTTGAAGTTGTTTGGTGTCCTGAAAACTAAACATGCAATTTATGTAACATGTAATTTATCTACTAATGAGTACAAGATCTGCACCTCTAAATTGGCATATGCATTCTGCTGTGTTATGGTTTTAGTTTTACTTTCTGATGGTGGCTAGCAGGGCTGGCCCTGTGCACTGCTGCCGAAGAGCTCCAGTCCAGCCTGCAATGAAGAGAGTAACAACAGAAAATCAAGAAGCAGGAGGGCTGCCAAACCATCTGGGACAGATCCAAGTGTTGTCAAGCTTCATGGACAAGCCAGAGAAAGAGAGAAATAACAATCCATCACCTGTACTCTGAAGTACAGAGTGGGAATAGACTCAAAACAAACAGGTATAAGTGGAGCCTTCATTATAGCTTTAAATATACACTACCGTTCAAAAGGCTGGGACTCCAAGAGAACACAGCTGGCCTTGTTGTTTTGAGGTTAGGATGGCCCAACTTCCCTCATCACAAGTCTGCAACTGTTCAGCGGGTGCATCTGTTAGCTAACATAACAAATCTGGACAGGCAACATGCTCATCCAAGCGTGTTGGGCTTTCCCAGTGTTGTATTAGTGGCACTCCAAAAAAATATATATTAGCTGGTTTAACATGGAGTATTCTCAGACTGATGGCATTATGTGAAATTGGGGGAGTCCTCACCTATGGGTGGAAATTGCAGTGACAATGTTGGGGATTTAAAAAAAAACTTTAATTTATATTACAATGAATATCCATATGTTCATTTTCACTCTCTAGTGAGGTCACCTGACATGCTGTCATTGTCATAATATACAACCCCAATTCCAATTAAGTTGGTATGTTGTGTTAAACATAAATAAAAAAAGAATACGATGATTTGCAAATCCTTTTCAACCTATATTCAGTTAAATACACTAGAAAGGTAAGATATTTAATGTTCAAAGTGATAAACTTTACTGTGTTTTTTGCAAATATTCACTCATTTTGAATTTGAGGCCTGCAACACCTTCGAAAAAAGTTGGGACAGGGCCATGTTTACCCCTGTGATCACCTTTCCTTTTAACAACACTCAATAAGCATTTGGGAACTGAGGACACTAATTGTTGAAGCTTTGTAGATGGAATTCTTTCCCATTCTTGCCTGATGTACAACTTCAGTTGCTGAACAGTCCGTCGTATTTTGTGACAGGTCTGGACTGCAGACAGGCCAGTCTAGTACCCCCACTCTTACTATGAAGCCACACTGTTGTAACACGTGCAGAATGTGGCTTGGCATTGTCTTGCTGAAATAAGCAGGGACATCCCTGAAAAAGACGTTGCTTGGATGGCTGCATATGTTACTCAAAAACCTGTGTGTACCTTTCAGCATTATTGGTGCCTTCACAGATGTGCAAGTTACCCATGCTGTGGGCACTAACACATCCCCACACCATCAGAGATTCTGGCTTTTGAGCTTTGCGCTGAAAACAATCCGGAGAGTCCTTTTCCTCTTAGGCCCGGAGGACACGACGTCCATGATTTCCAAAAACAATGTGAAATGTGGACTCGTCAGACCACAGGACACTTTTCCACTTACGTCAGTCCATCTCAGATGAGCTCGGGCCTAGAGAAGCCGGCTGCATTTGTGGGTGTTGTGGATATATGGATTTGGCTTTGCATGGTAGAGTTTTAACTTGCTCTTGTAGATGAAGCGATGAACTGTGTTCACTGACAATGGTTTTCTGAAGTGTTCCTGAGCCCATGTGGTAATATCCGTTACAGAATGATGTCGGTATTTAATGCAGTGAGGGATTGAAGATCACAGGCATTCAATGTTGGTTTTCAGCCTTGCTGCTTACTTGCAGAAATTTCTCCAGATTCTGTGAAACTTTTGATGATATTATGGACTGTAGATGATGAAATCCCTAAATTCCTTGCAATTGTACGTTGAGAAACATTGTTCTTAAATCGTTGGACGATTTGCTCACCCAGTTGTTCACAAAGTGAACCTTGTTATGAACGACTGAGCCCTTCGGGGATGCTCCCTTTATACACAGTCATGACACTCACCTGTTTCCAATTAACCTCTTCACCTGTGGAATGTTCCAAAGAGGTGTTTTTGAGCATTCCTCAAATTTCCAAGTGTTCTGTTGCCACTGTCCCAACTCCTTTGGAACGTGTTGTGGGCCACAAATCCAAAACGAGGGAATATTTGCAAAAAAACAATGTTTGAACATTACATATATTGTCTTTGCAGAGTATTCAATTGAATTGAGGTTATAAAGGATTTGCAAATCATCGCATTCTGTTTATTTATTTACATAAATAAATAACATTTATTTATGTTTTACATAATGTCCCAACTTCATTGGAATTGGGATTGTAAGAAAGCCTTAATCCCTTCTGAAAAAGATACATATATATTTTTACATATGCACTGCTCAGTAGATGAATAAAAATGGCTAATATTCTAATAATTGGAAGTTATTTCAGACTTTTGGATAGCAGTGAATATCAGTGGCAGAATGTGCTGGAAATAAATGTAAAAAGTAGTACTGTAACATCACTTTCATTTGTATTGACTTATGTAGTGTTAACTTATAAGAGCGTAAACAAAAGCAAATGTTTTAATCTTGTTTTGAAATAGAATTCTCATCCTACTGGTTCCGAGGTTGGCACGTATGCTTTTGTATTTGCCAACAATCAGTCTCCGCATGAGATGCTGTAACCTGCTTATAATACCTTGTCACTTTCACATTCTATTTAAGTCTGATAAAATCATGGACTGCTTTTATTTCTAAAACCTTATATCTATATTAATGCCATATAGCATACACTGTGAGCCAAACATGGTCATCATTTGTGAATTTTACATTAAAGGTTCACTAATGCTTACAATGATAATAAAAGAGGGTCTTTAATGGTCATTCCCCATAACGCATATACCATGGCTTAACAAAGAGATCCTATTTGCTTTCCTGTTGTACATCCACTGACAGGACCCTGTAGTGACCCCACATTGTTGGCCGCAGCTATATTTATATATCTGTGTATTTTCAGTGTTTGACATAGTACTTCCACACTGCTGTTTCCTTGTGTCCTCTAGACAAAAAGGCTTCTTTATCTAACAGATTTGCCAGTCTTCCTACTGCCTTTTATGTATCTTGAATAAAATGACATCCATCCATTATCTGTAACCGCTTATCCAATTTAGGGTCGCGCGGGGTCCAGAGCCTACCTGGAATCATTGGGCGCAAGGTGGGAATACATCCTGGAGGGGACGCCAGTCCTTCACAGGGCAACACAGACACACACACATTCACTTTCGAGTCGCCAATCCACCTGCAACGTGTGTTTTTGGACTGTGGGAGGAAACCGGAGCACCCGGAGGAAACCCACGCGGATACAGGGAGAACACACCAACTCCTCACAGACAGTCACCCGGAGCAGGAATCGAACCCACAACCTCCAGGCCCCTGGAGCTGTGTGACTGCGACACTACCTGCTGCGCCACCGTGCCGCCCATAAAATGACATTTAAATCCTTAAATACCCATTTTGTAACTATTCTTGCAAAACAATGCAAGCTGGTGTGTTATATTTGTATTAGGAGTGAGGAATGAAAGTTTACACAGGCAGGTGAAAGTATATTTCCCCTGATTCACTTCCTCCCCTTCTCACTATTCCATTTTTTTTTGCTCCATTCCATTTTAAAATAAAAAAACTGCTTGCAAATTGTGTTCACATTTGCTTATAGACCAAGTTTGTTTGTAAGAACACAATTCCTATGTGTCCCATAAGTTGTCCAGACTTGTGCATCCTTAGGAGTCTGAGAGAACTTAGAGCTTCATCAAATCACTTTAATGTCAATTGTGAGTCAATAAGAGCACATCAGACTATGAAAAGTTTAACCAAACTTTAATTTACTAAGTCTTCACTGAAAGGTCTCTTTCTCTTTTACAGCAACCAGTTCTTCTACAAGTCATTACCTAGGACTTTCATAGTTCACTAATCCCCTTTCAATCAATATGCACTGCATGCACTCTCACTCACATATTGGGCTCTTCAGCTTTCCGGAATCACTAGGTAAAAGGCCTTGGATGGGGTGCCACTTCTTCACAGGGCACTACACACACCTATGGACAGTCACTCACACCTATGGACACTTCTGCATGGCCAATCCACCTACACAGCAAATTCTCCAGTGTTAAATCAACACTATTAGTGTTAACTTAACACTGAGAGTGTAAAATTACTACACTAACAGTGTTAATTTAACACTAATAGTGTTGATTTAACACTGGTGAATTTACTGTGTACAATGTGTGTTTTTTCCGGACCGGCCTAGAAGAGGCATATGTGGTTACTGACTGACTGACTGACACGTAAAGTTGAAACTGTTAATTTAGCCGTATTTCACAGAGAGAAACTTAAGGTGGCGCCCCTACACCATCTGTTTTTAGTTCAGCCACATTTCACACTCCAGTTCGGCGGTGAACAGAGATCCTTTTTTCCCTGGACAAGTGCTCTATTTGGGACCTAAAAAACTGCATGTTCAACTGTTCAAGGGGTCAGAGAGTTGAGAACTGAATCAGGACACACTTAGGCAGTTTCAGCGCTGTAGGTCCACCGTCCACCCTCGAACAGAAATATGTTGAATGTTGTTGAGGTAATATTTATCATAGTCTCTTCTTTATGTTTGGAGAATGTTTCTGTGACACACCATTTTGTTTTATACTAAATATTTAACAAACAGAAAGTCATCTTGTCTGTCCCTATAATGACACAAATACATGGACACACCTCACCGTTACTGACTTTCTGACGAGTAAATTACATGTGCACACCTTTATGTTTAAACGAAAACTAACAAAATCTCCGGATTATTAAAGGACACCAGAGCGAGGTGTTACTCAAAATAAACGAGGCTGTGAGTGTTACAGCACCATTTTATCAGTCAGACCCTTATAGAAATGTAAGTCAGTAATAAATATCTAGTTCCAGCGAGAGCCCTGTTCCTTTATCAAGTGTAGATTATTTTGTTGATACAATGTCAAGGTGCTTGGTTTTAGAAATGTTCAAAAATAAGTAATAAAATAATTTTATATATTTATAGTTATTATTGTAAACAAAGACATTGATATGAAGCACCAAAGCTTCTCCAGACCTTCCAATGACAAGGGTATGCATTTTGGGCTTTCCCTTTTTTGAAATGCCAAAAAAACTCTGTGGCAATGGCTATATGGCTAATGGCGGTTCGGCTAAACTATGCTTGCCTAATTTCTCTTTACTTTTGTTGGACTGTGAGAGGAATCTGAGAACCTGGAGGAAACACATGCAGATGTTGGGAGAATACTCTTCACAGTCATGAACGCGAGGTGGGGCTCAAACTCATCTTCAAAACCTGGAGCTCTGTGACAGCGAAACTACCTATTGGCGTCAATGTGCTGCCCTCCATACAAATATAGTTCTTTGAAAAAAAGAGAAATAGCCGAGTAGCTGAAGTAAACAAAGGCAACAATAGGAATCATCATTATATAAACAACCAATTATAAATAATAAATAATCCAGTTGATAAGGAATATGACACAGAATGAAATTAGATCAGAACCTATTTTTTTAAATGTGAAAGCTGAATGACAAAAATGTGGGACAGGTATATGGAGCTATATTAGGGTCAAAAGTTTTGTTGAAACTGAAAGTTCAAATCTTGGGATTGAACTTTGAAAAATACAGTGCATTCAAAATTAAAATATGATTTTTTTTCAGTTAAATAGAATTTTGATACAATTATTAAAATTATTTTGATTTTTCACTTTCCTATATATTTTGATATTTGAAGCCTAATATTTTTCAGTTGCAGATTTTATATTCAGATTCAGATCTTATTTTTTTAGTTTCATATCTTTTTTTCGATCATAGATCACAGAAACAGTTTAATTTAAAGAAACATTTAAGGTGGAATGGAATATCAGACTAAGAACCTGGGGAATAAGGAGCTTATTCCGATTAGTCACCGGCTCGCTGCAGCTTTGTCCTGATGGAGCGGGTGCCATCGCCAGCAAAATGCTGGGAAACTAGTGTGGCTCTGGAACTATGCACTCTGAGTTTATAGCTCCTTTACTGCGATTGGTGCTGAATGTTGTCTAAAAGAGCTCACTATAAAGGAATTTGTCACTACAGTCAATGTTTTAAACGGAACATTGTGCATAACGTGAGTGTTCAGATATATTTCTCATAGTCAGTAGTGAGGAAGCTCCTCCGCCTTCATTGCTACGCTGTCAGTCATTATACCACACCCCTCTCCGCTGATGTCCCGCCTCCCACTGTAGATCAGGTCCAAAACTCAGAAACTGAAAAACAAGGATCCGAAAGTGAAAAAAGAAAGGATTTGAAAGTGAAAATAAGATCTGTGACCAAAAAAATAGATACGAAACTAAAAAAAATCTGAAGACCTGAATCTGAAAACATAAAATCTACAGCTGAAAAATTCAATCTCAAGATTTGAACTTTCAGTTTCAGATTTTTCCTTTGGCCCTAATATAGCTCCATACATGTACTGATGCCTTTGTGTACTGATGCCTTTGAACTTTGCTGTTAGCAAAATCTTTGAGTACATTGGACAGCATAGAAAAAATTGATTCTTGACCAGTTCAATCTCATTCTTTTCCTATACATTTTTCCCTTTTGTTCTTTTTCTTTCTGCATTTATTTTGTGATTTACTACAGCCTTTCTTTCCCTTTCTATCTTCCTTTACTCATTCTGTCAAAAGTGAATCAAAACACACTTAAAACACACTACAGCTTACAGTAAAATAGATGACACAGGCAAGTCATAGAATATAGTGACTACTCCTGCATTGACAGTAAGCAGAATGAGTGTGGCTCAGCCCCTGATGGGAGTCCATATTGGATAAGGGAACAGAAAAGTTGTGTGCTTTGGCTGTGGAGAGCAAGTCCAGGCAGCCGAGACACTGGCAGTGCATGATGGCAAATTAGACAGAGAAGGAACATGAAATGGAGCGAGGGAACGAGCAATGTCAACAAGAGGTCAGCCCGGCATGCTACGTGTGGGGTGACAAAGAGCTGATGAGAGAGAGAGGTGGAGGGAAAGAGCGAAGGAACAAAAAAAGAGAGGGGAGCACACGTCTGCTCACCTGCATTCATTCAATGAGATCTGATTAGGACAGAGAGTGATGGAGATAGTCCAGCACACTTTGGTGGGAAATGTACAAGTGCACAAGAGGACGATCAGTGCCCAGACACACATCTCGTACTCAGACCTATAATGCCTTAGTAAATAATCTCATGTGTTTTGTAGGCAACAGCACCTTTGGAGCTTTTTTGAGGAGAATTTGGAATTAAATTGGGTTCTTGCCACATTGCCGGCATCTATCATAATATCCAAATAACGTACACTAAACCAGCCAAGCACACACGGCTTGAGTAAAGTCATTAGCATGTGCATTAGCATTAGCAGACCCATAGCATGGGGTGGATGTGTATGCCTTAGTGTGTGAAGACAAGACCAACAGAGGGAGTAAGAAAGTTGAGAACTGTTTAAAATCGTAAAATAGTGGCACAGAAGTGGCAAAGTAACAAAGAGATGCTGCATGGAACATTTGTTCCAAGTGGGCTAATGCAATGTGTGTGTGTAAGGGTGTGTGGTGGGGAAAAGAAAACAAACAGCATATGGAATACCCATCAGGGCTGATAAGGATCAGCAACTCATGATGCAAGGTCTCCAACAATCGCCTGTTTTAGCAGCACAGAGCAAAGACAAGGATAATGTGCCCATTACAACAGACTAAGAACAATGAACGCAATGGGTGTTTGGAGAGAGAGAGAGAGAGAGAGAGAGAGAAAGAGAGAGAGAGAGAAAGAGAGAGAGAGAGAGAAAGAGAGAGAGAGAGAGAGAGAGAGAGAGAGAGAGAGAGAGAGAGAGAGAGAGAGAGAGAGAGTGAGAGACAGGTTCGGAGCAAGAATGTGGTTTTAATTTTGCTATAAAAAATGCAAAACAAAATGTGGTTGTGTTATGTTTAGAATACATTCCACTCACACCTACAGACACTTTTGAGTCGCCAATCCACCTACCAACGTGTGATTTTGGACCATGGGAGGAAACCTGAGCACCCAGAAGAAACCCACACGGACACAGGGAGAACACACCACACTCCTCACAGACAGTCACCCAGAGGAAACCCACGCAGACACAGGGAGAACACACCACACTCCTCACAGACAGTCACCCGGAGCTGGGCTTGAACCCACAACCTGGAGCTGTGTGCCTGTGACACCGTGCCGTATACAATTAGAAGTCAAACATACTACCATTAACCATTCAAGCATCTATGTCCAATACACTGTGTCTCTCTACTTGCTTTATTATATTATAGCTTCCATTATAGCATCCATTTATTATTAAGAATACATTTAAATTTGAGATTTAACATTAAATACTTCTATCCCACCTTTAATTACCAGCAACATAAAGCGACATTTTAGTAAGATGTCTATAAAATATAAATAGACAACCGGTGACTGTTTATCAGTCAGTATGGCAATTTAAGCATGGTGGTTAAAACTATTCATTATAATCAACATTAGTTTTGAAGCTCCAGTGAAGCGCCAATATAAGCATCGGCTGTACCACCAGGAGATCATGGGTTTGAATCCAGGTGATGCCTCAGCTGTCTGGGGCCAGGAGTCTAGAGAGTACAGTTACAGCAGAGAAAATCCAGCAAAACCCTGAGATAAAAGTTTAGGAAGGAAACAAATATTAGTCTCTACACAATGTTGCCCCTATACTGTAAAGACTGAGTGATTACACTACATTTGTCAATGTTTTGATAAGCTCCAGGGCTATATTACTGCGAATTTAATCCCTGCCTCAGATCCTTCCCTGTCCTTATTTGCACGGGTCTCAACCATCCGCTGTGGGTGCTCCAGTTTCTTCCCACAATCACATTGTAGGTGTAGTGATTTTCGATCGTGTCCATAGGTAAGTGTATGAGTGACTGTGTGAACGTGATGCTCTGTGACAGACTGGTGCCCTCAGAAGTACTGGTCTCCTCTTCCAGCCCTCCTCACAAAACTCACTCCCTTTCTTCTGCTTTTTTCCATCCTTAAACTGGCTGTTTCCGCTTGTTGCGACCTGTTTCCACAGTTCCTTTCCCTTCCTTTCCTTGGTCCTCCTCGAAAAGCCCCACCCTTCTCTGCTCTCTCCCTCCCTTTGCTCTCGGCCACCAGGACACAATGTTCTTGGGCTTGTTTGGGGAAACGGTAGAAATAAATAAATTAGAGGGAGTAGGACGCCATCATTATGACCAACCGCAAGTTCGAGCCAGGGAGAAAATAAACAAAAAGGCCAGGCCAAGCTAGGTGAAGGATGCCTGGGCTCTCCTCTCTTTAAACCATGTATGAATTTGATAAAAGCCATAAACTGGATGCTGAGTGCTCAGAATTTTAAAGAGAAGACTCTCTTGTTTCTCTACATTTAAATGTCAAGTTTAAGCCTCAGTTACTCAGTTCTAACTTGATTCACAGTCCAATTTTAATCTGTAGATTGCTGAGCAGAAGGATTTGATGAATGGGGTCTTCTGAGGCTCTTCCAATGGCAGAGATTAGCACTGTTGTTCTGTCATTACATAAAAATTATATTTAAATTCCTAGCCATATACATGAATATATGACGTTTTATTTTGTGTCCTTCAGTTGCATGTTTATTGAAGAAAATAAATATCCAACAGGTTTCTTATTAAGGGCGGCACGGTGGCGCAGCAGGTAGTGTCGCAGTCACACAGCTACAGGGGCCTGGAGGTTGTGGGTTCGATTCTCGCTCCGGGTGACTGTCTGTGAGGAGTTGGTGTGTTCTCCCCGTGTCCGCGTGGGTTTCCTCCGGGTGCTCCGGTTTCCTCCCACAGTCCAAAAACACACGTTGCAGGTGGATTGGCGACTCGAAAGTGTCCGTAGGTGTGAGTGAATGTGTCTGTGTTGCCCTGTGAAGGACTGACGTCCCCTCCAGGGTGTATTCCCGCCTTGCGCCCGATGATTCCAGGTAGGCTCTGGACCCCCGCGACCCTAAATTGGATAAGCGGTTACAGATAATGGATGGAGGTTTCTTATTACAAATGTTTCAAATTAAACTATTTCTATTAAAGTAACTATGCATCTGTATTATAAAACTACACAGAAAAATATACAGTAGCATAGTGATCCATAAATAGTACCTGCAAAATTTACTTTAATTAATTTATTTAACAAGTAATTAATTTATCACATGTTGGAGTAGTGTATGTTTGCTTTTGGCTCGTGTTTCTACATAGGTAATCTTTACATTTGTGAGATTCCAGACAGGCATCTAGACCTTCAGCTCCTGCCATATATTTTCTACTTGGTTACTATATTCTAATGCCCATGAGAAGAGAAACATCCCTATATTCTGATGCTTCCATCACTGACCTTCACTGTGGGTATATTGTGTTTTTAGTATAATATGCATTTCTTCTATAAAGACAGCAGGTTTTACTCAGATGTTACATTTTTGTGAAACCTGACCATACTATAATCTCCTGGTAATCTTCAGACATGTTCAAGCGTTCTGTAGCAAAACTCGAAACAAGTTTCAACATGTCTTTTCTTCAGTAATGAAGTCTTCTGGTATGATCATGATTGAAGATTGTGATGGTGCGTTCAATGCCTGCGGTTTTCTATGTCACAACTTTACCTGCTGCTGATTTTGAATCATTCTCAGATACTGGGCTACTCTTCTCCCTATAATCTGACTGAGCGGATGGAAACCTACTGAGGATCGCCCCTATAAAGTTGGTTAATTGTCAATTGATGTGCCTTCTACTAAAACTTTTACATTATCCAAAAATAATGTAGGTGTTGAGAAATCCCACAATAACCAGTGCCATTGTTTTGCTGTTTAACATGATACAAAGGTCTCAAGAGTTCTTTGCCTACTCATCATTAGATGTTCCCTGTGTGTCTTTTATTTATTCACATTCAGGAGATTGGTATCCATTTAACAAAGCTTGGAAGAACTAGCCAATCCACATTCTGCACTAACCCAGCTGATCCTAACTATGTAATAAACTGCTTTAGTGATGTTTCTTACTGTGTTTAACTATGTTAAAAGTATTCCCTATGTCAATCTACTTAATTTCTTCTTCACAGGGTGACACGCACATTTTGAGTCGCCAATCCACCTACCAACGTGTGTTTTTGGACCGTGGCAGGAAACCAGAGCACCTGGAGGAAACCCACGCAGACACAGGGAGAACACACCACACTCTTCACAGACAGTCACCCAGAGCGGGACTCGAACCCACTACCTCCAGGTCCCTGGAGCTGTGTGACTGTGACACTACCTGCTGTATCACTGTGCCACCCCACTGCATACATGCCTGTCTGGGAAAAAAAAAAAAACTTCAAAAATAAAAATCTTAACAAACTAGAGGGTGTCAAACACTGTGTGCTCAAACCTCTAAAAATGGGTTCAGTGAATGAAGGAATGAAAGAATGTACATAAATATGAGATAGTAGGGATGTGCAAGCCTTGAAAATTAAATACAAGTAAACTGAAGTTGCTGTTTGTTTGTGTGAACATCTGAACATGGAAGTCATTCTGACTCTCTAGGGCCTGAACTGAGCAGACAATCGCTACAGTGCAGAACGTCATATAGTGTGGGTTATGTCTCCACCTAGTGGTAAAATATGCAAATGTCAACATAAATGGAGTGACGTCAGTACTACTAAAGTTGTGCGAAAGGATTTTTTTTTTTTTTGGTTACCGTTTGTTCCAATTATTTCTTAAATATCTCAGACCTACTGATTGTTTTGTACTTGTATTATGCCTGGCATTAGTTGTATGTTTGTATTGTTTTCTAAATTTACATCAAATAAATAAATAACATTAAACAAAAAAGGGGGGCAGGGGGGAAGGGAGAGGGTGCAGAGGGAAGGGAGAAGGTGCAGGGGGAAGGGAGAGTGTGCAGGGGGGAAGGGACAGGGTGAAGGGGGGAAGGGACAGGGTGATGCTCTTCTAATCCTATTCCTCTGATTTGTGTTTGTTTTTATGTTACACAGTTTTTTTTTATGTGGAACACCTCATGCATTCACTCACTCCCTGCCCCCTTCACTACCTCACTCCCTCATTTGGGCACAATGCAGGAATACACCATCTACAGGGTGCCAAGCCGTAACATTCACTCACTCACAGTGGACAATTATGCACAGCCAATCCACCAATCAAAAGCCAGATAAATTTGATAAATAATAAATCTGGTCTGCCTCATACCTTGGTCTGGAAGCAACAGAAGAGTTGAGTCAGATAGGGGTGTTTTCTGGCCAGAGCTAAGATCCGTTTCTCTGTTAAAGTGCAGTCCACATCATCATCCTGCAGAATCACATCCTTTTTCAGCACCTTCACTGCGTACACTTCATCTGAGCCTCGTAGCTCAGCCAGCATCACCTATAAACACATAGACACACACACCACTCTTATTAGTGGATTCAGTTACTGTTAAGTCACACAGTTCAAATGTGCACATGCAGTTTGTATAACCTCCTTAGAAAATAACTTCAAACAGAATGACGCTCTAAAGCAGCTGTACATAAGTCTAAAGTCACCATGTTCAATGCCATGCATCAGTTAGAAGGGTAAAACCATGCCAGGAATTGGGCTTTTGAGTAAAGGAACTGCATTCTCGGGAGTGGCTTTTGTAATCCTCCACTCAAGGGGCAGCACAGTGATGCAGCAGATAGTGTCGCAGTCACACAGCTCCAGGGACCTGGAGGTTGTGGGTTCGAATCCCGCTCGGGGTGACTATCTGTGAGGAGTGTGGTGTGTTCTCCCCGTGTCCGCATGGGTTTCCTCCGGTTGCTCCAGTTTCCTCCCAAAACACACATGTGGGTAGGTGGATTGGTGACTCAAAAAGTGTCCGTAGATGTGAGTGTGTGAATGAATGTGTGAGTGTGTGTGTTGCCCTGTGAAGGACTGGCGCCCCCTCCAGGGTGTCTTCCCGCCTTACTCCCAATAATTCCAGGTAGGCTCTGGACCCACCGTGACCCTGAACTGGATAAGCAGTTACAGATAATGGATGGATGGATGGATGGATGCAATCAAACCACAGCACTGCTTCAACATGTAAAGAATGTGAATATCCTTCCCAGAAGAGTAAAGGCTGTAATTCCATCAAATGAAATACCACCCTTGATTTCAGAAAAAAATGCTGGATGGGATGTTCACAAATTTGTTCATACAGACCAACAGGTACATCAAAATACATTAGAAAATCATCAAAAATTGATTTATTTCAGTAATTCAATTCAATAAGTGAAACTCGTTTATTATTTTGTTTCATATCAAACAGAGTGATCTATTTCCAGTGTTTATTTCTTTGAATATTGATGATTATGGCTTACAGCCAATGAAAACCCAAAAGTCATTATCTCAGAATATTAAAATATTATATAAGACCAATTTTAAAAAATGATTTTGAATACAGATATGTTGGCCTACTGAAAAGTGCGTACAGTATATTGCACTCAATACTGGGTCGGGGCTCCTTTTGCATGAATTACTGCAACAGTGTGGCGTGGCATGGAGGCGATCAGCCTGTGGCACTGCTGAGGTGTTATAGAAGCCCAGTTTGCTTTGATAGCGGCCTTCAGCTCGTCTGCATTGTTGGGTCTGGTGTTTCTCATCTTCCTCTTGTCAATACCCTATAGATTCTCTATGGGGCTGAGGTCGGGCAAGTTTGCTGGCCAATCATGCACAGTGATACTGTAGTTATTAAACCAGGTACTGGTACTTTTGGCAGTGTGGACTAACCCTGCAATGAAATCTGCAACTCCATAAAGCTTGTCAGAAGAGAGTAGCATGAAACACTCTAAAATTTCCTCATAGATGGCTGACTTTGAACTTGATATAACACATTGGACCAACACTAGACTCAAGCAGCTTGGACTGTGTGCCTCTCCATTCTTCCTCCAGACTCTGGGACCTTGATTTCCAAATGAAATGCAAAATATACTTTCATCTGAAAAAAAGACTTTGGATCACTGAGCAACAGTCCAGTCATTTTTCTCCAGAAGAAGGTTCTGCCTTTTTCTCTGGGTCAGGAGTGGCTTGACACAAGGAATGTGACAGTTGTAGCCCATGCCCTGGACACATCTGTGTGTGGTGGCTCTTGAAGCACTGAGTCCAGTAGTAGTCCAGCGAGTCCACTGCTTGTAAATCTCCCCCACATTTTTGAATTTCCCGTTCCTGACAATCCTTTCAGTGCTGTGGTTATCCCTGTTGCTTGTGCACCTTTTTCTACCACACTTTTTCCTTCCACTGACCTCTCCATTAATACGCTTGGATACAGCAGTGGGGTGTCAATGACTGCCTTCTGGACATCTGTCAAATCAGCAGTCTTCCCCATGATTGTGTAGCCTACTGAAACAGACTAAGGGACCGTTTTAAAGGCTTAGGAAACCTTTGCAGGTGTTTTGTGTTGATTATTCTAATTTCTGAGATAATGACTTTCACTGGTTTTCACTGGCTGTTAGCCATAAGCATCAACATGTAAAAAAATTAAACACTTGAAATTGATCAATTTGTTTGTAATGAATCTTTATAGTATATGAGTTTCACCTTTTGAAATGAATTACTGAAATAAATTAACTTTTTGATGATATTCTAATTTATTGAGATGCACCTGGATAGTGTTAAATCAGTGAAAATTGATTTTGTGAGAAGATGGAAAAACTGCGTAAGAAACTATAGAAAAATGGCAGGGCAGATATTCTGGTAAGTGAATGTTGAGTTTCAGAGTGTGTCACCTTGCCAAAGCTGCCCTTGCCGAGTACTTTAATAAAAGAGAAATCCTCCAGATTCATTCTTTTGGTTTGCAGTGTCTTCACTTCCCCATTCTCTCGGCCCTCCCCCGTCTCCTCGGCTCCAGCCTCATTTGGAGAAGAAGGAGCTTCTGGTTTTAGCTCCTCTCCCCGGTGGTCAAACGAAAGTGCTTTCCTGATGTCCTTCATGTCTGCACAGAAAGAGTCATATATCAGATATAATTTTTAACTGAAGTGTACTTGCTGTAACTGTTTTATTTAAATCACACAGCTTAAGGTGTAATGGTTCAATTTAAGTTATAAACACTGGACGCTGACGGGTTATTCATACCCTGCTCGCAAGGTGAAGTTGGAGCCGATTTGGAGCGATCCTCCTTTGACTGCGGTGATATTGGCAGAGGCTGTGGGTCGGGTCCTTGACTAATCTGTATGTAGCATCATCATTATCAATCTGTACAAGACTTTACATCATCCAAGAAACAGAAAACACACACAAATACTGCTTACAGTAGATATGAATGGACGGACAACTGAGTATAAAGGTGCAGTGCCCTAAGTTAGAGGTATGAACTAAAATTAGGCCTGAAACAATAGCCATTGTTTATTGTGATAATGTGCTAAACTATATTATTGTCATTTTAAGACATTTTAAAGCCACTGATACAATATTATAATATCATAATAGCTTTTGCAATAGCTTATTAAGTTTTATTCAGGTATTGCAATTGGAACATAATTTAAAAAGAATACATTTTTGCCGTTTATTCTTATGTAAGAACAAACACACAACAGAATGGGCAATACTGAGGTCAGCAAAATTATTGCAGAAATGTTTGTATATTTTATGATAAGTTGACACTGTAATTATTGTGACAGGTCTAACCAAGAGAGGTGTTGGTTTTCACTATATGGACTACTATATGCACAGTTTGAACAGGACTACTGTAACATCCAAATGTTTGGAAAATTGTAAAAGTAAAATTCATAGCACAATTATTATTTTATAAATATTGTGCATATGTTAGTTATGAACTGAGCATAAATTAAATTCCATGCTCTGTTTTAGTGGTATACTCTTGCCATGCAGCTTCCACAAACAGGCACTTTCCATTCTCAGGTTTTGCAAGTACATTACCATAAGTTCAATTCAAATATAAGTAATGTTACTAAGGAAACTTCAATAAAGACATAAGGTAATTCAGTCTAGAATGAATACATCTCATTGCATATTTGAACTCCATTAAAATCAGCTCAGCGGCACGGTGGCGCAGCAGGTAGTGTCGCAGTCACACAGCTCCAGCGACCTGGAGGCTGTGGGTTCGATTCCAGCTCCGGGTGACTGTCTGTGAGGAGTTGGTGTGTTCTCCCCGTGTCCGCGTGGGTTTCCTCCGGGTGCTTCGGTTTCCTCCCACAGTCCAAAAACACACATTGCAGGTGGATTGGCGACTCGAAAGTGTCCGTCCGTGAGTGTGTGTGTCTGTGTTGCCCTGTGAAGGACTGGCGTCCCCTCCAGGGTGTATTCCCGCCTTGCGCCCGATGATTCCAGGTAGGCTCTGGACCCCCCGCGACCCTAAATTGGATAAGCGGTTACAGATAATGGATGGATGGATAAAATCAGCTCATCTGAAATCAATTACATTAAAGTAGAATAGGAGATAAAATTAATCCAGTTCAAACAGAGCTTTGCCAGCTTATCTTTACAACTAGATTAAAGCAGGCAGCAATTTAACAGAAAACAACTAACAAGAGGAAAGAGCGCAATATGCACAAGAGCAGTCAGAATTTTAAGTATAGCAATGTATTCCACTGCAGAGACAGAATTAAACATCGTGGTGTGATTGTTAATTCATTCATTCATTGTCTGTAACTGCTCATCCAGTTCAGTGTTGCGCTGGGATTGGAGCCTACCCGGAATCACTGGGCCTCTAGGCAGTGTGTGATTAGTGCAAGTTAAATTTAAGCTAAAAGAAATGAGGACAAAGAAAATGACATATGTCATTTATGCCAAAAATTTTCAATATGACAATATCAATTTAAATAGTATTAGAATGATAGTAACTTTATTCTGGGTTTTACAATTTACCTCTTACAAGTCAAAGATATCATCAAGAACTGATAATAGTGTGTTTCTCAGTGTGTGGTGGCAGAGATGGTGGCATTTTTAAACCTTTAGGTCTGGGTTTAGCCAATGCCCATTCTGAGCCTAAATCTTCTGTCTGATCCCTTCACTTGCCTTTTTCCTCCTCTGTACGCTGCTGGAGATTTTATCAGGTGTGACTCCTAGGTCAGACAGCACTTTGGCAATACCTCGCGCGTCCACCCCACAGTTTGGAGCTACATTACTTTCACAGCGCCTGTGTACATTCATTTTACAAACTAGAGAGACAGAGTGTGAGAGAAAGAGAGAGCATTACAGATTAGAATATCATTCAATGCATATGTTAGCATGTTGGTGTGTGTTTATATATCTCCACAGAAGGAATGAGAACTTGTTTTCCTATTTCAGATTGCTTTATTCACCTTTGCACTGTAGTCCTTGCCGCAACAGCCCCCACAGTAATGAGCCACAGTGGTCACAGAAAGTAGGGACTTTGTAGTTGTGAATACTAAATTTGTGAGGCATGTTCACACTAAATCGCTGAGATCCAACCTGCAGGGGGCGACCAAGAACGCACAAGAACAAGAGATGGATGTTGATTCTTTGAGTAAATTCACTTAAGCACTGATATGGTTTTAAAAGAATGTCAGGGAGAAGGGTGTCCCATACACTGAATGACTGCTACTCACCTCCTCTGCCGTGTCCTCCTGTTTCTTCAGGCCAGCACACTTTGTTATAATGAGCTCATGGCAGCGTTTATGGACCACACATGTGCACACTGACAGTAAAAAAACAAAGAGGCTGTGAGAACACACGTGGCTTACTTCTAAATTCTCTTTAACAGTATATCAAGGACACTTATTCCTGTAAGGTTAATGGTATGTGTACAATAAATGAATACTGAAACACATAGAGCTTTTGCTCTCAAATCCCAAGCATTATTTGGACCATTCAATTGATTCAAACATTACATATAGTCCACAAAATGTAAACAGAAGCTAGCACCACCTGCTGAACAGTGCAAACACGTTGACAAACAGGTTTTGATATAATACCAATATGTTAATTTCTTTTATGTTTCATTTAAAGTGAGTACAAATTCGTACAGGGCGAGACAAATGGTTAGATAACAAAATATAATGGGTTTTACCTTGACACTGATAGCCCTGCTTTCCTAGTACACCCCTGTGTGAAATAAAAGAAAAAGATCTTGATTTATTTTATAACTGAGCTTATTTCAAGGTGTGTATATATATTCTTAAAAAAAAACACCTACTTTGACTTTCATTGACTAGACACTTTATTACATATATTTATACAACATCCCCAAACATCTGGCATTAACCCCTTATAATTACTCAATTTAGCTATTTCAAGCTGCAACTTTCACAGACACAGTGGGTAAGAACAGTGATTAATCCCTGAAGATCCTTCACAGAAAACGGTGAACAATCTGACCACCATCCCCAGGTGGCAGTGCAGTTGCCACAATTTATGCACTGAAAATAAGGAAGCTCTAATGCATACAGTAGGAAGTTAACCTCCATCACTAGCCTCAGGGTGTCTCCCACTGTTGCTATGGGAGCACAGTCTTTTAAAGGTAAGCAAGCCCTGAAGATCCTGGTTTGGGAAGACAATGGAGACAAAGGTCTGGGCTGGCGTACAAACAGATGGCACTGTGCTTGCAGACACACAGCAAACAAAGTACCCCTCTTGTGAAAACAGTTTCACAGAGTGGAAGAATATCTGTAAACAGGAGTTGAAAACTTCCTCTTTTTATAGAACCTGTTTACCCCTGGACCCCAGATGAAACTGAGAGCTGATTTGCATATTAAATACCACACAGCAAATCACTACAAAGTGTAAAAGCATGGAATTAATATCAGCATGAGATTCACATACTAGTCTCATGAAAGGCATAGAGTTTTCCTTTAAATCAAAAAGGATTGTTCGACTTAAAAATGATTTAAAACCTGAAATTGCATTTCACAAACTAATTGAGCCCAGACATTTTATACTGAATTGGAAAAGTTAATCAAATTTACACAGCTCTGAAAGTGGTAATGAAAAACAAACCCATAGGCTAATATGTAAATATCTGTAAATCTAACAAAATTTTAACTCTACGTAATTCATTCATTGTCTGTAACCACTAATCCAGTTCAAGGTCACTGTAACTCTAAATAAACCTAATTTATTTCTCAAAGATAGAAGGATATACTATTTATAACGTTTATAAATGACTTTGGACATGGAAATCAGGTCTTTTATAAATGTCCAATAAGCTGTAAGCAGCTCAAGCTGTACACGATATAATCAATAGCATGTTATGAAAAAAAGGTTTCTTCTGCAATTCCTTCTCATGTACAGCTTTGGGGAAACACTGGTTTAGTGAACCAAAAGCTTTTCTTCTGCCTTAAATTTTTCTTACAAAATGGCCATGCAGGGCTTCTGTGAGGCACTGGCCCAATCGTCTGGAAATTGTTACATGAGTCCTATCTCTAGGTGAGTAGAATCGCCCTCCTCCTGTCAACCACGCAGCAAGATATGGGCTTGTGTTCTCCCATGCTGAGTGGTTTAATGATATGTTTGGCTGCATTTTGTGAATCTAACAATTACTACAAGAAAGAAATTGTAAAAGTTCCCCACTTATAAAAGAAAACAGCCATCAGATTGCTATGTCCTTTCTTCAAAAGCAGGGGGAAAAAAAGTAACACAACCCTTTACAAGACTTCTCACAGTGACGGATATTCTAGACATCAACAGGTGGTGGAGACATCACACAGGAGGGTTTACTCACCAGATGAACTCTCGGCAGTGTGAGCAGTAGGTTGGCTGTCTCAGGTAGGTAGCCATAAACTTGTGTCCATTGACCTGATGTACTCTCCTCCGTACAGCGCCCTGCCTCTTCCTCGGTCGCATGCGCTCCCTGAACACGCGCTCCTCATTCTCACAGCCTCCTGCTGATAAATACAAACAAACACACACACACAGCATGACAAACCGCAGACCTCACAATGTATACACTCACACACTATTCATAATAAGGTCTACAGCAGTCTATGGTTACAGATAATTTAGGTTTGATTTACGAGAACAATAAAAGTTGACAGTAATCTCTGTGGGAGTACACCCACCACGGCCCTGGTACATGTGTTTTTCAGCTGACACAATGTGTGTGAATAAGATAGCATGCACTGGTTTACTCTTATCACTGATTTTAAGATTGATTGCCATAACATATTTAGTAAACACAAGTCTAATATTAAAGTCATAAATACATTCACACCAAAAGTGAGACGAAAGTTCTTAATATAACTGCAAATGCTTTACAGTACATACTAATATATTTTTTTAATGTCAGTTTGAATACCCAATGATTCAGATTTAATTGCACGTCTAAGCCACAAAATTTGCCTCAACAGAGAAAGTCATTCCTATTGCCACCATTAGGTGGTGCTACAGATGCATTCACGAAAAAAAGACCGCTCTAATGTGGTGATGTGTTCTAACGGAACCCAAGAGACAAGAGTTTGTTCCAGCGGACACACACACACACACACACACACACAAACATCCCAGAATATAATAAGTTACAATTCAAGCTTTCTCCGAAGCCAAATACGTGCAAGATGTCCTACAAAGCAATAATTCTCGCTTTATCCAGATTTATCTACTTTTGCCCCAAATCAAGCTGGTCCATTCATATTGGGCAATCCTCAACATTGGGCTTATGTTATCTGTTATTTCAGAGTTAAGTCTGAAATCCTGCTTTATGGAATATCCCTCAAGTCTAATCCAAAACAGCAAAAACTAGACAAGGAAAACTGAGCAGATTAGAAAAAGCTCAAATAAAAAAATTAAAAACCCATTGTAGCATTAATAAAATATAGCAATAAATTATCATAATTTGGTTTGAGCTTCTTACCCAAGTATTCCCTCTTAGACAGTGCAAAACCTAGGATTAATTTTAATGTAATGTTTCACATTACATGATTAACATCACAAGGCTACATTAAGGAACCCTAGGTAGTACATTTACCTTAAAAGTACAGCTTCGAAATCATTGTGATTCAGGTTCAACACTGTAACATGTAACTTTTGGAGGAGAGAATGTAACTTCACACCTTCCCCCTTGATTTCAGGACAGTGCTGTTAAAGTGAACTACACTCTGCAACTATAGGTGGTGCTGAGGAGTAAATATACCTAATGTTACCTAGTGTTTCTTTTAACTACATGGGAGCAAAAAAGGCAAGTGTGTTCATCTGTCCTGGAGTACATTTGCCCAAATTCCAGGTGCTTATAGCAGAGGAAGTGACATATAAGAAATATTTACACAGTGGTGCTTATTGGCTGCCACAAAGCAAAATGTGCTTCTCATTTGCAGTTGTCAAGAGCTCATCCTTTCACTGCTCACTTTAGCAGGCTTTACATGCCTGCTTTTAATTTTTTTTTACTTTTCCATTTCACTTTAAACGTCCCAAATAAGTACATTTTTTTTAAAGTTTTCTTAGAAGCACTGTCCTGAAACGGCCACAAATCATACTGAAGAATTTAAGGTGGAACGGAAAATGTGAATAAGAAACCAACCTGTACAGATGCAGTGCATAAACCAAACATTATTCTATAGGCTCTATCCTCCCACACAATCTCTTACCTGTAAAATGCTGCGGCTTCTCACTGGAATTTTCTGTTCTAAATTAAGTGCAACAGTTACGTTCCCGCACATGTTCAGTTTTAAAAGTAGGTGTGCAAAATAAACCTGACTGTTGTATGTGTGTTTTTTTTTTGTTTGTTTGTTTTTTTGTTTTTTGATATACATACTGGACTGTGGTTGGTTCAAACAAATTCATGGCATACAAAATTGATATCATAAGATGTATTATGCTATGGGAACATATTTAACCATATTTTTCTACGTTTTCTGGGGAAACATTTGTACTGGTTTGCTAAGCATAACATTAATATTCATTCTGGGTTTTCTTTCTTAACATAAATATCTCCCCACTTTCTTTTACTCTTATTGATGACCATGCTCTTCACAATCGTTTATTATACACAGCATATTTGTCTACAGCATTCAAAACTGCATATCTTTATACCATTTTATTGTAGAATAATTATTTAACTTCCTGTCATTATCTAAAGACTATAAACTAGACTTTTATTCTTGAAGTCACAACTCCAAATCTGCAGGTTGTGTTTGTGTTCATGGAAATCATGCAGGGACAGAGATCGATGGATTGATAAAGCACAGCTGTTACAGAGCCACCACACTAGAGAGCTGTCATACTCAGCAGATAATGACACATGGTCACAGCAGAGGAAACACTCATAATGTATGTGCATATGCATGCACACACACTTCCAGAAACATAATCTTCCACTCACCACCTCTCTCTCTCTCTCTCTCTCTCTCTCTCTCTCTCCCTGTAGCAGTATCACTCTGTGGAAATGTAGAACTGTGATCACTCCTGAGTATTCCCTTATGTTACTCTATCACAGGAGAGGGAGAAATATAATGCAAAGGGAGAAACAGAGAAGGACAAGAGTGGGGAGTGGAGAAAAAAGACAAAGAGAGAGCGAGAGAGATAGTGGAAGCCTCTTCACATCATCATGAGACTCTGCAATACTAACCACACACATCTAGTTGTGAGTTACTAACAAACATTCACACTATTTCACACATTCATTCATTATCTGTAACTGCTTATCCAATTCAGGGTTGCGGTGGGACCAGAGCCTACCTGGAATCATTGGGCGCAAGGCAGGAATACACCTTGGAGGGGGTGCCAGTCCTTCACAGGGCAACACACAGACTCACATTCACTCACATCTACGGACACTTTTTGAGTCACCAATCCACCTACTAGCATGTGTTTTTATACTGTGGGAGGAAACCCACGCGGACACAGGGAGAACACACCAAACTCCTCACAGACAGTCACCCGGAGCGGGAATAGAACCACAACCTCCAGGTCCCTGGATCTGTGTGACTGCGACACTAACAAAATACTTCAACTGAGAAATTGAAATGAAATCACAAAGTGCAGTCCTGTGACAGAGTACCTGAGCACAGAAGGTGCAGACTTATTTACAGTCTGCCTTTAGTGAGCAGCAGGCATAAGAGAGTGAATCAGGAAAACTGTTTGTGTCAGTGGTGAAAACTAAATAAAACAGAGAAAGAGCTGAACGTTTTGACAACACGGCCTAAACTCACTTGAATTCAAAGAGAAGTCTTTACAAAAATGTATTAAGGGGAGAGACAGACAGACATAGAGAGAGAGAAAGAGAGAGATGGAAAGGGAAAAGAAGCAGAGAAAAGAGAAAAGAGATGGATAAAATACCAAGAATAAAAGGGAACAGAGGGACAGTAGAGAGGCTGAAAAGGGACACCAAAAGATCGATGGATAGAAGAGTGAGAGAGAGAGAGCAAAATAATACTATAATAATAATAATAAAAGTTGGCAAGTAAGCAATCATATACGGTTATTAATAAAGTCACTGTGTATAGTATCTGAAAGGTCCTGCAGGTTTGCCAAGACAAAAAAGAAGCAGAGCATGACAGCACTGCAGCACTGCATATGATGACGGGAGAAAGTGAAAATCCTACATATTAAAATGAAGTTTCATTTCATGTAACCCAGCTGACCTGTCCTTTCTCATCATGAGCGAGAAGTCTTTTACAGAGCTGCCACAACCCGAATGATCAAGGTTATCTCTCATAGCTTCGGTTAATGATTTTCTAATCCCAGTTTGGCTGAGCTGCACTTTTCATAATGAAATGCATTAATTCAGTTTCCAAAATGACATCTAATATTGAGTATGAAATAATAATATAAAAAAAAAACTTTGAAAGCATGTTAAACAAAACACCCTTGTAAAGTGGTCACCATGCTCAATGTCAAGCACTGGCTATAGGTGTGTAAAGCCATTGGAATGTGGAGCAGCGGAAAGGAAGCTCATTTCAATACTCTCCTTAAACACAGCACTGCTCCACTGTCCAGTGTAAAGCCTTCTCACACTCCTCACATGAGTACAGTCTGTTCCTGCAGCAATGAAGACAAACTCCCTGCAAATATCCCTGATTTCAAATGAAACATTTTGAATGGGATGTGTGATGCAGATTTTGTCTGCCAAGCTCAACTGAAAGCACAGAGGAACAAGGTGTCCACTGCGTCAGGTGCGCAGGATCATATGCGCACCCGAACTATTTCCCCCGAACTAAATGTAAAAGTAGAAAAACAAAATCAGCCTGTTTCAGCAACCTAATCAATATTAAATCATACACAACACCTAGCAGCAACACCTCAGAACTAAAATTTGGGTTACTCAACATAAGATCACTAAACTCAAAAGCACTCATTGTAAATGATATTATAAGTGATCATAAATTCAATGTTTTCTGTCTCACGGAAACGTGGGTTAGGCCAAATGAATATTTAGCACTAAATGAAGCCACCCCCCTAGGCTATAATTATGCACATAGCCCAAGAATATCAGGCAAAGGAGGTGGAGTATGTGTAATTTACCAAAATACCCTAGAAATTAGTCTTAAACAATGTGACACCTTCTCTTCTTTTGAGGTACTCTCCACTATTATTACAAATCCGGTCACAAAAAAGGACGCATTTTTATTATGCAACATTTACAGACCACCAGGGCCTTACTTAGAATTTCTGAAAGAATTCAGCGATTTTGCTACAAACCTAGCGGTGTGCAATCATAAAGTTATAATTGTAGGAGATTTCAATATCCATTTTGAGAAGGAAAGTGACCCACTAAAAAAGGCATTTACCTCAATCTTAGACTCTATTGGTATTTCTCAAAATGTAACAGGGCCTACACACTACTGCAGCCACACTTTAGACTTAGTTCTGACACTAGGTCTTAACATTGATAAATTATTATCTTACCGCAATCCTCAGCAATCTCCGATCATTACTTAATTTCATATGAGCTACGTTTTAGACATAATATATGTAAGAACCCTCGCTATTCTACAAGGCGTATAATAAAACCATCTACCGCCCTACAATTTATAGAAAACCTACCAGAACTATCGACCCCAGTTCCAACTCCATCAGACACAATGGACCTAGATGTACTAACTGATTACCTAGAAAATACCTGTCGATCTACTTTAGAAAAGGTAGCACCACTTAAACATAAAAGTATAAGACAGAAAAAGCTCGCACCATGGTATAATGATAAGACCCGTACTTTAAAACAAACATTACGAAAACTAGAGCGGAAATGGCGATCAACCAAGCTTGAAGTGTTCCATTCTGCCTGGAAGGAAAGCCTTATAGAGTATAGAAATGCCCTCACTAAAGCTTGCTCAGCATATCTGGCCTCGCTGATCTCCAATAATAAAAATAATCCGAGAGCACTGTTTAGTGTGTTTTCTAGAATTACAAAAAATCAAGCAGGTTCTGAACAACTAATTCCAGCAACTCTCACCAGTAAAGATTTTATGGACTTTTTTAATAATAAAATTGAGAATATTAGACAACAAACTCAAGCCACAGGATCAAATCCATCCTGGCTGCCACCCGATGTGAATGATATAAAACATAATATAACTGTAAAAGAAAGACTTGAAACCTTTTACCCACTCCACTCCCACAATTAGAACTAGAGAAGATTATCACCTCCGCAAACTGTACAACTTGCACACTTGATGCAATTCCCACAAAGTTGCTCAAAGAAGTACTACCAGCTATTATTGATCCTCTTTTAACTATAGTAAACTCATCCCTTAGTCTGGGCCATGTACCCAAAGCTTTTAAACTAGCAGTTATTAAACCTATGATCAAGAAACCAAATCTTGATGCTAGTACACTGTCTAATTACAGGCCTATTTCTAATTTGCCATTTCTGTCCAAGATCTTAGAAAGAGCTGTGGCCCAACAACTTAGTTCATATCTACATAAGAATCATATATATGAAAAATTCCAATCTGGATTCAGGCAACATCATAGTACAGAGACAGGTTTAGTCAAGATAACAAATGATCTTCTTCTTGCCTCTGATCAAGGCCACGTATTCCTGTTGGTGCTTCTTGACCTAAGCGCAGCCTTCGATACAATAGACCACAATATTCTCATAGAAAGTTTATAAAACATGGTTGGAATCACAGGGACAGCCCTATTATGGCTCAAATCTTACTTAACGGAACGTTATCAATTCGTAAAAGTAAACAATCTAAATTCAAATTATTCTAAAGTAAGATTTGGAATTCCACAAGGCTCTATTTTAGGACCATTATTATTTACACTATACATGTTACCGCTAGGCACAGTTATAAGAAACCATGACATTAACTTTCACTGTTACGCAGACGACACACAATTGTATATTTCAGCCAAGCCCAATGACAAACACAGATTAAAGAAAATAGAGGACTGTGTAAAAGACGTGAAAGGCTGGATGTTGCGTAACTTCCTCCTTCTAAACAGCAACAAAACAGAGGTCCTGCTTTTGGGTCCAAAACTGGCAAGAAATAAATTATCAGATTTAATTTTAAATCTAGCTGACTTTCCAGTTAAACCTGGTTCAGCAGCAAAAAATCTTGGTGTCATAATTGACCCGGATTTATCATTTGATCAACACATAGGAAGTATCACTAGGACAGCTTTTTTACATCTTCGCAATATTGCTAAGATTAGAAATGCCTTATCCCTCCAGGACGCAGAAACATTAGTACATGCCTTTATTACTTCAAGGCTTGACTACTGTAACGCACTACTGTTAGGATGCACCAGCAGCAATTTAAGAAAACTTCAACTAGTTCAAAATGCTGCAGCTAGGGTTCTCACTAAAACTAGAAAATTTGAACATATCAGCCCAGTTTTATCATCACTTCATTGGCTGCCTGTTAAATTCCGCATTGACTACAAAATTTTGTTATTAACATATAAAGCTCTACATGGGCTTGCTCCTGAATATCTTCAAGATACAATTTCCTATTATGAGCCTCCACGTTCACTCAGATCACAGAATACTGGATTTTTAATTGTTCCCAGAATTCAGAAGGCCTCAGCTGGGGGAAGAGCCTTTTCTTATAAAGCCCCCAGACTCTGGAATGATCTTCCAGAAAATGTTCGGGACTCAGACACAGTCGCAATCTTCAAATCTAGGCTAAAAACACATTTGTTTAGTTTATCTTTTGGTAGCTAATACTCCCCCATAGATAAAGGCGGCAGATCCGGGGGGTCCATGGACACAGGGAATTATAGTAAACTGAGACGCTGGTGCTGTCGTCCCGCCGCTTCTCGCGATCACTCAGGTTTGTTGACGGTGGAGCGGAGGGATGCCAGTGTTTCAGGATGCTCCCGTGTCTGTGTGTCCTCCTGGTTCTCTCCTTTTAGTTAAAGCTGTCATAGTCAGATCTGCCGGAGTCATTAGCCACACTCTGGAAATTTTCATATTTTCTACTTTATAAACACAAAACAGTTCAAAACTAATTCCATCCCTTTACATCTTTCCGAGTAGACAACTGCCCACCTGTCTGTCTGGACACTGATGGATGACTGTCGAGACCCTCCTCCACGCTTCAGACCAGCTGCCCACGCTCCAACAACCACCAAGTGCCTTGAAGCTGTCCCTACACTGAAGTTCTCATGGACTACTAACTATCATCACCTGTAGATTGACCAGAGGAGGATGGGTCACCCCTTGTGAGCCTTGGTTCCTCCCAAGGTTTCTTCCTCAGCTGGGGGAGTTTTTCCTTGCCACTGTCGCCCCTGGCTTGCTCACTTGAGGGTTTTACATTTGTTTTTTACATTTCATGTCAAATCTTTGTCTTACTGGAATTCTGTGAAGCTGCTTTGTGACAACATCAGTTGTGAAAAGCGCTATATAAATAAATTTGATTTGATTTGATTTGATTTGATTTGATATGTTCAACCAGCAAGCATGGAACAAAAAACAATTTGCCCTAATGTAAGCAGCAAATCAGGTCTAATGCAAGCTTTGGATAATAGCTGATTGTGTTAAAGTTGGCGTCTTATTTGAGCTTTTTACTCTTATTCAGAGTTTTTGTTCCACCTTAAATAAATTAGGCCACAGTCACCTCAGCTTCAACACCAGGACAGCAACAGAGCAGCCAGTCAGTGTTATGAGAGGACAAATCAGTTTCACTCCCTAGCTTTCTTTACTGTCAAGAGAGCCCATAAATTATATCCTTGTAAAATGACATTTACCAATGCATACATGTACAAAAATAAAGATTCTGTGCTTTTAAAACAATATTCACACACCTGCAAATCGGTTTTGTGCATTGCTCAGGCTTAATTATTACACTAGAGACTATTACAGGTGGCACGGTGGTGCAGCAGGGACTGTCGCAGTCACACAGCTCCAGAATCCTGGGGTTGTGGGTTCAAGTCCTGCTCCTGGTGACTTTCTCCTGTAAGGAGTTTGGTGTGTTCTCACAGTGGCCATGTAGGTTTCCTCCCACAGTCCGAAAACACACGTTGGTAGGTGGATTGGCAACTCAAAGTGTCCATAGGTGTGAGTGAATGTGTGTCGCACTGTGAAGGACCGGCACCCCCCCTCCAGGGTGTGTTCCTGTCTTGCGCACAATGATTCGGGGTAGGCTCCGTACCCACCACGACCCTGAACTGGATAAGTGCTTACAGACAATGAATGAATGAATGAGACTATTATACCCCTTTTCCACAAGTTAACACAGTTGTCTGTGTATTATTGAAACATCTGTGACATATTTTGGTCAAGATAGCAATGGATCAAACATCAGGCCACCATTCTCCCTTTGTGTAATCAGCCCTGCTCAGAATGGCTTGTTTCAGGACTTGTTCCTTTAAATAATGAGCCACAACTGATTTTGGCACTAAGGCCTAGGAGTAAGGAGCAGAAGCTGTGGCTTTTAGCCATTTTCCTTGTTCTCTTTAATTTGTGCCCTCGTTTTCATCATATTAAATCAGTATAACACAAGTGAAAAAATAATCTGGCCTTTTTGATCTCAAATAAACACAGGCAAGGCAAGTTTATTTATAGAGCACCTTTCATACAGAGCAATTCAAAGTGCTTTACAGAATAAAAACAGTTAAATTAAAAGCCAGAATAACATCATAAAAGTCCAAGGTGCAGGTGCAGTGTTGTGATTGGAGAAATTCATAGGAGATGGGATCATTCTAGATATGATGCAACACAAAATCAAAATTACTCCTTTTATCCCACGTTTTCTGACTTAGGCAGACCACAAAAATGGACCATGTTGTGCTTTTTTTTTAAAACAACGTGTATGGTTGTTTAATTACAATTTAACTTTTACAATTTTAATATTATTATTATTATTATTATTATTATTATTATTATTATTATTATTATTATTATTATTATTATTATTATTATTACTATTATTATTATTATTATTTAACAGGTATGTGGTTTAAGGACACAACTGTAAATCTCAGTGAATTTTGGAATAGTGGTTTTAAACTCAAAATATTTTTTGACAGTTTTTGCTTCCATATAAAGGAGAAATCAACACCTATTAACTCTTACTAACAGAGACAGCAGGCCATACTGAAGCCACATTGCATTCAGACAGTTAGCAGTGTGGTTTCTGCTGTGAATATGGTTTTGTTTTTATCAGTGGTTGTAGTAAATGATATTTGGTTTACTTAGCTGTTATTGTGGTGTACTGACACAATAACTGTTTTCCTAGATGCAGTAGACACAGTGCTACCCAGAAGAGTAAACAAAGCAGTAGAAGGTCGTCATGTTTGATTATATTCTTTCACTGGTTATTTAAACTACAACAATACCTCTCCTTAATTGTAATTGTTTTACACCAAGGGTTATAAATACCAAGTACTAATAAAAAGAAAAATATAAAAATAGCTGCACTTTAAACTCTTAATGGAACACAGGTAAGACTAGTACAATCCAAAAGACCACAAAAACCTATAAAACTAAACAGGAATTGCTGAAAGTTATATACACCTATGGACACTTTAGAGTGACCAGTTCACCTACCAACGTGTGCCTTTGGACCGTGGGAGGAAACCCACGCAGACACAGGGAGAACACACCAAACTCCTCAAAGACCCCAGGCTGTGAACCCACAACCTCCAAGCCATGGAGCTGTGTGACTGTGACAATATTTAATAATTATTAACAATATTAAATTATTTTATTTATTAAAAAGTTTTATTTTACTACAAATGTAAGAGAAGAATGACAAAAAAACCCTGTAAATATTTTCTTATTTTGTAAAGAACAGCAAATTTACCAAGATTCTGATTGTTTATTAAATAAATAATGTAGCATGTAAATATACAACACTACAAAAAATCTACAAAAATTGTGTGTGCATATAAACAGCAAATGTAAACAATTTTATAAAAAGTAACCTTAAAGCTTCACAGTAAATAACAAAACAAATACAGAATGTTAGCTGTGCTGAGTCTGTTAGAGCTCAATGGTTTGAACTCTTCTAACAGCACTCTCGAATTTTCTCGTTCTCAACCAGGTGCTTATGCTTGAGGTGGTGAAACAGATTAGCTGTGTTAATCCCTTCTGTTTTTACAGGTTTCTTTCATTTCTTACATAGTAACATAGTTTATTGTACATCTGACATATTGTAACCTCCACACAATTGAAGTCGCTCCCTTTTTTTGGAGCAAATTCCTCCACCTCAGAGCCACTTTCCACCGTACTTCACTGTGCCTGAATGACTCAGGAGAAAAAATGTATGTCATATTATGGGTAACTGCATGACGTCATTAAATAAACAAGTCAGAATATCACTATTATCACAATATTGATTTTTTTTATTGTTGTAAAAAGGAAAATATTATCGCATACAATACAAATATATACAATATACAATATGGCACAGCCCTACTCAAAAAAACCTCAAAACAGTGAGCGCTAATTGAAGAGAAGCAGTCAAACAGGCTCAGAATGTGCTCTGTGGAATGGGGTTCATAACACTAATTTCCCTGCGGGGATTAATAAAGTTTTATCTTATCTTAAAAGTGAACTTCCAAGGCTTTTCAACTTCCGAGTCTTTCAATGCATGTAAGTGTGAGCCTTCATCAAGGAAAGTCACAAAACAACCTTGACAAAGGATCTATAAATAATCATGAGCCTTGGCTGTTTGTACACAAAAGAGATACATGTATGTAACACTGTAAATCAACAATGTAGGAGAAACCTACAAAGGATAAGTCAAAAGTCACAAAAATAAAAAACACACTTGTAACATGCCATTCATTCACTAAATACAAAACTAATAAGAATCTAAACACGAGAATTGAACATTTAGTCAGCCATAAAGGGTGCCACTCTAATCATAAATATTTATAAATATGACCTAAAAAAATGCTCTGTATAGTCTGAGAAAAATCCATCTCAAATTGGTTATGCTTCTGTTACCTATCTGTAGCAAGCCATTTGCAATCACCCAGGTGGTGGATGCAGGACGCTTGAGCCTTTTGGACAATTACTAATACACAACATAACCATGTTAAACACCAGGTATTTCTCACTGTGGTAGTGACAGTAAGTTCTTGGTGTTGAAACAGACAGAACCCCGCATGTGTCCATAGCCCTGTTTCAGTCCATGCGGCTAGTGGTTTGGCTTTGACTTCCATCTCCCAGGTCAAAGCTCTGGATTCTTGCCTGGCTCGTCATCTTGCCGGGGAAGCAGTGCATGGCCAAAGTCTTTCTTAAGCTTGGATCACACTTTCCCACATGTGTCTGGAACATAATCAATATCTAGTAATATAAGCATAGAGGGTCTGTTTGAACGTTTAATCTAAAATTGTCTTACCATAGGGCGGCACGGTGGCACAGCAGGTAGTGTCACACAGCTCCAGGGGCCTGGAGGTTGTGGGTTCGATTCCAGCTCCGGGTGACTGTCTGTGAGGAGTTGGTGTGTTCTCCCCGTGTCCGCGTGGGTTTCCTCCGGTTGCTCCGGTTTCCTCCCACAGTCCAAAAACACACGTTGCAGGTGGTTTGGCGACTCGAAAATGTCCGTTGGTGTGTGAGTGAATGTGTGTGTGTCTGTGTTGCCCTGTGAAGGACTGGCGTCCCCTCCAGGGCGTATTCCCGCCTTGCGCCTGATGATTCCAGGTAGGCTCTGGACCCCCCGCGACCCTAAAATTGGATAAGCGGTTACAGATAATGGATGGATGTCTTACCATAGTATGTAGATAGACGTTCTTTATCAACAAGTATAAGACATCTTTTAAGGCTATGTACATATGAATTTTTATTATTATTATTATTATTTAAAATGAGAGAAAACATTAAAATGGGCGGCATGGTGGCGTAGCAGGTAGTGTCGAGGTCACACAGCTCCAGGGACCTGGAGATTGTGGGTTCGAGTCCTGCTCCGGGTGACTGTCTGTGAGGAGTTTGGTGTGTTCCAACCATGCTAATTTATTCAACAATCAGTCCTATATTCAAATAGCACCTGCAGAGTGCACGGTAGTGTACGGTATTGGACTAATCCTAAATGACAGTTGTGCACGAATGCTGAGTGTGGAGGGGCCTATATATAAAACAGCAGCTTTAAAAACCATCTAAGCTTTCAAATGTGTTGAGATTTGGTCTTGCGGTGGGTAAGAGCAGTAAATGGGTTCACCTGCACGGCAAAGTGCACCACAAGGAATCTATAGAAATCATCCCTGCTTTTGCATTATTGACACTACTACAGCAAATCTAGCATGTGTAGGTCTTGGCTGTTAGTCTCCTGTTGTTCATAACGGGTGAGATTAAATAAAAGGTGCAGATAAACCTACGCCTGATTTTAGCTCCATCTATGGGCACAGGGCAAGTGGCATCTGTCTAGTCTCACAGTGATGCCACTGAAAAGAGTGTGTCTCATGCGATTATTATACATGAATCACCCACATCCTCCTCTCAACCTCTGCTGGCAAACTGCCTCCCAAGAGAGAGAGAGAGAGAGAGAGAGAGAGAAAATGCTACTGGGCCCAGAAAACAGAAGACATCATGCCAAGTACTCTCTTGACTGACAATGATATAAAGCACTGACAGATTTTTTTACCAACACACTCACTGACCACAGGTTAGCTGTCAAAAGGTGACAATTAGGTTTATATATCACACTGAGAAAAACAAATATGGCCACTAAGGTTTAGGAACCAGATCCTAGAGGCAGAAATACTAAAATAAACAAAACATGTAAATCACACACATCTGACAACGTCACCTATTTTTTCACACCCCTGTAAATCCCTGCCTATGGACCACCATTTCTGACCCTAACAAGTCATGTCATATCACTGCAATAAATGATCACTGGATTAAGAACACCAACCTTGTATCTACTGTCAGTGTCCATTTTATGAGCCCCCCTCACCATACAGGAGCACTTTGAAGCACAATTACAGACTATAGTCCACCTGTGTCCCTGCATACTTTCATATCCCCATTTCACCCTGTTCTTCAAAGGTCAGGACCCCCACAAGACCACCACAGAGCAGGTATGAACTGGGTGGTGGATCATTCTCGGAGCTGCAGTGACACTGATGTGTGTGGTTGTGTGTTAAGTGTGTGTCTCTGTGACTGGGGACTCTGCAAAGTGTGCCCTCAACATTAATGTAAAAGTCAGAAGACATTTATTCATTCATTCATTGTCTGTAACCGCTTATCCAGTTCAGGGTCGCAGTGGGTCCGGAGTCTACCCGGAACACAGGGAGAACAAACTAAACACCTCACAGACGGTCACCTGGAGCGGGATTTGAACAACCTCTAGGTCCTTGGAGATGTGTGACTGCGACACTACCTGCTGCACCACCGTGCCACCCACAAGACTACATCACACCCTTTTACCATTTTCTGAGCCCTGTTTCAGTTGTTCTTTTAGCTTTAGTTAAGCCATTCAAGGACAAATTTCAGCCATGTTTATATTTAAACCATTCAAGTGTCCTCTAGGGCTGCATGAAGTAGAATAAGAGGAGACCGAAATATTTGAAAGTGAACCGAAAGAAGACAGAAAGAGTCGAGACACAAACAGTGAGACACACCAACCTCTCGCCCTCACACAGTGTGGTCTCAGTAGAGTGGCAAGTCATTTACCACGTCTCACTCATTAACACACTCAGTCAGGGTGAGAACACCCTGCAAGGTGGTCCATCACACACAGGCATACACTCGCTCACACAAAAACACCACCAGCGGACGCGGGCACCTTGCATATGACTATTTATACAATGCTCTGTTAATGTAAGAGATGCTTATACCGTAATATCCTTACTTCTCTAAGGAAGGGTATTTTGGAATATTGCATTTGAAGCACACTGTCACTACTGGAAGAAGTAGTGGCATATATACAATATTGTAACTATACAGGAACATATATTTACAATATATTGCCAAATATCAACAATTCCACCTATTATTTATTTACAGTATAATGACATTCTACACACTCAAAGCACTACACATTCTTTGTAATATTAGGAATTTGCATTAACAACCGCCAATGAGCAACATCCTCTTGGAAGATGTGATGGTTGCCCATCTGTGACAGTATTTTCACCACATGTCAGACAGAGGCAGTGGTGCAAGGCAGGAGACAACCTGGACAGGCCTCGGTCTATCACAGGGCATCACACTCACTCACTCACACCTGTAGGCAATTCCACAAGACCCTGGAGCTGTGTAGCAGCTACACTACCTGTTGATAGCCTGCTCTTCCTTTTATATAGTGTCTTATATAGTCTTGGATTACAATCAAAAGTCTAACAGTATTCATAATAATACATGCCTTTCTACATAACATCACTTAACATTACAGTCCTCTTTGAAAACACCTAGGACATTTCATACGCCACTAACACCTGATTTAGTGCCACTGCTAAAGGCTGTTAGTATTATTATCATTATCATGTACAACAGTAATAATACATAATCAGATATACATAATTATTATTGAGGACTAAGAGCTGTTTTATTTCTTCCTCACTGTTGACTGCTCAGTCTCTAGTGTCCTGTTCTGTCCTGTTCTGACTGTATAGTTTACTGTACTATTGTCTGTATTTATTGTCTGTGCGTACTACTGTCTGCTGCTTTTTCTGTGTAAAATGTAGAGCTGTGTTCTGGAGGAACAATAGTTTAGTCCTCAGTCAACCAGTGTGTGGCCAATGTTTACACTTACTTTGAAACACAGCACACAGAGATATTAGCAGGAATATTCTTTTGACAACAACAAAAACAAACATATAAAATATATAAAAAATTTGCCCGAGTTTAAAGTACTGCTACACACTTTTAGGAATTTCCATAGCTGAATCCACTGAGTATCAGCTCATTATACTGTGGCCACCATACTGGGTGACAGCTAATCTGAAGGGCAGCTTTGAGTTAATTGTAAGTGCACATCCAGTGACTTCTAGCCACACAAGACCAGGACATAAGGGGTGCTTCTTCCACATGCAATCCATGTCCTCACACTTACCCCTCCAGCCCCTCCAAGCCAATATTGCCTAGCAACAGGCAGTGGGTGCCTGGCAACAGCCACAGCCATGCCCCTGGAGCCGGGGTGCTCACCGCTCTTCAGTGGAAGGCTACATGCATTAATTACGTCGTCAGTCACTCTAATGTCCTTCACCTGTCAAGAAACTGAAACTTTTCATATGTTTCCCACACACACTGTTTCGTCCCTTGGTTAACAAATGGACTTCAAGATTGCTTCTACTACTTTTGTAAACCTTTACTCAAGTGTGATAGTGACATCTACATCATATATATATATATATATATATATATATATATATATATATATATACACACACACATTGCCTTGCAAAGGTATTCAGCCCCCTTGAACTTTCCAACTTTTTGCCACATTTCAGGCTTCAAACATAAAGATATAAAATTGGAATTTTTTGTGAAGAATCAACAACAAGTGGGACACAATCATGAAGTGGAATGAAATTTATTGGATGTGTCAAACTTTAACATTAAATAAAAAACTGAAAAGTGGGGCGTGCAATATTATTCGGCCCCCTTGCGTTAATACTTTGTAGCGCCACCTTTTGCTGCAATTACAGCTGCAAATTGCTAGGGGTATGTCTCTATCAGTTTTGCACATCGAGAGACTGAAATTCTTGCCCATTCTTCCTTGCAAGATTCCACAGATTCTCGATTGGATTCATGTCCAGACTTTGACTTGGCCACTCCAACACCTGGATACATTTATTTGTGAACCATTCCATTGTAGATTTGGCTTTATGTTTTGGATCATTGTCTTGTTGAAAGATAAATCTCTGTCCCAGTCTCAGGTCTCTTTCAGACTCCAGCAGGTTTTCTTCCAGAATGGTCCTGTATTTGGGCACATCCATCTTCCCATCAATTTTGACCATCTTCCCTGTCCCTGCTGACGAAAAGCAGGCCCAAAAGATGATGCTGCCACCACCATGTTTGACAGTGGGGATGGTGTGTTCAGGGTGATGAGCTGTGTTGCTTTTATGCCAAACATATCGTTTTGCATTGTGGCCAAACACTTTGATTTTGGTTTCATCTGACCAGAGCACCTTCTTCCACATGTTTGGTGCGTCTCCCAGGTGGCTTGTGGCAAACTTTAAATGAGAATTTTTATGGATATCTTTGAGAAATGGCTTTCTTCTTGCCACTCTTCCATAAAGGCCAGATTTGTGCAGTGTACAACTGATTGTTGTCCTATGGACAGACTCTCCCACCTCAGCTGTAGATCTCTGCAGTTCATCCAGAGTGATCATGGGCCTCTTGGCTGCATTTCTGATCAGCCTTCTCCTTGTTCGAGATGAAGGTTTAGAGGGATGGCTGGGTCTTGGTAGATTTGCAGTGGTCTGATACTCCTTCCATTTCAATATGATTGCTTGCACAGTGCTCCTTGGGATGTTTAAAGCTTGGGAAATCTTTTTTTTTATCCAAATCCAGCAGAGCAGGTGCATTTATACAGAGACTTGATTACACACAGGTGCATTCTACTTATCATCATCAGTCATTTGGGACAACATTGGATCATTCAGAGATCCTCACTGAACTTCTGGAGTGAGTTTGCTGCACTGAAAGTAAAGGGGCTGAATAATATTGCATGCCCCACTTTTCAGTTTTTTATTTGTTAAAAAAGTTTGACACATCCAATAAATTTCATTCCACTTCACGATTGTGTCCCACTTGTTGTTGATTCTTCACAAAAAATTTAAAATTTATATCTTTATGTTTGAAACCTGAAATGTGTTTTTTTATTTTTTTTTTATTTTTAGATTCACTTCTATAGAACGTTAAGAAGGTTTTTTTTAAATGTATTATTTTGTAAGATACATGTTTTTAAATGGACAGAGACAATATACATAGTATACTGTACATGGCCAAAAGTTTGTGAACTCTTGCTCCTCCAGTGTCTCTCCTAAAATCAAGAGAATTAATAGGGAGTTTGTTCCCTTTTGTTGCTCTCTAAGGAGTCATTTTATATTGGAACATTTCCACCATGAGAACATCAGTGAGGTCAGATACTGATGCTAAACCTTTTGTTTTGGATCACAGCTTAGCCCAAAATGATTGGATGGTGCCCCATCAGTTCAGAAAACAAGTTAATTTTCTACAGACATTACACAAGCTGTGTATGCACAGTTGAACATGTGTCTACAAAGGGTGCACTTTAAAGTAGCTAAATTCACTTATTATAACATGTCACTTCATCTCTTTGGACATATAACAAAATTAGTCAGTGCAAAAATGAAGAAGCAAATTTCAGACACAAACACGTCTCAGCCAACTCTAACTTCATTAAACTGCTCGTTTAGCACGCCTACCAATTTCCACATGCTGAAGCTCATTAGTGGCTAATGACATAGACTCACACCTGCAGTACAGGTCAAGTATGGAGAGGGTTCTTCAGTGCCTAGCAGCCCTGCCTCCTACCTGCTGAAGGACAAGGTGGTCCTAAAGGGGCCCAAACATACTCCACCACCCCTCTCCACAGCACTCAGACACAGGGCAGCCTCTTAAAATGTGCATTCATTAACCAACTGAAGGACACCTGATTCACAAACACTGATTCATGAGCTCACCCTCTAATTCAGATATGTACAAATGTGCCCTATTTAAATCTTTAGATGCCCATCATACATCACATTATCTAAGCCTTACATGCCTACCTGTTAAATAACTATGCTTAAAAACAATGCTCCTTAACACAATTGAGCAATAAACAAACAAATATATAAATGAATTAATTTTTAAAAAGGATTTACTTTTATAATTTGCTTGTGATATAACAACCATGATGCATTCAAAATGAAGGCTACTGTTTGTGAAGTTTCGTTTCTACTCAGGAAGAAGTGGCCTTATGAGTGAAGAGACAGAGAAAGCAAGAAAGACTGAGGAAAGCCAGCTGAAGAAGTGTGTCCCTGAGTAGCCATGCAGTTCTCTTCTCGAGTGCTTTGCGCTAGCTCTGAAAAAAACAGTTGTCCTTCAGCAGTATGAAAGGGCTCATGCTGGTGGAAAACAAGCACCAATGAAGACAAACCTGATTTTACCGCAGATCAAGTATACTTTATACTCCAGTTACTTGTTATCTTGCTTGTTTTAAAAAGAGGAGTGAACTTGGAGGGGATGGTTAGGAGGCACTGGTCTGCTGGAGTGCAGCCGCTGACCCCGGCAGGGTGAAGGACAGGTGGGAACACAGACATATTCAAATACAACAGCAGGCTTGCTCACTTATCTAACTAGCCATCTGGCATCAGGCTATTAGTGCCATGCTGCGTGGTCAATGAACAACACACACACACACACATACACACACAAGGCTCAGAGAGTGATGCAAATAAGTGTAAAATCCTTAATGGTGTATTTTATGTACAGCAAAACTGTTACAGTACCTTATATAAATAATAAATATATAATATGTAGTAGGGTGGCACGGTGGCGCAGCAGGTAGGTGTCGCAGTCACGCAGTTCCAGGGACCTGGAGGTTGTGGTTTCGATTCCCCCTCCGGGTGACTGTCTGTGAGGAGTTGGTGTGTTCTCCCCGTGTCCGCGTGGGTTTCCTCCGGGTGCTCCGGTTTCCTCCCACAGTCCAAAAACACACGTTAGTAGGTGGATCGGCGACTCAAAAGTGTCCACAGGTGTGAGTGCGTGAGTGAATGTGCGAGTGTTGCCCTGTGAAGGACTGGCGCCCCCTCCAGGGTGTATTCCCGCCTTGCGCCCGATGATTCCAGGTAGGCTCTGGAACCACTGCGACCCTGAATTGGATAAGCGGTTACAGATAATGAATGAATGAATAATATGGAGTAATTTTTTTTCAACATTAGGTAAAATGTCAATAGTTATAGAAGTAATGATCAAAGATTATAATGATGAAATTAATGATAAAAAATCATTGACATGACTCCATATTATTTCTTTTTGAAAGATGTTTACACATGTGCATCAACAGATGAGCTACTGGCTCTGACTTCACATCTACAAGGTGGACCTACAAGGTAGGTGTGTCTAACAGAGGACAATGAGTGGAACTCTAGCAGCACTGCTGTGTCTGATCCACTCATGTCAGCACAATCTCGTCATTCACAGCAGCACTGAGAATGATCCAACCACCCTAATCACACCTGCTCTGTGGTGGTCCTGTGAGGGTCCTGAACACTGAAGCACAGAGTGAATGGACACTAAAAAAGACAGGCCCAAAACAGATTTTGTTGTGTAATAGTAGAACTACAAAGTGCACATATGGTAAGTACAGCTGATGAAATAAACAAAGTGAAGAAACAAGCAGATGTCTCTAATGGTAAAGATGATGAGTGTATGACACACAATTATATAACATTTTGAAAACCTACTTAAATGAAAACTTAATCTGAATTATTGGCTGCATTCCACTCGGTTATAGTATGCTTTAACGCAGATGTTATAACAGTAATATAAGGACTTTTGTTTAAGTACTCATTCCAGTATCTGCATGAAAGTTTAAGCAAATTGTACTTATAATTCATTATGTATGAATCCCAAACCATTGCACAAAATAGACAAGTGGAGTCATCAGATCATGCTGTGTTGACTGAAATGTGTATTTCTTCTTGCCAGCCTCGTTCAACCCACTCTTCACGTCCTCATCGGATCATCTGACCACTACTGACCAACCAGAACAGGCCGGTGGCTCACATGACCCTCCCCACTCAACACCATCATTTTAGATCAAGCAACAGAGCTTTCTTTAAATGTACATGCCGTGTGTGTGTGTGTGTGTGTGTGTGTGTGTGTGTGTGTGTGTACAGTGGTTTGAGAGAGAGAGAGAGAGTGAGAGAGAGAGAGAGAGAGAGAGAGAGAGAGAGAAGCTAATGATTAATAGAACACAAGTACTTCAAAGCCATTTCGTAGACACAGAGATAAAAATATCAAGAAACAGGAGACACCAAAAAAAATTAATTAAATAAAGGACCTTCAGAGCAAGGGAGAAAAACAGACACACAAAAACACACACACACACACTAAAAAGAAAGCACATGAGTGAGCATGTGTTGCAGTGAGCCTTGCTCTGGAGCTGGCAGACACACACTAGTGTGTGTTTATGCTTAGATATTATTTTCTCAGTGCATAAAAGAAGTAGATTCCAGGTTCCACAAGCCAATCCAAAACAGTACTGGCTAATACATCAGCAATGGCCTCAATGCTGCATATGACAGTATAAAGCAGTCCCACAAAAGGAAATCTCAAAACATCTAATTCATAAGAGTAAACTAGGTTTTCAGTTTTTTCTTTTCCCTTATCTTTAGAATTCCCGAAGGGTGTCATAGCTCAGAACTGGCGAAGGTAGACACAGACCCCTTACCATAATGCACTACAGTGCTCAGTGTAATTCAGTATTTAAATAATTCTGTTGTTCAACCCCAGTCTGATTAGGGCACCCAAGTTAGCATGAATTTTTATTGCTTTGCAGGCTTTCAGGTTTCCTAAGTATTAGCAGCACAAGCATTTTTGAGTCAATTATTGCTTTAAACCCTGGAGTCCATCAGCTCAGTATTGGATTAGTCTTGGTTGACACATTTACATACAGTACTATGGTTGTGTAACATCTGTGTAGAATAACAGACAGATCAAGGGGCATGAAATAAAACATGTCATGGTGTGGACCATGAATTATACCATGTTATTTCCAACCACACAGATTAATATTAGCTGAGCGGCAGAGCGTGTGTTCAACAGCAGGTCTCTGAACTAAAGGCAAAGACCACCTTCAAGTCCTTATTACTAATTCCAGGACTAAGACAAATGCCTCAATGACAGAAATTAACAGGATATTTGGAAATTCCTGCTATTGCACACTTAGGAAAATAAAAATGATATGATGTGCCACATATTTCTTTCCTCACAAATGACACTAGAACCTTTAATTATGAAGCTGCAAGTTTCAGAGCGCAAAGCCAGCAATTTCTGAAAATGCCATTACTTTCTACTTATACCAAGAAGGTCTAACATGGATGCACAAATTCAGTGGTCTATTAGAGAGTACAGAAGGTCATGGTCTTAAAGAAACAGGTCAGCATTCAATCATTATCTGTAACCGCTTATCCAATTCAGGGTCGTGGTGGGTCCAGAGCCTACCTGGAATCATTGGGCACAAGGCGGGAATACACCCTGGAGGGGGCGCCAGTCCTTCACAGGGCAACATAGACACACACACATTCACTCACACCTACGGACACTTTTGAGTCGCCAATCCACCTACTAACGTGTGTTTTTGGACTGTAGGAGGAAACCGGAGCACCCAGAGGAAACCCACGCGGACACGGGGAGAACACACCAACTCCTCACAGACAGTCGAACAGACAGACGAACCCATCGATTCCCGCTCGGTCCCTGGAGCTGTGTGACTGCGACACTACCTGCTGCGCCACCGTGCCGTGCTAATTCTCCACCCAATCTCTCACTATTTGCGAAAAAAACAAAACAAAAAAAAAAACGGTTTATTTTTACTTAGAAAAAACACCATAGCATATAATGTGTCAATATGTTAAACAACGACTGTATAACAGAAAACAATGAGCAGGTACAAGTCCATTGCTCTTTATTCTAAATAGAGATGGGAGCTTAACATCCTCCTATGAAATATGTAAGGCTACATTTTAAATCGTCCTAACCTGGCAAACATTATCACCTCATATGAATATGATATGAACAGGAAAATAGACATATTTTATTAAGCCCATTCCACACTATTATTAATAGTGTATTGGCAGGTAGGCATTGCTTTCTACAAGCACGTTTATGTGTGTCTGTGAGTATCCTGACGGAAATCACGTTGCACTGCCTCAGTTTTTCTCTCTGAAAGCAATGGCACACATTTATGAGAGCAGATCCAGTTTCAAGAGGAATCAGCTGGAGCTCTCATTCTGCCACAGCTCCAGACACATATCTACCAACAGCCAGCTGCATATGGCCATCCAAAAAGAGAGAGAGAGAGAGAGAGAGAGAGAGAGAGAGAGAGAGAGAGAGAGAGAGAGAGAGAGAGAGGGAGAGAGAGAAGGATTGATGACTCAGTCTGATTGATGACTGTTGAGCCTAAAGTGATCCATTACAAATGAAAAGAAACTAAAAACAAGGTATTTTGAGACATTTTGCCACGTCTTATAAGTTGTTGTGGAATGAAGGGCATTTCACTGGAGAAATAGTTAGGTTTGGTTTATGGGGTTTCTAGCTAGATTGTTGTCAGAAGTGACAGACATAACCAAAACTGTTTCCGTAACATTTCAATAAGAACAAGTTCATGGAATTTTCACAATTAAAACTGTTAGATCACGCTGCTTTAAATCTATACTGCCATTGATCTCTTTGACCACTAGGGGAGCAGGAAACCTGGCTTATCACCACTAACACTGCTTCACTGCACCAACTACTAACAGAGATGGCACAACACAACTTTATTTTTCTAGTCTTGAAAAACTTTAATAAATGACTTAAAATGACTGGAAATGTAATAAATGATGTGTGGTCTCTGAATTTTGTACAAACACTGCATTCAAAATACACAAAGAAAAACCTGATTTATGCCTCACAATCTTCAGGATGATTGCTTTTGTAGTATGTGTCTGTGACTTGTTTGATAGAAAATCCACTTTTCCTGTTTCCCCAGGTCCTCGCCGTCACATCTGTCATCATTCTGTCTACAACTTGCCTCTTCTACGCGCACACACACACACACACGCACACACACACACACACACACACACACACACACACGCACACACACGCACACACACGCACACACACATGCACACACACACACACACACAGCTTCCAACTTGCTTTCACCAGATATTTTGTTGTACATGTATTCTAGATATTCTGCCCATTTGTGACTGAGTGTTTGTGTGTGTGTGTGTGTGTGTGTGTGTGTGTGTGTGTGTGTGTGTGTGTGTGTGTGTGTTTTTAAGTGTCAGATCCTTCTCTGTGATCTCCCAAACCTGTACGACATCTCAGACTTCAGTCTGAATATCAAGCTTTCCGGTCCATATTTCCTTCCGTAGTTGTTGATATTTCAGCACACACATTCCTCTTGAAAGATTCCTCTGAATCTTTATCATTTTATGAGCATAACTAGGATCAGCTCATACAGCCGTCCAATAACCGTGGACAGGTACTGACAGAGCTGCCACTTACTGCCACGTGTTTTGGTAGTGCTGCAGATCTAAAATAAGATAAACATAGGGACTACACACAAAGCCACAATATTCTTGCACAAAATAAAAAGCAACACTGCAAAAAAAAAAAAGGTAACATGCATGCATAGTCCTTTGCATACATATTTTCTTGCAAATATATTGTAAGGTCTTAGAGCACATGGAAGTTTAATCAACGCCACTGCTGGAGTTTTCTTAGCCACCTCTGACAGTAAAATATTTTTGATAGCTTGGCGAATTTTGCAGGATCAAATTATGTGTACATTTCCCAAAATGTTACTGTACCACATTTATGTTACATTTACGTAAGTAAGAAATAGCAGCAATCTGATAAACATATACTTGCTGCCACACTCAACCCCAAGCAACTCTAAAATCTCCCACACACTCCTATTTTGCAAATCATAGTAACAAATGTTTTAACACAAACATGCACCAATCCATTTTAAAACATGCGGTCAACAATGTTTTCTTTAAAATTGTCCTGGACATTTTGCCATTCACTCACAACATCACAGACCAGAGAGACAACTAGTAAAGTAAACTTTCCAACTATTTCCACTGCAGAAATTACATAGCAAAAATGAAGTGAGTCTCAACAGAATGGAGACCCATGTAAGCCATGTCCTGCACAGTGTAGAATGGATTTCATTCTTGGGAATCCCATGTTATATACGGAACAGCCGGAAAAAGCCTATTGATTTCTTTACTATTTAGGAGAACTTGCCCAGTCAGAATTGTTCACACCAGCAGTGATAGGATCAGGATCCAGATACAAAAAATGGTTACAAATACATTTTTTTGTTTCATGTCAGGGTATTGTTTGTCAAATACTTGCCACATTATCACCAGGATTACAAATTAAAAACACCTATAGGCACTTCTGCATAACCAATCACACTACCAGCATTTATACTGTGTAGTTTTTTGGGGGGTGTTTTTGGACAAAATCATTGTGAACAAAAAATAAACTTGACTATATTTTTTAACCCTCCATTCATGTCTCTTGAATGTTGTATTTTATATCAAACCAGTGACTACATTATTAAGCTCTACAGAGAATACACTTCACATGACCTAAGACAAAACGACATGTGTACATCAGCGATAGCTCAAGGCTAGTCACATCCAGTGGAAAAATCATGAATACTGAACACAGAAATGTCAGCTTATGAACTAAGATGTGAGAAGCATATGCAACATCTCTTTGTCTCTTTGTAAAAGGTCATGCAAAGACAAAGAAATAAGCCAGAAGCAGTGAAACTGAGCAGTGCAACATACATGCACACACACATGCACACGCACAAGCACACACACACACACAGAAAATTCAGTAATCAAAACTATATCAGATCACTGCAAGTTTAGCTTTTGCACGCACACAGACGCACAGACACGCACACAGACACAAAGACGCACACACACAACACCCCACAACAACCTTCTGACTCATGGCATGTTCTCCAGGCACAGAGGCCACCTCCTGGTGTGAACTGCGAAAGGCAGCTTTCCATCATCACCCAGACTGTCTTGTAATCTCCCTCCTCTGTGTGAACAAACAATTAAAATACTAAATAATAAGTCCTCAGCTGCCTGCTGGTGAGAGGATCATATTCACACTACAGCCTTCTTGCTGTCAGTTCTCACAAGGATTACTGCCACTCACTCCCTTAGCCTTCATCACACCAAATCATGACTGAGATTGTTTTCCCTTTCCATTAAAAGCATATTAGTGTTAACATGTTTGGTCTAGCGATTTACACGGGCACATGGGCAATCTACACTTTATAGAAGTCTCTTTAAAAAAAAAATAATGAGCAACGATAAGCCAAAGTATTAAAGTCCATAAACCAATGACCATAGGAGTAGAATGGAATCCACCCCCACCCTAATAAAATGTAGCCAGACATGTTACTTCCACTCGTGTTGTGGTTTCCAGATCTGCAATTCCTGTTACAGACAATGATTTACATCGTTAAATTTTGTTAACTCATCTTTAATTCATGTGTTCTTGTTGTTGTTGTTCTTGTTTTTGATGTTGTTTGGGACTGAACACAGCTCCAGCCCCAGTTCAGACAGAGCATTACAGTTTTACTCGTTGCGATATTTTAAATGAACAGTTTGTGCTGGGCATCTGCATTTAGTTCTAACTGACTATTCTCTCTGGTCAATCAGTAATAAGCAAGGTTTATATATCACGTTTTAGTCTCTACTCTAGAACCGGGTACTTTTTCGTTAATTTTTATTATTATTCATTGATTCATTCATTCATTTATTCACACAGAGCCTACCCGGAATCATTGGGCGCAAGGCAGGAATACACTCTGGAGGGGGCGCCAGTCCTTCACAAGGCAACGCACACTCACACATTCATTCACACACTCACATCTACAGACACTTTTGAGTTGCCAATCCACCTACCAATGTGTGTTTTTAGACTGTGGGAGGAAACTGGAGCACCTGGAGAAAACCCACGCAGACACAGGGAGAACACACTACAATCCTCACAGACAGTCACCCAGAGGAAACCCACGCAGAAACAGGGAGAACACAGCACACTCATCACAGACAGTCACCCGGAGGACACCCATGCAGACAAGGGGAGAACACACCACACTCCTCACAGACAGTCACCCGGAGGAAACCCACGCAGACACAGGAAGAACACACCACACTCCTCACAGACAGTCACCCGGAGGAAACCCACGCAGACACAGGAAGAACACGCCACACTCCTCACAGACAGTCACCCGGAAGAAACCCACGCAGACACAGGGAGACAGGGAGAACACACTACACTCCTCACAGACAGTCACCCAGAGGAACACAGGAAGAACACACCACACTCCTCACAGACAGTCACCCGGAGGAAACCCACGCAGACACAGGGAGAACACACCACACTCCTCACAGACAGTCACCCGGAGGAAACCCACTCACACAGGGAGAACACACTACACTCCTCACAGACAGTCACCCGGAAGAAACACACGCAGACACAGAGAGAACACACCACACTCCTCACAGACAGTCACCTGGAGTTGGAATCAAACCCACAACTTCCAGGTCCCTGGAGCTGTGTGACTGCAACACTACCTGCTGCGCCACCGTGCTACCCTTATTACTTATTATTTAATTTTATATATATATAAACCTGATCCCACATGCCAGGAACCAGATTTGCTTAATAGAAAAGCAATAGTTAAGACAGAGTTAAGTTGATAAGAGTAGAGCCCGTGCCACCAAAAAGCACCATTAGAGGCAGCCTAACACTATGTTGTGTACATTACAACCACAAATAAACAAAGCTACGTTCAGTGTTCAAAATTACAGCCTGACATTTATGGGTATGAAAGCAGACATGGACATGGATCTTTACTTATAGAAAATAAACACATTTTATTTTGCTGTCAAACACACTTTTCTCCAGTGTTCTGCCCTATCACTGTCATTAATTCTGATACATGTGACTGGTTCACTGCACAAAGCAGGCTTCTGGCAGTTGAGACAAATGTTATTTTTTTAGATAAATTTACAACTATAGGTTTGTCTTTAGTTCATTTTAGCATTTGAAGTACACTACTAACATTTTCCATGGATTTATCAACATTCCTTGTTTTATTTTAACTGCACTGATCTTTTTAAAGTGAAGTTAAGATCAGACAGAGCAAGGTCTCCTGGGTCAGCCACCAAGAGTGAGACACAGCTGATGCGCTGATGCATGCCGAGGTCGAATTAACACTTCAAAGCTGTCAGCCAGCACTCAGTGTTCCGACCTAATCTCCAACTCTGTCCGGTCAAGCCTCTGATCACTCAGATACACTCAAACACAAAAGCTAGGCCTGCGTTCTATGTGGGACTGAGTTGTTTAGCCCGTCAATGTGGTCTATCACAACACCACTCTCTGATAATGAAATTTAAGCTAGACTAAAGTATAATGACTAACGAGATCTTATTCTCTGCCATTCTTTTGATGATTCATTGAACGATCAGGCACAGGAACTATGTTCTCTTCCTGAGGTAATACTGATCAAAGCATCAAATACCAGATGACGCACACAGACTCTTTCAATGTGTCTTTGAGAGATGAATAAGTGATGAAGGCAAAGGTGAAGGAGTGACTATGACAACAAACTGTGGTATGAAAGCTATTATAAAACTGCTCAAGATTAATTTGGCATGCTAATCCAACATTCACAAGTTTTATATCAAAGCCATCCTGCAAGTTCATTTCAATTCACTTGCAAAACTGACCAGGTTGGATTCCACAAGCTTACAATGAACAGTCAGTAAATATGAACTTTAAGTGCCTTGGAAGCAAATGTGTCTTATTGAAGCAAAGTGGCCCAAATATACAAACATTTGCTTTACATGGCTTAGTATAAACTGGAAAAACACATTCAATCATTCATTCATTATTTGTAACCCTTATCCAGTTCAGGGTCGCGGTGGGTCCAGAGCCTACCTGGAATCACTGGGTGCAAGGCGGTAACACACCCTGGAAGGGGCGCCAGTCCTTCACAGGGCAACACGCACACATTTACTCACACACTCACACCTACGGACACTTTTTGAGTCGCCATTCACCTACCAACGTGTGTTTTTGGACTGTTGGAGGAAACTGGAGCACCCAGAGGAAACCCATGTAGACACAGGGAGAACACACCACACTCCTCACAGACAGTTACCCAGAGGAAACCCACACAGACACAAGGAGAACACACCACACTCTTCACAGTCACCCGGAGGAAACCAACGCAGACACAGAGAGAACACAACACACTCCTCACAGACAGTCACCTGGAGAAAACCCACGCAGACACAGGGAGAACACACCACACTCCTCTCAGACAGTCACCCGGAGGGAACGCACGCAGACACAGAGAGAACACACCACACTCCTCACAGACAGTCACCCGGAGGAAACCCATGCAGACATGGGGAGAACACACCACACTCCTCACATACAGTCACCCGGAGGAAACCCACGCAGAAACAGGGAGAACACACCACACTCCTCACAGACAATCACCCAGAGGAAACCCACGCAGACACAGGGAGAACACACCACACTCCTCACAGACAGTCACCCGGAGGAAACCCATGCAGACACAGGGAGAACACACCACACTCCTCACAGACAGTCACCCGGAGAAAACCCATGCAGACACAGGGAGGACACACCACACTCCTCACAGACAGTCACCCAGAGGAAACCCACGCAGACACAGGGAGAACACACCACACTCTTCACAGACAGTCACCTGGAGGAAACCCACAAAGACACAGGGAGAACACACCACACTCTTCACAGACAGTCACCCAGAGGAAACCCACGCAGACACGGGGAAAACACACCACACTCCTCACAGTCAGTCACTTGGAGCGGGAATCGGACCCACAACCTCCTGGTCCCTGGAGCTGTGTGACTGCGACACCTACCTGCTGCGCCACCGTTCAGCCCCACATTAAATTATTTACAATTAAAATTTCTACTTTTACATGTGTTACTGAAATCTGACTTGTTCAAATCTGATGTTATAATGCAGCCTCTATATGAAGAGTCAGATCAGAATCCATGGTACTTTGATGAACAAACCTGCTAGCTGGAAATTAGGTTCAGAGTGTATAATAAAAATAGATCATTTTAGATTCATAGATTCATTATGTTTTTGTTCCATCTCATATATCAAAGCCATGGATATTCAGGGAGGAGAAAATGATGTTCCTTCACACACCCCCTCCCATTTTTTTTTATGGAAGTCTAGCAATAGTGTCCAAGACTTAGGAGTTTTTTGGATTTTTACAGAATGAGACTGCTTTTAATGGCAAATCTTTGTGCATGAGATCATTTAACTATTTTAAATCAAGTTTCTGAACCAAAGGACATATATACACTAGTTTTCTGATATCAAACAATAATGATAATCTAGAGATGTTCTTCTAGCTAGAGAGGAATGCAGGCTTTCACATAGCTAATATGAGCATCTGAGGCAGGCATGTGAAGATTTTGCTGCAGGGCAGAGGAGTGTGGGGAGGGATAAGCGAGTTTTTTAACTGGACTCTGTCTCTTATCCCTGTCCAGAAAAGAGCTACAGGGAGTGGCTTTAAGGGGAGCACATATGGGAGGATGTTTTGGTGGAATTAGGATATACTGTATTTTGGTCTAAGTAATCATTTAGTAAACAGATTTCCATACGGCGACAGAGAAACACATGAATAAGGCCAGAACCTTTCATGACCAAACACTGCATCACATACATTGTGTGGCCAAAGGTTTCTAGAAACCCTGCTAATCCCACATTTCTTTTGATATCAAGGGTATTAATACGGAGTTTATGGCATTTTTACACTGATTTGTATGAACATTCCTGTGAAACTCAGATGCATACATCCCAACGAATTGTAGTAATGTCAGGTACCGAAGCTGGAGGATTAGTTCTGGCTCACAAATCACAGATCATCCTAAAATTAATGGGTTAAAGTTATACTCCATCAGTACAGAAAACATTTCCTATGCAGTGGTCATTGCTTTTCTCGGGAGTGTATACAAACTGGATAAGCACAACTGAACATCTGTGTATAAAGACTGAGAAGCACTCACTGAAAAGCAGCCTGGACATTGCATATTTTCTGGCCCAAGAAGGACGTCAGAAAAAATGCTACCTTTGTTGGGTTGGTCAACTTTAATCAGAAGACATTCTGTATCAGACTAAATCTCCAAAATTAAAACAGAACACATATGCAACCCATCTAACTCAGTCCCTCCAGGGTGCTTTTAAAACAACCCTTCAACTGGAGCTAATGGCTACAGAGCCATGCAGTCCATATGAGCGATATCGTTGAAGATTTACGTTACCTTCACAGGAAGATCCAGACAAGTCAATAATTACGAACACCTTTCCCTCTGGCTCCAAGTCTATCTGTTAAGGGAATAAGAAAAGAATGCATATTTTAATAAACACAAACTCTGTTAAGTATTTAAATTTTTGTGCAAACATTTTTTGTTTTAACATTTTTAGTTCAAAAGTTTGAAGACACATCTTATAATGAGCTCTGCTAATTTAAAGTAGACGCATTGCTGATGCAGATATTCAGCTGCGCAATCTCCATATAAAATCATTGTCAGCATAATGGGACAGTCTGAAACAAGTGCCAGAGTTCATCATGCTCACAGCAAAGTGTCATATAGAGGGCCCCCATGCATTTTGGAACTGCATTCTCTGTAGTGATGAAACACCAGGAAAAAAAGTATTTTGAGATGAGCTGGAGGGAGGTCATCCAGAATTAATCATCCCACATCATTACCCAACTAATGCTCTTACAGCTGAATCTTCAGAGAAATGTTCCAGCATCTAATCTAAAGCCTTTTCAGAAAAGCTTTGCATACTTACCATTCATATCCTTAAAATCAGAAGAAAGATTAGTGTTCCAAAAATACTGGCTATATAGTGTATCTTTATATTGCATTTTAAACATGCACAAAATTTTAAGAACATCATTACAGAGCATTTCTTTACATAATGTTTGCATTGCTTGCAACAAGTTTTTTATTTTCACAAGACTGTAATTCAGGATTATCCTCTGTAACATCTGTCCACTTTCTTCAGCAACATCTGACTCTAGCCCTGAGAGAATGATGATTTGGTAAATGGCAGAATCTCCATGCACTCTGCTTCAAGAGTAAATACCACAACCAGGTCAGTCAGCTTCCAGAGGCACCGGGCATGTTGGTTAGAGAACCCATTGTGCACAAACAGCTTGTAAAATCCGCATAGAAAAGCACTGTCAATACAAACGAACCCTTTGGAGTATCTGCATGGATTTAAAGTCACCATGCTTAAATCCAAGCATCACCTAGCAAGCCCCTAAGGCACAGGGCAGTGGAGCAGCAGAAGTGTGTTCTCTGAAAAGAGTGGAGTATCTTCCAATACCTTTGAGGTGTTTTCAAGTGTTGTTATTAATCCCAAAATAATCAGCAAAAATCAGTATCTACCTCAATGATGTACACTCCCTGAGAGCAGGGCTGTTCTGAATACAATTTTTAGGGCTTCAGAGCTTCAGCCAGAATATTCAGTGAATATTCTAATATTCAGGGATTGGGGTGGTGTATATTGTTGTCATTAACAAAATTCGCTTCCGACCCCTGCATTAATATCTCTCCCTCCAGCCTGCGCTGTGGCTCACTGTGCGGCTTAGTTCGCTAACTATGCTTGAAACCTGATAACTAGCTCGCTAACTAAGGGCACGGAGTATACACAATTTAACCAGTTTGAGCGGAGGTGCTCTAATTTCAGGCACAAAGCTGCCAAAATGAACTATGGTGTAACCTTGCTTCATAGTAAGTGTGTTGTTTTAGCATGTTGTTTTACAAGACTGAGATTTAGGCTTCATTTGCACAAAGACTTTTATGTTGATAAGCCTGAATATGGGTGAAGTGGAGCGAGCACTATGGTTGAGTGGAGCATTGCCTTTATCAATAGCCACATTTATCCAAAAAACAGAATACCTGTATTTCAAAATTAGAAACTGAATACCTACCCAAACAATAAATATCAGAATACCCGAATAGGCCAGCCCTATTGTTCAGAATATCTGCACTCAGTGCCTGCACTGTGGCTCCCAGCATGTCTCCACTCGCTGAGGTGTTCTAACTTGAGGTGTAAAGCTGGCAAAATGAATTGTAGCTTTGCCATGCTTCGTTGTAAGTAGGTTGCTGTAGGGTGTAAGGCTGTTTTAGGCTTTGTTTAAGAGTTTTTGATGACAAGGCTGAATACATGTGGAGTGAAGGGTTGCCTTTATTGTTAGCCATATTTATCAAAAAAAAAACAAAAAAAAAAAAACTGAAACTCTCAAACAGTTCAGTTTCAACCAAAGCACAATCACACACCAAATAAAAAGCTATCCCATCTTTTATACTGGAGCATACTGGAGTCACTGAACTATGGGGGTAAGAAAATACAAAAAAACAAATAATCATTCACTAATCATTAATTGGGGCGGCACGTTGGCACAGCAGGTAGTGTCGCAGTTACACAGCTCCAGGGACCTGGAGGTTGTGGGTTCGATTCCCGCTCCGGGTGACTGTCTGTGAGGAGTGTGGTGTGTTCTCCCTGTGTCTGAGTGGGTTTCCTCCAGGTGACTGTCTGTGAAGAGTTGGTGTGTCCTCCCTGTGTCTGTGTGGGTTTCCTCCGGGTGACTGTCTGTGAGGAATGTGGTGTGTTCTCCCCATGTCTGTGTGGGTTTCCTCCGGGTGACTGTCTGTGAGGAGTTGGTGTGTTCTCCCCGTGTCCGCGTGGGTTTCCTCCAGGTGCTCCGGTTTCCTCCCACAGTCCAAAAACACACATTGGTAGGTGGATTGGAGACTCAAAAAGTGTGAGTGTGCGAGTGAATGTGTGTGTGTGTCTGTGTTGCCCTGTGAAGGACTGGCGCCCCCTCCAGGGTGTATTTCTGCCTTGCGCCCAATGATTCCAGGTAGGCTCTGGACCCACCGCGACCCTAAATTGGATAAGCGGTTACAGATAATGAATGGTTACTTGGCTCTTTTATATCTATCAGAGCACCTTGGCCAAGAGTTTCTAACTGAGAGTAAGTAAATAGATAATCACGGCCAAATCTGAGCGAGAAGGGTCATGTGGCAGCAGCCCCACCTCAGGCTGTGCAGCTCTGAATTTGCCTTGTCTACAGAGGCTGGAGCCACAAAGAGAGAGATATTCATTCTTGAACAATTATTTGTATTTACCACATTAAGTAGAAAATACCACCAACTGAAAATATCAGTAGTGCTTAAAAAGCTAAGTTCACAATTGTAATCAAAAAGTGATTATTTTATGAAATTCATATGTTTCCTCACCATTTACTAGGTCTCCAGTAGGTTTGTGTGTCTAATGTGTTTACAAATGCCCAGTGTCTGTAAATGCGTTAAACAAACTCTGTCCAGTATGCTCGGCTTTCTCTCTCTCTTTGCTCATGGCAGAGGAATCTTGGAGTATATTTTGTCAACGAAGAGAACTCCAAAAAAAGCATGAACAAAGATGAGGATATTGCTCTATTCCTGCTCCATAAGTGGGAAATAAAGACTTATTTTTGTTGTTTTAGATCAGTTACGGTGTAAATGTCTCCAAACTCTGAAGAAGGTAATCTACATTACAGAATGTAATACAAAACTAAACAACTCCAATTACAAACGAGTTTCTGTGGTAATTCAAACAGTGAACAAAAGCTTACAGACAAATCTTTAAAGTTAAACTTCAGCCACAAACAAACAACATCATTTTCCCTCATACATACCATTCCACCTTTAAAGACGCATAGATTAGAATTGTGTTTCCCCACAATTGTAGGCATTCCCTTTAATGGCAGTAAAGCAAAAACTGTTCATATGACAGCACTCTTTTAGAGCCATTGCAGATAAAAGTTTGCTGTGAAATAAATGACAAGGTGCTAATTCAGTGTTTAAGGTTTACACCTTAAATGCAATGCTCATGTCCCAGAGGTACATTTATAAATAGAATTTTGTGTTTATCTGTAAATAATAACTCTTAACCATTCTCAGGTGATCATAGTCAGGGGTGTAGTCACTGCTGAGGCCTGCTCATGAGGTTCTCAGCCTGATGTTGAGCTTAGAGTCTCTGGTAAAGGTGTCTCTTCACTTATTCAGCACATACAAATGTGTGACAGACAAACAGACTTATGGGAGAACTCCTCTCTGATTATTTCCCAGACTCAAATACAACACATAACTCAAGTTGCAGGGCTGTGTTTGTTCCTGCTGTTTTACGGAAGTCACTACAGAACCGTATTTCTCTTTGTAAAATTAATATCATTCAACCAGATTGCCAAATCATCTACCTTGAGGAAAATGATAAATGATAGGAGAAATGAAACTATGGTAGGTCAATGAAACATTATTCTAGGCTGCACACGTGAGGTCAATCATAAGATGACTGTCTCTTGGTTGCCCTAAATTGGGATTAATTTGTTAATGGTTCAATGGTTTCAGCTGTTTGCCCCTAACTGAGGACAATACTAATCCTGAAGTCATACTACATGTATCCACTGGATATGCATTAGGTTTTCTAGTAAAGTGGACTGAATTTTGCCCTGATATCAACCCATAGACACAGTTCAATCTGGCTTTATCTCACCCTCCAAAGAGCACTGACTCTGACTTAACCCTGAGTCTTTCCTAGGGCACAAGGACGAAAAAGTCCAGGTAAGGTCTGGGACGAATGTGGCGGGTGGTCACGTTCACACATACAGCTCCTCCAGATACTGTGCATGTGTGATAGGGGAATGAGTTGGCGCATGTGAGAATAATGCGGGAAATGTTCCCCTTGACCATGCCTAAAGCACGTATTTCATTTACCGCTGTGAGAGTGTACATGACAGAACATCTCCCGCTGTGTGCTGCATGTGTGAAAGGCCAGAACATCTCCCGACCTGATACTCTGGAGTTTCTCTAGAAATTCTGTGTGAAAAAGGCATCAGATCTCCTCCCAAATGTACTAAATAATGCTTCATCAAACCAAAATTGTAATTCCACTGCTCCACTGCTCAGTTCTAAGGGGCTACACCTCCCTGTTCCTGACACTTGACATTGTGCATAGTGACATTTGGCACAAGATCATCCCATTCATTTAACAAAACTGTTCTAAAAAGCAGTGTGAGTCCAAGCGAACACCAGAACCTTCAAGTAGCCAAATGCAATATAAGGAGAGGTTGTCTGGAAGCCTTTGGACATAAACCGCAGGTAAGTACCTAAAAAACTGACATGGAAGCACTTGAGGATATCAGGTCATATCTTCATTAACATACACACACTTTATCTGTATGTTTTTTACAGGGGGTCTCAGTTGCAAAAGGGTTCTGGTGTGTGTCATCTCTCATGCATACACACACTCTACAGACCACTGTACACACTGTCATCGGAGAGATAAAACATAATGTGTTCAGTGTTCTCCCAGAGCCACTCTCCTCGCTCTCTCTACTGCTCTCTCACTCTTTTCATTGCTGTTTCTTATTTGCCAACAGTCTACTTCAGACCTGAGTCTTTTGTACCTTCTTTGCAGTCTCAAATAATACACTATACATGTAAGTACTATTCCTCTCACATGGCTTCAATCACCTTCCACATATACACACAGGTCAACACCCACATACACAGACAAACACACACACTTTATGATGAATGATGGCCCCATTAGGAAGATGGGCTTTGTTACTTGTACCTGAACACATGGAGACACTGGAATACTGGAGGAGGATCAAGTAAAAGTGCCTGAATTGAATTCAACTGAACAATTCAATCTGAAATTGTTGTGTTCTCTCTCTCTCTCTCTCTCTCTCTCTCTCTCTCTCTCTCTCACACACACACACACAACACAACACAATAGCTACTAATGTATTTAAATATTACACACGTTTTATAGCTACTTCACCATGAAGATGTCACTGACATCTTCAATTTTTACCTGTTTTGCAGCTCGAAAATTCAGTTTCTCCTTTTTGTATTGAGACTCTACACATTAATTTTCCAGTTATTCCCAGAATACATATTAATTGTTCACTACGGTTACGATTCCGCATCAACAAAACAAAACATAGTACTGATTAGACATTAAATATTTATGGGTTTTAGGGTAAACTATGGTAAAAACTAAATGCATTTTGAGTAATAACAAATCTGATCTTAACATATGCATATTTATCATTTTCTCCAGGGGAAGAGGTAAAAGGTTGCAATATACGCCACATCCCGTAAACTCATGTATCATCTAGAATCCCGAGTTTACCAGTGGTAAATACGGCTTTGTCCGCAGTTCGGGGGCAATTTACAAGTGGGAAAATGGGAATTTCCTGGCTTCCGACATCACTCGAATGCAGCATCATTTCCCGAGGACACTCAAAACCAGAGGAGATTAAATAAATGTTTTAATTTTTCCTTACCTTAAAGGGAATGCCTACGATTGTAGGGAAGCTCTGTTATCTGGAGTGTTTACGTTCAGAAGCTCTGAGTCTTTTAATGTGGAAAAGTATGGTTGAGGACAAAATATTATTGTTGTTTTTGCATGGCTGAAATTTAACTTTTCTGAAAGTTTTTATTTACTGTTTGAATTACCACAGATATACAGAGACACCTACCAAAGGTAATACAGATAACCAAGATCATTTGGGCCACGACAATCGCAATATTAAATTTTGTTCCATGTCTAGTACTGATCATAAATTACAAGTATGAGTTTTAATATTGAGCACTGTCTACACAATAATTTGAAAAATAATATTAATTGATTCATTATCGGGGCGGCACGGTGGTGCAGCAGGTAGTGTCGCAGTCACACAGCTCCAGGGGCCTGGAGGTTGTGGGTTCGATTCCCGCTCCGGGTGACTGTCTGTGAGGAGTTGGTATGTTCTCCCCGTGTCTGCGCGGGTTTCCTCTGGGTGCTCCGGTTTCCTCCCACAGTCCAAAAACACACGTTGCAGGTGGATTGGCGACTCAAAAAAAGTGTGTGAGTGAATGTGTGTGTGTCTGTGTTGCCCTGGCTCCCCCTCCAGGGTGTGTTCCCGCCTTGCGCCCAATGATTCCAGGTAGGCTCTGGACCCACTGCGACCCTGAATTGGATAAGCGGTTACAGGTAATGAATGAATGAATGATTCATTATCTGTAACCCTTATCCAGTTCAGTGTCACGGTGGGTCCAGAGCCTACCTGGAATCATTGGACGCAAGGCGTGAACACACCCTGGAAGGGGTGCCACACACACTCACACTTTTGAGTCAACAATCCACCTACCAACGTGTGTTTTTGGATTGTGGGAGGAAACCAGAGCACCTGGAGGAAACCCACGCAAGGAAACTGTGAAGAACCATTCAATGATATCTAAATACACTCTAGGAAAGAACAATTATAGAGGCTTAAAAATCCTAGCCTGTCACACTTCTCCAAATTGCAAAACAATTCAAGCACAGAAAGCAACATTTAATTTGATGGATCAGGATTACACACTTTTCCCAAAAGCATTCACTCTACTTTGCTCTATCTGCACTGCACCTTCACATTAGACAAAGCTCCCTCTACATGACTGCAGGAAGCTCATTCTGAAAGTACAGAAGATTTTGCTGTGTGCTGTCAGCAAACCACTGCAGTGAAGATGCTCTAAGCAACACTAATGCCAGGAGTCCAGATGTGCATAAGCAACACACAAGAGGCTTAGTGCCTGACAGTGGGAGGCTGCAGCATCCTGCTCTATCCTGACAGATAAACATCTGCACATTACCACAACTCTGCCTACGCTCCAATAAGAACATACATGAGTTTACAGCTGTTTTCTTCTGGGATAAATTAAAACAAGATGTTTCATCATTTTTGTAAGAATCTGATGGGATTCAGCAACGTGAGAATTAGACATTTGAAGTGCTGACACCAGATTGATTAGGTCTGGATAGCAAAGGTCATTTCAACATAGTTCCACTGTGCAACAGCCCAATGCTGAGAGACTTAATACCATGAGCATGTGACCTGAGGCTCATGTGCAGCTGCACCAGAGTGTCCCAATCCATTTCATGCAGTTCTATGCAGATTTTACAAGTTGTGCGTGTGTGTGAGTGTGTGCTGCTGAATGCCTGTGTCTAAACTGAGTGCACCTTGCAATATCAGAATTGACTAATTGTAATATATAAAATAAACGAGCCTGTAAGCCTGTAGACAAACAGTGAATGTCCATATGTTGCAGCCACATTACACACGGCAACAGTTTTACTGTTTTTGCTGAAAAGCATATGGTGACATAGTTTATCACAGAGATAACGGAGGTAATCGTAATTATATGGTATCCTCTCAGATCATCTTTTTGGCTGTAGTCAAAATGCTGCTGAAAGAGACAGTGAATGCTGTTGGTGTGGCTGCGTGAATCTGTGTTTATCACACAGTGCATGTGTGACCCAGCATATCCTTTTACGACAGAGCATGTAATGCATCCTGTGTAAACCGGTGTTGAGTGTGTGGTTACATGATAGCCTGTTGCACACCTCTACCATAACACCCACACATATCCTATCCCTCTCTCTGTCTCTATCTCTCTCACACTTTTTCTCTTAGTCCCACTCACATTCTCTTTCATGTTCACTTTCATTTCTCTTCTCTTCCCTTCATTCCCCTCACACACACATCCTCCCTCCATTTTCTCCTTTAATCTGGTTTTGATGGAGCCAGCGTTATGACTTCATTAGCTGCTGCAAACTGTACCTAATATCAGCTATTTTGGCCTCCTCCCTCCATAGCTTTCCCAGTCAATAGTCCTTGCTTTGTTAGTGCCAGTACATGGTAAAAAATATTACAGCCATTGCTGCATCTAATGCTCAGTACTCTTCCCTAATAGGATACTGGTGTTAATTTTATTGTGATGTTTGGTTTAGCATGTATACTGCCAATGCCATATATGGTATCAATGTGCTCCTGGGAACACTGAGATATAAAATGCAGTTCTGTAATGAAATACTGCATATCATAAAACATAAAGTCTTCCTAACTTATTTCACCTCTTCGGATGTGACCAACTCACTTCATTTGTTCTTTCACCAAAGAGGCAAGAGGATGTAGTCCAGGGGTGAAATTAGGTTTACAACTATAAAATAATACTAAATTAATGTTCTAATATTTATTAGGAAAAAAACATATAGTTAATAAAATATTAGATTTAGAGCTAATGAGATCTAATTCTCATGTCTCTGTCAGATTTTTGTATATTCATTTGTATTTTCATACTGTATCTCTTTTACAAACATGTTTCATTCTTTTTAAACTCTTCTGAAACAGATGAGAGCTCCTCATATGGCACTTAAGTATCTTAAAGGGTCTGTTTACACCTTATCACAGCATAAGATTTTCACTTGAAAGGCGATGTGTAATCTCACCCACGACACATTCTTCGGATTACAGCTGAATGACGCAAACATCCAGAGGTGGTTTAGCACAATGATCCCCAAGCAGCCAAAGAGTGGGGCACTATAACTGTTGCAGAAAATATCAGAAGCTGCATCTCTACTTAGTAGTTTTGAAACAAATCATTGTTTAAAATCTGGTTTGGCCATGCCTAAATAACTGAAACCTGTTAAAAATGGGAGACGCTATTAAACGTTATTATTATTTACTACCACATAACTTATCGAGCAGCCAAATATCAAGTATAAATATAATGTCAAACAACAGTACCATGCCAGGGCAATAGCTAGGTAGAATGCTAACAAAATGTACAAGGTTTCGGTAAGACATTGGGCTGTGTCAAAATCCACACAACACTACACACATGTCAAAAGTAGAATATGGCCTCCGTAAGAGGAAGTAAAACAAAAACTGCATACAGTAAATAAAACTGAATGTCATCTATTCACTGAGGACCCATTTTAATGTAAATAGTATCTGGACAAAATCTACTCAGATACAGTCCACAAATCCACACGATATTTAATGCAAGATGTAAACAAGGCCTCTTCCCATAGAGAAAGATTCAACATAGTTAGTTCCAAAGTTGAAAATAAACAGCCCACTGTAGTGTTTTTGCAGTGATGGCCTGTTGACAACTGCCTCTTGTAATATATCAAAGCATGCTAGTTCTAATGTGACCCACTGGTTTCAGTTACCCATTTTCATTTTCAGACAGTTATATTGAAAATATGCAAATTAACATAGTGATGTTGAGGCAACAGACAAATGAAAGACATTCTAGTGGCAACTTAGGTGCAGGTGATATTACAACATGTTATCGTTATTATGGTAAATGCCATTAGAGTGTGCAATAATGAGAATATCAAAATTAGTGATTGTTTTACACTGAAAGGCTACATATATCACAAAAAGTAGATTCAGGACATGTATAGAATGTCGTAAACAATGTACACAACAACAACAACAACAATGCACAGTAAATCTTTGTACTCATAAGCATACCATGGCTTTTACAGTCTCAAGTATCATGTTCAATTAATCTTCTCTGTAAACCTCAGAATAATGAAATATGATTAAATGATATACATGATACACTGGTGATGGTGGTGATATCTTAAAATATTGTGATTTGTTATTTTTTTCCAGTGCTCATTTCAATTATAATCTATATGTTTTTAAAATAACTCTTTTCTTCTTTAGCCATGCAGGTGGGTGCAGATACCTTCATAGAATTGTCTCCACCCACAATCACAACAAAGTTTATGTATACTGCATCTATTTGAAGACGAAAAACACATTAGAACTTCATAAAACAGAGCTTACCTACTTGTCAGGATTTTTAGGTAATAAGTCAAATAAATTGTCAAGTCAACTACTTTATCTCTCTCATCTTCTTATATTTAATACTCTTTTGAAATCTAGAATATGTCTTTCCCAAACAGAAATCTACTTCCTCTGGATATGTTAACTTAACTGTAAAATTCATGGGCATATGTTCATCAACTAATCTAAATATTAAACTCTTCATTCATAAATATTGCAACATCTTCATTCTGCAAACTAGAGCAACTAACATTTAAAATCATATTTTAGAGGTGAGCAAAAGCAGTGTTAGAAGTCCTTCTAAGGGTTTTACTTAGTTTAGCATTGTGTTCATGCCCATAAATATTTCCTACATTAGTATATATGCCAGGAGACCCTGTCCCAACTCAAAATGGATGAAATACAGGGTGTGTTCAGACTTGACAACCTTGATTTGATTAAAACAAACCTTGGTGCGAAAAAGTTGGTAAAAGGACCTCCAGGTATACATGCACAACCCCACATTATGCCCAGCTGACTACTCTGATGACTAGTTTGCATCACATGTTACTTTTTTTTTTAACTTGCTTTGGTTAGATTGTAAATGCCAATGTGTCAGTGTGAACTCGAACAAACCTAGGACTAAAACATAACAATGCATCATTTTCTTGTTTGGTGTGGACTACAAGTCTGAACTCACCCATAGACATTAACAGTGCTGGCTAATGTTTGCTAGCTAGTGTTTGGTTTTATGTGGCATGCCAGGAAATTTATCAACTTCCTCAAAAGTGAAGATGCAGAAAATATAGGAGTAACTCCAGCACAGTTCCGAGTATTGACACAACATTGTGATAATAGCAGTGTGATGTCCTACAGCTAAATATCCCCTACTTTAAATGTAAATGTCTTATATAATGAACAGGGAACAGGTACCTCATAAGCCACTAGTTCACCTGTACCATAGAGATTTGTTTACTCCCTTCTACACAGTAAATGTCTTTGTTTCAGATCCTGTTTGCCCTGTTAAATGTGTTAGTTTGCACAGCACTAATCACATATTTAGACACATAGCTTGTCACGTATGAATAGGATATAAGTGTAACCCAGACCTGTTCATTCAGCAAGAGGTATTTAGCTGAAGGAGTGTAACTAAGATGATATGATTAATACATGAAATTCATGATTACAACAATCTTTCAATTTTACTAGTGTGACTAAAATCAGGTTGTTTATATTAAAGAGGAAGAACACTGATAGAATACATATGAGACATATTCAGCATCAATGCAATAAATGACCATTTATAGAGAGACACAAGAGTTAGCAATGAGGCTGGGTATGAGTGTTGTTGCACAATGAAAAAGAAATTGCACTACACACCACTGACTACCCACACAGAGTAGATGCATAATAATGAAGTCTGTATTATAATATTCTTAGCCGTGTTTACATTAAATTGCATCTCTCTGAGTCTATCTGTCATTCTTCTCCACTTCACTCATTATAACTCCCATGATAACAATGAGGAGATTCAAATCTCTCTCTTTCTCTCTCTCTCTCTCTCTCTCTCTCTCTCTCTCAGACACACACACACGCACACGCACCCTCACATACAAGCACCGCCACATTCAGATGGAGAGTAATTTTCCTGTCCCATTAGTGCCAAACCTTAGAGGCAGAATCTCGCAGTCGCAATAAAACCATAAAATAAATAACTTTTCTGAAAATCTCTTCTCTTTAAAACCAGGGCTGTGTGCTCCAAATCCAATGTGTTCAGATAGACCACAGTGAACTAATTCAGCTCCATCTGTTGTAGGTTTGAAGACACTTGCAAAAGTAATCTATATTATAAGGTAACAAGTAAAAAATGAATGATATTGAGTTTATCATTTTGATAGTTGAGATAGGTAAGAGATAATTACAAAATATTTAACACACTACTAGTACCATATTAAAAATTAATATTATTAATTAATATATATATTAATCCATATAATTAATTCTGAATTAATATTATTAATACCAGTAACTAGTATACTAATTATCATATTTACAATAAGATAAAAGGGTACAAGCATCAACCATAAAAACAAATTACTAACCAAGCTTTGTACACCACTCACAAGCATCAGAGCGGAATGCGCAGTGAGGCAGAGCATCATTTTTGACAGATGCCCTGTTTCTGTTTTTTGGTTTTGATGTGTTGCATCTCATTCCACTGATGTTCTACCTCAAAAATAGACTAGAGTCTAGAATAGTGTTTAAACCACTACCCTTTCATCAAAATCAAGTCAAACAAGTAAAAACATCAATATGGCAAAATCGTAGACAACTATGTTGCTAATAAACTTCTTGTTGGTCTGAGCTGATTAGTATTATTTCTTTGCCTGAAGAAAATATTTTAGCTAAAAAATATATATATTTTTTAATGTCAGTGTATGTGAATGTAAAATGATTTCCTTTTTTGCAGTGTTTCTTTTTCCTTATATCTAGTTATTAATATTTTTGCCTATTCCAAAATTTATACCAAAATGTCTCCCCAGTTGTTAGTCGTCTCCAATCCTACCTGTTAGTGAGTCTCCTCCAATCACACACAGTGTCATCAACCTCATGAATGTGAACACAAACAGCCCATATCTGTCATATTAACGGACAGACCTCTTGGAGAAGTGTGCTCTCTAAGACTTTTATTTTTTTATATATTTTTACACACACACATACACAGAGAGAGCCATGGCCTTAAGATTAGAGAATAGGGGTAGGAAAAGAATTAATCCATGCCTGAAGTGCCCTTGAGCAAGACACCTAACCCCCACAATGCACCCCATGTGCAGAGTTGGTTGGCAGCCCTCTGCTCCGGTTGTGTGTGTGTTCACTGCTCCTAGGGTTTGTGAAGAATTGCTCATTAGTGCGTGTTTTGTGTGTTCACTAACACAGATGAGTCAAATGCAGAAATGCAATTTCCCTAAGCGGATCAATAAAGCTGTTTCTTCTTCTTCTTCTTCTTGTCGTCTCACACACACACCAACACACACAAACACCAGTGTCACAACACAGCAGCCACAGCAATACACATTTTTCAGCATGTACTGTACCTTCTGTCAAGTGACTGTTAAGTTAAAAGGAATGCGTATGAAAGAGTAAAAAGGCTGACATCCCATGAGTCTAAATTGAAGTCATGCTCCCAGTGACCACCACAAGACAAGCCTTCTCCCTCACATCCAGGCATCCTCAAGCCTTGCTCCTGCAATACACCCCCATTTATTTATAGATTCAAATTCAGTCACTGTCCATACACTCCTCCAGGGCTGCATGTAGGGCTGGACAATAATTCAATATATCGATATATATTGCAATATGAAATGTTTCAATAACAATGATATGATTTTAAAAAACATATTCAATATTTCAATATACATTATTTACAGCATCTGTCACTGAGTGACGTTCATTACAGGGCACTGCTCAATCCACTGCCCTCAATTTAAAAGTTATTTTTAAAAAATATTCATATTGACAAAGCCAAGAGGTTAATGTTTGATGCCGATGTCATGTTTTCTGTTTGTTTTTGGCAGTTTTCCTATGGCTTTAATGTTGTTTTTATCGATATCAGAATTATATCATATCGACTTAAAAAAAACTTACACAGAAATATACTGTGATATAAATTTTGACCACCTCATCCAGCCCTAGCTATATGTCTTCTCTTATTGTTTGCTTTTTTGCTGATTTGCTAAATTTCCTGCATACTTTGGGGATATATGCCTCTTATGTTCTGTATGTGCATATCACACCTGCCCTACAGTAATGGTGTTGTATATTTCTGTGCAGGTTGAATAAGCTAAGAGAGAAAATCTAGAGCATGTTGTTAAGGTGCCTTCCCAAGTAATATTTCCTGCATACCACAACTAGACATTTACTCTTACTGCATGTTGTAACTTGAACAGGAAGAATTAGGTCCACAGTGCAGTTCAACACAACAGCTAAAAAGTTAATTTGATGATAATACTAAATTCAACCGTTGTACATGTTTGGACCCATTTTGTTTTTCAAATAACTGTGTAATTACAAATACACACAACAAGAAACTGATTACTGGCGATGCATTCACTTATAGAATCTTTTGTCTCTCTATAGTAAATGCCTGTAGTAACGTGTAGAAACATATTATTGACAGGTGATGTAATCAAAGACTGATTGGTCCTTATTATATTAAGCACTGTGTAATTACAAATCCACAACAAAGCAGAAAACCGAAGCTGAAACAAGCATGTGATTAAATAAGCCATGTGTAACAGTGAACCAGTAGTAAAATAGTAAATACAAGGTTATTAGGGACACAATATGAAGTGGGACCACAGATTTGCCTAATCTTTGCAATAGCAAATTGCAGAAGCCTGCGAAAAACTACATATGCAGTCAGGAGTGTAGTTTTGGGTTGGCACTGTGTGTAAACTTGCATGGGAAAAGGGATGGGCAGAATAAAACTACAAAGGATGGTGTTCAAATTGGAAATAAATAAATAAATAATTGGGATTGGTGGATTCAAATCAGGGGCGGCACGGTGGCGCAGCAGGTAGTGTCGCAGTCACACAGCTCCAGGGGCCTGGAGGTTGTGGGTTCGATTCCCGCTCCGGGTGACTGTCTGTGAGGAGTTGGTGTGTTCTCCCCGTGTCCGCGTGGGTTTCCTCCGGGTGCTCCGGTTTCCTCCCACAGTCCAAAAACACACGTTGCAGGTGGATTGGCGACTCGAAAGTGTCCGTAGGTGTGAGTGTGTGAGTGAATGTGTGTGTGTCTGTGTTGCCCTGTGAAGGACTGGCGTCCCCTCCAGGGTGTATTCCCGCCTTGCGCCCGATGATTCCAGGTAGGCTCTGGACCCACCGTGACCCTGAATTGGATAAGCGGTTACAGATAATGGATGGATGGATGGATGGATTCAAATCAATAGATCCAAACAAATAAATAAAAAATGCTATTGGATTTAAAAAGCCATTTTACTAAGAGTTATTTAAAAACATGAAAACTGCTGTTGATTACAGAGCATTACACAGACTCATAACAGAAAAATTCCCTTATCTCTTACTTTGCTAAGACAGCAAATATTGATCAACATCACTTTAACACAGCTGTGGTGTCTGGCATTTAAGCTTTCAGTTTCAAAGCTTTGGTTGATGATTGTGCCACTATCAGATCTGAATAACTGTTAGTCCATTTAGAATGACTATTGGCTACTTTCATGCTTACAAAAACCTATGTTCATTTGATTGTGGACCTCAAATCTACATAATAGGCAGTAGCCCTGCCAGTAAAGGCCTAGACAAACTATTTGGATGGAATTAGCTGTACCGGTGGACATGGGGTAATATAATTATTACTGTAAAACCAACAGTAAAAATGACCCCAGATTATATTAATCCAGGCCAAACTGACATGTGGGTAAATATTCTATTGTAGCTTGGGGTTAAGTTTTTAAATAAGTTTTTTTGTGGGTTCTGGAGGAGGCACTGGATGATGAAATATGGTTTACAGTACAAGGATAAGTTCAGCTAGGGTTAGTTCACCTCACTTAAATCTACAAATAACCTTAAGGATAATTTTCTGATTTAGGTAGGTTTGGGCACAACTTCAGCTCGCGTACATGTTATGAACGTGTGTCCTACTCAGTTAACTAAAACTTATTTTAATAACAGTTATATTAATTGTGTGAACAACTAGTAAAGTTTTTGCCATCTTCTATTCTGTAGGACTAGAATACAAGATCACTGAGGGATGGATATTTTTGGTGGGAGGGCTGTTCTCAGAACAGTAGTGACAGTCTAAAAACTCCCGTAGTGCTGTGTATTTTGTATGACGGCAGTCGTGTAGCCACTCCCATCTCTGTTATTTTCACAGAGATTTCTTATCCACTGCAAATCCACCGTAACCATTACTGACGTCTGTTGTTACATTTACATTACCCCAGCTCTCCACATAAAACTAATCCCGTCTGAATAGAGCTTAAGTCCCTAGGTTTAGTTCAATTATGTTCAATAATGCACACACAGTTCCTAATGAAAAGCATGAAACAAAATGGGATGCTCTGAAACTGCCTCACGTGAGCCTGAGGGTCACCTTGCCCAATGCCAGCCCTTGGCAAAAAGAGTAAAAGCGAACAGCATCTGGCTGTTTAGCAAAGGAATTTTCTTGTCTGGACCTATGGAGCAGAATACAATATTTGGAATGAGTCGAAGTTGCTTTTGTGGTCCAGAATGAAACATTGAACATCAGTACACGACCTCATCAATGCTTCAGTGGCTGAATGTCATCAGGTCTTCAGTGGTCCTATATCTAATATAAATCCTCACCAGAAGAGTACAAACTGCAGCAAAGGGGACAACAAAGGGTGTGTGTGTTGTCCTTTTAAAGATTTTACTACTGAATGTAAACTATGGCACGCATTTTGAGTGAGTCAATGATAAAAAAAATGGGTGTGCCTACTGCTCTAGCCCTGTTGTAGGCACTCAAGCTTTGAAGAGTTTGATTAAGCTTCCGTGTAGTCTTCGGCTCCAGTTGTTTGTGCCAAATGAAAAGGGCTCTGGTGCAGCTGTTGAAAGTCATGCTATACTCAAAATGAGCAAACAGTAGTATGTGCCAACCTCAAGCTGAAGAACTAAACAAAAAAAATCCTCCATTTAATACTGTCATTCTGTCACTCTGAAAAAGATTAATGAATGGCTCAACACCTGGTCGATGAGTCTGTTTCAAGTGATACTTGCCGATATGAAGCACACAATAAAAAAATTAAGGGTGGGAACATTTACCAGCAATTACTTTATTGCCATCCACTCAATAAATAAATAAATAAATAAATAAATAAATAAATAAATAAAAATCAAAACTCATTGATTAAGTGAAGTGTAGATAATGCAGGAAAGGATCAGGGAGATGAAAGGGCTAAGAGCATTACTAGTACTACTAGCAGATCATGGTCCAAAATGAATGAAAGGGAACATCCTGTGTTGTCCATCTGGATGCTGTGTTTGTGGAGGAGGGGTTTGAGGGCCTCTGCTCTTCAGCACGGCCTGATAGCAGAAATCTGGCCCCAGTGGTCATAAGCTTTTCAGACTGCAGCCAATTAGCAAATTAGCTTAGCATCCCCTTAGAGAGAGAAAAAAAGACCAGCTCAGTTCAACTCTTGTCAAAAAAAGGCTTGGCTTTGTAGGCTTGGTTAATTCCACTTTAACCCTTGAGTGAAAACATATTACTGTTATTATGTTATACTATTTTAGTGTAATTACACAATGACATTATCAATTATATAACCGGATACATGAATTATATTTGCATTTGATTTATATGCTGTACTGATAGGCCTTTATAATGAATATGTTTTTTTAATGTTGTTTACCACATCAACAGTGACAAGCAAACTGTAAAAGCCAATCAATTTTCACAAAACGTGCATCTAAATCTGCTTACACACACAAATATCATGATTAATTTTGGGTTGAAAACAGATTTGATTAAATATTACAATAGACAAAAAAACGCTTATGCAGTTCAGGGTAATGTCACGTCTGGAATCATTGGGCGCAAGGCAGGAACACACCATGGAGGGGGCGCCAGTCCTTCACGGGGCAACACACACTCACACATTCACTCACACATCTACGGACACTTTTGAGTCGCCAATCCACCTGCCAACGTGTGTTTTTGAACCGTGGGAGAAAACCAGAGCAATCTAATCATTTATATATAAAAAGTTCAAATAAAAATAGACGTAATTGAACAATAAACTGCAGTCTTGTTTTTCTGCTTGTCTTATATAAAGCTATAAAAGTCATATAAGATTTAGACAGTAGCATTGTTAAACAGGTAATTAGTGTTTTCGTGGAAATACTTTTACTACAGAGATGAAACTGAGGTCCTTTTTTAAGAGGCATGTTTATTTCAAATAGCTCTTAGTGCACAAAGGAAAATGTGCTTAAACGATTAAAAGTGAAACTAATGTTAATGTTGGCAGCCTAATGTAATTGAGCACCATTTAAGGTAGAGTCTCAGAACTGTATTCTTGATTTAAGGTTGGGAAGGAAAAGCATTTGAATATAATTATAGCATCACATAATGTGTAACAGTGCAGCATCATTTAAGGTGGAACTGAGCGCCATGCCATTTAAAGTGCACAAAGCAGTGATCTTTTCTTTTTTCTGTGAGTTTCTTTTTTGCCTAAGATGTCTTGTATGTATGACAGGGTTTTAGGGCCATGGCATTGGAAAAAAAATAATCAAGATTCAGAGAATAAAGTCAGAATTCTGAGAATAATCTCAGAATAATTTGCTGCACGTATAATGGGACAGACACCACCACAGTGTAATTGAAGAATGCAGTGTGTTGCTGAAGTTATACTATGGTATAGATTTCAGGAATAAAAACTCTGTTCTCTGCCACATCAGGACCAGACTGTGATTAGTATTCAAACCGGTATTTAAACTGAATCGGTGCAAGAACTTGTTTATTCAGAAGAGGGCATGTAGTTTCACAGATACAATTAACGATCATGAAAATGATCGATCTAGAGTGAGTGGAACTCCGACGTGCCCACGAGGCTCCATGAATCGCGTCACAGCTCATGGACTTGTACAATAAACTAAAGCCGTCATGTCGTGTGGATGCATTTAATAAATAATTCCATTTACTTCACTGACTGTCTTTCACAACTCACTGATGCACAGACGAGTCTGTCTGTCTACATATTATAATAAATAATAACCCAAAACAGTGTTTCTCTAAATATTCTGAATTTATTCTCAGAATTCTGGCATTATTCTTAGAATCTTATTATTCTTTTTTTCATTGTTGTGGCCCTAAAACTGTGTTGTGTTTGTTAAAAACAAAACACAAAATGATTACACCAGCACATTTCTACAGCCACGCATGTGTTTATTTCAGTCTTTCAGTGTTTCTCCAGTGGTTTTCAAGTATCCTTGGGAAGTGAAATTAGGACGGAGAGGTGTGAATGGGCACCAGACTGTGGCTCTGTCACTGCACCATGTGTCCCTTAACACAAAAAAAAAACCCACATTGTGCTGGGACAGTGAAGCTGCATCTGAGAGACTGTTCCTAGCTTTGGTTAAAGCTGTAATTTGCATGAGGTTATGATCATTAAAACTAGCATTACTAACCGACAGGAACTATTTTATATCTATATTACAATTAAAAAAATGATCATGAATTTTTCTTCATATCTATTTAATAAGACTGTTATAATTATTACATCAGTGCTTTCTATATGATCTGCCTTCTTGTCTGCAGCTCTCCATAATCTCTTCATGGGAAGTAACACTGATGAGTAAGCATATATTCTTCTGTATCACCACAGGCATCAGGTTGCTTTCTCTCTCTCTCTCTCTCTCTCTCTCTCTCTCTCTCTGCATCTCACACGATCTCTCTGGGAAGTCAACGTGGGAGAGTGAAAACAGGAAGCTGAGGCTACCGTGTGACTCAAACATGCCGCGGATATTTTTAGCTTCAACCCGACAGCCCCCCAGCCTCTTCTTCCTTCGGGCCACCAGGAGGACACCACTGTCCACTGCTTTCTGCAGGCCCGCTGGGGAAAGGAGGTCAGGCATAGAAAAGGGTCCTATCACTACAGACGCTTTATATCGTGCTCATCTGTCAACAGCAGTCCCAGCTCTGAGGCTTCTGAAGGCAGAAATACCAGCAGAGCACTGCGACGCTCACTCTGCACCTGCACTAGAGGACGACCAGGGACACAGTACAGCCTCATAGCTCCACGGGAAAACACTGTTCTCATTCAACCTGCACAATGCATTTATACTGCTAAAAAAAGATTTTCTGATCTCAGGCTACAAAAATAAACAAGGGGGTAATGGTTCACAAAAGAAATAGGTGGCCAAACTTTATTTATTGCATTTTCTATTAAGCACATATCAGCAATTTCTCAGGGGATCTGACAGAAGATAATTAAGCTGCATAAAGTAGGGCAAGGTGAAGACAAAAGAACTGGAAAATCAATCGCTGAAAAATTAATAAGAGTTAAGAGACTTCTAACAGCCACTCAAGGCTTGGTGGGCTGTAACCATAAAGAAAAAAAACACTTAAAACAACACCTAAAACAACGCTTAAAGCTCATAGGGACAGGAAAAAATCAAGTGCCACGCTTGCACAGGTGTTTCACTACATCCTTCTAATGTGAGAAGTCAGAAAGAATGTGTAGCTGCCAAGGACATATTACTGAGAGAAGGATATAGAAAAAAATACACAATCTGCAATAACTGGCCCCACTTTCCCCCAATTAAGTGTGGTTTCTATAAAATGTGGCCAATAAAAAACCCCAAGAAAGACTGGGTGTATCACAAGTTTTAAACTTTCACATGAGATAAACCACCAGAATTTTTTTTGCTTGTATTATTATTGTTTATGAACACATTTAAAACTAATGTAAATTTAATAAATTGAAATGGTTATATTTTTGACAGTGTCATTATGTAATTTACTTTTAAACAGAAAAGCAAACTGACTCTAAAAGTCTGTCTGGGGATCAACTAATAAACAACGTCTTGGCTGGAAACTATATATAAAACCAAATCATGACAGGTGACATAATTTCAGCTGTATCTCTGTGAGCCATGACTCAGGAGATAAGGCTTTATTTCAGGAGCAGTATCAGAGCGCTATCACTAACCTGCTGCTCTCTGCGTGAGAGGAGCCACTGCAAGAGACAGACAGAGAGGCGGTCAGAGACACAGGGCAAGGTCGCTGTCTGGGTGGGTGAGTTTAGTCTGGCAGTGAGAGGGGCTTTGTGAGTCTGCCATGCCACACTTAGATGTCTCTCTATTGTTTTTGCAGACGGTTAACCTGCGTCAGAGTGGTGTGGTGAAGAGCAAGCAGCTCACAGACACACACACGCACACACACACACACACACACACACACAGTCACTCACTCACGCATCAGCCTGGCACTCCAAAACATACAAACACACACATACACACACAAATACACACAGGGAAACGTGCATCCTGCGATGTGGACCCCAAACACAGTGAGCATATCTTAGTCATACTTTCATACCATAAACACATATACAGCATATGTGCCAAAGGTGCAGCACAATGAACATTTTTAATACATTGAAAAGGATGAAACCAGCCTGGATTGGAGCTTTTTTTTATTGACCTAGGATTTTCTCAAACAATATTAATAAACAAACAGCTAAACCTAGCTATTAGAGCAAGGTGTGCATAGCGCTGATAGTAATAAAATGTTACACTATCACATTTTAACTTGACATTAGATTCAGTTATTCACACTCACAAAGTACACAAATTTATGGATCATATTTATATGAAAATAGGTTACAATCTATATGGCTAAATGTTTGTGGAAATTCACTTGTTAGATACTGGAACATTCCAATATCTGAACCACAAACATCCTATCAATGTTTCAAAGGTATTAGCGGTAAAGGTATATGTTTATTTTTTACTGATCTCTATAAGACATATGTAAAAGCTCAGGTAGAGCATCGTGGACAAGAAAGATATTATTATATCTTTTTATTATTATTATTATATATTATCAGATATATAATAGTATAATATAATATAATAATATATATATATATATATATATATATATATATATATATATATATATATTATATATATATTATCTATATATTATTATATATATAATATAATAATATATAGATATTATTATATATTATCACACAAGCAAGAATTGAACTGCTAGCACAAATACACTCAAAACAACAATCAGTTTATCAGTGCATGTAATCTGAAAATATTAGCACTTCAACCATTAACAAATAATGCACTGTGAGGACCTAAACCAGTTCCATGTTGAATTAGTAACAGTGTAGAGAGGAACATGAAGAGGTCAGTGGTTAACCCTTCAGTAAAGCCAGTGTCAGTGTCTGCCAGTGCATTATTTACTCATCCTCTCTGCCTCTGAGGAACTTTACACCAGCTTTACTCACTGCTGTCCTCCCAGAAGCTACAGAGGACAGAAATAACAAATGAATGGATGATGGAATGGGTATTTATTTGGATAACAAGCCTGTAAAGATGTATTGACTGTGGTTCTAGTGGCAGTAAGAGCTTTGCATTTGAAATGTTATTGTTATGTGGAAATTATAACAAATGTGTTGTTTGTTAATAGAAGTTGATCTAATGTCTGGTTAAGATTGTGCCTGCCTTATCCTGGCAATCAAAGCAAACCTAAAGAACTTGCGTTACAGTAAATGTACAAGTCTGGACAAGGTGCCAGTCCATGACGGTACATCAAAAACACACCTAGTCACTCACACTTACACAGCCAATCCACCTGAAACATGCATTATTTGACTGTGGAAAGAAACTGGAGGAAATCCACACAGACACAGGGAGAACACACCAAACTCCTCATAGACAGTGACCCAATGTGAATACTGAAGCAGGACCCCAGGATTTTGGCTCTATATGGCAGGGAAAACAATGGCCGGTGAATGGAGTGTTTTAAAATAAACACTCTTAAACATAAAGGTTTTACAAATTGTTCTTTGAGCTGTACCATAGAAGAATCACTTTTGATTCTATAAAGATCCATATTTGGTAATATACTTATAATTTGGTAAAGAACCTTTATGTGAAGTGAAGAATTTTTAAACTTTTCTTTGTTAAACAAAAAGCTATCCTTCTATGGCATAGCTGAAAGAACCGTTTTTGGCACCTTTATTTTTAAGAGTGAAGAATTGAAACATATTTGTATTGCTGTATTGTTTATGCAGCATGGTGGTGTCAGCAGGTAGTGTCGCAGTCACACAGGGTTCGGTTGTGGGTTCGAGTCACGCTCTGGGTGTGTGTGAGGAGTTGGTGTGTTCTCCCCATGTGCATTTGGGTTTCCTCCGGGTGCTCCGGTTTCCTCCCACAGTCCAAAAATACATGTTGGTAGGTGGATTCAAAAGTGACTCAAAAGTGTCCGTAGGTGTGAGTGTGTGTGTTGCCCTGTGAAGGACTGGCGCCCCCTCCAGGGTGTGTTCCCGCCTAGTGCCCAATGATTCCAGGTAGGATCTGGACCCGCCCTGACACTGAACTGGGTTATATCTGTAACTGGGTTACAGATCTCCTCCTTGGATCACCACCTTAACGTGGTGGAGGGGTTTGCGTGCCTGCGTGAGCCTAGGAGCTATGTTGTCAGGGGCAATAGCCCCTGGTAGGGTCTCCCAAGGCAAATTGGTCCTAGGTGATGGGCCAGACAAAGAGTGATCCATAAAGACACGGATGAAAAAGACAAGAACACGGACACAGCCTCCCTTGCCCGGAGCAGGGTTACCGGGGCCTCACCCTGGAGCCAGGCCTGGGGGAGGGGCTCCTTGGCGAGCGCCTGGTGGCCGGACTTTCACCTATGGGGTCTGGCCGGGCTTAGCCCGAAGGAGATACATGGGTCCACTCTCCCATGGGCCCACCACCTGTGGGAGAGGTAGTAATCCGGGTCTGGTGCATTGTGGATCGGGTGGCGGTCGGGGTCGGGGGCCCTGGCGTTCTGATCCTCGGTTACTGAAACTGGCTTTTGGAACATGGAACGTAACCTCTCTGGTGGGAAAAGAGCCTGAGCTGGTGCGCGAGGCTGAGAGGTACCGGCTAGATATAGGTGGGCTCACCTCGACACACAGTATGGGCTCTGGAACCAATCTCCTTGAGAGGGGCTGGATGCTCTTTCACTCTGGAGTTGCCCAGAGTGAGAGGCGTAAGGCAGGTGTGGGCTTACTCATAGCCCCCCGGCTTAGCGCCTGTATGTTGGGGTTTACCCCAGTGGACGAGAGGGTAATTTCCCTGCACCTTCGGGTTGGGGAAAGGGCTCTGACTGTTGTTTGTGCTTATGCACCGAACAGCAGTTCAGAGTACCATGCCTTCTTGGGGACCCTAGAGGGAGTGCTGGAGAACACTCATTCTGGGGACTCCATTGTTCTGCTGGGGGACTTCAACGCTCACGTGGGTAATGACAGTGAGACCTGGAGGGGCGTGATTGGGAGGAACGGCCCCGCTAATCTGAACCCGAGTGGTGTTCAGTTATTGGATTTCTGTGCTCGTCACAGTTTGTCCATTACAAACGCCATGTTCGAACGTAAGGGTGTCCACAAGTACACCTGGCATCAGGACACCCTAGGCCACATTTCGATGATCGACTTTATAGTCGTATCATCTGACCTGCGGCCATATGTTCTGGACACTCGGGTGAAGAGAGGCGCTGAGCTGTCAACTGATCACCACCTTGTGGTGAGTTGGATCAGATGGCGGGGGAGGATGCCGGACAGACCTGGCAGGCCCAAACGTGTGCTGAGGGTTTGCTGGGAACGTTTGGCAGAGGAACCTGTCAGAAAGATCTTCAACTCCCACATCTTGCAGAGCTTCGACTGCATCCCGGGGGAGGCTGGTGACATTGAGTCCGAGTGGGCCATGTTCCGGACCTCCATTGTTGAGGCGGCTGAACGGAGCTGTGGCTGCAAGGTTGTCGGTGCCTGTCGGGGTGGCAATCCCCGCACTCGGTGGTGGACACCCCGGGTGAGGGGGGCTGTCAAGCTGAAGAAAGAGTCCTATCGAGCCTGGTTGGCTCCGGAGGCAGCCGACAGGTACCGAGGAGCCAAACGGCTTGCCTCCCGGACGCCTTCCTGGAGAGGTGTTCCGGGCATGTCCATCGGGGAGGAGGCCCCGGGGCAGACCAAGAACACGCTGGAGAGACTATATGTCTCGACTGGCCTGGGAACGCCTCGGTATACCCCCGGAGGAGCTAGAGTCGGTGGCTGGGGAGAGGGAGGTCTGGGTTTCTTTGCTCTGACTGCTTCCCCCGCGACCCGAACCCGGATAAGCGGTGGATAATGGATGGATGGATGGATGGGTTACAGATACTGAATGAATGAATGGATGAATGTATTGTTTAATATACAACACCACTATGTATTTAGTGTGTCCAATCCAGCTAACATATTCAGTCTATTATTAGTTATAGAAAAATGTAATGATGTAAATATATAAATATAATGATGACAGGCAAAGAGAATCCAAATTATAGATCTAAATGTACTGTAGTCTTAAACATTTCTTGTAACTCCTTAATCTTCACAAGGCCAGTTTTCCCCAGCTTGATATCAGCCCAATGCTGTGACCATTAAAATTGTTACAGAAAAGAGTTACCACCTTGACTCTGCTTTTACAGTGCAGTTTAATAGTATATACTAGGGGTCAGCAACCCACGGTTCCAGAGCCGCATGCGGCTCTTTGATCCCTCGGATGCGGCTCAGCTTTTGAAAATAATTACTGAGTATTTAATTAAAATGTATTTTATTTTAGTTTGTTCATTTTCAAAATGTAATTCAATGAAGATTATGGCAATCTTGTAACATCTAAAATATTTTAATATTTAATATATTTTGTTGCTCTTAATACACGTCACAACTTCCAACGTGCGACACCCGCCAGTGTGCGGTTTCTTGAACTTTTTGACAGCTGACTGCACGGCCCCAGTAAAATGATGACGGCACGCAGAGAGAGGACAGCATTTTTGTTTGCTGCCAGTGGATAATTTAAGTTCAGCGTTTTTTTCCCCATTACTACAAGGACTCAAATAGACATTGAGTATTTTACTTAACCGTCAACCCAACGTCTTTTTTTCAGAGTTAAAAATGTTTTGTTGCATGCAGAAATGTTATTTCATTTTTCTGCAGTCGTTCATTAATTTCATAAATGTAACACAGTATAGTTTGTTTATACATAGCACAAAGGCAAAAAAAACCTGTTATATGCAGTGTTATTTCATGTAAAATTTCAAAAGGATTTTGTGGCTCCCAGTGTTTTCTTTACTGTGTGAAACGGGTCCAAATGGCTCTTTGAGTGTTAAAGGTTGCCGACCCCTGGTATATACAAATCGCTAACTCTAGACTCTAGATCTAGCATCAGACCTGATCACATGCCAATGAGGTTTAACGGAAAGTGAAAGCTAATCGGCAGAATGAAGGATGAGACAGAAAGAGTGAGAAAGATGGAAGTGTTAAAGGAATAGAACAAACAACCAAGCTATTGTCTGTGAAATATTGAGAAAGTGGATTAGCATAGGCTAAATTATTCAGGGGAAAGAGTTAGATATGCAGAGATTTATTTCTGAATTAAAAGCAGGCAGCTTGAGAAGACTGTGTTTGTGTGTGTGTGTGTGTGTTGATGGTGAATATTGGTGGTCTATATGTGAGTGCAGCAGGCAGAAAGTGAATTTTACTTTGACATTATTTCAGCCACAGCTTGTCTGTTATTGACACTACAACTTACACGGATGTAATTGCACATGAGCAGGCTGTTGTTTGGAGGTGGTCGTTTTCTCTGGTTAAGGGTTAACAGTAATCTGTTAATTGTTAACAAATTGTGCCTTCAGCTAATTCTATCCTCCCCTTACCCTCAGAACAGGTACTTAATGTTCGAGACAATATACTCAGTAGATGATGGGAGGCCAAAATGTAGTTAGAGAAACAGGGCTAATACTAGTGGTTTTGCAACGCCCAGGCAACAAATTCTGGGTTTTTCAAATTCATGCTTTAGTTTGTTTTTCTCTTATAAGCATTTCTCAGTTCAAGGCATACACTGCTTTGAGTAAAAAATATAGAGGAAATATAGTACAAATATAGCACAGTACACTAATAATAATAAAAAATAATAATGGGATGAACATGTAAAGGACAGCCACAATTAGACAATAAACAAAATGAAAGGAAAACATAACACAGTACAAAACAAAGCAGGAGTAATAGCATGTGTCAGCTTCAGGAAACAGAGAGGTTGTAAGCAACAGAAAACAGATGTGTTTTAAGGATGGATTTGAAGAGTGATTGATAGTTTGACTGTTAATTTTCTGAAGGAAGGGTGTTCCAAATGCGTGGAGCAAGTCTAGAAATGTCTGCACAGGTTGGAAGGGAGAATGATGAGTAAACCATCTGAAGAAGATCTGAGAGTGTGATTAAGTGTGTAAGATTGAAGAAGGTCAGATAAAAAAGAAGGAGCTAGATTATTGAGAGCTTTGTAGGTGATCAGGAGGATTTTGAACACTGACCCTGATTCTGGACATAAGGGTCATAATATTAACATCACCACCAAAAAATATGGTTAATAATTGTTCATTCCATCTCCCTGTATCATTAAGCCCCATTTGTAACAGTTATCAGAAGAACTCTGAGTCTGTGTTGAGCTGCTAATGAGCAATGAGGGGTGAAGGGAGAGGGGTTGGAACTTCCTGTTGTGAAAACAAGACACATCCCTTCACAAACCCAGTAGAGAACACAACTGCCGGTTTGACATCAAAAAATTAAGTACACTTACTTGTCATCTACGCTGAATAAATATCTTTATTTATTTATTCTTTATCTTTATTTATTAATTTATTATTTATCTTTATTTCTTTAACTACATTTTTATTTCAAGTACAATTAAATTTGATCCATAATCTAGTTTGCATGGAAAAAACCCAGTGTTACCTTATAATTATAACTCCACATATAAAGTAAATAGCTCACAATGAGTTTCACTGTTATGTGAAATAAGAACTGGAGAGTGAAGTAGTGACATGTTTTGGGGATTAACACAAATGAATAACACCAAAGCTTTAGTGTCACGACTAAGCAGCATAGCAGATACTGCAGATAGCAGCAGTCACCACACACCCATTTCCACATGATTACACCTCACACCCTCCTCCATTCTTCTGCCACTGCTTTAAATACAGAGAGGGAGATAGACACACAGACGGACAGTTATAATAAGTATAATACCTTTTAAACAAGTCTGAACTTTCCATGGATTAAAGTTGTGGATTTTTACTAAGGCTGAAAATGTGTATATTACAACCATAATTTGTTTTAGTAAATAGTGTCTGTAGATGACGTAGAACAATCTGAATTAACAAAACACACATTTTTCCAAATCATTCGGCCCTACCGTTATATGATAAAATACTACAGTGATCCCAGTGCTGTTTATGGAGCTGGTAGATAATAACAAATATCCAAAGTTATGACAGACTGACTTGGAGAAGTTTATTAAGGTTAAACTTTAATCTGAATATCCGCTCTGCTAGTGTTTATCTGGGGCAAAGTTACACACATATACTGCAAACTGTACTGTATCCATCCTACTCTATTTCACTGACACACTCACCTACTGAAGACAGACAGCAAGCAATGCAAAAAAATTAGGCTTTGAACCAAACAGGGCAAGAATATTTTCATTTGAAACCACTCATAGAAAACGGTCACCCTGGCTCCTGCACGTGTAATGACTTGTGAAATCTGTGCTGGGAAAGGTATGAATGAGAACATCTTTCTACAGGCACTGTGTCTAAGTAGATCTTTCTCACAGTAGTCAGTAGTATGGAGGAGGCAAGTATAGGCATGTCAAACCTATTTAGACTGGTTTATTTAGTACTGCTTACCTTGCCAAGAACATGCCTCCAAGGAGATACCAGCTCTTCTGTCTGTCTTTATACTTTCCACCTAAGGATTTTTTTGTCCATGAAACCTAAGAGAACAACAGCAAGCTGTGACTTGACCAAGCCACCCTTTGCATCTTGAGGGGCTGGTGGACGCTCTGAAATTTAACTGTCCTTCTAACTATCCCTCAGCTTGGACTGTAAAACTCTTTGGCTTAGTAAGACTGATGTATATATAAGAATTCAACCATGGAGTCATGGATTTTGCTTTCCCATAGAAGATAATCTCTAGACAAGAGGAATGCTGTAGAGGAATTTGCAGTTTCAATATGAACACTTCAGATTTAAAAGAGAACTAAGCACAATGATGAAATAACACATCTTGTGTTAAGAGAACTCTCGTGGATCAGTTTACAACAACAATTGAGTCTGCTGGGGCACCAAACCAACCCACACACCACCATGTATTTCCTTACATGTGAAATTTTTAAGTGGTTACATAAAATTTCTCAATCACATTATGACAAATTTACTGTCAACAGAAATGTGTGCTGAGACCTGAACATTCACTTCAGTGAAACAATGACAAATAAAAGCAAATTCCCAAAAGCCACTTCAATATAACCACCATCTTAAGAAAATAAACACTAAATCCCTATTCGGACGGGATTAGTTTTACTTGTGGACATGGGGTAAAGTAATTATTACAAAAGAATCTCAGGGGATTTAATCCTGTCCGAAAAGACCATTTCAGTCATTTTTCCAGAATGCACACTCCCTGAGCCTTTTACCTACTCTAAAACAAACACTAAAACAAGCAGGTTTTAATAATCCCATCAAATCAAATCAAATCAAATTTATTTGTATAGCGCCTTTTACAACTGACATTGTCACAAAGCACCTTCACAGTTTCAAAACAGAACATTTAAATCAAAGCCCAATGCAAGCAAGCCGAAAGCGACAGTGGCAAGGAAAAACTCCCTCGAGGCTGGAGGAAGAAACCTTGGGAGGAACCAAGACTCACAAAGGGGACCCATCCTCCTCTGATCAAACTATAGATTGAATTTTAAATGATCACCAATGAAGTGTCATTATGCTACATAATAATAATAAGGTGAGCAGCTGGTCTGGTCTGGTCTGGGCCGCAGGAGAATCCAGCAAACAATCTTCCATCAGTGGGCCACCATTCTCTCAGAAAACAGTAAAACAGTAAAGGGAAGCAGTTAGTTTAGTTGAGTGCAGCAGAGAATAAGAACATGTGAATATTTTCATTAATGTAGTGACGGATCTGACTGTAACAGACTGGGAGGAGGGAAACCAGAAGGAGCTCAGGCAAAGACATCCTTTCGCTCGAAACAAGGGAAATTGTGAGCATATCATCCAGGTTTACCCTGATTCTCCATGTCCATGAGTTCCTGAAATGACAACCTTAAACTAGACAGAGGTTAGTTGCCAAAGGTTAAACTGAACAAGTGTGTTTTGAGCCTAGACTTAAACATAGTGACTGTGTCTGCGTCCCGAACACTAGCTGGAAGATTGTTCCAGAGCTGAGGGGCTTTGTATCCCATCCGAATTGACATGTGGGGGGAATGCTTCATATCCCGGGAAAATTTTTTCATTGGTTTTCTCAAGAACAATAAAGTTGAAGGAGGTGTTTAGTGATGAAACATATAGTTTAAGTACAACCCCAATTCCAATGGCACGTTGTGTAAAATCTAAATGAAAACAGAATGCGATGATTTGCAAATACTTTTCAACCTTTATTCAATTGAATATAATACAAAGACAGGATATTTATGTTCAAATGAATAAACTTTATTGTTTTTCACAAATATTCACTCGTTTTGAATTTGTGGCCATTCCAAAAGAGTTGGGACGGGGCAACAAAAGACTGAGAAAGTTGAGGAATGCTCAAAAAACACCTGTTTGGAACATTCCACAGGTGAAGAGGTTAATTGGAAACAGGTGAGTGTCATGATTGTGTGAAAAGGGAGCATCCCCGAAGGGCTCAGTCATTCACAAGCAAGGATGGGGCGAGGTTCACAACTTGTGAACAACTGTGTGAGCAAATCTTTCAAAGGTTTAAGAACAATGTGTCTCAACGTACAATTGCAAGGAATTTAGGGATTTCATCATCTACAGTCCATAATATCATCAAAAGATTCAGAGAATCTGGAGAAATCTCTGCAAGTAAGTGGCAAGGCCAAAAACCAGCATTGAATGTCTGTGACCTTCAATCCCTCAGGTGGCACTGCATTAAAAACTGATATCATTCTGTAACAGATATTACCACATGGGCTCAGGAACACTTCAGAAAACCATTGTCGGTGAACACAGTTCGTCGCTCCATCTAGAAGAGCAAGTTAAACTCTACCATGCAAAGCAAAAGCCATATATCAATAACATCCAGCTTCTCTAGGCCCGAGCTCATCTGAGATGGACTGATGCAAAGTGGAAAAGTGTCCTGTGGTCTGACGTGTCCACATTTCACATTGTTTTTTGGAAATCATGGACGTCCTGTCCTCTGGGCCTAAGAGGAAAAGGACTCTCCGGGTTGTTTTCAGTGCAAAGTTCAAAAGCCAGAATCTCTGATGGTATGAGGGTGTGTTAGTGCCCACAGCATGGGTAACTTGCACATCTGTGAAGGCACCAATAATGATGAAAGGTACATACAGGTTTACATATGCTACATCCAAGCAACGTCTTTTTCAGGGACATCCTTGCTTATTTCAGCAAGACAATGCCAAGCCACATTCTGCACGTGTTACAACAGTGTGGCTTCGTAGTAAAAGAGTGGGAGTACTAGACTGGCCTGTCTGCAGTCCAGACCTGTCACAAAATACGACAATGGAGACCCCAGACAGTTCAGCAACTGAAATTGTACATCAAGCCAGAATGGGAAAGAATTCCATCTATAAAGCTCCAACAATTAGTGTCCTCAGTTCCCAAACGCTTATTGAGTGATGTTAAAAGGAAAGGTGATGTAACACAGGGGTAAACATGGCCCTGTCCCAACTTTTTTGGAATGTGTTACAGGCCTCACATTCAAAATGAGTGAATATTTGCAAAAAAAAAAAAAGACTAATGTTTATCAGTTTGAGCATTAAATATCTTGTCTTTGGAGTGTGTTCAATTGAATATTCGCTAAAAAGGATTTGCAAATCATCCTATTCTCTTTTTATTTATGTTATACACAACATCCCAAAAAGCTCAGTAGCTGAAAGATGCACCACACTCCAATCCACAAAACAACCTGTGGGTAGGATTTGTACACACTAGCAGTAATTAAATGGTTTGTAATATCGGTTTTAATAACTGTGTGAAGGATTAGGTTTGGTATCTTCTCGCACAGTTATCTGTTATGATGGACTAGTATATAAGGTCATTGAGGGCTGTATAATTTTGGTGGGAGGGCTGATCTCAGAATATTTGTGACAGTCTAAAACCTCCAGTAGCTCTGCTGTGTAAGATCCACACTGTGTGATGGCAGTGTGTGAATCGAGTAGCCTCTCCCGTCTCTGTTATTTTCACAGAGATTTCTTATTCAGTGCTAATCAAACAAAAACATGACTGACGTCTTGTGGAGAATTACCCCAACTCCCCATGTAAAACTAATCCCAGTGAATTTGCTGTGGAATTTGCTTTTTTGATTTTCTATTTGATTTACCTGGTACCTGGATCCAGGTACATTTTTCAGTACCTGCTTACCCCTGGTTCCAAAAGCAGAGTCATCATTTGGAAATACTGTATTGTGCAAGTCCACCAAATGTTTGTATATGTTACTAGTGAGTACACAGTTCTGTCTGAAGTGATGCAATTTGCTGTGATCTAGTTAAACCGGCCTTTATAAATGAACTTAAGCAATAGTCCAACTAGCTTAAACATCTCACTATTAGACAAATATCACATATATTTCTGAGCACATGCTCACACTATAGAGTCTAGAGTGATATTAAAAATGAATAACATCCTTGTAAAAGATGTAAGGGTGTAGTTTTGCCTTAACTTCTCAAATGGTCAAGGCCCATTAAGAGCCACTTCTATGACTTAACACAGCCAGTTTGTTTTTCTGTACATGTACAATGTAAGCACTTTCCAGTTAATTTTACACTAACTTCCTGACAGCGTAACTCTTGGTAAAGTACTGACAATCTACATTACAGTATTCCACTGAATTTTACAGTAATTTTACTGTAGTTCTATAGCATTAAGTTCAATTTCCCAATTTCATGGACTGAGACCCTGTTCACCGCAGCGACTCCAGAGTCACTTCATTATTATTGATACTGTATACAACTTACATATATTCCATTTTCTTTGTGTATGTTTTGTTTTATTGCAATTTGTACGGCTGTCCTGAACACCATTTTTAGGGCTTTGTGGATTAAGTCGCATAATTCAGCGAATATTCAAATATTCTGTGTGTGTGTGTGTGTGTGTTGTGGGGGGTTGTTTCTCATTCAGAATATCTGCGTTGGACGCCTGCTTTAAAATCAAAAGTTTGTGCTACAGCTCCCACTAACTCACTCCCTAACTCACACATATACAGTGTGGCTAAGGACAGAGAGTACACGAGTTAACCAGAGTGAGGTTTAAAGCTGGCAAAATGAACTGTAACTTTGCCACGCTTCATTGTAAGTAGATTGTTGTGGGATGTTAGGCTCTTTTAGACTTCATTCGGGACTTTTATGTTGATGAGACTAAATACAGGTGGAATGCTGAGGGAACAGAGCTTTTTTTTTTTACCGTTGTGGAGCCTGAATATATGTGGAGTAGAGCATTGCCTTTATAGATAGCCACAATTATCCAAAAATACGACTACCCAAATATCAAAATTAAAAACCGAATGCCTACCCAATGAACAAATATTCAAACAGCTGAAGTAATTTGAAATAATATTCCCCATTTTAATTCTTTAAAGATGGCAGGGAATTCTGGGATGGTTACTTTTAACGGTTCCTTGCTGTAAACTGTCTGGTACACCAACTTACAGCAGTATTTATAGTGTGGTTACTGAATAATTCTTTTTAGGATAAAAAACCTGGGATTTTAAGGGGTTCTAAACCAATACCAGCTTCCAGTCACAGATGCTTTACAACCAAATCAGCCAGTGATCCATTTTGAGCTGAATTTTACTAGGCTTTAGTAAAATCTCACACTGGCACACAGAGTCACACTGAGGGGAACTTCCAGCATCTTCTATAAGCCAAAGTCTGTCTTCACCCTTATAGTGTAAGAGGATTATTACTTGATATATACAGTACACTACAGGTTGTTTTAAGTTATGGAGATGGATCTGAACCATAGAGACAGAGTGAGTAAGGAGTAGAAAGGCACACAAAGACTGAGGGGAGCCAGAGGGGGTGGGGTGGGGGCATAAAAGCGGTCTCATTCTAACCCCTCCATCTCATTGTGTTTACACAGCCGGCCAATCTCACAGTTCACACCTCCAACAGGACCCACTATGGAGCGCTAGCTTCATGACAGTGGAGATGGCACACTTGCATTTTGTAGCACTGCGATGCATAAAAGAGAGAGAGAGAGAAAGTGAGAGAGAGAGAGAGAGAGAGAGAGAAAGAAAGAAAGAAAGAAAGAAAGAAAGAAAGAAAGAAAGATAAAAGTGAGAGAATGGGAGATGGTTTCATTTATGTTTTACGAAGCATGTGAATGTCTTGGGAAAACGTGTACATGAGGGAATTTCCAGTTCAGAACAAAATCAGCAGTAGTCAGCCATCCCTTCCTTATTATCAATTACTCTCTCCCACTCTCTCTCTCTCTCTCTCTCTCTCTCTCTCTCACACACACACACACAAACACATACCCCCACACACACACACACATACACAGTTACGCAACCACGAAAGCCTACATCTGTGCACATCTGTCTTTGTGTCTCAGTCATTCTTTGCTTGTTCTCTCTCTCTCTCTCAAGACGTTTTATCAATAACCTATATTAAAAGAGAGTTGTTCCTCTTTATTCTTCTGAAAAGGATTGAAACTTGGTGTGAGTCCATTTGGCTACAATAACATTAGTCGCTGAGGCTGACTAGTTAAGTCTGGAACACAAACACTCAACATTACAACTCATCACTACTATCTCAGACTAAGCAGAAGATGCTCCATCAGTCCAGAGAAGTCTGCTCCAAAGCCCAATACCTCTCTAGCCAATGACATTGAGCATAGTAAATGTGTCATTGTCATTTACTGTTCATTAATATCCCTTTGGCACCTATCCTTCTTTCTACCAGTTACTTGGAAAATTTGTCAATAAACCTTCAGGCTAAAACTACCCTTAACCATGACCCTCAGCCCTGTAGTACTCAGTGCTGCCTCTGTGTGTACTTCAGAATAAAAAAGAAGGTCACACAGAAGTGCTTGGTGCTCCATGTAGAAGGAGCCCCCCATAATTATTCTTCTTGTCCACTTTGGAATGGTAATTGCCAGGTGAGCGCAGCACATCTTTAGATTAGGATCTGATGGAGGTGCATTAATAATTCAAATCTTTGTCTGCCTTAGAGAAGAGAACAAAGAGCAGAGTAGCCTCCAGGCCCACAGCGTGGCCAAACACAATCACATTCTGTACACCTGCCATATTAGGACTCTTCAAATCACAGATAGCAATGATTATTCAAGGTAAAAATGTTACTGCTGTACAAGCGGTCATATTTCAAAAGTAACTGATATGAAAGTGCCTTGCTCAAACGATTCCTCTTATTATTATTTATCTCTGGATTGTCACTGATAAAAGGCAGCAATATAAGTTCATGGTGTTCACTACAATACTGCTATCAGCACACACACATCTTGATCTCAATCGGAATGTTGTTTACAGCCAGTTACACTGAGAAGTAATGCGAAGTGATCAATTAAATTAACGTAAAGGAGACGTATTATAGCCTATTCCACAAGTTAACACATTTCCCTGGGGTCTTGATTAATTATCTATGATATACTTTGTTCTAGGGCAGGACAATAACTAGTTGGGTTGGTTTCAATAACAATGGCATGATTTTTAAAAAACACATTTTCAATATTTCAATATACATCATTTACAGCATCAGACACTGATTGACATTCATTACAGGGCACTGCCAAAAAAATATTAATATTAACAAAGCCAAGAGGATTAGTTTCATCATGTCATGTTTCTTGTTTCTTCTTGGCAATTTTTCAGTCTTTCATATGTTTATATCTATATCTGAATTATATTGTGGCGGCACGGTGGTGGTTCCCGCTCTGGGTGACTGTCTGTGAGGAGTTGGTGTGTTCTCCCCGTGTCCGCGTGGGTTTCCTCCGGGTGCTCCGGTTTCCTCCCACAGTCCAAAAACACACGTTGGCGACTCAAAAGTATCTGTAGGTGTGTGTGTGTCTGTGTTGCCCTGTGAAAGACTGGTGCCCCCTCCAGGGGTGTATTCCCGCCTTGCGCCCAATGATTCCAGGTAGGCTCTGGACCCACCGCGACCCTGAATTGGATAAGCGGTTACAGATAATGAATGAATGAATGAATGGATGAATTATATTGTATTGACAGAAACTAAAAAATATATTGTGATATAAATTTCCAGAAATATCATCCAGCACTACTTTCCTATTGTCCCTGTATAAACAGCCTTGTTCAAAAGGAATATCAGCCACCCGCTCATTTTAATGAGAATGGGCCACAGCTCAGTTCAGTGTGAGAGCCCAATGAGGTGTGAGAAACAAAAGCTCTTTTTTATCCATTTTCATACAGTTCTCTTTCTTCTCGTTTCTGCATAGTTAATCAGTACACTTATGTCTCCACATTCTTTGTGTTTGTATTGCTGTTTAAGCTCCTTTCAAAACTCTCACATAAGAAATCTGATTGGAGAAGGCAGGGCCATTCTAAAGTTCCTGTTCTCTATGTAAGATGTAGCACAATATCAGAATGACTCATTTTATCCCACGTTAACTTATCCACACTGACATCAGTAAACTGACCAGGTGGTCTTATTTCAGAGTTTGTGGGTTGTAGGCTCCAGATCCACAAATAAACATGCACATGCACTAAAAAAAAGCTTTTTTTTTTAGTCCCCTTTAAAGGCAACATCTTGTGGGGAAATGCTCATTTTCTCAAACGCTTGTTTCTCATTTGTTTACTTTATGAAGCTCCCATCTTTTAAGATTTACATGGCTGAAGATTAACTTGTCTGTAAGTTTTTAAGTCACTGTGTAAACTAACACAGAGTCGATATCATCCCCCTATGAAGCAGAAATAGAGCAAATGGTCCACACCTCTGTTCATGATTTTCAACGTTCAGAGTTCTATTTATTGTCTAACAACCTCATGATACCTTTTCTCTGCCACAAACAGAGAGAGAAATCCTCCCATAGCAGAGATATTTTTACTCAGTTTTTTGCCATTTACAGACACTGGGGCTTCGTCAACACAATAGACCAGTTTTGAGCAAGCAAATTGATGAATTGAGGAGACATCCACAGATTTTTATGAAAAATGTTTTTTGACCTTTAAATATAGAACCTTTTGCCACATTTGACATATGTTACCAGGAACAAAAGTGAGTAAACCAAAATCACTGCATTGGTCTTCTATGTGCATGGACTTATGTGTAACAAGATATGTTATCCCTTAAAATCCAAGGCTTATTACAGCTTAACTACACTGTAAGTACCGGAAGACCAGTGCAAGCATGTTACTCCCAAAGTGGCACCTGGCCCTTTTGTTCTGAGGGTCCATGTTATGCAGTAACAGCCTCTACCTGTCTAGACATCCTTTAAACTTAGATGCAGGAGAATTGCTTGCCACATGAACATGAGTGATGTCAGATACAGATGTTGGCTGATTAATTCAAGTAAACACACACCATTCCAACTCATCCCGGTAGTATCGGAGGGTGCTCCTGCACAATGACACTGGTAGACCAGTAATGGGGAGTTTTTAATCGTTTTAGTCGAAGCTTGGTATTAAGCATTTGGAACTTTGTGTTCACTGCTCCACTGTTTCCAATTTAATTTCATTCTTTTATTTAGAGATGACAAATAAAGTGCTACCACAACTGTGTGCCTGTTTCTGTAATGTGTGCTACCTATTGTAGTTGGATATTATTGCCATAATGCTTGATTTACCAAATTCTGCTATGACCACCACAGTAATCACTAAAAATACAGTCTACCCTCTTTCCAACAAGACGACATTCAACAGCTAAGCACATGAGCGTAACCAGTGACTGACTGAACCTGTTTCAGTGATCAGTGTCCTGCTTTTGAAAAGAAAGTGAAATCTGATCTTGTTTTGTCTCACTGTTTAATATCATGATTGCAATATGAATGTAAGCAGCTGCAGTGCATGACAGACTGTGCAACCTCTCTTTCTCTCTGTCTCCATGCAACCACCTTATCTGAACATTGATCACAGGCCTGTGCTGCTTTACAGAACCTGCTGGCATCACAGTGGGAAAAAAAGCAACTCTCACATATGGCTGCTCATGGCACTAACAATGATGTTAGACGATGCTCTAGAGATACTGAGGAACTTTTCATGAGGATACTTCCTACAGAAGTCAAAACATTTAGAGGGTATCACATGATATGCAGTTATCAATACAATATCTATTGTTTCTCTTTACAACTTAAAGTCATTATGGCATTCAATTAGTTAAATGTTGTGTAAAAGTTTTGACAGTATTTTAAATGAGCTATTATTAAAGAATATTCTAACCAATTTCCCATATTAATATTGCAACGTGAAAGAGTTACGTTTTTTTTATTGCAAGAAAAAAGAATATTGACCTTATGGGATACTTAACGTCTATAAAACAGAGTATCACAGGCAACCATATACTTCACTGTTTACACAACAAAAATTAAAATTAAATGACAGTATGGCACTGTCTTCTTGTTTTTTGTTTTTTTCTTATGCTTATATAAATCATGCCTGTACTTTCACTTATAGAAAACAGTTGTAATTTGTATCACAAATTTGGTCATTAAAAACGGATTTTTTTTCCCCCAAATCGTTCAGCCCTACCCCATTCAGTAAAATCAATTCTGTGTACATATTTGTCATGGGAATCAGTGCATCTAAACTTTCTAATGCCTCAGTGCAGGTCACTGCTTTCCTTCGCTTCATAATTCAAACACAACATCTGTCTTGACTATTATGTGAACATTTCAAAATTAAAGAATTTACAGAATACTGTCAAAAATTAATTAATTCATTCTTCTGTACACACTTTGTCCTATTCATGGTAGTGGTGATTTCTAAGCTTTCCTGGAATGATTGGATGCAAGGCAGGACAGGATACCAGTCGATCAGAGGGCATCACACACTCACCCAGTCACTCATCAGTGGACAATTTCACACACTCACCCAGTCCCTCACACACTCACACCAGTGGACAATTTCACTCACACAGCCAATCACAATCATATCGGTGGACAATTTCACACGCACACAGTCAAACACTCTCATACCTATGGACATTTTCACACATTCACACATACTCAGTCATGATCCAAATTAACCTCAATAACCAGAATCACACAGCCAAATGTACAGGAGCACATTACAGCTCACTAGTTTCAACCAGATCACTGGTTCCATATTCGGGTCCTGGACGTATTTTCTGTCCTTCAAGACATCGCTTGGGATTCACCCATTGATTGTGCTGAACAATGGATAATTTATATTATTTTCCACAAATTAAATCACCAGCAAATTCATTTTTTCTGACTTACAAGCATTTTCAGCCCTATCGTCAACCTTCTTTCTTAAGTGTCACACTCTTAAGAAAAAAAAAGGTAAAAAAAAAAATTTACGACTGGCATCTCTCAAAGAATATGTTATAATATATTTTAGTATATAATGTGCATATATGTGTAAATATTTCTCAAATTCAATTTTGACAAGCCTTGTAAGTCACTGAACTGGCTTCATTCAAAGGTGTGTATCATTCACATGAGTGCAAGACATCATCATATAATTCCTGCCAGCGCTGATGTCGTGTACTTGGTGCATTTGGAATTGATTCAAACTAAATGAACCCATCACTTTCTTCAGTGTCAGTGAGAGTGTGAGTGATGAGAGAGGGATGCCGAGCACGTACCCAGTCCTCGAAATGTTTGCTGCCATTCTGCAGCAGCTCCTCGAACTGGATGGTGCAGTTGGCCACGAAGTCATCGTAGCCGATGGGCGCGTCGTGGAAGACAGACAGCTCGATTTTCTTGCCGCCGCGCACCTCCGTCACGAACTCGTCGTGCCACGCGGGACTGTTGGTTTTCTGCTTGGTGGAGGTCTGGCCCACGCGCGAGTCATCCACGTTCAGCGCGATGTACGTGTCCAGAACGAAGACCTGCGTCTTGGGGCCCACGGCGTGACGAAGCGCCCACGCGGTGGGCTTAAGGTCCAGCGCCTCGCAGATCTTGATCTTCAGCACGCCGTTGAAGACCACCATGGCGGCGGCTGGGTGTCTGGAGCCTTACTGTATACTCCCTCTTTTTTGCTTAGGGTGTCTTAAAGGTGCCTTAATGAACTACAGCGACAACAACAAACCAGGACCACTGAATTCCTCTGACATAGTACCGTTCAGGCTGTTTAGGTCAGCCGTCCAGCCTGTAATAAAAAGCCCCTGCAGTGGAGGGTCCACAGTCGCCGACGGCTAGTGTCTGCCGCTCCAAATTCAACGAGAAATGATCCCTGTAACTGGGCTGTCCACTGGAGCCACCAGTTCTAACAGGCTTCAATCCAGCACCACTCCACACCACTCCACTCCCTGGTGAAGTAACGGTGGAGCCCTGGGCGCTGTTATTGCAGGGAGTCTCTCTCGTTCTCTCTCTCTGGTTGGTTTCCACGGTGAAAAAAGCGTACGGGCGCTCAGCAGCTTTGACTGTCGAGAAACACCCAAACAAACAACTGAAGAATGCTCGGTTCTCCGGGGTTAGGTTTATGGAGCTGGGTGAAGAGCGCAGCCCCGCAGAGAGCCTCAGCAGCAGCTGGAGCCCCGCGCTCCTCCTCGCGTATTTGTCGCGAGACAGAAAGAGGAAAAGGGCGCCAAATGCTCCACTCCCTGCCTCGAAGGACGAAGACAATTTGGAAGCGAGAGCTAGCCTCCGCCTTGTGTTTCAGTCTTACTCCCCGGCGTGTTTTCTCTCTGTTTTCTCTTCTTCACTGCTCCATTTCCTGCAGACCGCTCTCTCTCTCTCTCTCTCTCCTCCTTTTCCCCTCCCCTCCACAACTCTGTGTAAACGGCGGTGCAGGAAATGCGCAAAACGCGTCAGTTTCTGCAAAACTACCCCTGCGCCAAAACGCCAAAATGGGGGGAGTAAAATTCCAAGCGTCCCTGTATTCTTTTTCTTTACTATACGTATTTACGGACAGTACAAAGACATCATAAACTGTAAAATGGCTGACGTGAAGCTTAACATGTCTCACTGAGCTAAAGCAACAGCCTAGGAATACCACAATTCCCTCACATTTTCCTGCAACATTCGAGTGGTCCATATCCACAATAGGCCTAAGGAAAATAGTGTAGCCATGTATGCTCCCAGTACATAATGTGTTTCCAGTCCAAACATGAAAAGCAATTCTGGACCTGACCTCACTAATGCGGTCATAGCTGGAAGCCATCAGATGTATAATGTTTGGCATCATCAAAAGGGAAACATCTTACTGATGTCCTCACATAAACCGTAGTGAATGTGAATTAACTCAAGTGTAACTTTGGAGGTTGTGTTGTGTAAAATAATACCCATACTTCACGTTTATTTTATGTGAGAATCAATGCTTAAAATATAGATAATTCAGGTTAAAAACATCTCTATAAATATAAATATTGATATACTGATATCAGTGCATTAAGGAATAAATATAAAGACATATATACATAAATAACCTCACACCATTTAAATGAACCATTCATTGCATAAAGACCTGTTGTGTGGCTGTAACAATTTGTATCTTATGTGTTCTACTGAGGCGCCACCTAGTGGCTGGAATTCTCTTCACAATGTGGGAGCTGTTCAAGACTGAGTAACAGGAAAGAACCATAGGTGATGTAATGAGGGTTTTAGCAAACCAATTTTAGCAAACAAAATATGTGACTGTTTATTTAACCTTTTTGTATGAAATGCAACTGATCTGATTTTTAATGAATCAATTTGCTTTTTAGTTCCATAACGAACAAGTTTACGCTCCACAGAGTGGGTCTCCTACAGGGACGTGGCCATTTTTAAAATGTGATGTTCAGAATCTCTGTTACATTTCTTGTATTAAGAAGAATCTTAAAATATGTCCCCATTCTTTTAAAATAATTTAAAGGAACAATGTGCTGGTTCATTTACTTTACATTTTTATTTTATTTGTATTTTTTTTTACAAATGTTTTGTGTTTTTATTCTTGCCTAAGAGTCTTGGGCAAAATTTTCATTATCACATCATTGTCAGAATCTCACCAATGCTCCAATGCATAGGCTGCAGTTTTTCTCAATTCACATGTACTGTGTTAGGTTCATGATCTTCTGCCATACTCTCATTAAAACACAACAACCACAATAATCAAGCCTATAAACTTTAACTATAAATAAATTGTCAAGTGCAAACTGCAAGCATAATCAAGAACAGTAATAAAATCAACTTACAAATGCAAGAAAAAAATCATTATTAAAAGAAGATTTAAAGAAAAAAGCAAGGATTAAATTCTGAAAAATTGCTTAAGGGTTAAAATAAATATGACTAAAAACATAAATGTGAAAGCAGGTAACAATAATACAACAATATAGAAATACAAAGAAGAAAATTAAAATAAATAAATATTTAATTTTGGTAGATAGTTTTTTGTGCATTTAAACGATATTTCCAAATATATCATTTGGAATCAGTTAATAATAACCTAGAGTTTGCTGTGTTAAGAAGAGATGGATTGTTGCCTTATGTTCAGAGGTCTTGTATGACATCGGTCGTCTGTGTGCGCCACTAGAGGGCAGCAGCGCTCTCTACTTAAACGCAGAAGGATATTCATGCGTCTCAGTTTCGTCATTCGTAGATGTTGCATGTATTGAGTGCAATGGCCAGTTTGGGGAATTTTGTCAGATTATGGACTACATTATCATATCTAATTCCAAACATATCTTTGTTATTTATACAAAATACAAAAAAGAGGACTCTCATCTGCCCTCTTATTTGAAGTTTAGTCAAACATTAAATCTACAAATTATACAAAAGCAAACTGTTAACTGTAATAAATCTGAAGAAAAAGAATAAAAATGGTCATTATTTTTGATGCAAAATCCCGCTGTAACTCACTCATTCAAATATTTACTAATGAAGTCCCTCTTAGATTCACTCACTCATTCAAGCACTACTCACCCACATTGACAGGAGCTATTCAGTGCTCTGCATCATTGACACAGTGTGTCCTTATTATTAGATTTTGTTCCATTGTTTTTCTGATGCCTGTGTAACATAATTTGTGTCTCTTTTTCAAATGATTTCAGTCTATTTTGTAAATTTTTTCAATTCCACATACATTATCCTGATGTAAATGGGTCTGATAACCCCAAAATGGTTAAAGCCTGATTTTAAAGATTAAAAATGACCTTATATTGATATAATAGATTGATAAAATATATATATAATATATTGATATAATTGTGGATTAAACCACTAGTTCCTGTATTTCCTCTTTAATTAGAGGTGTCAGTACATGGCTGCTAGAGTTTGGTGTTCTGCTGAATTCAAATCCTGTTGGAGCATGAATTGCTTACCGGGAAATATTTGAAGTGAATGCTGACTTAAATGACACAAAGCCCTGTCCATCAGAAAAATCAGCTTCAGTGCCTTTAAAGGCAAATTTCAGAGCCAGTCCTATATTGTTCTTACATTGTATTTTGTCCCCGAGGTCTACTTTTAAAATTTGTTTGTATTTATGCTCTATAAACACTCTTATTTATTTTATTGGCAGCTTCTTTTTATGCCTTACAATTTAACAGAAAGAGCGAGAAAGAGAGAGAGAGAGAGAGAGAGAGAGAGAGAGAGAGGCGGAGGCGGGTGGGGTAGAGAGTATACATGTAGCCTTAGGCCTAATAAAGGACATAAAACAATGTTGATAATTGTCTTTTTCAGACATGACTTACATCATTGCACCAACAATTTCTGAATTTTCTCTGTGATCCCTTTTAGCTCACATTTCTTCTGTCTTGGGCACAATAATTAGATGAGTGATTTCTGCTGGAACTGAATGGAGATGTTGTTCAGGCAGTGGTGATTTCCCTGGGGCTTAGTCTCAGCCTACAACGACATTAGTCAAAAATATTCCCTTCACACTAGACAGCCTTACATGAGCCTAGTGTGCAGCATGGCTCCAAACCATGACATCAGCAGTGGGCAAAAAATGAATGCTCCTTTGAGAGGCTGATAGCGTGGGGGGTTATGGGTATACAAGAACTGTGCAGTCAGAATAGAACCAGACACTCAAGGGGTTTCTGAGGACCCTCGGGCAGACATTAGCCCACCCCCAAGATGCCAGTCTTCATATTCATACTTACTATCATAGAAAACACTTTCAGTGGCTGCCAGAATCCTGACTGGGGTTTCCAGACGAACAATGTCTCTTTTGTGCTATAAGAAAGGTGAAGGACCTTTATATGTACACTTTATACATTTTAAAACAACAACTTGTTTCATTTATATGTTGGGGTGTAGTGTTAATTAACTCAACTGTGGGAAAACTAGGACATCACATATAGCTCCAAAGGCCATGCCTGGGGTTAGAGGCGTCTCCCAACATCTTATTCTGAACATGAACCCCCACAGCACACAGCTCCATGCTTCACAGCTGTGGAAGGAGTCGAGCTGGTGCCACACTTCCTGTTGGCATTACAGGAAGCAGGTTCACTTAGTAAGTCAAAGCCACATGCCAATGCCAGTGGTATGAATTCAGACTGGGCTGTCTACATTGTCTGTGGCTCACCGATGTCAGTGCACTGCTGGATACCATATATGACATACATGCCATATATATGTCACTGCTGTAGCCAGGAACACTGGCAGGCATGGTCAGGAAACACCAGAGGGCTGGTAGATGACAGACACAGAGTAAGAGTAGTATAGATGCAGCAATGGCATAGTAGTAAAACCAGTGGTGCAAGCCCAGGAGAGCACTGAAGTTACCTGCAACCACCATCAACAGTGAGAACCTGCAGAGGAGTTCCACAGGCCCCAGTTGGCACTGGTGCAGTATTGGAAAGGTAAGGAGTGAGGTGACAATATTAGAGATGAGACCATATTGTTTCCAACACACCCCAGGGCTTTTGTGGAACTCTGGTCTGGGCTGGCATTCGTTTTCTGGAGGGTGTAGCATGTGGAGTTCTTGTGGTCCCTACACACTACATATAATTTTCTCCTACTCTTTTGGAAAGTTGACATGGTGGGGCTTTGGGGAGCAGCCAATGGTGCACTGCCCCCTCCCCCTTACTCTTATATATCTTTGGAAGGAATACACAGTTTACAGATGGTTTAGATTCATTTCTATTTCCCGCAACGTTACAAACAATTTGTATGTGCTTATATTTCAGCTTGATATTGATATGCATACAAATATCTAATCAAAGACTGGATATATAAAAAAAATTGTCATAATATAAATTAGACTCTGCGTGCTCTGTGCCACCGTATGTCTGTGGAGAGTCTGTGGGACGGCTGTGGGACAGATGGCTGCTCTGAGCTACTCTGCATTGTCTCGGAGCTCCACGTTCTTGGGATGGCAACTGAGCCCCTTGACACGCCCACCACACGTTCCATTGGTCCACTGCTCCGCCCGTCAATATTTCTCCACCAATCGGGTGTCTCAATCTATTCCCCCCCCGCCCCCCGTCGGAAGTGCGCGCCCACTCAAAGCCTCACGCTCCTTTCAATGACGATATTATGCATTGAATCGACTCATTTGAACAGTTCGATTCAATTAAACCGATACAAAAACTCTGAAATCAGTACTATTGCAATATTATACGTACTAAAGCTTTTGAAATAATAACAATAATAATAATAAAAACCAGTTTAGTTGATTGCTCCTTAACATTTACCCAAGTACTGTTTCCTTTAATTTCGATGTTTCTAGATTTTTTAGTCTTACTCTTTTTTGTGCTGTGAAATTTACAGAAGATATCTTCTCTAAAACACTGAAAAGAAAGATCCTTCTCTTTCACTAGGCTATACTTCTTAAAATGTATTATCATTTTAGGTAATAAACGAAACTCAATCTCGAATTAAGTTATTGTTAAACTTCACCACTACGTAATGCTGCTACCAGATTTAACGTTTCTATAAAACGTGTTACTACTACTTCTACAAAATAATAATAATAATAATAATAATAATAATAATAATAATAATAATAATAATAAATATATCCGCAAGCAAATATTCTCGGGGTCCAAGCTTGTATTCACTGGTAGAAGAACAATGCGCTAGCATATGAGCTGTCCTGAGATAGTAGGGGCTTTTTGGGGACGTTTGAGTAGTGTTTGTAAGGTGTTCCATGCTGTCCTGGCATCTCTTTGGAGGTGTAGTGTGAGATGGAGGAGTAGCAGATGATAGAGACAGCATAGAGCACAGAAGTCACTCTGGAGTTGCACCCTGGTTTCTCACCCTAATGTTCAGGACCCCCAAACAGCAGATATGATGTGGAGTAGCTTGTACTCAAGTCTGTCATCAGTGGACACAGGACACTGTCTACTGGCTGTGTTTGGTTGTGGACTATTCTCTGTTCAGCAGTGATGCTGAGGGATGTAAAACTCCAACACCTGAGTCATACCTGCAGTATGGGTGTCCAGACCATTGAAGAGCAGAGTGAAAGTGAGCAGTCTTTGCAGAGCAAGAAGGTAGCATATGACATTTCCTGACACAGGAGCCACACTTTAATATAGATTTTGTAGTGCTTTTAAACGTGATCCTTGGCGTCGTGGTGTCTCAGCAGAGTAGGATTGTAAGAAGAAAGGGTAGTGGATGAGTGGGTGAATTTCTGGTCTGCAGACAGGTGAACGTGTGGCTTGGGTTTTAGAGACAGCACAGAGCACAGAAGTCAATCTGGAATTTCACCAAGGACTGAGACCCAATGTTCAAGACCCCCACAAAGCAGATATGATTTGAGTGGTGGATAATTCTCAGCATTGCAGTGACACTGACATTGTGGTGATATGGCAGTGTGTGTAGCGCTCTTATGAGTGGATAAGACACAGCAGTGCTGCTGGAGAATTTAACACCTGTGTCAACTCACTGTCCACACTGAGATACATATATTTTATTGGTCCAACTTATAGATATGAATTCAGAGACAGTTGCTCATACATTCTCAGCACTGTAGTAACAATGACAATGTGATGATATGGCAGTGTGTATAGTTCTTTATGAATGGAGCAGACAGAGCAGAGCTGCTGGAGAATTTAACACCTGTTTCCACTCACTGTCCACACTTTTAGATACACCTATTTTATTGGTCCACATTATAGATATTAAATCAGAGAAAGTAGCTCATACATTCTCAGCACTGTAGTGACACTGACATAGTGTTGATATGTCAGTGTGTATTGTGCTGTTATGAGTGGACCAGAAAGAGCAGTGCTGTTGGAGACTTTAAAACCTGTGTCCACACACTGCCCACAGTGTTACACGCATCTACTATGTTGGTCCTCATTATAGATAAAAAAGGCAGAGACAGTAGGTCATACATTTTAAGCATACCTGCTTTGTGTGCATCCTGACAATTGAAGAACAGGTTGAAAGGGAGCATTGAAGGTATGCAGAGCAAAAGGTGGACCTCTTTCTGTATTTTTAGACATACAAAGTGATCTTGTGCGCAATTTAGCTGAATACATGGACATTGAATGTAGAAATAAGGAGGTGGTCATAATTTTTGTGTTTATTGCTGTATATCTGCATTTCTGTGTCTGTGTTCTCTGGCCTTCTCTGACTGACAGGGGGAGGGGAGGGGAAAAGGTCTGTGTGTGAGGAGGAGAAGGAGGGGCCGAGGGGGGAATCTGCCAAACAGAGTCTGCAGGCATACATGAGATGTAGCCGACATATACTCGATCAAGAACTAGTCCTTGGATCAAATCCCAATATAGACATATGTGGTATCAAGAGGAGTCGTAAGAACCTGAGCTGTAATAATTATCAAAAAAAATGTGGAACTTTCATTACTGTGTGATTGCAGCTTCTGCTTAAATAGAGATGTGTAGCTGGCCTTCGAAACATCGTATAACAAAGAGCTGTAACTCAAAAATTTCAAAAGTTCCAACTTTTTAAAATAATTATTGACCTACAGTCTATAGAGATTTGAAAAATACCAGTTGTTTATTGATAAGACAAATTTCCAGGGAGGAGTTCAAAAAGCTCCATTTTCACATACCTGAGTATTGTGGATGAACTATGCATTTTTTGACAATAGTTGTAATTGCAAAGTTGTAAGGCAATATGTAGAGTAAGCAATAAAGCAAACTGCTTGTCAATATGGTTATATTTTGCTGAGATATTCCATATTTTCATTTTGAAAATTTGAATTGCGCCCCCTAGTGGCTATCGTAATGAAACTTTTTATGTGCTTAGGAAGTGCTGCCATGAACATACCTTGCAAGTCTCATGATGATAGGACCTTGTTAAGGTCATTAAACAGCTGCTGAAATTTGATTGCCCGATGGCGGTCATGTTTTTTTGCATATGACATCATCGTCATAGAATCTCATTCAGGACATCACCCACTACATGCATACCAATCGGCATGTCAATCGGACAATCCTGTGAAGCGTAACAAATTATTTGTTGTTATAGCGCCCCCTAGGCTTACAGTTGCACAACCAAGTACTCATGTCTTCCAGGTTGTGGGTTCAATTCCCGCTCCGGGTGACTGTCTGTGAGGAGTTGGTGTGTTCTCCCCGTGTCCGCGTGGGTTTCCTCTGGGTGCTCCACTTTCCTCCCACAGTCCAAAAACACACGTTGCAGGTGGATTGGCGACTCAAAACCGTAGGTGTGAATGTGTGTGTGTCTGTGTTGCCCTGTGAGGGACTGGCGCCCCCTCCAGGGTGTATTCCCGCCTTGCGCCCAATGATTCCAGGTAGGCTCTGGACCCACTGCGACCCTGAATTGGATAAGCAGTTACAGATAATGAATGAATGAAAAAAGGTTCTTAGGATTCTGCTGATAACACATATGTCCATATTGGGTACATTTCCAGAGACTAGTTCGCGCTCAAAAATGTGTGCGATTTCGCATATTATGCAAATTAGCTCAAAATCTAAGTAGGCGGAGCTTATGGGTTCTTGAGGCTTTTTTGTAGGGTCTGACCTGAGGAATCAGGGAAAAAGAGAATTTCGTGTCTACGCCACACGGGGCAGGAGATATAGGGAGCGACGCGTTCCGCTATAGCGCCACCGTCAGGCTGATCGGGCTGATTCTTTGCGCCTGAGTAGCGGGAGGGTTTACTACCAGTTGGCCAAACGACAAGTCTGTAGGACCTACGGTTTGGGCTGCCCATCGCGTTTCATCGGAGAAAAAGAAGAAGAAAAAAAAGAAAAAGAAGAAGAAAAATCGGAACAAAAACAATAGGGCTCCAGCACTTGCAGTACTTGAACCCCTAATAATACGAAAAATGTTCGCCCTCTTCTGTAACCACGGAATCGGTCAATCGGTTCCTCTAGTTGTGCTGAAGTCAGCCAGTCAGTTCGTTGACTCCTTGTGAGTCGGTTCTCGTCTCTTGGAGACCATCACACTGAGAGTGGAGAAGAAGGAGGACACAGACAGAGGAACGCTGCTCTCTAAAGAGCTGTCGACGGAGCTAATGGCAACTCAGGAGCAGCGGAATTCCACTTAAACCGTTGTTTTCTCTCTCCTGCCTGTGTTAACGGATTTGGGGGAATGAACAGAGCAGTTCCGGAGAGTCGTTTTCTTCTCGGGAGAGCGAGCTGGGAGTCTGACATCTTCCGACAGCTCCGATAGCCATCTTTTCACAGACAAAAGAGGACTGCGGAGCGGTAGACACACAGCGGAGGTAAGGACACACTCTCCGACCTATTTACAACACTTCAGCCGATAAACGTTCAGTTTCTCTTAACTGTGAAGCGGTTTGTGCGGTTTTGTTGTTGTTACCGGGGCCGTTAGCCTGTTAGCGGACGCCCCAGAGAGGGTGTAACGGAACGCGGGCGAAGAGTAGTGAGTTCCCAGCGGCTCTCCTGCGACTGAACCTCCATACTCACCGCTTAGGAGGAATATATACTCACACTGATATAACAGGACAGTAAGCTATATATAATTACTCGGTCTTATTCTCTCTCTCTCTCTCTATCTATCTATCTATCTATCTATCTATATATATATATATACACACACATGTGTGTGTATGTATGTATGTATGTGTGTGTGTGTGTGTGTGTGTGTGTGTGTGTATACACCAAAACGTGGCAAATTATATATTTCAAATAAAATCATATACTAATATTTCTATGGAATTTAGCTCTCTTTTCCCTCCTAAGCTTAGTTTAAACAACTTCTGGCACTTAAATAACAGTGCCATAAATCATAAATCTATTGTGTTGAAATCATTTCAATGTACAATATCCACTAACTGAATGGTATTAACTTCCTTAATTTAACTTAGATTAATTTTTTTAAACATGTATGTATGTATGTGTGTGTGTGTGTGTGTGTGTGTGTGTTTAATCACACTTTACTGGTCTCAGGAAGGACATAAAATCATGTGTGTTAAAATAAAGACAACCAGGCTTCTTGCAGTTTGGGCACAAACACTAAAATATCTGAATTGCACATCACACAGCCGAACAAGCAAATTTATAAATAAAAATATTTATTTATTTAAGATACATTTTTAGAGTTTATAAGTGAAAATGTATCATAAATCCATGTAAAGTTAATTTGTCTGTTACAGTTGCCTCCCTATCTTTTGCATTCAGGTCAGCTTGAAAAGATGTGAAGATCAACTAAGCCCCAGACAACGTAGATCAGTAACATAGGGATAGAAAAATCCTAAAGGTTTTATAACAGAACAAACAAGTCGGACAGTAACTCCCCATGTTATGGATTGAAGATAAGAAATTAATGGTGGGTGGTGGACAGGATGAATAGGGAGCAAGTGCCCTCTTACCACCCTTAAGCCTGATTCCACAGATTTTGTTCATACAGAGCGGTTAGTCCTTTCCCAAATGCCACATTAATTTTTCATGTTGGGTACACTTTTTTTTTTTTGCCTGTGCTTGCACTATTTGATCAAAATTCTGATAAAACTTAAGTAATGCAAGCCCTAATATGTTTCCTAACATTAGGTTTCGGTTACAAGGGCCAGGATACAGAGTTATCATTTATTTTTCATAAATAAAATTTACTTTAGCTGCAATTCTATCAGAGAACCCCAAGCTTGCAGTAGCTCTCCAGAAGTGTTACCAAAAACATCTCATTACATTAAAAAAAAAAAAAAAAAAAAAAAATAAATAAATAAATATATATAAAAGCCAGGCCAATCATCTGGACCCCATGAGGGTAGGCGTGCTGAGCATAGAGAACCAGCAAAGGAGTTTTTTGGGGTTTAACATGAAGCAGTGTTGCAGCAATCTTCCTGCGCTCCTCCATTTGGTCTTGCGGAGGTGAATCACCACAGCTACGTCCTTGGCCAGATCCTTTATTTTGCCATATGTGGGCTTTTTGTTGTAATTCTTCATCCTACGGAAATGACTCATCCTTCTCCACATTTTGTTTGTGACGATTCCATTGTTGTACTTTACAGTAATAGCTCAAATAGGTTGTTAGCCTTTTCTTTATAGGCAGTTTGTGTCACATTGGATATGAATCAAATATTTTATGAGACAACCAAGGGCTTTTGATTATTGTGTAGGTTTATAACACTGTGGACTGTGAAACAGTCACTAGTTGCTCTTAATAGTGTTTCTCTGGATGGGAAATGACAGCAGCAGCTCCTTCCTTTGAATCACATTCTCATTTTCCTTTGTTTAGTGTGCCATTTTATGCCCTTGTCATATCCATCTTCATACATACCTATACATCACCAGTGGTTTTTCATGAAACACTTGCACACAGTCTGCTGTTTCTAGCTATATGGAGATATAGTTAGCAGAAATAGATTTTGAAACAGCAAGTCTTGACCAATAACAATACCAATACAATTATATATTGAGTTTTGCAATATGCATTTTGTAGTTGAAATATATCATTCAAGATAAGCATCTAAACCTAGGCTGTCATGTCCAAACATCTCCAACACTACTACCCACAGGAAGAAACACAGTTAACAGCATGCTCTCAGAGAGTGTGTTTGTGTGTTTTTTTAATTTGGTAGGTTAGAACAATATATATAAATTAAAAAAGACATTATTTAATTTTATTATTATTTAGCCTCATTTTCTCCAAATTCAAAAATGGCATTCTCTGAACCCATAATATAATGATGGATTAGCTGGCACACATGCACAAATGTTTAAAGTGAACATTTGGACAAAAGGCACCCAGTAAGAAGCTTGCATGTAGGGCTGCACAATATATAATTTCAGCATTTTCAGAAATAATGTGTGCATGTGCCATGTGACATCACAGGGCATGCAATGTCACAATGTCAACATCTGTGGAATGTGCAGGCTTTAGATGCCCTGAAAGTTTTTGTAGATACTGAGATATCATAATCAAAATTTCAGAGGGGAGAAAAAAATCTATGCATAAGAAAACAGTGTGGATGGGGCTAGCATTGCATTTACTGTGCGGACATTTTATGCACCTAAGTTATTGACTATTACTATTATTATTTAAAATAAGTTATCTTCTCAATAAGCATGGTGCTTGTATAATCCCAATTCCAATGAAGTTGGGACGTTGTGTAAAACATAAATAAAAACAAAATACGATGATTTGCAAATCCTTTTCAACCTTTATTCAATTGAGTACACCACAAAGACAAGATATTTAATGTTCAAACGCATAAACCTTTATTGTTTTTTGTTTTTTTTCAAATATTCACTCGTTTTGAATTTGAGGCACACAACACATTCCAAAAGAGATGGGAAAAGACTGAGAAAGTTGAGGAATGCTCAAAAAACACCTGTTTGGAACATTCCACAGGTGAAGAGGTTAATTGGAAACAGGTGAGTGTCATGATTGTGTGAAAATGGAGCATCCCCGAAGGGCTCAGTCATTCACAAGCAAGAACGGGGCGAGGTTCATCACTTTGTGGACAACTGCGTGAGCAAATCTTTCAAAGGTTTAAGAACAATGTTTCTCAACATACAATTGCAAGGAATTTAGGGATTTCATCATATACAGTCCATAATATCATCAAAAGATTCAGAGAATCTGGAGAAATCTCTGCAAGTAAGTGGCAAGGCCAAAAACCAGCATTGAATGCCTGTGACCTTCAATCCCTCAGGTGGCACTGCATTAAAAACTGATATCATTCTGTAACAGATATTACAACATAGGCTCAGGAACACTTCAGAAAACCATATATCAATAACACCCAGAAATGCATCCGGCTTCTCTAGGCCCGAGCTCATCTGAGATGGACTGACGCAAAGTGGAAAAGTGTCCTGTGGTCTGACGTGTCCACATTTCACATTGTTTTTGGAAATCATGGACGTCGTGTCCTCTGGGCCTAAGAGGAAAAGGACTCTCCGGATTGTTTTCAGCGCAAAGTTCAAAAGCCAGAATCTCTGATGGTATGAGGGTGTGTTAGTGCCCACAGCATGTGTAACTTGCACATCTGTGAACGTCTTTTTCAGGGACGTCCCTGCTTATTTCAGCAAGACAATGCCAAGCCACATTCTGCTTGTGTTACAACAGTGTGGCTTCGTAGTAAAAGAGTGAGGGTACTAGACTGGCCTGTCTGCAGTCCAGACCTGTCACAAAATACGACAATGGAGACCCCAGACTGTTCAGCAACTGGAGTTGTACATCAAGCAAGAATGGGAAAGAATTCCATCTACAAAGCTTCAACTATTAGTGTCCTCAGTTCCCAGATGCTTATTGAGTGTTGTTAAAAGGAAAGGTTATGTAACACAGGGGTAAACATGGCCCTGTCCCAACTTTCTTGGAATGTGTTATAGGCCTCACATTCAAAATGAGTGAATTATTGCCAAAAAAAACTAATGTTTATCAGTTTGAACATTAAATATCTTGTCCTTGTAGTGTGTTCAATTGAATATTCACTAAAAAGGATTTGCAAATCATCATATTCTGTTTTTTTTATGTTTTAAACTTCATTTGAATTGGGGTTGTATACATTTATATATGAATGCAATAAATACAAAAAGATTAAATGGAGTAAATTACTTGCTCGTCTGTGAAAATTAGCCATCTCAGGATCTATCTTTTAGTCGTGTTAGGTGCTAAGATGTCTCCATTTCTAATACTTCACCAATATTTACTCTCATATTACTTAAATCTCTGATCATGGAGCTCTTTAGAAGGATGCTGAGGCTTTATAGGTCTGTTAGAAAGTAAAGATATCTCGGTTCGCTTGCTCACTTCCATGGCTGCAGAACACGCTGTGTTTATGTGCTATTTTGTTTTCATATTGTTTCATATTTGGATCACAAGCCAAAACACAATAAGGGTTCTGCACCAGAATGGCACTCCTCAAACTATATTGGCTAGAGCACTGCAGAGATGTCAGTGCTTCAAATTAACATGTTTCCTTAATATTTGATGACACATCCTGATCATTTTAAGAGGCAGTAAATGAATTACAATGGGTCATTCTCTTTTAAAGGCACAGGTGCTTTTGAACAGTGCTATTTAGACAGAGAGAATGGTGCTGTAGTGAATGATCCTTGTGGTATTTTACCAATGCGTTTCAAAAACATTTCATTAAAACTCCAGGGAACGCGTGGAAAAATAAGTAGAATATGTCCCCTTTCATACTTAAAGGAACATAAAGTAAGATTTGGAATTTTTAGAGCTGGCCCCGAATATTCAGCTGTTCGGATATTTGTTCATTAGGTAGGTATTCAGTTTTTTTATTTAGAGATTCTGGTATTTGAATTTTTGTATACATGTGGCTATCGATATCAGCAACTATCCACTCCGCCTGTGTTTAGGCTCTACAACGGTTTAAAAAAAAAAAAAAAAAAAAAAAAAGTGCTCCCCCAGCACTCCCCAGCCCGTTTTCAGCCTTGTCAAAATAAAAGTCCTGAATGAAGCCTAAAAGACCACCTCCACAAAGCTCTGGTTAACTTATGTACCCTTAGCCACACCGTATGTGCGAGTTAAATCAAATCAAATCAAATTTATTTATATAGCGCATTTCACAACTGATGTTGTCACAAAGCAGCTTCACAGAATTCCAGTAAGACAAAGATTTGACATGAAATGTAAAAACAAATGTAAAACCCTCAAGTGAGCAAGCCAGGGGCGACAGTGGCAAGGAAAAACTCCCCCAGCTGAGGAAGAAACCTTGGGAGGAACCAAGGCTCACAAGGGGTGACCCATCCTCCTCTGGTCAATCTACTGGTGATGATAGTTAGTAGTCCATGAGAACTTCATTGTAGGGACAGCTTCAAGGCACTTGGTGGTTGCTGGAGCATGGGCAGCTGGTCTGAAGCGTGGAGGAGGGTCTCGACTGTCATCCATCAGTGTCCAGACAGACAGGTGGGCAGTTGTTTACTCGGAAAAATGTAAAGGGATGGAATTAGTTTTGAACTGTTTTGTGTTTGTAAAGTAGAAAATATAAAAATTTCCAGAGTGTGGCTAATGACTCCGGCAGATCTGACTATGACAGCTTTAACTAAAAGGAGAGAACCAGGAGGACACACAGACACGGGAGCATCCTGAAACACTGGCATCCCTCCGCTCCACCGTCAACAAACCTGAGTGATCGCGAGAAGCGGCGGGACGACAGCACCAGCGTCTCAGTTTACTATAATTCCCTGTGTCCATGGACCCCCCGGATCTGCCGCCTTTATCTATGGGGGAGTATTAGCTACCAAAAGATAAACTAAACAAATGTGTTTTTAGCCTAGATTTGAAGATTGCGACTGTGTCTGAGTCCCGAACATTTTCTGGAAGATCATTCCAGAGTCTGGGGGCTTTATAAGAAAAGGCTCTTCCCCCAGCTGAGGCCTTCTGAATTCTGGGAACAATTAAAAATCCAGTATTCTGTGATCTGGAGTGAACGTGGAGGCTCATAATAGGAAATTGTATCTTGAAGATATTCAGGAGCAAGCCCATGTAGAGCTTTATATGTTAATAACAAAATTTTGTAGTCAATGCGGAATTTAACAGGCAGCCAATGAAGTGATGATAAAACTGGGCTGATATGTTCAAATTTTGTAGTTTTAGTGAGGACCCTAGCTGCAGCATTTTGAACTAGTTGAAGTTTTCTTAAATTGCTGCTGGTGCATCCTGACAGTAGTGCGTTACAGTCGTCAAGCCTTGAAGTAATAAAGGCATGTACTAATGTTTCTGCGTCCTGAAGGGATAAGGCATTTCTAATCTTAGCAATATTGCGAAGATGTAAAAAAGCTGTCCTAGTGATACTACCTATGTGTTGATCAAATGATAAATCCGGGTCAATTATGACACCAAGATTTTTGCTGCTGAACCAGGTTTAATTGGAGAGTCAGTGAGATTTAAAATTAAATCTGATAATTTATTTCTTGCCACTTTGGACCCAAAAGCAGGACCTCTGTTTTGTTGCTGTTTAGAAGGAGGAAGTTACGCAACATCCAGCCTTTCACGTCTTTTACACAGTCCTCTATTTTCTTTAATCTGTGTTTGTCATCGGGCTTGGCTGAAATATACAATTGTGTGTCATCTGCGTAACAGTGAAAGTTAATGTCATGGTTTCTTATAACTGTGCCTAGCAGTAACATGTATAATGTAAATAATAATGGTCCTAAAATAGAGCCTTGTGGAATTCCAAATCTTACTTTAGAATAATTTTAATTTAGATTGTTTACTTTTATGAATTGATAACGTTCCGTTAAGTAAGATTTGAACCATAATAGGGCTGTCCCTGTGATTCCAACCATGTTTTCTAACCTTTCTATGAGAATATTGTGGTCTGTTGTATCGAAGGAAGCACCAACAGGGATACGTGGCCTTGGTCAGAGGCAAGAAGAAGATCATTTGTTATCTTGACTAGAGCTGTCTCTGTACTATGATGTGGCCTGAATCCAGATTGGAATTTTTCATATATATGATTCTTATGTAGATATGAACTAAGTTGTTGGGCCACAGCTCTTTCTAAGATCTTGGACAGAAATGGCAAATTAGAAATAGGCCTGTAATTAGACAGTGTACTAGCATCAAGATTTGGTTTCTTGATCATAGGTTTAATAACTGCTAGTTTAAAAGCTTTGGGTACATGGCCCAGACTAAGGGATGAGTTTACTATGGTTAAAAGAGGATCAATAATAGCTGGTAGTACTTCTTTGAGCAACTTTGTGGGAATTGCATCAAGTGTGCAAGTTGTACAGTTTGCGGAGGTGACAATCTTCTCTAGTTCTAATTGTGGGAGTGGGTAAAAGGTTTCAAGTCTTTCTTTTACAGTTATATTATGTTTTATATCATTCACATCGGGTGGCAGCCAGGATGGATTTGATCCTGTGGCTTGAGTTTGTTGTCTAATATTCTCAATTTTATTATTAAAAAAGTCCATAAAATCTTTACTGGTGAGAGTTGCTGGAATTAGTTGTTCAGTACCTGCTTGATTTTTTGTAATTCTAGAAAACACACTAAACAGTGCTCTCGGATTATTTTTATTATTGGAGATCAGCGAGGCCAGATATGCTGAGCGAGCTTTAGTGAGGGCATTTCTATACTCTATAAGGCTGTCCTTCCAGGCAGAATGAAACACTTCAAGCTTGGCTGATCGCCATTTATCATTATAATTATCATTATACCATGGTGCGAGCTTTTTCTGTCTTATACTTTTATGTTTAAGTGGTGCTACCTTTTCTAAAGTAGATCGACAGGTATTTTCTAGGTAATCAGTTAGTACATCTAGGTCCATTGGGTCTGATGGAGTTGGAACTGGGGTCGATAGTTCTGGTAGGTTTTCTATAAATTGTAGGGCGGTAGATGGTTTTATTATACGCCTTGTAGAATAGCGAGGGTTCCTACATATATTATGGCTAAAACGTAGCTCATATGAAATTAAGTAATGATCGGAGATTGCTGAGGATTGCGGTAAGATATTAATTTTGTCAATGTTAAGACCTAGTGTCAGAACTAAGTCTAAAGTGTGGCTGCAGTAGTGTGTAGGCCCTGTTACATTTTGAGTAATACCAATAGAGTCTAAGATTGAGGTAAATGCCTTTTTTAGTGGGTCACTTTCCTTCTCAAAATGGATATTGAAATCTCCTACAATTATAACTTTATGATTGCACACCGCTAGGTTTGTAGCAAAATCGCTGAATTCTTTCAGAAATTCTAAGTAAGGCCCTGGTGGTCTGTAAATGTTGCATAATAAAAATGCGTCCTTTTTTGTGACCGGATTTGTAATAATAGTGGAGAGAACCTCAAAAGAAGAGAAGGTGTCACATTATTTAAGACTAATTTCTAGGGTATTTTGGTAAATTACACATACTCCACCTCCTTTGCCTGATATTCTTGGGCTATGTGCATAATTATAGCCTATGGGGTGGCTTCATTTAGTGCTAAATATTCATTTGGTCTAACCCAAGTTTCTGTGAGACAGAAAACATTGAATTTATGATCACTTATAGTATCATTTACGATGAGTGCTTTTGAGTTTAGTGATCTTATGTTGAGTAACCCAAATTTTAGTTCTGAGGTGTTGCTGCTAGGTGTTGTGTATGATTTAATATTGATTAGGTTGCTGAAACAGGCTGATTTTGTTTTTCTACTTTTACATTTAGTTCGGGGGAAAGACACAGTCTCAATACAGTTGAACCTGGGTGACGCCTCAAGACAGTTCGCAGACGGTCGGTTTAGACTGTCTGCCTGTGGCCTGGTCCCAGCTCTGTGATTGTCAGCAGCTATCTACACTACTCTGCTGACTAACTAAAAGACTATGTGCTATGCTGCAAGAAAGTAAGGCAGCACCCTCCCGCGTGGGGTGGATACCATCCCTACCTATAAGACCAGGCTTGCCCTCAAAACGAAACCAATTGTCTATAAAGCCCACTTGATTTTCGGAACACCACTTGGACATCCAGCAGTTTAACGCCCAAAGTCTGCTGTAAGCTTCGTCGCCACGCCGCATTGGTATGGGGCCAGAGTTAGAGAGCAATATAGTGGGAGCTGCAGCACAGACTTGGGATTTTAAAGCAGGCGTCCGACGCAGATTTTTTGAACGACAAACACCCCCCACAACACATACACACACAATATGCGCTGAAGTATGTGACTAAATACTCAAAGCCCTAAAAATGGTATTCGGGAAAGCCATAGTATTTTTGCTCCTGGGGTTCACCCTAGTGCAGTTTATTTTTGCAGCACTTATGAAAATAAAGGGGGAATGGAAGGTAGGAGAGTGGTTTCCTACCCTCCTCCAAATGTTATTTAGTGCAGTTTCTTGAGTGCTGAGCACAGAATAGCACTGACAGGCTCTGTTCTCTCTAAAACAGGTCAGTTGAGAATAACGTTCATTTGAAGATGTATTTTTAATGTAAAAATATTATGTAGTGTTCTTTTAATGTGTTTCATTATAATCTGACATGCTTCACGGCCACATATTTGGTGTCTCTTTTATTTTTTGTTTTGCAGTTTCTGATATTTTAGTCCAAAATCTCACAGCGTGACCACTGCTATAACACGTGTAAAACAACAAATATGTGGTGGCTTGAAATGATCAGTTATTTTCTCTCATTGTGGATTTACCACCAAAAAATCTTCACTACATATAATTGGGCCAAGATTTCCGCTATAGAATATTGTACAGTTTTAGAGCAATCAAAACACTGTTATATGCTGTTTCCTGCACAGTGTGTAGCAGGCATTAAAACATACTGAGGTTGCTTTTGATCAGTATATTAGTGTTATAAACTGCTTCTGAAGGGCAGTTAAGAGTATTGGAGCAGTATCCTAGAACATGCTAATAACAAATTCTGGTAATCACAATGTTTTGATGATGATAAAAATGCAGCTAACCATTCATCGACAGTTTTGTGTGTGTTCTTGAACATGTCACAACTGATATCACAAGATTTTTTTCAGAGAAATAATAGTAAAAAGGATTAATACGATAAAGCAGGGCAGAATTGCCTGTCTGTTTTAAAGGCTGTGTGGCATGGACAGTCATGGAGAAATTACTCATCATTTTATAATATTTTTAAGAAAATATCTTTGACCATGTAAGGGAAGTATTGCAGATTAATTTGTATGTGTCTTCATAATCTGTACAGTATGACTTTGAAAACATGGAAAAAACACTCAGTCCCTCCCTTGTGGAAAACCAGAGTTGTGCTTTGTTTGTTTTTGTGACCATGATTAGCAAAGTCAAGGAAAAAAAATATGCTAACTCACATGGAAAAAGCTTTGCTTCCAAAGATACATCTGATATTCTAGCACATTAGTGATGCATCTTGAGGGAAGAACAACAGAGGTTAGAGGGCTGTGTGAAATAAATGAGGACACAGAATGTGTCCTTTCATGTGTGTAGTATTAGATGATGTGAAATTTTTACATGAAAGCTTTATTGTTTTTTTTGTCATGTGGTCTATTTAAAATGGCTGATGTGTGATGTGCCCAGTGAGTGTGTCGAATATCAACTTTTTTGTTCAGGTTTAAATATTGCAGTGAATGGAATAATTGAATGTTCCATGTTTTTTTTTGTGCCGCACACCTCAAATGGATTTAAGGGGAAAGGAGATGAATGAAGTTGAATGTTTATGTGCTATTTTATTCTATGGATCTATTTATCCTCTGTTGTAATACAACCTAATTTTTACAACCCAAATTTCTTTTGTTCTCAGAAAAAAGGACCTAAATAGATACACTGAATAAAGTGGCTCATTTTGCATATATAGTCATTGTTTATTAACTGTTGACTCATTATATATCTGACTCTGTTGTGCTTACATAACACAATTATTTTTGAGAATTAGGCATTAAAATTAAGTTCGTAGTGTTAGACACTTAGACATTTAAATTCAGATTGCCGTATCCAGTTACACAACTGATCAGTTGTGCTATTGCTGCTGTTAAAGTGCATATGCATATGATTTACATATATATTTAAAGACTCCAATCTTAGAATCAGTTCAATTTAGAAAGAGAGTCTTCATGTACAGACAGGAAGTATTGCCACCATTCAGGAAGCGTTTTGGTAGACCTCATAAGATGTTTGTTACATCACTCTTAATTTAAACATGAAGTTGTTTGTAGTTAGTATGTTGAAAGTATCACAAGATTTTAATCTACCCTGAATAAGTGACAATATATTACATGGTACAAGCCTGATTCCAAGTTGGAACAGTAGCTGAAATGTTAATGAAAGCCATAAACAGTCATCAGGGGAATTAGTTTGGCCTGTTAATTGGAAACCGTTCAGAAATCCAGCATAAAATCATTTTTGACTTTTTATGTATGAATAAAACTCAGAGCTGATTTACATATGATATTTATCTGATTTTGTTTGTACTGCTGAGACCAAATTTCATTTTCTTTGACAAATATAGTAGGAATTGGTATTTCAGAAGATTTCCCCTTTTCTTGTCAAAATCTCTCATGCAAAAAGAGCAAAATTAGTCTTGAAAAATAATACAGCTGTTGCAGCTGATAATTTTTTTGCATAGAGTTATAGAGTAATCCCTCGCTACTTCACGGTTCATTTTTCGCTGATTTGCTACTTTGCGGGTTTTTTCAATGGCGCTTATGTCCGCTATATAGCGGATATTGGGGGAAAATCTAGGAAAACCGTGAAAGATGAATAGCCAAAATATTTCATTAAATCCATTAAAATTTCATAGACTAGGCCTGTAGGTGACAAAATATATCATTTACAAGCATTTCTTACGTACAATACGTGTATTGTTCATGTCCACATCCGAGTGAAATTTACTTGCGCTAAATCACAGCTTAGGAATTACTTTATCAAAGAAACTGGTAGTAGTTCCAGCTGAAAAACAAACACTAACTAACAGGGTCGGGCTGAATTTCAGTTTCATCTGTCATCATATGATTTGCAGTGTGAGGTGGTGATGGGTTGGGGGTTAATGCCCAATTAATGAACTGTCCAAGAAAGCAGAAAGGAAACAGACGTTCAGGTAGATTTCTGACGTCAGACATTTTGGTGGCTTTTCTTTCAGTTTGAACAATCCCCTGAGCCAAATTAACATTATTATTATTATATTGCTGAAAAACATTATAGAATGACTGTTTAATGCAATGGGTGGGTTGTTAACAGTACAGGGAGGGTTTTAAAAGTCAAAATACTCGTTAAATACATAAAAATCTTTCCTCTACTTCGCGGAAATTTGTTTTTTGTAGGTGGTCTTGGAACGCATCCGAAAAACGAGGGATCGTTGTATTATCCTAGCTATTTCAATCAAAACAGATATGTGAAGTTAGACAGCCCAGAGGGGTATTGCTGATGTGGCTTAAGGAGAAATAGTGAGTCATTCTGTTCAACATTAATAATCAATTTATTGTGAGTTTAAAGGATGCCTCTGTGTGAAATGGTATAGGTTATCTGACTGGTGTAGGTTTGCATATGGAAACACAACAAAACATGGAAAACATCTAGAGAAACTCCAAAGTGTCTGGTCCAGAGATGTCTTTCACACATGCAGTTCACAGCAGGAGATTTTCTGTCAGGCACACTCTCGCTGTGTGAAATGTAACACGTGTTTTAGGCATGGTGCAGCGCCTATGCAGCACATGCATGAAAACCTTTGGAACGTTCTCCACACCGTTCAGCTAATTCTGACATTACCTGGTGTATTTACTAGGGTGCTAGGAGTACAAAGTCTGGGTAATGTCTGGGACGAATGTTGTGGAGGGGCCCCATTCACATCTACAGCTTCTCGGGGTGAAAATATCTGGATCAGAAAACGTGGGATAAAAAGAGTTGTTGTGATTTTTTTGCTGTATCTTGCATAGATTGCATGCACTTTAGATTTGTCTTGTCTCAGTCTCAAAAACTGTGTTTATGTGAGAGTACGGGGCAGAGGTTAAACAGAACAAAACAAACACAAGTGCAGAAAAAGAAGAGTACTTATTAAAAACAGCAGAATAAGAATGGAGAAGAAAGAAAAACAAGCAATAATTCCTAAAAACCAGAGCTTCTGCTACTTATTTGTAACTCTTGGGCTCTTGTGAGGAATTGAGCTGTGGCTCATTCTCATTTAAAAACTGGTTGTTTCAGGGCTGTGTAGATGGGGAAAACAGTGCTGTGTTTTTTTTTTATCCTTGTGATATCAAAGCATGTCTCTGACAGCTCATCAAGAATTTTTTTTAACTTGTGGAAAGGGATATGTCTCCTTTCAGTCTAAGCGTACTTAATTAGTCTTCGAAATTGAAATTAGTCTTTAGTGTAATTATAATGAAATTTAACACTGAGATAAATGGATACAATGGGATCTGAGTTGAAGACTTCGGTCTGTTTATTATTGATACCTTAAAGAACATGGTTTGTTTTTCAGCTGAAAATGAGCTGAAAAGTTTTTGTTTCACTTTTGGGTTTTGCAAGCTAACTTAATTTATTGTTAATTAGCTTTACCTCTCTGGATCCACTGTGCATATTGTTCCCTTTAATACATTATGTTATACGCTGGGGGCAGAGCTGTAAACAGACCTGTGTCCTGGAAGATGTTATTTTTCAATTTGTCTCCATATAACTGGGTAAAGGAGAAGGATTCATATGTGGTCAAGTGTTTGCATAAGTTGTGCAACATGACCACAGTGGTTCAGATAAGGTCAGAAATACCTCAGTGGAAAAAAGGAGAAGAGAAACTTTTCATCGTTTGAATAGGAGCTTAAACAGTCAAGAAAAAAGAACAGACTTGTATTGTAGTCTCTCTGCATGTGTGTTCCCTCTCTGTGCCTACTCAACCCCCCCCCCAAAAATCAGTATTTCTTCCTAGCGTATGTCTGCTACCATGACAGGGAAAGTTCTTAGTCAGGTCCAGACTGGCTCAGTAATACATTACATACCAGCAGATCAGCTGGGACTAGAGATCCTCAGGTTCATTTATAGCTGTGGCCTTGTACCTCTACATATCTGCCTGGTGACTCCATGCTCACTGTCTGGCTCTACCAGCCACTGATGTGATCTTAATTACACAAATGTCATAACAAACACACACAGATACACACTTACATGCACACGCACACTGTACTCCTGTAGTCACCCTTACTGTGGGTACTCATTCTTAACATGCTTTACACACCCACCTTGTCCAGTTACCAACCCCACATTGCATGTGCAACTTGAAGCCAGAAATACCACCATGACACATTCTATTCACAGTTAAGTGCTTGTAATTATTTTGACATGAACAGTATTTAACTTGCATATCCCTAAATACTTTTCAAGATATAACATAACCAAAGTAATTACAGAAAAATACAGATCTTTCAACATCCCCAATTTATGTAACAGGCCATATTTGTAATAGCTAATTCTGTCATTCTCTTTATCCAACAGGTCCTAGTCTGCAGTCTATGAAGAAAGTGGGGAAAATGTGGAGCAATCTCAGAAACAGATATCACACTCTCTTTCACACCAGCGGCTCAGAGGCTAGCATTTGTAGCCTAGACATGGATCGTTTCCACTGTGTGGTGGACTTGAGCCAGGGACCCCACACCACTGAGCCCCAGACAGCACGGGACTCTGCTACTTCACAGGTACCCCTGGTAGGTGGGGGACGCCGGGCCCACAACTGTGTGGCAGATATTCCCCAGATTGTGGAGATCACAGTTGACAAAGACAGCGAGGATGTACGGAGGGTCCCACTTATGCGTAGGGATTCCTACTCACGGCATGCTCCTTGGGGAGGTAAAAAGAAGCACTCCTGCTCCACTAAAACTCAGAGCTCACTGGAGGCCGACAGGCGGACAGGGCGTTCAAGAGGAGGGGCAAACAGGCGGGAGCATTGCTATGGGACCAGTTCCATCCAGGAAACGAGCGATTCTGGAGAACTGGGAGGTGGACGGAGCTTAAGTGTCCGCTCGGTGCGGCAGCGACTAAAGGACACTGTAGGCTTGTGCCTTCCTTTGCCAACGCCCCGCCGACACCAGTCGGCCAAGAGCCAGGTGACATCCAAGCGCAAGATCCACCTAACAGAACTGATGCTGGAGACATGCCCATTTCCGGCAGGTTCCGATCTAGCCAACAAGTGGCATCTCATCAAGCAGCACACAGCACCGGTCAGCCCACATTCCTCCACAGCGCTGCTAGATGTTTTTGACCCCTTGCGTCCCTCCCCAGAAGATGAAGAGGAGAGGCTTCGCGAACGGCGTAGACTCAGTATAGAGGAAGGTGTTGACCCACCTCCAAATGCGCAAATACACACACTGGAAGCCACTGCCCAGAGATCTGCCCTCTACAAACTGGGACCAAAGATGGCTCCTGGTTCCATTGAAGGAGCTGGGGAGGTCAGGAGCATGGGTGCTGGAGCTTCTTTTTCAGGGGGGTTTTCTGGGATAGTGGCACAGGTTGGGGCGAGTATGACGATGCCGCCCCTGGCTGCTGACTGTGACTCTGAGGAGGATTCGACTACTCTGTGCTTACAAGCACGGAGGACTAAGCAAAGGCACGCCTCTGGGGATGGGCACTCCTCTAGGCAATCAGGACCCTGGAAGGTTCACACACAGATTGACTTTATCCATTGCTTGGTGCCTGATCTGCTGGCCATCACAGCACTTCCCTGTTATTGGGGGGTGATGGATCGCTACCAAGCAGAGGCACTGTTGGACGGCAGACCAGAGGGTACCTTCCTTCTTCGTGACTCTGCCCAGGAGGACTACTTATTTTCTGTTAGCTTCCGCCGTTACAACCGTTCGTTGCATGCACGCATTGAACAGTGGAACCACAACTTTAGCTTTGATGCGCATGATCCCTGTGTCTTCCACTCCTCTACAGTCACAGGTTTGCTGGAGCACTACAAAGACCCAAGCGCCTGTATGTTCTTTGAGCCGCTGCTTACAGCTCCCCTACACAGAACATTTCCTTTTAGCCTACAACATCTGGCACGGTCCGCCATCTGCAGTCAGACTACTTATGATGGCATCAGTGCTCTGCCATTGCCACCAGCCTTGCAGGACTTCCTCAAGGAGTATCACTACAAACAGAAAGTACGTGTTCGCTGGCTTGAGAGAGAGCTGCCACTCAAGGTCAAGTGAAATCCGGCTCTGTGCCTGAGAAGCATAAGCTGTGGAGGAAGGAGACTCTCAGCTCTGGATGACATCATCCCTCATTGAGATGGATTTAGGCATGTGTAAAAGGGGATGATCTGGACTGCCAATATTCAGTTATTTTAGTTAATACTTCACATGGAAAAGCGCATTGCTAATAACCAATATGCTACCTGGCAAGCATGTTTTTATGTGTTGAACAGGTTTGAATTGGAATGGTTTCTTCCTCTCTGCTTAGTTTCTCTACCACATCTGCTTAAGCCTGTCTGCTAAACCGCCTGCACAACCCTGCATCCTCTCTGCAATTAAACTCAGTTGGAGCAAGAAATCTTTTCATACAAATTAGTCCCAGATATTTACTCAAAAAATGGACAGGGTTAATTTTAAATCTTTAAAATACTGAATAGTTTTAAACCGTTTTAAAGTGTGCCACTTAAGGCTACATGCAACTTCCTTGAAAACTAATATTTACAAATGTATTATATGATTTATCTGTTATAATAGCCAGTTTACCAGCAATAATTCAAATTAGTGTATCCTCTTCTGTATCATTTGTCATAAGGCAGTTAGAACTATGAATACTGGGCAGGGTCACAGTTAAATATGCACTTTTCTGCCCTGAACTCTTTTAAGGCACAAATTAACTGCATGAGTAGGAGGAAACTGCCAGGTAGAGACAGTGATTATTTTCTGTTACCTACCAGCTACACAGACAAGTCTTTTCCACAGGAAATACACTGACTTAGTTGACCATGTGCCATATAATAGATAGGTTTGTTGTCTAAAATTGGCTTCCAAAGCAACTCCCAGCGCAGTTACTACTTAAGTTTGCTGTTATGTTCTTTTTTTGAGTGAGGATCTCAACTGAAAAACACTGGCACTTTATCATTTGAGTTGTCTAAAAGATACATGGACTAAATATATTCAGTATCAGATTATGGTAGAATTATTGATATTTTGTTACTTCATCCCATGGGTTCATGTTTATAGCTTGCTGCCATTGTCTTCTCCCATTCAGGACATAATTCAGTGGTCTATGTTTAATGCTCTGTTGCTATTTTTGAATATGATATTGTCTAGTCAGTTATTATTAAGTCATATTTCACAAAACGTGTTGGTTTTCTGGGTTTTCATGTTAAGCTTAAAACAGAAATGCCTATTTTTCCTTCCTTAAAATAAGTATTCCTGAGTAGAATGTGGTATCAGGGAGGGTCTCTGGCTTGGTTCAGTGTTTTTCTTGATGATAGGTGTGAGTTGGAAAAGGGGCAGGTGAAACATGCCATTTTAGAGGTGGGCAGAATCATTGCATTTTAAAGAAAATAGACCAGAATGGTGAATCAGCATATGAACTTTCAAGGAAAATTAAGAAGTCAATTTTGATTTCAGGTTAAGTCCTGTACAATTACCTCACTTACTACTTCACTGTAGACAGAACATGATCAGAGATGCCGTTTATATACTTGTTTAAGTACTGATGTCCTGTTTTATCAAAGGTGGTTATTTCCACTTGTGTTGCACTTTTATCCATTGTGAAGCATATTGCTTCCTGTGTCATTTTTGTGTGCACTAAACAATGAGATTCCTTTAACACTGTAAGAAAAAAAAAAGAATGGGTTAGCAGAATTAATCATATAACCTAAGATGACATATGCTGAATTTACTGGTATGAATATTTCAAGATTTTATTGTCATTGCACATAGTACAACGAAATTGAGCATATTTTGGTATTGGACGAATAAAGGCCAACTTAAATTCAAGTCTTCAACTTAATGTCATAGGTTGGAATATCATATTAATATGGAAACTGCTCAGGTCCACTCATTTTATGCATATTACAATGGATGTTGTTCAGTGCTTGCATTTTATAGGTTCACTGACCAAAGGTGTCTGTCTGTATCAGTTTACCTGTATTAGTGGTGATTTCTTCCATTTCCTCCTAACCTTTATCATATTTTGTGTTAAATGAACAATAGCAAGTAAATGTCAGTAAAATTGCACCGTTGCGACTGAAATAGTCTGCAAGAAACTAGTTTATTGATAAAGACAGTAGTCCTTTCTTCTCCCTCTTTAGTTTAGAAAATGTTTTGAATGACTGAAGATAATGGCCCCACAGAAAAAGATCTGTCCGCCTCGTGATCTGTGTGCAGATGAAAATTACATGTTTGTAGGTTTAGAAGGTGTGAGAATTTTTTTAGGTTCTAAGAATTTTCATTTTTAGAAGCTGTGTCCTGCTCACTGGCACCCACTTAAGTCAGGCATACGCTGCAATTTTACACCCGATTTTGTTGTCACACACTAACTAACAGGGTCGGGCTGAATTTCAGTTTCATCTGTCATCATATGATTTGCAGTGTGAGGTGGTGATGGGTTAGGGGCTAATGCTCAATTAATGAACTGTCCAAGAAAGCAGAAAGTAAACAGACGTTCAGGTAGATTTCTGACGTCAGACATTTTGGTGGCTTTTCTTTCAGTTTGAACAAACCCCTGAGCCAAATTAACATTTATTATTATTATTATATTTAATTGAGCAGCTCCTAAACTAAACAGTAGCACAAAGGCTATTGCATGTTTTTAATCAAAGAGTCGAAGGCTAATTACCTAAAATAACTTTTCACAAAAACAAGCTGAGACTGTGATGCAAGTGCAAACTTTGAAGGTTCAGTTCCCTTTGCAAAAGGGACAAAGTGTATTGTCCACTTCAGGACCAGATGTGTCTTATCTTTTATTCTAGGAACTACAGTGCTCAGCGTAGCAGAAGTCATAAGTGCAGTACTGTTTTGAATGGAGAGGCTGCCAACAGGCAGAAACATCTTCATTTCAAACAAAGTGCGAGCACCAGTGTTCCATTGTGTCATTTGGACCAGTTAGTTTTGTGCAGCGAGAGAATATGATGAAGGAGCATTGGCCATACTTGATAGACAGTCCAAACCCTGCACTCTGACTTGTCATCCAAGCATAGGATTGCTGAAATAACAGACTATGCCTGTCCTTGGGTCTTTCTGTGCTACTACACCTCAAATGAGTCTCTCTTGGCAGAGTTAAACCAAGCCCTGCCTTACAGGCTCTAATCACTGGCTATATTTACTAAGCTAGCCTCTAAATTTACCACCTACTAAAATGGCCAGTCTGTGTTTCTTGATAGGTTTTATAAGAATATAGAGAAGGCATTTTTTTTTCTTCCTCCCCAGTCTGACCACATCCTCAGCATCACCCTCATATTCGGATATGCAGAGCTGAAAGCAGAATTTCTGTTGTTTATGTAGTCTGCTTGGCCTCAGAGTTTGGGTGCATTGCTAAAGTTAGCGTTAGCACGAGGCTAACACAAGGCTTCATTGAGACGTTTTGAGTGCTCTGGTGTCTTGCTGTGGGCAGTTGGGTTGAGGTAAAAACCTCTGTTGGTCATTATTTGGTTAAGCCTTGAGAGAATAAGTTTTAAGGGGCCTACAGCCTTTGTGGATTTTTGTGCACTTCTCCTGCCATTCAGGCATTGTTAGGCACGTTTGAAACCGAGAATCTTTCAGCCATGGCAACAGAGAATAAAGCAGTCTTTTCTTGAGACTCTTTTGTACTGTGCCTCATAAATTTGATCTTGAGTTGTGGGGTTTCCTGAAAAAAAAATGGTTAGTATGATCTGGAAATAGCCTCTCTGTACTGGGGAGTCTGAGCTTCTTCCTGCACTTTGTTCCCCATGGGAAATGGCATGTGTCGGGTTTTGCATTACCACATGTTACCTTTATGAACGTTAAACAGACCTTGTGCCAAGAGTTCAGTGGAAAAGCTCTAGGCTGGTTTTGTTCACTGGGGGAAAAATGATTTAAACACAAACGATGCTCATTTTTTAAATAAAGAAACAAAATATTAGCTTATGCTTTATGTAAATGATTTTAAACAAGTATTGGGAATTAACTATTGGATTTATGAGCATCAGTGCTGAACGTTTTCTCAAATATAAAGCTGAACACTTTCAATCAGCCCACCCTACTTATGCCCTTAGATTAACTTCAGTTTGACTTGAAGGCTACGTGTTATGCTCTGGCCTTATGGACTTTGGATTTGTATTTTAGAATTAGTGTCAAGGCGAGGACTGTATAATACTTTTATGCAAACATAGTAACAGAATCATTGTTATTTTTTACATAAACCATATCCCTGATATGCAATGAGTGTGATGTAACCATGGTTGCTATACTGTCACTTTAATGCTGTACATGCACATTTGTTGCTATATGAATGCAGGCACCTTGATGACAGGGCTTGACAATGATGGGGACTAATGGTTGTCATTCTGCATCCCACACGGTCTTATAAGACCTATCGCAACATCCTCCCCACTGCTACACGCTGACGAGCTTTCATCAGACAAATACAGCCTAACTCTAATTGTTTCTCCGTTCCTTTTGTTCATCCTCTTATTCCATCAGCAGACATCAAGATAAAATGGGATGTTTAAATGATAAAGATGTTTGCATTTCAAAAACTGTATTTAAACCTTGCCCTCCTCTCATTTTTCTTTTTTCTTTCTTTTTGTAATCCTTCAACTTTCCTACTTTTGCCTTCACCATCAACGTCATGTTCATTTTGAAAACCAATGGATACAATGCTTGTAGTTGTCACTCTTGGTGCTTTGCGAATGCTTCATTGTCTTAATATTACAAATAAAATTGTTAAGTGTATTCCTTACCATGAAAAGGCCCCACATTTATTGACTTGAATATCTGAACTGCATTTGTTTCTGTATTAAGGGCTGTTTAAATGTTTAGTTTTGGGTTTGTTGTCCTTTTAAGGCCAGACAAGCCAAAGCAGTTCTAGCTGGGTTTTTTGTGTAATTGGTTCTGATGTGCAGTTAAGACTGCTTTATACCAGGAAGGCAACTGGGTTGGTCTCGGACAGCTTCTGGTTTATGGAAAAGTTCATTGGCTGGCTTTAGACCCAGCATTTTTATTGTGTCCCTCTGAAATGAGGTATAAATTGTATGTGGGTTATCAGTTTCGCAATCACATCCAGAGCTGATGAATAATTGATGCTTTGCTTTCAACCTGCAGATATGTATGAGACAAGTTTATTCAGCTTGTCAGGGTTTTGGGAAGGCTTTCAGCAGCTCCCATTCACATTCTTTGGAAAATGACATGATTAGGACAGAGCCTTCCTTATCATTCTTGTAATTTTGCATGCTGCAGTAATAGGCAAACTCTGTTTATTTAATTTTTTATTACTTCATAACTTATTTCTTAATGCATGTTTATGTTATATTTAGTTTATTGCTAATACTATTGAATTATTTGGAGGGGAAAATCTCTAATTGATTGTTTTTTTTTTTTGGATAATACTATTGTGATTTAAATTTCATTTGGATTTTCTCAAATTAAGGTTCAAGTTGGCTGTTCCTCCAAGTGGAATTTATGAGTTAGCTATGAGCTCAGCATGTCCCTTGTTGTTTGCCATTGGGCACATTTGATTTGAAACTTTATCTGCTTTGTGGAGTTCCCTCAGACTTTTTTTATAATCATAAAAGCCAAGAAGAGCCAAGTGGTCAGTTGTGGTTGTCATGTCCACAGCACAGTAATTAGCCACCTCTAATTGATCAAACTCTGTTATATAGAAGCCTATTGTCCCAATGATATTGGTCTTAAAATGTAGGCTATAATCAAAATTGTGATCCAAATTTTTCCAATTGTGACTTTTAAAATGATATAGATTTCAGTTCTGTTTACTAAGGCACCTCTCATGAATAAAACCGTGTAAAATGTCTTAACTACTAAACAAGGTGGTATGGCAAATTCAAACTGATAGCTGAGATAGGAATTGATAACTAATTAATAAACACATTTAACCTCCAAATAACTTAATTTAGCTTCAAGTTGACACTGAAAAACATGGTACTTTTAATTTGCTAAATAAATAAATAATAGTGAATTAAATGCCTGGCATTTAAGACTTCAATAATCACACACAGTTTTACACAAGATTACATTTATTGTAGAAATCAGCAAGACAAACAGCCCCCTTGGTTGATTTTGCGGACTGTATTAACAGAGCGTACCATGCTAAATGGGTGAATCAGTTTACATTCTGTCCCAGTTATGAAAGGCCTGTCTTTCATTCAGAGTGGTCAGAGGGTGGATCCTCTTCAGTATTCCTCTCTTTCTTTTCACCATCCAAATATCCCCTCACACACACACAGAGAATAGGCCAACTCACCCTGACTACACATGCGCACACACACCATAGCATATCGTCCTGAACTGCTGCAGGATGGGAGATAGAGAGACCTAGAGGGAGAAAGACAGCCTGCTGCTGCTCGCTTTGGATGGCCTCCAAGTCTGTGGCAGGAAAATGAGAGAGATGACCTCTCGCTCACCTCGTCCTCACGGAAACGCATGCGCACGCACTCAAGCCTCCATCTATATTTCATGGCAGAAATATATCCCCCAGACAGTGCTTTACAGTCAGTGTGGAAGACTGCAGGCCAAAGCAGGGAGGAGGAGGAGGGGGCAGGGCCTATTTCAGCTTCCAGTGCGCCAACTTGAACACCCTGGCCAAGAACAACACAGCCATCAGCATCACGCCATCATCTGAAGAAATGTGCCTCACTCCCAACACTGCAGGAGGAATGCATTAACATGAGACTTCTGTAGAAACATGGAGAGCAAACACTGGGGAGAAGAAGACAGTAGCACCAGGTTTGACAGTGCAAACAGCCATGCAACACCGTCAGAACAATGCATTACACTTAGCACATGCACTCAGTCGAAAAGCATATCAAATCCCAGTATTAAACATTACGTAGTGTCATACAAACATCGACATTTGATACAGCAGAATAAATATCACTCTAAAATGTATCTACGCCATGTCTAGCTAAGTACTGTGAGCTGCTTTTAAGTTAGAAGGTTTTTGTTATTATTTTATAGCTATTATCAGTTATTGTCATGCAACGTCTTGTTTTTATTTTTCCTTTTCTTTTTCATTGTGTTAAATTGCATGGAGAATAATCTCAAAATTATTGGTCTTATGTTCATTTGTATGAAATCTTAATGTTACGTAACTAATCCCCACCTAGGTTCCCCATCTTTTAGGAGTTTGGTGTGTTCTCCCTGTTTCTGCATGGGTTTCCTCTCGCAATCCAATAACACGCAAGATGTTGTGTGAAATGTTCCATACGTTTAGTCCCTGATCACGATGGAGTGACTATTGAAGATGAATTAATGTATGAATAAATATTATATATTTAAAGGCAAAAAATAATCACTGCTGTGCTAAATACACACACAAAAACAACCTTAGCCCCCTAAGGTTTTTGCATTATTGAGTATATATTCTCCTGTATTACCCCTTACTTTCAGTACTCCACCGCTCCCTTCATTTCTCACCAAATTACGCCACATACTTTACAATACAGTAGGGATTATTAATGAAATGTTTTATAAGTTCTTATTTTGCTTTCATTTTTATTTGATTTACTTAAAAGGCATCTGGTTTCAATGATCAGAAATCTCACTCCTCCCCCACCGCCCATTTCTTTCGGTCTCCGTTCTTTTCTCCATCTCTCTCAGTGTACTGTATCATTGTTGTTTGGCTGGCCTTGCTGTAAACTCTGGGCCTGCGAGAGCTCTGTTCTCTCTCACCTCTTGCCTGCCTTCAGCCGCCACTGGAAACTTTTCTTCAGCCCTAATGCTGGCACAGGGCTCTGACTCTATACACACGTGTTTATGACAAAATCCTTCCCTTTTAGCCTCTCCCTCTCTCCTTCACTTCCTCTCTGCCTCCCTCTGGGACCTGGCAAGCCGGTATTTAATTTCAGTTCTCTTCCCCAAAAGAGAAGGATTCTACAGGCCTGTAATGGTGTGTGTGTGTGTGTCTGAAAAAGGCCATTTTGTGAAGCTCTGCAGTGAACCTGACATGAGCCTATGATAAAGAGGAGTTCATCCTATGGGGCTTTTTTTTTTTTTAAGCTGCCAATATATAAGGCTTTTTGGCCATAGAAAAACCTTCTTTGGTTTCCTTGGAGCCTTTCAGAGGCAGGTTCTCACTCTAAATAAGATATGTGACATATTTAAAAAAAAAATGTCTGTAAAGAATCTCTAACAATGACATGAATGAAATGTGTGTCCAAGCCAGGACTCATTTATACTCTTTAAATACTGATCGCTGAAGGCATGTAAGCATATAGGCCTAGATTGGGCCCTATGAGGTGCTGGATACTTTTAGATTTTCTGTTCCACATTCATTGTTCCAGTCGTTGAGATGAGTCTCTAAGCTGGGACTGCGTGTGCCCTGTGATGAAACTGGTATAGGTCCCAGGGTGGAGGACTCCATTGTTTATGTGCACCAAGTGACAAAGCTCTTCTGGGAGCAACTACGAGAACTTCGGTGTTAAAAGCGTTGGCTAGAGTTGAAAAACACATGCTTCATTAAGCCCTCAGTGGGTCATTTTATTGCTTTTGTTAACCACATGTAAACCCATCTATCAGTTAGAAAAATATATATGGGTTTTCTGTGGCATTCCTGACACTGGGTGCTTTTCTGTAATCTTTTAGCCCTGTGGTACTTTGCAGCATTTGAGGATAGATTAAATTTCAAAAATCTCAAAGACTGTTTATTTATTTATTTACAGAAACACTATGTATATAGTGAATGGTCAAAAGCATAGGCCGAGCCATTTTTGGAAATCCGTGATGTCAGCATAAAATTTCCTTTCCATTCATACATTTACATTCGATAAGTCCTATAGGTGTAGCATTCAGTGGTCGGCATAATGCATGACCGGTCATTAGCATTAGCATTGAGAGAGTTCAGGACTGACTGGAGCTGCAGAGTACAGTTTGAATCGCGAGGCTGATCAAGCAGTGTGATTGCAGAGCCGAGAACAGAGGAATCCGCCTGTGGTTTTTCTCTCCGTGTGCTCTTTCCCAGAAAGATGAATCAGAGTGGAGTGACCGCTGAGTGGCCCAGGCTCCTTTCATCCCTGTCTTAAATCTCCCAGAGCACTGAAGGGGGTCCAGGACTAAACCATCTCACGCTCCCAGGGCGATCCACTAGGCCGTCTGACTCACACAGCTGTTGGGGTAGCCCCTGCCAACATTGTAGCTCAGGGGACTGAACTTGGGACTCCAAGGCACAATCATACCATCTTCAATCCTCAAATTTATAAGGTGCATGAAATGGATACATGCTCATTCTGTGTGTTACATGTCAAAATGGCCTTGGCATTTAGACATGTATTCCTGCACTGAAATTAATTCAGAATCAATCCAGGATTTTTTGGGAGTTTCCTGTGTGTGTGTGTGTGTGTGTGTGTGTGTGTGTGTGTGCGCATGTTCAATTCAAGTGGGTGATACAAGGATGCACAGACTTCTCATATGTTAGCACTACCTTAACCTGTGTATATTTAAATCAAGTGGATCATGGGTTATCACAGTGGATCACCCACCAATCTGGCCACTGATCCAAACATCAGGCAGGGCACACATTTTACATCAGATGACCTTCCTCCCCATCTCACTGGCATCTGGGACTGGCACCAGAAGTACACAAGCACAGCCCCAGTGGCTGGGTAACAGAGGTAAAGAGAAAAAAACAAACTCCACACAGTGACCCAAAGCATGGTTGGAACCCAGACACCCATGCTCCCAGGAAAAAAAGTGATACAAATTTACACAATTTTTCTTCCAGTATGTTCAAACTGCTACATTATACAGGAGGAGTCCCCATACACCAGTCGATCAGCCAATGAACATGTGTCAGAACAACAAGAGATAAAATCATAATAGGAAATGAATGGTAATTTGCTAACTGCAAAAGTAAAACTGAAAGCATAACATTTAACTCTTTCAGGACAGAAATGTTCAATTTGAAATTACTGTTATCAATTTATAACACGTTCCATTCTGTGAGGCCCACGACTCAACAAATGTTTGTTGACTTACTGTTAACGTCTTGCTTCTAAACTCATAAATGTCTCTGGATTGCCATCACATCTCATCTCATTTGATTTCATTCAGTGTATTATTTTACACAACCTACGTAGGCTATTGGGCAGTAACCCTCATCCAGGACCTCATCTACTGTACTGCAGTTTAAGTTTAACCTTGCCTTTTCTAACAGAGTTGCATCTGATTCTATCATTGTAGGACTACTGGAGCAGAAGAAACGGTCTCCAGGACAAGGGTTGGTTGCTTCTGGCATAGGCATAGCCAGAGTTTCTACAACTTTCATAAAGTAATGAAGGACCTGGGTGTGTTGAGTTAAATATAAACATTTCCTCCAATAAAACCTAATTACATTAAAGTATGCATTATAAAAATGCCCAAAGCCAGTCCTTGTGCTACAGTGATTTGAGATTGTTTTTTTTGCATTCATTGATTGCACCCCTAAGTAAATTCTTTTTCAGCTTTTCAAAACTGGTCTGAGATCAGCTCTCAGGAGTGCACTTCGCCCACACTAAGACTGGGACTGCTACCACGGCCCAGCTCCATTAAGCTCTGCATTGCACCAGCAGCAGGAAATGACTAAACCCTGACCGTGGGCTAAAAATAAGGCTCGTTGTTGAAGGAGAATAGGCCCAGGAAGGCAGCAGAGTACAGCAAATATTATTCCAATTTAACCACTGGCCTACCACATCCCTGAGATTGAAAAAAAGAAAAAGGAGAAGGGGATAAAGAGAGAAAAGGCCTTGGCTGCACAAACTATGCAAGAAAGAAAAGGAAAACAAGTAAAGAGACTGAAAACTACAGCTACTTTTCTCACTTGCACAGTTTTACAGCACAGGGGCTGAGACAAAGGCCTGAAAATGTCTGAAAAAGTGTCAATCCGATTATGTTCTCAAGCGAGAGTTGAAGCTTTTTTATGGGGTTTCTTCTCTGAGCTCTCAGAGGCTCACTTGGCTTTCCTATTGTGAAAAAAGAAAAAGAAAAGTTTTGCCGAGCTGTAATGTTGGCACGGGCCCCACATCATGGCCCTCCCTCTCCCCTCTTGCTCTCTGGCAGGCTGCAAGCTGCCTGGCACTGAGGAGAGCTGAGCTAAGAATGGAGCACTCCGCTGCCTCACGCAATGCGGTGTTCTGAAATTTCCTGCAGTAAAAGCCTGATTGGGAAGACACCCATTAAAAATGTGCGAGGAAAAAGTGCTCCAGGCACGACAGCCTGAGCAAGAAGGAGGGTGAAATTAAAAGGCAAATCAAAGCAGAAACGAAGAAAAGCAGAAACATGAAGCAAGTAAGCAAAGCCTGGGCAGTCCTGCAGCTCAACTGACCACTGGCTACTCTCCTTTCCCCTCTGGCTCTCAACTCCTCTTCCTGGTTCTTCTGCTCTCTCTCTCTCTCTCTCTCTGTCTGTCTCTCTCTCTCTCTCTCTCTCTCTCAAACCCTGTTTTCATTTAGGCTGTGGCTAGGCTCCCTCTTGCCGTGTTTCCCAAACCAAGAGCCATTTCCTGATTTACTCCCTCTTTTATATAATTATTCCAATCTTATGCTGCCTTTTTTTTCCTCCCCCTCTTCTGCACTGCTGAGTGTTTTCATTCTGCATTGTGGCCTCTTCAGGGCAGAGGCTCTCTGTGGCCTGGCACCACTCCACACATGTCAAAGTTCAACAGGGATTTTACACACAGAGAGAAAGAAATTGATACAATTGAGGAAATGTTCATTGAAAAATGCCAAGAAATTAGAGCATCTTTATTCTGATAACCTATAACTGTAGCTAATAACTGACTGATATGTTTTCTAATGAAAACTAGACATGGCATTACATCTGCATAATTGGAGAATCATTTACCTGGCTGCAGTAAATGTTACCACTTATTCATGTCATTGTTCTGACCTCTACCTTTACTGGAGATTCCTCTTCACACTTTGATTGATTGAATTTGAACACAGCTACCATACTGAACATTGTGGGCATCTGTTTACTGGCATAACAGATAACGTTTGAGAGTTCAGTGATACTGTGTTACCAAGTTTGAAAAGAGGAGGTGGCTGGCTTCACAAGTCTATGATGAAGCATGTGCTTGTCTCACCTGCCAGACTCGGTAGGATCTTTTTAAGTATTTTAATATGTTTCATGGTGGCATGCTGTTGCAACAGGTAGTGTCTCAGCCACATAGTCCCAGGGTCCTGGGGTTGTGGGTTCAAACCCCCTGACTTGACTGTCTAAGCAGAGATGGTATATAATGCTACAGCTACAGGATTTTTCCTTCGCCTTAGTCTTTAAGCTCATCAGCCATATAGCAAGCACACTGGCCATTTTTGGACACCACAACCCAGCAGGTATGATTTGGGAAGTGGACCATCCTCAGTGCTGCAGTAATCCTGATGCAAAGTGCTCCTGTATGGACAGTAATATAGAAAGAAGTACACACACACACCTCTACTAAGGCCATGTATTAATTTACCTTTTGTTATTCAATTTCTAAATAACATAAAAAATCAAACAAAAACTGTGCTCACAGCGTGTGAAAAAGTGTTGTCTTTTGATGTCTGCATTGTTTTCAACTGTTTTCCATTGTATAAACTGAAAAGAATAAAATGTTAAAAATCAAAAAGACTTTTAAAATCCTTTGGTCTTGGAACAAAAAAGAAAAGTCTTATAGGCTAGACAGACAATTACAGACCATATAATGGCTCCAAATTTAAATGACACCCAGCTGACATTGTGATTGGCCTTTTGGAATCCAGTCGCACAACAACTTTTCGAACAAGTCAAATGCATGGCAATGTGAAGCTGGGGGTACACTACTCTCCCTCTACTAGACTCCTAAGGCTATGGATTGAATGCAGGCTATTCTTTTGCCACTGTGTGAAGCTGGACGCTTCTGCTGAGAATAGAGGTTTTGCTCTACTCACTGCAGTCACATGGCTGATGTGCTGTTTACTGTTCACTTAGTGCTTCAAACAAAAGCTCATATTATTCTCATATGCAAAGCATTTTATAACCCTACTGAGCACAAACACACAGCCTAATCCACTGTCAAATCTAATTTTTCATGTGTCAGAGAAAAGCATGGATGTTGTAATTTAGATAATTCCGTCTAAAACTACATTTACCACAATAATCTTTCACTGACACGGTGAGAAAAAGAAGGCACAGCTTGAACCTCCAAACACATCACAGTACATTTTGTTTTTGTTACTTTGGCTCTGTACTCTGAAGATTAAGTAGATACCATAACGTTAAAGCATTTAAAAGCTTTTATTGGGGTGTGTTTACAGTATGATTGAGTTCAGTATTGAGTTACAGTATTTTGTTTTGTTATAATGGGGATGTTATAATGGGCTAAATGTTATAGTCAAATGCAGCATCAAAGGCTGCAGACCTTTTCTGAGAAACCGAAAGATCTGATTTTTTTCATTTTAATCCTGGAGGGAATTCTGCTGATATACTGGGGTCACTAGCAATGGGGCACAGTATGCAGACTTGCCAGACATGAGGGATTTTATCATCCACCAAATTGTCAGGCCTGGGAGATTGAATGACTACAGGTGGATGTATACCAAACCTCCCTAGCAGCTAATCTGATTGCTTTGCTTATGTTGTCAGTTGGTGGTCTCAACCAAATGAGCTTCTTCACACAAACAATAAGTCTTCTCCTTTTATTGACAGTCTAATTCCCATGCCTTATTCCTATTCCTTAAGCAGTTCCAATGAATTAGGATCTTGATTCCATGCATTATGAAGTTGATTGCAAACCTTAATTTTAATATGAACGGATACAAAGATGGGTTCTGTAATTTTGGTTGTGCGTTTATTAGGAAAAAGTACACACATGGATAGCATTTTATTTATGCTACCATGATTACTGTGCATTTAAATGTACAACTTTTGTTATTAAAAGATTGACTACTACCTTATGAAGTTTTGGAGAACATCTACTGTGTTTGGTACCTTTATAAACATTGCATACAGTGCCTTATGCAACTTATTTTCATCATCTATTGTGACAACCCTATAGAAGTCATAGGCTTTTATATTTCCAATATTTTGAAGAACTGCAAGTAAATGTACACACACATATATCATTACTTATTTTAAGTATCTAGTTATACAAAAGTTGGCTTAAAGTGAGTTTGGGTTAAGATGATTCCAAAGAGGCACTCACATTTATTTTAATATGTTTCATGGAGCCATGTTGTTGCGACAGGTAGTGTCATTGCCACACAATTCCAGAGTCCTGGGGTTGTGGGTTCAAACCCCACCAGACTTGTGCATAGACAGTGACCCAAATCTGCATAGGTTTTCTTTGGGTGCTCAGATTTCCTCCCACAGGCCAAAAACACATGGCAATATGTGTGAGTGAGTGTATGTGTGAAATGCCCTGTGATGGACTAGCTCCCTGTCCATGTGTTTATCCTTGCACCCAATGATTTGGCTCAGGACCCACTGCAACCCTGATCAGTATGAAGTGGTTTCAGAAGATGAATGAATGAATGAATGAATGAATAATGGGTTCAAGTTGTTTAGTCTGTTCAAGGTCTCTAACAAGAGTGAGAATTTTATTATAATATTAGACTTTAAAAACTGAACAACCGTTAAGACTAGGACTAATGCTATATATATATATATATATATATATATATATATATATATATCTCGTTTGGCCATGTGTTTGTGTAGACAATCTGCATCATGAACGCAACTGTTCACATTCTTGCCTATATGCTATTCTTGTAACTGGAGGTTTCCACTAGAGGGCAGGCCAGAGGAAGACATGGGAAATTGCGGACTTGGCCCTGGCACAGCCTTTCCTCAAACATTCCAGTGTTGTGATGCTGTTGGTCGCCTGCACTGCCCCTACAGTTTATGCATATACTACACCTTGCTTACATGTCACAGGATTATAACAAACGGACGCAGGATACGCAAGGCAGTGATGATGACTATGCGGACACGTAGTAAACAGCAAGTAATTCACTAGCCTAAGCATGGTGGGTGTAAAATCAGATAATTATTGAGGAAACAAACACAACTCAGTGAGAAGCGTCCAAAAACAACGAGGGCCAATAACCACAGAACAGTTTGAAATGCTCAGAATTGCAATATGCAATACAAATTGCAATAACAGTACAGATTAGCAACATTTTTCAGGGTTCAAGGCACCTAAACCCCAACTGCTCCCTGGATGCTCGGATGGCTGCCTGCCACTCCAGAAGTGTGTGCTCACCACTGCTAATGCACTAATGTTTGTGTGTGTGTGTGTGCAGTGCTGGGCAATATCTCAGTTAAGTACGATAATACTTAAGTAACCTTTTGGCAGTTGATCCACGTTTTTTCGTCTATTTTAAGTTAAAACACCAATAAAATTAGTCAAAGACTTTATACAAAAACTACTAGCGTTGTTGCACTAGAAGCAATTTTCATCAATATTGTAATATGATTTATTGCACCCTTAAAAAATGTGTGCATATACTCCCCTTTCCTGCAGTGTGAGTGCTGGTTATAGTTCTGTAGCTGGGAAACCAGGACAAAAAATATGTATATGTGTGTTTATTTCTTCTCGCTTTAGTTGTGAGGGTGTGGTTGTGGTAGTTGGCATGATGGGAAGGTTTCCTAATTAATCCTGCAACTGACAAGAGCTCACATGGAGTGAACACACACACACATACACACAAACCACAGTGAGGTTTGTGCTCTGGTTACATTTGAAATAGTTGACAGTCACGCCACAGTCTGGTCACTTATAATGAATGATTTTGGTCAAACAGTTTGGGAAGTTTTGAAATATGCTATGTTTATGTTCTTCAAGAAGAAATATCGCTTCACTGTGTAGAGACAAAAACAAATGCAAATATTGTGGTTGTATATGGTTTCTGCATTTATATATATATATATATATATATATATATATATATATATATATATATATATATATATATATATATATATATAGTTCTAGGGCAGGGGTCGGCAACCTTTACCACCCAAAGAGCCATTTGGACCCGTTTCACACAGTAAAGAAAACACTGGGAGCCACAAACCCTTTTGTGTATTAAGAGCGACAAAATATTTTAGATGTTATAAGATCGCTATAATCTTCATAGAATTACATTTTGAAAATGAACGAACTAAAATAAAATACATTTTAATTGAATACTCAGTAATTATTTTCAAAAGCTGAGTTGCATCAGAGGGATCAAAGAGCCGCATGTCTAGGGACTTAATTTAAAGTGCCATGCTTTTGGTAAAAGTAACACAAAGATGGTTACGGGAGAGTCTAAAATGGGGGGATGGGACAGTGCGTAGGACCCCACACACTAGACACTAGTTTGTATTTTGGCAAATCCAGATGCCTGAATTGAAGTCCATTCATTCATTCATTCATTACCTGTAATCGCTTATCCAATTCAGGGTCACGGTGGGTCCAGAGCCTACCTGGAATCATTGGGCGCAAGGCGGGAATACAACCTGGAGGGGGCGCCAGTCCTTCACAGGGCAACACAGACACGACACACATTCACTCACACCTACGAACACTTTTGAGTCGCCAATCCACCTACCAACGTATGTTTTTGGACTGTGGGAGGAAACCCATGCGGACACGGGGAGAACACACCAACTACAGACAGTCACCTGGAGCGAGAATCGAACCCACAACCACCAGGTCCCTGGAGCTGTGTGACTGTGAATTGAAGTTGTAGATTGATATTATTGTGGGTTTAGGTTATGGCTAGGTGAGGGCTTTGGGTGCACTGTAAGTTAGAGATTGTTACAGAGTATTTTGAGATTAATGCCAAAATGAGACAAACAACTCTCAGACATTGGCTGACGCCATGAAAATCCCAAAACTATTTTACAGTACTGTGAAAAAGAGCTTAGTTATAGGTAGTGTGGGAAAGGGTATTTTTATATAGTGGAAGGAAATATCTGACCATAACAAATAGCAAGAAATTGAACACTAATATTAACCTATAGAAAATTCCAAAATTGTGAGGTTCCATATGGGGAATGTCTTTCAACATGTTGGAACATCATAGAAATACAAACAAAACATTCAGTTTTACAAGGAGTGTCCTTCATTTTCTTTAGACTTATGAAACAAATGTGTTTGCAGGCAAACGATATTATAAAACGTTTGCGTGTGTGTGTGTGTGTGTGTGTGTGCGTGTGTGTGTGTGTGTGTGTGTGTGTGTGTGTGTGTGTGAGTGTTTGTGTTTGTTTGTGTCATTCTAATGGAGTGAAGCTAGACCACACAATGCAAACCATTCATTTTAAGGTGAAATCATGTTATAAAATAAGGGTAAGGGTTAGGGTTAAGGTAGTAGAATGGGCATCTATGTAATGGCCCCACAAGGCATGCAAATAAGTGTGTGTGTGTGTGTGTGTGTGTGTCCAACTATGATCTGAGTCACAGCTTATAATGCCAAGTTCTGACTGGGAAACATTAATAGATCCCAAGTTGTTAGCTATTAGCATTGATCATTTCTGCAAGCTAACTCCATTCATCCAGGCCAAGCCTCAGAGTGAAGCCTTCCACTCCACCATGGTTTCAGTCAAATGGCTGTATTGACTGTACTTTTCATGTTATTATTTCAGAATGAAATATCATTAATATTCAAGGAGGAAAAATTTAACAAATCCTTAACTGGGAATAAGATCAACATTTTGTGGAAGTGTTAGTGCACATTTTCTAATAATTTGTATTATTGGATTAAACACATAATTCAGAGTAACTTTACTAATTTTACTAGAAGTAACAAGTAAAAGAAGAAGCTCAGCAGAACCGATGTCCAAAACATCACATTGTTGGCTGGGGGCTAATAAGATAAATTTTGGAGTAGATGTTTGTGTTTTGGGTGATTTACATCCGTTTGGATTTAGCTGTTTTTTATGGTACTTGTTAATTTAGATTTCACACATCTCCTCTTGTGTCTTGCTTTAAAAGAATGGTTAAAATTTCACCCACCTCTGCAAACTCTTGGGAGATACCCTTTACAATTCCATCAAAATGAATGAACTGAATGTTTGTCAGGGACACCTGGGCCTGTGCACATTTATTAAGCATTGACTGGACAAGTTGACATTTAGGGAAGGGGGTTAGTGAAGGTATGCCAGGTCTCCACAGTGCCACCCTGAGGCAGAACAGTGTTTCTGCTGAAGGCAGGAGCGTGCCATTTTGGCTAAAATAAAATCACGCACAAATAATGCAGTTTTCTGACTTTTTCTGAAAACAAAAATATTTAGGGAAAATCTTTTTTTTCCATTTTATCTGAAGAGCAGATGAAAACAGAATATTTCTTACTAGAGCATTTAGCCACTTTAATGTGCAGTCAATGCTATTTTCACATTTACCTTAGAAAAGTATTGCCTATAAAGCAGAATACACTGAAGCAGTGGCACACAAACCAATACAAAGCATCAGTCTGTGGTATGAAGCCCTCATCAGAGCTGCTGAATGTCTAACTGCATTTCTGGGAGTAATGGAGCCCAACCCAGTACTGTTGTAATAAACTGGAGTGTCATTTGTGATCCAAAACTAACAAACCTCAAAATGCTGTTGCGGCTGAATGCAGTAAAGTCCTCACAGCAATGTTCCAGAATATAGTAAAATTTTCCCAGAGCAAAAAAGAACACACTCCCTGCTGATTCCCATGATTTCAGAAGAAGGTAAGTGTAAACATGTTTTCAGACATGTAGTGTACTTTAGCTTAAACAGAAATCCCTATCTACCCAAAAAGGTCACATTATGTCTGTTGAGCTTAAGAACATGAATTAAAGAGAATATACACTAATTTGTGTTTTAGTTTTAGAAAGCTGTAAGAAAACGATGTAATATATATTACAATTAGGCCATAGTAAGTTAAATAATTGTGTTGAAAAGATACCACTGTCATCTCTCTGTCACAATCTCTGCCAAATGCAAATTATTAGTTCCTGTGTCTTAAAGTATTTTCTATTTGTTTTTTTAAATCATACTGCCTCTTTTCATTTGGCCTCTCTGGAAGGTAAACAGTAACTGAAATATGAGAGGGAGAAAGCTACGTGTCTCTCTCTCTAAGTGGAAGTGTTTTTTTCATTAGTGGTGTTTATTAGATCCTGGACGAGCAGCTAAACTCAGAACATAAAATGAATCACAGTTTGTTGCACAAATATTTCCATTCAGGAAGAAAAGGCTTCAAGATGTGAAGAGCTATGAAAAGCAATACATGTGTGGGTGATGTGCGAATATGGTAAATGTGTGTGTGTGTGCGTGTGGTGGAAGGTAGGGTTCCATACAGGACCAAAAATCTGACAAGCACTTCACTCATTCGTTCCCCAACACACTCATTCAATTACTCATTAACTCATTCACATGTTTAGCAGGCTAACATTTTAGATGAAAATCACTTTATGAACATGCCGTATTTCAATCACTCACACACACTCACTTATTCACCCACCAGCACACTTCTTCAATTACTCATTACCTCACTCATGTTTTGCAGACATTGTAAATGCCAAGCAGTTAGGGTCACTCATTCATTCATTCTTTGTGTGTAATCACTTATCCAGTTCAGATTACATTTTAAAATGCAAAACACTTTGTGAACTGACCTGTATTTTATTAGATCACACATTCACTCACTCAGTCACACACTAACACAATTACTTCCACTCATTTGTAATTTTATTCACTCACTGTGTCACTCATGTTTATCAGGCTAAAAACCTCCAATTACCCAAATTTGTGCCCAAATGGAAATTAGTGCTTTCCATCAGTGAAATGGAATATATATATATATAATACTTATGGTACTTAATGTACATATGACTCCATTGACCTGACATAGTACTGTATATTTGTGTGTTTGTGTGTGTGTGTGTGGGGGGGTGGGGTCTAGAGTGTGGATTGGCAGGTGAGCTAGTCTGTGTGGATTTGCCAAGCTGTTGTCTGGATACTTGTGGACCAGACATTGGTGGTGTCCCCTTTCTGCAGGACCCACACTCACATTTTTAGATATCCCTATACTACATATCCATGTACACTCACGCTTTCTCTCTCAGTATCACTTAGAAAGACTTAACCCTTAAATAAATACCCCAGGTTTTGCCAGGTCAAAATGCATATTAGAGATAAACCTAATGCAGTGGTTTCCCTGACAGGGATTAAGCCTAGAACTAAATTACATACTCCTTTCAGTGGAAACTCACATTTCAAACTGCTGTGTAGTCCAGGACAAGGCTTAATCCCTAGTCTGGGAAACCACCCCATCAGGTTCAAATCACATCATAGCTTCTCTGTAGGAATCTGCTCAGAAAAACATGCTACTATGTCACATGAATAAAATGTCTTTTCATGAACTGACAGCTGTCACGTTGATGAAACAGTGTGTATTAATGCGCAACCATTTAAATCACACAAATTCACAGCACCACCCCAACTGTGATGAGCACCACGGATGAGTGACATTCTTATAAACCACTGAAACTATTCAGTTCTTGTAGAGAGATGAAGCTGCATAAAGGAAAGAATTCTTAATGAAAACTGTTTATTTCTGTGACCTCCTTCAAGAGCACACACACACACACACACACACACACACACAGGTCACCCTTCAGTTCAGGCCAGAGGGGAGTTGGGTTACATTCCTTCCATCAGGGCTGAGAGGCTGCCAGCCAGGTCACTCCCAGTTCACTTCTAAGAAGATTCCTCTCCCTCCCTCTTTCCCTCCTTCTTTGCATCTGTCCCCTATCGTTCCATCTTTTTCCTATCTTTTTGCCTCTATCTCTGTCTTTATGTCATACATTTCTATAGTTTTATTCTCTTTCCCTCCCATTTCTCTGTTTCACTGTCTGAGTTATGAGTTCTGTGATAAGTGATGTCAAGAAAGTAGTTTGTGTGTGTGTGTGTGTGTGTTGATCTACTGGGTGAATGGATCTCACAGGTGTGTAACATGTATAAGCCCCCTCTTGCATGTACTGGTACTGGTGTGTGTGTGTGTGTGTGTGTGTGTGTGTGTGTGTGTGTGTGTGTGTGTGTGTGTGTGTGTCTGTGTGTTTGGATGCTGTGGTTAGGTTCTGGCTCTCAAAGGCAGAACCTCCACCCAGTGCAGTTTGGGTCTGAGTCAGAATGCCTCTGATTATTGGAAATTCCCAGAATTTCTTGGGCAGCCTAGCCACAGCATTCTGGGGGTCCACAGAGTTCAGCCAGTCCCCATGAGTCCCCTTTCCAAGACTGGGAATAGGAGAATCAACTGACCCTGCCCAGCCACACACACACACATACACACACACACACAAACAGAATGTCTTCTCATAGCAGCAGTGAGGGGGACAGTTTCCATTCTTGACACTCCATTTCTGTCACCCTGAAATATTCACAAGCCATGTTCAGTTCAGCTTCTACTGAACAATCCCAGATTCTGATGAATGAAAGTAAAAATACTAAAAAGTAGGAAAACATTAGAGTTAATATAATTTCAGCATTCAGGCATGTGAAGAGAAAATATAAAAACAAATGCAGAAAAAAGAAATACACCTCACTGCTACAAAAAGGCAAAATGAAACTGAGTGGGGCAGACAATTAAAGACAATTAAAGACAATTAAAACCGCAAAAGAGCTGTAGACTCTACCTTCACTCCCTTTTTCCCTTTTCTATTTATTAATGGTAACCCTATGTAAATCTTACTGTTAAAATACATGGCTTCTGTTTCATTATATAACAATCTCATGATGTACTAACTTCTATGATTGGCTGTTAAAGCATAATAAAACATAATATTAACAACTAAATGATAAACTATTGGATAGCATTTATCAATATGGATAAGTTAACAGTAGGGATGTGCAGTTACCATATTTTTCATACCATCATACTATCTGAAAATATTATCGTGGTAAACGGTATTACTGTGGAGAGGGGAGCACTGTCAGGCTCTGCTGAGCCCCATATCTGTGAGCACAAAGTCAAGACATTGGATTTCTGAGTGTTTGCACTGTGAAGTTTAGCTCAGCACAGCCTGACAGTGGATACCAACACAGGTGATGATGATTAAAAACCATTTTCTGAGAGAGCAAATTTCAGCAACTTGTGCTAGAGGGACAGCATCCATCCATCCATTATCTGTAACTGCTTGTCCAATTTAGGGTCGCGGGGGGTCCAGAGCCTACCTGGAATCATCGGGCGCAAGGCGGGAATACACCCTGGAGGGGACTAGAGGGACAGCACAAGTTCGAAAATAAGCAAAATAAATATCTGAACAATTGCAAAAGGGTTGACAGGCTTTACAGCGAATTCCAGTTCAAATCACATATATTTTAAGGATAAAGCCTCACACCTGTGAGCACAAAGTCCACTGAAGGGTCTTCCTTTCTCGCTCTTTTAACCCAAACCCAACGCTAAACTAACAACTGTGCTGGGCTACTGGGCTTGTGTTTTTCCCGGCTTGTTTTCAGAGTGTGACATCACCAGTGAGTGAGCTCCCAGTGCGCCTCCCTCCATATGGCTCACTTAAATGCACGTGCATGAATTCTGGCCTGGTACTTAAAGACAGAACATAAATGTGACACTCCACACACATCATAATTCTGAATTAACGCCCTCATATTCAGATACCATTCACATTTTTAAATACAGCGATATATTACAGTTATACCACTCAGCAATTAGCAGTATCTATAATCTTGTTAATTGTTTCTTCATATCATGTCATCATTGCCTTCACCAGGAAAAATCTCCATATATCAAAGAATCTTTATACCCCTAAAGTCTATACATCACTTAATAAGAACAGATGGATGGGCAAAAAGAGAAAAAAATAAGTCTTCTGGCTTGAAATGTGACACTGCATAGAAAATACATGCGTAGGCTTTATTTAAGGGGAAGTTACTACCACATCATTCATCTTGTTGCTCCACAGTCCATTAGGTCTGAACCTACTCCTACATTCTTCACATCTGTCCAACAGGAGTCCTCCCAACACAGATAAAGCATCCTGATAAAAGAGCAGCAGAACACATCAGTACCCTGAAAAACCAACACTAACCTACAGAACAATCTCCAAGCTCTAAGCACCAGGGACATAGCCAAGCGCAGACCAAGGCCCACCCAGTCAGATGGAGTTAAGGCCCTGTCTACACGGATCCTTTTATTTTTAAAAATGGAGGTTGTTGTTAGTGTTTTGGCCTCCCATCTACACTGTGATTTAGGTCACTGAAAACTGAGGTTTTCAAAAACACTCTCCAAGCTGGAAATTTTTGAAAATGCCTTTGTCACTGTTCTCGTGTGGACAAAAGAAAACTGATATTTTTGGAAACGCTGACATCACAAAGTGTGCCTGTCTCTGGCTGAAATGCAAATACCTTCTTACTCCCTGGATAGTGCATAAGTACACAAGTTATTTAACTAAAGTGTACATGCAGCTAGCACTAAATTTCAAATTCCCACATATGAATAAATATAATTAGAAATATATAATGCTCTATTAAGATCTAGATTCAGTCATTTCATGACTTACCTAGTGCACAGAGTATGAAGTGATTTGGATTAAGATGTGTGTGTTTCTCTCATGCGTAGTGGTGTTTTGATGCCTCTCTTTAAGAGGTACTATGAACCCCTAGTGGACAAGCACAACAGTTTTTGTATTTGTATGGAAGGGGATATTTTCACAGACATGGAGAGGAAAATCTCATTTTTTTAAATAAAAAAAACGGATCCATGTGGACAGGGCCTAATTCCCAGAGTGTAAGTGCACACACACACACACACACACAGACACACTCCTGCCTGTTCCGCAAACGCACATTCAAATCGGGTTCAGAGCTGAAGCGCCAGGGGTTTCCAACATGTAAATAGCATTGCTAAACGTCCCGTAAACTACAGAATCGTCCTGTATTTGGACACTAAAAGACGTTTTCCTTTGCTCCGGGGTCCTGGTGTTGTGGGTTCGAAACCCACTCTAGGTGACAGTCTGTGAGGAGTTTGGTGTGTTCTCCCTGTGTCCATGTTGGCTAGACAAATGTGTCCATAGGTGTGTGAGTGTGTGTCACCCTGTGAAGGACTGGTGCTCCCTCCAGGGTTTGTTCCAACCTTGTGCCCAGTTATACCGGATATGCTCCAGACCCACCGCAACCCTGAACTGGATAAGAGCTTACAGACATTGAATGAATGAATGAATAATGTTAGCATCGTGTCCTGGTGAAACTACATTTTATTCTTCCTCAACACGTCTGTTATGACAATAAAGCTAACTTTTAGAATCAAAGTAATTCTTTTTCATATAACAATTACATTAAAAAAATTATTATTAGCATAACATAAGAGTCCTAAATAAGCAAACTAGTCTGTGTAGTAAACAGAGGACATAACTAAAATTATGGCAGCAAACATTCATTTATTCATTCATTCTTTATCTGTAACCGCTTATCCAGTTCAGGGTCACGGTGAGTCCAGAGCCTACCACTGGGGGCAAGGTGGAAACACACACCCTGGAGAGGGTGCCCGTCCTTCACAGGGCAGCAGCAAAGATTTATTTAATATTATATAATTTCTAAAAATTATGTTAATATTAGTTAATATAATTAACATCAAATCATATGACATTTTTACTGGACATGTAAGTTCGGTGAGACTGTCTTTTATACCTCTTTGACCAATAAAAGTCAAATCACTTCCGATCTTATTGTAATATACAGTAATATAATATTTGCAAAATACATGGACAGACTGCTGATGCTGTTCAGAAAGGCTACCCTTGTGACTCCTTAATTCAATTTCAGAAATTTGTCAACCAAGAAATATGAGCAGGAGATGCTACATAATAATGATAATTGTAACGTATACAAAACCTTAAACTGATTAAGCAATGTCTTATTGTACTTTTGTTGCATTATTAACAGTTAGTATTTTTGAAATATTAGCAAGTGCACGCTAGCACTGTTCTTTTGAATAAGGAAAAATGAGGCCATCATGGAGCTATGCACATAGTGTAATGTTACCACAGCTGTTGTCATTTTCAAAGCCTGCAGTTCCAGTTTGAGATGGGGTTTTGCGACATCACCTGCTATATTTTGTGGGAAAGTAGAAAAGCAACCCAGGCGAGCTGAGTGGAGCCAATACCATGCAGTGGAAAAGCATCATTTGACCCCTGACCTTGGATGTCTGTGACGGATGGATCAAACCAGCAATCTCCTGATGATACGCACAAATGCTTAAACTGCCATGGCATTTGGAAGCTACTGAATTCTCTTTTTTTTTCTCATGAAACTGTTAAAGAGGAAGATGACTGGCCTCCCTGCCCTGCTCTGGCTCACAACTAAACAGAGCAGAATCCTTTTTCATTCTCTCATTTTACCTCTTTTCTTCAATTTCTAGCTTCCTCTGCAGCTTTGGTCACATAAATAGGCAGTAAAATGATCAGAAATCACTATAAATTAATTGTAACTTTCATTTAAGATAGGGCATATTTATAAAGATTACCCAAGCTTCCTGGAAACACAGAATGGTTTCAGGGTGTGTAGGCAGTGGGTCTGTAACAGGCAAAGTGTGGATAAATATATGAAATTAGATTTTCTCTTATAGAAATGAAATTAAGGCAAGGACCTTTTCAGGCCTCATACACTCAGTCTGATACAGCACTATCCATGCACAACAGTAGCACTATATATAAAACACATCGTGGTAGTTACTGGCTGGGGCATTTTGAATAATAAGAAATGTCTTCAGTTCATAATAGTTCATAGTTGAGCCCCCAATGGAAACATCAGCCTATTACATTATCTGACTTAACTCTTGCTTTTGAATCCATGTGAATGAATAATGAATCCAGTTTACACAAAATCAGTCACTTGACTGGAGCTAAATCTGCCTGCACCTTCATCCACCTTACTATTTTGGTGTCAAATATATAATACGTTTTCCATAAAAAAAAAGTTGTTTTTTTTTGTTTTTTGTTTTTTTTTTGCTAGTATTACACAATTAAAAAGGAGATCTTAAAATACCTGTGGGTATAGTGATTCTTTATGGAAAGGGCACATATATTTATTTTATTCCTATGTTGAAGATTTCGATAAAATCATCTCCCTTTAATTATTGTACATTCAAGGTTCTGTCTTGGCTATCTCAATTCCCTGAGCTTAACCCCATTGAGAACCTGAAGAGGAAGGTCCAAAACATAAGACTCAGGATCCTGGAGGGTCTGGACAGATTCTATACTGAGGAGTGTTCTCAGATTTGTTGTGTTGTATTCCTAAAAACAGGAAATAAGGAAAATGTATAGGGAAAATGTATTGGGTTAAAATCTCATACATAGTTATTAAGCCATTACAGCAGAAAGGCAGGTGTTTGTTGGGGTAGGGGGTATTGGATAGGCTGAATGATGTCACTAAGGGTGGTCAGTTATTGAGTGTAAAAGACTCAGGTAAGCTCATATTGTCCAAACTCAAGCTTGAAATTCCACTGTGACTCAGAGAGGACCAACTATGGACCCTGTTAAGCCTAATCAGCCAACGTTCTCCGATATGTACTCTGAAGTTATTGTCAGCTCAAGTGCAGGTAAGAATAGCAACATTTTCCAAATTTGTTACTATTCATATTGCAAGTCTCCTTATATATTGTTCCTAGCAGAAAACAAAAAAACTCTCCAAAACGATACCTTTACAGAATGCAAAAACTTTCTTAACATCAAATATAACATTGACATAAATATAACAACTTACTGGCATAATTTCGAAATCTCTAGGTTAAGACAAAATGTAATAATTGTTACATAAAAATGGTTACATCAGCTTCCACTGAATGCAGATTTGTTTTTTCTCACCCGTATAGATTTTATTCAAAATGGGTTAAATATATTGTAAAATATGTGTAAAATAATATATTAATATAAATAATATAGATTTATAAATAATTTTGGATAATTTCTAAAGACATTTTCATGCAATATAAAGGGCCAGATGCTGTGTTCAAGTGACATAGGAAAGTGGAAGTACAATAATTTGTGAAATATAAGGATAAAAGGATAACAAAATCATTAAAAAGCCAGACAATGTATGGACACTGGACACAGGCTTGATGTAATCTAGACACTGAACTGGCTTTAAAATCTGCCAAAAGAAAATTCATCCACTTCTGATGGTGGATCCTCTCTGCAATGAACATGGGGAACAATGCAATTTGCATCTTTGTGAATAGGAAGCTTCAGAATATATATAACATACATATATGAGAGAAATGTTGGTATACATATGATAATTATTACTATTTCTATATTACCTTGATTTGTGCAAATCATATCTGATGGTCATCCAAAATTAAAGCTAGAGTAACACTACTCTTCTGGGAAGGGGTTACATTAGATGTTAATTAGATAACAAATGTTATTCCAGTTTATCCAGGGGTATCTAAATTAGCTTCATCACTGCAGGGCTTCTGGGGGGTGTATTACCCTCTGGGTGCCTTGGGCATTGTGCCTTTGGTGAACTCACATATGAACATTATAAAATATGATGTTATAAAATTTGCTGCAGAAATACACCAACTGTACCATCACTTACCTACACTTAAGTTTGATTAAGTCTCACTTATTTGATCCCTGTTGAAAACCAATCTTGAGGGGAAAAAAAGCCATTCTAACAAAGTCCAGTGACTTTGACAAATTGGTCACTTTTTTGGCTTTTGTTTGACTAATCTTGACTCAGTCCTTTGGCCTCTGGTATCTCTCTCTCACGATATTGAGTTTAGGCAGCAAAGCCTACAACCTATTGAGTTCCCAGACTTTTGTTTGGCAGCATTAGGCTCTTAAACCCTGTCCATTCAGAGAGCAAAATGTATTCTTGCAAACCAAACTCCACTTGTGTCCGTTGCTGATAGAAGTTCCACAATTTTCTAACAGTAGGGCATTACATGTAACCAGGGAGAAGCATTGTAGACCAGGTTCACAGATTAAATTTTTAAATGACAGGTTCCCTTTTGCAATCAATATAAATATTTTCTGTTCATCTCTTTTCTTCTACAGATGTTCAGGCTTCTCCCAGAAAAGTGCCTGTGGGGCCTGAAAGAGGTGGGGATATGGTGGGCCGAGCAAGATCCCACCCTTCACTGTCCCGCAGGAGACACCGGACCACCTTCAGCCATGAACAGCTGGAACAGCTGGAGTTAGCCTTCCGACACAACCACTATCCTGACATCTACTACAGAGAGGAACTGGCCCAGGCCACCAAGCTCAATGAAGCCCGCATACAGGTCAGAACAATGGCTGCTGATCCTTCCATATAGAAGAACTGACCATAGCATACAAATGTTTGAGCACTCATGACATCTTCCCTCCTTACATCTATCTACATCTACAATTTCCTCTGATCTAAAGAAATAAATACGATCTAAATAAATAAAATCGATACACCTATACAACCACCATTTAAGAATATACCGCTAGAAAATGTTGGCTCAGAAACAATTCTCTGGTCAGACTGGCCAGGGATTAATTGTGTCTGAATATTTCTGCTTGTCTATAGAACTAAAACAGTGGTCTAGTTATCATACAATTGTTGGTGGACCTAAAATATACAATAAAAACCTAGTATTTCCATTCTGGGATTCTACTGCTCAAGAATTGTTAACAAGTAGCTACAAAGAGCACAAGGCACAATGGTTAAGCTAATATATAATACAGAGCACAGGACTGGATCTCTGGACCTATTGGTGTCTCTGTGAATGGGTTAAAAATGTCTTTGAGGTCTCAAATGTTCCGTATGTTTCACAGCCCCGTTTGTCCTTGCTCTCTATTTACGCTTCTGCAGGTTTGGTTCCAGAACCGTAGAGCTAAGCAGCGGAAGCAGGAGCGTGCCACCCACAAGGTGCTGCCAGGGCGCGGGGCTCTGTTGGGTAGCGTTCGTGTGACCCCTGCAGGAACTGCGAGGCAGTTCCAGTGTCATCACTCCCTGCCCCACATCCCCAGGTTTCCCTCAGTGCTACCCTCTGGTGGCTACTCATCTCACGCAGCAACAGCTTCACAGCTGGCCTGCCCTTCAGCTCAGGGTTCAGCACAACCAGCCAGGCAGCATGAGGACTGGTACAGCCAATTGTGCAGCATTGGAGCTCCAACCACCAACCTGCCCCATGCGTCAGTGTTCTCCCTGACATCTATGTCAGCCCTGGAGCCTGGCACTCACTGGAACTAGAGTAGTTTAGAGGAAAACATTCTCTCAATTCCATATTGTTTTTCAAAATTCAAACCTTCTGTCCCTGCGCTTCTGGTCCTTGTAAGTGACCCGTCTGTCATTAGTGTGAAAATATTTCTGTGGATCTACATATATACTTTCTATTGTAACATTAGCAGTAGTAAAAATATCACAGAATTGGGACTCCAAAAGCAAAGTCTATGAAAAGTGTAACAGATATAAAGAACTTATTAGCACCCATGGCAGAGCAGTTCCTAAATGCGAGTAAGTATGCATGTAGTGGGTGACACAGTGTATATATGAACGAGTTAGTGACTTACCAGCCAGTTCCATTTAAAAAAAAAAAAAAATTTAAGTTGGTTCTTGTTATAGTCACATATTTAATAATTCTCATTGCAGGTCTGTATGGCAAATTGGCTCAAACTGGATTTGGATGTGTTCTGATTCTTTTTTACTAGAAGCGCTGCATGGAACTGGACTGGACTCTCACTCATTTAATACAGTTCTTAACAATATCAATGACAACATGCATTTACTCTGCTCTGGAAACACAGTTAGTGGAAAATTACATTTTGTATTGTGAGCACAACCAAGCAGAAGCCTAAAAAAGGGCCCAGTAGCCTATAAAAAGTGTCTCAGCAATTGTTCTGTTTTAGTTTATTTCTAAAACTAGGGCTGTGTCTGAAACAGAAGTTAGCAACATCAATGCTGTCTCATGAGTCAGTGCCTCAGAACACAGTGATTTGACATAGCCAGGATAATTACAACTTTGGGGATAATGGACCTTAAAGTAGACCGCATTTTATACAAACACTATTCAGACATGACTTGGCACCTTCTTCCCTCAGAATACTGCCTCACAGCATTAAGGACGTTTCAGACTAAGCCTTGGTTTCTGGGTTTTGCGTTCAAATATTACTTTCTTTTACATGAAAGAAAGTCAAGAAAATGTTTACGTACTTTATTACAGTTCCCGAAACACAAGATGCCCTCTAAATTATTGCTATAATTGAACACAAAAATAATTACATATATAGTCTTACTTCATACACAATCACACTGTGAAAATAGAACAATTTTAACAGAGTTTGGTTTACATTCTGAACAGGGCTTTGTTTGAAGAGCTGGTTACAGAACATGAATTTCTAATATGATAGTACATGAACAACAGTAATTACAAACCTTTCATATTCAACATTAAATTTTAAATACTGTTCTAGAAATAAATTAGCATGTCAAGTGAGGCTGAGCACTCTGGTAACCATTAACACATGACACATGGCAGGCTTTGCCTACATTCAACTTTTAACTGTTATGGAAAAGAATGATCAAGCAGCATGTAAATGTCACTTAATCACCTGTAACTGATCTTTATGAGGAGAAAAAAAAATGTTAAACCATATATTTCTTAGACCTTGATTTGGGGATCTGCTGAAGTACAAAACCTCTTCCTAATAATCTTGAGCTGGCATTTTACAGCAGGCAAACAGCAAGAAATGCAAGAATACCTTGACATGAGAAAGTATCCTAAATGTAAGGAATATATGGAAAAATATTACAAGATAAATCAACATGTTTCAAGACACTTTAAGACATATCAAATCATATTAGTACTGACAGGTTTAATGTCCAAGAAATTATTACTTGCCAATACAGTAATATAAATATTAATAAAAATGTAAAAGTGTCTAGAAAAATCATTTAAAACCCTCATTTTACAGCTTTATACAGATATAATATCTATATAATATTTTCTAAATTTAGGATTTTCTTTTCAGTGCAAGTGATCACTAAAGTTAGCATTAGCAGTGGGATTGTGAAACACACTTCTTGGCAAGTGTGTGACATACTGCTCAGACCACCAGAGCAGGAAATTTAGTTAGAACCTGCAAGTTCATATTTATCATGTGCCTCAAACCAAAGGTCAGCGCACATAACAGCACTAAGTTGAGAAAATATAATAAATATGTCAAAAAAGTGGATTATTTAAAAAAAAGAGATCACTTTTTTTTTGTCAGACAATGGTTACCCACAGCAAAGTCTTTATCGTAACAGTGAATGTTCATTAGGCACAACTCATGTTCGAAAGAATATAACTGGCAATAGATATAAGTTACTCACGTGAACCAACCTGCAATCAGTTTGGAAAACATTAAACAAAACCTAGGAATGTATAAACTGATCTCAATCCAAGTTGGTAACCTGAGCACTTTTATACCTATGCCAAAACAAGTCCTCTTCTGTAAGGCAGAAATCACATCTGTGCCATAAAACAAATACCACAGACACCTCATTTCAACTCTTGCCACCAAACACATTACAGCAATAATAAATGGAGGACATTTGTTTACAGCAGAAATGTTTGGCAGTTTATGCATTATGGGGCGACACAAATGGTTTCCTCTTTATTATAAAAACCTTGTACTGTCTGAATTGTGAGATTTATTTTACACGCACAAGTTATAATACAACCCGTATCGCTTATTCTCATCAAAATGAATTCTGATGCTCTAAAGTATAGATAGTAGGCCCCGGCTGCTCATATCCAGGCTTGGAGGACCTCTGTATTTCCCAGATTACTGTTGGACAATTATGCTTGATGTGCTCAAAAGCATGTGTTGGGAACAGAGAAAGATGACATATTACAGTACTGTGGCCCTCCATGCCTCAATCTGGGTAACAATATGGGCTATCCTGGAAATGTGACACACAAATAATTGACAGCATCACATCTGTACATCAGAGGTAAATAGAGCTCACAGTAAGGCAGTAGGCACATGCTCCACTTTATTCAAGGGACCGTGCAAACTCAGCATAATCAATGTAGCCATCATTATTTCTGTCATCATCTCTGAGGACTTCGTCAATAAGGCGGATGAGCTCATCTTCTCTCATTGGTTGAGTGCTTTCGCCTCGTTCCTGCAAAACATAATGGCTAGTCATGGGTCATGTTTAAAAGTAAAATTCATACGCCAGGCATTAAAGACCCTTAGCCATAATACCCCCACCTACTTATTCTTGTCACTTCTGTTCATTTTCAAACCCTTTCTTTTGTGTCTCATCATGACTGATCATAATTAATTAATGTGTTATTTAAGGATAAAATGCAGAATCCATTAAGTCTCAATGTTTTTTTTTTTTTTTTTTTGCTTTACACTATTTAATTAAAAAAAAAATCATAGTGCAACTGATTATGTTCAATCATCTGTGCCTATCCAAATATCTAAAAATAAGCCAAAGATTCAAATCGCCCATTAACAAATTGGAAAAAATATATAAACAATTAAATAAATAAAAATCCAATATAATTAATAGGTACGATTATGACTATCACATAACATCACCCTCATTCCCTCTAAATTCAGTTTGTTATATGAGGAATGTGACATTTCAGGTTTAACAACAGGTTTCTGCAAAAGTTGATGAGTCACTGCACATGAATAAAAGCTTCCTTCAATCCAGTATGCGCTAAACATCATGAAGCAATGTATGGTAAAGTAGTGCATCAGAAAACATCAGCTTACTTCCTTATGTACATGTGTAATGGCAGTGGCAAGCTCGAGCCCATCCAACAGGTTGTTGCCATCATAGTCATGCATTTTGAAATAATGAAGCTGTAGTTCTTGAGGGGTCATTTCAGCCTCTGGCTTCTCGATTACCCCTTCCAAATGTTCCATAATGTGGCTTTAAAGGAAATAAGAGAGCTTATAAACACAAAAGAGCAAGATGTGTAAATGATCCAAGGAAAAACTGAGTTTTGTCCTTATATTAAGCTCTGGATTACTCAGCGTTTGTAAAAAGAACATTACTTGGTTTGTTAAACAGTAATGGCTAAATTACATTCTTAATAACATATTAAAAAAGGCCAACATCTAAAGGAGGAATTCTGGTCTGGAACCAGTCTGCATTATGTAAACAGTGTTACCAAACAGATAGAACCTTATGTTGGATCACTATTCTCATTCTATTCTACTTTATAAATATAGACCTAGGGGGACTGTTAAAAGGTGAATTATGCCAAAATGGGTTTAATATGAAATGTTAGAGACAGACCTTTTTCTTTGGACTTTGCCTGCAATTTTTAAAAAACAGAAACCGAAAAAAGAGTTTAAGTTGTCCATTGAATTAATATATGACTTTTATATGTAAATGTTGCTAATGAGAGAATAGAACTCTGAACAGTTCTACAATGTGTACTATTGTAGTGCTTAACTCCCTGCATGTACCTCTCAACTGTAAATGGCTCTTCAACGTTATCAGAATATTCATAATAATTTCATGTTATTCATTTGGAGGAAGCTTTTAGAGACATTAACGACTTTTAACTTCTTTTGTGGGCGGCACCTCCAGGGACCTGGAGGTTGTGGGTTCGATTCCCGCTCCAGGTGACTGTCTGTGAGGAGTTGGTGTGTTCTCCCCGTGTCCGCGTGGGTTTCTTCCGGGTGCTCCGGTTTCCTCCCACAGTCAAAAAACACACGTTGGTAGGTGGATTGGCGACTCAAATGTGTCCGTGTTAGTGAATGTGTGTGTGTGTGTGTTGTCCTGTGAAGGACTGGCGCCCCCTCCAGGGTGTATTCCTGCCTTGCGCCCAATGATTCCAGGAAGGCTCTGGACCCACCACGACCCTGAACTGGATAAGCGGTTACAGATAATGAATGACCTTCTTTTGTCTTTTTTCCCCAAGTTTCTCTACAGTGGAGTATTTCATATGAAAACATTTTAAAAATATGAATATTCTTATTTTAACATGAATTTTGAATCATTTGAAAACACTGGTGCAATTCCCTTGGAGTTCATTTTTTTATATTTGGCAGAAGGTGCATTTGGAGAGGTATCAAAGGTCAGTTTCTAACCAAATACAATGCCCTAACCCCAAGGACATCAAAAACAAACATGACATGAGATGAGATCTCTCTCAGTGATACATAACTAGCAGTTACTGTTCTGAAAAACATTTCACATAAGTTATCACTGTAGCTTATTTAACTGAACTCTAAAAATCCCAAATGTCACTAATATTTCATTCAGTGTACTCACTCTTTGTCCTGGACCATGTTTCTGTCCAGGCGAGTAATGGGAGGGTATGCATCTCCTGATTGTGGTGTTCCAGGTGCTTGTTCATGGTGGCTCCCGTGAGACTGGACGACGACCAAGCAGCAGGACAGCAGCAGGAACCAGCTCCATATTGTGGGCTGTCCAGACCTGTCTCTATACCTCATTGTACAGCACTGAAAAAAGAAATCACTGTGTTAAGGAGGATGTCCACTAAGTTTCTGGGTGTGATTTGGGGTGAATTTTAAGGTGAGGTTTCTAATCTAACTTATAGAGTCTGAATTGTTCACATTAGGAGAAACAGAAACCAAATATCTCACTGTAAAAAAATCCTCTCACACAATGTTAATAGTTATGAATGTTGTCTGATTTCTGAGACATTGTTTAACGATAGTTCTGCGAACGTTTTTGCCGATAGCATGATTTCAAATTCTATTCACATGTACAATGTGTTAAATGGCAAAACAATAAAATATTTCATATTATATCAAAACCACTCTGAATTACTTTGTCTACAAATCAACCTCTATACTATGCAGAAATGCTGATAGATAGTTGGATTTGACCTTTATTACTATTAAAAGGACATCTGTAAAGTGTAACGATTTGCGTTGTGTAGACCAACAAGGAAGAGGAGTACCAACATACATCTGTTTCATTTCCACACTCCATCAGTTTGATGGCTTGGGAAAATACCAAATCGACCGACAGAGTAACTGACAACGAGGCAGAATTTTACTCTGTTCCACCTTAAGTGCTGAACACTGAATGGAACTCAAGCGTCAACAACTACACTACTAAAGTGGAAGGAAAAGCAAACATTAATTCAACTTCAGCTTAGTAGTTTGGTAGTAACTGAATCTCGGCCGCTGGGTTTTGTTCTTTAAACTGTTCCCAGTGTCTTCTTGTGTTTACACTGTATGTTCAAACTAAAACAGAGCAACCTAGTCCTTACTGTCTTCTGCTTCATTTCGGGAATGTTCAGCAGCCTGGTCTCTCCCCTGCTATATTGTCCTCTTTATCCGCGGAAAACGACCACGATGACAATGTTCTTTCTCAGACAGAAACAGCGCAAACAACAAACTCCCGCAGCAACGAGACAGCGATCACACTATAATGACCCGGTCTGCTCGCCGTAGTCTCTTTTCATTCTATGGACACGACAGCGAAATGTGATTGGCTGAGAGCAAAACCTTCATTGCTTGTTGGTTAAATAATTTAAAATGGGATTGGTTTTAATAATTTAATAAATAAATTGTGATTGGCTGTTTTATAATAAAAGTTTAATTATGATTGGCTGATGGTAACGTGAGCTAAATTGCGATTGGCCGTTGCTAATATGAATTAAATTATGATTGGTGTTGCTAAAATGAGCAACATTTTTGTCGGTAAATTCAGTTAAAATATGACTGGCTCTTCTAATAGGAGTTTAACTTAAGAGAAAACGATTGGCTTTTAGAAGTGAAAATGTAAGTGACAGCTAATTTGTGATTGTCTGTAATGTCAGTTAAATTAAGATTGGCGTGAATGGCTTATGATAAGTGAAACTTAAACTGAACGTTGGTAGCAGGACAGCTAATTTGTAATTGGCTGTTGGAAATTTGAGCTTAATTGTCATTGGCTGCTGTTAATACAAGTTAAATTGTATTTGGATGTTGCTGTCCACAGGTGTGAGTGTGTTGAAACCTTCTAGTGTATGGGCACTTTTGAGTAGCCAATCCACATTCCAATATGTGGTTTTGGGCAGTCACCTGGAGGGGGGCTTGAGCCCACAACCCCAGGTACCTGCAGCTGTGTGACAGCCACACTACCTGTAGCGCCACTGTGCCACCCTCATATTACAGACAATTTAACTGACACTACCAACAATCACAGTTTTAGCATTACACAGCCATGTCAGCAGAACACCTTGGCGAAGCCCTCACGCATAATCTTAGCTGGATTCAAGATGACCATGGGCTATGAGTGGGTTGGTGTATGCGCTTTTACGGGGATTCAGGTAGGCTGCCTATATGAGTAACTCACTACATTGTAATATATGAGGCCTACATGGAACCATATTGTGTTGTCATAATTTAGAGAGATTTTAGGATTTAGAATGTATGGGCTGCTCATATTTGCCCTAATTGCCCCCCATCAGTGAACTTAAAGGTTATACAAAATCTGTTTAACACTTGAACCAAATTTGTTATTACCCAGATGAGCTGCTCATAAGGACCCCACATATTTGAGCTGGTTGGCATACACTCATCGGAAGCACATATCTGTGTCTTGTAAGGAACGACGTAAATAAGGACCCCAAGACCCCGGAGCAGCAATTTAGATAAAACATAAATTGTACCTTTTTTACGAGCAATTAAAGGTGGTTATTTACGTATTTTCAAATTGTCAATATGTATAACAATTGCTGGATAACATGCTTTTAAAGTTCACATTTGTAAAATAAAGTTTCTTATTTCTTATGCCATTAAGATAAACTTTATATTTTCGATAGCTGAATTACATAAAAAATATGTAAATGACAATATACACTATTACTATCACTACACTATTACTATTATATATATAAAACTTAATTTGATATGATTTGATGAAAATACAGTCGCCAAAACCTGATTGGATGAAATAACTCAGACAGCTAAACTGTAATTCGCTGTTGGTGCTGCGACACTAAGCCATTCCTACTGGCTGTTTTAATCCTGACTGCGTGCAAGTTAAGGAGGAATGTGTGTGTGTGTGTGTGTGTGTGTGTAGTCGATGAATTTCTCTTCACCCATTCTAATAGAGTATTTCAATTAGTCTGTAGTCTATCCAGTGAACAAAATGGCGAATCTGTGCAAAGAACATGAGACTGCGAAATCTATTTTCCGGCGACTGGAGGTTCATTTTACAGTGTTTCTCTGCATTAGACGCCTGTAGCCTGTAGTGCACTCTGTAGTCCGGAGTACGTGCTGTTATTAGCCTCTAATGTAGATATTTATTCTTTGTGTTGTTATGTATGATAAAGTAGTTTGTCCTGTTTATCCTATTAGCCCTTTAAATCCAAAGTTATTTTTCCTAAACTGCTTGCACCTGTGTTTATTTAATACATCTTGTATATTGCCATGTTGAGATACACCTGAAAATAATCATGAACTCTAATGTGACCTATTTGTAATCCTACAAGCCTGAAATTCAAGACAGAATTCGGTCAGTTGTCCACAAGATGGCAGTAATGGCGCATTAGACAAAGTGAATTTTACTATTCGTCGCTCATTGTATGTGTTCCATGAAGACACTGAGATGTTAAAATACAGACACACTGTTTCACCATATCGCTTCACTTCACTGTGTTTAACTCCGTGTTGCGGCAGTGATGAACTCTAAACACTGCTGTTCTCTGCTCTGTTAATGCAATTAATGTAAGCCCTTGAGCTATAGTTAAACCAATGGAACGCTTCTGTCAGGACAAGCTGTGGCAGTCTCCTCCAGACTAATGACACATTATGTCATTATGTGCACCACATTTATGGTGTGTATGTAAATGAATGCCATTGTAAGAGAAAGGTGTACCCAAAGAAAATATTTACCCAAATTATGTATTTACCTAAATATTATATACCTAAATTTACCACTTCTTTGGTCTTCCAGGATTTTTGGTAATCCTAAGCCTGTCTGTGTATTCTTTATTTTTAAGAATACAGCAAATTGTTGCCTTGATTCTCTTGCATTGACACAGCTACCAAATGCAATTTCAACACATGCAATCAAATCCAGAGCTTTATTTTCCTTAATTTGTTATAAATTGTTCTTTTTAAGCCCCTTGAAATAAAGATGGAAATCTAAAATACAAACATATATGTAACTCTTTATTTCAGTTCCATTTTAGATATGTACTGGGGTTAAATTATTAAATTAGAACAATCGTTCACTTATTGGATTGTGTATATTATATATATATATGTGGTTATTTTGAAATCAGTGCCTGCAACACAAGTTGGTACAATTTAATTTTATCTTTTGCATTGAATGATCACTTGATTCAGGACATTTACCTTGTATCTACCCTAAATGTCCATTTTATCAGCTCCACTGACCATACAAGAGCACATTGTGGTTCTATAATTACAGACTGTTGTTCACCTGTTTCTCTGCATATGTTCTTCCCATCATTCTCCAGATCTGGATCATTCTCAGCACTGCAGTGACACTGATGTGGTGGTGCTGTGTTGGTGTGTGATGCACTGGTATGAGTGGATCAGACACAGCAGTGCTGGAGTTTTTAAACAGTGTTCACTCAATTAGACACACCTGCTTTGTTCAATTAATTTAAATTAAACTTTATTGTTATTACACCAATATAGGGTTGTACTGTATAATGAAACACTTTCAGACTACATCTCCAGTGCAGTGAAGTAGACAAAAACACAAATATGTAATTGTAGATATGAACTTTGAGTGATAGCAGATTAGATGTTTGTGTTCACATTATGTGAACAGTGTAGTGTCCCAGATTTATATTCATATAGTGTACAGTACAGGTAATGAGCATAGCAGCTAAAGTAGTCACATATGTTGTTAAATGTGCACGTTTGCAAGGGTATACCTTAAGTACAGATAATACAATCATGTGCAATGCAGAGTGTGTACAGTCCCAGGAGCAGTTGGCGCTCAGTGTGTATATATGCTAAGTAACTGAAGGGAGTAATAGTCCAATAATGTGTGCTTATGTTCTAGTTGGTGCTGCTGGTGAGACCAGTTATGTGGTTAAGAAATGTTCTTGAATCTGGTGGTCTGATATTCCAGTATCTCATTCCAGATGGCAGAGGCTGAAACAGAATGTGGCTGGAGTGTGTAGGGTCAGAGGAGACGGTGCTGGTTTTCCTTAGGCATTTTTGTTTGTAGATAGTCTATGTATGTGGGAAGGCAGCTGTAGTGATATGCTAGGCAGTTTTCACCACCCTCTGCAGGGCCTTGTGTTCAGCTGCAGTGGCATATTCACACCAGACTGTGATGCAGCTGGTCCGAATGCTCTCCAGAGTGGACCGGTAGAAGTTGCAGAGAAGCTGATGAGGCAGGTTGACTCTTCTCGGTCTTCGGAGCAAGTGGATCTGTGGTTAGGTCTATTTGATGAGGTGAGGTTAGATCCTCGGGTATGTGGACACCAAGGAACTTGAAGCTGCTCATTTTTTCCACCATCATACCCTCGATTCTCAGTGGTCCATGCACTCTGCTCCCCCTCCTGAAATCAATTATGTATTTGGTTTTACTGACATTAAGTGAGAGGGTGTTGGCAGAACACCACTGTGAGGAGCTTCACTTTCGTCCTGTGTGGTCTCTCATCATTCTCACTCATACCTGCTCTGTGGTGGCCTTGTGGGGATCCTAACCAATGAAGAGCATGATGAAATGGGAGATAAGAAAGTATGCAGAAAAAGTAATTGTAAAATTACACACAATGTCCTGTATGGTCTGTAGAGCTAATAAAGTGGACATTGCATGTAGATAAAATGCAGGTGTAAGATCCAGTGATCATTCAGTGTAAAATAATAATAAAACATTATTCAAGTAAAGCAGTCCTGTTAGACTTAAATAGAGCATCCAGTAGCAGCCTTGTATTTTAAGACCAAGGATGCGCAGAGGCTCACAATTTTTCCAAAAAATGCAACAATTTATTAACACTATTTTTTTTTTAATGTAGAGATTTGCCCTCTACATAATATCAAATGATTCAGGTAATCTGGAGAAATCCCTGTATAGAATAAGGCTGAAAATCCCAAATGAAAATCTGTAACCAATATCTCAGAAACCACTGCCTTAAACACTAGCACAAATATGCAATAAATATAGTCAGATAGCTGTAAATACTGTACTGAAGAAATTCTAATGATGTACATACAGGCCGTATGAAATAAATGTCCAAAAATACAACCAGGCTCTCTAGGCTCTATTGGAAAATAACTCACACAGTGGAAATGTGTACAGGGTGTCTCAAAGCAGAAAACAGAAGAGTAAAGAAATACCCATATAAAAGACAGTGATCCATCCATCCATCCATTATCTGTAACAGCTTATCCAATTTAGGGTCGCGGGGGGTCCAGAGCCTACCTGGAATCGTCGGGCGCAAGGCGGGAATACACCCTGGAGGGGACGCCAGTCCTTCACAGGGCAACACAGACACACACACATTCACTCACACACTCACTCCTACGGACACTTTCGAGTCGCCAATCCACCTGCAACGTGTGTTTTTGGACTGTGGGAGGAAGACAGTGATCCAAATTTAGGCAAAAGAAAGGGGAAAACCATGGCCAAACAGGTTTCACCCTTCCCCCACAACTTGCGTCTGAAATTGCATCGGCATCTTTTATAAGGGTATTTCCTTAATTTTTTCGTTTATTTTGAGACACAGTATATTGTGGTTGCATGAGACAAGTTCAAAATCAAGTTCCTCCCACAGTCCAAAAACACACGTTGGTAGGTGGATTGGCGTCCGTAGTTGTGAGTGAATGTGTGTGTGTGTGTTGCCCTGTGAAGGACTGGCGCCCCCTCCAGGGTGTATTCCCGCCTTGCGCCCAATGATTCCAGGTAGGCTCTGGACCCACCGCGACCCTGAACTGGATAAGCGGTTACAGATAATGAATGAATGGGTTGTTATTGATTTGCTATTAGCATTGGCCTTGGTTTCGTCAAATGCCTTCGGGTTTTGACAGCCGGAATCCAAATGTCTCTCATGAAAAAAGATATTCTTCACAAAGTAGCGTATTCGGATATGTTTCTAATGAAAAATCGTTAGGGGCTCGTCCATATCACTAAATGTGTACGCTTAAGTGGTGCACTATATAGTGTCCTAGACATCAATGAGCAATGCAAGAACGGTCTTCTGAAGTTTGTACACATTGCGTACAGGCGAGTGCACATGCTCAGTGTTTGTGCTCTCTCTCTCTCTCTCTCTCTCTCTCTCTTTCTCTCTCTTCCAGTGTGCAGTTACTCCGCTGGTGGGAGAGTACGGACACAGGGATATAGGCGGGATGTCCTCCAGGATCTCTTTCTCTCAGTACCGGGTGGAGGCGGAGATAGAGCGCTGCAGGGCCGAGTGTCAGTGGGAGAAGATCCCCCCTCTGGTCGAGCAGCTGGCGGCGGCTCGAGCGCATGAACACGGTAAGTTTACACACTTTTACGCACCGCCGTGTTTTAATCTTCATTCCCTTGGACGGTGTTAACGTTTGGACTTTGTACGTTCCTGCCTAACTCCTTTCATGACCGACTGCTTCCATTTGTCACTATCATTACACAAGTCTTCACAAAGTACACAAAGCTGTCGTTTGGTACTCAGGAGTGACATGGTGGCTCAATCTGGAGTATTTTGCCTTAGGTTCAAACTGCCACAGATTAAGCTACTTCACACTCAAACTTGGCGCTCAACACACACTTGAAATGATCTCTTACACAAGTACATACACATACAGACACACACCCAGAAACCACCACAATTCCTAAAGTAAACAAGAGTTAAGTGACCTTAGCAGTGTGCTACCTGTTGTAAATCGAAACAGCACAACGTTTTTGTGAGTGCAAAGGCCACATACACAAGACTTCCCCTCAAGATATGTGCACATTATTACTGGGGTTGTGTAATGCATTTCAATCCAAGCATATCAAAGTTTTATTAGCCTATCACAACTTCAGGAACTCCAGGCACACATGACTGAAATTGTTCAGTACATTAGGCTTCTCAACTTGTTCTCTATTTAATGAGCCTGGCTACTGGTAGTTTTAGAGCAGACTTTTCTCAGAACTAGACAGTTTTGCTTTTCATCATTTCATAGTTCTCTTCATGCCAGTCATATAACAGTGTATGAAATGTTACAATGAGAAAAAACCTGGACTGTACAGGTAAATTATTGTTCAGTAAAGCAGTTCAGTACAGCAGTGGTTTTAGAGTGTTTTTGTTTGTACAATACATTCTCTTCCCCAGAAGGAAAGTTTTTTTTTTCATATTTGTAACATTTCATAAAAAATGTTTCAAGAAGTAAAGTTACCAAGGCAGTGAAATTTTTTTCTGAGAGCATAGGGAGAAATGGTAAATATAAAAAGAAAAACGGTAGATATTAATTTGACAGACAGTGTATGGAGGTGTCCTATCGATGGGGCTTTGATCAGTGGAGGAGAGTGAAAGCTAGGACCAAACAGGAAACGCCTTATTCACAATTTGTATACAAAAGATCTTAAAAAGGAAAACTTTTTTTTTTTAAAAAGGAAAACTAAAATTTTATAGTCAAGTCTAGTTCAAGTTCAAATGCATACCAGAGTAAATACTACTGAAGTCAATAAGTGCCATTAGAATGTTAGGTTTTATCACTGCCTCATACAAAAAAAAAATAAAATAAAAAAATAAAGCTGTCTGATGACCACGGCTTTTTCAGTCATAGCTGATAACATCCAGCACAACCATATGCAGGGAGCCAAATTTCTCTTTGACCTGTCAGAGATCTCTCAGCTCTGATATGTCGAAGTACTCACAGATGATTTTGGCAGGCAGCTGTAAATAGCAGAAGTGTAACCTACATACATGTTGAAACTGTATTGGGATACATGATAAAAAATATTTATGAATAGTTAAAAAAAGCATAGAAATGTATAGAAACATTTCAGTGCACTCTTTTTGGTACAGTAATCTGAAATATTGTAATTTTAATAATGTATGTGCTTGTTTGTCAGAACATTTTATAGAAATTGTGATTTAACTTCTAGAATCGTGGGTTGGGGACCAGGCAGATACTCATAAAATCAGAGAATCAATAAGGCAAAGTCGAAAAGAAGAATTTACTCAACACAGGAACAGGAACTGGACACACTATGGACAGTTAGAACAAGAAACTCAGTGGGACAGTGGGAACTCGGAAGACTAGGAACAATGACTGAACTAAAATATTTCACAACCCTGATTACATTCTGTGCAGTACATGAGTCATACGTCATTTATACGTCATTACGTATAAAATAGTGAAAAAAGGCACACATCATGATTAAACAGTTTGTTAGCAATAACAGATTAAACTACATGGTAATTATTATCACAAACATTTTTGACCAACTGCTTTGACCATTTTCTTTGCTTTAAAGTAAAAAAAAAAAACACTGAACATCCTGATGCATTTTCCTGTATTGCAAACTCTTACTTTCCATAATATGCTATGTTTAAAATGTCATTTGGATTGAATATTGATGTCCATTTTTGCCTCTCCATGGTGTATGAAGATGACTATGGGACGCTGCTTTTGGCTGAGGCTCTGTTGGAGGAATGCCTGCTGGAAAACGTGACTTTACTAAAGAACTCTACTCCTCTGTCTGAATGTTCTCATCCCAAATTTGCAAAAGCAAAAGGCCACCTCAATGATCTCTTGAGCAGAGGACACTTAGAGGTGTGTGACGTTTTCATATGTGTCTTACAGTATATGATGAAATACGGAGTTTTTAATGATATGGAATTTTTGTCTCCATAAGCATTAAGCATTACTTTCAGCCTGAATGTAAATGGAAGTGGCAAGTTCAGTTCTATACTTTTTCAGTGTTAATCTACAGTATGAACCTATTTTTATCATGTTCTAGGTGATGAGAAGCCGTTGGCAGGTTTGGCTGTAATAGGTAGCACAGCCAGTAATGTTGTGTCACTACATGGAGCCATAAACATAATGAAAGCTGGTTTGCAAACTAGGATATAAATAAGGTGACTGGGCAAACATTGCATTCATGGAAAAGCTGCAAGGCATAAAATGTTGTTAGCTAAAAGAAATATATATAAAAACAGCAAGCTGACAATCACAATTGGGATAATGTTCTGTGAACCAATTTCTACTGTAACGAGAAAGTACTGTAAAACCAGTTCTGTTTTTCTTGGTGGGAAAATCATAGCAACGTGCCAAAACACACTGAAGGTGGTGGGAAAGCCTAGGATATGGATAACCTACAAAGTTATAATTTAAGGAACCATGAGTTCACATGCAAATGGCTAAAAATTAAAAGATTAAAAATTTAAAAAATGTAAAAAAATTTGGAGAGGCCTTGTCAATTGATATCTTGTTGCTGGGGTGAAGGCAAACTGTCCATGACCTCAAGACCTATCAATGTTTCTGAATTAAATAAGTTGAAACTTGAAATAAAGTTGAAAGTTGAAAAGAACACCTCACAATTTGGAAAGAAAAAAAAAATACTTGTTTTAGTGTTTTGTCTGTGTCTCTACAGCCACGGTATCTGAATGAGGCTCTTCTGCTGCTGGCTAAAGTACACTATGTGCAGGGTCGCTATCGGGATGCTCAGGGCATGTGTGCCCGAGCTGGCATTGAAGAATTCACGCGTGATGAGCAACCTGTTTACCATCTACGTCTGCTGGCTGAGGCCTTCGTCATCAAAGGTATAAATTATCTATATATGACTCATGACTTTACACCAGGGTTTTGCAACCACTTTTGAGTGGAATCGTAGCCAGCTCCATCTAATAATGGCTCTAAAAAGCTGCTTAGCCGCCAGACTATTAGACTATTTACGACTATTTAGGCTTTTACCCTATAATATTCACTCACTGGAATCAGGATGACTGATTTTATTGATTGGGATTATTGCTGTTGTGGATATTATGACAATGTAGTGGCACGAGAACATCTTAAAAAGGGGGGTTATGAATGCTATGATATATAGTCCCAGGGAGCATATAGCATATGGTGACATAATGGTGCTGTCAAGTTAAAATCTAATATCAGTAAGTAAGTGGCTTTAAGCTTCAGTGTTAAGCCTTTAAAAAAATTGTGTAAATAAATTCTACTGCATAGTTTTTAAACTGTTTACAAAATTAACATCAGTGAGGAGGGGATGTGGGGGATCTTGCCTAGGACCACCCAAAAAACAAGGGATCTTTAAGCCTTGCTGGACCAGAAGATTAATAAGACATAAATAAATCCTACATAATGTGTTTAATTATTTGTATTTGAACCACGTCTTCTATCACTGTACCCATACACGGTGTGTGTTTTAAAAAAAAACCCTCATTCAGGTTGCCACCATAAGGATTTGTGATTAAGGAAAGTGAAGCAAAGTTTAGAAAGGATGACACTTGGCATCATGACTGTGGTATTCCGTCTTGCACTAATTAGGTCTGCAATGATGGCAGAATTCCCAATCAGCAAAGCAAACAACCTTTTCCAAACAGGGTTTAGATTCAAGCTGCACTACTACTGGCTAAACATGGATGACCAAAGAAGTGTTATGTAGGAGTTTTGGAAGTCTAAAACAAGATTTCCATATATGTCCCTGAAATTCCTCAGCATTGGTTGTTTAAATTCATATCAGCAGGTTTATCCAGAGGTTCTGGAAGTGTTCAACAGATTACGGACTGCCTCAGGTATGTTCACTCTGGATTCAAAAGAATAGAAGAACAGAATACCATCAGGACAGAGAATGTTTATGAGAATGAGGATGTTTCCGTGGTCACTTTTATGCGTCTTGGTGTATTTGCTTTGACTGCATAGCACAAAAAATAAAAATAAAAATAAAAAATTAAATGTTGAGCGCTGGGAACAGGAAGGAGTGGCTACATATATAGGTACTGGAATTGCAGTCTATAGGAAATGAGCTATATATAACGTGCCCAGAATCTTAAACTTAAACACAAGTTGACCTGAATGCTTATTACTTTTTTAACTCACTTATGTTTGTGTAGCTAAAAGAACCCTCTGTGGTGCTGTGCCATAGTCTTTAATTTCATAGTAGAAAGACAATTAAAAAGAAGAAACTGTTACAGAAAAGCACAAAGAAGTAGCAACAAATACATGAACCGCAAGATTAGTTTGATGTGCATTTATTTTATACTTATATTTCTCAATACCTGATTATTTCTATAAGTAAAATTTTGAATATATCTTATTTTCCCATTACTTGTGCAAGTAGATCACTTCAGAATATCTTTACTATACGTTAACATTCCATCGAAAAGAAATCATATAACAAGTCCTTTCTTTTGCATAGTACTCTATGTACTTGCATAGACAGTATGGCCTGGGCCTGAAATTGCTAAATGATTTACTTCAATAAAAGGAAGTGTTTTGTCCCTAATTCATAATTAGGATCTTTATCTTCTGCCTCTGTTGACAATCTGCCAATTCTGGGTTCTTTGTTCAATAAACAGAAAACAGAAGCACACACTTCCAGATTGATGACCTTACAGAGTAATGACTATGAGCTCTGCTAACGTTTCTGGCTACTAGCTGCTGGAAAACATCAGTCACTACCACATGACAATGAACATGCATCCTCGAAACCATTACTGGAGTAATCTGCTCATACACGATTCTGGCAGCATTAAGGGGTGGAAGCAGACCTTCAGTGAAAATTCTGGCAGGCCGTGACGACTCAGGCATTCACTAGCAGTAGGTGTAGCAGATGCTGCTCAGTGTGAATGAGCGTTACTCAGATCTTTCTTGGACAGACTTGCCTGTAAGTCATACAACACACAACTGCTGAGTTCATCTGCACAGCGTTTGGTTTGCTTTAACTGTATAGAAAGACACCACTAAAGCCTGAATACCAGAGAGTGAAGGGTTACATAGCATAACATATGAGGTTGTGAATAGACTTACTGACTTTACAGCACTGTTATATAAATTACATTCATAATGTAAGTGTTTCTACATATATCTCTGGTTCCCAGCCACTCCATGTTACTTTATCAAGTATATATTACTTATGTTTAATAAACTGTGAAGGTGCTTGCTTTGATAACATATAAAAACTTTTTATAAAAACATTTAAAATGTAATCTTGTTGGTTCCTGTTAAGATCACACACATTTTTTGGTGTAAATGAATCGTTTGAATATCATTTCAACACAATTTAATTTTGTAGTTTGGTATGGACAGAAAATAACAGGCTTTCCATGGTCATGATCTGTGATCATGAGAACTGAAAAGCTAAATTATTTTTTTTATTATATATTGTTATTTTTTTCTGTAACCGCTTATCTAGTTCAGCATTGCAGTGGGTCCAGAGCCTACCCGGAATCACTGGGCGCAACACTACCTGCCGCTTTAGAACCAAATGTTGAATAAAAACGAATACGAATTTTCTAATTCTAAGAAGAAAGTTGCATTACTGGTTATTGGTTAGGTGGCTATTGGTTTATTTGTCAGCTGTTTACACCCTAACCCTATACACATAGCCATGCAACAATGGTGCAACTACTTGAAATCCCTCAAATCCCAACCAAAGTTCCAAGTGCAGGTGTTTATTTTCAATTTTCTGAAACACTATGGTCATCCTGTCTGTCTAAATAGACATGGCAGCATTGCCTGGATATCCATCCAGCAGTAGATTATATCTCCCTTATATTTTATAAGACAAAAACTGTTTTGTTTTGTTATGGAATGTCTCTTTTTTGCATATATACTGACAGATTGCTTTATTACTTTTCATTCAAAAACCTGGTCAGAACATACTTCAATTTCAGAACCCCCCCGCACACACACACGCACACACACACACGCTCTCTCTCTCTTTCACACACACACACACAAACTTTTTTTGACATGGTGCCATGGACATTTTTTTTTATTTTACAGTTTTGTTAACAAAATACATTTTTGACATCAGAATAAATTAGTCAATAATATAAAAGTTAAAAATAAAATCTATAAAAATGTATTTGATTAGAGGTGAGGAGGTTAAGGCAGCACTTTTGAAAGCCAAACATTGCTACACTCTCTAATATGGGAAGGCCTTCTCTCGTACAGTAGAACTGAATGATATTATCAGTTATGTCTCTACCATTTTTATCCCAAAAATCTAATACAGAATTTTACTGGATGTATGTTTTTTTCACAGCTAAGGTGATATGGCCCTAGGCTGCAAAACTGCATATCTGGATGGGATTATGAGGCCTAATCTGTGGATAGGCTTTCTGGTGTTTCTAGTGCCTTATAGCTCATGGTATGCAGATGTGAACACGAAGAATAGAGGGGAAGTGCAGCTGAATGATCTGTTTGTTTTTGGTCTCCTCTGCACTGGAAGTTGTTCCCTTATTTGATTACCACTGACGTCTGCTTTCCTCCTCTCTTCCTGCTGCCTAGGACGTCCACCACAGATTTATTTGTGTATTAATGTCTTTAGCAAATTCCCATGTCAGAGATCTGCAGGGCTAAACTCTCTCTCTCTCCCTGGGACAGAAGGATATGGGAACATCCCACCAATTGTCTAGATGTTTAGAGGACACATTTCAAGATTTTTTATCTTACATTCTGATCAATCGTCGAGTAAGATAAAGATCAAGTATAGTTCTCTCTCTCTCTCTCTCTCTCTCTCTCTCTCTCTCTCTCTCTCTCTCTCAGTATCCCTGTTATTTTGTTATTTTTGTCATTCATATTTTTTATGCTGTACCCATGAATACACAGAGAAAGGCTCAAATGCATGCATACAGTCTTTGTTCCTAAGCATGCCTGTCTGTGCAGGACTGTCTCTGGATCATCAGACCATGTCTGCGGCTTCACGCGTTCGCCTCTCTGAGAGGGAAGAGGAATGTTTGTCCTGTTATATCCGGGCCTGTGACACTGCACTCCTCTACCTGCAGGAGCTAGACAAGGTCTGTGTGTGTTACGGTTAGTGTTCAACATACCTGACCAGCAAATGAAATATTTGTTATTGTTTCAGTAAAATAATAATGATGTCTTTATCAGAATCAAACGTTTGGTTCATCACATTTTTAATGTGTGATAGATGAAAGGCATTAAGTTTTGCATCGCACTGATTTAGTACAACATTATTATGTATCTGTGTTATGTTTAAAGACATTTATTAAAGGTCCACTGTTGAGTTGAAGGATACTGATATTTTGCCAATTTTAGCATTTAAGTGTACTAAGTTTTGCTGCTTTGATAGACTGTTGGCACACCAAGCGCCAAGACAGCCAAAAGCAGTGTTTCTGCTCCTCCACTAGAGATGGACCCAGGCTACTTCCTGCAGGCTGCACTCCAGAGTGCATATCTGTGCCTGTTGCATAAAGGGTGAGTGTTCAATTTATTAACATCTTTTTACTAGCTAATTAGTCTCTTCAAAACACTGGATCACATGTATAATTTTTAAGTGGTGGGCCAGCAGTGAGGAATTATTGGAAGCTTTTATAAATCCCAAAACAGCATCTCAAATGCCTTGCATGGAATGAAGATCTTCATTTTTGTCCAGCAGGTGTCAGTGGGTCTCTATAGAAGGCATTGAACAGACTCGAGTTGTGTATGTTACTCGCTGTACCACAGTGATACATTAGAGGGCATCAATGCTCTCCAGCTCTGTTCGCCATATCAATATCTCAACCCTGATTCATTCATAGCTTTCACAGCAGGGCTTGTCTTGACATCAGACACTGAAGTCATCTGTGCTATTCTTGGCTTTTCCTTCTGTACTCACTAGAGGAGTGTTCTATTTTAACCTGTTCTGTCCTCATATAACTTTTTTCAATCCTGTCTTCTGTTACTGTGTTAGTCACTTGGCTCAGGGGACTCATCAGTTGCGTCGTGTTTTGAGAGTGGTGGAGAGTCGTGGCTCTCAGAGCTTTCGGAAGGTGAGAGGTCACTCGGTCCAATAGCCAATCCAATAATAGAAAACATAAACATGCTTCTAAAAATTATTTAAATAAAGTCTTTTCTGTCTCTTACACACGTTCACTGTTCACTGTTGTAAAGGCTGTTTCAAGGAAGCTAGCAGAAGTCTTGCTGAACTCAGTGAGTGAAGACAGTTACTGGGGTCCAATGTCCCCCCCACCTCCTGCCTGGTTGCACATGGAAGGGGCTACTCATCCGAAAGATGCCATCTACCCTTCCTCCAGACCACCACAACGCTACAGCCCAGAGGGGTCAGACTCTCTCTCTCTCTCTCTCTCTCTCTCTCTCTCATATATATATATACCCTTTTTATACAACGTTAAGACGTGATTATCCATAAGCCCCATATGTATAATGTATGTTTTGTTGCTGTGATAGGAATTATTTGTATACATGTTTTTGCTAAAACACATTTGGCATTTTTGAAACCTTCAGGATATAAAATTGTGGAATAAAAATTTTTGACAATGATGGTGGTATCTAATGCTACACACACCCTAATGTTAACCTATGCAGCATAAAGAAATGATTTTACAATTTTAGTTTTACGCAAAACACTTTTTTTCCTCTGATTTTTGTCCTTGAAAATGTATAAAAACAAACAGACAAAACACACACACACACATACACACATTCTCACTGCCTCCTGCAGGCTTGGCTACATCCCCTGCTGTTAAATCCATTTCTGTCACATTATTTGTGACTAAGTGTTTACTAGTAGAAAGAACAGGGAATAGCAGAAATTGAGGTTGGGGGGAAAAAGAGAGGACTGAATGACAAACAAGGATATTTTATCTGTATATATCTTACTGAGAATTACTGCCCCAGCAGGATGCTCCCTTACCTGTGAATATTACACAGAGTAATCTTAAATGTATATCTAAACAGAAAAGGGGCTTAGATAAAAAGAAATAAATGAGAAATTTCTCTGAACAAAAGGAAAGTGGATAAAGATTTAGAAACGGCACAGTTTTTCCATACAGAAAAATTCATCTTGTCCTTGAAAATTACAAAGCCACTGGAAAATGAAACATTTTCATTGGAGACCAGTAACTGACCAGGGCTGGTTTTCCCAAAAGTGTGTTAGAACAAAGATACTGAACTCTCACTGTTAAAATTATCTTAACACTAAGATGTTTTTGGGAGACTGGGCCCAGTTTGATTACGTTAGCTAATATTGGCTAACATCATGCTGAGAGATAGGAGAGAGAAAGAGCTAAAGTAAGGTGCACCCACTGCTGTGGAAGAGGAAAGCATTGTTACCTCTCATTGAGCTCTAGAGCAGAAGACTTTCTCTCAATACCTTTAAAATTAATGATAGTATTGTTATTATTCAGCACTAGTACCTGAGTTTAAAAATGACCAAGAGCCTGAAACCAGCCATATATTCACGGCCATGTTCAGGTTTAAAATAAGAGAGATAATACACAACTTAATTGATCCCAAAGGGACGTTGCAGTTTTCTAGTTTATATCTAGCTTAAAGCCTTCCCGGAAGACAAGAGGAAATTTTTGCAGCATTGGGAGGAGACACTGCCTATTAATACCCTTGATTTAAGAAGAAACATTAGATGAGCAGTCTACAAACTTTTGGACAGATAAAGCCCTCTAGACCATCAAAATAAAGTGTTATCTTCATTTTCTCAGACTTGTATCACCAGATCACATAAAAAGTACAGACAAGAAGACAAGAGGCTGAATGAAAGTAGCCCAGATTGGCATAGAGGCGGTCAAGGGAACAATAGCTGCAGTGTGCCGGACACCTGAGAGTAGGCTACAGTTTTCCATGATACCAGTAGAGCACTTGTGTAACTGGACACACATGCTCCAACACACTCTCACACATCTGCATGACGTGTTCTGTCCCTTTTCTGTTTCTGAGCAGAGCGTTCTGTCCTCAGGACGTGGTGGAAGAGGCTGTGCTCCTGCTGCTTATCACCGAATCAATGGTGAGGCATTTTTTTCACAAGCCCTTCTGTTTCTCCTCCTCCTCTTCCCCATTATTCGCCTTCTCCATCACTTTCCTCATTACATTCTTCTACTCTTTATTACACCTCTGTTACACTCTACAGTATAACCAGATATCCCTGAGTAATACTGCACTTTGGAGTGGTTGGGAATTACACATCATGTGTATTCTAGAATGGAAAGAAGATGTCACCATTTGCAGTGAGACATTATGTTTGCCATATGACCTGAAAGGTGATGGAAAAAAACTGCAATTTGGGCAAAAGTTGCTGCTGTATACACATAAAATAAAAGTTTTTAGAGCTCCCAGAAATTTATGTGGAAGTTTTTATTTAAGGTCCTTTTGAGATCATAAACATTTCTAAAATTTCAAAGACAGAATATTTATTTATTATATCTATATATAATGATGTTGAAGTGTTTACAAAGCTAAAGACACTCAGCTAGCTCAAGGACCCTGCCTAATGCCATGTTTGAAATACATCACGGTACAGCAGGGACTTGCATTATGATTTCTGATGCATCTTAACTCTAGGAGAAACATCAAAGCACATCTCTGATCTGAATGTAGCTGCATTCTATGGTACCTATCCAATCAGACAACATGCATCAGTGTGCATGTTGCTGCCTACTAAAGCAGTGAATCCCAGCACTGGTTCTGTAATACCCCTATCAGTCTATACTCTCATAATTGAAAATTATGTTTGTTGTGAAAACATGAACATTAGTTCATTTTGATTCATCACAAAGTAAATAAAGTGTGGAGCAGGCAAGGGATTGTAGTGTACTTCATGGATTATTACACATCATTCACCTGAAAATAAATCTGTAAAATATACACTCACTGGGGTTAGGTGTATTCTAGAATGAAAAAAAGGACCTAGTGTCTTTTACATTTGGCCCACTTTCGATGTACAATGAGATTCTGATTCCTTTCCTAATTTGTTACACCCTTTATTCTGTTCGGAAGTGGTCAAGACCCCAAAAGACCACCACTGAACAGGTGCTGTGTGGGTGATGGATGGCTCTGGGCAGTGCAGTGACACTGACAAGGTTATAAGATGTGAGTGTGTGTTGTGTGTTGGTGCAAGTGAATCACACACAGGCGTAAACACTGTACATTAACATTCAGTTAGAAACACTGAACTTGTTGGTCCAACCTTTTAAAAGTAAAGATGTAAATAAAAGTTTATCTGTTTGAGCTTTCCCCAGTGGTCAGTTTCTGGCTACAGGACAAATGGCTTGGTATTTTGGTTGAAGGCTAATTCCTAATCTAGTCGTGACATTGTGCTGTTGATTAATTTTAGCACATTTTCTCACAAACATGTCACTACCGTGTCAGTATGACAGTAGTGCTGGGATATATTGATATAGTGCTGATATGTTTAACATTGACCAGCATGTTAAACATCTGAGGGCTAAAGTAAATGAATGAAAAGGCACATATCTTCAGTCTGTGAGCAGTGGAGACACAAAAATGTGTTTGTGACAGAGGTACACCAGGACGAGGGTTGAGCCCTGTGCTTGTTGAATATTGTCCATCTGAATGTGCCCTGTGATTATTGCAGGCCAGTGGAGAGGCAGTGATAAGCCGGACACCAGAGCACAAGGAGGCACGGGAGACCAGCATGCAGGAGGCATCCTCTGTGTATGACCTGCTCAGCATCGGCATGGCCAGGAGGGGGCAGTATGCCATGCTATCTCAGGTGAGATCAGTCCCACAGCTCTGAGAAACCTGTCAGTGAAGTGCAAAATATAGACAGAATGACCATTTGAGGTAACCTGAAAATCAAGACCATGATCAAGTTACTCTTCTTCTGCTCCCCATTCTTTGCTTTCCTTTTGTGTCAGAAGCTACCTCTCTATTCTTCAAATCTCATTCCTCCCTCCTCTGCCCTTTTCCCTCAGGCTGTTTCAGTTGTAGGCCAGATGAATTCCAAGCCACTCAGGTGAATTCAGGAGAACTGATAAAGATTATGTTGTTCTTTAACTGAAACCCTCTATTCACATATTTTAATAATGTCTTGTATTGTTTATTACTAACATTGTGTTACATACTGGGACGTGTTTAGCATGTGTTTAACATGTGTTTAACATGGGTATCTCCCTCCTATTAAAATGTCATTAAATCTTATGTGTATCACATTAAAAAGCAATCACTTCATTATCATTGTTCTTCATTTTCACTGCAATATCCATTCATATTGTATGTGCATTATAAAGTACCACTTTAAAATAAAACTGCACTTTTGTTTATAATGTTATATAATGTTTATACATTATTTAAAAATGTATTTACTACATGGTTATTAATTAGGTTGTAAACACCTTAATATGTAACACAGATAAAAAGGGAAACAGTGACCTCTTTTATGTCTAATAGTGAAAGTGTCAGAACTGGTGAAAATGAAAGAATAAGCTAAGACCTAAGAATGTGAATTTAGTCATTTCATATGTTAAGGTGCACCACATTATCATCATTGTCTAAAAAAGACATTCTTTCTGAGGTTAACTGATTAAACTTGGTTGTTAAAGCATTAAACTTATTAATAACTATGTGCTGAAGAAGCTGACAGTGTTGATGTTGACCGAAGGAGAAGACAAAGTAAGGTCAGTATCCAGAGATCTGAGATTTAACAATGTAAATGGATGAGGGTTCGCAATTTAGCAAGTAGTAGGTCATTGTTACACTTTCTATCTGTGTTATAAATGATTAATAATGACTTTTAATGCATTTACAACCTAATTAATAACATTAATAAACAGAGTGTAAACAATGTATAAACCTTTGTTAGTGTAGTCTTATTCTAAATTGGTATCCATTATAATATATAAGGTGCCACTCAAAGGAAACGTTGAAACTCATCAAAGAATGCTGGCATTATCTTGGATCAGATAGTAATCTTTTAGGACTAAAAACAAAAAAGAATGAAAGCCTCAGCAAGAATATTGATATTTCTGCCGTAAGTGTCAGGTTTGACCTTCAAGGAACATTGCCACTGTCAGATGTTTGGGAGCAGCCTTTAATAAAGCTTTTAATATTACAAATAATAAAGCTTTTAATAAAGCTTTTAATATTACAAAGAAAACACAGGTACCACCTCATTTTCTCTGACATTTATTAAGTCACTTTAGACTATGACTGCTTTTAACCTGTAGATTTGTTAGTTTGTTACACATTTGCTGTATGTTAATGGAACATTCAGATGTTTTTGCCATTTCACTAACTCCTGGTTTTGACAATAAACATCATGCATCTGGTACTACCATTTTATGTCCAAAGTCACATCATCATTTTAAATACATTATTAAACAAAAGTTTGTACACACTTTATACACACCATTTTTACTATATTCAGTGGTGTGAAAATGTTTTTTACCCTTTTCCATTTTTATTATTTTCATATTATTGTAAATATGCATTATTTGTCACATTTGAGTTTTTCACACTTGAATAAAAATGAATTGATTTTAATATTATACCAAACTATAAGGGAACACAAAATATGATTTTTAAATGATGATTTCATTTATTGAAGTAAAAATTCTGTTCAGGCCTAACTGTCGAGAAAGTATTTGCACCCTGATCTACTAAATCAACCAGTTAACCAAGTTCACACCCATGCATGATCACAGTCAGACCTGCTGAATCTAAGAATCACTTAAATAGAACATGTCTGGTGATGAAATGAAATGCTGTGAAATGAAATGCTGTGACAAAAACTTAAACTTTTATCTTCAATAAATGATCATTTTAAAATTCACATTTTGTGGTTTTGCATGAGGACTGATGTTTTACTGGTCATATTTTAAGAAGAAACATGTATACTGAAATAGTCTAATGTAGCTATATATAGGCATGGCTAATGCACAGATATGAATATGCAAATGTATATGTTTTATATAGATTTAGAAATAAATTTGAAATTGTAAATCCATAAATTTGAGGTAACAAATCTTTAAGAATATTGCAAAATGGATTCCATGGATTGCAAATTTGTGTTCAAACTTTAGAATGGTAGTGTTGACATTGTATAATTATGAGTGATCCCTAAAGATTGATATATTTGTAAAAATTTGAGTAATTATACAACCCTTTTTGTGTGCATGTGCATGTCTGTGTATGTGTGTCTTATCAGTGTTTGGAGCGGGCTATGAAGTTCTCCTTTAATGAGTTTCACCTCTGGTACCAGCTGGGTTTATCTCTCATGGCTAGTGGAAAGGTGAGATATCAAACCCCCAACTCAGTCCCCCACCTCGTTTGACACAGAGAGCACAAAGTTGAATACACCCTTTAAATAGCATGAGTCCTTTAATAAACGCAATGCATGTTGTTAAATAAAGACCAGTAGCGCTTGTTGGAGTTTAATTTACTAGTTGGAGTCAGACTGCAAGCAAGGCTGACAGAAACGTCTGGAATGCTGACCATGTGTTAGCAAGTAGGCACTCTTCCATGTGTTGGTGTGTGTGTTGCTGAGTGTGTGGTGCGGGTGGGTGTGGGCATTCAAGGTTTGGTGCTGTTTTGTTTTGTCCATTGTAAATATATCAAAGGTTTATCTGAATGTTTAAACTATTTACATATACAAGCCCCATTTCCAGCATGCTTTATTATTGTGTTGAATGAGAGATTTTTTGTGAATTTGTTGCCTCTAGCGCACTCCAATAATGTTGGGACAGGGTCATGTTTACTGCTGTGTTACAACACCTTTTCTTAATTTACACTTTTAAATTGTTTGGGAGCTGAGAATACAGAGTGTTAAGGTTTTGCAAGTGTCTTTTTTGCCCATTTTTGCTTGAGATAGACTTCACATTCTCAAGAGTCTGTGGTATCCATATCTGTGGATGTGGTATCTGACAGCGACGATTAGCTAGGTCTAGTAATTAGCTTTTCCATTTCAAGGGGAAAAATATGTTTTGTCTTTAACTGACAAATTTGAATTTATCGCTATTGTCAGAAAATTGCTTTCCACAATTATATTTCTTTAAATTTAGGAGCATGATAAAATCCTTTTGGGCTGAGTCTCGGTTGTAGGGTGGATGACTACTGTCTAAGCACCAACCAACATCACAATTTTTTTTTTTTTTTGACACATTGTGTTACACATAATGGTTTAGCTATCACAGTGACTGCAACATACTTATAATCGAAAGCTTTTTTCATTATATACTCTCAGAAAGCGTCACTTCCTAAAACCATGATAATATTAACCGCAAGATTAGTAAATTATATCAATACAGAGATACAAGGCCGCTTGTAAAATAAACTGAGTGGATTTGTAGGAGAGAAATAATAGTACATATCAGTGATGAGGGGCTTTGGAAATAGGCCTCACTGTATATGGCAGTGACATTAGTACTTCTATTTTCAGTGTGGGTGTTTTTAACTGTCACTGTGTCACTATGTCACTGCATATGTTTGTGAGTGTATTAATATGTATGTATGTGTGTGTGTGCTACTGATGGTGTGTTTATGTTACAGGCTGAAGGGGCAGTATCAGTATTTAAAGAGTGTGCCAGAATGAAACCTCAGGACCCTACACCACCACTACTAGCAGCCAAATTGTGCATCAACCAGCTGCACTGGGTAATCCACATACACATGTACACAGATACAAAATCTGTGTTCCTGTAAAGAAGTTTCCCATGCTACTGAATGGACCTTATGTAAACTGCCCCACATAATAGTGCCATACAATTTATGCCAATACCTAACAATACAATATCACACTATCACAACTCGCATAACCACCTACCCACAATAGAGGGCTTGACAGGGAAGAGATTAGGACACATCTTTTGGAGTAGGCGAGAGCAGGGCTGACGTTGGGGAGAGCAGGACATAAGAGGCTTATGTCTTTAATCACAATAGGCCACTAAGTTGTAGACCTCCACTTTAAGTACATGGCCACTCATACTCAACACTTGGATTCTCAGCAGAGCAGTGTTACTATTATCAGCCTTTGAACCAGAGATGGAAATTTAACACTAGATATAAGAGATAGGAGATATTACTTTGGACATGGTTTACATTCAGCATGTTTGAATGATGTGTGCTGGTAGCTTGTTAACAACTGAGTTGTTGATAAGTAATTGGAAGCTACAGTGTGTAGAATATTACACTGTCATCGCTGAAACTAAACATCACTGAAACATCACTGAATCACTGAGCGGCTTGTAGATAGGTGCTTGTTTTCAAAAATTGTCATGGAAAAAAATTCTGAACTTCAGAAAATCACTTGCACCCAGCAAATGAAAATGTTGTTGCTTGTCATCATTTTCAAAAGAGCTACAATAATGTGAATAGACCACACCTCTGTTTATTTGAATTCCAGTCAACACACACCTAAGTTAAATTACACAAAAGCCTTGTATATAAAACGTGTAATGCCAGGTCTACCAGTATTTAATTTGTCCACTCTTTACTTATGTGTGCCATACTGATACTTTTTAATTGAAGTCTTCAGGTTGCCACAGGACTGTTCTGAAATAGAAACAAGCAACCACTCAACCAACTATACAAATGCATTTTAGCTGGCTTGCAAATTTCATCTTTTTGTGCCTCTTACTATGAAAGGCCACTATTATAACCATTAGTTGAGCATGGAAATTAATCAGTACATATTTTGGTTTTAAATACCCAAATCTGGAGTAAGTAATTTGTTTTTGACTGAAAGTATTATGAAAGTTGATAAAGACTAACAAAATTTTACATCTTACAATGCACTTTGGGAAACAATTATTGGCCCTGAGCCCAGACCTCAACATCATTGGCTATGTTTAAAAATATTTGGATTGTGAGAAGCAGAAAATGCAAGCAGCTTATATCCGTATATACTTTTTATATAAGTTTGTCTATAAGTATACATTAAAATACTGTACATTTTAGAAACATCGTTTTCTTATATTACATTATACAATTAATTAGTATTTTTAATCTGTATTTATAAGTTAAAGTTTAATTATTTTGAAAATAACAAGAAAGTGATATAGTAACCATGATATATATATTGTCTCTGTTGTTGTGTCTGTTGTTGAGTTAGTGAATCAGTAGGTTGTTTTTGTGGGTGGAGCTATTGCTGCAGATCGTATAGAGTGAGATTAAATTGGTTTAGTGTTACTGTGGTGAATTGTTTCTCAATTATAAAATATGACTTAAATGCTGTACAGTACAATACTATATATTTACAGTTCTTCATTGGTAGCTGAGCTGCTGGTGAATCATTTACAGTGTATGAATTAACTTTGGTAATATTCATATTTCTAGTTTACCCACAGTAAAACAAAAACTTGAAAAACCTATACTTAGTTGGGTATAAAAGTAGAAATGTCATATTACATATATTTATTTGTGTAAATATGGGACATATTTATTACTCAATTTAGTTTATATGATGTAACTGTATGTGTTACAGCTAGAAGAGGCTGAAACTCTTGCACAAAGTGTGGTTGCTTTGGGAGAAGGAGCTGAAGAGTCTCTTGCCACAGCCTACTTGGCCATTGGCATATGCTACAGTCTTCGGGCTTCAGATGGTAAGCACTTCATTATTCAGGCAACTAGAGTGAACATTTTTAATCCCCTTTCCTGTTTCAATGTGCTCCCTCTGTCCTTTACCTTTCATGTTACTTCCCTTCGTGTTTACAGCCACACTGAAAGGTGACCGGGATGAGTTTAACAGAAGAGCTTTACAAGCACTGCAAAAGTAAGCCTAAAGAATGACCGTTTTCCTTCTTTTAGTTTTCAGAGCAATAGTATGTTGCTGCATGTTAAATTTGTTTTTTGTTGCACTTAGAGCACATGAAGTGGACCACCAAGACCCTCAGATTGCCCTGTATCTCTCTCTGCAGCTTGCATTGGTGCGACAGGTGAGGATACATTCTCTCTATCAGCCTCATGAACACATATTCCAAAAAGGTGTGACATTTTGACATTTTGATGCTTTGCACTGTTGATTTTGTCCATATCTGGTAGAAAATAAAATAAAATACCCCACCCTACTTTCTCTCATATATATATATATATATATATATATATATATATATATATATATATATATATATATATATATATATATATATATAGTCTGATAAGTGCTTGAACTGATGCTGTTTGATTTCTCTCTCTTTCTCTCTCTCTCGCTCTCTTTTTCTCTGTATGGAAGGTGTCAGCAGCGATGGAGCCTCTGCAGTTGGCTCTGAACATGCGCAGTGATGATCTGCACTCATTGCACCTGCTGGCTCTCTTGCTCAGTGCTCAAAAACACCACCAACATGCTCTAGACACACTCACAGTTGCCCTCAACCAGTATCCAGAGAACTTCAAGTATGTGTTTGAGAGAGTGTATGAGTTTTAATGCAATATAAGGACAACAAATAAATGGCATCCTTATATTGTAAAATGCTTTTTACAACATTTAAATGTTTTGTTTTTTTATGTTGAAAAAACTAAACATTGCATTTTGTGAGGTTGTATTTGGATTAGATTTATGATCAGACTTTAAAATTTCTTGTTACATAGGAAGTTACCACTTATGACAATTATTACTATAAGAGGTAAGTGTAGCTGAGTGGAGTGATACACAATATACAATTATTTTAGCACTGAAATAACATGCATTCACATTATCATTTATAGGGGTTCTAGATTAAACACTCATAATTGAAGATCGTTCAATTTGTGTTTATACCGGGAACTTAAAGCTAATATTTTTGCATATAACTTAAGGCAGGTTTGACTCTCTCAGTAGAGAGCTCTGCTACAGTGTTGGCACTGGTCAGGTTACCACTTCTATTCACAGTTAGTGACTTATTTTGAGCTTTCAAAACACATTGGTCCTTAAGACCTAAGCAATGTATTCATGCATTAAACAGTTATTTTTAAAATTAAAATATTTTAAACTGACCAAACTACCTTAAATATTCTTGTGATCTAAACAACTCATTTCCAATGTATATACAATACAGGATTTTTCCAGTTCTATTATTTATGACAAAACATATACACCTGCTGAACAGGTTTTTACATTCTCCCAGCACTTGGTTTTACCTGTATGACATCAAATGCTCTAAAATCATAGACCTGAATATGTCCTTGAACCACCCCTGGCTAGTCCCACTGTGCACATTGGCATGGCCTTTTTGGTGTTGTAATCTCTTGACCCTGCAGGAGTTTGTGTCTGGGAGGATAAGTATAACTGCTGTGTGTAGCTGCAGTAGTGGCTGGGCTTAGAGACACTCGCTCTGCCTTATTTAGAAAGGCGGCCAATTCTGGCATCTGAGTCCTCTCCCTAAGCAGTCGTCAGATTCACAACCTTTAAAAAAACATAACTTTTTTATTTATTTCCGAAACAAAGTCAACAAAGGTGACTAACAAAATTAACAGTACACAATATGTTGTAATCACTTGCAAGATTTGAACACCAGAATTCATGTGACAGCAGAAATATTATTAATTCCCCTGGTGTATTGTGTACATAAGTTTGATATCTAGCACCGTGGTGGAATCATTTTAAATATGCGTCAACAATTAAAACATGTGTTACTGAAAACAGTGATTCCATACTTTTGAACAGTAGTGTAGGTGCTCAGAAGCCTTTAATTTTCTAGCAATACCAAGAAGCTAGCTTTAGTCTAGAGGGATTGCTAGCCTAGTTTAAGGTGTGACATCCTGATTCATGTGTGTGTGTATGTGTGTGCGTGTGTTGCTGCGTGTGTGTGTGTGTGTGTGTGTGTGTGTGTGTGCAATGACATAGAAGTAGGTTATATGTTAGCCAAAGTGTTGTAGGGAAGAGGGATTTCATTAGAGCCGAGAGTGGCCTAGTTGGCCAGACAGGACAAGCACCAGGTCAATAAGTTGAGGTTTGTGCATAATGTAGAAAAAATAACTCCAGAAATAAATGTGTAAATCACCTGTTCTTTCCATTGAACACTTAACAACCCTCAGGTAGGTCTGTATGTTTTTTTCTGCTTGCATGTGGTGCAGAGATTATTGTATGTGTGATGACTAACTCTGTAAGAGTCTAATAAGCTAATAAGGGTGGCCTCCCCTGTGTGTGGAAATTTCAACATACCATTCCCTTGAGTGTTAGACCTGACAATGATTCATAAGTGAGTTGTGACACTTTCGGTTGCCATGGTTTGAGGTGACACAAACAGCTTCACTAGACAATGAAGACAAGGATTAGGCCTCACCTTTAAACCTGAGATGTGTTCATGTAGTTAACGATGCATGGCAGACTCTTCCCATTTTTGCCATGAGGTGTCAGTGTTGTTCTCTAGGGTTACACAAACCTACACACACACACACACACACACACACAGAGAGACAGAGAGAGAGAGTGAGAGTGAGAGAGAGAGGGGGAGGAAAACATTAGGCCTATGATCAGAGGTCAGGACTCTGGACTCCATAGAGGAATATTTTGCTTATATGTACACATACATTTGTGTCCATATAAGGAATTTCAGTAGACTATCAGTGCTAGTATGTGCCTAAGTCTAGAATGACAAGGATATTTTTAAATATTCCATTATCTTTATTTCAAGTCTTAACATTATGCACAATAATGACTGTGTGAGCCCCTCGTAAACTGAAGCGTAGCTTGTCATATCATATATCTCATATCACATGGCCCATTGTACTGGGCCAAGCACTCCAGGACTGGTAGCTCAGGTTTTGTTTGGAGGATCACTTTCACTATGTACAGACGAGTAAATGGACCCACATACACTACTGCTCAAAAATCACTTGTCAAATTTTTCTTCCTGTTATTTTATTTAGTGTCGTAGTCACATGACTCCAGGGTTGTGGGTTCAAGCCCCTCTCTGGGTGACTGTCTGTGAGGAGTTTCATGTGTTCAACCAGTTTTTGCGTGGGTTTCCTCCGGGTTCTCTGGTTTCCTCCCAAAATCTAAAAACACACAATGGTAGGTGGATTGGCGACTCAAAAGTGTCTATAGTTTTCAGTGTGTCAATGAATATGTGAGTGTGTGGAACCTGTGGAATGTTTTGGTAGTTAGGAGTTTTGCTCAGGGGCACTTCAGGCATGGATGTTGCCTCCGGTCATGAAAACGATAGGTCTACTATATAATTGCCAGGTTTTCAAAAGTGTTAGTCTTATCAATTGCATCTGTATTGATAAGGTCATGTTCAAAGAAATATATGCTATAACATGCCATGCTACAGTGTGAAATGCTGTGACACATTAAATGAAAGCATGCAATCATGCAAGTGATCTTTTTATCTCATAACTTCTAAGGCAGCAATAAAAATAATAATAATATTGATTACATTTTGGTTAAAATATAGGCCACAAGGAAAAATTTAAAACCTTTTTAATGGGTGATACATTTATAATGAACATGTATGTTCTGCTATAATATGTCTAATAATATATTATAATATAATATGTCTATAATTCCATCTTCACTTCAGAGAGGGATGCATGCCATTTTTAGTCTCGATTTATTTCAGGGGCATTTTTTGCCCTCAGCCTAGTATTTAGTATGAATTCTGCTTATGAAGGAACATGTCTAGTCTTGTTTTTCCACTTAAAAATAGTGCTAAAATCAGACATGTTTTGTGCTTTGAGAAGGATTATTCATGCCTTTGTGTCATCTTGTTTCAACTATTGTAATTCCTTATGCACTTGCTTTATGCTGAGGCAAGTTGAGGCAATTATGTTGAGGCAAGTCCCTCTTCTGGACACTGGTTCACGTAAAATAATAAAAAAATAGCCAACAACTGAATGTCACATCATATTACATAGTACAATTAAAATTCAATATATCAACAATATTATCAGGTTTACCACAGAGCTGTACAAATGATAAATAAAAAATACTGTAAATTAAATATTTTCTTATTTCAAGTTAATTTAAATTAAACAAAAAAAAAAAAAAAAAAAAAAAAAGTATATATATATATATATATATATTATAAATGTATATTAGACAGTGGGAGAATGGTGTTGAGTTGGAGCCTTCTGTTATTTTGACTAAAGCAACCTCCAAAGTACAGTGTTAACTTGTGGAAAAAGGAGTGTAATATATTGCATTAAATACTTTGTGTAATGAAATAACATTGTAAAATATCTACAGTTAAATGAAACAATATTATGTAAGAATATCAGCTACTAAAAATTTTTGATCTGCAGTGTTGTTTCTTTTTTCCTGTGTTGACCAGAGGAGGACAGATTCCCACTTATGAGCCTTCATTCCTCTTAAGGTTTCTTCCTCATGCACTCATGAAGGAGTTTTACCTTGCCAGTGTCGCCCTTGGCCGACTCATAGGAGGCTTGGACCAGAATCTCTGTACAGCTGCTTTGTAACAACTTTCTGTTTGATTGATTCATTTATTTATGGATTGGTTTTGGTACCTTTGCAAAATCGTCTAAAACACCATATATGAAAACCTTGCTGGTGTAGGTTCAATTTTTTAAACGTTCTTGATATCAGTTGATATCAGTTCAGTACACTGTATGTTAGCTTTTAGCTATATTTATATAATAAACTCCGAAATGACTCATAATTCAGAGGAAGTATTAGTCTACATTTTAAAGTCTTAAAGCCTGGAATGGCATTGATTGATGTGCTTTATTTAAAATAATGCACTTATTAAAGATCTTCTGCTGTTGATTAGGTACTATTTTTAAAATTAAACTTATTCTCTCCAGACAGTTTATCTGCAGTGCTCAGAGTGGACGAGCAAGCAGTGCTACTTAAAAGTGAAAATGGCTAGCATATGTTTTTTTTTTTTATTATTTTTAGGAGGGCTCCATTGTATTCCAGGGATTAGCCTTCAGTTATTTAGTTGCTGAGAACTGCAATTGTCTTTGCTCCAAATATTGAGGGCATGTAATGCATCTGGATTCCTCCTAGGATATTCAATCAGAATTACCATCCCTTTGCTGCATTTGGCATGATTGTTAAACAATTCAATGCTTCACAGACTTCGTCACACATGTCACACTACTCACACTCATGCACCCTTCCACATATATCAACCCTTCTACCCACTCATGAACTGCTAAGGAGGCATGCTTCAGTGGGAGTGTGTCCCCTGGCTGCATCAGAGTCGCTGGGCCATGGATGCAGCCTGTCAGCGTCACACAAACAAACAGCACACTGACACAGTATCCATCTGCATATATTAGCACTACTAAAGGCCTCAGCTCAGAAAATGTCACTGCACAGGGTTTTTTTTTTATAGAAAACAGCAAAAGGATGACTCACATGTCTTATGTGTTCTGATGCCTTGTCTTTGCTTCATTAAAATCATAGTTGTAATTTATAAAGGGTGTTGGGAGGTTACAAGCTCAGGCATATAACCCGCACAATAATGAATTTCAGTAGTAATTATTTACTAAATAAGCACAATTTACCTTTATAATGAATAATATTGTAAATAAATGAAACAGTATTTATTATATTGAAATATATTGTGTAACGGTTGGCACGGTGGCGCAGCAGGTAGTGTTGCAGTCACACAGCTCCAGAGACCTCGAGGTTGTGGTTTCAAGTCCAGGTGACTGTCTGTGAGGAGTGTGGTGTGTTCTACCTGCATCTGCGTGGGTTTCCTCCGGGTGACTGTCTGTTAGGAATGTGGTGTGTTCTCCCTGTGTCCGCGTTTTTTTTCCTCTGGGTGACTGTCTGTGAGGAGTGTGATGTGTTCTCCCTGTGTCTGCGTGGGTTTCCTCCGGGTGACTGTCTGTGAGGAGTGTGGTGTGTTCTCCCTGTGTCTGCGTGGGTTTCCTCCGGGTGACTGTCTGTGAGGAGTGTGGTGTGTTCTACCTGTTTCAGCGTGAGTTTCCTCCAGGTGCTCCGTTTTTCTCTCACGATCCAAAACCACATGTTGGTAGGTGGACTGACGACTCAAAAGTGTCCATAGATGTGAATGTGTGTGTGTTGCCCTGTGTAGCACTGGCCTCCCTCCAGGGTGTGTTCCTGCCTTGCACCCATGTCCCTGAACTAGATACTGCACTGACAGAAAATAAATGAATGAATATTGAGTAAAATATTTTGTTTCCAGTTCTAATAGCTTCACTTTCAACCTACCTCAAAAAGGCCAGGACTGCACTTATTACTGGTAACAAACTTGTACTTTAACTATATGTGACAAGCTTTTAAAATTGGTTGCACATTTACAATTTTTTTTCTCATAGCTGCAGTTCCTGTTCAGCACAAAGCTGCTCCTCTGGTTAAAATGATGAAATAATGGGGATCTCTGTCTGTGTATTGCAGCCTACTCTTTACTAAAGTGAAACTGGAGGAGGCTCTGTTTGGTCCTGCTGTCGCTCTGCAGACATGTGAAGACATGCTTCAGTTGTGGCAGGGCAGAAACGACTTGGTCCGTTCCAGGTAAAATATGTCTGTGTGCATAGTCTACATTGCTAGGCAGGATAATATGAATGCCATTGATATAATGTGGAGCTTGATGTTGCAGTGAGGCTGACGACAACAGCAGTATTCCACCTCCTGAGCCAAGCCCACTAAGCAGAAAGTCCAGTGGCTTACACCTCGCTCTTCCAGACTTCCAGGAAACAGAAACTGGTCTGTATTATTAGATGTATGTGTGTGTGCGTGTGCATGTGCGTGCGTGTGTGTGTGTGTGTATATGTGTGTGCATGTGTGTGTGTGTGTTTGTGTGTATTTGTGTGTTTGTGCGTGTGTGCATGTGTTTGTGTGTGTGTGTATGTGTGTGTGTGTGCGTGTGTGTGTGCATGCATTTGTGTGTGAGCCTGTGTGCCTGTGTCAGTATCTATGACCACATTTATACCTTGGACATGATCTGAAACATACTTTTGTTGTCTTTTATATCAGTTGTCTCTGAGTTTCCAACACATTGTTGTAATTTTCCTTCTCAAACACACAGTTATGGTTGATAAAATTGACAGATATAAAGATTGGTGAAACTATTTTAAACCAGCTCTGAAATAATTTTGTAGGAATTTTATCTGCTGAATCACTTTACTGTTTTTCTGTAATCTCTGAGATGAACCACCAATGGAATGTAGTATGGTCCAATAACAAGGACAAATCACAAAGCCTATTTAAAAAATTAGATAAAGGCGTATTTTAATTCAGCATTATATACATTTTACATATATATGTTCGGAAAAAAATATATTTTACTTTGTGTTGCAAGTCTTAAAGTGTTGCAGTGAGGCTAGAATTGCAAATCATAAAATAGGGATTTAAATATAAAACAACAAACAGTGTTTATATATATCTAGAACAGTGTTGTATAAATAGTGATTATGAATAGCTAGGGCCTAGCAGCTAGTGCTGGGCGATAAAACAACATTGATTTATTTAGTGATTAATTTTTGCTCGATAATGATGATAAGCTTTGGGTAACAGAGCTCAATAAACCTTCATTTCCTTTCCTGTTTAGCACAGCCAGCTGCACTCTGTCAGGCTCATATACTTGTGCTATTATGGTAAATGAACATAGGAGACTGCATGAATATGAGACCGTAAACAAGCCTATAATACACTTTATTTAAGTGCGTGTGTGTATTAAACATATATGTATATTGAACACACACACACACACAAGCGCACACACACACACGTTTTCTTATTTGCGAGAGCACTGTCCATTGCCTAACGTGTTTTTTCCCCAAACAAAATTATTTTCTTCGCTCACAAATTATTTAATTAGATCCGAGGCTACTTCTCTTAAATAAACACGGCCAATATACAAACACTCCCAAGTGCAGGGCTTTTTCCACCTTGCAACCAGTGCTTCTGGGTAGGCCCTGGACCCACCACGTCCCTGAACTGGACAAGTTGTTACAGACAGTGAATGAATGAACGTGCGAAACTGAAAACATTCTAGCATTCTAATATTTTATTATTTTAAGCTCCTCTTAATCTTGTTACCCTTTCTACTTCTTTATGCATTCATTCATTATTTTATGTGGTATGAAAATTTTATTGTTCCAGTGAAATCATTCCTTGTGAATTAACAATGAGTAAAATATAGTATAAGTATATACATTTAAATATTGTATAGTAATGAACATTTGGTGTGTTCAGTCTACATTTTTAGAAGAATGTCCTTTGTCACAGTGTGACATAATTTTCATATTGTGATAAATATTGAAATGAATAGAAAAACTTATTGTGATAACATTTTTGGCCATGTCACCCAGTACTACCAGCACCATATTTAATGCACCTTGCTAACTGCATAAATAGTTCTGAATGTTCTTCCTTTGTAAGATATAAGATTATGTTTTTTATCTACATTTTTAATACTATTGATGAATTGGTCGGTTTATTACACAGCTAGGTAATTACACATATTGGTAGTTAATAGTAATTCACCAGGATAGTTGAGGGACTGTGCAAACACTTAAGAGTCACAGTGTCAAGCTGTTCTTTGTGTATTTAAGTGTTTAAGGGGTACATCAATATTCTACAAAGATACTGACCTTTTTCTGATCCTGGCAACCAGCTTCACAAAGGCAAAAGTGTTTTTTTTAATTAGGGAAAATCAATTCTAGCAGTAATTTGTTGCAGTGCCTACAGTGCCTTTGTTTCTAAATGACGGAAAATTTTTATGTCTTTGAATCTTTAGAAAACTTTAGACCCGAGTTAGTTTCCAAGTGACAGTATTATTTGCGTTTATTTTTTCTTTTGTCATTTTGGTCAAAGTTTTAAATCTCTTAAATTATATTGCATTAGTCACCTTGAATATGTTCTAGTTCTTGTTTCCTTGTGGATGTGTGGTGTACGCCTTTATTCAATTTACATTACACCTTTGATTGCAACTTTTACAACATCTTTTACAAACATTTAATGTAAACCCAATAAACAAAAGAGGCAACTGACACAAAACAAATAATATATGTTAAAAGTCCAGAGAAGCTCCAGCTTCAGCACTAAAATATTTATAATATTTCAGTCTACTGGAAAGATTCCAAGTAGGCTCTGTACCCACCGCGACCCTGACAGTTACATACAGTGAATGATTGAATTAATGCTATTGGAGATATTTTATAATATAAAAATATGTAGTTGTCCAATTAATGTCATATCAATGACTAAAACTTTTGTAAATCTATTCCTGTCTATAATATTGTATTAAATTATGAAATATAGTCACAGCCCCAGGGACCTGGAGGATGTGAGTTCGAGTCCCGCTCTGGGTGACTGTCTGTGAGGAGTGTGGTGTGTTCTCTCTGTGTCTGCGTGGGTTTCCTCCGGGTGACAGTCTGTGAGAAGTGTGGTGTGTTCTCCCTGTGTCTGCGTGGGTTTTCCTCTGTGTGACTGTCTGTGAGGAGTGTGGTGTGTTCTCCCTTTGTCTGTGTGGGTTTCCTCTGTGTGACTGTCTGTGAGGTGTGTGGTGTGTTCTCCCTATGTCTGCGTGGGTTTCCTCTGGGTGACTGTCTGTGAGGTGTGTGGTGTGTTCTCCCTGTGTCTGCATGGGTTTCCTCTGGGTGACAGTCTGTGAGGTGTGTGGTGTGTTCTCCCTGTGTCTGCATGGGTTTCCTCCGGGTGACTGTCTTTGAGGAGTGTGGTGTGTTCTCTCTGTGTCTGCGTGGGTTTCCTCCGGGTGCAACACATGCTGGTAGGTGGATTGGTGACTCAAGAAAAATGTTCATAGGTGTGAGTGAATGTGTGTGTGTGACCTCAATCAATATGTCCTGTGAAGGACTGGCGCTTCCTCCAGGGTGTATTCCTGCCTTGCGCCCAATGATTCCAAGTAGTCTCTGGACCCACCACTGGACCGACCACTGAACCCACCAGTTACAAGCAATGAATGAATGAATATAAAATATTCTATAATACACTCATATTATACTATTCATTCATTCATTCATTATCTGTAACCGCTTATCCAATTCAGGGTCGCGGCGGGTCCAGATCCTACCTGGAATCATTGGGCGCAAGGCAGGTATACACCCTGGAGGAGGTGCCAGTCCTTCACAGGGCAACACACACACACACACACACACACACACACACACACACACACACACACACACACCTACGGACACTTTTGAGTCGCCAATCCACCTGCAACGTGTGTTTTTGGACTGTGGGAGGAAACCGGAGCACCTGGAGGAAACCCACGCGGACACGGGGAGAACACACCAACTCCTCACAGACAGTCACCCACAGACAATCTCCAGGTCCCTGGAGCTGTGTGACTGCGACACTACCTGCTGCGCCACCATGCCGCCCCATATTAATACTACTAAAATATTATGTATTAGAGTCTGTAAGGAGGTGTATTGTCCCCATTTCTGTGGGTTTTCTGTGGGCTCTCTGATTTCTCCCCACAGCCCAAGCACAAATTTGTAAGTGTAAAGGTTGTTTTCAGTCGCTTGACTCTAACAATGCATGAAATCTAGATGGAGGGGAGGTGGTGAAAAATTGAATGGAGGAAATTTTATTGTGATAAAACTGTCATATCGGTTGAGTTCTAATCAACTGCACTAAAATCTGGTCCATCAGAATAGTAGCAGAACACCTTGTGTATATGTGAGTAATAGTGTGTGTGTGTGTGTGTGTATGTGTGTGTGTGTGTTTATCGTTATCATTATGTGTTTGTGAACCCCTATCTTTTTTCCAGGCTCTCAGGGTGCCCCATCTTTGGCTGTGTCTCGGCTGGAACAGGCCATGTCAGAGGTCTCTGCTATAAGCTCCACCCACAGACAAGGCCCTGCTTATATCTGGACCACCCTGGAGCGCATCTGGTTGCAAGCAGGTAAACAAAGATCACCATTTTATTTCTTCCCTCTCCAGTCAAATGTCTACATAGAAGTGAGAAGAGACTGTTGCATGTAAAACCATTGATGGGAGACTGTTATGCTCAACCTTAAATTATTAATTCATTCATTAATTCATTCATTAATTGTCTGTAACCGCTTATCCAGTTCTGGGTTGTGGTGGGTCGGGAACCTACCGGAAATCACTGGCAGCAAGGCAGAAACACACCCTGGATGAGGTGCCAGTCCTTCACAGGGATTTGAACCCACAACCTCCAAGTCCCTGGAGCTGTGTGACTGTGATGCTACCTGCTGTGCCACCGTGTGCCACCAACTTTAAATTTAGTGATATGAAATTAATATTTTTAGCTTTAATACTGTTAATATAACTACATCATTCCAAATATTGTGTAGAGCCTACTGGAGAAAAACCCTTAACTTTTGACCTTCACATGAACTGTATTTTATCCTACAGTTATTTATATGTCCCTGCATATAAAGTGCCTTTCCCAGGGCTCTTGTTCAGGGTATTTGTGCCCTTCCCAGTTCCATTCCCAACATTCCACTGTCATGGGCTCATTTCCTGCCTGAGATGGGCTACATCCTTTTTTCATCAGTGAGGAAGAGGGAAAAAAAGCAAGCAGAAGTGGGTGAGTGGCCCAATTCAGTCAGGCCACTGTACTGCATTTGGAAGAAATGAAAGCCCTCCACTATTGAGCAATAATAGTATACCATGTAGGTTGTATGGTAGCAATTTGTCCATTATGTCAACATTTTCTATATTAAAGTAATTGGGACAGTTTGGGAGAACACCGCAATGACATCAAATAACTTTCAGATATTTTGCAATTATGTGCTCCTATAGAATATGAGTTTAAAATAAATATGTTTTATAAGTAATGGATTTGAGGAGTAAAAACTCTTTTAAGGAGAGAGGCTTTAAAACTGATTTGTTTTTCGTTTTGTTTAGTTGCTTCCAACTGTCTTCCCCTCAAAGCTTTAATCTTTATTTTCCCTCAGTGTATTAGCATGCCCAAATTATCCCATCTGCGCTCCTGAAAAACAAACATGGATGGAGACACACACATACACACGCACACACGCACACACACACACACACACACACACACACACACACACAAACACATGCTCACACACAGAGGCTTTAATGAGGTTGTAGTAATATGGCGGTGGGCAGCCGTGCATGCCAGTACAGAGCTGTGTGTGTGTTTTGTATTAGCCAGTGAGGAAGAAGTGTGCAGCTGTCTGGGATAGCCCTTTGTGTGAACCCAGGCTTTAACAGCAGCAGCACATGGCCTTATTTAGATGTACAGGTTAATATCCTCAATTGTTTGTGTGAGCTTGTCTACATGGGCTAAGTAACCAGTGTCACATTTTAAAATGTCCAAACATGATGAGCTTAAAGCACACATAAAATAAACATTCTGTGTTTTAGGTGTGTGTATTACTTGCTTTAAATGAAGTCATTGTTTATGATCATCATAAGATAAGTGTTAAAGTTGCTGTGAGTTTATCTTCCACAGAAGATTGTGTTTTGTACACATTTATGATGTCAGATATATAAAGCATAGTATAACTTCTGTTATAGTCATTTGTTGTGCCCCAGTACTAAACTAAACATTAATACCACTGATGTAATTTTAGTCCTTTAAGAGTTTGGTTGTGTTTAACATTAAAGTAAGTGATCATGCTGTTACCTTTCCTTTTATCATATGTGGGCAGCAGGGTGGCACAGCAGGAATTGTCTCTGTCACAGCTCCAGGGTCCTGAAGGTTGTGGGTTCTAGTCCCGCTTCGGGTGACTGTCTGTGAGGAGTGTGGTGTGTTCTCCCTGTGTCTGCGTGGGTTTTCTCCAGGTGGCTGTCTGTGAGGAGTGTGGTGTTTTCTCCCTGTTTCTGAATGGGTTTCCTCCGGGTGACTGTCTGAGGAGTGTGGTGTGTTCTCCCTGTGTTTGTGTGGGTTTCCTCCGGGTGACTGTCTGTGAGGAGTGTGGTGTTTTCTCCCTGTGTCTGCGTGGGTTTCCTCCGGGTCAATGTCTGTGAGGAGTGTGGTGTTTTCTCTCTGTGTCTGCGTGGGTTTCCTCCGGGTCAATGTCTGTGAGGAGTGTGGTGTGTTCTCCCTGTGTCTGTGTGGGTTTCCTCTGGGTGACTGTCTGTGAGGAGTGTTGGTGTGTTCTCTCTGTGTCTGTGTGGGTTTCCTCTGGGTGACTGTCTGTGAGGAGTGTGGTGTTTTCTCCCTGTGTCTGCGTGGGTTTCCTCCGGGTCAATGTCTGTGAGGAGTGTGGTGTTTTCTCTCTGTGTCTGCGTGGGTTTCCTCCGGGTGACTGTCTGTGAGGAGTGTGGTGTGTTCTCCCTGTGTCTGTGTGGGTTTCCTCCGGGTGACTGTCTGTGAGGAGTGTGGTGTGTTCTCTCTGTGTCTGCGTGGGTTTCCTCTGGGTGACTGCCTGTGAGGAGTGTGGTGTGTTCTCCCTGTGTCTGCGTGGGTATCCTCTGGGTGACTGCCTGTGAGGAGTTTGTTGTGTTCTCCCTGTGTCTGTGTGGGTTTCCTCCGGGTGACTGTCTGTGAGGAGTGTGGTGTGTTCTCTCTGTGTCTGCGTGGGTTTCCTCTGGGTGACTGTCTGTGAGGAGTGTGGTGTGTTCTCTCTGTGTCTGCGTGGGTTTCCTCTGGGTGACTGCCTGTGAGGAGTGTGGTGTGTTCTCCCTGTGTCTGCGTGGGTTTCCTCCAGGTGACTGTCTGTGAGGAGTGTGGTGTGTTCTCTCTGTGTCTGCATGGGTTTCCTCTGGGTGACTGCCTGTGAGGAGTGTGGTGTGTTCTCCCTGTGTCTGCATGGGTTTCCTCCAGGTGACTGTCTGTGAGGAGTGTGGTGTGTTCTCCCTGTGTCTGCGTGGGTATCCTCCAGATGACTGTCTGTGAGGAGTTTGGTGTGTTCTCCCTGTGTCTGTGTGGGTTTTCTCCGGGTGCAACACATGTTGGTAGGTGGATTGGTGACTCAAGAAAAATGTTCATAGGTGTGAGTGAATGTGTGTGTGTGACCTCAATCAATATGCCCTGCGTGTGTTTTCTCCGCGTGCTCCAGTTTCCTCCCACAAACCAAAAACACACATTGTTAGGTGGATTGGTGACTCAAAACTGTCTGTGTGAGGGAGTGTGTGTAGCCCTGTGGAGGACTGGCACCCCCTCCAGGGTGTGTACCTGCCTTGCACCCAGTGATTCCAGGTATGCTCCGGATCCACCGCCACCCTGAACTGGATAAACACTTACAGACAATTAATGAATGAATTAATTTATCATATGTCTTTCAGAAAACAAGAACACTGTATATATATAAACCCTATTTGTAAGTTCTAGACTCATGTTATCTATGTATTCCTCCTTTGAGTAAGTTTTCCACTTCACTTTATGGTCCTGACCATCTTTATTAAAAAATTAAATATTCTAAGCATTCATTTACCACATACATACATGTTTTATAGGCTTGCCTTGATTAAAAATGTTTATGAATAATACTGATTTCTTTAAAACCAGACTGGCCAATGGTAATTTTTAATCCATTTTCTCCCAATTTATTTGTTTCCAGTTCCTGCTTGGTACTGTACATCTGCCCTTATCACACAATTATAGCATGACGGCAAATGTTTGTTTTGTCAAATTCAGGTCAAACCAGCCACCATATCATTACTGCCTCCCACTAGTGCAGTGTCATTGGACAGCTCAGTAAGCATGAATGGAAACTCCAACTCTCAGCTCGGTGAAATCATCTAGCATTTGATCTTTCAGTTACTGATGGTTTTTACATTGTGGATGAAAGTTATATGTAGGGTCACATGTAGGGAGAAATAAGAACAGTGGATTCTGATCTTGACTAATTCCGATCATGCATTCCTAATAAGTAGGCTATAGTTGGGACACAATTGTATAATTGTAGTCAAAGCTGATGTAACATCCTTGTCACTGAAGCAGCTGTGTTTTCACTCTGTGTGTGTGTGTGTGTGTGTGTGTGTGTGTGTGTGTGTGTGTGTAGGAGAGCTGTTCATGGCGGATGGGCGGGTGAAGGAGGCACAGTTTTGTGTTCAGGAGGCAGGAACGCTCTTCCCCACCTCCCACTCAGTGCTGCTCCTGAAGGGCCAGCTGGCTGAGCTCAGAGGCAATGATGCCGAAGCCAAAAGTCTGTATGATGAAGCCCTGGCCATCAATCCCACAGGACAACATATATTAATACACCTGGTGAGTGACTATTTGATCACACATGCAAATGTGAACCACAGACATATTCTTCCCTTCTTAATCACATTATTTATTTAATCACTACTTTTAATGATTTTTTCAGTATCCACTACTACAAAATTACGTAAGTTATGAAATTATAAACCTGAGGAGTTGAAGTGTGGGCCCACATGTAGAGACTTGTTGTTGTAGGGGTTAATCTCAATCATCTGACTCACACATACTGCACACTGCAGCCAGCTCAGTTATCACAATTATACAACGTCATATACACACACAGTACCTTTTTGTAACCTCTACTCACACACACACACAAAAAAAAGCTGAATTACATTCTTGAGATATAGTGAACCTCTGCTTCTAACCGCATATCTTAGGATATCTTCAAACTACGACAGGTTTATGTTGCATAATTCAAACACGAGAGTTTCTCACACACACTCAGCACCGTTTGTGGTGTCATTTGGCACATCTGCAATGTGTTCTCTGTAGTGTAAATAAATATGTGTGCTCAAGGCTGTAGGAAAAGATTGGATATTACAGAGACATGGAAATTTTCACCAACAACCAAACAAAACATGGACTAATCAGGCTAAGAAGAGTTAGGAATCAAGACCAAGATATTGACATGCCTTGATGCCTTGTGCTCATGGCTATGCCATTTTTGCTTTTACAATATATCTGATAGCTGGTAAAATCCTCAGGGATATATACTGATACAAAAACACCATCTGTAAACATTTCTGACATGGCTGATTCAGGCTGGACTTAAAGCAAAGAATAATATCTGTAATGATTAAATTACCTCACCTCAGCATGTGAAACGAATCCTGTCTAAATAGTATCAGAGAGTTAGTGTTTAGTGTGAGCCTCTTGATTAAACAGTGCTAACAGCAAAGTATGTGAATTTCAAAGGAGATCCATTAACTTCTCCACGTACTGGAGTGTTTGATACTGTATTTCATTTATGAAAGAATAGCTTTTTAGGGGATATTTCAGGATACTATTGTTTTTTTCATATTGTACAGACCGTTAAAACTGTAACTGCCACATACTTGCTCATGAAGTATATCCCCTCTGTCTTCAATTTAATAATGAATCATAATAGTGTACCACAAACACTCAAGTGTAGTGGGTAGTCTCTTTCTGTAGGACACTACATTTGCAGTAGCATGAGGAGGCTGCAGTTGCAGCCCACAGGGGTAGGTGAGCTAACATTAGCGCTGCCTCCACTCATTCTGACTCAATAATGTCAAGGCTTTCATTAGTCAGTGCTGGAGTAAGTTGCAGTGAAAAGCCAGGCCATTTTCTCCCTATATTTGGCCAATCAGAATATGTTTTCTTGCTATTTCTAGACTGCAGACATACTCTGTCAATCCCCAGAGGTGATAAAAACCTGAATCGCTGCCAGTTGGCTCTGCTGTATGCACTTCACTGTATGTCTTCATTACAAATCAACAGTATGAATCAGAGTTGACAGAGTAGTATGGCCTGGTCAGCCATACAATCCACAGAATACAGTTTCACCAGGATCCACTTCTAACAGACCCTAGTTAAAAAGAGTTATGAGGTAATATCATTTTCAACTACGGGACCCCAACAAGTATTTCTAGCATGTTTTAATGTTACACAAAGGGAAATGCTTGGTTTGATTTCAGGCCTCTTAGAGGTGCTCAATGATGTCTTGCTTTGAACTGCAAAATGACATACTTCAGAAATGACTCAACACATCTATTTCAGCAGAATATTGCCAAATTTGTCAGAGCCAAAAAATTTTGCTAATGACTCAGCTTGTTAGAGGAAAATGTCTGAAGGACATACATTTTGAAGTTAAAGTTGCTGAAGAAAAGGGCTTGAGTCTTGTTTGTTGTCATTTCAGAGACTGCTTACATTCATGAGAAAATTGTAACTGTAGTAGATTTCTTTGCAGAACGTTGATTCAGAAAGAAGGGGAAAATGAGTAGCACTCCAAAAGAAGAAACACAGGATAAAGAAACAGAAAGGAGAGGCTCTAAAGGGGAAAGAAGTCACTAAAAATAAATAGAAATATAAATCTCTAAGGATGGAGGGAATCAGGTATAATAAATAATTTCATGTAAAATCTTAAATGTCACAATTAATAAAACTAAAGAAAAGTAAGTTAATATAAATAAAGCTTTTAAAATTTGCTAATGGGTCATACTTGCCATGGACTTCCCCCAGTGAGTAGTTGCAACATTCAGTTTTCATCCCTAAATTTTGTAATAACAAGGAGGTAAATGAACTGATACAGTAACTGATTGCACAACTGCTGTCAGTGTAGTGTAGTGATTACAAAATTCAGGACTGTAACTGTATTGAGTCCAGAGCTGAAGAATGTTATAAAGATTTGTATGTATATTAACAAATTATATCTATAATAATATAATAATAATTATATATATATATATATATATATATATATATATATATATATATATATATATATATATATATATATATAGGTGTGCCTGTGCACGTGTGAGTCAATGCTTTAGGCTGCTGGTTGGGAGTATTTGGGATAAGTGCAAAATTGTTTGAGTCAAACTCAGTGAAACTCTCTGCCCTTGTGTCATGTGAGTTTACCCACATTAGATCAGCTGTGCTGCCTCACTGCATCTTGGTGTGACTCAGCACTGGCTCTGTGTCTCTGCCCTGCTGCTCACTGTGCGCTCTCTCTCTCTCTCATATGCGGGACAGGGTTGGCTATGAGGTGATTAGATCATGCAAATACATTATTTATAACACTTCACTCTTTCTCAGGCCTTTATGGGATTGCCTAGCAACCAGGGAATTGTATTTCACCACCAAGAGGTCTGCTAATGAGGGAGAGATAGAAAAAGATACATGGATTGTGGTGTGTTTCTGTGTGTGTGTGTCTCCATACTTTGACAGTTTAAAGCCATGAAATGGTTAAATATATTTATCTGTTTATTGCTGGGTAATTCTGTTCGTAAAATCTTTCATGAAGGTTAAAAGAAATACAAGTACATATTTATATAGTACAAGTAGCAGTTTCTTGTAAGAAATGTATATTTTGAGAGGTGGCTAGAAGGACACTGGTTAAGTCTTCTTGGCAGTTCAGGTCGTCTCACTGACTCAGTTGTTAAACTGCATTACCAGTGCACATAATTTAGAGGAACATTCCTGCTAAATTGAAAGGTTTAGGTGTTTCTCCAGCTGTTGCTAACCTTATACAACAGTCACCACACCAAGATATTTTAGGAGTCTTATGCTAGATGCTGCACATATCTATAGATGGTCCCAAGATATTAGGACCTAAGATATTCTAGGTATTGTAGTGAGAGAACATCTACAGATTGTGTAATAAAGAAATTTAAAACATTTAAAGTATTGATTAGTAAAACCAGACATAGGACACTCCCTACAATTATTTTGCTTCCTTGTTAAAAAGGACACATTGACACATGTAAATTCCAATTTATTCAAACTCATGCTTTATTCTCATTGTGCAAGCAAATAAATGCATATTGCCCAGATAAACTGTTTTAAATATCAATTACTCAAGTCACCAATGACTGTTTCCAGTGGCTGCGCTCCCTCTGCTGTACTGTAATAGAGAGATAATGGCTCTGTTAAAGGCAGCTGATCCACACATGGATCATGTCTGTGTCCAGCAGGATTAGCAGGTCCAGGCAAAGGTCTCCGCTGAGCTGTGTCCCACAGCGGCCCAGGAAAGCTGCAGGATCTCTGAGCTGCAACGCTGCCATTCACCCTCACTGTGTGCCAACGACCCGTTAAACACCAGTACACAACACTGCCCTAGAGCGTCCTGGTTGACGTCACCCCTGTTCATGCTCTATTGATGTTCTCCATGCCAGTGTTGCCCCATCCAGCTTTTTGAAGTCTCTGGGGTCACAGACCTAACAAGTCAATGATCTACAAACATTTTCTGTGTTCAAAAGAGCTGTCTCCCTACATACAGTGGGACAAAAAAGTATTTATTCAGCCACTGATTGTGCAAGTTCTCCTACTTAGAAACATGAGAGAAGTCTGTAATTTTCATCATAGGTTCACTTCCAGGAAATCACATTGTAGTGTTTTTAAAGAATTTATTTGTAAATTATGGTGGGAAATAAGTATTTGGTCAACAACAAAAGTTCAGCTCAATACTTTGTAATATAACCTTTGTTGGCACTGACAGAGGTCAAACGCTTCCTTTATGTCTTCACCAGGTTTGCACACACTGTAGCTGGTACTTTGGCCCATTCCTCCATGCAGATCTCCTCTAGACACACAACGGACTGTCAACTCCCTCCACAAATTTTCTATGGGGTTGAGATCTGGAGACGGCCACTCCAGGACCTTGAAATGCTTTTTACGGAGCCACTCCTTCGTTGTCATGCTGGAAAACCCAGCCACGTTCCATCTTTAATGCTCTCACTGATGGAAGGAGGTTTTGGCTTAAAATCTCATGATATATGGCCCCGTTCATTCTTCCCTTAACATGGATCAGTCGTCCTGTAATAAAAACTAATAAAAACAGCCCCAAAGCATGATGTTTCCACCCCCATGCTTCACAGTAGGAATGGTGTTCTTGGGATGCAACTCAGCATTCCTCCAAACACCACGAGTTGAGATTTGGTTTCATCTGACCACATGATATATTCTCACGCCTCCCCTGGATCATCCATATGCTCTCTGGCAGACTTCAGAGGGGCCTGGACCTGTACTGGCTTAAGCAGGGGGACATGCCTGGCACTGCAGGATTTGAGTCCTTCTCAGTGTAGTGTGTTACTGATGGCAGCCTTTGTTTCTTTGGTCCCAGCTCTCTGCAGGTCATTCATTAAGTCCCTTTGTGTAGTTCTGGGATTTTTGCTCACCGTTCTCATGATCATTTTGACCCTGTGGGATGAGATCTTGCGTGGGGCCCCAGATCGAGGCAGTTTATCAATGGTCTTGTATGTCTTCCACTTTCTTACAGTTGCTCCCACAGTTGATTTATTCACACAGACCTGCTCGCCTATTGTAGATTCACTCTTCCGAGCCGGTGCAGGTCTACAATTTTCTTCCTGGTGTCCTTCAACAGCCCTTTGGTCTTGGCCATGGTTGAGTTTGGAGTCTGACTGTTTGAGGCTGTGGACAGGTGTCTTTTATAAAGATAATGAGGTCAAACAGGTGCCATTAATACAGGTAACGGGTGGAGGACAGAAGAGCTTCTTAAAGAAGAAGTCTGTGAGCCAGAAATCTAGCTTGTTTGTGGGCGACCAAAAACGTATTTTCCACCATAATTTACAAATAATTTCTTTAAAAACCCTATAATGTGATTTCCTGGATTTGTTTTTTTTTTTTTTTTCTCTTATTTGGTCTCTCACAGTTGAAGTGAACCTATGATGAAGATTACAGACCTCTCTCATGTTTCTAAGTAGGAGAACTTGCATATTCAGTGGCTGAATAAATACTTTTTTGCCCCACTGTAGGGATATCAGAGGCACATGAAAGCGTATGGTTTATATAAGCCTCACCTGGTGATTTAGGTTCAATGTTCTAAATGAAAATAATCTTGTTAGGCATAATTGTCTATTTAGAAAATAATGCTGGACATGATGCTTAAAAATAAAGTAAATATTTTCTGAAAAAAAAAATCATCCTTGCATTGCTGCAAGTCACTGTGTTAGAACTAAAATATTTAAAAGCTGGATTTGGTGAGGGTTTCTTTACAGGTGGAAATCTTAGGCACTAAACGACTCTGGCTGGATAGGTTAGATACCCAAAGAGCAAAGGCATAGCTCTCAGTTCTGATATAAATGCCAGTGTTGTGATAGTAAGTGGTTAACAAGTCACAAGTGATGCTGTAAAAGTATTCTTCTGTCTAAAGTTATAAAGTCAAGTGTATCAGGGGCTATTTTTTAACTGTGAAATACCTGGGAGTTAATGTAACTACAGCAGCATCTCAGTTTTCTATCACTTTACATGCTCATTAGGGCAGAACCTATGTTTGCTTGACAACTATCAGCTGGAAAGCATTTGTCACTTAAGTGTAACAAATTTTTCAGTAATGGGGAGGCAATGCCTTGCCTGCACGCAAATCCATAACCACCACCATCAAACCCTCCCACCCCTGACCAGATTCCCCTCTCACACATGCACATTCCAACAAAAGTTGGTCAGTCAAGTTCAAATGTGTAGGGCAGGAAGCAGGTCGTGTCACGGTGACACAGCTCCAGGGACCTGGAGGTTGTGGGTTCAACTCCCGCGCCGGGGAGCTTTCTGTGAGGAGTTCTCCCTGTGTCATCAGTTTCCTGCGGGTGCTCCGGTTTCCTCCCATGGTCCAAAAACACACCACTTTGCACTCAGTGATTCTGGGTAGGTTCCGGACCCACCATGACCCTGAACTGGATAAGGGTTATAGATAATGAATGAATGAATGAGTTTTATGTGAGTAAACTGTCTGTTTTGCTCAGAGAATTGGCTGTGAATCCATTTTTCTTGACTACAAGTGTTTGTGCACTTTGATTCCATAAAAAACCATTTTTGATAACGTGTTAAATGGGTAAAAAAATCTAAAGATTGAGTGATGGATTTTTAAACCTTTAAAATGTTCTTCACACTCACATGTCCCTTAAACAAACATGCACAGTAAATTCACCAGTGTTAAATCAACACTGTTAGTGTAGTAATTTACCACTCTCAGTGTTAATTTAACACTGGAGAATTTGCTGTGTGGTTATTTATGGAACCCAAAGTGGTTTTTCTATGGCATTGCTCAAAGTTCCCTTTGTAGCACCTTTATATTTAAGAGTGTACACAACATATTACAGGGCATTATGGGATTGTGAGTACTGAAAGATCTTCACTTTGTTATCAGACACCTCTACAGCGTGAGAGACTCCCATGATAGCAGTATGTAGTGAATAGTGCAGAGTTTCAGATATAGCCAGTGACTCTCTCTTTGTCTTTGTTCGCTGTTGTGTCAGCAAGCTCTGCATTTCTTGTCATGTGTTTCAGATCTGTTTTATAGGGTTAGAAAAATGTGTGTTGTCAGGGGAACTGCAAGCACCCATTTCACAAACCTGTAACAACTATTTTCCTGCGAGTGCTGAGCACTTGTTTTTCATACCCTCTTCCCTCCATCTCTCTTCTATTCCTCTACAAGGAGTCACTCTCTTCTTCTGCTCTCAGCTTTTGAAGTGCCCGCATAATCAGCAGCCATCTGTTGCCGCTGAGAAATAGCAGAGCTCCCTGTGTGTGCTTGTGTTTTCCCTTTCTCTGTCATTACAGTTCCCCCTCCTCATCTCATACCTCTAGTTTAGTTTGTGAGTTACTGAACAGCATGTGCAAGTACTTTAATGTGTGTGTGTTTTTTGACATGAGGGAGTATGTAAATGCAATTGCAGTCTGTGGCTGTGAGGCTAAAATGAGCCAAGTCAACGCATACTAACAAATCCATGTATATATTCCCTCAAAAACTCATATCATACTCTCGATGCCGGTTCAGCTGTCTGTCTTTCTCTTTCTATCTCCCTCTCTCTCTCTCCCCTCAAAAGCCAGTTTCATGCTTCATACATTGAATGGTTTGGATATTCTTTAACAGTAATTATATGTGAGGATAACTTTTCATTCATTCATTCATTTTCTGTAACCGATTATCAAGTTCATGATTGTGGTGGATCCAGAGCCTACACTTTAAATTCACTAGCATTAAATCAACACTGTTAGTGTTAAATTAACACAAAGAGTGTTGACCTGTTTACACTTTTACACTAATGGTTGATTTAATACTGGTGAATTTGCTGTGTACGTGGAATTGTACTGGGTACAAGGCAGGACTCTGGAGGGGGCACCAGTCCACCAGTGTATCACACACTTACACTTTCACACCTGTAGACACTTGAATATCCAATCCAGCTACCAACATTTGTTTTTGGACTGCAAGAGGAAACAGGAGCAAATGCAGGAAAGCCACACGGACGCAGTGAGAACAGATCTCACAGACATTTAACCGAGGCAGGGTTCAAACACACAAACCCAGGACCTTGGAGCTGTGTGTTAGCAACAGTATTTGCTGCAACACCATGCTGTCAGGGAACCAGGTTGTATATATATATATTTATATATATATCAGTGGCGGATGCTGGTCTTTAAAGGAGGGGAAGCTCAATTTCGGCCTACATCATAAAAATTTATTTATACGTAAAATCTCCATTCCGTTCCTTTTCAAGAAAATGATGTGTGACCCTGTCGTACCAACAAGGCGTCTTTTCCAGGGACTTGACTAGTGTCCTCTTAATGGCCAGCAGAGCTAGGCTTCTTAAACAGCCTTGGCCCATGTGAAGTGTGTCCGCCTGTGAGTGCTTTGTGAGGGTGGTGGGGCTCAGCAGCACCCGCTGGACAGAAACTGCGATAGAAGTCAGAAAGAGTGATAGAATCAGTCTCCAAACACAAGCAGCTACAAAAAAACCCACCAGAAATAGAAGCTTGATTTGTCGCTAGTCATTTTTAACAAAGAAAATGCCACTAAGAGCATAAAGAATGTCTCAGGTTCAACTCAGAACAGAATGAAAATGTAATGCTCCCACGGATCTTCCAAAGGATCGCTGATTCGCTCATTTTGCTGTCAATCAAAAAGGGATTCAGCCTCAGACAGATCATCCAATCATCATGCAGAAGCTGAGCGTCCGGGCCAGTCGAGGCCAGCCCACTGTCCCATAGACCCCCAGAGACGCTGAGCGTCCGATGGGCGGGACAAAGCCCAGCATTTATCCAATGACTCGTCTCGTTTCGCTGTACTTTGCTGCTTCACTATTGGAAGCTGCGGGAATGATTGAGAGGAAAGCCGCGTCTTTACCAGTGATAAAAAGCTGATTCTGAACAAAAGTTTAGCGCGTTGTAGTGCATATTTCTTCAATGACATGTACACACAATAGTATATATTTGATCACTTATTTTTTGACATTTTATGGGAAGCTGAGCTTCCCTTGCAGTCTTAGAGCAATCGCCTCTGATATATATATATATATATATATATATATATATATGTGTGTGTGTGTGTGTGTGTGTGTAACCTCATATATAATTTGCACGTTGTTTATGTTCTACTTGTGTCCCCCATTGTAAAATATAATAAGAAATAAGCCTTGTTGCTGACACATAATAATATATAAAAAAATTATAATAAATATATATAAAAAATAAATAATAATAAAAATAAAAAAAGCAGGCACACCCTCACCTGGGCTTGGGTGGTCAAGAGCCTTTTCTTGAAGCCAGCTGGAATGAACCCAGGAGATAAATGGCTGTGCCAGTGAGAATAAGTGAGTGATCCTAACATACACTTTGTAAAGGGGAAAAAATAAATGTTAATAAAAGGGGAGAGAGGGAGATTGTGAGAGTGAAATCTGCATATTAAGACACCCTTGCCTGGTCTCAGACATGCTCTGGGTGTGTTCAAGTGTGTAATCCTATTTCTAATTGGGGGGGTGGTGATGTCTTTGTGCTGGTTGAGTTGTACCATGCTGTGTTGTTTAAGTGTAGAATGCTATATGAAAATTTGCGCTTTTCCACCAATTCGCGAACAAAATTGTTGGCGCGTTTCCACCGACAAACTGGTTCACGAACTAAAACCTGTCGTTCCCCATTGGAACCAAAAAAGATTTTCAGCGCAAAACGTGACGTCGTCCGTGGGTGTGTCGAGGTTCAGTAACTCAAGAACGTGCTCAAATACAGCGTTATCGCGCAGTGGAGCTGGACTATGTAATGTTACAATGATTCATATAAATGGTAATACTAAATAAAACAAGAACTTTCCCGCTTTTAGGCGCGATACCATGTCTGTTCACACACGTATTATATCTCACTCTGCTCTGAGACCACGGTAAACAAAGAATAAACAATGACCTTGTCGTGACTCTAAAAGTTTATCTAACAGTTTTCAGCTACAGCCACGCCCCACGCTGATGACGTATTCCTTATTCCTTATTCTCCTCGTCTGCTGTCTGTGTTATTGCTGAGAACACTCCACCAACCAATATCTAGTCAGTCATTCCAAATGGCCAGAAACTGACCACTGAAAAGTCTAGTCGAAGATCAATGCAAATGATCAGTGTGTGAAAGTGTGATCCATTTGCACAAACATCAATGTCCCTGCAATACTAAGAACTATACAACACCCAAATAATATTTCAATTGTGGTCTTGACCATTAATGAAAGGAAAAATGGGAGTATGCAATTATGTAAAGAATGTCATATTAATGAATTCCCTACTCAGTCATATCTACTAATCTTCTACTCATATTCTCATTTTTAATATAAATCTTCTACTCATTTACTCATTTAAATTTTTAAAGTAAAATCTGTTTTCACTTTGACATTAAGAGATTTTTTTCTGGTCAAAAAGACTTGAAAAGAATTGCAACTGCATTTGCAGAACTTGAAAAGAATGTATTTTCTCTCACTTTGTTCACAGGGTAAACTGTTGGTACGTACGGGCCGAGAGGGTCTAGGGGAAAAGGTTTTACGGGATGCTGTGCAGTCCCACAGTGTGTCCCACGAGGCATGGAGCGGCCTGGGCGAGGCACTGCAAAGTCGCGCCAGCACTCAGGCGCCTGATTGCTTCCTCACTGCGCTAGAGCTAGAGGCCAGCTGCCCCATCAGACCCTTTACAATCATCCCCAGAGAACTCTGAGAACACGCCCCGAGGGACAGACATATGTCTGTACACATGCACTGACACATATACTCAAACATGCGCAAACATGCACATTTTATGAACAACGTACTCCATCCCTGTTTTCTGTGTTCCCTTTTCATGATGATTGTACATCTCCTTTTTCCTGTCATGTTGAATTTGTTTTCTGAATCATAGCTGCGGTAAACATGTTGTCTCTTATGTAATTAATGTGTTAGTTATTACACTACAATTTGTTCTTAACGTAAATGCACTTCCTCCAGTATGTCTGCTTCCACACACATACATCACATATTTATATGACACAATTGCACAAGCACTCTCTGCATTGGCTCGAAACACTTACAACAACCACTCAGTGTAAAAATGGCTGACATATACAAAAGGAGGATGCATAACAGTTCCGTATCACTGAAGTTTTTGTACAAATAGATCAACAATGTGGCACATTTCCAGTCATTATTTTAAATAAAAAGAACTGGTTTATTAATGTTTTGGTGTTTTACTGTGTTTATTCAAACATTGTTCCTTTTCACAGAGCAATTTTATGTGCTTCATTTATTGTGTGTCTAATTCCCTCTCATTCGTTCCATGCCACTGTCCACAGCTCTCGAAAGCGAGCTCCATGGCTGGAGCTTAGTGAGATCTTATGTAACATTTCCAGTGCTGCTGTGAAACTGTAAGCCCAGTTTTTCTTTTCTCTGAGGCTGCAGTGGTTGCCTAGCAGCCTGGCCCCTGTTTGAGTTACTGGGGAGAGACTGGGAGGGAGCTTCAGCTCCTCTCAGCTTTTGGGCCTTCCAACATGAGGGCCTAGTCAAAAAAAGAGTACACTTAGCCATGGGCTGTTTTCTTTTTTTTTCTTCTGTTTGATGCAGAGGCTCAGGCTGTTAATAAGAGGGAGGGATGCGCAGTAGACGATGGGAGCTGGGTTATGTAAGTGCTGTTAAGTGGGTTCCTTAAAGCAGAATGGATGTCTGCTCAAAGCCAAGAGCATGATGTGGAAAATAAAAAGAATAATCTTGCCTATTTGTTGCCTGAAGTGCAGTAGGTTCATCACGTAGCGAGTATTCTCTGCTCACAAACGGATGTTTTCTCAACAGGCTAGTGGTTATGTTGCATCTTTTTGTGCTGTTCACTTGACGCATACCTCTCTCTCTCATCTGGGTGTGTAAACTGTCACTTCTCCTCCTCTCTCATCACTCCATGTTCCTTATCTTTTCTAACCTCACTTTCTCAATCTCACTCGCCTGCTCTCCTTCTCAGTGTGTGTTAATAGTTGGAAGCACGGTAGGCGGGCGGTAAGGGGAGATGAATGGGATGAATAGATCTGGTGGAGCTGGGTGATGTATAGGGCCACATGGGGAGGTCATGACAGCGGCTGGTAAAAGGAGACAGATAAATGAATGGCGTGGCATGCTGCTCTGACATCTGCTGATGAAGGGTGCAAGGCAGTGCTATTCATCCACTCCACAGCCTGAATAATTAGGCAAGCCAGTAGATCCCTGCATTTCTCAGTTTCCCCTACTCACATGGCTCAGGCTCTGACTGAAGGGACCACACACTGATGCAAGAAGAGAGAGAGAGAGAGAATCATTAGAAGGACAAGACAGATCAGTGGATGTGAGATATGGCAGTATTTTCAAATGGAGCTGTTTTGATGTGAAAGTGTGTCCTTCAGGTGTCTCATTCTTAATCACTTTATTACAGACACAATGCTTGTTTGAGTCCCTGCAAAAGCTTAGTCTTGCAGGGCATCTGCATCTGCCTGCCTGCATTCTTTGACTGTACACAGTACACATTTGTGAAACTCCACAAACTCAAGTTCTCCTTGCCCAATTAATGGAGTAGTTTGTAAGAAATTAGCTGTCCCCCAAGTGGGGCAAATACTTGACTAGCAAAAATATACACTATGGTATATGGTATAAACCAAATAGTTTTTGAAAAAAGAATATTGAATAGGCCCATTTTCTAACTTCGCTTTACCCATTACAATGAAATATTCTGTTTTTGTTGCTGAGCTGGGTAGTAGATCATTCTCAGTGCTGCGGTGACACTGACATGTTTTTGTGATGTGTAGTTTTGATGAGTGGATCAGACACAGCAATGAAGCTAGGGCTTTTAAAAAGTGTGTCCACTTACTGTCGGACCTATTAGACACACACACATACCCTTGTTGGTCCACCTTGTAAATGTGAAGTCAAAGACAAAAGCTGCACTTTGTGATAATTATTGCTGATCAGCATATGTGGATATACGTAAATACAATGGCTTTCACAATGCTGACAAATTACATCTCTCCTGATATGAGGATGAACAGTCCTAGGTGTTTCTAAGTGTCCTAGTTTCTACTACTCTTACCTGATGTGTTAGACCTCTCAGCCCTGGTCTGTATCCATTGTGTGTTTGTAGGCTTCTTCTCTGATTACTGGCTCACACATGGCCTGCGGTTCTTGTGGCTGCAGTGGGAGGCCGGACTTTGAGCAGGTCAAATGTCCAGACTGGGTTACAGTACTGACAGCAGGGAGCTCCACCACCTGACTGATGTGTTTGTTTTTTGATGAGGCGATTGAAGGTGTGCGAGGAAAGCTGGCCAGATGTGCTCACTCTTTCAGCAGACAGCAGTATAAATGCAGAATAACTTTGACCTTACTGTCATGCCCTTCACCCAAATCTGTGTTAACTAAAATGTTACATAGTTACATCTTATTAGTTTCTCACGATTTATCATTATAGGGTTAGCAGTTAATATTATATATGCCTGCCTCTTCTGCAACTCTGATAGTCACGAAAAGCTTCCTAGCACCATGGTCATGCCTTAATACGGTATTGTTTATCTGAACCATTTCCTTTATTGGAGTGGAGACAAACAAGCTAATCATGCACAAAGTCACCCTCTTCATATTTCACAAACACCAACAATAGGGCTACTCTCAAATGAGTGCCATCCAACCCTCAAGCCTCTTCAAAGATGCATGAATCATTTAACTGAGGTCTACCGTAGTACTAACGCACCTGTCAATGTCCAAGTCAAATGATCTGAGACCACATGCTGCTTTTGTTTTGCTTGACGTGTGCTCTGAGCATGACCCTGGCTCAAAAGACTTTTCAGCTCCTCCAAGTGCTTGGGATGTCCCTGAGCCAAAGGACTAGAGTTTCACTATCAATGTTCTATTTTTAGGAAGAAACAAACATGGAAATTGTTGACATTTTTTCTGTGCATCTAATGCAAGTCAATGATGACTTCATGCCAACAATGCAGACAAGGTTAGCTGGGGGCACAGTCTTTGATAGCTGGCGTAAATCTTAGTGTCTAGCCATACGCACAATAATACTTACTGAATGTGTTTTAGAACAAAGTGGCCATATCCTTGCTGTTTCTTGTTTGTGCTGATGCCAGATGCTTTTCAGAAACCAAAGAAGACTTAATCCTCTCATACATTCTGGCTTCTGCTACTTTATCGCTACTCCTTCTTAGAGGATTTTGCTGTTTGAATTATAGCACTATACTGAAATAAATTAGAATGCTTTTATTTAGATTCCAGCACACTTACTTCATAATTTATACTACGCATAAGCTTTTCCAGAGTTCCTGGAGGATGGACTGTTTGCTGTGTGCAGCTTGAGTGCAGTGGCTTGTTTAAATGTAAAAGCCGAGCTAGGGTCAGGCCAATGTGAAAGACGAGAGGGCTCATACATGAAAAATTTAAAGGCAAACAGTCTGACAGCTTGAGAGAAAGTATCAGATCATCAAAAGTCAAAATATGTTAGAGAAAAGGTATTTGTTTAATTACTGAGAGAGTTGGAGGATTAGCTTGAGATGACGTGACCCCTGAGATCAACATTATTATAATAGACATTAATTCACATGAAACTGTGGTTTGTACTTTCATACATTTGGTCATAAAGCACTGAGATGTGTTGAGATCTTCAGCTCTGTTATGGTATGCTTTCTTTTTTGTAATTAGAGCGGATACAGTTAAGCATCTTATTTTAAACAACAAACCTAAAATGGCAAATGTTTTATAATCATTTTTGAGGATGTTCTTTTTCCTGCATTACTTTATACTTTAAAAAAAAAAGATTTAAAAAATTATAGTATTGGAATTTGCTTAATGTATGACTGTATAAGAAGATAATCTGAAGGTATACAATTTTCCACTAAGTGTGATAACTATCGAAGCTAATGCTAAAATTAGAGATAGCACAATACATTTTTTAATATATATATATGGATATTCAAACCTAAATTACAGACAGAAAGTGAGCCTTCCCAAATGTATTAGGCACAAGGAAGGAACTCACCCTGTACAGGGCACCAAGCCACTTAAGAGCATCACAATCACCTAGTTGCTCATACAACCAATACACTGGCCTACACTTGATTTTGGATTGTAGGAAGAAACCAGAAAAAAACAAGAAGAAAGAAGAAATGCATGGAGACATGGGGAGAATACACCAGTGTCCTGTACTAAGGATAGTGCACAGAAACCTAGAACCCTGACGTTGTGACCCTTACAATGACACTACATGCAGCAACACAGTGCCAAATTGATCCACTATTACTTTTTAAGCTTTAACATGTGCTACTGTTGATTCAAGCACCAATGTCTTTTTCTGCTGATATAATTTGTGTCTATGTAGAGGCTTTTGCTTAATATATGTTTGCAACACATGAAAAAACAAGAAGACTATACATTTTTATTTACCTGTCTTTTGACCTGGGGGAGCAAAATAAAGAAAATAAAGAAAACTGCACCTTCCACTTGGGGCGCTTAGAACTCATGACACTGTGATGGTTTTGGAACCTCTTACACACATTTTACTCTCTGGCTCTGTTTAGTCTTGTGTGCGATGGAGAGTGCTGAAAACAGCTGTTTCATTGTGTGACACTGACCTCTTTGTTCCAATTGAATGAGTTAGACAAGCGTGAGGGTCATCACAAAAGCGTGGGTATTATATGGACAGCCAGCCTGCATTCAGAGCATGGCATAGCTGAAATAGCTGCGAGGCACAACAGCAGGACATAGAGCAGAGAAAGTGGAATAGGTAGATAATGAGCTAGGGTTCTGCCTATATGCATGCTAAGTAAAAGATAGTGGGCCTAAAAGCAAGGGAAGAAATGTTCTGTTGCAGTTTGATCCTTTGGATGCATGCAACAATTAACTTGTCTGAGATAACATTCATTTGCTCATCTGTGTAATACCATATGCAGCTAATGTGAAATTAATAAGAACGTCAGAAACAAAGGCTGTTTTGCTTTTTAATGTGAACAGGAAAAAAAATATGCAGCAGTTTGTCAAATGCTAGTTCAGAGATGATGCAGTGACTATGAAGATGAATGGTCCATGCATGGCTGGGAAAGTGATATAAAATGGAGTTTTAAAGTGCATTACGGAAAAAGAGTCCATGAACACAACTCATGTTGGCCTCGGTGGCAAGCCAAGGGCCCCTCTGCCATGAGGGATCATATGTGCCAGGTCCAGGAGTCCTCTGTCAGAGCCAAAAGAAAAGTGGGCCACATTATTAGTAAATATTATTTTAAAGAGATATATTTACATTTTAGAGAGATTAATATTTTATAATATACAATTAAAGTCTGATGTAGGGACAAACTCAAACAGGAAACAAATATATACAAATTAAATCTCTTATATTTCTGCTGATAATAATATATCTCAGAATTTTACCAAAATGTTTACAAAGTGGATGAAAGGGCACTGGAACTCACAGAGCGCACGCTGTGAAGGCGAGGCACTGTAGACCTGAAGCAGGATGTGATGCCATTAGCTGGACTGGGCTTCAGTGTGTATTGACCCGGGGGTGGTCCTTCCTTCTAAACACATCAATATAAAGAGAAAAACCTAATAAATGGCCAAAAAGTAGGTTTTACACAAGTATTGAAACTATCCCATTCCTGCAGATGAGCAAGTGATGTGTTGAAGCAGGAATGCAAACAAAACAGCTACATTACAATTCACAAAGAATTTTTTTATTTCCTACCAGAAAGCAAAAGGAGAGAGGAACACCCACACAACAAGATCCCTGGAGACCTGGGCTGCATTACCCTGCTCTGGATGAGCTGCTGCTATTATTATGTGCCACTTAACTCCAGCAGCAGCTTCAACATGATCTGGCCTGGCTTGCTTTGCGGTGTGTGGAAAGCTGAAGTGCATCCTAGGCGTTAATGCAGGTGTATTTCACAGGGGCTTTTAAAAGGGGACACAAGGGGAAATCACTTCCCACTGCCTGCCACCTAATGAGCAGCGTGCCAAACAGCTCTCTGTGGCGTGGCCCCACCACTGGCCCACATGCCGCTGCAGATAGTTGCCTCATAGCATAAATGTCTGCCGAGCCATTGACCTTTTCTTTCATTAAAAGGGAGGCAGTGTGCCCAGGAGGCGCCTCATTCTAGCTGCCTCCATCTTAACTACCACAAGAGCACAGGAATCTTTCCAGCAAGTTGGGTGTCAACATCTCGGCTGGACTTTAAGATGAAACAAAGCAAGGGCTTTCAGTCGAAAGTCTGATTCATGCCGGCCACCTGTGTGAATTTAATGAAGACTGGTACACTGCTAAATCTAAATGAAGGTTTTATGTTCTGGTGTGTGTGTGTGTGTGTGTGTGTGTGTGTGTGTGTGTGTGTGTGTGTGTGTGTGTGTGTGTGTGTGAAATAATAATAATAAAAAAAAACTGTTACACTTGTGCAGTTTAGATTAGAAATTATCACAGCTCATTCTACATGTCCAACATAGACATTTTTTGTTAACTGACAGTTGAAGCACCTTGGCCTTGTTTGTTCTGAACATATACACTGTCAAAATTATTTAGCCAGAAATTTGGTGGATGGCTTTTCACTTCAGTGACTTCAACCATAAGAGCATGCGTGAGCTCCGGGACTAATGTTGGATAATTGGTTCCATGGTTCCACATTGTTAGACCTGTTTTAGGGGGGCTATATTCAACAATGCTCCTCTCTGTCTCTATATTAACAGTGTAATGGAACTTGGGTGCACTAGGACCTGGGGGACCTGCTGCTGTTACTGCATGTCCATTTGATGCCTTTGGCTATTGGTCTGTATTGCTTTCTTGACAGAATATGCTCATGTAGTGGCTTGTTCACCTGCTGGCCAGATTTGTGGATCACACAGCATTTATGTGTGGATTGAGTAAAATTCTAAAGTAAAAGTCTCAAAATCCAAAAACCCACGAGAGGAAATTAATAAAAATACATCATGGAAAACAAGCTGATCCACAAACACAGATTCAACACTTAATAAATAAAGTTTAAATGTGAGAATGTGGTTTTACAAGTATATGCAATGTAAATTTAAACAAATGTATTTATTTTCACATAAAATTATGATATATCAATGAAAAACAAAAACATGTATTCATGAATTTAACAGTATTGGGATATATTTATTTGTGAATATTGAAGCATATTTGTGACTTTGTATTAACATTTATGCATTTGTCAAGTATTTTGAGACTAATCTCTCTCCAGCTCTGCTTTCAGACAGAACTAATGTTAGCACCGTGTCCTGGAGAAACTACATTCCATTCTCCCTCAACAAATCACATAAATTTTTTTAAATCAAAGTAATTCTTTATTCATAAAAATCACATTAGATGAGTCCTAAATAAGCAATTCATTCTATGACATTTTGACTGGACATATGTAATGAGGATGAGACATTTAGACTCTCAGACCAATAAGGTTCTTTCACTTCAGATCTTACTGTAATTAATTAATTGATTCATTCATTGTCTGTAACCCTTATCCAGTTCAGGGTCGCGGTTTGTCCAGAGCCTACCTAGAATCACTGTGCACAAGGAGGAAACACACCTTGGAGGGGGCGTCAGTCCTTCACTCACTCACACATTCACTCACACACTCACACCTTTGGACACTTTTGAGTTGCCAATCCACCTACTAACGTATTTTTGGACCATGGGAGGAAACCAGAGCACCCGGAGGAACCTTAGTTTTTAATATTAACACCAACCCAGATTTAAAAAAAAAAAAACCTTAAATGACATCTAGAAAAATTAAGATAAAGCTAAATAATTTCCATAGTGAAATATAAAAAAGAAAAAAGTCTGAAGTGAGTCAAAATATACAAGAAAAAAAAAACCATTTTGAGTAAAATGCAGCACTGCTACCTTTCAAAGTAAATGAGATTTTTTTCCAATCTGAGGAAATACATCTTGTCACAGAGCCACATGGAAATCAAAGGAGGCCTTGAGGACATACAAACAATATACAACGCCTTGCCACTAAAGAGGTGAATGACAGTATATTCAATTCAGTACCAGTGAGTGAGGGTTATCATTAATCTCTAGTGACGTGCCAGATTGGTTCTGTATCACAACCTTTTCAACTCAAGGGTAAAGGATGAAGCCCCATCATTCCAAAGACAGCAGTTCCACTGCTCCATAGCCCAGCCCTCTTGCTGACACCTGGTATTGGGGCATGGTGGACTTAGGATAACAGGTAGCTGCTCCAGAGTGTATCATTGCATTTTAAGCTTCTCTGTCGATAATTCACAAACTGTTTACTGAACATCCACAGACACCTTAAAGTAGCTGTATTCAATAATACTCAATGGGTGTCCACCAAGAAATGTTTCATCCAAATAGGGCTATCTATAATTATTACAATAATCATACAGCGTTTTTACTACTTAACCTTTGACAGAACACGTGTCTTACAATAGATGCAATGCCATTAAAACCAAACAAAGCCCTAACATTCAACCTAATGACACCCAAAGGGTGGCTTAGCACCCTTGCTTCTGTCACCACCTGACAGCTGACAGCCACTACATAACCAGCTGCCTCACAGTGCAGATTACTGTGAGCAAATCAGCATCACACACATATGGATAAAAATATGAGCAATTTATTGTTGCTTTCTTTTAAGAGGATTGAAAATTAATTCTAGTAATATGTGGAGTCTATATTGTAAACTACATTACTTAGACTTTGTCATGAGTAATCTATACTAAACTTGATGGTGGTGATTTTATTGTCATATGTTGTTTAGAATAGTAAAAAGGTGATTGTGTTTGTGGTTCCATTGACTTTTTTTTACATTCATATGTAACAACAGGAAACTTACAGTGAGGAAGCTGAGCCTCTGCACAGTAGAACGGAACATCACATGCCTGCAAGAGTAAAAGACAGAGAGTGTTTCATGGAAGAGGAGGACAACACTGTGAAAAAATGAGTATAGGATGAAGAGAAGCAAGGTGTACTATGACAAACTAAGATTGAGTCAAGGACACTTAGTTCAAAAATGGCTATTACTTGCAAGGAAATTTGGGGACAGGCTTCTCAATCACATTGTAGTGGCATGGGGAGAGATCCATGTCCTTGAAAATATACACACACATGGTAATTGCCATTTATTTCCTTTTTAACTTTTTGGCTTTTTTTAAAGTGAACAAGACCAAAGTGTAAAACACTTTCTGACAACTGCACAGTAGAAATCACAACACTGCTGAAAAAACACTCAGATAAATCTTACCCACCTTATCCCGGATGCCCAGGATGTAGTTGTTTGGTCTGGGGCAGTTCTTAAAGGAGTAGGAAGCCTGGTGCTGGAGAGCTTCTTGAGTGGAATCAGTGAAAATATAAGCCCCTGGAAGTAGCATGGCTCCATTTCGTACACACAAAATTTGTGGCTTACGATTAGAACCCTTAAAACCATAAGTCTTACGGACAGGGTTGAGGTTGTTCTCCTCTATAACATTTCGAAAATGGTAACTGCCAGGGATAGGAGTATTCTGAAAAAAAAGAAGAGTACTCATTAAAGTCCCCAAAAACTCATATCTCTTCATCCAATTTAAAGCTTTACTACTATTATTTCTACTTGGGGAAATGCATTGTAGAGATGCTGTTGGGATTGTTGGTGATGTAGCATGTAAAGTTCACATGGAACTGCTGGCACTGAGCATGCGTTAACGGTGCCAGTGGGACTAGGAACAGCCTTAGTCACCAGGGAGGCCAGTGTGGATTTATGGTTGTTGATGGTAAAGGGTAAGATAAGTGGGTAAAGCTGGCTTGGGGAGGGTGGGTTTAAATTTTGCTTTAACGTGAAACAGATCAGATAATTTTCAGGGCTCTGTGGACATGTAAAAGATGATCTTTGACCTCAAATTAAATATGAGTCAGTTTCGTCTGTGGTCCCAGATTGGACGTGTTTGCGATTTGTGGGCATGTTGTATGAGTGAACCGTCAGATCGGATACAGTTCCTCTCCTTGCGCTGGGGAGAGTCTTATAAAACTAAGAAGTACATATGCCCATTACCTCTTTGTGTCAGGGGCATAAATGATCCCACAGTGTAGCATATCGAGGAGAAAAAACTTTAAAATCTGTTAGCCACATTAGCATTGTCATCATAGGACATAATGGAAACCTGTTAGCATGACAGACTCCAGTGCATTTCTCTGCTTTGTGACCGATTCTGAGTGTTATTCATACACAGATAATATACAAGCTTTAGTAATTGCCTTTCTTCACTTGTGTTTTGTTTTAGTGTGTTACAAATTAGACACAAGCCACATATTCTTCAGTCTCATTCTTTTCCCCCTGTTTACAGGGTAAATAATCTGATCCTGCTGCCTGTGCACACTGAGAATCTGTTTTATCATGACTGCCTAAATCATTTCTCTGGTTTTGCTTAAAGTTTAATAAACTAATTCTCCCTGTCTGAAAATGGGATTGGTCAGTGAGAGATGTCTCTATACCGAATCACAAATGTCTCCCTACACCCTCCATAGGGCATAGTCAGTCATTAACTCTGATAGCAAGGAGACAAATGACCATGTTTGGTCTACTGAGGGCAAAGTTGGAGGTCCACTTGAGTTTTGTACAGCGTTTCCTTTGCAGACGATGAAATTATGATGAAATAATTTTAATTCAGCACAGTGTCAACATTTTCAGCATAATAATTTTATATCAGGTTTATACTCATTATTATATCTCTCATAGTTGTTCGTAATATTTGTATTAGTTTGTTTTCCAGAATAAAAGTCTCTGTGAATGTAAAATCTGTTTGAGGAGATTATAAATGAGTTATCTGAGTTATAATCTGAGTGGTCTGATGGTGGACCAGCAGTGGTCTACAGTCAGTGGTGTGCTAGTCTTTTTATGCCAGTGGACCGATATATGCTCACTGTCTGGGAAATAATGGTGTTGGAACTCATGTTTGGCATTATAGACAATTATTTTTTAGCTTGCTATAAGTTTTATGTTTCCTTGTCAAATTAGCTTCAAATTACTGTCTGGCTGCAGTACTGTTAGTTTAATTATCTGTGATGTTCACTATGTAGGGAGTATGGTACTTTGGGATGCAGCCTGTGCTCCTCTACTGACTGACCGACAAACAGAGATATGTTTAAAAATGGAACAAGGATAAATGGATACAATTTTCCCTCAGATTTATGAATGCGAACTGTCAAGAGTCAATTCTGATGTAAAGAAAAAAAATCAGAAGTGACTAAAGGGGCTTGTAATGTGAAAATATCCTTAGATGTAACTCTATGCCTTTATATGCCTTCACTTTCAATATGTGCAGAACTGTACATACACAATTAGTCTCAACTTCACTCCACCCATTCCATTGACACTCACTTGCAGCTCGAACCCTGACCCCATGAGTTGATGGGATTGGGTCCTTGGGTTCATGACGTTAACCCTGGCTTTCTGAATTCACCTGTCTGAAAATGTCTTAACACTAATGTCTTAAATATGAAATGCTCAGCCATAACACTGACTGCTTATTTCAGCCATGATACACATTCACATATAAAACCTATAGGTCTATCTGTTGTTTTGTAATTAATTTCATTAAAAAGCAAAATACATATATTTAAAAACATCACCTACCTTGACAGTCTGCATCCACCAACCAATTCTGTTTGTGGATTCTACTTTCTTATGACTCTAAACGTAATAACAAAGAACACAGCACTCTAGCACTGTTCATACATGTACAAATACCTCAGGCCACCTATGTTTACAACCACAGATACTAGATCTGTGCCTAAGAGCCTAAGAGCCTACTAGATACTCTTAGTGTAACATGATATAGTTGATTCACTGTAGTTGAGGGCTTTTTGTGCTGAACATGACTACTAAAACTTACCGCTGCAGGCCCACTGCTTTTCTCTTAACTTTGCAGAGCCTCTTTCTCTTCCCATGGTCATTTCTGTGTGGCTCCACACAAAGGCCCTATCTATTCAGAAAAAGACACCCTATAGCCTCTAACCGTTGCTTAGGTACGGCAGACAATCGCGTAGGGTGTTTAACTATTAATCAGACTATTTAGCATTTTCTCTTTTGTCCAAATGTTTTGCTTTGCTCTTCATGACCTCTGCAACCAAGTAAATACAGGAGAATATGTTTTTACTGTTTGTCTAACAAAATCTGGGGCATATGTCAACAGAAAGGGTGCATTCAAAACCAAATGACACTACAACTACAAATAAACTACGAATAAACATGCAAAATGTAAATATACTGCCACCATGCCTACAAATAACCGCCATGTGATCACACATTTATTTTCCCACCTATATTTCTCTGTAAGTGAGCTTTCAGGAAGTAATAGACCAACTGTTAACCCATACGAAGCTGGTAGTTAGTACTGTTTCTTGTGAGAGTTTTCACAAAAATAAAACACTAGAGCCGCTAGCGGCTATCTGCGGGTTCAAGCACTAACTGGCTTAATATGGCAGTCAAGTCAAATCTGACAACTCCTGTAGTATGAATTGATCGGGAGAGGATGTATTGACATTTGTGGCTATGGCAAAATTGTTAGACATTGAGCCAAGTAGGTATGTGCAGTGTCAGATTATTTGTAATAGGTGCTTGTGTTTGTGACTTGTGTTCTACAGTCTCTGAGGTGTGTTTGTTTCTGAGTGATGTGTGTGATGTAAGAGGGTCTTTGTGTGAGGTATATAATGTGTGAGCAGTGCTTACTATAAACTTGAATATTACAGGTGTTGGTCATAAAATTAGAATATCATGAAAAAGTTGATTTATTTCCGTAATTCTATTCAAAGAGTTGAACTTGTATATTATACGCATTCATTACTCACAGACTGATATATGTCAAGTGTTTATTTCTTTTAATTTGATGATTATAAATGACAATTTATAATTTGAATTTTGTGAAAAGGTTCAATATTGAAGACAACTGGTGCGACACTCTAATCAGTGAATTAACTCAAAACACCTGCATAGGCCTTTAACTGGTCTCTCAGTCTAGTTTTGTAGGCTCCACAATCATGGGGAAGACTGCTGACTTGACAGTTGTCCAAAAGATGACCATTGACACCTTACACTAGCAGAGCAAGACACAAATGGTCATTGCTAAAAATGCTGGCTGTTCACAAAGCTCTGTGTCCAATCACATTAATAGAGAGGAGAAGGGAAGGAAAAGATGTGGTAGAGGATTGTTAAATAAAACCCATTCACAAATGTTAGGGATATTCTCAAAGACTGGACTGCAGCTGGAGTCAGCGCTTGAAGAACCACCACGCACAGATGTATGCAAGACATGGGTTTCAGCGTCGCATTCCTTGTGTGAACCCACTCTTGAACAAGAGACAGCATCAGAAGCGTGTGGCTTGGGCCAGTGTAAAGTTTCCACAGTTAGTGATGGTTTGGGTTGCCATGTCATCTGCTCGAGTTGGTCCACTGTGTTTTCTGAGGGCCAAGATCAATGCAGCCTTCTACCAGGATGTTTTAGGGCATTTCATGCTTCCTGCTCTGACCAACTTTATGGAGATGCAGGTTTCATTTTCCAACAGGACTTGGAACTTGCACACAGTTGTTAATTTAATTAACAATGGTTAATTTAAGTATGGTCTCACTGTTCTTAATTGGCCAACAAACTCGCCTGACCTTAACCCCATTGAAAAGCTACAGGGTATTGTGAAGAGTAAGATGCAATACGCCAGACCCAACAATGCAGAAGAGCTGAAGGCCACTATCAGAGCAACCTGTGCTCTGGACAGGCTACTATAGAGTAGTTATATATAAATCTAAAATATTTAAATGCAGGTGGGCATTTAAATGCAGGAGGCGGTGTGGGGGAGGAGGTTGCCTCGCACTACAGCCAATCAGAGTGCAGCTCTTGCCTTTTAACATGTCAGGCATTAAATGGGACACTGTACTCTGTGAGAAACAAGTATAAACATCAGAAACTCAGTACATCAGAATAAAACACACAATAACAAAAGGTATTTTCTGACTGGTGAGGGTAAATGGCCACTTGAAGAGCTATAGGAGACTTTATAATTTTTAATTATGATAAATATTCATATTCATATGGTATGACCATTAACCTTTGCAGGTGAATAGGATCTTAACCTCCATATAGATCAACAAAACAATATTTAGTTTTGTAGTTCTATCTGGTGGTGAAAGAATTTACTACTGTAACATAGTGTTGCTAAGCAGTTACAGTCTTTCATGTTAGAACTGTTTAAGGGAGTGCTACTCTATGGATATTTTCCTAAAATGTACATATGTGGTATCAGTGGAATCCTAAAGACCTGGCATATAATAATTATCAATAAAATGTTGAACTTTCATCACTATGTGGCTTACAGGCCCCTCCAAATAATAGAGATCCAGCATGAATTCTAGAAATCACAAATGCACCTATAACTCAAAAAAGCTTTCCCCAAAAATTTCAAAACTGCACATGCTTGATCAGTATGAGGATCAGATGACATGATTAAATTGTGGTGCTACTGCAATCCTAGATGGCGCTATAACACAAAAAAAGCTTATTTTATCAGTTATTGTCCAATTGTAGCGCCCCCTTTTGGTGGATTGGAGTCATATTGTATATGCTTCTTCATAGTAAGGCCCTACATACGTATGTCAAAAGTCTTGATTGGGCTTAATTTGTTTGAGTTACAGCTGAAAGAATGTTTAAAGCTCCACACACTTCGATTTATTGATTTATTACAACAAAAGTTTGTCCAAATGTTGAACTTTTTTTGATAATTATTGACCTACAGGCTCTGCAGATTCTAACAAGGTCAATTATTTGGGAATAGAGCAAAATTCCACGGACTAGTTTGAAAAAGTTCAATTTTAAACAACTGGCGATTGAGAAAATACAATGCATTTTTTGACAACACTTGCAACTATAAAGTTGTGAGGCCCTCTGCAGAGTATACAGAGAAGTAAACTGCGTGTCGATACGCTTAATTTTTGCTGAGAAATATCATATTTTTTTGATATAGCGCTCCCTAGTGGCTATCGTTACAACAATTTTTATGCACTTAGGCTCCCAGGAACATACCAGTCAAATCCCATGATGATTGGACCTTGTTAAGGTAGTCAAACAGGTGCTAACATCTGATTGGCCGATGACGATCACAATTTTGCCCGAATCTAATTGTCCTTAATTTTCCACTTATAGCCTTGCCCACAGAAGCAGCATGCCAAACGGCGGTCCGATCCGCCTTGCGGATGCTGAGATATACACTTGTAGCATTTACAGCGCCCCCTATATGAATATTGGCTCCTCATTTGACATGCTACCTCAGAATCATATCTGGAAGTAGAATATGAAATTTGAACACATTGGAGTAAAGTATGAAATTGTTATAAATTTGTAAGTAAAACATACGATAAGCCGAAGAGGTTCATTTGCATATGGCGGCCATATTGAATCGAAATTTAAACTTTTTTTTGATAATTATTAACCTTCAGACTCCTGCGAACATTTTGGCACCAAGCTCAAGAGAATTGGACAAAAATCCCCGGACTAGTTCGCAAAAGTAGGTTTTGCAAATTATGCAAATTAGCGTGATAATAACCTTGGAAAAATGAAATTTTGACTAACCCGTTTTTGATTTGTCAGGACCCAAAGAATCAGTGGAAAAAAAGATTTTGTCTCTACGCCTCAGGGTGTAGGAGATATGAACCTAAACGCGTTTCACTTTGCTATAGCGCCACCATTAGGCCAATCAGTGTAATTTTTGTTGTCCTCCGAGATGCACACAAACTACATCTACCCTCCAAGTGGGAGGTCTGTACGACCTATGGTCTCTTCCGCACAATGACTTTTACAGGAGAAAAAGAATAATAAGAAAAACCGGTACAAAAACAATAGGGTTCTACGCACTGAGTGCTTGAACCCTAATAAAAATGAACAATACATTCGGCCAGCCCTAGTCAATCTGGACCATGAAACGAAAACAAACTCTTGTTATTACACTGGGACACATGGTCATTCCAACGAATAAATGAATAAACACAGCATTCTTGTACCACAAATGTGATTGTCTGCTGTTGCCAACTGTAGGCCAACTTCTTTCATAAGCAGAAAAGTCAAAGTCCATGTACAATCATCCCCTCTTCATTCCTCTTCCCTTACCGCTCAGTCACAGCACGTTTAAATACAGAGGCTGAATATCAACTGGCTTCTTCCCTGTGCCCAAACATGCTTACATACTATGTATAGCTCAGGAAAAACGACTTCTACACTCAGTGGATTATACCATATTTAAAAGAAACAAGCTAACTTTAAGTTATACTATTGCACTAAACACTCACTACCTATCCAACATGTAGTAGGTTTAGGGTCTTGACTTGTGTAGTGCATTATTCAGATGTAGAAACTAGACGATATGGTACACTATTAGTGTTGGACTATGTGAAATTCATAGGGACAGAGTGGGTCCGGAGCCCACCCAGAATCATTGGGCGGAAAGCAGGAAAACAGGCAGGCCCAATGCCGCCCATGTGAAATTCTATATATATTGAATTCCACTAATGTAAAAAGTAGTATTACTTCATTTAATTATTAAGTAGCAACTCATAGTGGTTTAACGTGAACACAGTATACACTTTAAAATTCATATAAAATAGGGATTGGGGGATCATTGCAAGATTATGTACTCTAGAAAGCAGAATTTCACATTCAAACAATCTGAATGTTCAGATTGATTGGAGAAGCCACTTTAGGCTAAAATTAAACTATAAATTTCATACTGACATTAATAGAAACTGTATTAATAATATAATAATATACTTACAACCATAATTAAAGTACAAACTACAGAAAATGTAATTGGTTATCAACATTTCTATAAAGTTAACAACATTGTGATGTGCTAGACTGACCAGCATTGTTAACTGTGAACAAATTAGATGAACATGGACGTGGTTTTAATGTGATTTGATTTTAATGTAAATGTTTTTTTACCTTACAGTAACATCTATTGCTTTCATTACGGATTCAAGGTGAGGAAAAGTATTGACTTTGCTCTTCAAACCTCTACTGAAGTGCAGACATTTAAAACCCCTCATTTTAATTGCATATCCCCATCTCTGCTATATGTCTGCATATGTGATTATGGTGCACTTCTGGCAGTGTGCTGGTTAATGTGATGGAGTTACTCTGTGATCATTGCATCATTTCGGTCTGTTAACATCTCTCTGGGACAAGGCCAGAATGTTCTGCTCTGTTGCTAGGATACCTGGAACATGTGCTGCCAAGTAGATACAGTTAAGGCCTTGTGCTTACTCTTCATCAAATCAGTTTCTTGTACAAATTAGCATGAACAAAGTATCTGTTGTCCCCTAAGAACAGTTATTATGCATTCATAATACATGCTCCCATAGATTTCCTGAATTTGTTTAGGATTGCTCTCTTGCTTACTGATATTTCAGCATATAAATGTATGTGTACTACCCCATTGTGAATGTTATTAGATAAATTACAAAATATGTTCCCTCAAGCACTCAATCATAAGTTTGCTGTGACTGCAGGTATATCTTGTTAAATTGAATCTTAAATGTGTAACTATGAAAAAGGCATCAACCTAATGTGCCTAATTCACAGTAAATTCAACTTTTCGTAGAAATCCCTGAAATCTAATCAGCACTGGACATTGAGTAATACACAAGAGGATACATCCAGCACATGCTATGGTTAAAACAAAAAACAAATGCAAAAGATGACATCTACTACAAGTGTCATTCAAGAGTACTTTAATGAATGTTTATTTTGCTTTGACAAGGAGGCCATACCCTCATCCTAATTTTGAGATTACATATAGTAATTTGACTAGCTGAATCAGAGATACATTGTATGATTTACAAATGAACCATTTCTACGACAATAATTGTAAACATTCTGGTTGATGAAAGTGGTAAGTGGACTGAAACCACTAAATCAGCTACGGGATGCATAAATGGACAACATACTGAACAGCTTTGAGTTATCAAGGGCTTAAGGATGCTCTAAAAACAAAGAAACCTTTCAAATCTGGGTTGTAAATTTTATTGGAAAACAAAAATATACAACTTGGAATGGATTATTTGAGGCATGACAATGCCGTTAAGCTGTTTAAAAAAAAAAAAAAGAAAAGAAAGTGAATAAAACATTAAAAAGCATCATAAGATTCAAACAAGTTCTCTGGTACAGAACAGCAGATACAAAAAGAGTTTATGTACGAGTATCTAGAAGATACACCCGTGTCTTTTTTTTTCCTTTTTTTTTTTTTTTTTGCAGTAGTGCAATGCTGATAAATTTCATATATTATATACTTTGTCCATAGTCCATGCAGAGTTACTCCTCTACATTGTTGCCCTGCCAACATTGTTGTCAGGTGACAAGCCAGCTGGCAGGTCTCCGCTCTTGCTACGAATCGGGTGGAGGCCAGACAGATGTGACGTGCAGGTTTTTGCGCGCCACAGCCCCCTTTTCGCCGCAACAAGCACCTGATCGTGTAACCGCACCGTCACTCCAAAAACACGATGACAGCAAAAGAAAGGGACATGAGGAGTTAGATCCTATGCAGTTTACATGCAGTTCCTTTGGACAGCCGGGAGGGGGAGGGGACTTAACGTTTTACAGATAAATTAAACAGAAAAAAAGGCAAATTATTTATAGAAGAGAGAGGATCTGTACAAGGCTTTCATTTCGCCGTCATCATCTGTACAAACTCTGTGGAGACAAAAAGAAAGTGTTCAGTCTCTGCTGAGTTTTTCATGACAACTTTACATCTGATTAATCTCCTAAATGGTATATTACAGCCCAAGTAACAGATTTAATTGTTAAAAAACCGGTGTTACAGGAGACTCACCTTCATAGTTCACCTGACCATCCCCATCAATATCTGCTTCTCTGATCATCTCATCAACCTCCTCATCAGTGAGCTTCTCTCCCAGGTTTGTCATCACATGACGCAGCTCTGCAGCACTGATGTATCCATTCCCATCCTAGAACAGAAGGGGTCCTGATCAGAGATGGCAGAAACGCAAGCAACTAATTCTCTTTAGTTTTTGTGTTGCCATTATCAATATGTACCTTATCAAAGACACGGAATGCTTCTCTAATCTCTTCCTCGCTGTCTGTATCCTTCATCTTCCTTGCCATCATAGTCAGGAATTCAGGGAAGTCTATCGTCCCATTTCCTGTGTGGAAGAAGCACTAATAAGAACCCCAAAAGGTTCCTTGTACAGAAGCTTTGAAGCATGTACAAATGCATGTCTTTCTTACCATCAGCATCCACTTCATTGATCATGTCTTGCAGCTCAGCCTCTGTTGGGTTCTGGCCCAGAGAGCGCATGACAGTGCCCAACTCTTTGGTTGTAATAGTGCCATCTCCATCCTTGTCAAAGAGTGAAAATGCCTCTTTAAATTCTGCATGAGGGAGGAAAGGAAAACAATTAAGCTTGAAAAAAAAAAATAGAAAAAAGCAGCAAGAAAAGTGATTCCCAAATCAAATTTTACACCTGACTGTAAATGTATTGACCATAAAAGACCAGAGAGATAAATAAATGCCTCTGCGACATTAACTACAGTCAATGAATGCCGAAAGACTTTGTTCAGGACTCCAAATTCCACTGCAATAAACTGATGGCAGACTGCACCAGCAACTTGACTGCCAAAGACGTTTGTAATTCTTGTGCATTATCTTGGAGAATATTTAGACAAAGACAGCCCAGCTCACATGCTGGGAAAGAATAAATAAATAAATATTCACAGAAGAGACTGATGAGTTGAGCCACAACAAACTGTGGCATGAGGCAGCTTTTAAGTGTCATGACAACTATGACCTGTCCTCTGGTTCTAACATTCATTAGTCATACACTAGTGCTTCCTGTAGTGGTGCTGGTGGTTGGGGGAGGGGTGGGATGTCTTTGCCACAGTTATGTAGGCAGAGGACATGTGTGCACACCCGCACACCCTTTGTCACAAGATTTGAATACTTTTTTTCACTAAAAAAATAACTCCATGCTGCCTGTTTAACTCAAGAACATTCCTGCAAAAATACTGTATACAAACAAGCTGTTGTGCAACAGTTAGCTGTCATAATGAATCAGTTATGAAACTGGTGCATAATACACAGATTTTCATGATACTTCTTGTAGTGTCCCTCAACTGACATTTAAACGAGTAGTCGTTTCCTAAGCCAGCAGAAATCGATCTTTGTCAAAATCCATAAAGCCGGAACGCAACTCTATTTTAAAGTGTCCTTATGTTAACCCACTACATTCATCAGTTTGTCCTCACAAGAACTTAAGCTGAACCATCACTCATATGCATATCAACCTGCAGAGACGGTTTCTATGGAGATCAATTTGAACTCACCCTGTTCCCATGGAGTGGAACTACCTACCCGTACACAGCCAGAACTAAATATGAACTGAACTGATACAGGATCTTGCTTTAACACAGTTTCTGGACTCCCTTCCAAAAACCAAACTGACTTCACCAGTCAGCATGGAAACACAGTGACCTCATGTCTTCACAGTCTCCAGGTACGCATGCGCACAAACTTGTGTGTCTACATCCCAGTGGACAATCCACTGCGACTTCACTGTCACCATGGAGACAGGCCATGGTGACCTAAATGACAGCAATTTGGGTTCAGGTTTTCCTCTGTGACCAAATACTAATCACTATTAGTGGGTCTGATAATAGTTCTGACAAGAGAAAGCCTTAAAAATCACCAAGCACAGATATTGGACTACTTCCTAAAAAAGGTTTGTGGGGAAAGAAATCTAGTTTTTCCCCATTCATGTATTTACCAGAGCATTATTAACACATCCATTTTCTATTTTATGCTGCAGGCTATACTATTCTGAAATAAAACTCTTAGAAGCCACATTTTCAAAGCTGCCCTACATAATAACATAAAAACTGTAATAATAATAATAATTTAAACCAATGTATCATCGGCCCATTGTAGTCATTCTAAACAGAAAAATATGCCATTATTAAAGCTGAAGAAACTAAACTATATACTTCCCAAAAACTGGCAGAAGCCATTTCAGGAAAGCCATATGTAAAGTTCAGTCGTAGACACACCCTAAGTTGCTCTGCCTGGTTATCAACTCTCTCCACCAGTCCAATGTATGCACAACTTAAAAACTAAAACGGCTGGCAATAAAATGCAAACTAGTGTCAATGACTCCTCTTTCTCTCTGTCTCTCCCTCTCTCTCTGTTTAAATGCCCGCAATTACTGCCACAGGCGTCCATTCATTGGGGATTGCCTTTCCCAGCGCAGCTTAGGGCGCATATGCCATAAAAGGGAAAAATATAAATCCAGCAGAGGGGGTGGAGTGAAAAACCAAGGGAATCCACACCACCAACCACGTGCCAACGGTCGAGACTGCAATCTTACCGGCAATCTGCTCCTCTGTCAGCTGGTCAGCCTGCGAAACACAAAAAAGGAAAAATAACAAATACATTAACACCCTCATTGCATAAGACAGACGATGCTCCCTCAGTAGAACCAGGAACTGGACCCGGGCCGCTGGAAAAGCAGTCGACTCTAGCGCAGACTGTGGCGCAGCAGCACCCTAACGGCCACACACCCCGGCCACTTCAGCATAATCTCCCAGTCCTGGTATTCACCCCCAGAAACACTGGCCGGGAACATTTAACTCAATGTTTAGTCTTCATTCAGTGCTTTATACCGGGTCTACTACAGAGAGTTAAGCTCGGGAAATGCGTCATTCATCAGATGCAGGAATGTGTTAAATCATCGCAACGTTTTATATAAACTTTCATACTTCAACAACGCTAAAACTTTCAAAAAGGCTCAACACGATAACGATACAATCATTGAGCAACTCAACGATAACCTGTAGTAGGTGGCGTTCGTGCTGTTCATTTGACGTGTTCACGTTTAAAATACACAGGGAATACAGTCCGGATATTTTAAAAACGATACAGTAAATGGCAAAATCATATACAGTAAGATGTTGCTCTTAATAAACCAGATATTTGACCAAGATATGCGCAACACATGCTCATAGTAAATGAATGGCGCTGTGCAGAATGCAGCACACCGCAGTTTCTGTGCGACAAATATACCAGCACAAAAAAGAGCATACATGGAGCACATAATTCACCTAAATTACAGTACAACAGCTTTGTGGTTTTATTATTATTATAATTATTAATAACTGAGACTTACCATCGCGCTGTTTTAAATAAATGTAGATCCACAAATACAACAGTCAGCAGCTGGCAAACAAACAGGATGCACTAGTTGACGGTTGGACGCGCCTTTAATGCTCGCTCGTAAACTCCGCCCCACACTGTCATCCTCCGCCAACACATATTTCTCTATTGCATGTACGAAGCCATAAATGTGCTCGCAAATTAGATTTTTCGGGACTAAGTAAGGTTGTACAAAACTCTCTTACGGTCATGTTTAATATAAAGCATCGAAATCATTTTAAAAGCAGACAGGGGCGCGCTCTTTGCTGCGGGGACTATATGCCGGCGTAGGGACAAATTCTGCTGGTCTGTGCTGAGGCTCGCACCGCACAGTGCGCTGTAGTGAGCAGCGACGCCTGTGATTGGTGCGTTTGTACCTGCAATGCGTCACTCTCTCTGGCCTGCGTTGCACTGCGTTCCGAGTCAGTCTATAGGCTGCATGAATCGCCCCAAGCAGAACGTGGACTTCACATGGAGATGGCTGGGCAACTCTCAGCATAATATTTATGAACAGTCGTTAAAAAAAAAACAAATGTTACAGCTGGGGTGTGGGAAAAGTTTTTCGAATGTTCTTCATGTACATGTGTTGGAAATACGTTGGAACAAGTTTTCTTAAAAAAAAATTGTGAAAACAAAATACTTTGAGCATTACAACTGCAGACTCCATCAGTCGGGAATTTCCACAGAAGCCCTGAAGTAGCACTTAAAGGGACCCATAAATTAATGGCTGACTTTAGCACACTTAGTTGAATGGATCTGAGCACTGGCCGTGGAGTGCAATCTGTTTGATTTCTCTGTAAAATAGACTGGCAGTGAAGCCTGTAGGTGGATGTTTTCCTCTACCGTGCTGGTGCTGGAACAGGAGAATGAGATTGGGCTTTTGCAACTACAGCTACTAAAGACTAATGTGTGTATTCCAAATAGCGCAATGTAAATTTCCACAGAGAATTTTTTTATTAGTCATGTTAATGCTTGGGCCATAACTGTGTGGATGTGTCAGATATGGTGTGGTGTGGGGACTAGCAGCAGGTCTGTGGGCTTGCTGTGGTCTGTTTGTGTTCACTGTGAGGGGACGACAGTCAGTATCTGATGCTTGGCTTCTCTATGCTTCAGTGCGCAGCTCTCCCCCTCTCTCCCACTGGCCACCTGTCTCTGGACAGAGCCCAAGGAAGTAACAGGTGAGGGAGCAAAAACTGTGGAGGTGTTGTTAGTCCTAGAATTGAATACATCCTTAATTTTTCATAGTAGCCACCATAGGGAATCAGTCTATTAATGTGTATTAATATATGATATTCATCTTCAGTCACTTTAATGTGTAAACATTTAAAATAATCAGAATAATTACACCGGGATTTAAAATGACCTCTTTTAGCATAGTTATCTTAATAATATGCACATGTAAACATATGGATACAGAAACTATGAGGCACATACAGACATGTTCACACACAAACAGGAAGTAAAATGTCCACACCCCATGTGCTCACCCACTGCACACATACACATAATATTCATTACTGCTGTAACAGTCCCTACTGCTGGTCTGATACAACATCATATTATATGATGGCCTCAGCTTGGCCTTTGCTAAAGCCATTGCAGCTTGATCTACGCAGTAGAATCCATTCACTTCCATCTGTTTTCTGAACTGGTTTTGCAACTCATGGAGGGGATTATGCAAAACAACAATGAATGAAGTCATAAAGGACCCTGGATGTATTAGGAAAGTTGGCAGCTTCTTTTCATGTTTAGTCTTGGGTTGGAAAAAAGGTACAGTTTGTGCTCACAGCTCACAGTGCTACACATAGAATTGCTGGGTTCTGCTGTTCGGGAACAACCTCTGTCCATCCAGTCCTGCTTCAGGAAAAGTGTTTTTATTTTTATTTATTTATTTATTTTGTAAAAGCAACAAAAACAAAAATTGATGGCTCATTTTAAATATCTTAATTTAAATGAGAAATATACAAAGAATATATTACCATTTTGTTTTCACTTAACCTTTTAATGTAAGTATAAACAAATGTACAATTTGACACACTTGTGAAACACACTTAAAAAATTTGCTGAAATAACCATGGACTTCCTGGGAGAAAAAACTTTGCCTTGATGGCAGCATATGTCTCCTTGTACAACAAATTTCATGTTGCAATCACTAATGCAGTGGTGGACTTTGTTAGGTGACAGGAGTTTTACATAGTTCTTGTGACCCTGTGTGGCTATATTTATTACAGTAGCCTGAGGAGTTCTAATGCTGTCTTAGGACACAAAAACCATGTATATTCTGCAGTGGTATCCAGCCTTGATCTACATAGACTGAGATTTTTTTGGATTTCCAATACATGTACAATACATCTTACATTAAGAAATATTTTTGTTTTATTTGAGGTTTGCTACAAAAAGGTGACTTACAACCCTTCATTGCTTGCATAATGGATGCTCCTATTATAACTTTAATACACCAGCTTATAGTGTTATGTTTGCTGTATTTGAATGTTTTGTACTTTTTTTATTTGCTTCTATTCCAAATTTGTTTTGAGTGAGTTGTGATTAAATTTATGAAATACAATCAAGTTGGGCAGTGAAAACATATTTTTTTTATTTTTAATAATTTTACAAAACAAACAAACAAACAAACATGGTTTTGTCTTTGGACCTAGTTGTATGTTGTGGACTTCTAGTTTGAAGATTTCTATATTTTAGAGGCTTTGAGAAAATTGGCTTATTGGAATGTACACTGTGAGCAAATTAATGGGCTATTAAACCTGTATCCAATCTATTTGATATAGAGTGTCTAGATTTCAGCCAATTGCTGTGCAGTGCAGTACACATTTTCTTTTGTGTCTCATGCTGTAGTACATGTGTTTGTATGTTCATGTGCACTTAAAGGATAAGGCTCGTAACTCTGTTGGAGTTTTATCCTTTTTATAGGCCGGCCAGTAATTGTCATGAAAGGGCTCTTTGTGGGTGTGAAGAATGCCAGCATTTTATTCAGGTTTATGTAATATGCGCTTTTCTGAGCCTTCACCGTAAGATTGTGTTTGTGCAAGTGCACATACATTAAGGTCTCCTGCATGACATGCTTGTCCTAGAATAGTCACAGGATTTCTTTGCATGAGGAACAGTATACTGTATGTGGGTTTGAGTGTGAAGGCAAGTTTGTGTCTGTGCTGTTCCAAATGTGTTCCCATTCCTGAAATGACTCACCATCCCCTGCTTTCCGAGCCCATTTCTCTGTTCTCTTGCTAGGTTTGTCTTTTTCTCTTCCTCAGAAGCATGTTGTATGGCTAACTGCCTCTCCCCTTAACAGAGCAATGGGCTGTGGGCTAGATTGTTCCAGAAGACAGAATAGGGAAGGGTCAATTTGAGGCTAGGCCCCAGGAGCAAGGCAGGGTCAGACATAGCCGAGTCCTGGCCTGAACCATGTGACCTTGTACTTTGGAGTCCATGTGAGGGCACTGAGAATTAGGATGTGGAGTGGTTTCTAAGCTGTTCCTTTCAGTAAAATTTCTGCTTCAAATGGCCCCTGAAACAGCCTTCTCTACTTTGCTTTAGGCAAGTCCTTTCATTTAAACTGCCCGAGGCCCAGTTTTTTACCTGTGTAATGAGAGGGTGTGCCATATTTAATGTATGAGGCCTTAGAATGCACAGGGCTAGTGAGTCAGTTTTCACAAGTGTGTGTTAGCCTGTAGAGCAATACTTAGTTGTTGTTTGTAAGGGGGTGTGGGTGCCCTTGAGCGTTCAAGTGGCAACCGCCATGCAATTTTCATCATTCCACAGTATGGACACCTGCATTAAAGCTCTAGTCATATTCCAGCAAGAAAACCTGATTGGCATTGCTTATATTCAACTGCTCACTTTCAGTTTAAACCAAGTTCAAAAATTGTACTCTGCTTTCACGTCAATGGCACAATTGCATCTGCAGATACTGCAAATGAAGTGAGCCCAGGGTCTCCACAGATAACGTAACGTAAAGATAAGCCTTCTGAATGTCATGAAAGAGCTTAGTTCAGAACCTCTGTGTTTTATGGTTTTATTGCCATGTGATAATAAACTGCAGCGTGCAAAGTCCAGCTGCATGCTTGTGAGCATTATGATTGGGCACTTGAAAACAAAAAATCTAAATTAGGCATTATATCACTCCTGACCCATGCTGACAGTGGTTGTTAAATTAAGCACTAGATGAGAGGTGTCTAGGAGAACTTGTGGGGCTCGGGTAGGGGCCAGGCTTCACTAGAGTGTGATATATGCAGATGATAAAAGTTTCTTGAACTGTGGTCATACGCAAAACACAAAAGGTGAACGTACAATGGACCATTTGCAAAGAAAGCAAGAAAAAAGGGGCTGTGGGAAAACAAGGAACAGGTAGGTAGCTGGAAAAAAGGGAGGGGAAAGTGAGAGACCAAGGGAGTGAATCTGAGAATGTATTTGCGTTTGTGTGAGGGAGAAAGAAAGAGTGTGTGCATGTACATGCAGTGCACTGCCCTTGACCCCCACTCCCTGTGTGGGACTCCCTCTGCAGTGCAGGACTGCAAAGCACTCTGATGATCTCATCTTGCAGGGAACACACACACACACACACACACACACACTTTCTCTCCCTCACTACGTTCATGCTGCATAGGCAGACTAGGAGCTGCAGAGGTGCAGGTGTCTGCCCAGACTAAAACACATTGCTTCTTGTGATTGACTGCATCCCAGCATAACCACTACAGCACACTGCCACCCAGTGGCGAAATACGAGAACAATAACTTTAACCTCACAGGCATACTGCTGATTCAAGCACCTTGTATAGATCAGTCCTGGCAGATTTAAGATATACCAGATTAGTTACTAATGTGCATAATGTAAGACCACCAGGCCTTGAGAATACTTGTTACATACAGTACTGTTCCAATACATGTAAAAAGCTATTTATTTGCACAGTAAGAGTTTATTTGCTTACAAAACAAACACAAATATTAGAATTTAAACAATTATTATTATTATGTGAACGTGTTGGTTTAACCCTTTCCAAATCTCTTCTCCTTCCAGGGAAGTATTATTTGAAGTTATCATCCATTACCTAGTTAATAATTATGATGAATCAAGTGTGCTGTTGATTTAACAAATCCATACAATCAATGACAACATCTGGAAACTTTGGTCTTTACACTAGTTCACAACAGATCTGCTCCTTTTTAAAAGAAAAATGCTTTTACTCTATTAATTTATTTTGGATTTTTGTTTGAAAAATAAAATTGTATACAAGCACCATTTCATTAAGAAATATTGTTTTACATAATAATAATATTAATCTTAGTACTTTTTCACTTAGTACTATCTACAGATTTTTTTTCTTTTTAAAAAGCCCCAAACACATATGTGAAATCTTTCCAATTTACTGTGTTATTAAACACAAGTAGTGTTTAAAGATTTTTACTTGCATTTTAGCAGCATATTTTAAGGTTTGCACCCAGAATATGCATCTGAGTCCTTGAATATAACAAGCAAAATTGTAATTAAAAACAGCCCTAGACTTTGATGTCTGCAACACACCCAAAATAAGTTTGAATGAGCAACTATTCTGGAGTGTGTTGAAAGTTTTGTCTGAAAGTCTTTTCTTAGAATCATAAATTCTTGTTTTCATTTTACACAATGTCTTATTTTTTCAGAAATTTTTTTATAATACTTATATTTCTAAACTGAAAACTATAACCTACATAAAAATTCAATTTTATTTTCTTCAGTTTTGTGTACATTTATTTATAATGATACATAGTATTTTAATGGCAGTAACATAATTTTCTGCAATTTCCCTAAAGATAAATAAATTGTCATTCATCCAAACAGTTTGAAACAAATAAAACAGAAAATTCTGTACAGTGCTGTGTGGGTGTGTAACATATTTTCTCAGAGAAATTCACAAAAGCATAAACATGAAATGGATAATTGCACTTTTCTGCATTCGACAATCATCATTAAAACCTGGTGCATTAGTTTACTGCTGTTCTTCAGGCCTCTGCCCAGCAGCTCCCTTTACTTGAGTGTACTACTGCTCCATTCCTTATCTCAAAAACTCTATGAAAAAACACACATGAGTATCAGATCGACCAATCACAGCAACCTTCAGAGGGCATCACCAAGGCATTTTGACAGCAAGAGGAACAGCAGATTCACACATTAAACATTCACTATTCATTTTTACAATATTCTTTTAAAGTATTTCATACATAAATTACTGAATTTCATTCTATATTACATGGCTTAATGCTCATTCATCATTTTTTCTGGAACAAGAGACTTCTACTCTTCTGAGATGGTTTTAAACTAAACATTTCTGTGAGGATTTGATTGTAGTCAAGATGTTATTCTGGTTCCCAAAAGGTAATCCAAATCATTCCAAAGGCATTGGATGGAGGGAGCTCTATCACTCCATGGAAAGTAGTTCCATGGCCCAGTGCTGGGGGTTTATAGCCCGCTAGCTAATGACAAGCTAAGGTCATTGTGCAGCTGCCCCTGAGCATCCCATTCTACTGGGCAATGCTTTTCTATGCAGATTTTACTAGCTGTAGATGCATTATTTAAGGTCCCCTATGGGTGCAACTTAAAGTAGCTAAATTATAGGGGCATCTATAAACTCGTATGTACAATATATTTCCTTAACCCTATGTCAAAATACTGAAAAATGATATAATTGGAAAGCTGAAAACAAGCTGCATGAGGCAGACAGCTATGTTACCTTTTCTGTATCTTGTATCGGGGTGTGATGTTGTCAAGGATACGGGGGCTGCAGTGGCTTTTGTACTGCAGCGCAGGGTCATCGTAGTTTAAATGAGAGGCAAAATGCTCATTCACATACACTGGCACCATGTGAGGAATGCTTAACACAGAGGGGGACAAAACACAGTTCACATGTTTTAAATGCAACATTCAAAGGTTTGTACAGAACCTACACTGGATTTAGGGGAGCACGCAGCCATGGGGGAAAAAATACATGAAAGAAACACTACGTAATATTTTTAACCTTAAAATTACACTTTCAAAATCACTGTGATGCTCCACTGATGTGTCAGGATGAATAAAGCCTCTGTCATTTCTACTCTGGGCTCTGTAACTTTGGAAGTAGGAGGGTTGGAATGTAGGATTTTGTATCCCACCCATTCTCCTTGCACTCTCTCTGCCTCTGAGTGAGTCTATGTTTTTTTTTTTCATCTCTCACTGTTCTCAAGTTGGAATTTAAATGATTTAAAAGAAACAAATGTATAAAAGTATTTGACAGATACTCTGGTTTGAAATTGTGGGAATTGGATAGGGACAATGTGTCTATGTTTTTGACTGTGTGTGTGTGTGTGTGTGTGTGGCAACCCCAGGACCCTAAAGCTGCATGACAGCGACACTATCTGTTGAACCTTTTACCATATATTTGTTTTCAAGGCATTTTTTCTATCTCCCCCTATAGAGAGTAAACATGAAATAGTTGCCATGTTTATATTAAATTTTACCTGAGCTTTATATCTTCTAAGAAAATAATGAGCACGATTTTAGTCATTTCAGGTGAAATTGGCTATGTGTTGTTATTATTATGTATATTCCGATGTATATTATTAGCTATGGTATTGTGTTTATATGAACGCTTCATTATTAGATGTTCTGTGTGTGTGTGTGTGTGTGTGTGTGTGTGTGTGTGTGTGTGTGTGTGAGTGAGAGAGAGAGAGCTCTACTCACTCTCCAGTGACCCTCTTCCTGTGGGAGCAGCAGAAGCAGGCCAATGCAGCCAGAAGGAGCAGCAGCAGGAGGGGGATGCCGATACCCAGGACCAGGCTTAGAATCAGGGGCTTCTTATCCTCCAGAGACTTGGCAGCTGGAGTGCCTGTGTGGTTAAGGCTGCCCCTGTCTTAGAGAGAAAATACCATTTAGGCTTTGAATGTGTCTTCCCTTTTTAGTCTCCAGAAACGGCAGGAGGATTTTTCCTTTTGTCACATTTGTAAGATTTGTTGTGGTTTTTAAATACAACATGCAGAATACAATATGTTGCTTAACTGATAAATATGCTTTTTCGAAATCTACCTTACTCTGACTTACCTAAAATACAAGTCTGGGTCTCCTTGACGTCAGTGCCATTACATACACATCTGTAGCCTCCATAGGTGTTGGAACAAACAGCTGGATTTTTACACAGTGTGTTGTTGGTTTTGCATTCATCAAGATCTGAGAGTACATCAGAATAGTGGGGGTGGGGTGAGGGTGAGGGGGCAAAAGTTTAAACAGCTGTTGAAAGATGAATATATCTGCTTTTACACCTAAAAGATCAAAGTATATCATGATGTTTTTCTTGAATACATAATGAATTACATCGTTATCCACACTTGTCTGCATTGGTTTTGCACTGGGCTAATGTTGCTAGCATGTAATGTAAGTTTAAACCTCACTAATTTTCTCTGTGCAAATTGCCTCCCCCAATCGTACTGGCCTTACAATGTGTATGGATTTGTAAGTATGTTAAATATTTGGTCTATTGGGTCTTGGACAAGTAACTACAGGAATAAGAATAAAACACTAGAATTTTTTTTGCTAAATGCTTGCTTTTAAAGTTTCTTTTTTATCATTGAAATTTGGTTACCTCCTACATAAACATCTGTGATCCCGTAGTAGGGTTTGACCCGGTTCATGTAGTCCATCACGTACCAATGAGGAGTGTCACTGGACACATTGACTCTGTACTCATTCATCACACTGTCTGACACTAAGTCAGGGTGCATGACACTGGCATTGTAGAACTTGTTTTCAAATCCCATTGAAAGTATCTGCTCCAACTGTAGAAGAAAAGTAAAGGTTTGTTTTCTGGTATTTCTAAATATAATGGATTTCTGAAATGATTTTCCAGTTTGGCATCAGCTTTGTGGCATCCACAACAATCAGGGTGAGTAAAGTTTTAATCTTGCTGTAAGTGTAACTACATTACTGATATTCTCAAGAAAGCAGTACCAGGTCAGGCACAGAAAAAACTTTTAAAACCAGGAACTTTGCATTGCATTGCATTTCTTTTCATCTCTCACCTGTTTCAGTTGCTGCTGTCCACCTTTTGAATCTTTCCAGGTCACGGACACATGGAAAATGTTCCAACCTGAAAATAAGAAGCCATCTTAACTTTATATATATTACACATACATTTATAGCAGCTGTTCCTCAATCCCAAAAGTGATTCTTACCTGGAGGGTTAGCCGAATCACCTAAACATTCAAAAACAATGAAGTGTAAAAAATAAAATACAAATAATTCCAATAAAATAAAATAAAATAAAGCAAAATACATCATTCTTTTTAAACAAAGCCCCGTCTCTTTGAAACATTACTTTGATTGAAGGACAAAGCATTCTTAAACATTAATAGAAGTTAATGGAACAAAATTTGTTTCTATGTATGACCTTTATGACCTTATCTATGACCTTTTCAAGAGGTCACTTGATCAATCGGTAAATAAAACTTTTAACAGGGTAAAGGCCACTGGAGGTGCAAGGTTTTGTCCTGTCACTGATGACATATGAATTCAAACTTTATTTCTTACCACAGCCATTGGATTCCAAGTTGCTCTGGTAGCGACAAGAGCAGTAAGATGAACCATATGTATTCACACACTCATACTTAGCATTTTGACAGGCTGTGGGGTTTAGACACTCATTTATATCTGTGAATGCCAGAAAACATGGAGATTTGTCACTACATGTGTCATGCATATGTATGTTTGGAGCAAGAGTATGAGCACGTGAGCATTTACCTGTACAGTTTTTTCCATTGCCAGTAAAGCCAAGTTTACAACTGCACGTATAGTTATAGCCAGTGCTATAACAAATGGCCATCGTGTGACAGGGAGCAGGAAAAGGAGGAAGACAGAAATCTTTGGATAGCGAAGAGAAAGTACTTTAGTGTTCTTACTCCATCAGGGAAGAAGTGTATACACCAAATGAATGTAATAGAAGCTTTATACATGAATAGGTTTTATACAAATAATTTGCACATATGAACTTAATTTTCTCCACACAGCACTGGTAGAATTATAAATCAGCTGGGCATTGTGAATGACTATTAGTAAATATGCTTTTTTGAACTAAAAATATATCAGGGACTTTTTTTTCACATGCAAGCAAATGTTATTAATTCAAGACAAAGTGAGTCACGCTAACCATTTTCAAAGCACTTGTAGCCCTGTTTGTACTCAGAGACTGTGGGAGTGGGGCATGCTCCACATGTGAAGCTGTCTGGCTCTCTCTGACTGAAGCAGGCCACTCCAGGGAAGCAGGGTTTTCCTTTACACACGTCTGTTCGATTTCCACAGTACTTGCCACTGAAACCTGCTGGGCACAGACACCCCACAACCTGGATCACAAGAATTACAAAAAAGAGCTAGTGAGGAACAGCATATGTGAATGTTCCAACTAAAATAAACTCAACTTGAAAGCCTGGGTCTAACACAACAGCAGCACTATCTTGGGTGGTTAAAGTGCACGGTCTGTGTTGAGCCATCAAACAATTCAGTAAGACCCATTCTCAATGCAAAATTCTGATGTTCTTGTGGATGAATTCATCAAATCCTCCCAGAAATATTCCTAAATCTATTAAAAAAATCACACTAGAACAGCAGAATATTACTGCAATAAAAGAAGATAAACACTGACCATCTGCATTTATCATTACAAAGAGCAAATAATAAATCCTGTTTAATCCTGTTTATATCTGTTATGGTTGTGCAGAATGAAGAGTGCTGTGTACCTGAAACTTGCCCTGCAAATGATTCTCAACCACGCTCTGGTACTGACAGCTTCCTCCATTAAGACAGTTGCAGATCTGCAAGATGGGGCTGAGAAGCGAGCTGGACATGTAATCACTGACCTGCACGGTCAGCAGCACAGGCTGAATGTTGAGCGGTGTCCAGACCAGTACACCATCACCTTCAGCAAGAAGAAACTTCATTCTATATTACATTACACTAAACTGCATCATATATTCCAAATGTGAAAATACACCTAATGTTTCTAGATTAAAATGTTAACACCAGATATTTGGAACTATTACTTTATATATTATGCTTTTCCATAATGCATTTCACGAGATTCAAATTTAATGCAGAATCTCTGATAGATCTAAGTGTCAGCATAATAATTGTTTTATAACATGGAAAAAAAATTACAGTTAATAAAAATGTTGGATTGCTTTATAATTCAAGAACTTCATTGTATTACAATCAGCCCACTGTACTTGTTGTTTCAGAGGGGTCTTACCTGTGCCTATGGTGGCCTGTGGTGGCCGTGGGTTAAGCAATGAGAAACTGAATGCATCTCTGTTTGCATCCTGGGCTAAAAACTGCACTCTCACTGTACTGTTCACCTTACAATGGATCACTTTGGGCTCACTCACCATGGGCGGCATGCTCCCTGTTTCAAATAATCACAATTAGTGAAAACAGGTCCTGTTCATAGAGAATATAAAGGCCATCCTAAAATTGTCAGTCTGCAATGGATTTTAGAGATTTTTATGCATTTAAATTTGAGCAGGGTGGCACGGTGGTCCAGCAGGTAGTGTCACACAGATCCAGAGACCTGGAGGTTGTGGGTTCAAGTCCTGCTCCTGGTGACTGTCCCCAGTCTATGTGGGTGCTTCAGTTTCCACACAACGTCCAAAAACATAAGTTGCAGGTGGATTGGCAACTCAGAAGTGTATGTAGGTGTGAGTGAACGTAAGTTGTCCTATGAAGGACAGTCGCCCCCTCCAGGGTGTGTTCCTGCCTTGCGCCCAGTGATTCCGGGTAGACTCCAAACCCACCGTGAACCTGAACTGGATAAGCAGTTACAGATAGTGAATGAATGAATGAATGCCTTTGAGTAATTGCAGAGCACAACCAAGAGTCCTAATATACAATGTTTTTTTAGACAGTGACACTAACTTAGTTACTGTCTAAGTATTTATATTAGAGGCTTTCTAAAATAAAAAGGAATAAATTAAGAGATTAAGATTAGAATGCATATTAAATACTAGGTCAGAATGACTTCATTGTTTAGGGTCATGTGGTAACAAAGAGGGCAATCTCACCAAAGATGACAGCGAGGTTTTGGATTCTTTGTTGGTCCTTCAGGGTCTGCAGCCCCAGGCCGGTGTTGTCTGTGGCCAGGGAGTCATGCATACATTGAATGCTGCTCTGGCAACTCTGCTGAATTGTGGTCAGAGTGCTTGGACTAACTGACGCCATCAGTTCCTCTGTGCTCACAGGCTGGAAGGGTGTCAGGGGAGGTGGAAAGAACAGGAGATTCTCCGGAACAGGCACAGCCCCTGTGGAATACAGGGACATGGTAACAGTCCGTAAACACAACTCTGTAAGAAGGTGAGATGTTATCTTTCCATAAAAGGATGCTCCAATGGAAAATAAGACACAAGTGGATTTCTAATTCAGGATCTACCTTTTTAAACGAACAACATGCTGTCGTTTTGGAAAACTGTTGGAAAGCAGGTATTACTTTAATGTAAACACAGTTGCTTAAGCCAGTAGATACCTCTAGGCCCTTGGTTAGAATGTACATTTAACAAAATCATTTAATAATAATAATATAACCAATATTATGTATTCCTTCTTTAATGTCTTAAGACGGTGGTTCCCAATTTTTTTCTGCTGTGCCCCCATTTTGTAGATGATAATATTTTATTCATAATAAATGTTACTAAGGATGTAAAAATTCTTTATTTTTTTAAATTAGTGGTGATAATTGGGCTACATTCTTAGATAATGGCTGAACCCTAGAATGAATAGGCTTTGTTTACCCTGAGGTTAAATTAGAAAAATTCTAACATCCAAAAATATTTAACAGTAAGCCCTCTGGCCAAAACTGATGTATGTTATCATGCTTACATTTTTAACAAAAAAGATTGTTGCTTTGATATTTTCTGAATATATTTATTTATTTATTTATTTTATTTTATTTAGAAAATGGTTTCAAATCATGCAGCTTCGCGGTACACTCACAGGACTGCCCAAACTGGGAGAGCTTGTCCTCAGAGGGGGGGCTGTTGTCAGACGGAAGCAGCAACAGGCGGCCGTTAGAAAGCAGGAAGTCGTCCGTGGTGTTGGAGCTCCAGAGACCCAGCAGACCCACAGTGCGGTTGAAGAAGTTCTGAGGAACCTGTACCTGGACAGATATTCTCCCTGCGTCCCCCATCCACACTGCCACACTGAGACCACCCTCATAAACCACAGCACAGCTCACTACAGAGGAACAACGCACTGCCATGCCTTGCTTACCCGAATACACCACGCCTGTCCGAGCACAAGAGGGCGATATAGTCAAACAAATCACACGCACATAACCATGTAGCAAACACATCACACGTGCCCAACACCACGTGAAGCCACAGTCAAAAGGTAGAGGTCATGGCCTTATGGTTAGAGGAGTGGGTTTGGGACCAAAAGGTGGCATTGCAGGGTCCCAACTAACTGTGGTATAATAAAATGTATTTGTCAAAATGAAGGCCGTTCTATAATTCGAGTGGGGGCTTTACAGTTAACAAATGAGTATGCGTTCTGAATGCTTAACAAGAAAACAAAGACCATTGTACTGAACAAGTATTCAAATGATTCAAGCCTGCTTCATAGTTAATGTAACTGCCATATAATACAGAACTCCATAATTTTAAAACTACAACAGCTCTGTCCTTACCTGCTGAGACTGGCATATCCACATCATTGATTAACAATGCAAGCTTCTCTTCAGATACAGAACGTCGCCATTCCACCTGTAGCAAAACACATCTTTGAACCACCGATGAAAACACAGAAGAATGTTTAGCTCAGTTATCTTCATTCTATGGTCATTTTACCCACTAAAACTTCTCAAACATATCTGAAGGGCTATTTTATGTCCCGAGTGTTTCTTTTTTCTTTAAATATAAAAAAGTAAAAGGTAGCTAATTTTTTCTTTAATACAGAGTTTGAATATAACTAGACATAGTGCCAGTCACAGCTGCATAGAATAACATTGTAACCTTGCCGAAGGCCTGGTGGTATGCAGCTACGCGTGCTAGCGTGGGCACTCTTCTGGGCTGGCCATTAGTCTCCAGCACTGCAGTCTGTCCCTGCAACGTGAAGACATTGGAGCCTGTACTCGAGGACAGACGAACAATGACAAATACTCCTAGGGCCTTGAAAGTGTAGGTAATTCCATCAAATGTAACAAAATGGAGGCTTCCAAATGCCAAACCTGTATGGATGCAAAGAACAAATGAGTAAGTTTAAACTCACAGTAATACACAGTTTTCAGGACTGGGGATGGGAACTGTAGTGTCTATGTAACATTTATTTAAATACTTTTGTAATATGTAGCCTATGTCAACATTTCAAAATACATTCATAGTACCATGGTTTGTGAAGCAACAAGTGGTGGTACACCAGCTGACCTTGAAAAATGTATTATATGTAAGGAATTAATAATTGAAAATGTAATTATTTCATGTGTTAATTACACCATTTTTCACAGTTTTCATTATGCTTTAATGAAATTTGTGTGTGAAAATATACAACATAGGCTATACAATATAGGCTAACAAGGCGTCTTTTCCAGGGACTTGACTAGTGTCCTCTCAATGGCCAGCAGAGCTAGGCTGCTTAAACGGCCTTGACCCATGTGAAGTGTGTCCGCCTTTGCTACTACGAATCTTTACACCAAAGGATCGCTGATTCACTCATTTCGCTGTCAATCAAAAAGGGATGCAGCCTCAGAGAGATCATCCAATCATCATGCAGAAGCTGAGCGTCCGGGCCAGCCGAGGCCAGCTCACTGCCCCATAGACCCCCAGAGACGCTGAGCCCAGCATTTATCCAATGACTTGTCTCATTTCGCTACACTTCGCTGCTTCGCTATTGAACTCTGTGGACGTTTAAATCACTGTGAAACCGCGGGAATGATTGAGAGGAAAGCTGCATCTTTACCAGTGATAAGAAGCTGATTCTGAACAAAAGTTGAGCACGTTGTAGTGCATATTTATTCAATGACATGTACACACAACAGTATATATTTGATCACTTATTTTTTTACATTTTAGGGGAAGCTGAGCTTCCCTTGCAGTCTTAGAGCAATCACCACTGAGTTCAAGGGAAGGTGTGGGGCAGCGTTCCCCCCATATTTTTTTTGGGAGGGAAAGCAATCCCCAAGTATTTTGTGAAATCCATGTAAAGAAAGCCCAGTTTCAGCTGCTACCTGGACCTAAGCAAAGGCTAGAGACAGACACAAGCAATTTGGACTTTATTACAAAAGGGGCAAAGTGGAGACGAGTAAGACAAGCTGAGACCAAGCCTGAGAAATACTCAGAAGTCCAGAAAGACTAAATCCAGAGGCAAAAATAGAGAGAAACAAAGTGAGAGCTCTGTACACGTAAAAAAAAGAATCACTGTGTTGCATTCTCCTATAGCCTTTTACAGCATCTTATAAATGGACTTTTCTTCTTGTCTTAATTTTGTCTTGTCTTGTTCTTAATTGTTCTCATAAATGTATTGTGTTTAAAACTTTCAGTTTAAGCCCTAGTTATTCATAATCTCTATATTATTTTAGTACTTGTTTTGGAATCATCTTGTGTAAAGCATACACACATAAAGTAAAAAGACAACAAAAACATGCAAATATTCACACCTTATACCCTGCAACTGCCCTAAAGAACAGAGAAAGAATCAGAGTTGCACATGTTTCTGTGATAAGACTCATAGGTGGTACTTGTAGGTTTTGTTTTGATAAAGGGGAACACTTGGTCTAAACATTTAGAGAACCATAGCCTTAATATAATAGTGTGGTTTGTGAGCCAGCATGTGCATGTTTATGTTAGAAATTATATAAATTATACTAAATGGGTTTTACACATGAAATGATCATAACTGGATTTTAACCTGAATCAAACAGCTCAAACTGTCAGTTGATTTGAGTTTCTGTTTGATGATATTATAACTTGTTTGTGTTTTCTTGTTTGTGTTTGTGTTTACACATGAATGTAAATATGTATTTCAGTGTATTTGAAGTGAGGGAGACCAGCACTGACCAATCCCTGGTGCACCTCTGTTCCCAGGAATGTTGGGATCTGTGCTAGTCCAGCCAAAGCCCTGGCACCGGTCCAGTGGTCTCTTGGCTAGGTACAGATGGCACAGTGGTGACTGGACACAGCACCACTGGAAAGGCAAGAGGTCTTTTTCTGCAGAAACAGAATTACAAGTAACATGTTTGTGGTTTTGTGTAAAGCATATTTATCAGAGACACTTTATTGCTGATATATTGCTGAGTTAAAATTCCTTAAAATTTACCGATGTGATCCTGTGTCTTGTCTTTCAAAAAGTAGCGCTCACTATATCCAGCCAGCAATGGACCTTGTGGATCAAAGACACATGTTTTTCCTGCATTTTGCTTGTTGAAAAGAATGGATTGAAAGACTTGGCCCCCACTACCACCCCAGCGTATGCCTCTTAGCTCCTTCACAAGCTGGCTGTTCTCTGTTGGGAATGTCTCATAGCCAAAGCTCGGGTCTTCCATGGCCTGAGTACGTGTACAAGGGCATGGGGATATCCCTAATGCCCATTCCTTGGGGTCTGGTTCCTTCGTAGCCCAAACCTGGCACAGTCTCATGGAGTCTGTGCTGACAACTGTGGCTCCATTCAGGTCATAAATTAGCTGCCCCAACTGCCCTGTGTTACCCACAATAGTCTGGGGGCGATAATGCCCACCTGAGCCAAAGAGGTTGCTTAGAGGTGTGGGAATCTCATTGTGGAAAGTGATGGCACCATCAGTGTAGCCTATTAGAGCATTGTGGTTAATCCTCTGTCCTGGACCCCATTTCATGTCACTGTAACGGAGTAAGGCAAATGAGCGGTATCCATCCGTGGCCAGAATGCACTGGAATGTGTTTGTCTATAAAGAAACATAAATATCAATCAATTATTAAAGATTCTCAATGTATAGCACAAGCCCCATTCACAGCTGCATTTTTTCACACTTAGCAGGTTTAGTTAAATTAGAACGAACACTGCTATGGATGTTCTGTTTGTGTGATTTGTTATAACAACTGTCATGCAAAAGTATCTGTTCTACTGGTCATGGGGCATGGCTCAATGAAAAATGATTACTGCTGGAATTGTACACAATCATAGATCATGAAGAAACCTCTCACATGAAGAAAAAAACTCTACCTTTGAGGAGTTTTTTATTTGTGCAAATATATCATGGCAATAGATTCAGAACTGTAAATTTGAACACAAAATCCCATTGTGTTTGAAACGCATGTAAATCAGTCTGTGGCACTGCTCAGGTGTTATATGAGAGCCCAGGTTGCTCTGATAGTGGCCTTCAGCTCTTCTGCATTGTTGGGTCTGGTGTATTGCATCTTCCTCTTCATAATACCCCACAGATTGCCTATGGGGTTAAGGTCAGGGTAGTTTGCTGGCCAGTTAATAACAGGGAGACCATGGTCCCTAGACCAGGTACTGGTAGCTTTGGCACTGTGTACAGGTGCTCTAAAACTTCCTGGTAGATGGCTGCTTTGACCTTGGACCTCAGAAAACACAGTGGACCATCACCAGCAGATGACATGGCATATCAAATCATCACTGACTGTGGAAACTTTACACTGGACCTCAAGCAACGTGGATTCTGTGCCTCTCCTCTCTTCCTCCAGACTCTGGGACCTTGATTTCCAAAGGAACTGTAAAATTTACTTTCATCAGAGAACATAACTGTGGACCACTCAGCAGCAGTCCAGTCCTTTTTGGAAGCGAGACACTTCTGACTCTGTTCAAGAGTGGCTCGACACAAGGAATGCAACGCTGAAACCCATATCTTACATACGTATGTGTGGTGGTGGTTCTTGAAGCACTGACTCCAGCTGCAGTCCAGTCTTTGTGAATCTCCCCCACATTTTTGAATGGGTCTTGTTTCACAATCCTCTCCAGGGTGCGGTTATTGCTTGTACACTTTTTTCTACCACATCTTTTTCTTCCCTTCACTTCTCTATTAATGTGCTTGGACACAGCTCTGTGAACAACAGCCTCTTTAGCTATGACCATTAGTGTGTTGCTCTGCTTGTGTAAGGTGTCAATGATCGTCTTTTTGACAACTGTCAAGTCAGCAGTCTTCCCCATAATTGTGGAGCCTACAGAACTAGACTGAGAGACCATTTAAAGGCCTTTGCAGGTGTTTTGAGTTAATTATCTGATTACAGTGTGGCACCAGGTGTCTTCAATATTGAACCTTTTCACAATATTCAAATTTTCTGAGAAACTGAATTTGGGGTTTTCATTAGTTGTCAGTTATAATCATCAAATTAAAAGAAATAAACACTTGAAATATATCAGTCTGTGTGTAATGAATGAGTATAATATACAAGTTTCTCTTTTTGAATGGAATTACTGAAATAAATCAAATTTTTCATGATATTCAAATTTTATGATCAGCACCTATATATATATATATAAAACTGATACCACTATTAACAATACTGAGAATTAGGGATAATCACATTTCTCTGTTTTGTCTTTGGGTAGGGGTCTCCTTGAGAAATAATCTAAAATATATCTGTATTTTCCATTAAAAATTATGAAAACCATTATAGTATGTTAGTTTAATGTAATTTTAATGTATTATGGCACATTTTCTTTATAACAAGCATAAAACACACTAGTAGTACACTGATGTCTCGGCAGGTAGCGAGATAATTTCCAGTTCCACTTTAAATGAAGAATCAATTACATTCAAGTGCCTGACATTACTGCAATATTTAATGTGGAACTGGAAGATGTGGAATAAGAATCCAAATTCCGTTTCATATCTCAGAAGAGTTGGGTGTAGGTGATAATATATGAATGAGGGTTGAACTTAGCACATTACACCTTAACCATGCACTATGCAGTATTTTACATGTTTACATAGCATCAAATGACTCATTTGAATTTAAAGGTGTAGTGGAGTTAAGGCATCCTGAGCAGAGAAAGAAGCCAACCTTTGCTCTGCACCCTCAGGACTGTGTATTGTTCTGCCTGTGGAAACTTGGGCCCTCCCCACGTTTGTCTTATCCTCCCGAACAGTACTGGCATTGCTCACAAAGCTTTCTCTAAACAAGATGGCAGATCTTGAATGGGTTTAAAACAATCATCTCAGGAAGGCTGAGACTTTCAGAGGTAAACAAGGGGAGGGGTTCACCAGTTTGCAAGGGCGAAGAGTGAAACAATTCAAGAATCACATTTGTTAATGTGAAATAGCAGAATTCATTAAATCATTCAGTGAATCTGGAGAAACTCTTTACATGCAAATTACAAAGCCCAAAACCAATATTGACTGGCTGTGATCTTCAGGCCCCTCAGGAGACACTGCATTTAAAACACATATTATTCGCTGATGGAAATCCCTGCAATTGCTCAGAAGCACTTTCTGAACCACTGTCTGAGAACACGGATTGTCTGTGCATTCACAAATGCAAATTAAGCCATAGAGATGCCACCCATGTAGTGTGATTAATCATATAGCGAAATTATTTTTGGAAATCATGGATGCTGCATCTTCCAGGCTAAAAGGCAGAGGGATTGTTATAATTGCACAGCTCAAAAGCAAGCATCCGTGATTGTATTGCACATATCTGAATGTACTGAAATTGTTAATGCTGAACAATATATACAGGTTTTGGAGCAACATGCTGCCATCCAGACCTTGCATTTTTCAAAGAAGTCTTGCTTATTTTAGAAAGCCACTGCCAATCCACATTCTGCATGAATTACAACAGAGAGAACACACCACACTCCTCACAGACAGTCACCCGGAGGAAACCCACGCAGACGCAGAGAGAACACACCACACTCCTCACAGACAGTCACCCTGAGGAAACCCATGCAGACACAGGGAGAACACACCACACTCCTCACAGACAGTCACCCGGAGGAAACCCACGCAGACACAGGGAGAACACACCACACTCCTCACAGACAGTCACCCGGAGCGGGAATCGAACCCACAACCTCCAGGTCCCTGGAGCAGTGTGACTGTGACACTACTTGCTGCGCCACTGTGCCACGCATCAAGCAAGCAATGGAAAATATTTCAATTTTAAAACTACAGAAACTTGTCTCCTCATCTCTCAAATGTTGAGTGTTATAAAAAGAAGAGATGATGCAACACTTAGGTAAATGTGACCCTGTCCGAATTGTTTTTTAATATATTGCTGGAATCATATGAAAAATGGACAAATATTTCTCTGGACTTCTCCAACTTTTCTGGAGGTTAGGTTTGTACACATTCCTCATATACTTACCTCAGACAAGTTGACTTTCTGGTAGGATACAGGTAGCACACTGTCCCAGGTGATTTTCAGAATCCATAAAGGGGTGAATGCAGGTCCTCCTCTCTGTCCCTCATACTGACTAACCTCGTCTGCTGTACGGTTAAAGACCATTTGCGAATAGATATCTGTTATATTGGACTGGTAATACTCCTATTATAAACAGAGACATAGAATGAACAACTTCTCTGTTCTGTCACAGTTCAGACAATATATATATATATATATATATATATATATATATCAGGACCAGAATGAATAACAGAGTGAAACAAAGCACTTAATATGAAAATTAGGATGCATAAATGCATGACTATACCCCTGACCTGGTAGAACAGTTTCCCCTCTCCTAATGTGAGGTCAGCATCATCCCAGAACACAGCTAACATGGGCAGGCTTTCATTACCCTTGAAACCATTAGGGAATGGATTAGGAAGCAGAAGCTTCTCATTCTCGCTAACAGTCTGAAACTGGACCAGGCCATTGTCTGAAAACTAAAACAGATGAACAATCAACATGATTCAAAGTTTTATACCATTGTTTGCTAGTTAGCATTGTTTGCACTTAGAACAAGAAAAGTATAATTTCATATTACAAGAACTGTATTTAGATGTGTGGTAATATGATTCTATGGCTAGAGGTCTGCATTCCTGCTGGACTCCCGTGGGACTCTCGGGTCCCATTATATCTTGCAGCGTGGCTAAATTTCAGTGCCCTGCATGGGAGCAGGTGGCTGATCAGTGCAGTGACCATGGCTGCTGGACAACATAAACATGTAAAAGCATCTCGCAAAGTTTTAAAAACACTATTATTGATAAAATGTTGAAGCAGCTGAAATGAGTTTTCTCCACAGGGTGTCTGGACTCTCCCTTAGAGACAGGGTTAGGGGCTCAGACATCCGGGAGAGACACGGAGCGGAGCCGCTGCTCCTCCACGTCGAAAGGAGCCAGTTGAGGTGGTTCGGGCGTCTGGTTTGGATGCCTCCTGGACGCCTTCCTGGTGAGGTGTTCTGAGCATGTCCAACAGGGAGGAGGCTCTGGGGCAGACCAAGAACATGCTGGAGAGACTACATGTCTCGACTGGCTTGAGAACGCCTCGGTATACCCCCGGAGGAGCTGGAAGCAGTGGCTGGGGAGAGGGAGGTCTGGCTGCTTCCCCCACGACCCAGACCCGGATAAGTGGTGGATAATGAATGGATGGATGGATGGATGGTAAAATGTTGGATTTTACATTCTTTTGATATCCTGCAGCAGTTAATGCTCTAAAATGTAATTCAGTAATATGTAAGAGAGACTGGCCCTACTGTAGATGATCAGTCTGCCTCTCAGGTGTGTGTGTGTGGTGTGTGTGTGCATGTGCGTTTGTGCAGCCAGTTTGTGTGTATGAGCAAACACAGGTAGGAGTGTAGCCATTTGTTTGTATATGTTTGTGTATGTTTGTTTATGCAAATGATCATGCCTGCATTTCTGTATAACATTTTTGAAGGAATTCAAAATCTGTGATATTATTTTCACTCCCCCCCCACACCCCCCAGTCACGTTAGAGGAGCTGTAGTATTACTGTACTATTAATTGAAAATATCACTCTGTGAAATATGTGGGACTGCACGGGCAGGAGCAGGTGTTAATGCAAACAAACTGCGGGCAGGACTGGGACATACATTACTGATTTTTGACAGGAGCAGATGGGTGCAGGGCGAATTCTAATGGGAACAGGAGTAAAAATATGGCCCTGTGGAGACCTCTAGCCCAAGCCTCAAGAGGCTGGCTGGAGCAGGCTTCCTACAGCCTCGTCAGTGCAAAACCTACTTAATGAAGTTTAAGCAAGCCACCTCCATCCGGCCTCTGGGGGGTTGGCTTACAGATAGCAAATCGACAAGTTAACATTTAAGGTACTTACAAACAACCTGTCATAGAGTTTTCCCATGAAAGGAAAACCCACTGGAGGAGTTATGTATGGAGAATTTCCATCGGCTGTAGACATTGGTAACGCTGTATCACCAACTTCCTTTCCAAAAGGGTATAGCCTGCTTTCTGTGAACATATATATGTGTATATATAAATATATAGATACACACAGCACAAAACACACAGACACACCACCACATTGTCTGTGTCACAGCAGTGCTGAGAATGATTCGCCACCCAAATCATAATTGCTCTTTGTTAGGCTTGTGGGATTCCAGACCATTGAAAAACAAAGTGAAAGGGGGGAAACAAAAATGCAGTTTTTTCAGTGTATTACAATGGGGCAAAATATCCAGCCACTGAATTGTGCAAGATCTCCTACTTAGAAAGATGAGAGAGGTCTTTAATTTTCATCATAGGTTCACTTCCAGGAAATCCCATTGTAGGGTTTTTAAAGAATTGATTTGTAAATTATGGTGGAAAATAAGTATTTGGTCAGTAACAAAAGTTCAGCTCAATACTTGTAATATATCCTTTGCTGGCACTGACAGAGGTCAAACACTTCCTGTAAGTCTTCACCAGGTTTGCACACACTGTAGCTGGTACTTTGGGCCAATCCTCCATACAGATCTCCTCTAGAGCAGTGATATTTTGGGGCTGTCGCTGGGCACAATGGACTCTCAACTCCCTCCACAAATCTTCTATGGGGTTGAGGTCTGGAGACTGGCTCGGCCACTCCAGGACCTTGAAATGCTTTTTACGGAGCCACTCCATTATTGTCATGCTGGAAGACCCAGCTACATTCCATCTTCAATACTCTCATTGATGAAAGGAGGTTTTGGTTTAAAATCTCACGATACATGGCCCCGTCCATTCTTCCCTTAAACTCCCTCTTGTGTTAGGGTCTTGAGCGACCCGTTTTAGATTTTAAATGCAAAAGTCCTCCATAAATTTGTTCATTGTATCCAGACTTTTCCAGGAACTTTTATTTAAATAAAAAATAATAATATTTCTTTACTAAATTATAAAATGCTCTTGTTAAAACTATGGCTTTTCTGTTGTTAGGGTCAGTTTCGCCCCATGTATAATTTGAAATCAGAAAACAAAAACAAGTGCCAAATCTGGTCTTAAACACACTCTAAACTACAGCAATAACCTACAGCTGGCTCCTCCTACAATCACTCGAGCTTCAGTTAGGGGCTTCTATCTTTGTCTGTTTCACAAAACAAGGAAAGACAGACATATCCAAACCTTGGGGTCATTTTTGACTCTAATATCAAATTTGAAAAGCAAGTAAATGCAGTAGTGAAGGGCAGCTTTTTCCTGTTAAGAACAATCTCCAGATTAAAGTCATTTCTTAATACCTCAGATCTTGAAAAAGTCATTCGTGCTTTTGTTACATCCATACTGGACTACTGTAATGCACTGTACTTTGGAATTAGTGAAGCATCTCTTTCGCACTTAGAGTTAGTTCAAAATAGTGCAGCCAGATTATTAACTGGTTCCAAAAAAGAGAGCACATCACTCCAATCTTAGCTTCTCTACATTGGCTCCCAGTGCATTACAGAGTCCAGTATAAAATGGCATTGATGGATTTTAAAGCCTTAAATGGACTTGCACCAGCATACATTGTGGACATGCATTGCCTGTATGTGCCCTCTAAAGTCTTCAGCTCAATCGTATCTGACTGTTCCTAGATCTCTTAAACATAAAGGGGATCGTGCATTTACTGTTGCTGCACCAAGACTTTGTAATGGTTTTCCAAGTGATGTAAGAAACGCGCCATCTATGACTGTCTTTAAATCCAAGCTTAAAACACACTTTTACCGTCTGTCATTTGGCAGCTGTGGATCTGTGGATAAGGAGCTGTGTTAATATATGTCTTTCTGTGTCACTGTATATTTTCCTGTGATGCTGGTGGTTAGAAGGTGGAAATTTTTCTTGTGTTTAGTGTGAAGCACTTTGGTTTTAAATGCTCTATAAATATAAGTGCTCTATAAATAAAATTTTACTTACTTACATGTAAGGCCCAGTCAGTTTAGAGTTTGTGTTTTGTAGAGTGTACATCTCCAGTTTACAGTCTGCAACAATGAACAATTAAAACCAATTCTTTCATGGATAAAGAAGAATAACAAGGTCAACCAGAGGGAATTAACTAATTGGTTGATAATGGTAACAGAAAGTTAACACAGGAGGAAGGTTAACACGGATCAGTCGTCCTGTAATAATAACTAATAAAAACAGCCCCAAAGCATGATGCAACTCAGCATTCTTCTTCCTCCAAACACCACGAGTTGAGTTTTGGTTTCATCTGACCACATGATATTCTCTCAAACCTCCTCTGGATCATCCATATGCTCTCTGGCAGACTTCAGAGGGGCCTGGACCTGTACTGGCTTAAGCAGGGGGACATGCCTTGCACTGCGGGATTTGAGTCCCTCTCAGCGTAGTGTGTTACTGATGGCAGCCTTTGTTACTTTGGTCCCAGCTCTCTGCAGGTCATTCATTAAGGCCCTTTGTGTAGTTCTGGGATTTTTGCTCACTGTTCTCATGATCATTTTGACCCCGTGGGATGAGATCTTGCGTGGGGCCCCAGATCGAGGGAGATAATCCATGGTCTTCTATGTCTTCCATTTTCTTACAATTGCTCCCACAGTTGATTTATTCACACAGACCTGCTCGCCTATTGTAGATTCACTCTTCCGAGCCTGGTGCAGGTCTACAATTTTCTTCCTGGTGTCCTTCAACAGCCCTTTGGTCTTGGCCATGGTTGCATTTGGAGTCTGACTGTTTGAGGCTGTGGACAGGTGTCTTTTATAAAGATAATGACATCAAACAGGTGCCATTAATACAGGTAACGGGTGGAGGACAGAAGAGCTTCTTAAAGAAGAAGTCTGTGAGAGCCAGAAATCTAACTTGTTTGTGGGTGACCAAAAACGTATTTTTCACCATAATTTACAAATAAATTCTTTAAAAATCCTACAATGGATTTTCCTGGATTAGTTTTTTTCTCATTTTGTCTCTTACAGTTGAAGTGAACCTATGATGAAAATTACAGACCTATCTCATTGAGAACTTGCACAATCAGTGGCTGAATAAATACTTTTTTGCCCCAATGTACATAAACTCAGCGACATTCCAGTGGTTGTATTAAAAAAAAAAAAAACACTTTATCACTATATGCAAGTTTATATAAAGTAATTCAGAACTAGATATTTCTTGTGGTGTGTTAGGTCAGTGTTAAATATGATTCTATCAGCAAGATTTATGGTTCATTGATTAACTTAAAACCCTCTATTCTACATATAGGACAAATGTAGAAATCTAAAGTATTTACCAATGTTACAGTTCCATCAAGAAGAATTATATTTAAATGTATATCTAACTATGAGTAATAAAGATAAATTATAATATTTAATATATAAAATTAATAATTAAATTAAGTACTTTGTTGAAAAAAGGCAAATTGCAGATGCAGCATAACCAAATAATATATGAGGGGTTACGATGTAATTTCTGACCCTTTTGTGCTAGCTGTAGACAGTTGGTATTATCACTGGGGCAGATACAGCTGAAGGATCCCATCAAGTTAGTGCAGATTGTAGTCCCGTGGCAAAGACTGGGTGAGAGACATTCGTTTCGGTCGGAGCATCCATGCACTCCACTCCCGTTCTGAGCCGTGGTATCCCAGCCGCTGGTGCACAGGCATTTGAAACCAGCTACAGTGTTGTAACATATAGCGGCAGGGTGACAGCTACCTCGGTTCTGCTGACACTCATCTAGGTCAACACACATTGGTCCTAAAGCTCGGAGCCCTGGTGAACATACACATATATAAGATCCGGGAGTGTTGATGCAGCGGGCTTGTCGATGGCAGGGTGAAGTGGACGCGGAGCATTCATTGATGTCTTTGCACTGTATACCATCCCCAGAATAGCCCAAGGGGCAGTTACATAAGAAAGACCCTATAGTGTTCCAACATCGTGCCAGGGCATGGCACACAGCTGTGGCATTCTGGCATTCATCTGTGTCAGCACAAGTCCCATTTTCCTCATGGTATCCCACAGGGCATGAGCACTGATATGACCCAAGCAGGTTGGTGCATAGTTGGTCTGAACGGCATGAGTTATTATATAGACACTCATTGATGTCTGTGCAGTTTGACCCCTGTGCTTGATATCCTGATAAACAGTGACATAAAAATGAGCCTTCAGTGTTTGTGCACTTTGAATTTTTAGTGCAGGGGCTTATTTCTGTCTGGCATTCATTAATGTCTTGACATACTGTACCATTCTGCAGAAAGCCCAGATAGCACCTACATTCATATGAGCCTGGAATGTTCACACAAGTGGAGTGAGGCTGGCATACAGAACCATTCAGGGATCCTGAGCACTCATTTATATCCAGGCACTCTGTCACATTGCTCTGAAATCCTTTATTGCATTCACAATAGAATGAGCCAACAGTGTTGATGCAGGTACCATTAGTGCACAGTGGACCCAAAGCTGGCTCTGAACACTCGTCTATATCCCAGCAGTTGGTGCTGTCATTGCCATAGAATCCAAACTTACACTGACACAGAAATGAACCAGCTGTGTTAATGCAAGTGCTATGCTCTGGACATGTAAAGTTTTCCAGGCATTCATTAATATCCTCACAGTATGATGTGTTACCTGCATACCCATCCCAGCATTCACAGAGATAAGAACCTATTGTATTTTGGCAATCAGAAGATTTGGGACATAGAGCTGGTTTTGTGGCACATTCATCAATGTCCAAACACAAAGAGTTGTTGGCGATAAAGCCAGTATTGCATGGGCAAAGGTAACCACCGGCTTTATTCTTACACGTACTATTGTCTGGACATGTAAAATTTCCCATCTCACACTCATTTATATCCTTACAGTGTGTGCCATTGTCTTGATAACCATCCCAGCAGGTGCAATAGAAAGCACCCTCTGTGTTGAAACAGTTGGCAAACTGTGGACAAGCTTTCCTTTCCTCCCAGGCACATTCATCTATATCCCTGCACTGGGTCCCATTCCCATAAAAGCCCCTCCTGCAGGCACAGTAGTATGAGTCCTGTATCATGTTGCACTCAGCATGTATGCTACAGGCACTGGTGACATTCTCACATGTCCTTTCACTCACACAGGTACCTGCATCATAGACCATGCCCAGAACACAACTACAAGTATAGGCTCCTGGGGTGTTATGGCAAATCATGTCTCTTTCACAGGGTGATGATGAGAGGCATTCATCCACATCTGCACATGTAAACCCATTCCCCTGGTATCCCTCCAGGCAGCGACAGAAGTAGGAGCCCAATGTATTTTTGCACTGGGCAAGATGGCTGCAGTTGTTGGGCAAAGTTGAATTCTCCAAACACTCGTCCACATCTGTGCAATCAAATCCTGACCCAGGCATACCAGGTGGGCAGGTACAGTTGTAGGAACCAGGGGTGTTAATGCAGCTGGCTACAGGATGGCACCCTCCATTTTGAAACTGGCATTCATCAAAGTCTATAAGTCATCCAAAATGGGACAGGGTCAGGGAAAAAAGCCCTAAAATACTAAAAAGAAGAGAGCCCAGACAAAGATAATGTTGCAATATATCATTTGAGAATGACAAAAAAAGGCTTACCAGAGCAGTTTTTTCCATCACCTGTGAAGCCCCTGAGACAGAGACACAAGTGACTCCCCACAGTGTTGATACACTCTGCAAAGTTGCTGCACTCATTGGAACCAGAAGCACACTCATCCACATCTTGGAAAAAGAGCAAGAGAAAAAGGAGAAAGGAGAACTCAAAGCATATAAATACAAATTGTATTAAAATCATGAAATTATTTTAGGATTCCTCACCATGTTAATGCCTCAAGAAGTGAGGCAATTGGTTGCAGACACAAAGCAAAATAACGAAGCAAGTCATAAAATAGAAATTAGGTAGTTGCAGGAAAGGTCAATTTTCAATTCATATACACTACATGGATATATTTGCATTAGCCTTGCACCCAGTGATCCCATGTAGGCTCTGGACCCACCATAACCCTGAACTATATAAGGGTTACTGATAATGCCATGGATGTACTGATATGAATATGAATATGTTTGTTTTAATGCCACATAATTACCTATGCATTCTGTTCCATATTGAATGTAACCTTTTTTGCAGTTGCAGGAAAAAGAGCCAGGGCTGTTCACACATTCTGTGTCATTCTTGAAGCACACATTCTTCTGGCACTCATCAATGTCTGAACAAAGGATTCCATCCCCCTCAAAGCCCATGTCACATACACACTTGTATCCCATAGGTGTGGGGTGGCAGAGTCCATGAGGATGGCAGGGAGGATGACATCTTTGGCTAGGAGCAGCACAGGTGTTATTGTATGCCACAGTGCCATTCAGGCATGAGCAGACATAAGTTCCAGGGGAGTTAATACAAACAGAGAAGTCAGGGCAGGTTGTGTTTGAAACTGCACATTCATTAAGATCTGTGCAGCTGAAGCCATCACCTTCAAAACCATTTAGACACTGGCAATAGAAGTCACCAGGGACATTGAAGCACAGAGCATATGGATGACATATGTCCTGCCCCAAACATTCATTGACATCCTCACATTTTGTGCCATTTCCACTGAAGCCATGCTTACAGGTGCATGTAAAAGTGCCCACTGAGTTGAGGCAGGTAGCATTGTGATGGCATGGCTGAACAACTGTACATTCATCTATATCAGTACAATCAGAGCTTTTAGTGGGACGACTAAATCCCACCTCACAGGGGCACTCATAAGATCCTTCCTTATTTAAGCATTTCTCATTAGATTTACATGGCTTTTCCAGCACCTGGCACTCATCTATGTCCTGGCAGACTGTGCTGTTGATTAGCTGAAACCCAGAGGGGCAGACGCAGGAGAAGGATCCCAGGCTGTTGACACATACAGCTTTGGCACTACATCCACCATTGTTCATGAGACACTCATCTATATCTGAACATCGTGCCACGCCATCCCCAGTGTAGCCCACCATACAACTGCAGTTGTAACTCCCAGGTAAGTTGGTGCAGATGCCATTGGAGTGGCATTTCTTGGCTGAAGTGCACTCATCTATATCTGCACAGAATAATCCGTCACCAGCGTAACCAGGTAAACAAATACAGGTGAAGGAGCCAGGGAAGTTTGCACATGAAGCATACTGGCTACAGTACCCAACATTGCATTCATCCAGATCCTGACACTGTGTTTTTTTGAAGACATAGCCCTGTCCACAGTCACAGTAGAATGACCCTGCAGTGTTAATGCAAGCTGCATTGGCAGGACAGATGTTATTCACAGAGCACTCGTTAATGTCTGTACACTGAAGCCCTCCTCCCAGGAAGCCGGTGCGACAACTGCATTCATAGCTTCCCAGTACGTTAATGCACACTGAATTTGGATCACAGTTGTTTTTTCCACTACATTCATTGATGTCCACACAAGCCAATCCATTCCCCACAAAACCTTCCTGACAAGTACATCGATATGAGCCTGGTGTGTTCACACAGTCAGCGAAAATGCTACAAGTATTAGTTGCACATTCATTGATATCTTCACAAGTTCTCCCATTGCTCTGGTACCCATTGCTGCAGACACAACGGTAGGTTCCCGGCAAGTTCTTGCAGCCCTTAAAGCCAAAAGAGGCAGAGCACACACCTGGAGTTTCAGAGCACTCATCAATATCCAGGCATAGATAGTTCCCATTGCCCTTATAACCAGCATTACATGTGCATATATATGAACCAGGGTTGTTGGTACAAGTTGCATTCCAGTGGCAGATGCCTGCTTTGGTGCATTCATTATCATCAGTGCATTGAAATCCATTTCCGCTGAAGCCAGGCTTGCACTGGCAGTTTCGCCCACCATCTCTGTTGGTGCAAATAGCGTCTGCATGGCAACCGCCATTTCCTGTTTGGCATTCATTTATATCTGCACACTGGAAACCATCTCCCGAGTAGCCATCCAGACACACACAGTTGTAGCTGCCTAGGGTGTTGTCACAGCGTGCTTTTATGTGGCAATTGTGAATATCAGCAGCACATTCGTCAATGTCACTACACTGTATTCCATCTCCATTGTATCCACTCAGGCAAATGCAGGTGAAGCTGTTCCGTGTTTTGATGCATTCTGCATAGGCGTGGCATATTTTCCCTGCTGATTCACAATCCTTGAGTGTTGCACCTGTGGATAGGGCATAGTGCAAATGTGTGAAAAGATGAAAGTAGAAAACAACCTTCAGAGAAATATTTAAAATGTTACTTACCTACACTGTTAAATGTGAGCAAAGCACATAGACACAGCAGTGGAGCCCTGCAAGAGGCAGATACTTAATATTTAATATTTATGTCATCTTGTTAATATATCATAATACACATGTAGTGCCTTTAAAAGTACATTTACACTGTTTGTACCTTTAGTCACAATAATGCACCTGTTTGTTACCTTTTTTGTTCTGACAATGAAGTTCTGGAAAATATCAAATTATTTAACACCCTACTTTTAAGCCCTCCTTCCAAAGCCTGTGTGTGGAGTTGTCCAAACTGAAAGAGTACACCTGAAAACTGCAGAGTATATGCATGTGGGCAGGTGGTAACGTAGGTGGGTAGACAGACAGGTACACCATCTGACCAAGTGAAATTATTGTCAAGGATTTTCTTATCGGTTTTTCTTGTCCTGCAGCTACTACAGATAAATATGATTTTCCTTTTTCATTTTCAGAGAATTTAATTTAATTTAAAGCATTTTTATTATATTTAAATATTTATTATATTACAATACTTACAAACACCTTTAAAAATGTTCATAGCATCTAATAATATAATGTTCCTCACTCTTTATGTTTGAGTTCCTTTGCACCATATATTTTAGGCCATTCCTCACACCTATATAATCATATTAAAAACTGTGAGTTCTCAGAAGGTGTTCTCAGATAGTTTCTAAATATGGACTTTAGTGAAGCTTGTTTAGACATTTTATGCTGGTGAAATAACACCTTGATGACTGTCTAGGAAATACATTATAAAAAAGAATGTATATGCACTGGAGTATTAGTATTCAATTAATTATTTCATGAATATTAAATTTGATATGAATGCCAATATAATCATATATTTATTGATTAGCCTTCAATTATATGGTACCAAACAAGTCACCAAGTGAATGTGTGAGTTACACAATTTTTATAAACTAAACTGTGTATATGGATCACTTTCTACATCTATTGGTCTTGAAGGTAACATTAACCATAACCTATTTTCACACAGAACAAAGGCATTGGGTGCACAGTTACTGTGTCTGATTTCAAAATGAACAGGTCACAAAAACTTGAGAGGTTTGAGACATGGCTTCCAGAACAATTCAGAAGACCTGATCTTTGCCATATCCAAAGTCACTCGCTGTCTAAAAGATAGCAGTATGAGGCATCATCTCTTTCCCTGAAAATACTAGATTGCACAAATCAATTCTCAGGTATTTCTTGATTCACTGACTTTGAAAAATCAAATATTCAGAAATGATTTATAAAAATGTTGACTCTGGCAGTAAAAAAAAAAAAAAAAATAAAATTCCACAAGGCAAGTGTAACTATAGTCAGTCTTAGGAATAGGTAAACTGAGAGTTATAATTCAGTTACATGCTGATTATTGTCCCACCCTCTGGACCTCAGCAGAATGAATGGCATTAACAGGTAACTTACTGCTGTTGTACTCAGGAGTCACATTGTTCATTAGTTTAATTGAATTAACTTTTTTATGAAACTGCCATCTCAGTGGATTATAATCGATGAAAGAAATGTCTGATATGCAACAGTTTAAAATGTACTACAGAGGTTCAAAACTGACGTATTACTAAAACATTGTTACACATATTTATTATTATTATGTTATGGTTATCATAATAAAAATATTTGTATAAACTACTTAAAATAGAAATAAAATGATTTTCTTATCATTTTGATGTACTATTAAAACTACAAATGTGTCCAAATAAAAAAGACCTTTGACCTCTGTTAAATTGAACGCAACACAACAACATATTATTTGATGTTTTACTCTTAAGGTATTTTCTCATTTGTTTGAATACACTATGTGACAATCTGTGCAAGTTGTCTTCAAGTCCAGAGTTGAAAGCACTTCTGCACACAGTTATCATATGGCTTCCTGCAAAGTGTTAACCGGCATTTGTGGATGTAATTATGTTTTGTAGCGCTTGACAAAGGTTTGACAAAGTGATCCTGAGCCTATTACAATTCTGTGATGTGTTTTTGACAAAGTGTCATCTGAGTCATTGAAGATCATTTGTTATTCAGCTTAGTGTTGTACCCTTGCCCTTTACACTCAAATGTTAAATTATGGTGTCCAGCGAATATGATAAAATGTGCACTTTTGTCCTTTGAAGAAATGTTTTTAACACTTCAATACTTTTTTCATGTGTATGTTTGCAAAGTAGCAGCTCATTGTTGGTCATTGGCCCATTGTTAAATGACCTAATAATATATCATTTCTATTTTCACTTGCACAAACTGCCAGTCTCAACATTCTCTTAAATGTGTCTAAATGCCTAAATGGCAACAATGAATGTATTTTACATCCATTTATAACTTTTTGTGGTTGTAAAACACCAAAGTACATTTTGTTTTATGTTTATATAGTAATGCAACATAAAAATATGGTAATAAATATAGGAACAGTTATTTTATTGGTTGCTTAAGTATTAAACAAACAGAACAGGTTATAAAATATGAAGACTTGGCTTGAGCTATCCTATTTTTGCTGTAAATGTTAATCCTGAAAATTGATGTTGTATATCCCATTATTAAGCAGACTGAAATGTTTATGAAAGCTAAAATATAACTTGGTACTTACTGCATATCTCACAGATGGCTTGCAGACAACTTGGTCAGCATTGGGGCAGACAGTGTAGGTCTCTCTCTGGCTCCGTTCGTCTGTTCTTCACTCTCAAGTAACCGTGATTCCCTGAGCACCTCTGTCTTTGTCTCTTCTATCTTCTGTCTCTGGTTTACTCTCTTTTTATTTCTCACTCCTGAGAGTAAATATAATGGCCACACCAACAGAAGAAGGAGACACCCATATTTCCTTATGGTCATGCATTGTCCTTCTTGCAAACTGACTCTCTTTGGCATTTCACTTGTCCTTTTCCACAAAACAGACATAACAATAAAGGATCATATTTCATTGTTAAGACATTGTACTGCAGCCCTTTGGACACATTTCAATTTTTTTTGTCCTGTGGGATCCCTAAAGCTTGGTCTGTTTTTATATTATATATTTGTCCTGTGTCATGCTGGAATATTTGGATAGTGAGTATAACTGAGTAGAATTGTAATGTTTCAGTTAAACATGAAGCTTATCTCTGTCCTTGCAATTCTCAGCTTTAAACAAAGCCAAGTGCTGTATTTCAGATTCTGCCACCAGATGTCGCTGTATATCTACTTGCTAATCTAACATCTCTAGTTACTAATGTTTGAGATACACCCGCCGGGATTTCAAAAAATGGCGTCAGAAGTGTGGCGGGTGCAAAACACCTGGTGGAGAAAATAAGCCTGCATGTTTTAATAGAAACTGCTCGCACATGGCCCCACCCCCAAACTGCCAAAAACCAAGCCCGGGAAATCCTCTCGAGTATAAAAAAAATAAATAAATAAAATAAAATAAAATAAATAAAATAATAATAAAAAAAACAGTGTACGGTGGCGCAGCAGGTAGGTGTCGCAGTCACACAGCTCCAGGGACCTGGAGGTTGTGGGTTCGATTCCCGCTCCGGGTGACTGTCTGTGAAGAGTTGGTGTGTTCTCCCCGTGTCCGTGTGGGTTTCCTCCCACAGTCCAAAAACACGTTGGTAGGTGGATTGGCGACTCAAAAGTGTCCGTAGGTGTGAGTGAATGTGTGTCTGTGTTGCCTTGTGAAGGACTGGCGCTCCCTCCAGGGTGTATTCCCACCAAGCACCCGATTTGCTTATTTTTATATTTGCAATAGACTGTGTCATAGTGGGAGCAATTTAAATATAACCTTCCGAAATGTTTATTTTCCCAGCACAAAAAAAACATTCATTCAATCATTGTAACAGTTCAGGATCGCTGTGGGTACGGCGCCTACCCAGAATCACTGTGCGCCCGTCCTTCATAGGGCAACACACATTCACCCACACCTATGGATACTTTCTAAGTCGCCAATTCACCTACCAATGTTTGTTTTTGGACCATGGGAGGAAACCGGAGCACCCAGAGGAAATCCATACAGACACAGGGAGAACACACCACACTCCTCACAGTCACCTGGAGAAAACCCACGCAGACACAGGGAGAACACACCACACTTCTCACAGACAGTCACCCGGAAGAAACCCACGCAGAAACAGAGAGAACACAACACACTCATCACAGACAGCCACCCAGAGGAAACCCACGCGGACACAGGGAGAACACACCACACTCCTCACAGACAGTCACCTGGAGGAAACCCACACAGACACAGGGAGAACACACCCCAATCCTCACAGACAGTCACCCGGAGAAAACCCACCCAGACACAGGGAGAACACATCACACTCCTCACAGACAGTCACCCGGAAGAAACCCACGCAGAAACAGAGAGAACACAACACACTCATCACAGACAGCCACCCAGAGGAAACCCACGCGGACACAGGGAGAACACACCACACTCCTCACAGACAGTCACCTGGAGGAAACCCACACAGACACAGGGAGAACACACCCCAATCCTCACAGACAGTCACCCGGAGAAAACCCACCCAGACACAGGGAGAACACATCACACTCCTCACAGACAGTCACCCGGAGGAAGCAAACGCAGACACAGAGAGAACACACCACACTCCTCACAGACAGTCACCCGGAGTGGGACTCAAACTCACAACCTCTAGGCCCTGGCTGATGTAATTGGGCCAGTTCCAAAATAAATGATAGCCCAGACATTTGGCCCAGATCTGGCTACCAGACCCTAGCCAGAACAGTCAGAATAAGCACATTCACTTAGCTGTTTATAAAATGATTGCATATATATTATACATATAAATATTTTTTAAATTAGAAACTACAAGTGATTGAAAAAAAGACACATTTATTGTTTATTTTTATTAAAGTACTTCCACCAAAAGGGAATAGTGATTTTGTGGTGATCCACATAATTAAATAAATAAACAAATAAATAAATGAACAAACAAGTAGATATATGCACTGAAAAAAAGTGTTGTGCTGCCTTGAAATATTTAACTAAATTTATGAAGACTATTAAACATTTGCCTTAAGGCAACAAAACTAAAATAAAATTAATTTGTTGAGTGAACACATCTTATCTTTCCATGAAACTAATTTCTTATATAGAAAATAAGGTCAGGTTAGCAAATGATCAAACAGTTCAAACAGAGAGCTGCATAGTAGATCACATCTACATAATTTATATAGGAGATTGAGCTTGTTATTAAGCAAACAAAAGGAAAACTGTACATAAATTTGCAAAAGCAACTGTAAACATACTCTGATCTCTGAGAACCTAGCTCTACAGATGCACAAATTAGTTTTGCACCATGCTGACTAAGTTGGTGCAAAAGTGAGAACGTGCGGAAGTTGTCACGTGAGCAAAAGAGGCAGAATTTGAGACTCGTAGCCATAGATTTGAGCAGGTGCAGTCATTGACTGTTTGTGCAGACAAATATCCCCCTAAAAAGACCTTTTAAAAAATACAGGTGTCCAACTCACATTGCATAGGTTCACATATTGATTTGTGAATGTGCAACTTTTGTGCATGTTTTATACAAGTGCGTGATCCATATTGTGGCCCATATTCACTGCTGCAACTGGAGCAAAACTGTGAGAACATGATATTGTTGTACTTGTGTGTAGAATTGGATTTGTGCAAATGCAATGAAGAATTTATAAAGGTATAACTGTTAAGTTGTATTTGTGAGAGAGGAAAAAAAATCTACAGGTTTGAACTCCTGAAGAGATTTTACCTGTGACTTCAAATTTACTGATACACGTGTGACAATTTCAACTACACACTTCACTGTCACAGGTGCTTGAAACTGAGTGTAACAGGAAGCTGCAACCAGACCACAGCTTCCTTGATTCAATCAAGAAAATGCACATAAACCTGGTAGGTGTGTCAGCCTCCAGAAAATTTATGAAAGTATGTCACTTATACGTTTCCACAAACAGCATGTGCAGCTGAGAGCTGATTGCAACATATTTTCTATTTTTTGATTGCTATGGAAACCTAAATCAAAGAATAATTTTATCATGCATGTACATTATGTTTTATTAATTTGTTTCAGAGCTTGTGAAAAATTATAAAGGTTATAACGCACAAAGTTTCACGGTACTGGTATGAAATAAACAAAACAGCCTATATGTCATACATTATAGGCCAATGCCAAAAACTCTTTCAGTACAACACTATGACTCATGAGAGAGTATGATTCACTGCTTGCTATACTTTCAGTATCATGGAGCTAGAATTAAGTTTATATATATATATATATATATATATATATATATATATATATATATATATATATATATAATGAAACAGGTTGTGACATGCAATAGCATTTGCTCTGTAGTAGTAGGGGGGCTACATTAAATATACAGTCCACACTATTATACAGCGTGCAGAAATAATGTTTGTATGGAGGTTGTAGAATATGGCGACATCTTTCTGTCATTTTTTAATTACTAACATATAACATTCTACCTTAACTATAGTGTTTTCATTGAAATAATATCTATATCTATTAATAAAATGAAATGCAGTGCTCTGGAGCAGCTGTACATGAGCTTACCATCACCATGCTCAAAAGTGTAGGCCAGAGAGGTATATATCCAAATAGCAATGGGCTGGGGAGTACTAGACATGTGTAATGTAGAATTAATCATCAAATTGAACTCTGAACTCGAGGTTTCATGGCAGAATGCAATCAAATACTCACATTCTCCAACATCTAGTCTAAAGCCTTCCCAGAAAATTAGAATCTGTTATGTCAGCAGAATGACAAACAACTTAGGGATGAGAGGAACTTGAGTTCAGAACGGTGGATGAGCAAGTTTCAATAAACCTTTGGAAATGTAGTTTAGAAACATCAGCATTTAGAAACCATTAGTGATAACATCGCATAGAAACATCTCAGAGAGATCAGGCATGGCAAGAATGTACAGTGATTAATAAAGAATTTCTAAAATAACTATTGAGTAGTAGTGATTTTCCTCTTCTGTAAAGTGAAGGCATTACTCCTGATTTATTAGCAACTGATTAATTTTATTTTTCTATTTGGCAAAAAATAAAACAGCCTGGCTGCCAAGGATGAAAAACTATGATATATGAAACTCAAAACTCTCATTCACAATTACAGTCATTCCTTGGGTGTGGCAGGACAGAGACTGTTCTCTTTATTTTTCTTTTTTTTTTTTTTTTTGGTGGGGGCTGGAGGGAATGTAAACATAACTGAAAAAGAGGACAAACACTAATATAAGGGCAAACCAAGCTATCAAACAATTTGTCCGTATGAAATATAAACTTTTTTAAATTAAAAGCTAATTATATAATTCTCAGTATTTAATTTAAAATATACAATGTTTACTTTTATTTGCTTATCTGATAGAAACAATAATTTCACGAATAGTCTTTAAAGAAGTGTACTTTATACATTAACAAATATACATATAAAAATATACACTATGTATTTCTGGTGAGTACATGTACACTCTCAGTAGAAAAGGACGGTACAGGTACATTATTGTCACTAAAGGTACAATCAGTGTAAATGTAACTTTAAAAGTACAACAGTATTTTTAAAGTCCAGTTGTGTTCATCACATTCTTTTCTCTAGAAGGAGAGGGAAGTATTTGTAAAGTTTTTACAGGACAGTAAACATAATGAAATGACATAGTTAAGTGGGGTGTATGTAATAAAAACAACTTTAAACTTTTCAATGAATATAGAATATGGTACAAATATGTTCCCTATCTAAAGATACTGAAAATGTTCCCTTGGGGGTACCACCACAGTGACAGTGACAGATTTTTGTGACAAGAACTTTTAATCACCTGTCTGACATTACCCTCAAAAATTAGGACATATTAAAAGTGTACATAGTATAGATTTATATATGGCATTATATATATAATAAGGCTTTTAGGCAACCTTTTGTTACCCTTTTTAACCTGATATATTTATAAGATGTAATGTTTTACTGACAAATGTCATCATCAGTTATTTACATTAGATGTTTTTGAAGAATACATATCAGAATCACTCCATTCACTGAGAATTTTTTTTTTTCTGTTAGCTAAGTCATTTGTTCAGTTTTCCCGACTTTTACCGTATTGGCCCTGGTCTGTGGTTATACTCAGATGTGTTTTGGTATCCATGATCTCTCTTTCGAAACTCAGTGTGACGTCAGTTTCGGTGAGGTTGATGGTATCTATGAGAGAGAGTAAGAATTTACTCAAATCACCTGCTTCTAAAACACAGTGGTAGTTTTCATGTAACATTTTCCACATTTTATCAAAGCCATATTTCTGTAATATAAAATATTTGGTTTCTGTTTACGTGCACTTTGGTTTAACAACTTAAAGAAACAAACTGAGAGGCAACACCTCAGTCGAAACCTGCCGGTCTGGTTTCTGAAACTAAATTCTACACAGAGAGAAAAATCAGGCAGCAGAACAGAAGAAGCGAGGGTGTTCGGATTACCATTACACGCTCTGTGCTCCTGAGGAAAACTCTTAGAAGGGGGTCGTATCAAACTCGATTTTAACTAAATTCAGTGTTGACCGTGGACCGAAATGATACTCTGCCATAAATGGTTCGACGGAAAGCTGATGTATCTTCATTGAGATTGTCTCCCGCCCATATCCGGGTGTTGCCTGACGTCACTTCGCTGTGCAGGTATAAGGCTCACCTGCAGCAAGGTGATGTTAGTTGACTCAAGGTTTCAGGTGAGGATGCTTCGTTTTCAGAACTTTGTGTAACAAGAATCTACTTATTTCTGGGTGTGACCAGCTTCGCTTGCTTTGGATTATAGCAGCTTTCGATGTTTGTAATCTTTGTTGTATTTTGAGGCGAACATATTTTTGGATCTAAATACTGCCTCGTTTGGCTTTGAATTTCAAAGTTTTGGTTTTTGTTTGGAGCAGTTTCTGTTTTTTTTCTTCTTCTGAGAACTTGTGAATCTTTTGTCTACAGAGCTCCCAAGATGAAAGTCATTATCGCGCTTTGTCTTTTGGCACTTGTCGCCGGAGCTTCCGCGCAGTGTAAGTATCTTATCGTTTTATGGCGGTTGTAAAGTTTCTCCTTAGTTTCTCAATCTCGTAAACTGTTAATCTGATCACATTTTACACGCTCGTGTTTGTAACTTCAGCTAAAGCTGTAGCGGGTTGTAGACTTTATTTTTAGTCTTATTTTTAATTGTAAAATGGTTGTTAGGAGTCGACAAACAGGTCTGCCCGGGAGGGGGAGGGGAATGGTAACCTGATGTTTCAGTGCTCACTCCCATAGGTCATCTTCCTGGTTCATAGCCACACCTGTGACTGTAGTTAAGCATTGCTCCTTAAGTTCCTCTCAGCAGGAAACACTTTGTCTGATAACCTCTGTACTTGTGCATGTTACAGGTGAAACATGTAGTACCATGAAATGGGCGCTCTGTGATGGGAGTCCATGCCAATGTCAACTTCCTGTCGGTACTGCTGGAGCGAAGCTGACATTGGACTGCACCAATTGTAAGCTCCACTTTTTATTTTAATTTCATATTCTGCTAGTTACAATTGTATGTATTGCCTAACTTATTATTTTTTTTTTGCTTTTTGTTTAGTGTACACTATAAATGCTTAAAATTGAGTATGGACATTCGATACTTTGTCACAGTATTTTAGCATTGTATGGATGGTTTTACTATGTACACTAGCTGCATATGTGGTGTCTCTTGGATCAGCTAAATTCAGTGGAACTATGGTATGCATACTTAATACCTGCTTTTGTCTTGCAGTGATTCCCAAGTGCTTCCTTATGCAGGCAGAAATGTACCGTGTCAGGAATAAACTGGATACTAGAACAATCGGTGGAAAACCTGTTGAGGAGGCTATTGTGGATAATGATGGTATTTATGATCCCGAGTGTGAGAGTGATGGGCGTTTCAAGGCTGTCCAGTGCAACCACACAGACACATGCTGGTGTGTCAATAGTGCAGGTGTCCGCAGATCTGATAAAGGAGACAGAAACATTAAGTGTGAACCTGTGGAGACAATGTGAGTAGCTTGTTGGTGTTAATGTCTAGTATAGACATTAAGGCATGTGACTCTGAATGCAGTTACCAGTTTTTTAAAGCTGTTTTGTATAGAAATGCATTATTTTTGGGGAAATATGTTGATCTATAATCGTTCTTCTCAGTTGGGTCCGTCTTCAGTTGACTCACAACCCAGCGGCTGTGAATAAAGATCAGCTGAAGGGGTATGTAACATGATTTGGCTGTATTTTAGAATGTATTATCCCAATGTTCTGTAATCATGGTATTAATTTGTTCTTAATTTATATATTCTCTGAACTGCAGCACCTTTCAAAGTCTTCTCTCTAAACGCTATAACACTCCTACCGCACGTGTGGATAACGTTGATGTAAGTATAATACATTAAGTTATACTTGGATGAGTTGCTATGCTTAAATCACTGATCACTGAATAATCCTATTTTCTTCCAGTATGACCCAGATGCTTCTCGCATTGTTGTGGATGTCAAGAAGGATGCAAAAGATCCTGTTGACCTGCCTCGCATGGCCTACTATATGGAGAAAGATGTAGGTTGTAGATGGAGGAAGACCTTGTTAGTTTTAAGCTTCTCTGAAGAATGTATAAAATCTTAATCTGGGCTTTGTTTTCAGGTCAAAATGCTACCACTGTTCAAAGACCAAACACCTCTAAAAGTCACAGTTTCTGGCAACGATGTGACCTTTAAGGACATCGTGGTGTACTACGTTGATGATAAACCTCCCACATTCACTATGAAGTCACTGACTGGAGGTGTAATTGCTGTCATTGTGGTGGTTGTCCTGGCTGTGGTCATTGGAATCCTTGTTCTGGTAAGTTGAGCATTTCCAGTTTAGGTGTTCAACAATTTTTACTTTTGTAATGTGTATTAGTTGCTTTTTGTGTTTTATAAACTTGAATAACCATTTCTGTTCTCCCCCTTCCCTTTCAGTTTTTCCTAAGGAGACGAGAGCAGGCCCGGTATGGCAAGACCCAGGTAGATGAAATGTAACCTCTTACTTTACTTGATGGTTTGCATTTGGCAATTATGTACTAATGTGTTTTTTTTTTTTTTTTTTTTTTTGCAGGCAAAAGAGATGGAGAATTTGTCGTAAAGATGTGCCATATTTTAGTCACAACACTGGCAGCTTTGCATATGAGCAAAGACCTTGTATATTGCTTGGTTTTTAAAGTAGGGTTATGTTTTTAAGGGGAATTGAACTGTTACATGCTCTAAACAGCTTTGTACAATATGGATTTTTTTTTTTCCCTCTCCCCTGCCTCCCCCATTTACTCTAAGGGGCAGTGTAGAATTTTTTTTTTTTTTTTTTTTTTTAAATATATAAAATGTTTGAAGCTAATTTAAATGGCTGACTTTTGTAAACATGTCAAGTTAATGTTATGTACAGTTGTGTCCTTGCTATTTTTATTAAAAAATAAACTGTCTTGTGATCTGAATTTTTTACTTTGCTCAGTTTGACTAAAAGAAATTGCACATTTAGAATATTGGTTGCATATATACTCTTGTACTGCCATTATCAGTGCTAGGACCAGACATCATACACAGGACTATCCAGCAATGTGTCAAAGTCTTTGGGAAAAACACTAGTGTGGGTTTGTGGGGGTGGAATTTGTTTCCCATAGATACTAAGTAACTACTAAGCCCTCAGGGATTTTAGGCCTGTCTCCAGTGACTTAAGCTTTTCAGAAATGTGAGTAATCATTTAAAATTGAATTCTTGATTTAAATCCTATTTATATTCAGCTTCTTGGGGCATTTTTATTTTTTTAAATGGGCATTTTAATTCCTTCTCACAATCTCCATAATTTTTCTGAATTCAGAAAAACAGCTGTGCTCTTCCACTCCCTTCACATTGTTCATTTACCTGAGCACAATAGCATGTTCTGTCGCTTATTTGGTCACATTGGTAATTGGACACTGAGGAAGAGAGTCCAGGTCATGTCTCTTCTTGCAGATGCATGGCATCTAATGACTACATAGGCTGGTACCACAGAAAGCCACAATACTTGTGAAGCACTGAGTGCAGATTTAGAGAATTTGTAAAGCTGTTTCATCTGTTAATGTGCATAATGTCCCCCCCACCCAAAAAAAAAAATAGCATATGTACGGAATTTAAAATGATACTCATAAATTTATTTAACACAGTGATTAAAATCCTATTGTATCATGTTACACAGAGCAAAGAACTGAGTACTCATAGCCCCTCCTTCAGGAAATCTCAGTTGCTGCCACACCTGTTCTCATTAAGCAACAGGGAACATTTGAATGAGTACATTTTGAATGTGGTAAAAATCTAAAGATCTCTGACTCATGTCCAGGGGCTAGATTTGAATATTGTGGCAGACACCAGCACAAGGTACTGAGAAAACAGAATTGGTTGAGTGACACTGTAACGTATCAGGAAATACTTTTCATTGCTTCACAATAATACTTATGTTTTTCTCTACAAGTGAACTCAATAAGAGCAGACTTTATTATAAGGGGAAACCCTTTGTTACACTACTTTTAAAATGTAGTGTGGTCGAGTGGTTTAAACAGTGGTAAATATTTTCTTAAATACAGATGTGACAGCATTTTCACAACCATTGTATGTAGTTTGTAATTAAGAGGGCATTAAAATCTAGATTTCTGGTTCAGTCCCAATGAGAACAACAATATGCTGCTCTAAAGCAGCATTTCAGAATGCCCTAAATTATTGTTTAAATCTCACTTGATTAAATAAGCAATGAATTTTACATGTTACATTTATAAGTGGCTTTCCCGTTTAAAAAAAGTTATAGATTTGAAGAGTAAGCCTGAGAGACTAATGCTTACTGTTTGGAATCAGGTTAAACGAGTCCGACTGCCCTGTTGAACACCCAGCTAATGCAAATCTCTTGCCGTCTCCCAGTGTCAGTGAGTGGAGTGGCATATTGCATTTTAATTAAAAAAAAAAGTGTTAGACTTTAACAGGCACTTTCATGAATGGTTAACTTGCTGGTAAAATATAACTGTTTATTAAAAAGGATTAATGTGTACCGCAAATTTGGTCACAGAAAGCCTTAGGCCACGGCTAAAAAATCCGGTCCTGATGATCCCATAAGGGAAGAGTTTAAGTTCTGCCAACTCTGGACTGGATTTCACTTTTGCCATGAACAACAGGTGCAACAGAACTATAAATATATACTTTCTAACTTAATGCTTCATGTCCTCAATATAACCATGAAATGTCGTAAGACTAGCAGCACATTGCACAGGACAACATACAGATAGTGCAGTAATATGTGATCTCTTTTTGAGAATAAATCCTAAATGTATATTAACATTGTTAGATCTTAAAGCAGTAAACAGCATATTTCTGTGAAACTGAATCTTTTGGAAGAAGTGAATGAAACAGTCGCTAATAAATGTATAATATGAGGACTACTTTTCCTTACACCCTCTCCATGTTTGATCTCACAAAGCTGTGTGAATATTGTGTGATGGCAGATTGAGGTCGTACTTTATTATCTTACTGATTTGTGTAGTTTCTTTAATGTTAATCGTATGGCTTTCAAATATAAAATATTGATCTGCACATTTATAGGTTTTCTATTACATTTCATATAGCATCAGCATCAGGGAGATTAGCTTTGGAGTATATTGATATGTCTATCATTTCATACAAATTGAAACCACACTTAAATCTCAGAGACGTATCATACCGCTCTTTCGAGAAATGTAGAAGCAATTTATTTGTTTAATCCCTGTGTAGAAAATAATATGAATATTTTTGGTGTAATATAAAACACAACGGGGAAATAGGGAGTAAAAATGTAGTGACTATCTTTATAAAATTCTAAATCCATGTACTGTGAGTTTAATGTCATTTCCTTAGAAGAACTGACTTCTTTCCCAGTTATTTTGTCTATGCTTGCCTTTCTCTTCCAGCCCGCAGCAAGACCGGTTCAGACAGGTTTGGGTGGGTCACTCTCAGCCCTCCCCTCTCTTCTGTTTTCTTTCATACCTGAGCTCATATGTCACATGGTGAACAGGTCACCATGGCAACTGGTAGGTTTTTAAAGTTAACAGCCAATCAGAAGTGCCGTACACATGAGTGGGAGGGAGACTGTCTGTGATGTCAGTTTGCTACTATCGACGATACTTTGCAAAGCCTGAAACAACAACCAAATGAGAGTTCATATTTCACCTGCACTACTCAGACCGTGTACTTGTGAAATACTTCCTGTTTTGAGTATCATTGATTTCCTTCGCTGATCAATTAAATCCATATAAAACAATATCTGTTTAGTTTATAATTTTTTTTATAGAAATCGTAAAAAAATGTTACAAATTTATACAAAGCATTTGCCAAAGCAGGAAACTTTTAACTCCTTATATGTTTATAATATATTAATGTACTTTTTGCAAAGGTAACCTAAGTTTTTAAAGTTCACTCACAAATCTATAGACTAAAAATATATAAAAAATTTATTTAGTATAGTAATACATCTTGAATTATATTACTTCATTTTGAAAGAAGAAGCATTTGTCTAGTGTTTGATGTCTTTGAACATTCTGAAAAACTTCTCTGAAATGCAAACTGATATAATCTACTGATGTCATCACCTGAAACTACAATCGTGCCAGGACTATCCATCATATTTTGCATGAGACACCTAACAGACAGAATAATAATAATAATAATAATAACATTATAATACAGCACAAGAGACAGGATGCAAGGGGTGCAAACAAAGTGTAATAGGCCAAACCCAAAATGCCTACAACAATTGGATAGCAAGCCCATGATGAAGATTATATGTGAGAAGTGATATGGAAATTCCCATCAAATGTAAACAACAGCTTCACAAAAATATTTCAAACAAACATGTCAGAACACAGAGCACAAAAGTCCTCTGTTTAATATCACATAATAGTTTTGCTGCCATTATCAGTTCACCTTCTTAAAGGTGACTATCACGACTGTAATAAAAAACATTTAATAAAATTCAGATTTATATACTTTCCCTTTTTTTGCTAGATCCTCAAACTGTTTGTGCGATGGAACCCAGTCTAACTTCTAAACTTCAGCCACATACAAACAACAGTTGTTATTTTCCCTTCATACACACTTCTGAGCATAAACAGGCCAGAGAGAACTGAAGTTCCTCACAATCGAAGACATTTCTTTGATTAGTGATGGTCATTCTCCTTAAATTATTATTATTATTATTATTATTATTAGTATTAATATTTGGCAGACACTCTTATCCTGAGTGATACACAATCATGTTACAGAGTAGGCTAATGCAATATTAGTTTTGCCTATAAAACCTGTTTTCTTGCTCAATTGGGAAAATCAAACCCCACTCTGTTCCAGAGAGTGCAGTGGTGTTATTCACTATGCTTTACCCACCATCAAAATAAAGAATTATTATTATTCAGTATATGAAAAGTCAGAATGCTCTCATGCTCAAAACATTAACCACATTGGTTCTTAAATTTACCTCTTCCGCTTTGTGTACTGAGAGCATACTTTTCGCCTAAAGAGTGTCAAACCACTTGCCACAAGCTTGACATGTTTCTCAGCCATACTCCAAACCTAATATAATTCTAGTCTTACATAGAAAAACACAAGCACAGCTGCAGCCAAACACCTTGCTCCACTACAGTCTGTACACATTCTTTATCAAACATACATACTTTACTCTGTGTAGTGAATGAGTCGGTTATCTACACAAAAACACTCATTGTAACAGAAAAAAAAAAAATCAACTTGTTATTTCACAATGATATTTGTGTCTCTCCACATGTAATTGCCCACCATTTCTTTGGAAGAAGCTTTCACATGAAGTTGTTACACTGGAATGTTGTTTTTTTCCTGAAACAAGGGCATATTCACATTGTGACAAAAACAGATTTATTCCAGAGACATACGCTGATTAGTAAAAATAAAGATTTCTGTAAGTACTACTTCGGAAGGATCTGTTTTTATGAAGTTTGATCATTATAATGTTGGCTTATACTGTAGCACTTGGGACTTCACTCTACTTCACCAAATCCTGACATAATGGTGCTTATCCATCTAACTCTAAATACAGCATCTAAATAGGAGAAGTCTTTGTTTGTTTGAATGCTAAAAGAATGGTGAAGGTGAAATGAAGCAAAATGCAAATCATGTGCATGTTCCTGCTCTCGTGCTTCGGAGCACTTCCTCTTCAGTTTATATACTGAGCTCCCAGCCACTCTTTCTGACAAAAGCATATCACAAAAGGAGAATATTGTCATTTTTTGAATCGTGCACTCATGATGTCTGGCATAAACAATTCAGCTCTGAGAAACCTGTTTGTGAACTCCACACCAGTTTTATCCTTGTCTGGATCAGTGGTCATCACTGCTCCAGAAGACCTTTCTGCAGGACTTAGCATCCTTTTTTAATCACACCTCATCCAGCTAACAGATGTTTTCAGAAGTTGTACTGAATGTGTGTTGGAACTAAACCCTACATGAAAAATTTCCAGGAGGAGATGGGGCTGGTGTATGCAACACTATTCCTCCAGATGAAACATCACAGCAGTGTTGGGGCTTTGCTGGGTCTGGAGGAGACCGCAGGAGAAGATTTGCTATGTTGGTCTCCCACCTGAGACTGCACCAGGAGCAGAGCCGGGGCTGAGAGATGATGGGCCACTGACTTCTGCTGGTGGGCACTGTTGATGTAGCTGGCCATGAACAAGGTTATCTCCTGGATCTAACCAACACAATCTATTATTTTAAAAACTGGACAAGGCTAATCAAATCATATTGTTTAAATCATCATATCTTAAGATAAATATAATAACATGAAATATAATAACAGATTTCATGCTGTCCCTACCTTAGAAGCACTCATGGTGAATAAGTATTTCTCTGTGAGCTTGTCTTTGAGTGTGTTGCTTCCAGAGCTCTGAGACACCACCAGCATGAAATCCTCATGACAGCCTCCGAAGGTTACAATATCCTTATGGGAGTAGGACACCAGGAGTTTCTAAACAATCATGAGAGCAGGAAGTGTTTAAAAAAAAAAATTAGCTTATGTGATGTAATATGATCAGTAGGGAAATTTATCGTAGATATGAAGATCATTTCTTACTATGGAGTTAAATTCTAATACACTCAGTCCATCTTCATGCACTGCTAGCCAAACGTGTGTTTTCTGCTGAGGAGTTTGTGACACAAACTACAGGCATACAGAGAAGGACAGAACAAATATGAAGTACAGTATTAAACACACTATATCATAATCTATATACATGAGCCACATATTCCTACCTTAGCCTCAAACAGCTTGGCGCCAAAGAAAGGCCACTTGCGGGCCACAGTCAGGTAAATCCGCACACATTCAGAGGTGTTTCGGCCCCTTAAAGAAGCCCACCGAGTTGACAGCTTCTGACATAATTGACTGTTAAAACAAAGCCGGAAAAAATCAGATTAGAGATAAATTTAAACTAATTGGAAGAATGAATCAAACGTGAATGCCCAAAAAGCCAAACTAGTAGTACTCCTGGTAGAATATTATGGACAGGCTACTCTTGTTCACCCAGCAATTTTAATTCATAGCAAACAAAAAAATCACAGATATGACAACAAACATCCTGGCTTTGTTAAAACATACCTCAAACAAACACAATACAATTTATATAATAGCATATTTAATTCCAGATAAAGTGGGAAAAAGAAAAAAGGCTCATCATATAATTAGCATTTTTAAGATAAAGTGGGAAAAAATAAAAAAGTCTCATCAAATAATTAGCGTTTTTAAAACAAAAACTGGTCGCAAAAGCCAGTCTGCAGTTAGTCTGCAGTTAAAATGCAGTGCTTCCAGATTTTAACTACCAATTGGACTTCACTTATTGAGAGAAAACACTATTGAGAGAAGGCCACAAGAGGTTTATCAATAGAAAAAAAAATGTATCCAACATGAAATGTGTCTAAAATTTTTTGCAAGTATAAAAAATGGTAAGGGTATATTTGGGTAGTTCAAGCATGATATCAATGCGCCAGGATAGAAAATATAATTTAAAAATAGAAAATGCACAACAAATGTACAACCCCACTTTCAGAAAAGTTAGGATTCTGTGAAAAATGTAAATAAAAATGCAATGTGCAAATAATTTAAACTCTATATTTAATTGAAAATAGTACAAAGACAGTATCTGAAATATTGAAACTGAGTGGAAATCACTGAGTGTAAAACCATTGTCAGTGAACCCTAGAAATACATGCCAAAACTGTCATGCAAATATGAAACCATATACAGGATTCAGAAACACCACCACCTTCTCTGGGCCCAAGCTCATTTAAGATGGAGTAAAGTGAAGTATGAAAACCTCCTGTGGTCAGACAAATCAAAATTTCAAATTCTTTTTAGGCTAAAGAGGAGAAGGACAATCCATCCTTGGAAGACCTTGCTTATTTCAGCAAGACAAGTCCAATCCATATTCTGCAAAGATTACAACAGCATAGCGCCCTAATAAAGGTGTGGGTGCTAAACTTGTCCAGACCTCTCACCCACTCAAAAACAACTGTTACATTACAAAAAAAACCCCACTATAATGGAGCCTCTAAGTTGAAGTCCAGTAACAAGCAGTACTGGCAAAACATTTATTTTCAAAACTGCTGTGACTGGTCTCCTCAGTTTCCAAACAGTTAGAGAGAGTTGATAAAAGGAAGGGTGATGCAACACAGTGGTAAACATGTCCTGTCCCACATTTTTTTTTGTTTTGGAACTTGACGCTGGCATCAAAATCAAAACGGTCAAGAATGTTTCAAAAAACAATAAACTCAGATTCTGCATTCTACAAATATGGATTTGTACTATTGTCATTTAAATCTGTGGTTTAAATTTGTCTGGTGCCTTTCTAATGACATATATAAAGATGACTGTATAGATAACCGTACATTCCAGTTTCCCCATTGATTTAGGATTTATTTCTAGTAAAGAAAAGGAGAGATAGCTGTTACATCAGGTCTTCCATTAACCAGCTCCATTCTGCAAAGATGAACCTCTACTTTAACTACATTGTATATGTCTTTTTTTTAATTTGCTACAAAGTATAAAAGCTGAGTGAACATTCAGAATGTGTGGCGATTTTGCTTGCCATTCTTCCTTACTTTTTTCCTTTTAGCAGTAGTAAATCAACAAAGCAAATTGCATCCAGGTTTAACAGCTGCAAACAAAACCCAGGTGTCTATGTTAGTTTGCTCTTCTTTATTAGCCCAGATGTTTCCCTGACGTCCAGACGTGAAGCTGAATTTCCAGACCCGAATGTTTTTCCCTTGAATTTCCAGACCTGAATCATGATATCAGGATTTCCTAATGACACTGATTTAACTCCATATGTTCTCCTCAAACCCACTGATTCACCTTAAAAGACGCTGAGCTTCTGAATGCAAACAAACCAGGGAGAACAGCATTTCCCATTTATTGTAGATCTTCCCTTTAAAGAAGCCACAAAAGGGGTCCAACAATATTTATGAAAGTGATTATTATTATATTTTCTATGATGTGTGACATGAAATGAATCAAAGCGCTCTGTATTCCCTGAATGAACCAATTTATATTCCATAGAGTGGGTCCCCCATGTATGTTCCCATGTTTAAAATTGGTTTAATACAGAAGCTCTGACACAGCGAGACAACAGTATATTATCTGTTCCACAATGTGATGGAGAATCAAAAACCGTCTGACAGCTCATTTAGAGGTGACTTGACTGTGACAGTTTTTGGAAGTTCTCCAAGCACTTTTCTATCTGAATAGGTTTACCTCAACTGTTCCTCTGAGCAGGCTCGTCTGTAGTGCTTGGGGTAAAAGCGCTCTAAAACCTGTTTGAGAGTCTGCTTTGACTTAGCCTGTCCAGACCCTGTGGTATTAGAGAATGGCTGATCAAAGTCTCCAAATTCTACCTGTGAAGGTATAGAGAATATATTGAACAAGACCATGGGAGACATGCACTTAGGTTAAAACTGAATCTCATATTTAAGTTAGTTATAAACAGCAAAAGGTTGCATCTAACCTGAAAGTTACAATGTGTATATAGCCTTTTTAAATTTTTTGGATAAGAGATAAATCAAGCCACAGTTGGAATAGCATTGATATGCTCATGTTGAATCTGGAAAACACACACACACACACACACACACACAAACACACACAAACCTGAGCAAGAAGGGCAGACATTTCTAAGGCCAGTTCTTTGTTTACAGGGAAATGACCTGCAGCTATCTCCTCATTTGTTTGATAGGCCAAAAGCAGACGCTCTCTTTCAGTTTCTCCTCTCAGTAGCTGTGAGAAGTACAACCTGGAAAGAGGGGAGGAGACAGAGAGAGAACAAGGGAGGGGGAGTTATTACTTATAATAATAGTAGTCTCTTATTAGGTTGATGTTCTAAAGGCAGAATCCTCCTTGCCTGTTCTTGTAGGTAAGTTTCACAGTCCTTGTGTTCTCAGATTTGCCAGTGTGGAGCTCTTTACAGGCCTGCTCCCATTTAGATATGATGTCACAAATCTGCAGAAAGGCCCACATGTTGTTGTTTTTTTTTGAGGGAACAAAAAATTGAGGGATTCATTAATTAATTCATTCACCCATTGTCTGTAACCACTTATCCAGTTCAGGAAACCTATGCAGACACAGAGAGAACAAACCACACTCCTCACAGACAGTCACCCGGAGGAAACCCATGCAGACACAGGGAGAACACACCACACTCCTCACAGACAGTCACCCAGAGGAAACCCATGCGGACACAGGGAGAACACACCACACTCCTCACAGACAGTCACCCAGAGGAAACCCATGCAGACACAGGGAGAACACACCACACTCCTCACAGACAGTCACCCGGAGGAAACCCACCTGGACACAGAGAGAACACACCACACTCCTCACAGACAGTCACCCGGAAGAAACCCACGCAGACACAGAGAGAACACACCAAACTCCTCACAGACAGTCACCCGGAGGAAACCCACGCAGACACAGGGAGAACACACCAAACTCCTCACAGACAGTCACCCGGAGCGGGACTTGAACCCACAATCTCCAGGTCCCTGGGGCTGTGTGACTGCGACACAACCTGCTGCGCCCCTTTGTAAATTACCATATGATATGATCAGGTCACTGGTTATATTCAGGTTTGAGTCACATATTTCACTGTGATGCATGTGTCCACAGTGAATTAGGCAACAGGTAATTCATTCCTCCTTCTTCTAAAGTTAGAGTGCACATTTATTTTGTTATAAACTGAGATAATGAAGTGGCTAGAACAGGCAGATAATTTTTTTTAAATCTCCAGAATCAAGAGTTTTCACTCACAGAGCAAAAACCCAGCTACACTAAACAGTCATGGGCGGGGAATCAGGGGCGGGGCGTGGGGAATCATAGAGTTGTGGGTTCAAGTCCCGCTCCGGGTGACTGTCTGTGAGGAGTGTGGTGTGTTCTCCCTATGTCCACATGGTTTTCCTCCAGGTGCTCCGGTTTCATCCCATGATCCAAAAAAATGGTGGATTGGCGACTCCAAGGTGTCCATAGTTGTGCGTGTGAGTGAATGTGTGTCGCCCTGTGAAGGACTGGTGCCCCCTCCAGGGTGTGTTCCCACCTTGAGCCCAGTGATTCCGGGTAGGCACTGGACCCACCATGACCCTGAATTGGCTAAGCAGTTAAAAACAGCATATACATACAGTATACAAAGGATACAAGGATGTGGTATGTAACCTTAATAGGTATTAATAAATCTAATTATTTAAACAAATTAAATGGCATTAATTAATGATATTATCAGTAACCACTTCTACTATTCTGGGTGGACTTTCCATTAGATACTGAAATATTTCTATGAGTATTTATTTGTATTTAGCCATAATAACATCAGGTCAGGTACTGATATTGGAGAATTAGTTCTGGATTACAGACACCACTCCAACTCATCCTAAAAGTTACTGGATGGAGCTCTTTCACTCCAGAGAAGTTCTGTTGCTTTACAACCAAATGTTGGTGGGCTTTATGACCTTCTAGCCAATGCTTGGCATTGAGCATCTTGATCTTAGACTCATATACAGCTGATCCAGAATGTCCTATAACATTTTATGTTTTTCCAAGATGACCGTAAAAGCTTGCATAACTGATTGTCTGTGTCCACAACATGTGCAATTTAAACTGGCTGAATTATCTACAAAAAGAGGTGTCTCTCAAGTACATGTGTGTGGATAAGTGTCTGACCTTCAGACTGCCCTGTAGGTAGTGTTCCAAGTTTTGGCCAGCAGGGTCATCTGAGTAGAGACTAAAGCCAGAGTAGCCTGTTTTTCTCATGCCAGTGTCCTGATTCAGACGGCACTGGAATTCATCCACCGTGGTGGATGCATCAAAACCAACAACCTGCCAACGAAACATACTTTCATACAGATATATCTTTTTGACTGTGCCCTTCATATTATATCTGTTTTCATTAAACCTGGTATGTGTTGTTGAGGAAGTGGACAGGCAGACTGAAGGGCAATGAGTGGTGGTAGGGATTCCTCAGTAAGATGGACAGAATCTCCATGCGAGAGGGTCTAGCCTGACGATCACCCTTCTGTTGAGTTCTCTCCACTGAGCGTTGGCAGTAAATGGCGTACTTCCCCACCTCTGTCCTATAGATAGAAAGGTACAGTATGATCTATCAATTTATTTAATGAGATAACATTCAACATATCCTCATTTTCCAGTCTACAATTACAGGCTTTATTAGTTCTGCCATTACAAACTGTAGTCCAACTGTTGCTCTGTATACTTTCTTTGCCTCCTTTGACCATTTTTCCTATGCTCAAGACCCCAACAAGACAACCACAAAGCAGGTATGATTTGGGTGTTGGACCATTCTTAGTGTTGCAGTGACACTAACATAACATGTGGTGCTTGTACAAGAGGTTTAGACATAGAAGTGCTGCTGGAGTACCTCAGTGTCACTGCAGGTCTGACTATTCTCCACCGACTAAAAACTGTCTACAAAGTGGACTTACAGCATAGGTGTCTGACAGAGTTAACAGTGAGTGGATACAGTGTTTAAAAACTCCAGCAGCACTGCTGTATCTGATCCACTTGTACCAACACAATATACACTAACACACAACCACCACATCAGTGTAATTACAACACTGAAATGAACACACAAATTGTACCAGCTCTCTGGTGGTTCTGACCATTGACGAACAGGGTGAAAGGAGGCAAATAAAGTGTGCAGAGCAACAGATGGACTACAGTCTGTAATAGCAGAAATAAAAAAGTGACTGTGTATGGTCACAGAGCTGAGAGTATGAACGGTAAGTGTAGAAACATGGAAGTGTATATGGCAGAACGGTATATACTTTTCTTATAAATTTATGCAGCAGATCTGTAAACCTCACCCTATTTTAATCAAACTATGTTGTATTTAAAAAGCACTGGCAATAAATGGCATGCTGTGGAGCCTTAAAACAATGTGCCAGTAAGAAGGGTACAATACCCCGATACCTGTGTTCTATGCACTCCATTCAATATCTCTAGGATAAGTTGGAGTGGTTTGATCCAGAACTAATCATACAACATCAGTAACATCATGAGTAATGATCTCACTTATGCTCTTGTGCTTGAATGAAATCAAATCTTTACAGCAACATATCATATTCTGGAAGAGTAGAGGCTGTTACTGTATCAGAAACTCTCAGTCAGAAGAAATGTTGTGTGAGTATGTGTGTGTGTATGTTGGACAAATATGGTTGGACCATGAGGGGAGTACTTGTTAAGTATTACTAACGAAGAGAATAGTGAATGTGTGTCTGTGTGTCGGGGAGTACAGAATCACCTCGAATCTGCATGCTTCTTAAGGTGGACTTGTAGAAGCCAGAGAATAGGGTGCTGGGGCAAGAAGAGCCCTACACACAATGCCAGGAGCTGCCAACCCTGCAATGACAAACATACACTAGAAAACAGTGCCCAACACTGCCCAACACTCCCCCTTGTGGAGGCACTCAACATTAACCCCGCCCACAGTTTCATATTGGAAAACAACTCACTTGTTCCCTCCCACTGTGATCTCACTTGAGTTTCCCATGAGTAACCAAAGGGATGAATATGTCTACAAGTGATTTCTCGTATTGCTAATGTAAATTAATGCTAGCCCTGGGCAGTTTTCTACAGCACTTCTCACATTAAGTGAGATTGTATTTTTTTTTATAAACCTCATGCATGTATCAGGAGTTAAAACCTGTAGCAAGATAGTATTTTTTCAAGATAGTATAGCAAGATAGTAGGACTGAATACAATTACCCACCCACCAAACTCCAGACACTGTGCGGTATGAACTTACACCACACCATAATGGCCTTTATTTAGCCCATGGATATATGTTGAAATCTGGACACGGTTTGGCCCATGATTTTTGGTCCAAACTTGGCCCAAGACAGCAAACCAACTGATCACTATATTAAAGCCCTAAATGTTTGGTTTATATATGTCTCTCACCTGTAGTGGGCCTGCCTGTTCTAGAGGCTGTTTGCGTGTTTGTTTGATGAGTTGACAGTAGATCTCGTTCTGCAGCTCAGGGTGTGTAAGACACACCTGTAAAGCACACTGGGCCAGTGTCACATGGTAGTCTATAGCTGGAGTGTCTATGGCTACGTTTATGAAGAGCTGGCATGTCTGAGGAAGAGAGGCATCATTGAAACAAAACCCTGTATTTCCAAAACTTATTAATGTACTGAGATTTAATTCCAGTTCCACTGTTCTATAAAATTACCAGCATTACATACTTCACTCATTCATTCATTCATTCATTGTCTGAAACCGCTTATCCAATTCAGGGTCACGGTGGATCCAGAGCCCACCCAAAACCACTGGGCCCAAGGACAACACATATTTACACAATTAATCACACACTCACACCTACGGGCACTTTTGAGTTGCCAATCCACCTACTAATGTGTGTTTTTGGACTGTGGGAGGAAACCGGAGCACCTGGAGGAAACCCACGCAGACAGTCACCCGGAGGAAACCCATGCAGGCACAGGGAGAACACACCACACTCCTCACAGACACTCACACGGGGGAAACCCACGCAGACACAGGGAGAAAACACCACACTCCTCACAGACAGTCACCCGGAGGAAACCCACGCAGACACAGATGAACACACCACACTCCTCACAGACAGTCACCCGGAAGAAACCCACGCAGACACAAGGAGAACACACCACACTCCTCACAGACAGTCACCCGGAGGAAACCCACGCAGACACAGGGAGAACACACCACACTCCTCACAGACAGTCACCCGGAGGAAACCCACGCAGACACAGGGAGAACACACCACACTCCTCACAGACAGTCACCCGGAGGAAACCCACGCAGACACAGGGAGAACACACCACACTCCTCACAGACAGTCACCCGGAGGAAACCCACGCAGACACAGGGAGAACACACCACACTCCTCACAGACAGTCACCTGGAGGAAACCCACACGGACACAGGGGGAACACACCACACTCCTCACAGACAGTCACCCGGAGGAAACCCACGCAGACACAGGGAGAACACACCACACTCCTCACAGACAGTCACCTGGAGGAAACCCACGCAGACACAGGGAGAACACACCACACTCCTCACAGACAGTCCCCTGGAGGAAACCCAGGCAGGCACAGGGAGAACACACCACACTCCTCACAGACAGTCACCTGGAGGAAACCCACGCAGACACAGGGAGAACACACCACACTCCTCACAGACAGTCACCTGGAGGAAACCCACGCAGACACAGGGAGAACACACCACACTCCTCACAGACAGTCACCTGGAGGAAACCCACGCAGACACAGGGAGAACACACCAAACTCCTCACAGACAGTCACCCGGAGCGGGACTTGAACCCACAACCTCCAGGTCCAAGTCACATGCATGTTGATGGATAGTAAATAAAATGGCTATCAATTGTACCCCTGGGTTTTAAATCATCATTTCTCTACAGTGTACCACTTCATATTAAACAATAATTTTCACATTTCAGTTAATAAATAATGAAGATATTTCTAAAAAGATATTTAGACCTTAAAAAGCTTGATGGCTTCAGTCTGTAGGGCTTGTGAAGGCAGAGTGCTGAGGGGGGAAGTTAGGGCTTCCTTACTGAAGCACAGCAATGGATGCCTCCACACCTGTGAGCCTGCACAGAGGAAGCAGAACTTAAGCAAGCCATATTAACACAACCTCATTTTCTTTTTTCTGTGCTTGGTGAAATTCAGATTTTAGGGAAATCTATGAGAAAAGACCACAAATGCATGAAGCCATTGATTGTCTGACATAAATTATTTGAAATTTGGAAACTCTTTAAGGTGCACCCATTGTGGCCACATGCATTCAGCTATTTTATTGTGATGGTCTGGAACACACACCAACGCAAGGTCACCATACCCAATGCCAAGTGCCAGCAAGAAGGAGTAGACTATGGAGCAGTAACACTGCGTTCTCAGGAGGCCCATCAAGTTTTGTATCAAGTTCTTTTCATAGCTGAATGTCTTTAAATACAATCATCTAAGGTTAATTCTTCCCAGAAATGTAGAGGCTGTTATTAGAGTAACCAAGAAAAAAAATACCTATTAATCCCGTTTCCTAAATATATATATATAAAAAACCAAATTAAAACCAAAAGTTGTTCTCACACTGATTCTAAGAGTCCCTTAGATGGTACATATTTAAGCCCTGTGTGTTTTAGATTCTGAATGTCTAGGACCCTTGACAACTAGTTAGAAGATCACTGCTCTCAGACATGACTTCAACCGTTTTGCCCCATGATGTGTAACAGTGTATTACAGGAGTACTGAGTAAATGAGGCTTACTTGGATCACCTTCTACACTGAGAAGTTTGCCAACCAGCTGCTCAAACTCAGTCCCCACTTGTCCAATACGTGCCCCTGCTGCCACAGAAAGGTGATACAGCCATGCTGCCTACAAATGACAGATCCAGTTAATGAAGTAAACTTTAAGTAGAAACCACAGTAGTAGAAATTAATTCCACCCTTTTGTTCAAAACATCTGCATGTTTACGTGTTAAAATGTAAAAATGATAGAAACAGGATGTCCTAATTATTTTATGACTTTAAATGTCCTTCATCACCAAAATGTGTTATATGTCATGATTAAAACATTTCTGCTTGTTGCCTCATACAGTGTTTTACATTTTATTATTTGGTTTTGTTTTGAAATCTTTTCTTAAATCATCCATGTTGTATGTGCATGCATTTTTTTTATCATATTTATCATTATATTACACTATTATCATCATTTTAACCATTATCACTAGACATCACCAAATAAAAAAACATGGCTATATTTATGACACTGAGAATACATTGCCACTAATGTAAAATACTACATTTCTTTCTGCTCACTACAATGTATTGGTTTAAACACGGATACATTACTGACCACACTAGCTGGCTAAACAGGAGTATATATGTTTGTAGGGCGGCCAAATAAAAAGTTCTTACTGTATCATAACCAGAATAACAGAATACTGCTCTGCATTTACCTTCTCATGCTGGGCATCTATATGCAGGTAAGTAGGGGGCTGGTTTAGTGGCTGGATGGCAATGGTGGGGAAAGTAGGAAGCTCACTCTGCTCCCTCTTATTGTTCCCATCTGAATCACATGAGTGCTCCACTTCTTCCACACATGCATCCAACAGCCTGATCTGACCCAGAGGAAACTGAGGAGAGAGAATACAGCATGCATTAATATGTACACAAATTCCAGAGTAAAGTGATGGTGGTATGGCACTAGAGGGCGGAATTTACCTTATCCTCTTTACTTCTGAAATAGTAGAGTGTCTTCCCAATAAGTGCACACCACACCCGCTTAGAATAGCCATGTTTTACCTGAACAGATATGATCATAAAATATGAATTTATAAGGAAATATCAAACTGCTTATGTCTGTGTATAAAAAGGGCTACAAGGTTCATCTGATTGAGCTCTTAAGCGCACTTACATTACATATTGCACTGTGACAGTTAAATTAGTTTTGGTGAAATATGAAACAGACTAAAGCAGGAAACACTGAATAGTTGGAGTTGCAGAACCTTCAGCAAGTGTCCCCTCATGGCTGGACGCATGTCTGGCTGGGTAAACAATGGACTGGCTGCTTTGACCCTCAGAACACACTGCAGCACCCTCAGCCACTCTTCTAGCAGGTTAGGAGAATCTGCCTTCAGATTATACACTCGCTTTCCTGTGACTACCTGAAGAAAATCAATACACACATACTCAGACACACACACACACACACACACAAAAAAAAAAAAAAAAAAAAAAAAAACACAGTCTCTCAGACACATTTTCGAAAAACAGTACCTGAAGCTCTTGTTTGCCATCCCCACGAGCAATGGTGCTGGAAGCACTGAGCTCAATCTGGCCTTGAGGTTTTCTGATGACATCACTCTATAAAAAAAGCCACAACCCATAAACCCCTGCATCCAGATTTCTTTAAAATTTAATAGTTACAGTATATGTAGACATTTGTGGGTCTGCTCATCCAAATTTTTCTGTTGTAAATAGAAGTATATTTAGGACGTTTGTCCCTCTTTGCTGCAGTGACACTTTCCACTCTAAAGTCTAAAGTCTTCCTGGAACATCTAAGTTAGGATTTGATGGCATTCAGGTCACATAAAGGTGTTGGATTTTCAGTTCTAGATCACAAACTCTCTCTTCTTTAGAGAGTTCTGGAGAGAGCTTCAGAATAGAATACCATGGCTCCACAGAAGATTTCTGGACTGTTTTATACCATTGCACATTACATAATTGCACATTATAAATGGAGTTTCAACACAACCTTTTTGACATATAGTGTAACATGTTCATTTACACCACATGAACACAAGGGACTGACCGGTGACTTATAATAGAGTAATTCTCCATCTTTCAGGATAAACCAGCGGCGCTTCCAGGTCTTCTTCCATATCTTCACCATCTTTAGGAGGTAGCCAGACTTTTCCATTGGTTCCTGGGTCATCACATCACAAAATTGTTTCTTAGTAAACAGTGGGTAAATGGCTGGAGTATCTGTATGTGTATATGTTTGTGTGTGTGTTTGTTTCGTACACTCCTGCCACCGTCACTGCTGGAGGAGCAGGTCTTTTGCAGTTTGTTCTCAGGCTCAGAGCACTCTGCATCAGTCAAGTAGGCATCTGGGGGAATGGCATAGTCACTCTCAGATGCCATAGATGACAGTGACACAGCTGAGGAGACAGATATATGTACCATTGTGTTAGCTTAATTTTTCAAAAACAAACAACTTATTGAGAAATAAATTAGATAGTATAATATCTTAGATATTAAGATATTTATGTTTTATTAGCTGTATTTATGATACAGCTTTGAAAATCCTCACTTACATTTTGGAGTATTTTATATATATTCATGTGCAAATTGTCTGGTACTGCAATGCGGAAATTTCTCCCAGTATCAATAAAATTGTATCTTATTTTATTAGTATCATTAACGATATATTTTTATTTTGGCTGGGCCTTTCAATTTACAGTTTGTGTAGGAGCACGTACCTCTTTTGAGGGAGCGGGGACTGTCATGGCTGTTTTTGCCAGAAATGGAACCAGAGGTGTATGAGCCATTTTCCTCTTCTGCAGAGTTAGAGAGACACTCCTCTGAGCTCTCGTCCTCTTCTGAGCTGGAAGACCCCTCAGATAATTGACTACTGCTCTGCAATGTCGCCCTCTGCAGGAGGAACAACAACATTAAAGCATCAATTTCACATTTTTAAGAATCTTTTACTAAAGGACTTCAGTATTAAAACCCCTACCCCTTTAACAGTGGTATAGACAGGAGTGCTGATGTTCCTGTAGATGAGAGACGTGTACAGCATGAAGGTGGGGTATGAGGATGGGTGGGAAAAATCTGGATAAAGAGTACAGGACTCAAATGAACACAAAAACACCCACACAAATATGCACACACAGACATACAAAGACAACATTGAAAACTGGCCAGTAATTCCATCCATCCATCCATTATCTGTAACCGCTTATCCAATTTAGGGTCGCGGGGGGTCCAGAGCCTACCTGGAATCTGGCCAGTAATTATAAAATGTAATTAATGATAGGTGTATTGTAAGTGCACTTTCCCATTCAATAATGAAAAGCACAGCGTAAACTACGACGGAGTTTTAGGGCCACGGTGTTAGAAAGGAAAGATTCCAAGATTAAAGTCAGAATTTTGAGAATATTCTCGGAATAATTCTGAGAAAAAATCTCGGAATAATTTTGAGGAAAATTTTCCGAGAAGAATATTCTCAGAATTATTCCGAGATTTTTCCTTAGATTGAGATTTTTTCTATTCTCAGAATATTTTCAGAATCTTTTTTTTTTTTTTTTTAAGGGCTGTGGCCCTAAAACTCCGTCGCACTAAACAGAACAAAATGATAGTGCCATGTTCAAAATGAAGATCATTCATCTTACCTTTATTCACTATGTGTGCACAAGATGTTTCAGACAATCGAATCCCAGATTTGGCCACAGCATATATTCTGCTCTCCTGAGAAGAAAGCATTATTTAACAATGAAGAAGAAATTACTGAGAGCATACAAAGCTAGAACAAACCAACCAAGCTTTCAATATCAGGCTCAGTGTTTCGTTTACTGAACAGTTAACGAACATGACGCTACTACTACCCCCTTCTTTGGTAGTTCATCTATTGCTCTCTGGTGTTACTTGGGTAGTGTATTTTTTAGTGGACTATTCTCAGTCCAACAGTGAACCTGAGGGGTTTAAAAACTCCATCAACACTGCTGAGGCCAGTATGGATTTGCCATTTGCAATTGTGCAGGTAGTTATCCACATGGAACTGGTGGCACTGAGCATGCATTAAAAGTACCAGTGGGGAATGGTACAGCTTTAGCCACCTGGGAGACCAGAGGTATGATTAAGAGGGCTATAAAACTAGGTTGGAGGGGGCTGGGTCTATTAAGTCTATTGAGTCACTGGATCACTACTGAGTCTTCCAGAGGTGTCGTGGGTTTAATTCAGCCAAACACTGATAAGTGGATGTGCTTATCTGATGACTCCTGTGAAGAACTAGCGTCGACTCATTGAGTTAATTGATTCACGAAACGAGTGCAAATATAAATGAATGATTCAAAACATTGTTTACAAGCACTTGCTCTGACCACGTGTCACACAGCTGTGGGAGAACTCAGAGACGACACACAGCCCGCCATATATTTTGGATTATACTTCGTGTTTGTGACTGAAAATTGAGGAATAACGCATTAAACGACTCACAGAATGTACTATGAAACTTTGAAGGATCTCTTATAATTGAGTGCTTTCTACAATGGATTGATTAATCACGGGTCACTGGACAGCCGCCCTAACTTTAAAGCACTGAGGGAAACCCTGCATTTGAAATTAAAAAGAGATTTTCATTACTGCATAAGAACATTACAATTTTAATCCAGTGGGGGAAATGCATTTTAAATTAAATAACGAGATTCAAAGCATTTGAAGCTATGTATAAATGAAAAGGCAGCACTAGTTGACTGGATTGCAAATTCAGGAATGTGGGAATATTGAATATTCAATTTAATTTTGAGACTAAAAGTGTACGTATTATTGGCAAAGTCCAAGCCAAATACTGGAATACATGGTCATTTTACAAATTAATAAAAAGAATACATAATTTCTGTAATGTTACAGTGCTAAGATAATGCAGTGTTAGGAGTCTCATCCAGGGACTCCAAGAACTAATTGATGTCATATTCTTGTCCACACTTGGAAACAAACTATTGTCTGCGGTTTTCTATGCTTTTCACTATACCACTTGCATGCATTAATCAAGCAGTGTACGTTTTAAACTATTTTATAAGCCAGATTCTTTAATAACTTATCACTTTAAAAGATATACACACCCAAGAAGGAAACCTGTGCAGTGGAGGTGTTGGGGGCTTGTTTCCTGGCATAACAGTAGAAACATCAGTGATGTTTTGCTCTTTCGCTGGGGCAGGTGATCCCTCACTGGTCTCCATCTCCCGTCCCTGGTCCAAGTCCAGGTCCGTTTCTTGGGGTTTAAGGGGGCGGACCATGCTGATAGCATTGCGCCCTCTTCCATGAACTGCTTCATTGGTCAGCTGAGGCTGACTTAGGTGCTTTTTGGCAAGGGCCATGCCAACACTAAAGGTGTTAGGGGTCCGCAGACGTGGCTGTTTGGGGGAAGCTGGAGTGTCCTGGGTGTCTTGTGAGGGTGTGGGCCGTTTTGGGGTGAGTGCAGGGATCAGGATGGAGCTGGGGGTGTTCGCTTCGCTGAAGGAGGATGAAGAATTAAGACACTGTAACTGGAAGCGCTTGTTTAACTCTTCTGAACAGATGTCCTCAAGGTCAGCCTTTTCAGAGGTTTTGATCTTGGCTGGAGTGTCCAGTCCTGGGAGGCAGAGGGCTGGACGTTCTGCTCTCTGCATGTCATCATCAAAAAGTGAGCTGCTGTCATCGGAGGCCGTTAGGTAGGCTTCGCTGGTTGGACGGCTGAGCTCCAGACCAGCACATTCCCCTGTGTCACCCTCAGAGGCAGTGCTGGACAGGGCAGGGGACACACCACGAGATAGGGCATCACTCACTGTTGCACACTCTCTTATGTCTTCCATCTCCATTCTACAACTCTCACTCCTGTTCTCAGTCTCTGGAGTGTGCTTGATACCACCATCTTGGAGAACAGAGAAAACAAGCTTACTCCACTAATCATAGCTGAATGAGGTGTATGCATATTGCTCAAAATAGCAGTTTGTACTTTTTCTGTGGACAGCAGTTATGTACTTTGAAGAAGAACCTATACTGAAATTTGTATTCAAGATAATATTTATCCAATTAATATGATTCAATAATATATCTGAGGTATAATCAAAAAGAAATCTAATACAATTTGCAGGATGATTATAAACATGGTTTTAAAAGATTAACATATCATAGATGATTTCAGAATAATTGTTAAAAATGTACCCTGAGAATAAACATGGATTCTTGTATTTAAAAGTCAAGACATTTATATTCATTCATTCATTCATTATCTGTAACCGCTTATCCAGTTCAGGGTTGCGGTGGGTCCAGAGCCTACCTGGAATCATTCGGCGCAAGGCGGGAATACACCCTGGAGGGGGCGCCAGTCCTTCACAGGGCAACACACACAGTCACACATTCAGTCACACCTGACACACATACGGACACTTTGGAGTCGCCAATTCACCTACCAACGTGTGTTTTTGGACTGTGGGAGGAAACCGGAGCACCCGGAGGAAACCCACGGGGAGAACACACCAACTCCTCACAGACAGTCACCTGGAGCGGGAATAGAACCCACAACCTCCAGGTCCCTAAACAGTTTGGATTTCCTTTCAACTTAAAATGATGCCGTTGACACAGTGCATTGTGTACTGACCGGAGGAAGGTCTCCTAAAATCCAAGTTTGTGTTTTGTGTACACACGCTACTGTCACTCCTCTGAGCTGGCACTGGACTTGTGAGCACCTGGAGGCTCTTCCCTCTGACTTGGAAGCAGCCAAAGGTGAGACCGCTGAGCCGTTGGGCTTCTCCAGGTTTGGTGTTGATTCCAGCAGACTGCTCCAGGACTGACACACATAACAAATAGGACTGTTAGATCTCAGTTGCAAAACACTATGAGACACTGCAACAATTTAGACAGTCAAGTTGCATGCTGAACATATAACTCAGTCACATTTAATCTTTTTTGAAGCAAAATTAGGGACTAGAGGGAGAAGTAATTTTACAAAAACAGTGGATATAATTAAGACGCTTTAGGGAAAATGTAAAAGCATAATTTACCATTACAGAACATATAGATCTAGCAACTAGATCTCGCTCTAATTTTTAGAACAAGAGTTTATGATTATTCTGACTCCAAGAACTCTGAACAACCACAAACTTCCCCTGCAATGTCCCACCTTCCCTTTGATCTGACTGGTCAGCTCACACAAACACTGCTGACTAAGGAATCCTGACATTACCATTCAAGGTGCATGAACAGCACACTTACATAAACAATAAGAATAAAGCTTTTCAATAGTGAGAATGTATTCTAAATCTCAGCGTGATCTGACTGGACAAAAAATAAAAACAAATTGGTGAATAATACATGTTTTTATTTGAAGTTAGATTTTTTCATTCACACGTTTCTGAACGTTCTAAACATTATAAATTCAAGTTTGTTTCAGGTTTAATTTCTGTGTATTTATGACTTTTTGTAACCATACCTTTAATTTGTCTTTTTAGTTCCCGTATCTGAGTTTCCTGCTGCTGGTTTGTTTCCCTCAGGGAGGCATTTTCAGCTTCAAACTAAATCCATAAGGAAATGAGACTTATACAATAACAATACTGCGCACACACACACACACACACACACACACACACACACACAAACCTCATTTAGCTTCCGCATCACCCACTCCTTGATCTTGGCTGCTTTCTCCTCTACAGTCTTGGTGTCTTGGATCCGGCTCTGTTTCTGTAGGGTGAAGGAGTATTGTGCCTCTGGATCACATACATGGATATTAACTTACTAAAGCTCAGCAAATTCCTAGAATTTGCGTGAGCCTTTATACATTTTCCATTGCTAAGAGCAGCAAATTCTAAATTTGATTATATTTTCAAAATACAATCAAATTGCTATGTGAAAACATCAGCAATATATTCTTTGTGCTTATCCTCTGTCAAATAAATGTTCAAGAAAATCTCAGGTTCTATTTATAGCATTTTACAAAATGCTCCAACCTTTCCAGTATTGTTTTTTTTAATATTATGTAAAATACAGTGCATCCAATCAAATTAACCTTGTACCAAAAGTGAATAAATGAATTAAGGAAAATAGTAAAGAATATGAAAGATGAATTAATTAATTCATTTATTGTCTGTAACCGCTTGTCCAATACAGGATCGCGGTGGGTCTGGAGCCTACCTGGAATAATATAAAATATGGTCCTTTTAAATGAAAAAAATATGAGATAAAGACAGCTTGTGAATGATTATATGAGCAATGTAAACGATCCAGTCTGTTCTCTGATGAGTGGATTAGGTAATGACCTGCTCCTCCACCTGCTGCTCCAGGGCACTGATGATCTCGTCTTTCTCCTGCAGAGCAGCCTGCAGGTCCTGGCAACTTCTAAACAACCGCAGTTCAGACTCTCCAGACTGGACATCTGCAGCTTTCAGATGCTCCTCCATCCACTGCACCTTAAACGCAAACAAAACATATACAAAAAGACCTGAACACAGAATCAGCACAAAAAGTCTTTACATAGACAGTTATCTGATTATTCCAAAGGTCATGTGTACTCTTGTTAGACTGGCTTTAAAATGTTTTGAAATTCATAGAAATAGAAATATTCTGATGAAATGCTAGATTTTAGTACAGTTATCAGGCTTTTCATCACATGTGTCTTTAACTCTTCCATATCTACACAAGTCTGGAAACAGAACCAGATGCAGACAAGCTTTCCGCTAAATGCTCATTTAAATGCACCTACTTTGAAATGGTCACAAATGAGCCACATTTTGAGTCATATTAATTTCTAAATGAATATTTATTAAATTAAGATTTTCTTTGTTAATAATAAAAAAGTTTACTTTGTTGTGTTGAGATCATTTAGTTGCTAATCATTGCTCAAATGGAATTTGATTACTGAGTGACCTTGAGTTCTTATACTTGCTGTACAAATTACTGGCAAATTATTACAACCTCTAATTTTCTAAAGTCATCAAATTGTAACGTGCATATAAACATGCTTGCTGTTTGTCATGGACACAAAATGTCACTAAAATGTCATTTTACTAAAATTATCAGTATTTACCTGCTGGTGAGCTTCATAGGCACGGCGCTCTGCCTCCAAAACCTGTGATTCTAACTGCTGCATCTGCAATGATAAAAACATCTCAGAATACCGTATAGCTGCATGTGTAGATATTTATTTTCATACATGAACAGTTACCCTAAAATAACTATGGAAAAATATTGCAAACTGTCTTTTAAGACCCAGCAAAATAGGTCTTTTTACACTAAGACCCAATGTTAATTTAATCCTGTCTGAATAGGGCTATGTGTAGATTGATATGAATGAATACAAATTTTAAATTTAAAGATCAACAATTGACAATAAATTCCTAAAAATGCATACACAAAACTAATTATTCACAAGGATTTTCAAAGGCTTACATGTGGAGCCTTTAGTCCAAACTAAGCATAGCTGCAGTGCACTTTTAAATCATATTCTTCAAAAGTGTCCACAGGCCATAAAAATGTAAAAATACCATCAAAATACCTTCAGAATACCACACGAAGACAATATCATGACTTTCAGCACATTCTTCTAGTTCAGACATCCCTTTCAATACTTGACTTAACATGACATCTGTGTTGTTCTTTCCAGACAAATAATGAAAAATATATTGTCATTTCACTGTATCTGGTTAAAATTAAAGAGTTGATTAACTATTATGCTAGTGGTGCTATGGAATAGATACTTTGCAAATTTTTGTATTTGATGTTTATTTGAAGCAGTGGAAGCACTATAGTCTTCAGGGCAGAGGTCTCAATACTAGGATAGAGAATCACTTAACTGGACAATGAAGTGCATTTCACCAAGCCCTCAGATACATTATACTGATGTATGTGACACTACTCCAGCAAAATCAATCATTATTCATACATTCATTAATTTTCTGGAGCCCTTATTCAATTCAGGGTTGCGGTGGGTCCAGAGCCTACCCGGAATCACTGGGCAGAAGGCAGGAACACACCCTGGAGCTAGTCCTTTACAGGGCGACACACACACACAAACACACAAACACACAAACACACAAACACACACACACACACACACACATACACACATACACATACACACACATACACATACACACACACACATACACACACACACACACATACACACACATACACACACATACACACACATACACACACATACACACACATACACACACATACACACACACACACACCAGCTTTTTCTTCCAGCTTTCAGCGGGCAGGTTCATGGACAAATGAGAATGAGCCACAGGCCTCGATGTACAGATATAGAATCAGGCGGAACAGCAGCATAATTACAGACTGTAATAAATCCAAATGTGGAAAGCCGCAGCAGCACTGAACAGCTACTGGCCCATTTTACCCATAGCTAATGACAGGAATCAAAACATTTGACTCATTGTTTGAGAAGGTTACTATACATTAAGTATTTTAAGTGTGAAAATGAATAAATAAATGAGTAGAAGTTTTCTAGTGTATAGACTTAAGAATATTTCAAATATGATTTCATTAGACACACAACATAACAAGCAGATGTCAGCCTCTTGCATTAAAATACAATCTGTATTTATGTACTTGGATTATAATTATTGCAACCTGTTCTATGCACAAGCATGAAAGGTCCTGCCGATGAAGAGCTGAAACAGTGTTTCTTGATCTGAGACACTTTCTTTGTTTCCCATTTACAGAGCCAGGGTTCAGTACTAATATAAGACTTTATTTCTAGCACTCAAACGGACCGAAGAGCAAATCATGAGGACATCTTTGCTGAATTTTACAAAAGGTGTACTGGATTGAAAGCATAAACAGCAACTTTAACCTCATAGTTAGTGTAATATTTTTTTGTAATGAGCACACTTTCTGCCACATTGAATGCATCTGAATGCTGACTAAACGGTGCTGAAATGTGTTCAGTGAACCACTAAAATGTCCGCTTTCTACACTGGATTCCAAAACAGAACACCAGAGGCACTTTAGTTAAAAGTATCTACCATAGAAGTAGATAAAAGCATCCTCGCACACTTATCACCATCTACTTCAACAGCTTCACTCATATCATCAATATGCAAGTTATAGCCATGGCATTAGGAACTTCATGGGGCACAAAATATAAGTTTTTTAGCTAACATCCTAAACATTCAACATAATTTCCATACATTCAAATAAGAAAGTCATGAAATAAATAAAGTGCTAAATTTCAGTGTAATGTTTTGCAAACTATAAGAGTCACACACAGGCCTGACTTTTCCTCACATTCCAAACCCGACTGTGTGCGGCCGGCTCTGAGAGAGCCCAGCTCAGCCAGAGCACAAAGAGAAACTGTGTGTCCAACTCTGCAACACTACCACTACAAATTCCCCAGCATCCCACTTCATCCCCGCCTAAACAACATCACCCCCCCCCCCCACACACACACACACACAGTCTCCTTTATGGAGGAACAGAAAGGTTAAAAAAGCTTAAAATGTATACAGCACTGGCAAGATTATAGTCTCAAGATGCCTCCTAGTCATTGAGTTAATTTGACATGATCCAAATGAATTAATTTGTTCATTAATTTTATGCAACCATGTCATCCTGTTCAATGTCACAGCAGGTCTGGAGCCTACCAGGAATCATCAAGCGCAAGGCAGGAACACACCCAGGACAGGGCACCCGTCCATTACAGGACATCACCCACTCTATGGGCCCTACGGACACTACTAAAGAGTCAATCCACCTACAAAGGTGTTTTTGGACTGTTGTAGGAAGACAAAACCCACACAGACACAGGGACTAGACACCTAACTCCTCATAGACAGTGACTCGAGGTGGGGCTCAAACATAGAAAAATGGTTTGGAGACCGAAGATGCTGTCGGATCCACTTTGGATCTTCTAGTCTGAAGCCTTCTCAGAAGAGTATTCCTGCAGTTGTCCACATATGTTTTGACATGCAGTGTACATTAGCATCATAGCAGCCTCCAGTGCAAAACTAAAGAAGGAAATTGCAAACAGAAAACCTGCCTTTGCATATGAACTGCATCTCTGTGGGGAGGAGGGTGTGTAATTATTAAACAAAGTCCAAATCATTGCAGTGAAATCTAGCACAGCTTCACTGAAATGCTATTCCATAAGCCGCTGCATATGATGCTATCAAATGGGGTTTCTTTAGGTGAATTGGCTTCTGTAATAACTGTCCTGGTTTGTGAGTTAATGAGTGTGTATGTGTGAGTGAATGTGTGTGTGCCCAGATATAGATTGGCGCTCTGTCCTGGGTGAAATCCCAGTGCCCGATGCAGTCCTCCAGGTGGACGGTCATTTCTGGTTGAGAGTACGCTGTGCGCGTTTGGCTGCCGCTTCTCGCCAGTGTGTGTGTGTGTGAATTGAGTGTTCTGAGCAGTGTAGATTGTAAAAAAGTGTCCTTGGGTATCTAGAAAGGCGCTATATAAGTGTAATGATAACTAACTAACTTTAAGGGGTGGAGGACCTATGGGCTGCGCTTATGGGTCAGAATGTACTTCCTGCAAAATATGTTCCAACCATAAATAATAATCCACAAGTAACATACTAGCGGGCAGCACAGTGGAGCAGCAGGTAGTGTCGCAGTCACACAGCTCCAGGGACCTCCAGGGTTCGATTCCCGCTCCGGGTGACTATCTGTGAGGAGTGTGGTGTGTTCTCCCTGTGTCTGCGTGGGTTTCCTCCAGGTGACTGTCTGTGAGGAGTGTGGTGTGTTCTCCCTGTGTCTGCATGGGTTTCCTCCGTGTGACTGTCTGTGAGGAGTGTGGTGTGTTCTCTCTGTGTCTGCGTGGGTTTCCTCCGGGTGCTCCGGTTTCCTCCCACAGTCCAAAAACACACGTTGGTAGGTTGATTGGACACTCAAAAGTGTCCGTGAGTGTGTGCGTGAATGTGTGAGTGTGTGTGTGTTGTCCTGTGAAGGACTGGCTCCCCCTCCAGGGTGTAATCCCGCCTTACGCCCAGTGATTCCAGGTAGGCTCTGGACCCACCGTGACCCTGAATTGGATAAGCGGTTACAGAGAATGGATGGATGCATGGAAAATACTATGATGAACATAATGCTTTAATTATGCGATGATGTTTTAAATATAGTATAATGTTTTGTGCAAAACAGCTGCCACAATAGTAAAGTCAGTAGTAGTTTGCTTGGGTCTCCAAACAGCTTTATGCTCAGTTGGCCCTGGCTCTTTGCGGCCACCACCCACACAAATGTGGAATCAATCTGGGTGTGCCAGGCAGGAAGAGGAGTGAGCACTAACCTAGAACACATTCCCTCACACACTGCTCTCAGTGTACACACTCACTGAAGGAAGTGTGTGTAGGCACTTGTGTATATTTGGACAGTCCTGGGGCCCAAATGTCATTTTTGACAGTTCGGTTTTAGTTTATATAGTTAATCCTTACAAACGTTTTTTTTTTTACTTGGGTTTATTGTTATGTAAATCTGGGATATGGGAAAGGCCCTTATCAGATACAAATATCTGAGGACAGGATTTAAATTTTATGCAAATTGAAATGCCAAAAACTACATAAAAGGACTATTGTTGTTAATATAATGACCAGTCTGGCAATGTCAATGTGACTACAGTCTGAACATACAGAAATATTGAGATTCACTTGTGATTTATGTTGTGAATACTCCCTCTACATATCCAATGTAAGAAACAAGTCTTATTCTCCTGAAATGTGATTACCGTTTAATACAGGTTCCTCATAAGCTTTGACCAATCAACACAGAGGACGATGCTTTCAGATCTGTCTTTCATTCAGGTTTTTTAGAATTATGATTGTGATGTGTTTTGGTGCATAACCACACAGAAACCTCATAAATTAAATAATACTATTACTCTTCTATCACTTCTGGTGTCTTAATGCGAACAGTACATGAATTGAGGACTTGTAAGCACTGCATTCTTGCTGTAGTCTCATACAGTAATTCAGCAGGAAAGACACAGTGCAAGAAATAGAAAAGTGAAGATCCATCCATCCATTATCTGTAACCGCTTATCCAATTTTTTAGGGTCGCGGGGGGTCCAGAGCCTACCTGGAATCACTGGGCGTAAGGCGGGTTTACACCCTGGAGGGGACGCCAGTCCTTCACAGGGCAACACACACACACACATTCACTCACACACTCACACCTACGAGTCGCCAATCCACCTGCAACGTGTGTTTTTGGACTGTGTGAGGAAACCGGAGCACCAGGAGGAAACCCACGCGGACAACACACCAACTCCTCACAGACAGTCACCCGGAGCGGGAATCGAACCCACAACCTGCAGGCCCCTGGAGCTGTGTGACTGCGACACTACCTGCTGCGCCACCGTGCCGCCCAAAAGTGAAGATGAAAAATGTTATGAACTGTATCTCCCCTTCCAGCCTGGAAACAGTTGTCTATGTGTGTGTGTGTGTGTGTTGAATGTTGACTTCCCATATAACACGCTCTGTTTACAGAGTCAGGCATTTCCTCCCCTGGGCATCTCTGTGATTACAGGATGGTTTATTTTCTGCTTGAATCTTTCACTCCCTCTCTTTTTCATCTCATTTGCTCTCCTCCTCCCCTTTACTATTTCATTTTGTCACTTTCGCCTTCCCGATCACCGCTCTCCTCCTCTTTACCTCCTCCTACTCTCTCTGATGTGCTGCTTATCGGCATCATAAAGGACCCAAACAACCATTTACCATCATCCTCAAACAAGACTGCAAATCGTATTACATCTTAGATTAACAAAGTGCAGACTGGAACCAAGGTCAGAATAAATAAATTAATGCCAACAAGGACCTCAAGCATTCTTCCTTAGGTACTTGAAATTTTATGTCCATTCCCATTATCTCAGTCAAGACGCGTTTGTTATTCACATTGTACAAGGGTAAACATATTTCATTTCAAATGCACCAGTAACAAAACGATGGCATGAAAATAAATAACTTACACCTAGAAAAATAATATATACTAATACACATACTTGACAGTTAACTGTACATTGCTCTTTCTCTTGAAGAATATATCATAGCTGTTACTTTGTAAAAACATATCTGGAGAAAGATTACATTTGTATGTATTAAGACATACATTTTTAAATAATTTAATTGTATTTAAATTGTAATTTTAGAATGTTTTAAATGAATTACAGCAGTTGTAAACATTACCTCGAAAGGGGTTAAATATAAAAGAGTGGATAACACTGCATAACTTTACAGACAAATGCTAGCATGAGCAGTGCTAATGACACAGTGGACAGAAAAGTGTATGAACTTTTGCCCAAGGCAGACAAATACAGAGGCACGAGTGACCAATAATAATAAGAGTGACTACGAATGAGATCAAATAGCCAAACATAAAACAGGCCAAAATTCAGATTCATGGCCACTGGCATATTATTCTGAGTGAGCGTATGGGGCGTACAACACTGCTTCATGTGTAATATAGCTGAGTGACCTGTAAATTGTAACTTCTGAAATTAAGGGCAATATACACTTAAAATTAAAAGCAATTACTTATATTTTAACAAGAGTATGGTCAATAGCTATTGTTCCTGAATTACATCTGAACATTAATCAGACACAATTTCAGTTTTGCTTTAAGTTTGCCAGAATGTCAATGCAATAATGGTGGGTTTTAAGAACTGACCACATTTATGCCTGCCCTCCACCTAGAAATGATGCTTACAGATTATGGTTAGGCAATACAAGAAAACATATGTTTTCAATGCTCAGCTATCCATTACACATTATGTGATTCCTAATGTTTCTTTAACCTTTACCTGTAATAAGAAAACAGGTGAAAGTGAAAGTAACATTATCCGTCTTCCCAAAAAACACTCGCTGGTGTAGTGAGGTGTGCTTTTCCGAGCTGGGAATCAAAAACCAGGATACATTTAGGCTAGTAGTGTTACCCACTATGTCATACCCACCACTTTATATGTAAGCCAAAGTTTCAGCTGTAGTTTGTTTCACTGATGACAAAATTCTTGCTCCAAAATTATAAATATAAGTAGAAAAGGTTAAAACAGTTTCCCCTAAAGAAAAAGGGCTGATGAATATTCATACTTTGGAGTCTATTGTCACTCTCAAGTCAGCAATTCTATGAAGTTTGTGCTATCCCAGAATGCAGCAGACTGGAGCCCTGTGGTCAAGCATCTGTTTATATTAACCTCTAATCAACTTTCCCTTGAGACAGACCCAAAAAAGTAGGCCATAGAGCACAAACACAGACATAGAGAAGGAGAGAGCAAATGAGAAAGGGTGAGAGAGAGAGAGAGAGAGAGAGAGAGAGAGAGAGAGAGAGAGAGAGAGAGAGAGAGAGAGAGAGAGAGAGAGAGAGACTTGGCTGCAACACTCCAAACATGGTAAATACTTGTAAGATGCTCCTGAAGTGATGTGTTGACTATGTGATTGACACAAATTCTAGTAGCTGTTAATGGAAAGTGAGACCTCATACAGGGCAATGGAAAAGAGGGAGAGTGTGGCAGGACACATGTTAGTATACCAACATACTCCTCTGTAATTTGTTTAGAGAAAGCTGGGGGTTGTTCTCTTATACTTACTCAGCATCAAGTTTAATTAAAAACATTTTAAAGGCTCTATAGGACATAGAAAATCAGGCAATAGTTTAAGAGACAGACTGCAACATTAAGAGACAGAGAGGATGTTAGGGATGTATTGCTAATATAGGTACAGTATATGTATATAAGCCCAGTAAATGTATTTAATCTATATCAGTATTATCCTGCATCCTTGAGATCATAATGGTGTATGATTTGTAATAATTCACTCATGTGTTGTGATTAAGTAATATTCAATAAACATTGCTCAATAGTAATTGTCTAATTCAGAGATTAGTCCAGTAATCTCCAGAGTCTTAATGGGCAAGTTTCCCCAAACTGTCCTTAGAATTTGTGGGGAAACTATGGTTAATGCCAAAGTAACATCTATATTGTTGCTGAATATACAGAATAAACCGAACTTCAATGAAAATCATTCTAAAACCACAACGTGGGAAATATACACAGCAACCTGTGCCATTGGGTCCCTACAGGATGAAAAAGCCATATCAGGGTACCTGCAGGAGCAGCAACAATCGTAAAGCCTTTATAATGAATTGATGATACCAGTTTACTATTCACATTGCAAAAAAATAACTAAATCATGTTTGGGCTATTACTACCCCATTCCCCAGACCTTATACCAACCCATACCAAAACTTGCTTCATGGTGAAATTAAAGATTACCCTGAGATTTGTGACTGATTCTTAAAGAACCATTATCGAATTGAATGAATGTTTGTTCAAAGAGTTACACTTCTCAAACCTTTTCTGCTGTGAGATCCCGAATCACACCCATCTGTCCTCTGAACTTGAACAGCAGAGCTTCCAGAGCCATGTATTTCTCCTTCCACACTCCAGCTGAACCCTCGTCTCCCTCAGCCATACTGACCAGCCTCAGACACTAATACGTCTGAACAAACTGCAGAAAATAACAGACAGTCAGACAGGCAGGCAATCAGTCAGACAGAGAGACAGAGAACAGCCAAGCATGTGGATAGACAGACTGACAAAGACATTGTCAGACAGATAGACAGAGAGAAAGATAGACAGACATAAATAAGACAATAACAGAGCATTAAAATAATCTGCATTAAAATAAAATGGATTTCACACTGTTAGATTTTTATTTTACAGTCTGGATTTTGCTGAAATTTAAACCAATCATTAGGTCCATCATGTTAACTGTAAGCTGAACTCCCTATCACACATGATACCACCAGCACTGAGAAGGTGAGGACAAGCATGTGCTTCTTCAATCACCACCGTTTACACACTACTGCTAACCAGAGGAAAGCATTGACTTCCCAAATCTGTGACATCAGCTGGTAGACACTGTTCTGCTGGCTGTTCATTCAGGGGAGGGAGGGGGGCCATTTGTTTCCTTCCAAGCAAATTGATGAAATTAGGAAATGGATAAAATTTCCTTTTCAATGTTTAAGATTTAACATTAAGTGACTAAAATTAAAATTAATTATTTTAATTAAGCCATAAGGCATTTAATGTTTCTTTCTTTCTGTGTTCAGTCCAATAAACACTGGGTTTGCAGACAATGACAAATGTTAATAATTTTAAGCTGTAATGTGGTTTAAGTTCAAGCATTGTGAAACTCCATGGCCAAACACTTGTGAGTACATGTAGTTTTCTTTCTGAAATATGAGTATTAATTTTTTTCCTCCTTTGCTCCAATAACAGTCTTTACATTCCAGAAAGGCTTTACACTAGAGATAAGAACATTTCTGTGAATATTAGATGGCATTCAGCCACATAAACATTAGTGACCTCAGATGCTGATTTTAGATGATTAGCTCTGGACCAGAAACTCAACTCATTTCAAATGTATTGGATGGTGACCATCCCTCCAGGGAACACAGCTATACTGCTCCACAGCTCAATGCTGGCGGTATATATATTGAGCTAATGTCAGGTTCAGCTGCTCCAGAATGTTGCATTTCATTTCAGGCATTTTATGGAGATTATACACACTGTATATACACAAATAACAATTTGGTTCACAAATAGTACAAGCTTAATTAATATAATTTACTAATTATAGGTGATGTCACAAACTATTTGGAAACATAGTTTATAATGCCAACCACATTCTGTGGAGAAGATGGATGATTATTTATGTGAAAAAGCTCTTCTAACTGTAAACATATGTAGAATTTTAGGGCTGGGCAGGACCCTGGACACACCGACCATGACCAAAATAAACATCAGCAGCCAGCTCAGGTCCACCAACACATTTTTCCACTCTACGCACCTCAGTTATGAAAAACACATGTAAAAGCAAATGTGAAAAACCATAAAGAGAATGTGCAAGGTAGATGAGAATGGAGTGTGATGAAGTTCTGCGTGCCAAAGTGAGGGAAAAAGCTAGGTATATTTTACCATGATAAAAAAAATAAATCTTAATCATAGCCTTGGCCTGAACAGCTGAAACATGTTATAGTTTAAATACTTAGGCAGCTGATGTCAGACTTTTATTCTGACAACATAAAAGACAAGCTTGGCTAAGAAAAATGGCTATGTTTTACCTCTGTAAAAGTGGGATCAAACTTTTGACTATTGGAAAATGTGAATCCCAAAGTGAGCCCAGTTGAGAAACGCTGGTCGTAAGTGATGCAACACCATCCAGTTCCAATTTATGTGACCAGTATTAGACCTAATGTATGTTACAACTGCATTATGTAGACTAAATACTGAAACTGTGGTTGTATTGCTATATAATGTATTTTAATAAAAGTTTTCTTCATTTTGCATTAGCTAACCATACATCTAACAGAGTTCGAGACAGTTTTGACCAATATCATTTATTTTATTAGATTTTCATGGTCACCAAATCACCAACAGTAAACTATTGTCTATATAGCAATAAAAATGAGTCATGTGTAAACAAATATTATTAAAGCTAGATTTCATTTCTACTAAATGATAATAGCACTTCTTCAATGGTGTTACTCTATACCCCAAGTTCTTTACAAAACTTATGAAATATAGCACATGTGTTAATATGAAATGCTGAATGTTAAATGTCCAAAACAATTTACATACTGGTTGTATACTTTGTAGAAGGTGGACATGAGCTTAATGTCAGCATACTCTATGCCAAGCATGGGCTAGTGCGATATAATGCGATCTAAAGGTCTCAACTCACGAGCTGAGAAAAGAACAATCACCAGAAACATCCTCCATACATTTTTTAGCTCACAGTAATCACTGCTATGGTTATATAGTTACACCTAAGCATAACAAAGACATGTGATGGTACTGTGAATTTTTAGCAATATCAGTAGTCATTTATATGGGATTGTGACCAGAGGAGGATGGGTCCCCACTTATGAATCTTGGTTCCTCTCAAGGTTCCTGCCTCCAGCTTTGAGGGAGTTTGTCCTTGCCATTGCCACCTTTGCTTTGTTCACCATGGCTCATCGTTTTATTATTATTTTTTTTTTTATTATTTCTGTATATCTGTAATGCTGCTTTGTGACAACATCAGGCAAACCAAAAACGATAGTGACTTTTTTCTAGCAAAATTCACACAATCCAACGTAGCTGCACCTTGAACTACAACAGGGCATTTAAACCTTCCTCCATTTGTTCAGCACTAAGTTGTCCCTGATTTCATGTATGTTCAAGTCTCATTGTGTGAGAATTGGGATGTGGCTGAAGAAATAGGAAATCCTTGAGTGAATGAAGGTGCTAAGCATTGTGCCAGTCCTCAGCCTGAGAAATCCAGATAGCTGTGGCCCTAACACTGAACTGACAAAAGTATGAAGTCTGCCACAGTGTCACAACTTTTGGGCTACGTACAACGATGGGCTGTGGACTGTGATGGCACTCAAAAATGTCTGAAGATGGCATTGGTGGCCCAGAGCTTTTTAGGAATAACTTAAAAGTGCTATGTTGTCCTTGCCTTCTTGAACGAGCATGCCACAATATTTACATGAGTGTTGTTAAATTAAGCATATTTTATAGGACAACTAGGCTGCTTATTAGTTGTTTTAAAGTGTAGATGACATTAGTAGTTACCATGAGCATTACACTTTATAATATAGGTGTGCTAACACATTCTAGTGCGGTACTACTCTGTTTTGGTATTAATTTAGCACACTGTAACGTCAGTGGTAGACGCAGACAAAGAAAGCATTCACTCAGAGGTGGTATCCCACTCTCGACACGTCTTAATCCACAAGAGAACACAAATAAACCTTTTCAGTAAATTATTCTCATTCTTACCGTGTTAGAAAGCGCGGGTTAACACAAACACTTTTCACTCCATATTTTTCTCCGTCCTTTCTCGTTTCTGAAGTGCAGAATTAAAACGGTTAAAAGACCCTCATTCTCCTCCTCCTCTCTCAAACTTTCCATTTCAGCATCGCACCACAGCTCGGACAGTGGGCGGGTAGAGGGGCGGATAGTTCATCAAACACATCCAATCAGAGGTGTGGTGGGCGTAATCATGAAGGTTTCAGCAACAGTTCTGTCCCGGGGCAGTTCTGCTCTGGCCCAGAGCCTGCAGAGCGGTCAATAAGAGAGACATGACTCAATTTGACCAATCAAAGTGGTTCTGAGCGGGGCCTTCTCTGCTTTGCCGACTTTACCGGTGTGTGCCCCATCCTTATTTTAGATATTAGCGTGTTATGTATAGTAAAGTATAGACAAATTGTACTTCAAGCTGTTCATAATATTTTCAAACTCATTCATTCATTCATTAATCATTGAGCGCAAGGCGGGAATACACCCTGGAGGGGGCGCCAGTCCTTCACAGGTCAACACACACACTCACACATTCACACCTACGGACACCAATCCACCTACCAACGTGTGTTATTTGGACTGTGGGAGGAAACTGGAGCACCCGGAGGAAACCCACGCGGACACGAGGAGAACACACCACCCTCCTCACAGACAGTCACCCGGAGGAAACCCACGCAGACACAGGGAGAACACACCACACTCCTCACAGTCACCTGGAGCGGAACCCACAACCTCCAGGCCCCTGGAGCTGTGTGACTGCGACACCGTGCCGCCCATATTTTGAACTAACTGTGTTGTCATATAAATTATAATTTAGTGGATGATTTTTATTGTATATTTTCATTGTATATTCCTTCAAATAATTCTGCATTAGCTCAAATTAGGAAAATTAATATTAAACCAATTTTCATAAATTGCACAAATTCCATAAAAAACATTTAAATATAATTATTTAAAATCTAATAATTTCACATAAAATGTGAACAGTAACGCCAAGCTGAAGTTGGCAACTTGAATGTTTATGGGCAGGTCACAAAGAAGATAATTTTTTTGGTTTTTGCTGTTTGGGACCAGGTGAAATTGAAAGTGTGAATGCTTGTTTGTGCAAAAAACAAAAAAACAAAACATGAATGAGAGAACCATAATATTTCCATAAAATATACAATTTTAAAATATTTACTACTCTGATTCGTACTGGTAGTTGCTGTAGTTAGCAAGTAGAGACTTTTACTTTGAAAAGTAAACCCGGTTGCTCTCGGGCCACGCTTTCCATGTTGCTGTCACTCGGTGTGTGAAGATAGTCGTTTTCTCCGGAGAAACCCGCTGCGGATCCTCGGTACCTGGCAAAGTGTCATCCGAGAAGGCTTTATGGGGAATGTTTGAATACTGCTGACGTTAGCACTCAATTAACGTGAGTTTAGTTTGGCTGAGCCTCAATTGTCGCCCTACTCCCTTCGTAGTGCTCTGTGTTCGCGGTTAAGTCGTTGTCTTCTACATTCCAGTACGTTTCAGTTGTTTAATAGAGAACAATTAACCAGCTGTTGCTGCACGAGTACTTGAATATCATAACTACACTAGCTAGGTGTTCCATGAGCTGTGTAGTGCACTATGTATGGAGTAGGGATCAGGGAGTCGTTTGAGATTTAGCCTCAAATGGAAAGTGTTTGGGACTAGCTCTGATCACCGTTTTTTTTCTAATCTCGCTCTCTCTACATAAGGCTGTCCAGACCATGTAAAAAATAACTCAGTGCTATCAGTTACCTTAGAGTCTTTATCTAGGATATGTCTTGTTGAAGTTCATTAACCCTTAAAAAGCTCAACTCACTTTCTCATAAGTATCCCACTCTCACTAGATTGTGTAGACCTCAAATGTGGACTTTCTGTTCAGCTTGTGCTACGTTCCCTCAGGTTTTCTTCCATGGCTTTTATTTTTGTACAGTGAAACACACCAATGCTAACAGGGCTATGTGGTCCACACGTGCTTCAATACAAGCTGCAGAAAAAAATATATACCTAATGGTTTTCAGGTTGTTGGCCACCCTGACAACAGCTCACTTGCCTTTGTTTTGGTCAAGATTTAGACATGGTGGTGAAGAAGAAAGCCCCCAAAGTGGAGGCTGTGGCCTTGGACAGTGCCAAGATGGAGAAGCTGAGAGGTGGGTAGTGACCAGTGCGAGTTAATTTAGGTTTGAAACTATCTACCTTACTTTTACAGGATGTCTGTATATCTCTCTCTTGCTCAGCCTCCCTCTCTGTAAATGGTGACCATGGATCCAGGAAGCTTGCTCAGACACTAAAGGATTGTTTGGCCTCCACTGATCCAGTTTATCAGATCCAGCTGGTTTCTAAGGTGTGACGGCAGTGATGTAGTTAAATTATTTATATCAGAGTCTACTGTATAATTAATGTGCCTAGTGAATGTGAGCCTATGAACCACGAATACATGTTAACACAGAAACATTTAGGTTATTAATATATACAAAATGTGTGGATTAGTTTTAAAATTGGAATAAAAATGTTTACATCAGCCCTAGAAAAATATGAATGTGTGTACGTGGTCATTTTATACATGAACTTTGATACAGTTATATTGATGAGTGAGTTAATATTGTAACATTGTAATATTGTATTGTAATATTGTAGATGGGGTCCATGTTGGGACAGCTGAAGGGTCAGATAGAATCAGACCCAGACGCCTTACTCCTGGTTTGCCTGAACACTATGGCAGACATCTACATTACACTGCAGGCAAAGAACGCACTGAGGAGGGCCATTGCCAGGTAGGTTTATTCTTGGGCATATGTCTTCATACTCCTTCTATAGCTTTGAGATCATAAAGTTTAAGGCGTGTATTTGAAGATGTTTCACCTTTGGTTCATTCAACCTCCTCACAGACAGTTTCCTGTGCTTGTGTTTGAACCCACAACCTCAGAACCCACTGCTGGTGTTCTCAGAACAGCTCAGACATCTACATTGTTTGTGTTTAAGTGTTTAAGATTAGCTTCTAAAGCTTGCCTTGTGGTATTGAGTGTTGTGTGGAATTCTTTTTTCTTTTTCTTCTTTTTCTACCTAACTTCACTTTAGACCAAATATGAAAGAAATGCGAAATTGATCTTTGACTTTTGCACAGTACTGTATGTTGTAGAGTATCTCTAATTTCTTTTTCCACGTCTCTTTCTGCAGTGCCCTGAGTAATGTTCCAGAATGTCTGCAGGAGACGGCAGTGTGCTGTCTGTCTGAATGTCTGTTGACTTCCCTGTCTTCTCTTGGCCCAGAGCATTATTCTCATTTCACAGACTGCATTGCTTCATGTCTGGATGCCTTCCCCATTGGTATGTCAACTATTTCAACCATATTAACTGTAGTACTGTTTTTGATTTGATTAAAATTATGCAATTGTCTGTTTCACAGGGGAGAGATGTATTCATCGTTTGCTGAGAGAAGGTTCGTTTTTCCCGAGATTTTAAAGCAAAATGTCTGGGTTTTGTATGTAGAAGTATAAGGGCCTATGTATATAACATATGATATTATTTTTTTGTGTCTGAACATGTCATTGTATCATTCTCTTCTGCCTTCATGTAGTCTTACAGTTTTTCCAGAATGCTGTAAGTGAATACCTAGAGCTCAACAGGTAATACAATGACTTCTGCTTTAACCATTACTCAGTAACTGAATGATCTGTTTGTTTCAAATTTGATGTATATTAGCTGCCTCATAATAATTATAAGAAAATGTAAATCCTTTCTGTTGTTCTTTTTTTCGTGTGTGTGTGTGTGTGTGTGTGTAGGGGTCTAGCTGGTCGGCATGTAGCCCAGGCACAGCTTATGCAGTCTTGTCTGGCTGCTGTTAAAACCTCAATGCTGGTGGTTCAGAGATCTCAGGGCATAATTGGCACATGGCTGGAAATGCCAATGACCAACATTCTTCAGGAAGCTTTCAGTGGACTACTGCAATGTTACACACACCTCCTGACTGATGGTAGGTCTGGGAAACCAATACAAAAGGCATGTATTTTTCAATGCCTAATACAAGCATAACCATTGTGACTTCAATGACAACATATTTGGTCTAACACCACATTCACATTAGAAGGTAACTTGTCATTTCTTATGATAACAGACAATTTGTTGCCACAGTTTGGTGGCAAATGACACCGGGACAAAAAAACAAATTGAGCCACAAAATGTTCCTTCTGAGGATTCTTGGGACATTTTGCAGAGTCATACTGTCTGAGGTCCCCACACTGCAGGTCACTCAGGCCATAATTAATCACGTTCTAAATCCTGTTCTGAAAATCCCTTTCTCCCTCTTTTCAGAGGAGTTTATTCAGGCAGTGCAGAGCACAGCTGGAATGGCTGTAGTATTGCTTATAAGGTCTGTCTTGGGAAATGCAGATGATATAGCTGACACAGTGAGTGACATCTTATCTCAATGCATTTAAATTAGTGACTTCTGATATGCTTATATTTGTGTGATATTATTTATGATTTATATGTGTATTTCAGGTAACAGGTCTGTTGCAGTGCTCAGAAAAGCATGTGGGCACTGCTCCCCAGTGGCTAAGGGAGAGCTGTGCTGGACTGTATGTGGGTAGCAGGCCAGCTGCCGTTGCTCTAAATCTGAGCCACGGAGCCCTAGCTATGCTCAGCTGGAGAGGAAGAGCACTAGGCTTGCAGGCTGAGAAACTGCTCCTCCTCATACCTGATGTCATTTTATCTCTGGACACAAGGTGAGCAACCGCACATAACTAAGCTTATAAATATGAGCCTACAAATAGAATTACAAAATATAGGGAATAATCCAGGGAATAGTAAATAATAAAATGTACACAATTGCCTTCTAATCCCAAACTATGTTAGTCATTGCACTGTATTTAGTACATTTAGGAACTGCTCCACAAGGGGGTGATATTGTGCTTTGCATCAACAGAACTTTGAAAAGTATTGATAAGAACATGACAAATAGACTTTTGTTCTATGGATAAAAGTTCTAGAGAAGGCACATTGCAGGAACACCTTCCTGATGACATAGTGAATGTAACTTGTACAGTGGAAGAAAAACGTTCTTTGTTTCCCTAAAACAGATAACAGTATAATCATGCTCCTTGCATTATTTGTTTCCTGCAATTGAATCCCAATTCTTGTGCTAAATTTGGACCCCCAATATTATGAGGGTCAACGATGACATTATGAACAATAAGGGGAAAATTATGTAGATTTCTTTTCTCCAAACTATTCCTGTAAATTAACACACATTTTATTTTTACACAAAGAAGAGTATAGATTACTGAAGGGTTTTGTTTCACAGGATGATATATCTTCCGAATGAATAGTTTGTAGCTCCGTTAAATTAAATTTCATTGTGTTTCTTGGTAATGCAACAAATGTGATAAATCCTCTGTTTACAAATGAGTTTCTGATATTTATCTCGGTGTGTCAGAGTAAAGGAGTCCAGCACAGCTATGGTTGTGGCTCGGGTGCTGACCTTGTGGAGCAGTGCAGCTGTGGATTGTTTTCAGATTGATTGTCCACCACCTCTCCTCCACCAGTCACTCCATGGTGGATGCCCACTTCCCTCACGCCTCCTGCAACACATTTACACACACTGGGAGCACCCACTAGATGGAGTCCGACACCAGACACGCACCCTATTCCGGAACTTTCTATTGCTTCACCAGTGCTGCAGTGCCTACACCACTGATCCAACTCATGACCCATATGTCACTCAGCTGACCCAGGGCCTGTTGGCTTTGGAGTGGCATGTGAAGGGAAAGTACGGTGCACTGGCCTGTCTGTCAGAGCACTTGGGGGCTGAATACATTCTTAAGCTTGATGCTTCTCTGCCGTCCAGGCTTTTAGGTCTGATGGGAGATCAGACATTAGCTCCGTATTCTAGCGAGCTACTGGAGAGGCTCTTTGTAAGTCACAAGACTCAGCTGTGTGGCCAGATAGGGGATGGTCATGGCTGGATGGATGACTGGCACAGAACTTGGGTGGCGCCACTGCTGGAAGTGTTGTGCACAACCAGGCAGGATCAAACCACATACATTCTGGACTACTTCCTACCCAAACTGTTGCGCTGTAGCCCAGCCAGTTTAGGGCACATGGTACAGGCCCTACAGGAGATGCCACCTGCCTCACAAGGTAAGGCTCAATGAGCATCTGCAAACAAATTAGCACCTGTTTTGTAATAGGGCTGGAAGATTTGGCAAAAAAAATGTTGTCATACTGAAAGGTATATGCACAATACACAACACTAATCTACTAAGTGTGTTCCGTTTAATAAAGACATTGAGTCATTGATGTAAAATCCTGAATAATGCCCACTGTGGAGCATTTTCTTAAATGCTAGTGTGTGAGTGAATCTGTGAGTGAGTGAGTGAGTGAGTTACAAACCAGATCCAAAATGTATTAAATAGAGAAAGATTTTTGCCTAAGTTGATTTACTCACATACAACTTTCCTGCTTGCTTTGTTTCTTCCTAATTGTTGTGGCTGTATATCTGTAGGCTCTGTGGATAGCAGAGGAGCGCTGGGTGCTCTCATGACATGTCTGCGTGCTGCCAGGGCTCACGGAGTGCTCAAGCCTGCAGATGACCAGCTGTGGGGGGGCTTGGTGCCAATCCCTCTGCTGAGGCAAGCTCTGGTTCACAAGCATGACCAGGTGTGGAAAAGCCAGAGCAGTATATTTAAGCTCAAACTAACTAGGCCTGTCACAGTCAACTACAGCTGTTATGAAATGTTTAATTAAATTTTTTAAATTACTGATATTACTATGAAGCATATATAAAACACTATAATGTTCTGATCTTTATGTTTGTGGAACATATTGAAACTTTTATTTTTAGCTACAGCCCTTTCACACTTTCAAGCTACATTTGAGTGTAATAATCAATTATTTATTGATTAATTTACATGAGTAGTATTAAAGGCTAAGTTTATGATTGTAATCAAAACCATTTGCTGTTCTCCAGTGTGTTTATGTGCTCAAAACTGGTCAAATATGTTTACGACACCCCAGTGTCTGTAAATGGGTAAAAAAATCAAACGTCTCGGTCCCATATGCAAGGCTTTCTCTCACTCTCTCTGCTCATGGAAATCTGGAGTAAATTCTTTTTTTTTTTTTAACAATGGAGAAAATTCTAAATGTAATAAAAAGCACGACCCAAGATGAGGATATTGCTCTACTCCTGCTCCATAGCTGGATAATGTTGACTTATTATTGCTGCAATTTGGGAGACAGCTAACTGCATTACTGAAGGTGCTACAAATCTAAACAACCCAAGTTACAAATTCTGTGGTTTCTGTGGTAATTCAAACAGTGAATAAAATTTTACAGGCAAGTTATTCTTCAGCCATGTACAAGCAACAGTCTTTTTCCCCCTCAAATACACCATTCCACACCTTAAAAGACACAGAGCTTTTTAAAATATTTTTTCCCTGTCTGAAACAGCATAAATGTTCAGTTATTTGGTGTATGTACAAACACAGAACAACTTGATTGCATACATAAGTAATTGCTTTATTAGTCTTCATACAAATTAATCTGTTACCTCTTGTGTAGTGTATCATTTAAATGAGGCTTTATGCCATGTGTTTTGCAGTCTGCTTGAATGGCTGTATCACGATAATTAGAAAAGCTTGTCTCATCATTTTATTTTCCTGGATCCTAACAGCTGTGCATAAACTGTAAGACTTTTAACAATTTCTATACTGTGAAGAAACTGTATGTTTGTCTTCATGTGTGAGGACAGGTGCGTATGGATGCCCTTGGCTTGGTATGTGAGAGCCATCGTAGCACAGAAACCCTCTCCACACATGAAATTGAGTTGATCCACCATTTTCTGTCAAGCAACCTGAACAGCCAATCACCTGGAGTCAGACAGCAGACAGTCAGCCTTCTCAAAAAGGTCTGAAATACACACTTCCTCTCAAAAACCTGTAATGATGAATGTTTTTTTTGATGCTATGAGTGACTGCATGAGGCTTTTGACATATTCTCTTTTGCTCCTGTGCTCTGTGCTGCAATTTTAGTTGCTGTGTAGGATGAAGGAGAGCACTCAGTCACTTCTGAAAAGACTTGCACAAGAGAGAGACCAGCAGCAAATAGCGAGAGACCAGCTCGTCCTCAGAAACTACAAGGTGCAGTTTTTGTCTACGTAGCTGAAAGAGCAGTAGACAGGCAGCACATGTGAATAGGTTTATTGGCTGAACCCCTTTTTCATACATGTCCCTGAGTGCTGTTCTCCCCTTTTAAACTTTTGTTCAAGCCTGGGATGACTTGGGGACGATTACTTAGTGGAATAAAATTCGTCAGGGTCTGTTAAAAATAATATTTTGAAGAGCCCAATGGAAAAGAAATGAATTAGGAAATACTGACCTAAGCTGTGTGGAAAGCCAGAAAAGCTTTGGAGCGTTGTGAGAGGGCTTAGATTAGAGGGCTGCTGAGGGACAGTGATAAGTGGGAGGGAGGAGGAAGACAGACCTAGATAACAGAGGAAAGAGAGATGTGTTTTTCTGTGGGAGTTGCTCTGGGTCACTTTCTTGGGTGGAGATTCCTGGATGCTCAGCTTCAACTATGATTTAACTCCCTTATCAATTATTTGAGCACATAATTGGAATATTTAATCATTGTAATTATATGTCATAGTAGGATTACACATAGCATGTATTGGCTTAAGTTTGTATTAGTAAGGACATTTTTGCAATATATCATTTCAGTGCCTTGAAGGAAAATTGTCGTGTGTGTGTGTGTGTGTGTGTCTCTCTCTCTCTCTCTCTCTCTCTTTAGGATTTCCTCTACTGGTTCTGTGAGAGACTTTTCCAGGTGCTTCAGCCTGGAGCCTCTTTCTCCAGCTGTCTGGTGACTTTGCAGTTGCTTGGAATAGTGGCTGATCAGCTTTCTTTCAGCACGGGTAACAGAATGACCTTATCTACACATCTATCTGCATAAAAACATTTTTATGTCACTTTTATTATTTATTTATTTATGAAATTAAAAGCAAAAAAAAAAACTGATCCAGCTAGTGGATTTGACATAGCTGGATATGATTCTTTTTAGGAAGGTGGGGGTAAACCATTAATTACACATATCCCTACATTGTGTTTAATTAAATGGTGTTGCCACTGATCTATTTCCAATCACTACGCAGTATAGTTCGGGGCAATTATTGATAAAATTGTCTTGCATATAAACCGTGATTTAAACAGTCTTTCAAGCTCTCATTGTTTTTCTGTGTGGATTTGTTGTGTGATATAAACTTGAAAACTAAATGTAAACCTTAACAAAATGTGAACCTGGATTTCCAGACTCCAGTCCATGGAGAAGAGCAAAGGGAAATATCACAGGATTAAAGGTGGTTTATGCCGAACTGCTAATCACTCTTTGTCTCTGTTTCTCTGTGTATCAGACTCTGAAGTCTTTGCTCTGAGGGAGTGTGTGACTGTTCCTCATGCTCAGGCTGTTCTCTGCTGCCTAGCCAGCAACTTCCTGGAGGTTAAACAGCTGGCCTGTACCCTGCTGCAGAAACTGCCTCCCACAGCAGTAGGTCTACAGGTTAGTTGTAGGTGAAGCATTAAAAATTTTGCAGCTTGTGTTCTTTGAGCTAATAATCTATGCTTAAGTTAGTGTGAGGGGATAACACCCAAAATAATAAATAAATTATACATGGTAACAGACAGCTGGTGTTGGACTCAAGAATGTCAAGTATAATTTTCATTTTTGTATGTGACTGATTTATGGAATATCTGAAATTATAATGTGCCTTTGTTTTGTCGAACTTCAAAACAAATCCAAACACATTCTTCATATCAAATTGCATCTGAAGTTAACAATGTATTTTCCTTTTCTGCAGAGTTACCTAGTTGGAGATAGAAGGTTTAACAGAATCTGATAATTTTTCATTAATATTTCATGGAGGAATAATTTTTAAATATACCTTCTGCATGTATTCTTGACTCAGGAGCCAGAAAAGCTGCAGTCTGTTCTCCAGGCTGCTCTGGACCTCAGTACCAGCACCAAGCCCTTTGACAGTGTCACAGGTGCCCACCTCTTCAGTCTGCTTATACATCAAGAAGGCCTTCAGCAGGCACTGCTTGACTGTTCCCAGAAACAAGGCATCTCCTTACAGCTCCCAGCTGAAATCCAACCTCAGGCTTCTGAAGCCTCTCTTCTGGAGAGGAATACACTGGCAGGTATGCCAATATTTTTCTAGCTGTTCCTTTTATAGAGGAAATTTAGTTTCCATTACATGGCTTTTCAGGCTGGACAATTTAAAAACAACAACAAAAAAAACGTACAGGGGGACGTCGTCTTTATGTGAGCATATGTATCATTGATAAAAATAGTACTGCAAGGATAGCATAGAACTGTAGTGACGTTTCACAAACCTCCAGGACGAATTTTGGTTTCAAATTTGCTGTGTTCTCCCCTTGATTGCATACCCTCTGCATCTTGGGTCAACATGAAGTGCTTACAGAGCCGAATCAATGAACAAATCAGTAGTGTTGGTTCACGGTGGACCTGCTTAAACCAACACAGCTCCAAAAGGAATATGTTGGATAAGATGGCATTCATGATTGTAACCAAAGAATAATTTTATACAATGTTCAATAGATGTTTCCTCACCATTTGCTGCACTCCAGTCTGTTTGTATGCTCGAAACCAGCAGAAGAACCTCCGATGTCTGTAAGGGAGTAAAAAAATAAACTGTCTTGGCCCGTACTAGGCCTTCTCTCTCTGCTCATGGCGGACCCATCTGGCATTTTTTGGCAACAGAGAGAACTCCAAACGTTGAAAAGCCCGAACTAAGATGAGGATATTGCTGTATTCCTGCTCCGTAGGTTGCAATATTTTACTTATTTTCCACACTTGGGAGACGGCTAACTGCATTACCGAAAGTGCTACAAAAGTAAACAACTAAAGTAAATTACCAATGAGCTGCTGTGGTAATTCAAACATTGAATAAAAACTTAGACAATTTGAACTTCAGCCACCTACAAACGAGAGTTATCCCAAACCCCCCCCCAAAACCATTACTAGCAAAGCTCACTTTGGAATCACTTGTCTTATTAATAACTGTTGGTTATTTTAAATAGAGTATATTTTAAACATCATAACAGACATCAAATTTGCTTTACATGGTTTATTTTATATTACAAGTATTTATTTTATAGCTTTGGACTGGTATGGACTAGGTTATTTGAGGGACTTTTATGTGTGATTGTGATTCGCCCATTTTCATGTGGATTGTGTAAATATTCATAGCTTGTCATCACTGGGCTGAACATTTGTAATCAATCATATTTCCAGTAATCCTGTTGTTGATGGCCTGTCTGAAGTCTGAGGTAGCTCAAGCTGAGATGTCTCTGCTGCAGGCAGCTGCTTCCTGTCCTCTGTATGGCAGAGCTCACTGTATTACTGCAGCCTTACAGCAGCTCAGTGCTGGGTATAGTAATATTATCACTCATGCAACACCAAATTATACAAAAACTCAAACACATCTGTGTACTAATTTAATTGTATTTAATAATTATACTTAGATCTCTCCAGCTGTGGATTGAATGGAGGGATGTTGTGACAGACCTCATTGCACTGTGCTACAGGATGTCGGATGTGGTGTCACCTGTTGTCCAGAGCTCCTCGCCAGAGGGTCTAATTCCTATGGATACTGATTCTGGTAGAAACTTTTGATGTCTCAGTGTCACTAGTATATTTCATGGGCTTTATTTTATAGGTTTAAAGTTTATACAATTGTTTTTATACAACAAGAATTAGTTCTGTGTTTTCCTTCCTCAGAAACCTCTGCTGGCCTGCAGAGGATTCTCCAGGAGATCCAGCCTCGAGACACCAACGACTTCTTCACCAGTGCCCGAGAACTGGATTCTACCTCTGAGGAACAGAGACATACATTTCAGGCCAATAGCACAGGTAAAAAAATCAAATACCTTTCTTTTAAACCATTTTTAAGCACTGAGAATATGTTTGAGGTTGTGCAGCCCATTTACAGCCCAGAGCATAGCTCACAAATTACATAATAGACAACAATTATGATGAGCTTAAGGACTCGACAGAAAATTTAAGTGGACATATGCATACTACCCAAAGATCTTGTAAGAGCAAAATGTCTTACGTTTGCACAGATTTTTTTTTTTATCAGGGGTGGCTATAGAGGGTATTAATGTGACATCACAGCTGGCTGGAGTCACTGCAGTGGCAACATTAGTGTTCATTTTTTGTTTGTCTTCACTGCATTCAAAATGAAGAAGAGCAGTTTGCAGTTGATTTTACATGAATTCTGAGCTGTATTTTTGCAGATAAGAAAAAAGCTAATGAAAATAAAGTAGAAGAAAATGACACGGCAATTAAGTAAACAATGTGTCAGTGAATGCCTCACTCCGGATATACCTAAAAAACGCCACTGTAGGCCAAAATGTCTCTCATAATTGGGCTGTACCAGTTTTTGCAGTTTTTCCTAAAGGTCGTTGTCTTAATGATGGGGCCTTTCAATAATGGCAGTGGTTCTGTGTAAAACCACAGACACTCAAATAATTTTAGCATGCTTATGGGAATTTCTTAATTTAGTAGTACTTGTTTTGGCCGCTAGAGGGCAATTTAGGCCTGCCAAATTATTAGACTGACATATGGCAGCAAATATGGCAACAAATTATTAGTTGCCATATTCACAGTATTACTTTGGGCTAAGACTTGAGAGTATGATATCAGTTGTTGCCTTAATATTTTGTGTGGTTTCTGTGTAGACCCTAGAGATGAAGCCTATAAAGTCACTGCTCAGATGGTGCTGGTTTGTTGCTGGAGAAGCATGAAGGAAGTGTCCATGCTCCTGGGGGAACTATGTCAGAGCATGCCCTTACATACACAAACCCAAAAAGGCCTCATCACTGAAGAGCAGGTCAGTAAAATGTACGTACACACACACACACACACACACGTGTCACTTGGTGACAAAGATGTTGAATCCACCCCAAAATACTGGATCATAGTGTAATGTAAATTATATGAGATTGAGTATATTGGAGAATAATACCTCATACCTCAACTAGAGAAAGTTTTAAGTAACCTGATCTTTTAGGCGCAGTTTGAGTAAAATGGGGCTTCTTGGTCATGGCATTTTCAGAGTTCAGGGTAAGCATGTCTCTGGAGAAACAATGAAACAGCTGTCAGGAAAGGGCTATGTTACTATATGGGATTTACTATTTATTGAAAAAGAATACATTTATATATATCTGCCCGTTAAGCCAACAGCACATGAGCAGATTACTTTTAAATAAAGCAGAGTACAGACCATCTAATAGCTAAAGGATCATGGCTCACTACATCATTTGGACGTATAAGTCTTAATGTGCAGGAACAACCTAAACTATTGTTTTAAAAATAGCAGGTCTAAGATCAGTGTCCATGTTTATGACACCTCTCAGAGTGACACACACACCTACGGACACTTTTGAGTCGCCAGTCCACCTACCAACGTGTGTTTTTGGACTGTGGGAGGAAACCCACGCGGACACGGGGAGAGCACACCAACTCCTCACAGACACAACCATATATATATATATATATATATAAAAAAATAAAGCCAAGATATTTAGAATTTGTAAAAAGATTCCATCGTGAGATGTTTGATAAATAAATATAGACCTTGAGGGTGAACACCAGCTGTCAGTGAATAGAGAGGTGTGTTTATTGTCTGTGGTATAGTGAAGCTGTGAGACCCCATGCGGCGCCCACCTTCAATTAACATCCGCCCTCGTTAGCGCAAAGCTTTGATTTGAACTTGCCCTGCTGTTTAATGGCCCCAACTGCTTTCTGCGCTTCCACATTTTTTCCAAATAGTTGCCCCTGCCATCAGAGGCCAGCTACTACTTACACATGCTATGTGTATAGCTACTACTTACACATGCTATTCAACAGCATCTAATTCCTGTCAGTCATCCTCTGTCAGTCATAGCACCACCAGAACCCAATATCATCTATAACACATACTGATGCACATATACACACGCCTTGTGCTTGGGAACAAAGTGTAGTGTATGTTTAGCTTCTTGTGAATGGCCCATGTGAAGATATTCATGCAATAGTCAAAGTGTGAGAACATATGTTTGCCTTGTGTTCAGTGGTTAACACTAAAGGAAAAAATAGGTGAGTGGGTGGGAGAAAAGGATTCATTTGGTAAAAAATCAAATGTACACAATTTTCTACTTGACAGATGCAGTTATTTAGCCAAGACACATTTGGTGTCCACATTTTGTTGCCATAGCTCAGGAGCTTTGAGGATATTGTTGCTAACAATCTTTTTAAATCTGCTCTAAACTTCTTGTAAGGTGCTCAAACTACATCACAATATTCAGTGATGTCTTTCAAAAAATTTCCAGTGTGTTTTGGAGCTGTAAAATTGAACCAGTGTAGGTGATTGCTTTCACAATAAATCTTAATACCGTACTTTATATAACTTCTATTATATAAAATTTTATAAATTATGATATGTTTTGTGGGTTTTGCACTTTCCATTGGAACTCATTATTTTGCGTGGCTCTTAATATAAGACATTGCTTTGGCTACAGATCTTTCCCAGACTGGTTTCCACAGATTGCACAAATAAGAATGAGGGTTTAAATTGAAAACTGAGTCTATACCTTCCATTGTCAAGTTACTGTAGCTTTTGTGCAGTCTTATTTCATGCAAGAATGACTGGTTAATGAAGAAATTACTGCTGCTGTCTGTCTGTGTACAGCAGGTCCAATGTCCACACAGTTGCTATCATGCTTTTTGCAGCTGACTGGGGCCTATCATCTTGGTTCCTCTTTTAAATATCATTCCTTCCTTTAGTATTCTGCCAGAAAGCTTATGTTTCCACTTCTTTTTCCCCCTGGTCCATGGATTAATTTTGTAGGATGGCTTGGCATATAAAACAGAATGAAGCAAGTCAGAAAACCTGTTATTGGATGATTGTGCAAATGGTTAAAGATGGGAATTCAATGGCCTACTGCCAACTATGGTGTATCCCTCAATATAACATTGGTATTACTTGTGTTGTAATAGACACTTTGACTTGGAGAATGACCTCATTGCTTCAACAGATGGAGTGGAATTATTCAGTGATGTCACGGCTGTGGTTACCAAAGTATTTCTATATGTTACGTAAAGGATGATCTAATGATGTTGATAGAATCCAAATGGCTTGAGTGTGTTTGTGTGCGGTGTTGATGGCTGAACCCTACACTGCTACTGATCTTTTTTGCCAGGCCGCCCTTCGCTGAAAGGTCAGTAAAGGGCATGTGTCTTTATGACAGTTAAGGTTGTCTTCAGGAGGTTTTGTGTATGTGTGCGTCTATTCTGTCAGTCTTCTGCGTCCTGTTATGGTCCGCCGTTACTAAGGAAACACAGCAGATGTTTCTGTGCTGCTGAGACACCATGGCAACTACAAACACATTCACATTAGTTATACACATTGTGACGGTGTACAATTCCTCATTTTTTCATTGTCCTTGCTGGAAACAAAGTGACAAACTGACCCACCCTTACACCACACTGGGGCACTCCTTCGTCATCTCGGTTCCATAAAGGATGGAGAGTTGACCGGTTTTGAAAAACCTGATGCCTTTGTAACCCAGGTTATAAAAGCCTGATTTATTAAAAGAATATTTTATTATTAAAAGGGCATAAAAGTTGAGTTAGACTGAAGCTGAAATTGAATATGAAGCATAATATAATAATTGAAATATTATAAATAAATAAAGACACAAATATGTGAGGAACAGAAACTTTATTCACTTAAAAAATAATTATTTTATATATTTTTGAGAATATTTAATTTGTTTAGTAGTACGTCACACGCTACAGCCAATAAGGTGATTGACTACGTTGATAAGCGCGGGTAATTCTGCTGATCTGGACCCAGTTTTTTCTTTTGGGTCGAGCAGCCGTCGTGAGCAGAAGGCAGCTGCAGAAGAAAGGAGAAAGATAGATTAAAATTTGGATTTATGTAGTAAAAAACTGCAGTGTTACAAGTAAACCCTCTTTAGATTAGATCACCGAGCTGGTGGACCTGGGAAGCCCTCCGTGGCGAAGAGGAGTGTTATTAGCTGGTTACACTGAGTTTTGCATCGGTGAGTTAATTTAGTAATTACTGCGCTAGCCGACTATGCTACGCTAACCATGCATTTTCATTAGGATTATAGTGATGCCTGTGCTTAAATGTGTCAATATAACTCTTTATATAATATAATATATATATATATATATTTATATTATATAATATAATTCTTTATAGCTTATATGAATGATTATTTTTTGGAGATATTTGCCTTTGTGAGCCCACGATAAGCGCGCCACAAATTCGCCCGCGTTGCGAGAATTTAACCCCTTGTGTGCCAAGCAGTGCATTTATCTTTATTCTCTCTGTACATAAATCTCAATTATTGTAAATATGTTCAATTAATTGGTCAAGAAGGTAAATATGTTGTGGGTATTTGTAGTTGAATGTGAATTATTATGTTTAAAGCTTATATGTGTTCATATAAAAAACTTGATGTTGACGGAGTGTTATGACCTATTATAGGTCAGGTTTTTGGGCTAGATTCAATTTGGACCCCCCTTTTCTACATTTGATGGCGAGCCTCCCTGGATCCCGACCCTGGAAGCTGTCCACAAGTGCTGTGGACAACTCTGCTCTGTGAAACCCCCTTCTTTCTATTGTTGCTGAACTTTCACTACTCTCCAGTGTGGTAGGAGAAACACGTACCTTTCCACAGACTGGACTTTTTGCACATACTCAGTTCCAACTGCCCCCTGTGAAACAACCGGACATTAATTACTCATATATGCACACACAGAAAAAAAGGGATATTTTGATATTAATAGATATTGGTGTATAAATAAATATATAAATATATATTTTCTTATTGATATACATATTTTCCTACCCGGGTAGTAGTATATAAATATTGATACAGTTTTCCTATATATATATATATATATATATATATATATATACATATATATATACATATATATATATATATGGTAATAACAGTAATATAAGGTTTATTATTTATATTGAATATCCTGCCTGTTTTTTGTATTTTATTTTATAATATTTTACTTAACTTTTTATTAAAAGGAGGCTAACCTCCAAATCTCAGAGCAGTGGTGCAGTGTCATCTCTTGCGTGGTGTTGTCCTTGGCTCCGTAGACGATCCTAGGTTTTTTCTGATTGGCCCACAGTATTATTTTATATTTCTTGTTAATTAATCTCAGATACTTACCTTTGGAATTTAGCGCTGGTATTTAAATATTGGGAATCTAGCTAAGTCACTACTATTTTCTAGCAATTCGCTACACCTTCCTTTTCTTTGAGTGGACCACCATGGAGGAAGCTTAAGTGTACCTGCCTTCTTTATGCTTCTTGGGAGCACAGCTTTTCCCTTTGTTTGCTTTGGATACCTGACCTAAGCTGGAGTTAAGAAAGAAGAAGCTGCCTGGCTTCACTGTGGCTTTGGCTAAACCTGGATCTCACTCAGATACGCTTTGCCAAAGTTGAAGTTGGCACACCACTCTTAGCTAAACTAGGGGACGCTTGTGAACAGTGAAAATATAAAAAGGCATTGAGGTATCTTTCTCTTTTTAGGAGCACTTGGCTTTGGTAATTTTGGCAGCTACTGGTAGCTTTGCAGGCACGCAACTGATGTGCCTAAAGATGGATGCTCGGTTCCTGGAAGCACAGGGCCACAGGGCTTGGTTGCATCTCCAAACTCAAAGGCTCTGGCTTTGACTCACTGACCCCAGTCAACCTCAGACCAAACCTCAACCTACAAATAATCTCTGTGAAGCCACTCTTATGTTGCCAACTGTACATGTTTGTCCATTGCTTGTTTCTGACATATTGTTGAGGTGACTTTAAAATTTAGCCTGTCTTGTGAGGTTTGGACTTTAGTTTTACATGAAATCTGGGATATAATTGTCGTTTTGACATAGATTTATGATCTAAATGTATGCAAGTCCTCAGAGGGTTTGGAGATAGGAGACTCAATGGCGCTTGCATTTTCCCCTGTTCACTCAAATCTCTATTTAACTAACATTGCTTAATCCCCCCTAGGCCTGAGTCAATGGAATCAAAACAACAAGCAAACAACGGCATTAGCTGTTCAGGCGCTAAGTCTCTTAGCGGTCAGTCGCAGAGGAAAAGCCGCTATTTAGGTTGCTGACCCCGACTGTGTAATTAGCCAGCTGTGGAAAAAGTTGGGAAATATCTTTGCTCACAAATAGTAAAGGAGGAGGGGAAGAAGGTGAAAAAAAAGAAAAAACAGTAGAACCGGCAAACAGGAAGCATCAGACTAAATAAAGTCCCTTTGGAGCTGAAGTGCTTTAAGGGTTGTTTGGAGCACAACATAAATAGGCTTTCCAGAGTCGACCCAGGCTATAGGCTTTAACCACATTCTGCTTGCTTGCCTGCCTGCCTATGCGGAGGTCTTCTCCTGACTGATCTGAATGAGGTGAGCCTGGCAGGAGCAGACACCGTGGGCATGCTTCAGGCACATTTCACTATCGTGCAAAGTCTGGCTCAGACTCTTCCCACCAAAAACCATGGACTGATTAGAGCAAATACAAAGTTTTGACTGGTTTGTTGAAACATGTTTTGCCAAGCATTGGTCTGGGGTTTGTTTGCTTGTATTTTGTTTTCCAGTGATGTGAGGGAAGTGTTACTTTTTACTGACAAAATCCTGGCCTTTATCCCGCGTATATAAATCTACGTCTGAACTCCCTGGTCACCATCACTTTCACCTCTACAGCTTCACCTCTGGGTGTCATCTAATGAACTGTTTGGAGATGGGCTTATTTGAACTTTATTTCCAGGCTGGGTCATATTGCTGGGTTCCTCTAAGACCTGCTATGACACTGGCTTTTACAAATGTGTCTGTGAATTTATGCTTTTATTTATACTGGAACAGGGATTTAATCATTTTGGCTTGATACCTTGTCAAGTTCTGTTCTTTCAACCATTATTTCCATTTGAATTTCTTCTCTGATTTCTTTCTCCTCTCAGGTGGAAGGTGTGGGACAGTACTTTCGGGAGCAGTTGCTTCAGTCTCGCCACCGGGGGGCTTTTGAACTGGCCTACGTGGGCTTCGTGAGGCTGACGGACACGCTGTGCAGGTGAGTCTTACAGCTGGATTAGGTAAGCATGCAGGCGCGATATCTGAAGGTGAATGATGTTAACTACACAAAACCCACTGCCAAGCCTTTCCTGTGTAGCCTTCCACCTACTGCAGCAATAATTAACCTACAGGCTTCAGTGAGGAGTTATGCAGTTCTGAGGCCTCTCTCTGTCTTAGCTAACTCAATAAGGAATGCTTCAGCAGAACTCATGGTTGTCTTTGGCAGCCACATGCATACCTGGAGCGTTCAGGCTCTCCCCAGTGCACTCTCTCTGCAGATAGCCTGGAAGGCAGGCCTGGCCACAAAATAGCTGCTCTCCGAAAGATCAGGAAGTTGGAAAGGCATCCACATCTGGAGCACCGAGCTTTAATGGTTGCAGGAATGTGGCTCTGTGTAAAGGTTAAGGAAATGAGATTTCTTGCTGCTGCTAATGTGACACAAATGGAACCCTAGGCTGGTTACCGCCATCTTTTAGAGAGAAGCGTATACACTTGAGGCCAAAAGTTTACAGTCACTTAGGCTAGAGACGTTCAAATGCAATTCTTAGCTCTTAGTCTTGCAATGGCCATTCAATTTGATTTAATTTTATGTTCATAAAACATTTTATCACAGCATTAGAGGAATGCTTAATATCCCCTGAAAGAACAGGGAAGGTATAGGTGTGGGAATCTTGGTTCCTTATGATGCAGTTCTATTATTATTTTGATATTTTATGCTTAATTCTAAAGTTAGTATGTGTGATTTTTACTCATTAACTGACCTACTGAAAACATACTACATAACAGATAATAGGAAGTAGCACAACATTTTGTAAATAATGGTTACACTAATAAGCTTTAGTTGCTTTTCACCCCCAATTCAGCATATATTGGTTTAACTAACCCTAGTTAAAGAGGTTGTGGCATAACTAAAAATTATGAGTAATGATTAGTGGTAACAATAATGGCATGAGTTGCTAATATAGTTTGATACAGTGCCACATTGGCTGGCTTCTAGTGATCTTGCAGTCAGAGTGTGTAATCTAAGTGTGTGTGCTGTGTGCACATGCTCTTGGCATGGTATCTGGTATGCTGCTTATCCTGCATGTGTGCAGTAGATGGGCTGGAGGGTGGGGGGTATTAGCTCGGCTGGCGACTGTGAGGTGTTGCTGGCTGTGTTTGTGTGTGCGCGTATGTGTGTGTCCTTGTGTGAATACATGCCTACTGGCCAGCCCCAAGTGCCTTTTGAGGTGTTGATTGTTGGGTGTTTAACTGCTGCTTTTTGAAGGTTGTCTTTGTGTTCAGGGTGGTATCTACCATAGTGAGGTGTATGTGTGTGTGTGTGCTCGCTAGGCTGTACTGGGTGGATTGTCTGATCTGGACTAGTCTCGTGCTACTTGTATAACAGCAGAAATGTATTTTCATACCAGCTGCTGGATGTGGGATTGTGTGTCATTGTTTTCAGGATGATAAGTTTAGATGTATGTGTTTTTAAAATGCACATTCTTTTAATACATTTTCTAGTTAAATATTTAAAAAGTTTTTTTTTTTTTTAATAATTGCAAAATATTACAGACAATATTACTATAAACAACTAAATATAATTATATGTAACATCATTATATTTATTGAAATAAGTGTTTGATGTGCACAGACATTGTTCAAAACATTCTCTTGGCTCCCAAGTGGTGCATCCCAATTTCAATATTAAAGTCCAGATGGATGTTTGTCAGATTGTTTGCCTGGAATAACCTCCATATATCTCACACCTGTTCCACACTTCACATCCTCAAATCCATGTCCCTTTAGCTCATGTTCTGTGCTTACTGGGGCATGAACCTTAGACTAACTGCATGCGCTAGTATGTCTGAAAGTGGCTTAACAGCCCAGCTCGAAGGATTAAACTCTTATACTAGGGAAAACAATAGACTTGGTGTCTCTATGCCCCATCAGGTGCAGTTGTGTTTAAAGGTACGTGTATGTGTGTTTGCCCATGTGTGTCTGGCAAAAGGATTTTTCTTTTGATTGACTATATAGATTTTCCTGGATTCTGGATATTAAGTGAAATTTATTTAATTGTATTAACTTTCATTAAAAATAATGTCAGTGCTGTTTGACAGGATGTTTAGGCCAGGATGTTTAGCACTCACTCACTCACTCACTCACACTCTCTCTCTCTCTCTCTCTCTCTCTCTCTCTCCTTTCCCCCACTCTTTTCTCTCAAATTTTACACTCTGTTCTCTGTAGGAAACAAGTCCAATACATTAGATGTTCTTAAGGAAAAACATTACCTTTGGTTTTCCTATTACACTACAAACAAGCATCAGCAACTGTCACTAATTTGTGCAAATTTTCTGTTTGTGTGAATGTGTGTTTTTGTTAGGAGCGGAAGTGCCACTTTACAGCAGTTGCCGTCACTGTGGTTAAAGGAGGTTTTAGAGGAGGTGAAATGCAGTGGCCCCTCTTCTAAGCTGTGTGCCACCCGACGCAGTGCTGGAATCCCTTTCTTTATCCAGGTCAGATATATATATATATATATATATATATTAGTGTTGCACGAAATATCAGCCGCATATATATATGACTATGTATGAAATATGTTGAATCAGGATAGGTACAGACCAACCACTAAGGGTTTTAGGTCAGTAACGACAAAGAAATGTTCCAGCGTGCCATATTTAATCTCCAGGCATCTTCTCTTCTTTACATCTGTTCTTAAAACTGCCATTCCCATAAACAACTGCCCTAGATCAGCATTCATCTGCTGTTAAAATTTCTGAGATCAATCATTGATTTAATTTAGATTTTGTTGTTGAATTATTTCCCAGTGGAAGGACAATTGACAGATTGGAATACTTGCACACTGAAGTCAAGAACAATGAATAAACTATTGGATGAAACTGAGAGGGGGAAATTTTGAATTCAGAGGGAGGGTGAGAGAGGATGAATAGGCTTAACACCTTGCCAGGAGAGTGCGTTCCTGCGGTCGATTCTGGAAAAGGCTGGCCTGCATGGTGAGGTCACACCCTGCGGCTAGCTGTGCAGAGGGAAGATCCTGAGCTCAATGCCGAACACAACTCTGCTTACTCCAGTCTTTCCATCCCTTTTAAAAGGCACATTAAAATGACAATCTAGCTCTGTAATAGAACTTAAAGGGAACCCTGTCTTACAAGACTTACAAGAAATTTTAACTGTGGTGGATATTTTATACCTTTAGTTAGGGAATATAATGGTACCTTATTCGATAATAGTAAATTTTTATCCTCATGGGGAAACTGCTTCTCTGCATTTGACCCATCCTTGGTAGTAAACACACAGACATACGCTAGTGAGCAATTCTTCATTAACACTAGGGGCAGTGAGTGAACACACACACACACACACACACACACACAACTGGAGCAGGAGGCTGCCAACCAACTCGGTGCCCGGGGAGCAGTTTGAAAACCTACAAATATTCACCTCTCCTTATGGGGAAGATAATGTAATGTGTCTTTAGGGAACAAAACTGGACATTAACTGGACTACTGCTATACCTTTAAATGTACATTTACACTGTGTCTTTAATTGACAAATAATGTACCTCTTCCATACCTTGCACAGATGAGTTAAATGCTGAAAACACATTTCATTGTGCCTTGTAAAATGACAAATACATGCACATTGCATTACCACTAATATTAGTACTACTGTTATTCTTTAACAGCGAATTAATACTAATTTAGCTTTATAAGCACATTTAAATAATAACAAAATTGCACACCATATTGAGGCTTATGCGTTTTCCCTTTAAGAGCTTACAGCAAACTTTGTTATGGACCTGGACATTGAGGACATGTCAATGTCCAATACTCTCTCCACAGTAATGATCTGATGTCCCCTCTTTGCAAAGAATGGGGTGTAGTCTTTTAAAGAGGCTTCCCCTGAGGACGAACTGGGAGTGGACACAGGAGAGAATTAGGACATTTATGAGGTTAATTAATACAGTCAGTACCTCCACCACTGACTTATACACACATTCTCTGTTACTTAGTAACAGTATTGTGCTATAAATCTCATCACAACAGTAACAATAATATTTTATGTCGAGAGTAATTGAATTTGTTAAAGCACATCTGTAAAGCTATAATAGTAGGCTGTAAACATTCTGTTTTTTATCCCTTCTGTAACTGTTTTTGCAGGCTTTGCTGTCCTCTGAGCCAAAGTCATCCAGCTGTAGCCTGCTGAAGATGACCATGAGGGAACTCACAGCCCTGGCTCTTCCGAGTCATGATAGAGCTACTGAGCACAGCACTGTCCCACAGGTTTTACACGTATATACATGTACTTAGGAGTGTGTGTGTGTGTGCAATGGAGTCCAAATATCTGAGCCCACTAGAGGTTTTATTTTTGTGATATTTTTTCCCCTAAAATAATAAAACAAACCATCCCTTTATATTACCTCTAAATTTGTGTAAAATATAATTGATATATTATGAACATATCTACAACTATAGAACAAATGATTCCACACATTTGAACAGCAGTGTACTTGAGTGTGTTTTTGTATGTCTTCAGGTCCATGCTTTAAACATCCTGAGGGCCTTGTATCGAGACACTCGTTTGGGTGAGAACATCATGCCATTTGTGTCTGAAGGCATGAAGGCAGCTGTGCTTGGATTTACCTCTCCTGTCTGGGCTGTAAGTTATTCTGGTATTAATTCCTCATAAACATTGTTCTTATCTCTTTACTTTATATCAGTCTCATGCTATCAAACTATTCATTGGATAAGTTGTGATTAATCACATTTCTTGTTAGTCCATCTATATTTGTCCATGAAAGGATATCATTTACATGCAATAAGCTGTGCATTTTGTCAGAGCTAGAAGAGTGGACCAATTAAGCTTCATAATAAACAATTTCATACTTTTAATAGTATGTAGGTACTCGAGTTGAACTTGAAAACCACATGCCTAGTCACAGAGAACCAAAAATATGTAGCATATTCAAAATAATATCTGTAATGAAGCTGCATTTACATTTTGGAAATCACTTTCATTACTATGTTATATATTGTTTATTCAGGAAGTGTAGCTTAGTTTTTAGCTGTTGCTTATTATTTTGCTGCTTGTTAATATATCTATGATTTTCTAGTATGAGCATGTAATGCATTCTGGCATCCTCCATATACACATTTTCCCCTCAGCAATGAATGGGATATTTGTCAGAGACATTTTTTCCCCTTTATGGAGCTAACTAAATAACTAGACTAGTTAGTGTAGTTAGAGAGAAAGCAGTGCTAATGTATTGTCATGCAGTTTTATCACTTCCTTGCCTGTAAATTCTTGGCAATGTGCTTAGGTTCTGGCAGTTGCATTCCATACCAACTTAAATATCCTGCATAGTTGCAATTGAAGCCCACTTTATACATAAAATGACCAGTTCACAGAATGGTCTTCTTGTGATGAAATGAAACAATGACCAATAATGATTTCAATATATGAATACTGCAATCTTAAATGGTTATTACAGTGCATGTGTAACCAAATATATTCCTAGTATTAACAATAAATAAAAATGATAGTCTTAATCATAATTGACTTTCACATGTCAAACATGATTCAACCTCCGTACACTTCTGACTCCGAATGTGACACTGCCTCAGTGCATATGTTTCTACTGCACTACTGCATAAATAACACACTAGTCTTTTTATCACATTTATTGTTTAGATTTGAAGAAGCTGTTTTAATTGGCCAGTATGCACACACATACACTTTCACTTATATTTCATCACGCTTACCCTCATGTACACTTGTCTTGTTAAATAGTAACTGCCTCGCAGACCTTGACAGGATAATCATTAACGGTGCGCAGGGATAAGAGTTCTACGTGCAGACACACACCCATGCACACAGACTTGCACAGCTGTGTGGTGGTCCTGGCTAACTGCCCTGCCTTGACCACTTTGATCACCTCTACATGGGGACATTCCACACACAGGTCACTATAGCAACAGTTCCAGGTCACATTCCTCTTTCTTTCACTCACTCACTCGTTCTCACACACACACACACTCTCTCTCTCCCCCTCACTCTCCCTTTCTATCTTTCTTGCTCTCTCTCGCTCCCTCATTTCTCTCTTCTCTTTCTGCTTTAATCTCCAATATCCTGTCTTCCATTCTTTCCTTCCTTCTCTCTCTCTCTTTTATATATTTCTGGTAAGTTTTCAATTGTGCATACAGTACAGTTAAAGCTTTCAAATCTTATTCTGCTGGACTATAGCAATCTAAATCCACAATTCACCACTCTTGTAGAGCTAAGACATAGTTTTGAAAATACGTTCTCAGTAGTCTCTGTGGAATGCATTGCAAGCCTGAAATCACTGCGAGACATTACTATTGCTGAATTATTCACACAAGCCTGCTTATATCAAGACCCAGATCTATGAAGAACACTGGGGATTCTGTGTAAAATGCAGCTGTTTATTGATTGATTATTATGGAAGTGATGTCAGGCTAGGCAGGTCATGCTTATGGTTCGGAGTTGTTCTTATGACTGCATCGTGAGGGCTCTTTGTGAAGGAGAAGTTATTGCTAATAAAACAGAAGGAAAATGGCCTGTTTGTGTTTTCTGGCTGTTCCTTTGGCCAAGGCTATAGATACTGAAGCCTTCTGAGTCATGGGGCTCTGACTCAAAATGCATGGCAGGATGAGCAACATCAAAACTGTAGGCAAAGAGAAAACTAATCCGGGTCACTTTTTATTTCTGCCTTTGAACTGATACATTCCTTTTTCTTTCTTGCTCACTCTTTTCCCCCAGGTGAGGAATTCCTCCACTCTGCTCTTTAGTACCCTGATCACTCGGATATTTGGAGTGAAAAAAGGAAAGGACGAGCATTCTAAAAAGAACAGGTACTGTAAAATTGCCCCCAATTTCAATTCCTATCCTTCCATTTGGCCTGAATGGTCTTGGTGTCAGAATGACAATTTTAATGTCTAGAAGGGCCCAGGTCTTGTATTTTATTTGTCAGCTGAGGTTCACTCTTTTGTGCCTTATTTAAAAGCAGTAAGTGGTGGGTAACACTGCAGCCTACATGACAGCTCATGCAGGAACACCATGCTGTACAAACAGGACTCTTTTTACAAGACCAATAATACATTTTTCTGCAGCTGTTTTAAAGTTAAAATGTAATTGCCCTAGATAGGACAATCTGCCAAATGCTGTAAAAACATCAGCTAAGTAGACATATACATGTCAAATAGACAGGTATATGCTTTCACAAATATTGAATCCAATATAGACAGCATAGTTTCCGAATATGTACTTGGGGTTAATGATGTTGGGTTTTGAATTTGTAGCAGCGTTTTCTTTAAACTTACTTTTTTAAGTGAAGCCGTAAGGCCCCTTTATTTACATTCTTAGGTGTACCTGTGTGCTGTACCAATAGGTGGCACTGTAATCCTCTGCTCAGATTCTTTGCACATTCGTTAATCTCCGTTTGCCCATAGCACGGGGCGCTGCTCCAGCTTCTCAAACATTCTGGGTGTTTCCCACAACTCCCCATTACTTTTATCTCTGAACTGTTTCTCTTTCTTTTTTTCCTTGCTTCTCTTATGTAAGTGTTTGATCTACCATGTAAAGGTGTCTTCATATTTTATGGTAGAATGGACACAAACTTGCTGATTTAAGTAAGGAACAGTGAAATGTTTCTCAGATAATTGATTAAGACAAATATATAGCTGAAACTGAGTAGCAAGCCTGACTTTTTCATCCATTTATATACAGCTTCAGTGCTGTACACTGTCAGGAAAAAACACATGCAATTTTATTTAGATTATTTAGTTTAATAGTTCGGTTTGAGGCACGTTCAGTTTAGGGGTAGAAATAGCACAATGTTCATTGGTTGGGTCTAAATGTCCATGACTTATTAATTATTAGTCTGATGACTGCTGAACTAAAGAAGCACACTTTTGTTTGAATTTTGATGCAAATGTTGCAAAATAAATCCAATATAAATCTGCCTCTGATTGGATATCTTTCACGTGTATCAGTCTTAAAGTCTTTAAAAGCTAAAGAGAGGTTGGAAATTATTATAATTTTGAATCGTCCTATATATTGTCCTTTTGTGGTGGAAAGGGATGTTCGGTATCCACTTTTTTGGAGTGTTTGCACAGAGCTGCACTGTGAGGATTTAAAACAAAACAAACAAAAAATTAAATTATGATGCAGTTTTAGATACTGTTCACATTTTTAAATATAGCAGTATACAGTGTTATTGTTACACCACCCAAACCTAGTGGTGGATAAACACACAGAAACACTGTAATTGCTGTTAAATGTGGGGAAAATAAAATACATTTTTTTAGTCTGTGGTAGCTCCAAAGAATGGGGTTGACCATGAACCACAAAGACATTATGATTTCTTTAATGATTTGTCGTGTTCATCATGAAAATCATTGTTTTTTCTTTTGATTTTTTTGCCCCTCTTTACCCCAGCAGTACCCAGTGGTACAACAATATGTTTGGCACAGTCAGTGCTCAGCCAGGCTGCTTTAGGCCTCCTGTGCAGTACAGTTCACTAGATTACTGGCTGAGCTAGTTTTCTGGCTTTGGCCAGTCTAATAACACAATGTGGTTCTCTTTAGTGTGATTTGCATGTGCAGCAGGCATCTTGATCCGCTTACACACAAGCCAGCTTTTAGTTGCTTGTGGTTCATTTAGCTGTTTTTCAGTTTTTACTTCCTTCAGACTCACAAATGTTACTGCCCTGTATTATTTTGGGTGGTGGGTGTTGTGTGGGGCAGAATAGAGACAGAAAGAGAATGTATGAGTGCTTTGCATGTGTTTAGTGCAGTGTTTGTTGTTGTCTATACAGATTACTTCTTGCTTTTGCTGTTTTTACTTTTGAGCATGTTTTTTTGTAATTGGGTGTGTGTTATGATCAGTTGCTGTTGTGTTCTGGCTAGTTAAATCTGGTCAGAGACACTGTTGACTGCTGTGGCAGAGCCTGCTGTTTTAACCTCAGTTTCTTTTGTATTCCACCCCCTTCACCTTATTTTTCTCTTTTTTACCCCCCCCCTCCTTTCCTTTCCTTCTCTCTCTCCTTGTACTTATTCTTTCACTCTAATTTTAGTTTACTTTCTCTCTCTGTGTCTCTTTCTGTCTGTCTCTCTCTCTCTCTCTCTGTGTGCACACACGTCCATGCATTATCCCATGGGTCAGAAAACTTAGCACACGTGGTGGTGACATTCATCATAGATGGTCGCTAATGCACTAGCAGCATTGCTCCAATAACACGAACAGGACAAAGGCCTTCTGTGACATTTGTTTATTATGTTTGTGTGTTTGTGATTGTTTGTGTTTTCATACTTGTCTTTCTCTGCGCTGTTCTAACATTTTCTTGCACATGGGAGTACATTTTATGTTTCAACTCTGCCATAAAACAATCTAATGCATCAATTTCACTCCTCCCTTGTAGTTTGCGTTTAGTTTTGATAATTCACAAGTTCATGATTAAAGAGGTTTACCACAGTGTTGTCGGATGTATTTTAAACATCATAAGTTTCATGGTTGGGCACGAACACCAGTAAGCAACTTCTGATTAAACAGTTTTCTTTGAAATGCTTTTATTGGTGGGTATAAAAAGTTCCATTGTCACTTTGAACAGGAGACAAAACCATCATTGGATGTGTGCTCTCTCGTCTGATATGAGCTTGAGAGATACTCCATGCACTTTTGAAAATCTTTGATGGGAGCAACAAATGTCAAACATTTTTCAAAATTTACGAGTGCTTTCTACCTACGTGATGTACAGATCTGACGTAGATGAAATTTGTATGCATAGTTTTCTTTTCACAATGAAACATTGAGTGAATACTGACTCACTAAATTTCATACTGTGATGATGCTCAGTACTTGTTTTGGACCTATGTAATCTACATATATAGCAGACTTGAACCTGATGGGGGCGCTGTCGAGGCAAAACTGACACAAGTAACTTTTTTAACTGTTTGGAAATATATTTTCTTAACTTATCTAGGGTTGATATAATTTATTACTAGGCACTGGCATTAACTGGGGGGAAAGGGGTGCTTTAGAGTGTAGTTACTTTTTAAGTCCTTTGATTTGGTGGTGTGGTGGTTTTATTTTTTTTCATTTGTGACAATAACTGCATGTCACATTATAGAACTGAATGTCCATGATTTGGCATAACCTCAGCTAATCATGTGTGGGTTTGTAAAGAAGTCTAAGACCAGCAAAGAAGCTGTTTTGACTCTGTTTAGAAGAAGGAAGTAACATGAATTTTGTATAGTATTCTTTCTTTAATTTGAGCTTGTCATCAGGTTTGGCTGATATTCACATTCACGGATACCGTTTGGTTCCAAACAAGTTCTCTAATATTTCTAGGAGAATAGTGTGGTCTTTTGTATCGGAAGCATTCACATGGATGCAAGAGTTGATCTGAGGTACAGCTATCACACTACTTAGAATTGGCCTGAATCTGGACTGGAATTTTTCAAATGTATAATGCAGGTGGGAAAAAATATTTTGAGCCACTGATTTTTCAAAATCTTAGATATAATCTTTAGATTCGAAAGAAGTCTATAATTAGGCAGTACACTAGAGTTGAGGTTTGGCTTCTTGGTAAGAGGTTTAATAATGGTATAACTCTAGGTTGTACAATTTGATGAGGATATACTTTTCTTGGGTTTTGGCTGTGGGAGTGGGTATAAAGCTTCTAATCCTACTTCTGTAACTGTTTTGCCGTTTATCAGCCACAGAGGATGACAGACAATTTGGACTTTAGATTATGGGTTATATTTTTTGTCTAATGTTTTTAATTTATTCATTTATTTAAAAAAATCCATACTACTCTCTATAAGTGAGGCCAAATATGCTGAGCAAGCTTTTATCCACTGCCCTTCTGTCGTGGTTAATGCTGTCAGTCCACACAGAGGGACATACTTCGTTTGGCTGACTGTCATTTCCACACTAATGTCCTTACTGTTTGTTTTAAGGTATGAGCTTGATGGTTGTATCATGGGGAGACATTTTTCTGCAAATTGTGACATATTGAATAAACCTTCTTAATGGAACTGACAGATGTCAAATAATGTCAAAGATTTACATGTTTTTTTACTGTCATGAGCTGATGTAATTTTTTTTTCTTTTTTTTTTGTGATATTTAATTTGACATCTTCATTAAATGTCGCTAGTTTTCCCCAAAGTCTTAGAACTTCTGAATTTAACTAAAACATTCACCAGGAGAAGAGTCCATACTGTGCATTTTTTCCTTAAGTCTACTGCAGAAGAGAAACTAACCACAATAAACATTTGTTAAATTGTTTGTTAGTTTGAAGCTCTATTTAAATAAAAGCAAACTTTAAAAAAGCAGATGTATTATATTATAAAACTGTACATTTAAGCTGTTAATCAAAAAGGGCAGTAATGTTATTTTGAATTTGCATGACTATATGCTTTGATTTTGTCATATGTCTCTCTGACACACATATGCATATTACTACTGGTACACTTCTTGATAAAATTGCTTTGAAATGTTTAAAGCTATATACAGGAACATTTTCTCCACACCTTTAGAGTTTATTCTTGGAAGTTGGTTGCATGAGCAATATCCTGTTCCTCATGATCTAAGATCTCAGGTTTTTGTTTGATTTGCAGATCACCTTTGTTTGTTTGTTGATAGCAGCATCTCTACAGCTACACATCCTTTCAGATTCCATGAGTAATTTGTCTCTGAATGTAATTTGATATCTTTCTTCTATTGCTCACAGATTAAAGCTGGTTTTGGTGGTCTGCCAGGTTTTGAATGGTTCCTAAGAGTCCAGTTATTTATGTAGTATGCTATGTTTTTTTTAAATATTTATATAATATATATAATATAATATATAGTCATTCTTATAGCTGTATCTCGAGAGTAGGCCTATTTGTTCACATTCTAGCCAATAGCTATAAACTACCTTGCAAAATTAGTGATGAAGCCATGTTGCCTTTCCATGTGCTTTGGAACAGCTGTTTATGTCTAGATACCCAGAGGTAATCAGATAAACAAATTTAGTAGATAAGCAAATGTTGTGTGCACACGTGTGTTATGTGTTCTTTGACACAGTCTTCTGTGTCGCCTTACATATGCACATGAACATGCCTCACAATGTCAGTGGGTGTGTATGACAGGTGTGTGTGTGAGACTGGGAGATTGTTGGGGGGCTGAAGCATTGTAAATATGCACATGGACACAGGGCTACAGAGAGGGCAGTTTTTTTTGTGTGTGTGTGTGTGTGTGTGTGTGTGTGTGTGTTCTCTTTTGAACCCATCATATTTGGAATCTTGTTTCTAGATGTGCTGCTCAGTGAAAGTATAACTACATGTGTAAGATTTCTGAAACTAATCATTTTATTTTGGAAGAGTACAAAGAGTGGCTAACAAAGTTGATTTACTCCTTGTTGCATTTCTGAGGGGTAGCTTTTTTAGACTGTCATATTTGAACCTTATACCATGAGCATGGAAAAAAATGTCTTGTACTACGCTATTAGAATAAGCAAGTAATGTACATTAAGCAATGTACACTGGGCCCAAAGATTCAGGGAAGGCTGCAAACCCACCATGACCCTGAACCCTTACAGCGTGTGAATGAATGAATGAATTAATTACACTTTCAAAATAATTGTGATGCTCCACTGATCTGTAACAGGGCAAAGTACAGCCCCTGTCTTTGCTACTCTGTGCTCAGCCTTTAATTTTTATTAAATATTTTTTTTTGTTTATGAATATATGCAAATCAACATCATTCCAAAGCATTCCCTGAAATGTTATTCAATTTTATGATGTTGATTTTGTGCTGGTAGGAAACTGTGCTGAAAATAATTAGAAGTGCTCAGAACACTACATGGTCACCTTGACCAGGAAAACATTTGTAGTCCAATTGTATTGAAAGAATCCTGGGTTTTTTCCAGCCACATGTGTAACCTCGATGGGTCATGTCAGGGCTAATTTGTGGTTCATGAGACTGAGTAAATGTGTGTATGTATGGTTTGTGTTGTGGCATTTGGGGGGGGGGCAGACAGAGTTAACCCACCTTATTACCATGATGGCGCCCTGGCTTTAACTCAGACCAGGCCGTGTGTATACAGTGTCGCCACAGGATGTGGAGCGTGCATGTGTTTATATGCATGTATGTGCATGTGGTTTTGTTTCAAGAAGGATTTGTCTCAGCAGAAGACAGAACATGTGTATGAAATTCAGGTTTTGGAAGTTTGGCTGGAGCTGAAACTGGCCTCCAGTTTTGGAATGATCTGAATCCTTTTTTTTTTTTGGAGGGGGGGATTCAAAATCTTAATTGTAAAGCATTCATTTGCTGTGGTTCTAAAACATGCTGGCTGAAGTGAAAGCAGGATGTGTATGTATGCTGCTCATCGATGCATTGTCACACGTGGGCTTGCATCGCATCCAGACAACTTTCCCAGGATGCCTTTCAGCTGCGGAGATGCAGGATTTAAAAAAAAAAAAAAAAAAAAAAAAAAAAAAAGTGGTTTAAAGCTGTGCTGTGTGTTCCTGCAGTGCTCCCTCATAACCAGATAGCTCTAATGAGAGCTTTATAGAGCTGTAAAGAGCTCTGCCTTTAGGAAGTGGTTGACAAACCAGACCTTTAAAAGTTACTTACACACAAACACATACACACACAAAAAAGACCAACAAAAACAGACATATACATACATATATACATCAGCAGGCTCCCCACTGGCCGCCTCCTCCTTCTTCCTTCACAGTCCTATACATGCCGCCTCATTCTCCTATAGACCTCAGGTGAACTCTCAGATGTTTGGAGGGGTCCTTTTTTTTCTTCCCCTTTTTGTCAATCTCCAGATGAATTACAACCTTTTCAACCTGTCCTATCTGATGTGACTTTTCCTGAAATAAGAACTCTCTCTCTCTCTCTCTCTCTCTCTCTCTCTCTCTCTCTCTCTCAGGATGACTGGTCGTGAGTTCTTCACACGTTTTCCTACCCTCTATCCTTTCCTTCTCAGTCTGCTTGAGGAAGCAGCCAGTACAGTGGACAGGTGAGAAGTTACCAATAAATTTTATCCTTATGTGACTGTGTGTTCTGACTTTGTAGGATAAATGTATGTAAAATGGGCCTAATTTTTATTTATTTATAGTAAAGACTGAGAAAGATTCTTTCAGCGCGTTTAAAAAAAGCAGATAAAGTTCAGGAGTATATCCTGCACCAAATGTGTGGGTGCCTCCCCATGCCTAAAGCACGTGCAGCAAACATTTCATGCTGCAAGAGCACATCTGACACAAACTCTACTGCTGCTGCATGTGTGAAAGGACCACTCCAGCACGTCTCTGGACCTGATACTTCAGAGTTTCTCTAGAGACTAAAGTTTGTGTTAGTCACTCTGTACTGCTCTATGACTTGTCTTTTCTCTCTGAGAACATTTTATGGATTTTTTGATGACATTTGGTGGACATTTCTCAGTCCAGCAACTTTTTTTTTTTTTTTTTGTACTTTACGCGACAAATTTGCACCTAGGCCCCTTTAGAGTTTAAAAGTTGGAGGGTTCTCATAAATCGGATCCAGAAGAAAAAAGCCTTCCGCTTCTCACCCTCTGTTTTCTCTGGGGCTTTTTAAATTAAGCACTTTAAAGTGGCTTATCAAGCCTATTAAACATGGCTGGCCACACTGATGGACAGCTTCCTACTTCAGATGGCCACGATAAGGCAACTGTGTGTGGGAGCGGAAGCCATGTTGAATCCAGGCCACACTCATAACACCACCTGAGAAGCTCTTGCTCTCTTATCGTCATATGTTCCCTCAATTTAATTGCTACACAGATACATAAATGTCTCCCAAACAACACTCACATTGTGAAATCCTGGAATCAAATACTATCTCAATATGCATCAGATTATTTGAACATGTTCACAGTCTGGCTCTCTCTGCTTCACTCTGAAATAAGTGTGACACTTTCCCACAGTCCAAACTGGGCCATCTCCCTGACCAAAATCTATAACAGTCCATTACACTTGTTTTTAATGATGCCAGCAAATAATTTAGCTTATGAAAAACGCATGGAAGGGGAGAGCGAGTGAGCTTAAAAAGTCATCAGTGTCCCCATGCGTTTCACTTCAACCAAGCTCCAGAAAGAGCTCATGGGATAGCTGCGGTGGGATTGTGGGTGAAGTAAACTCAGAAATGTACTTTCTGATTGTGACTTGGATGCTCAGCTTCTTCCCCTTCTTAGAAGTTTCTACAAGAACATATTCATCGGTGGATGACTGCTCCAAGCAAATGTAAACTATTCCTGATGTGATTATGATTTCATAAGCATCATGTCTGCTAATGAAATGATGCTTATGACTGATTGGTTTGGATTGGAGCATTGCATGGTGTTTTGTAATGTTTGAGAAGCTTTTCCATGGGAAATGAAAGCAGGGAATACGCTTGGCAAAGCATCAAGTGGGAGATGAATAGTCCACAGGGCGCAGTTTAGTAAGAGCTGCTCTATTTGTGTTAGGTTTGCTTCAGCACACTTCACTCTTCCTGTAGATCTCCCTCCCATGCTCTCCTTTCCCTTTAAATAAATACACATTTTTTTTTTTGTATTTTTGAATTATCCAACTCTCTCTTTCATTCCTTTCACTCTTTGTCTGCTTTTTACTGTCTCTCTTCTGTCTTTTGTGTCTTGTTCTCTCTCCTTTTTTCTTTCTCAATCTTTTTTTTTATCGAAGATTTAATGCTGTTTCTCACTGTCTTTCTGTCTCTTTCTGTCTCAATGTTTTATTGTGACTTGTTAAGTAGTTTCTCTTCTGTGGGCCGTGTTAGACTTAGAGCTAAGACGAATGTGCTAGCATTGTCCTAATAGTCCCAGCTGGCTGTGTGGTAGCCACAGCAACACTGTGGAAACCCCATGGATCATGGAGAGTGAAGTGGATTTTTGGCCCCTCTCTGACAGAGAGGTAGCTGAAGTGAGGGTGTGTGTGGTGAGGAAGACAGAAAGATGACAGGGATAAACAAAGTAGATGCATGCGCAGGCAAATGCCTGTGTGCGCCAGTGTGTGTGTGAATGATGTGATTATTCCAGTATGACATCCCCAGTACTTTCAAATGTTTGCTCTGGCGTGTGCTGCTTCTTTCCACTGAGACTCTAGAGAGAGAGATGGAAGTAGGAGAATCACCTTCTCCTGCTTCTGCCTACATCTGGCTCCTTCACCTTCAAGCTGCTCCTGCTCTGTGCCTTACGGCATGGTGATGAAAATAGATCTGTATGTGACTTTATTAAAATCTCCAGCACATAGTCCATTCAATATAACACTCAATTCTCTCTCTCTCTCTCTCTCTCTCTCAGTGAATCTGGTCAAGTAAAACTGCATTCCAGTTTGTTTCTTCTGTTGCTGGTGTTGGGACGTCTCTACCCATCACCGATGGACGGATCCTCCTCCCCTCTTGGACTGGCCTCGTTCGTACCATTTATTATCAGGTCAGAGTACATACAAACTGACATTCTAGCCATGATTATCATCCATCATAATTTGACGGATCAAATTATACATTTTGTTGGTCCAAGTACGTTAAGAAAATCTAAAGGAAATGCTTAAATATAGCATCCTCTGTACATTTCAGTACACAACTTCCATTATATTAAATATGAAACACTAGATAATTTGTAGAATAGTTTGTTAAACATGAGTGAGTGAGTTATAAGCCAGTTCTATTCAAATCTTAAAATAAATGTGCTTTAAACTGTGATGGACTTGTCCAGAGTGAGTCTCTCATCCAATGATTCAGTGTAGGCTCCAGACTCATCGTGGACCTGACCAGTAATGAATGAATTTGTCTTACAAGTGTGTGTGTGTGTGTGTATATATATATATATATATATATATATATATATATATATATATATATATATATAAAATATGTTGTGTTTTAGACATTCTGAATTTAAGTTAACCTTTTGGCTTAGCATGAATTATCAAAAAAAAAAAAAAAAGTTTAACAGTGTCCTGAAAATGACCTAAACACATTTCTGTATGTAAATTAAGTTTATTTGTGCCTGTAAAATAACAATTTTCATATAAATAAAGGAATGTAGTTTATATATGAAAAAAAAGTTTACCCTTCTGCACTAGGGCCTTTTTGATTTATAATTTCATCTAAACTTTAGTGTGTACATGCTCTAACAGTTAACTATGATCTTCATGCAGAGATGCCTTGATAAATAGCTTTTTAAATCTCATGTGCCCTAAGCTTTTGTACAGTACTCTTTAGATGTTCATCTGACTTCAATACTGAAAGGCTCTTGATAACAAATTTGCTTCCATTCTCAGTCTCACCAAGTCACTGCTGAAATGTTTATTGCTATAAAATTCATCATGTGATACACAGGCAGGATGTTCCATTAAGGGAAACCAGCACCCACACAGCTCCTGTTTGGGCATTTCTTGCATTTTCTTACCAGAAAACAGGCAAATATTATTGGAACATTTTCTATGAGCACCTGTGGTGCCCTATTTAAAAAAAATAAATAAATAAATAAAAAAAAAAAAAATAAAAAAATTTAGGTTTGTGCACACGTTCACACACACACACACACCATTTGTATCTCCTGGAACACTCTGTGCGTTCTAATGACAAGAAATAGATGTTTAGATTTTCTAGGAACAGGGCAGCATGGGTGTGGAGAAATATTGACTACTGCTAATGTGCTGTGATGTGCAATGTCTGAAACAACATTTGGACAATGTTGATTAAGAGCAGGTTAAAAGAGATAATCCTGCTGTGTTTTTTTTCCTCTCAAAATTTCTGCATATTTTTATATATAAAGTCTTATAGATTGTTTTGATGTAAAATTCTTCAGTTTGGAAATGATTTACTGTGGGACCCAGATATTTGATTAGGTGAAATCCTTTCGAATCGTCCTCACTGAATGCTACTGCATGAAATTATGCCAACAGATATAACCCCTAAACAGCAGAAAATGCCAATTCAAGCCAATTACTTTTGAGCCTGGCCAGTCAAGGAATGGGAGATTTCAAACGAAATCTCGAGTGGCTCCTAGAATTGGTGTTGGTGCTGTTAACAGGAGATTCTACCCCTGTGATCTCTGTGGAACCCATCACATTGGGTGATGGGGACACTGTCATAAACAAGTGGTGTCGTTCTCCAGCTGACATTTACCACCAAGGTTGTGAATCTCAGAGATCATAAAGGATCCCCGGGCATTTTCTCATACAGGATAGTACAGGATAAGGGTGTTATGGCTGTATCTCCCACTTTAACTGACCTTGACCTCTTAATGATATTCATTGTCTGTAAGTGCTTATCCAGTTCAGGGTCACAGTGGGTCCGGAGCCTACCCGGAATCATTGGGTGCAAGGCAGGAACATACCCTGGAGGGGGCGCAAGTCCTTCATAGGGCGACAGACACTCTCACATTCACTCACACACTCACATCTACGGACACTTTTGAGTCGCCAATCCACCAACGTGTGTTTTTGGACCGTGAGAGGAAACCCACATGGGGAGAACACATCAAACTCCTCACAGACAGTCACCCAGAGCAGAACTTGAACCCACAACCTCCAGATCCCTGGAGCTGTGTTGCTGCTCCACTGTGCTGCCCCTCTTAATAATAAAATTGCCTTAATCATTCCTTCTTGTATCCTCTCTACATAATAGCTGATGTGTGGTGAGTGAACTGGTGCAGACTGGCTGCAGTTGCATCGTCCAGGTGAATACTGCGCATTTGGTGCTTTTTGATATGTCACTAATTTTGTAAAGAATGCACAGTGCTTTGTGCGCCTAAAAATGTACTATATAGGTGTAACAATCAGATAGTTACAAAGAAGTTGAACGATGCCTATATTACTGATTTTCGATGGTTTTGAGTAAGCTTTGCCCTAAAATGTATTTTTTTAATTTATTCGTGGCAGAAAAGTACATAGAAGTTGTGGTTAGACATATAAAATTTCACAAATTTGTCACTGGATATGGTACGAACTCCAGTGATGAAATGGAAGTCTTAAGAAGGTGTCACATGGCCTTAGGAACAATGGCCATCAGTGAAGTACTACTCAAATTTTTGTTGTCATTGCAGCATTCTCCATTCTCCATGCTACAAGAACAACACTGGTGAGAACATTCCTTAGCTCTATAGGAACAGCATAATTACTGCTACGCAGGCATGTCAGGCAGCAGTCTTATCATATTGTAGGAGAGCCCAGGTCAACACAGGGCGGTGTGTTTACTCAGGCTTTGAGGAAGCATGTGTGTATGCTGCGGTTTCACCGTTTGTGTGTATGACTTCTGGGGGCTTTTGAGGCCCGAGTGAGTTTGTTTTGAGTAGTGCTCGTGTCGTCTATTTTGTGTGCGATAGCTAGTGTCTGTGTGTGCCTTTGTGTAGTTGTTTGGTTAAAGCTTGTGTGTGTGTGTGTGTGTGTGTGTGTGGGTGTGGGTGGGTGGGTGCCTGGAACAGATCGGGGATATGAGGGAGAGAGGATCAGGCCAAGGCCCCTGGCTGGAATGCAGATAACACAGAGCAGAGAGAAGAGTCTAGTTTAATAGAGACCAGTGGCATGCATGGAAAACCAGGCATAAAACCCTGTATCCAGGCTATGGAAACGTTTGAATAACACAAAGTAAATGGCATACTCTGTTGAAATAAATTTCTAGGTGTATATATGTAGACACATCCTCTATAGGGAACGCACTACAATATAAAGTTTTCCTCAGGTTTAGTCCACAGTTTTTATTTAATTCCTGGTCTTGATTAAATGTGAAAATAAATTGGAAAACAAAATTTGAACTAAAAACTCTTGCATAAGGTGCAAATGTGTAGAATAGGAAATATGTACTTGTTGAAAAAAAACTGTGTTATCTGTAAAGTGAACATATTAATGCAACATATATTTAGTTTATCTTTACCACATTATTAGCCTGTACAGTCACGATATAGCACAAGCTTGCAACTTAAAAATAACCATTTGACCCAGTCAGAAGGTTTTTAATGTTTGACCAAAATAATGCAGAACTGTTATTAAACTGGCTCCTATTTCCCTAATATATTTTTATATATTACAAGATTTATTTCCATTTCAAAATGAAGCAATATTATCCCAATGCTATTTATTGTTCATGTCCCACAGCTGTATAGTCCTGTCAGCCTGTAGAAACATAGCTCATCGTATTTTGAGTTTTTTTTGGAATTGTCAGACCATTTGGACTGTGCTCAAAAGACAACACATTGATCACCTGGGAACACCAGACATTGACTATGGGTGTCTGCCCACGTTATCTGCTGATCATTGAGAGCAGAAGTGATGGATGGTTAGGGCTTGTTGTCATGCCATAGAAGGCACTGCAGGCGAGGTCCTCTGTGTTATTAAAACTGTCTCTTTCTCTCAACCCCATAGACAGATAGGTTGTTTTAAGACAGTAGAGAAACTTTGTTTATATTTCAAAAACTAAAAAATATCACATTGAAATACTGATGGACACAAGCTATAGACATTTACTCTTACATACAGTTACACTACAAATACATTTAGAGATACTGAGAGATACTGCCTCTGTTATTTCTATACAGAGCTGTATATACATTTTATCATCCAAAGATTACATAATAAAAAGTTTATTTATTTTAACTTTTATACAGCAGTATTAAGCCCTATTCGGATGGGATTAGTTATACATGGGGAGCTGAGCTACTGGTGTTTTTAAACATTCACAACTGTTCTGAGATCAGCCCTCCCACCAAAACATCTCTAAACGACTTGATCTTCTAGTCCTTCATAACATATAACTGGCAAGAAGGTGGCAAAAACACTACTAATCCTTCACACAGTTCAAATCCTTCAAAACCGATATTATAAACCATTTAATGGTAAAGACACGGCTTCATAACACATATAGAATAGAAGCTACTAGTGTGGACAAAACATACTTGCAGCTCGTTTTGTGAATTTGAGTGTAGTTGAGAGTGGAAATTTTTTTGTTAAACTGTGTATTTCATTTTTCAATGCCCCTTTAAGCTCCTCCGTTCTCAAGAAGCCCCATGAAAAACTAATTTTCTCCAAGATATAATGCAATATTAACCTACATTTCAATTTGGAAGGGATTAATTAATACTAATTATAACATTTTACTGTTTGTTTTACAGTAGGTAAAAGGCTCAGGAATCTGAGCCTGGAAAAATGGCTGAAATGGTCTATTTCAGGGTGCACATTTTACAATGACAATTGGGGGACAATTCTTACAGTCTTGCTTGTTTTATGTAATGTTTGCAGCACATTAATGATAAATCCATTACACTAGATAATGTGTCACATGCCACACAAAAACCTTTGTAGTTAGGGGTCACCAACAATGTATTATAAATCACACAATGCTATTGGTTACTACCATACAAAATGTAGGATTAGTACCTGACTAACATTAAAGTCATAGACCACCCAATAATCAAAGTCTGTCAGCAATTGTCTTGCGTGTTCCATGGGAGCAGTGTGTTAATTAATTCTGAATAAATGGGAATAATGTCACTTAAAGTCACTGTAGCTTAGGCTTTAGTGCCATCTCATCCATTAACACTGGGACCAATACAGCGTCTACAGTGTGAAATGTTAAGGGGAGAGTGGTTTTATATAGAAGCTTAGCTTTTGTCAGTCTCCAAAGTAAACTCTCTTTTAGTGAATCATGTTAAATGAAACAAGTTTAAAAAAGAAAAAAAAACTTGACCAATTTGATTAGTTGAGGTAAATGACAAAAAGATGTTAACATGACTTTGCTTAAGTAATTTTTGTGTAACTCACTACTACAACCACTAGATTATGAAGTTTTTAGGTTCTAATTTTCCCTTCTACATTAAAATGTACATACATTACTTATTGAGCTTGTAGTAGATGATAAGTTATTGATGTGTTTTATACATTTCTGCTTATATTGTGCAGAAAAAACAAACAGTCCACATAAAAAAAAATAAATAAATAAACCTGGCTTCTTAATTAAATTCTGTTTCACCTTAAAAGCTGATGGAGTTACGTTCAAAGCGCCTAAAAAATCTTCAGCCTGAAACCTGCATCTCTACTGTAGCATCTAGATAATCTAAATCTAGATAACTATTTACACATAAAGCCTTCTCTGGCATGTGAGGATGCAATCCACAAGATCAATAATGTGTGAGACGGCAGAGGAGAGGTTAAACTTAAATAATGGTATTGTCCAGTGTAGGGGTGTTCTTCCAATAATGGATATTGTAAATTTATTGCATCATTTAACTTTATATGTAAGAAGGATTATATAAATTTTTCAACCCCCTCCCATTTGTGTTGTTAACAATGTGTTATTACCTCGTTAATTTTTGCACCCCTAGTTTATACATTTAGATCACTTACAACTTAATTATTTTTTTGTTGCTATTTTCAGAACTTTGAACACAACCACAAAAATCTTTCCAAATTGTGAATCAGATTTACTGAACTCATATTTTCCTAGATTATGTATTTGATGCATGATTATTTGTTAGTAACAAAATCGTCAGATTATTATTTGTATTCATGTTTTTGTTTTTTTGTTTTTTCTGCTGCCATGCTTAAGTTTGATTCTGTGTGAAAGTTAGGCTCTAGACCCACCTGAACTGGATATGCGGTATATAAATGAATACCTTACAGAGTACAACTTTACATTTAATTACATAATTAATTTACATAATTAATTACATAATTAATCAATCTGTGGACTACAGCTGTATTGATCACTTTACAAAAATGTAAAAGATTATTTTCCATCAAGTCATAAGGAACTAAGCAGAGCCAAAATACTGTCTTTGAGCAACAGTGGTTGAACTAAACTTTAAGGGTTAAGGGCGCTGGAGTGGATAGGCCTGGCTGACTACTCCTTGTCAGTGAAGGTATGCGAACACATCTACACAAATGAAGCCCACATGTGGGAGATGTTAAATATAGCCATGCCCTGGCTGCATGTCCCACCTCCTCTCCTCCACTGCTGTGTGTACGTGTCTGAGAGATCAGACATCTTTCTTTCCAGCACTCCCCTTTAGAGCAGTGTCCAGCCCCTTGCTGGGGATGCCTGCCCTCAAACCTGTTACTCTAACTGAAAGAACAGTTAGGCCGTCTGAAAGATTAACTCTGAGATTCACATCAAAATGTGAATTAGCATTCAGAAATCCAATAATGCTATGAGTAAGCTAATGTCATTGCACACACAAATATCATTGTATTAGAATGCATATTATTAAATTTACACACTGATATATTTATTAATAATTAGCTACTCAAAATGTACTGTAGCCAGAGCAACTATTTTATAGACAGTTTTGAAGTTTCTCTTTTTTTTAAGATAGGGACATGACACTGCTACTGAAGACAGAAATCTTAAATTGCTAACATTTGTTGGTTTTTGATTTTGATTTTAAAGTTTTTAATGATGTAATGAAGTAGTTCCCAGGCATTTTCTGCAGTGCCCCCTTTGTAGCTAATCATGTTTTGAGCCCTTCAACTTCACACACCCCCACCCCTTACATCATACATACAGCTACATCTTACACATTTATTCCATATGTGTCTACATGCAAATGCAGCAAAAAAACATATTTCTGCTGTTAAACATGTTATTCTTTAATTATATATAATTATATTATTTAATTATATTTAATTATATACAATGGACCAGTTTCACCTGTATCTTGTAACGAAATGTGCTACATACCTGAAACACTGTGGACATAAACAATAGTTTAATGTGTGTAAAACCTACTGAGGGTGTGTATGCATTATACATGTTTTGAAAGCAGAGGTCCTGTGCTCTTTTATTAAATCATATTCCTTGGATGCGTGGAAACCATTTTTTGGTGGACAAGTGGACAGGTTTGTGTGCTCTTCCTGGGAACTGTCTAAATCAATCTGCCCTCTTTTTGGGTTCTGTGGTGTTTTGGAGCCAGGTAAGGAACAGGGTTGAGGTTGTTTAGCAGGCTACAGAGTCGTAAGAGGGAGAGGCTGAACCACTCCAAATTAGAGCCAGATGCTGTATGAGTTGTAATGGCCGCTCAAGTCAGAGTGCAAGCCCCCTGGAGATCACTCGCCCTGGCCGGCTGTGTTTCTAAAATTACACCCTTCCAAAATGTCATTTCCTCTCCAAAGACTTTTAATGAGACAAATTAGTGCTGATGGGTAGCATATGAGGCCCAAGAAGGGAGCTAGAGGGAGAGACTCTTGATCATTAGTTTGTGAATGTGTGGGTATGTTTTGTGTTTGATCACTTGCTTTTTTTTTTGCACATTAGTATCTCATACTTTGTATCCCTACGAGAGAATAACACAAGTTACCACGTCTGACAGTGTGTTAACAGTGTGTTATCACGTGTTGTAAGTACTGCTGCCATGCTGTAATAACTGAAGGAAGATGGTGTCCTGTGGGTAGGTGTGTTTTACATTAATGTCCAAACGTAGGTGGACTGGGTAACCTCTCCAGGTTGGTTTAACATTAGATGATGTGATTGCATTCACACAAAATAGCATTAGTGAGGTCAGGTACTGATGTTGGATTCTTAGTTCTGGATCACAAACATTCCTTTTGATGATTTAACTCATCCCGTCTAATCTACAATTTGCATTGTACACTGTCATTCGAAGCATATGCAGGTTCTTGAAAGAATTTAATTCTTTTGCCACTGCTTTTAAATGATGATTGCATAATCTGTTTATACACCATTGAATATCTGGTTGTGATCTTGTGATGCTTCACTGACCTGTAATAGGGAGAACTGAGCCTCTGCCGTTGCTACACTGGGTTCAGCACTGCAGAAACCCAGTGAGCCAAGGAGCCAAGATACCAAACCCTACCTAGTTTGCTTTTAAGTCAAGAATTAAGACTTTCATGCTTGAGGCCTTTGTATCTGTCTAAGGTCATTTTGGAGCTGTATTAGTTTTCCTAGAAGATTTTTTGTAATATTGTTTGAAGACGACCTGAACAACTGACTTGCGATGAAGTGCTGTACGGGATAAAGTAAACTGCATACTTTTCCTGAGTTTGTGAAATTTAGAGGTCATAGCCCATATACATACATGACCAGTGCATCTCAGATACACACCGAATAACTCTGACAACACAATGCATGGTTGTGTCATTTGCCAGGTTTTTAGTATCACAATTGCATGATGCCAGTTTAAGATAATCGTTACTGAGGGAGCTTCAAGTTCAGTGAAGGACATTAAAGCCATAGTAATTGCATTTAGATTTACAGACTGCAGATCCTTCCTGGCTTCAACTCACTAGACAGTAATTATGTCAATTATAGCATCTCCCCAGGTAATATGTAGTTGGTTAAAGTAGGTCTTAAATGTACTTTTCCTCTCCTTTCCTCTCTGTTGGTTTGTCCCACACTCATCTGTCCACCCATTTCTCTATAAACATGTTCCTGGGGCTGATGGACAAGCTTTGCCTCTGTGTTTCTGTATTTCAGTGTTCTCCTCTCTGTGATCAATAGAGGCTCAGTTTATATGTCTCTGGAACATCTTAGTTTTCCACAGTCATTGAGGGCCATGTTTTGATTTGATGGTTGTAAACCACTCGACTTGATCAAGCCTCTCAAATGCCTTTCTCTCTCTCTCTCTCTCTCTCTCTACACCTTTATTTTTTCTCCCCCTCCCTTCATCCCATCCTTCGAGTGTGATGAAGGAAGCAGTGTTATCAGTGTTGTGGTTCGGGAGATGGGTGGGTTGGGGAGGAGTGGAGGTATGGGTGCAGCATGTAAAAGGGTTATCACCACTCTCACACATAGGCTGACTGGGTGGGTTTACACTGGAAAGCCCCTTCATTCTGGATGTCCTCGGATTTTTCAAGTTCAGCATGCTTCTATCCTCAGACACAAGGAGTCATGAGCAGTTCTACATTTAGTAATTTAAAAAAAAAAAAAAAAAAAAGCATTTGTACGTTTTAGGTTTTTGATGTATTTTTTGTCTCACACTGCACACACTGAGTTGTTAATTGAAACACTTACGTTTTATACTATGCCTATGTCCTAGTGCTAATTAGCTGTTATGAAACTCTAGTAGCTCATATCCTTCAGGGCAGTATAAAAGAAAATTAAGAACGAAAGAACATTTACACCATCTACACCATCTAAAGGAAGTACAAAAATTGTCAATCAACAGAAGTAGAAAATGGAAAAATCTTACAATCTTGTTTACTGAATGTATGAACAGATTTTGCTTTAAAATAAAAAGTAGAAGTGATTATTTCTGCATTAGAGATAAATGACAGATTTTTTTTTACTACATTCCAGTGCTCTTTTATGATTCACAACTCCCAATCCAGTCATGATGGGTTTACTCCCAGCCCAACCTGCTGTAATTCATTTCAGCTCTGTGAAATACTAAGCTTGCAAAATCCCTGAACAAGCAGTGTGTGCTCTGCTGAACAATATTTATGAGCAAATGACATTCCTTGAAATTTATTATACCAAAGGTTTTAGAAATGTGAGTGGCATTGAAGTTGAACAGCACTAAGTGATCTACTCATTAAATCATCTCAGTTAAGTTCTTTGCACTTGCACCCTCACAGCCCTCTTCTGCTTACGTGTGCTGGCGCCCTGTGAGCACTAGAATGCACCTTTCTAGTAAATCTCTATCAGAAAGCAGTTACCCATTTTGAACTGTAATCAGGTGCCATTCCTTACAGTCATTGATATAAACCAATATCCAGATGGCTCAAAAAGTTTAGAAAATCTACTTTTTTAGTGCAAGTGGAGTCTTTATCAAAAAGGCACTGTTTAAGTTGCTGTAGGTGCGTTAACGTGTATATAAGACATCGGAGAGCCTGTTTTTTTTTGTTATTTCAAACAAATTCATAGACTTATCAACTTGACATTCAAGCAACTTGTGAACAAAAACTGGTGTGATTATGCTGGCAAGTCAGGAACTGACATTTCAACATTAATGTGTAAATGTTACTTAAATGCAAGCACCATTTTAATGAACCAGATGTAATATATTTCTGATTAAGGAATGGGCCATCACTGGGAGTTGAGTCATTCATTCATTCATTATCTGTAACCGCTTATCCAATTCAGGGTCGCGGTGGGTCCAGAGCCTACCTGGAATCATTGGGCACAAGGCGGGAATACACCCTGGAGGGGGCGCCAGTCCTTCACAGGGCAACACACACATACTCACACACACCTACAGACACTTTTGAGTCGCCAATCCACCTACCAACGTGTGTTTTCGGACACCCTGAGGAAACCCACGCGGACATGGGGAGAACACACCGCACTCCTCACAGACAGTCACCTGGAGTGGGACTAGAACCCGCAACCTCCAGGTCCCTGGAGTTTTGTGACTGCGACATTACCTGCTGTGCCGAGTTGAGTCATGTACAAAGAAATTATGTGTCTATAAGAATGACTGTTTCCTGATTTTCTTCTACCATCTGATTGATAAAACATTGCTGTGCTTTATCTAGATATAACCATTCATAACTTTGTTTAATAAATATACTGAGCCAACAAATAGTTTCCTGGTGATTGTTTTTTATGAATGTTAAATGCTGTGTAGATGTACAGTCAGCATTTCTTTGCTCATCAGAAAGGAATTCACAGACAGATATGTCCAATGTATTATTGTTGTTATAGTGACATAGTGTTGTTATAGATGATTTTCAATTTAAAAAAATAGGCCATAGGGCAGAAAATGAAAGGCCACACAAATGCCTCCACCCATGGATAAGACTGAGTGTTTCCTGAATATCATAAATTAGGTCTCGCCAACTTTCTGAAATATGAAATATGGTGAAGGGTGTTTATGCAGTAGTGATGTGCAAAATTAAAGGGTGCAAGACAAAGTGTAGGCCAATTCTGATATTAAACCTCAGATGCCTTAAATGCTGGCTTAAGTTAAATTATTGCAGCACCTAAGAAAGGTCTCGAAGACGAAATGAGTATATGCAAGTTATTTTCTTTTGTCTTGTCTAGCTGTTCTCAATCTGCTGTGTATCGTACCCGGGAGATGGCTGCGAGAGCTTTGGTTCCATTTGTTCTGGTAACCCATGTTCCTGCAACAATCCAGAACCTACTAGAGAATTTGCCTGCAGAACCTGGCCCAGGATGTCAGCAGAACCACATCCATGGGACACTTCTACAGGTTTGTTTAATTTGTCCTCTGCAAAAATACATAGCATGTATTTATGAGTTAGGAGAAAAAATTTATTCAGTGTAGCATTGTGACATTGTGGGTAAAAAGGTAGTCATTATTTTACAAGTGTATAACTGCTTTGATGGAAGCCTCTATCAATGTTCTTGTTTCAGTAATCAATTATATCAATGTTATAACAAGACCCCTAATGCTATGTTCACCTACTATGTTAAAAGTTCATAATGGTTGGGTGGTATAACAATAATACTCAGTATTTAAAAATGTACCACAGTATCTCTAAATTAAGATATTATTTCAAAATTATGACGTGTGTGGTGTGTCAAATTTCTGTTCTGTGTCTGACTTGGTTATGTACCAGAGGAAAAATACAAGCCTAGTGGCCCATGGAGTTGTAAGTTTCAGGTCAATTTCGGCTTAAAAGAGAAGAAAGAAGCTGAAAACAGGCAAAACACTTTACTTTAAGACTCTTTACTTGACTTTGTGCTCCCATATATGAGGCTTTATTCTCTGAAAGTTTGTGATTTGAGTCCCAGTGTGTGCTGTGGCCTGTAGCCTGTCAGCTCAGTTTAACCTAGCCTTCCAGCTATGCTCCTAAACTGTGAAGGTCTTATTTTGCTTATTTTTAAAGTTCTGTTACTCCAACACAAGTTTCTGGACTTTGGTCTCTCAGACATGACTTTTTATGATCGACACGTGTGTCAGTGTACACTGTTGGGCAGTCGCTCCAAAAAAACCAAAAAACCTCACTCAGCCTTGTGTTCACACAAATGACAGAGTGCACCTTTCCCTTCATGGTAACATGGTATACTGTCTTAATATTTTCAGATGGTATGATGGTATGAAAAAAGTGGGTATCACCCATTCCTAATAGTCAGTGTAAGCTGAAAGATACTCAGCCCATGGTTAATGGTGGGATAATGGTTTAATCATAAATCAGAACTAACAGAGAACCCAAAAATCTTACGCTATAACACAACACTAATAATAATTCATTTGAATTCCCAGTAGAACCATGTTGTGAAATTGTATCGTATGATCTCGTGTTGGCATGGTGGCGCAAAATGTATTGTCGCTCTCTCACAGCTCTAGGTTCCTGGGGTTGTGGTTTCGAGCTCCATTTGGGGGACTGTCTGTGAGGAGTGTGGTGTGTTCTCCCTGTGTCTGTGTGGGTTTCCTCCGGGTGACTCTGTGAGGAGTGTGGTGTGTTCTTCCCGTGTCTGCGTGGGTTTCCTCCGGGTGACTGTCTGTGAGGAGTGTGGTGTGTTCTCCCTGTGTCTGCGTGGCTTTCCTCCGGCTGACTGAGGAGTGTGGTGTGTTCTCCCCGTGTCTGTGGGGGTTTCCTCCGGGTGCTCCGGTTTCTTTCCGCAGTCCAAAAAACACATTGGTAGGTGGATTAACTACTCGTGTCCATAGGTGTGAGTGTGTGTCGCCCTGTGAAGGACTGGCGCCCCTTCAAATGTGTGTTTCCGCCATGCGTCCTGTGATTCCGGACACTAAACTGGATAAGCGGGTACGGACAACAACTGAATGAATGAATTATGAATTAATGTTCTCTTGCAAAACCTTAATAATATGTCTTCATTTACTAAATCTGATACTGACCTGAACCTAAAGTAGTAGCTGAGCAGTTCCTTAGGAGCATTGATGGCTTTTAGTGTGGGCTGGTATGGTGTTGGGGTGAAATACATTCAATTTCAATTGTTTCCTGTCATGGCTGCCATGTGTGTTTAGAAAGTTCTTACAGATGTGCAGAGGAAGAGGGGAAAAGAGGAGGAGGAAAGTGTGGTGAGAAAGGGAGCTCTCAGAGGAATAGATAGAGGATATACGTGTGTGTGTGTGTGTGTCAGTGTTAGAGATATTGAGCTGAGGCCTATAGCCTACTCATCCTTTCATCTCCTGTATCTCCCTCTCACTTCCCCCATCCCTGTTCCGTCCACCCATATTTCTTGGCACCTTCATTCCTCATGGAATAAAATGCTGAAAAGAAGACAGCAAGAGGAAAGAGCTCAGTCATTTCCTGTGTTTTCGTCTTGAGTCTGGTGCTTTCAGATATGGCAGTCTGGCCGCTCTTAGCCTTTGAATATGGACATGTTTTTGGAGAGCAGATTTGTTGGTGATAGTTTAAAACAGATAGTGTGCTTATGTTGATGGTAGATGATAGTGTGTTGTGTGTGTTAACCTGGCTGAGGGAGAATGGAGTGTGCTGATCAGCTGGTGATACCTCTTTAGTTTTCTCAGAGGAGACACACCATCATGGTGCCTGATGCAGTGCTACCTGCTGGGGATGTGAAGATTAGGCGAGACATGTGTACGTGTGTGTGTTTGCTTTTGTTAAATCATTAAATGATTTCTTTTTCATGCAAAACGTAAAGTCCATATTCTTTTTAATGAAGAATATATCTATGGTGCAGCAAAGGAAGGAAATAACTGTATACATTAGGAATAAATTTTCGAACTAGGCAATATGATTTTTAATACTGAATAACCTCTAATAGGAAAATGAGTCTTATGAATGGAAAGCTAAACAATAACTGCAGTGCTCAATAATGTCAAATGTCATCCTTTTTTATTTATTTATTTTTTCTTATTTCCTTCACTTTGCCTTTTTCATTGTGTGAAACATATCTGATTTAATATAAGTACATACAGGTTCCAACTTTGTCAGTGAGTGCTGTAGCTTTTGGAGATTTTGTGGGGTTTGTTGCTCATGCAAATGCTGCACAGTTGTGGTGTGAGAGTGTGTGAATGTATATGTGTGTTAGAGAGAGAGTTTGAAAATGGGAGGGAGCATGAATAACAGGCTGCAGATGTCTTTGTGTCAGTTTTGAATTAACGATGACTTTGTGTGGTGATTCCATCAGATATGTCCAAATGTACATAAAAATAGCTGCAGTATAAGCAGATGTTCACGAAAATCTGCACACACTTTCCTATCCTGCTTTTTCTTAGTGCGTCATGAATCTATGATGCTTTGCACAGATCAAGCAGCATGTATCGGTTAACATGGAGGTCAAAAGTACATTTTTGATTTTTAAACCATTTCTGCTATGGAGAGCCAGCACTTGCCTTAGCCCCAGCGAAATCTTTGTTTACACAACGCTAGGGTTTCTTTTAGACCTGGGCTAATGAGGGAACCAGTCCAAGCAGCACTAACAGAACCTGACGCATCTGCCTGCACTCTTTCATAATCATCTTAGTCATCAAGATACTAAGTCATCTTAGTATTTCCACAGCGTAAATCAGATGACATGACACACATGACTTTCCAAGGATACTCGCATGCAGAGGACAAACTTTCTTTTGAGTGATTTGTTTGCTAAGTTTGCTAATATAATTATCGTCTATGTGTGTTCATACTACTGTTCCAAATAGTCAACATTTTTTATAATATAAAACCAATACTGCAGGTACCTTCATAAAACATACATGCACATACAGTTTGGGTATGTTCTTCAGGAATGTATTTACATGTATTTGGCAGACACTCATCTATAGCAGCTACCATTTTTAATTTTTGGATCCCAATATAACCATTGAGAACACACCCCCAATTACACCATGCAAACAAGCTGGCAGGGTGAGACAAGCATAGGCTTAGTCCAAGACGTGACAAGCCAGCCATTGCCTCTTCGAATTGCTGTGAAACACCACCACTGGACAGCTCAACGCACTAGCTAGAGATTAGTTAGCTGGCTTAACGGATCTAGGCAGTTAATAAAGTCCGCTGACACCTGGCCTCAGATGGTTAAAACATCACTAGGGAATGAACTTGCGACTTTTTGACGATAGTTTAAAATGCTAAAATGGCTGCTCCAATTAGGAGCCCCAGACTAGCACATGTTGTTATTATATACCAGACATAGGTAAATGTAGCATTAAGAATCTTGCTCAAATGACTCTTATTTGTGATGTACTGTGTGCTTAACCAAAAAGCTTTTGTATGTATGGTGTACTTAAAATACTGTGTGAATTTTACAGATCTGGAATCCTTCAATAATGTTATATAAAAATTAGTCTATGACTTATATAAGTCTCTGCTTTTATGGCTGCATACAATACTGCAGGGCAGCCTGCTATTTTGTAGTTTCACGCAGACATGAGGAGAGGTATGTATATGTTACATATTTACCTTTGCAGTGGAGAGCAATTTATAAAACAACCACTTTATTTGAGGAAGAATTTGATGAAGTTTAAGAGGTGATGTAGTTCATCTTTCCTCAACACTTTCTCCAAGCCTTTCTCTCTGGCAGCCACTTGTTTTCTAGGAAAGCTAACTTGATCAAGGGCTGAGCAGACATCAGCCTTTAGGCCTACACTGCTGTGTGTGTTTCTGTACACCCTGCTGAATTATGGGTATTTATTTTTGCTCCTCGCCACCACTTCTTTCCCCGCCACTGGTTTGCGGCTGGTCACAAGTTGTGTATTTGGTCACTATAAATAACCCACTGCTTCTCCCCACGAGGGGCCAGCAAGTGCAGGGAGCTCCGGGACTCCGGCTTAAGCATGGGAGAGCACGCTGGACGCTGGGTGTGGGCAGAAGTGTGGAGCTTGGCGGTCAGGCTTGTTTTTGCCCTTTGCCTCCCCTGCCTGCTGCATAATGAATGGCTTCCACAATTTGGCTGGGTCCCAGAAAAGAGGAATTTTTTTTTTTTTCAACCTGCTACACACTTACTAACTGGCTTGCTGCTCTTTAAGGGCTCCACCAACAAAGGGGAAATCATAAGCATGTGTGTAATCAGGGCTGGTACTGGAGTGCACTCAATAGGGGGGTGTCTGAAATTTTGACTGGGGGCAGTGATAATTTTAGTGAAACGTACTTTGGAACTAGTAAAATTACGCTGTCTGATTGATGCTGTAAGACATGACTTAAATGCAGGTTTACTAGTCAGACCTAGTTACACTGTGTCCCAGAAAGCATGTGTTACACAATTTAGACAGCCTTTCTCCAGCCCAAGAGAGAGGTGTGTTAAAGGTGCCTAGTAGCATCGTGTTAAAAAAAAAATCGCCTACATAACACTTATCCTTTAGGTACAGCCTGAAATGTTTGGGTGCCCTACATTATGTATTGTACTGCAGTTTGCATACTCTGTTAGGAATTAAATCAAAGATGGGTACCATGGTTTTAGTCTAACCACAAAAGGATAGGCCCTGCCTTGTTTTGCATTGTCTTTGTGTAATTAAATTTTCTGTGTGATCCAGGATGTGCTTAATTACCTTGCAGATTTTCTTTTACATCTGGCACGTCACAGTTCTACTGCTAATATTAGATTTAACTTGGATATTACTTGGACACCTACCCAATAATGTGTTCTTATATATGTGTTCCGGAGCTTCGGGCAAATAAATGTGGTTGCTGTTACAGTCGTCCAAACTGATCTCATCATTCAGTTTCTCCCTCTCTCAGGTGCTCTTCCTGCTGCGTTCCTACCTCATGGACACTCATCGGCCTCAGACTCTAGAAGAGGACCAAGACAGCGATATAATCAGGGCTGTCTGGTCAAGACTGTGGCTGGCCACTAGGTAAACACACAAACATATGCACACACACATACACCATGCTAGGTGGGCAGCACAGTAAAGTAATCTAGACAAAAACATCTATACTTCCAGAAGAGTGCTTTTTCTAGAGTTCTCTTGTAACATCTATTGGAAATCCCAGGACTGATCTGATGAAATGGTGAAATAATTGCTCATCTTTTTCTTAGATAATTTTGGTGTTTGGATATTTGGCAATTCAGCAAACATATTAATGTAACTTGGAGAAATCTGCCACCTAGAACTAGCTCATGGTTGTAATGATATTACAGAAGGAGCAGAAAACAGTTCTCGTTATCTTAAGTGTAGTCACAGCTGTAAGGAAAACAGACTGCAAAAATGCACACATATACACTGACCAGCCATAACATCATCAAAATGACCTTGTCTCTACATTCTTTGTTTATTAGATCAGGTCCATGTACAACATAGGTGCATTTTGTATTTCTGCAATTACAGACTCTGGTCCATTGGTTGCTCTGTATATTTTGTTAGCTTCGTTCACCCTGGCCAGGACCACCAGGTATTATTTGAATTGTGGATCACTCTCAGCACTGCAGTGACATTGATGTGGTGGTTGTGTGCGTGGTGCTGCTAGAGTTTTAAACAATGTGTAAACTTTCTGGCTGCCATGTTGGGCACACCTACCTAATTGACACTAGCTTATCTGTAGCTGAACAGTTTGTGTTGGTCAATATCTAGTGCTTCATCATTGGTCACAGAATGCAGCACATAGGACAGTGTTGGCTGGACCTTTTTTTGGTTGGCAGACTGTTGTCAGTACAGCCACTGTGTCCACTGTGTACCAGCACAACACACACTAAAGGCTAATTTATGCTTCTGCATTGAACCTACACCACAGGCAAAGCGTAAGTCCTCCAATGAGGTGAACCCTATGCCGTAGCGAGACACACACATCCAATAAATTTAACTACGCACAGTGTCGACACAGACTGCAGAAACTGTTCTTGGTCCACAGCTGGACAGTGCCGTGCTGAGCACCCAAATAATACCTGGTCCAGACTATTTAAAAATAAACTGAAAAGAAGATTTTGGCTGTTTGGTGTATACTGACTTCGTCAGGACAAAACCTGACCTAATTTGAAAACACTAGATGTCTAGCTAATTGCTCAGCTTCAGTGACAAAAAATTCCCACTGAGTACAGAATGTACAGAGAGTTCTGAGGCTGAGGCTAATTGCTGAGATGTCGATCTATTCCTTTAAGCCCCTCTGTTTTCTCCCTCCATGCTCCAGCTCGCATTTCAAAGGCTGACTTGCTGTGTGCTCCTTGCCCTCAGAGCAGACCTTCTCTGATCTTACAGAGCATTGAGAGGAGTGACACGGTGACCTACTGCTCTCTCACTCCCACTACTGCTCCTGATAACAACAGTAGGTTAGTAGTAAGAAAGAGAGGGAAGGATAGAAATTATCCATGGAAAGGAAAAAAAGGGCAAGAAGCAAGTTCATTTTCGATGGCTACAGCGTGTTTAAACTTGGCTTTGGACATCTGAGTGATGAGTGATAACATGCAATATTGAATGGCTTGAAACGCTCCCTATATTTTTATTTATTTTATAAAATGAAAAGTAGCTTTTTAATTATTGTGTGAAAAAAAGAATATTTTTGTCAGATAAAGGCATGCCGTTTTTCCTATATGGATGAGCAGTTGTCACAGTACCATCTTATTTTGTACAGCAGGACAGCAGTCCATGTTTGAAAAACAACTTTTCCTTCTTTTTATTAATCATGACTTTAACCTAGTAGAATGAAGCCAAGCATTAGTCCAAAATGTAAATAAAGTTTACAGATTATGATAATCTAATAAACTATCACCTTGGGTTAGGTTTCATTTTTTTTAACAAGAAATTTCTACTGAGAAGAATAAAACGTGATATTGAAAGAGTAATGATTGTGTCCTGCCTGTGTTCATGATTAAGATGACAATGTGAATTCCTGTTCAGTGGGTCGTAATGCGGCTCCATTGTTTGATCGCTCGGCCCTCCAGACCTGGCCAGGTGTCTGCTAATCCCTCCACTCGTCTGAAACCTGGCTTTCTGAAGTCATTAGAGCAGGATATCTTAGCTTAATCGCTACCACTAGCAGTGGGTGGCCCATACTCAATACTTCCTCAACTTCAGTGTAGTTCCCTCAGAGCTTTACCAGACTTTACATCACTGGTCATTTTATTTTATATTATTTTTCCAGTGTGTTTTAAATTTCACCAAGTGCATGTGGTTGGTGGAGTCCATATCCATTACTATGCTTTCCCTCTAGAGTTTCAGCGTGCTGACTTTTGATTATAATAGAAATGAACAGAGCCAAGATTAACTCAGTTTGGCCTATTAGGATTTCTGTATGTCAACAATCTGAATGCCAAGTCAGTACCTCCAAGAATATTCTGATATGCAAGCTTTGATTAGTCTCAGGGCAGTGACAAAAATGAAAACATTTTTTAAAAAGTTAAAGCAGTAGTTTGGAAGCAAAAATCAAAACACTGTTTACCCACCTTACCTCAGATGTAGTCAGCTGGTCAAGACAGGTTTTGCTGCTTTAGTTTTATGCTTGAGCTATCAGAATAATGTAGCTGGCAGGTAAAAAAAATCTTGTAACCCACTAGTTCATAATCTGAACAGTATTTCCCACTGCTTAAAGGGGGTACATACATTTGTATACCTGGAGTTCCTGCCAACACACAAACCATGAAATAAGACAACTAAGGTCAGTTTAACTGTGGGCTACCTAAGCCAGAAAACATGGGATACAATAAGTTGTTCTGATTCAGCTCCATCTACTTTGTCAAGTATAAGTCATTAGAATTATACTGCCTCCATTGGAGTATCTCCACTCACTATGCTGGACCTACAGTCATGTAAGAAACGTAGAGTTAAAATGTGTGAAACACAAATGATCAGAGCAGAAACATGAAAACTGAGCAAAAACAATAGCGGAGAAATGAGAACCATGCTGCAACGACAAAAATGACATCATCTGTATCTTGCATATTGTTGCTTTGAACTTTAGTGTGAACCATGTGCAGCTTATTATCATTTAAAGGAACAGGTGCTGAAACCTATATACTGAAAAGGTCTGTTTAGACAGGGTGAAAATTTTGCTGTGATGTTTGATATTTATTTTGACCAAAACCTGTCATGGACGTTTGTAATACTGTTTATATAATTTGACAGTGCAAGTACTGAGATGGTACAGTGACCTTATTTTCCTGTAGGCGTTCCTCCTTTAGGTCACATTTACCTTACAATAAACAACATAAACATCTGTAAAGGCTTATTCCAGTAAGTGTCTGTTGTCATTAATTACACATGGTAAAATTGTGTAAAGCAACACAATGTGCTTATGACAAATGGAAATGCAGCTGAAAATTAAATGTTACTGGTATTACTATTTCTTCAGACTATTCCATCCCCACTCTGATTATGATTTGTACAACCTCAATTCCAGTGGACGTTGTGTAAAACATAAATAAAAACAGAATATGGTGATTTGCAAATTCTTTTCACCCTATATGCAATTGAATACATAGATTTAATGTCCAAATGGATAAACTTTATTGTGTTTTTTTGCAAATATTCACTCATTTTGAATTTGAGGGGCATGTTTACCACTGTGTTATATCACCTTTCCTTTTAACAACACTCAATAAGTGTTTGGGAACTGAGGACACTAATTGTTGAAGCTTTGCAGATAGAATTCTTTTTCTTGCTTGATGTACAACTTCAGTTGCTGAACAGTCTGCGGTCTCCATTGTCGTACTTTTTGACAGGTCTGGACTGCAGACAGGCCAGTCTAGTATCCACACTCTTTTACTACGAAGCCGCACTGTTGTAACATGTGCAGAATGTGCCTTGGCATTGTCTTGCTGAAATAAGCCGGGACATCCCTGAAAAAGACGTTGCTTGGATGGCAGCATATGTTACTCCAAAACCTGTATGTACCTTTCAGCATTAATGGTGCCTTCACAGATGTGCAAGTTACCCATGCCGTGGGTACTAACACACCCCCATACCATCAGAGATACTGGCTTTTGAACTTTGCGCTGATAACTATCCGGAGAGTTCTTTTCCTCTTAGGCCCGGAGGACACGACGTCCATGATTTCCAAAAACAATGTGAAATGTGAACTTTGCGTCAGTCCATCTCAGATGAACTCGGGCCCAGAGAAGCCGGCTGCATTTGTGGGTGTTATTGATATATGGCTTTTGCTTTGCATGGTAGAGTTTTAACTTACTCTTGTAGAGTGTGTTCACTGACAATGGTTTTCTGAAGTGTTCCTGAGCCCATGTGGTAATATCTGTTACAGAATGATATCATTTTTTAATGCTGCCTGAGGGATCGAAGGTCACAGGCATTCAATGTTGGTTTTTTGCCTCGCCACTTACTTGCAGATATTTCTCCAGGTTCTCTGAATCTTGTGATGATATTGTGGACTGTAGATGATGAAATCCCTAAATTCCTTGCAATTGTACGTTGAGAAACATTGTTCATAAACTGTTGGACGATTTGCTCACGCAGTTGTTCACAAAGTGGTGAACCTCACCCCATCCTTGTTGTGAACGACTGAGCCCTTCGGGGATGCTCCCTTTATACACAATCATGACACTCACCTGTTTCCAATTAACCACCTGTGGAATGTTACAAAAAGGTGTTTTTGAAGCATTCCTCAACTTTCCCAGTCTTTTGTTGCCACTGTCCCAACTCTTTTGGAACGTGTTGCAGCCCTCAAATATAAGACGAGTGAGTATTTGCAAAAAAACAAAGTTTATCCATTTGAACATTAAATATATTGTCTTTGTAATGTATTCAATTAAATGTAGGTTGAAAAGGATTTGCAGATCACTGTATTCTGTTCTTATTTATGTTTTATACAACGTCCCAACGTTATTGGAATTGGGGTTTTACATGTAGTTTGCATAATGTTAATTGGTGTAAGTTTCTTTTATTTTAAGTTACGTTAGCATTTACTTACTTTAGCATGGTTACATTCCAACATTGCACAACTATAGCTCAGTGCACTCCATATGAAGCTCAGTGTTCTGGACCTGTGCCTCTAAACATCAGGCCTATGAAGGCTGGCAGAGCAACAGGTAGAACTGAGTGAAACCACAGGTTTCGTGTGTGTGTGTGTGCGTGTGCGTGCAAGAAAAAGAATGAGAGAGAAGTAGGTCAGATGCAGTTGACTTGGGAGGGGGTTGTGCATGTGTTAGAAAGAGTGTGTGTCTGTGTGTGTGTGTTTGTTAGAGAGAGCATGTTATTAATATCTGAGTGATGAAACACTGACGTCAGTCTTGAACACTGCTCCCCTTGTTCTCCCACATGCCTATGGGCACTCTACACTGCGGTCACACACAAAGATGTGCTCTGCCATACACACAGTTGGCGCTTCTGTGCACACAAACATAGCCACACTTGCTCTCACCCACTCAGTTGCGGACACACACTGGTCTGAATGCAAGACTGAAGTTCCAGGATTCTCATTGTTCAGTCAGACGGCACATGTGATGCTCATATCCAATTTTAACTTGAGCCCTTTTTTCTTTATTGCCAGCATGACTAACTGGTAATAATATTTTTTTTTAGGAACAACTGAAACATAAACACATTCAGAGCTGATTTTATATTTAAGGAAGTTTGGGGTTGATCAGCCAGGACATGTTTGGTCCTGACGTCTTTGCCTTTCTTTGTGCAATGGAGCAGCTTATATAGCTAGCAAGTAATGAAAGCTGAGTTAAACCAATCAGTATCATGCACACTATGTGCCTAAATCATCACACATCTGCCCCTAACCATATGGACTGGTTAAGATAATCACAAATAGACTTGCTTATATGTTTTCTGGCACTGTGACGTATTCTTATCTATAAAAATGGACAAAATGATAGGCTGTAAGATGGCTGTGACTGCTGATTTAGCTAAGGGATGCATTTTTGTCCAAAATGTATTGCCCAAATTTTGTCCAAATATAGTACTTTTTAAGCATTTGATTTTTTTTCTTTCTTTCTCTTTCTCTCTCTCTCTCTCTCTCTCTCACACACACACACACACACAGACAGAACCCCTGCCTGGTGACTAGAGGGACCATGTTGGATCTCATGATGGATGTGTCTACCTCTGTCTCTTTTTCTACACAAGGTGTGTATGTGCACAAACAAACATAATCCAGAACACTGACAAATCAACTAACAGTCTTTTAAGCTCAGAGTGCATCTGTGATTTGTTCCTGAAGCACTACATCATGCTTTGGAATGCTCTCTATCAACTCTCTCCAAGTAAACAGCATGATTGACTGAACTTGTTTTACAAAAGACTTCAGTGTCAGATTTCATGGAAGTGTTTGTGGTTTTATTTATTTATTTATTTATTTATTCTTTTTTATGTGCGTGTAGGTGTGTCTACATTGGCATATTAGCATGCAAATTTTAAAACACCTCTGAATCAGATAACACGTTTGTTGATTTATTTTATTTTTAAAAAGAACATTAGTGCACAATAGAGAACACACTTACACACGTTTACTTAGGGTTAAAAAAATTAAAATAAAGATTTAGATTTTATGATACATTTTATTAATTCATATATTCATTTAAAATGTGTAAACATTTTACCCTGATCTGGATTTATGTTAGATTTTGCAATTAAATATAAAGGACATATTTCAATTTGTTCTCCATAGAGGACATGAAC